>NC_044996.1:81693405-83093096 GCF_008728515.1 Papio anubis | reverse complement strand
AAACCAGCATGAGGTTCAGGCCTTAGGGACTCCACTTAAGATGTGCTACAGGCTCTCAGGCTCCCATTCTTCACTTCATTTTTAGGCCTTCACACCCTGTTGCTTGAGCTAAATTGCTCCTAAGATGGAAAGGTCCTGAGCCTAAAAGGAACCCTGCTTCCTCCAAATGTCCCACAATCCAAAAACTGCCTCTTAAGTGCTGAAGTGAGCATCACTGACCATCAGTCTGCCTCTAGGTTCCAGTTTTGGCCAGACTCACAGCTGTGTGTCCTTGGGCCTGTCCCTTTCCCTCCTCTGGGCCTTAGTGACTCTAACTATAAACTGAATAGCTTGTTTTAAATGACCCCTGAGGTATCTTGCTGCTCTGAAATTCAATGACTCTTGACTTACAAACCCCATACTCAAGCCGGGAGTTCATTAGGCTCACTTCCCAGCAGCTCCACAGAGGTGAGGAGGCTGCCAACCTCTCCCTCCCACCGCCTTTTGCTGCGCCCAAATCTTCCCCAAGGTCCCTCCCTGTTCTAGTGCAGCACAAAGTTCTTTTTGTTTGCTCGGAGCCATTGAGGCTTCACCCAGGCTCTGCTGAAGTGGCTGAGGTGGCCTGGTGGGGTATTGCGTTTGCCTGTAACAAGAGCCCCTGCTCTCAGCAACCCAACTGGCTCCAGTCTGATGCAGCAGGTTTGGCCTCAGCATCAGACTCATCCATCAGCTGCCTCAGAGTTCTCCCCAAGCTCTGAGGGAGCGTGGAGACAGATTTGAACAGTAGAAAATAGAAGCAAATACATTGATTTAACATGCTATTGGGTGTCTGTCACCCAAGGCTCAGAAGGGCAGTAGAAAAATACTAAGCATATGAAAGTCATCAGAATAATAATAATTCAACTAGAATTTTCTTTTGAAAATGACCAAATCATTTGATAACTAAGTCTTGACAGATCTGGTCATTTAACATTTATTATTTTACAAAGAACATTTGCAGGGCATGGCTTATCTAACATTTGACAGATATTTTACCCAGCAACTTGGAATAGTATAAAGATCTACTTAGTTAGGGAGCATCTGGAATTTATTATCATTTGAGACAGGAAATCTTTTAACCATGATCTACAGTGAATTCAGCCAAGGTAAAAATGCTGGACTGTGACTTGAGAGACCTAGGATCTAGTCTCATGTCCATCATTAACTCCTTCTGCGACCTTGAGTTAGTCACCTCTGCTCCCTGGGCCTCAGTTTCCTCGTCTGCAAAATGAGAATGTTGAACTAGAAGGTCTCAAGATTTTGATTTTGCGCCCCGGCCCCCTCTCTTCCAGAAGTCAGGCTGAAAGGAAAGGGAGGTGGGGGTAGGGTCAGTGGAAAGGGCAATTTCAAGATGTTCTTTGGCATGGGGGAAGGGTTTCCAGGCCTGTGGAGGAGTGTAAGGGCTTCCTTTGTGGCCCAAGGGGCTGGGAAGCCCAGGTTCTCAGTTGCTTCAAGAGTGCAAGACAGAATTAGGTCTAGGGTTAGAGAGGCAGGTCAGGTATATCTCTCGAGGTATAGCCTAGATTACCATTTTCACAGTGTAGGCCACTCCAAATCAGGGGCTGGAGAGGGCGTGGGAACTTCAGGTGGAAAGACAGTTCTGAAAAGGACCTGGGAAGTGTTATTGGACTCTTCCACCAGAAGGTCCTGTGGATCCTTCAAACTCAACACTAAAGATCGTAGTTCTTTATAATTTCTCTGGAAACCTCCTCTTTCTCCAGAATCTGCTTTCTTGGGTAAAGCAGCCCCATGCACCCAGCCACTCGAGCAAGAATCACGGGCGTTACCTGGACTCCATCTTTCTAATTTGCTGCCATTTAGTTGTGTGCATGGGACCTCTTCATAAGGCTTCCTAAATCTACGCCTTTTTTTTGTCACTCACACTAACATAGCCCTCCATCTGGGCCCTAGCAACTCTGGCCTTGATGGTTGCGACCACTACCTAACTGGTCTTCCTGCCACCATGCTCGCCCGTCCAGTTCACCCTCCATACTGCTGCCAAAGTTCTCTCTTTAAAAGAAGAACGTAGGTATCCTCAAAAATCTTTGGTTGTTTCCTACCTTTGGTCAAAGTCCAACTTCTTTGCTCTGACATTCAAGGTCTCTCAAGCTTAGGCAGCCTATCTTTCTTGCTTCCTCTCCCACCTCGTTCCTATATTTCTGAGCTCCATGGGACAACTCACTATTTCCTAGACAGACAGTGAATTCTCATATTGGACTCCCCTCTGAGTGTGTTGTTGCCAGCCCCCTTCTTGGCCTGTCTAACCATGCTCTGGCCTCCCTTCCCATCTTGTCCGTAGCTATTATATTATAAAACATCACACTGTTCTGCATTGGCCTCTTTTCTTTCCTGTCTCTCCCATAGACCATGAGCTCTTGGTGTACAATGGCTACATCTGACTGACCCCTGGATTCCCAGAACTAAGCATAAGGTCTCACATAAACAATGAGTCTGCCAAGAACTGGCTTTTATTTTTGATGGCATAGCAAAAGAACTTCTGGTAATCAGACTGGTGACTTCTTCCTTTCAGCAGACTTTCTTCCCTATCATTTCAGCTCTGAACTAGCTATTACAGATCAACATAGAGCCCCACTGGCTCCAGATGACAAAACCTCTTGCGACAGGGCCTTGAGGATCCAGTGGTTCCAGCCAATGGTGCAGATCCATGTAAAACACATTTTCACCAAACTCTTGAAATTTGGAGGTCGCCCACATCTCAAGGCAGGAAGGACACTTAAGGACTATATTAACCTGTGCTTTTGAAACTGAGTACTGAGGAACCCTAGTGTCCCCAGAGATTCCTTAGGGGACATGAGAGAAAGACAGAGTTATGGGATATCTCATTCCTGCTCCATTCAACTTAATCTATTTGACTTTTCGAAGGTTCCATGAACATTTCATTTGGAGACTGTAGTTGACTGCATTAAAGTTTCATTTGGAGACTGTAGTTGGCTGCATTAAATGTTGGCAATCATAGCTCAAATCTAGTGTTCAATTTTCCCTTTTTTACCTTTCCTGCTACATGCCCAACTTGGGCTTTGACCAAACTCTTCAGGTATGGTGAAGCATCCTTTTTCATTCTATACTGTTAAAAGTTCTTTATATTGAGCCAGAATCTGCCTTACAACAACTTCCACCCAGTAGCCTTATTTTCACCCCTTGAAGTCCCTTGGAAGTAGTGTGTTCCTTCTTCCTTAAGGCCAATCTGCTAGCATTTAGAATCTCCCAAAATCTAAGGTAGGAGGGATCTTATAGCTCATACAGTCCAATGTTCTCGTTGCAGCTGGGGAATGAAGCCCAGATAAGCTAAGTGATCTGCACAACAGCATAGAGCTAGTTGGCAGCAAAACTGAGACTAGAACCCAAGACTCTACTCATCTATAATGTCCTCCCCAGAATCTGTCCTTTCCTAGCTCCTAAAATCATTTCTCAGAGTCCTGATCACTCTTCCCTGCACGTACTCCTGACTGACAGTGACCAATGACTGAACATCAGCAGCTGAGTTTGTGAAAGCTCCATGGCTCCCAAGCCTTGGTCTGCCTGGGGAGAGGGCAGAGGCAAAGCAGAACAAACTGGTGTCAGAAGCAGAGCCATTCCCTCACCACAGCCTGAAAGTCATTCTCCTCATCCTCCTCTTCTTTCCATAAAACTAAATTCCATTCAAACAGCCCTCCCCCAATGGCAGGGCAGCCAAGGGGCAGCTTTCAGAGGCCCCTTCTGACCTGTTTGCTAAAGGGTTCCTGCTGTGTGACCTTCCACATCCCAAGCCCAGAAACAGGAAGAGTTAGTTTGGTTTGCGTTTTGAGAAGAAAAATGAAAACATAGGAAGTAGGGCTCCTGAGAACAGAGGCTTCCAACTCTGTGTCCATTTGTCCCTGGAGCAGGATATTTCAGGGAATACATTCCACAGGGGAAGGGAACAGCCTCCCTTACTAAAAACAAAACACAAAACCCTTCAAGGTTTTGAAAAAGAAAAAGGCCAAAAGGAGACTCTTAAGGAGGGGAGGGGGTAATTGTTTTATAATCTCCAGCCCTTCACTCCCTTGGCCACTTGGAGCTGTCATACTTTGATCTCACTACCGTTATCAGCACATCTGGCCCCCAGAGATGTCCTGCTCCCTTTAACCTATGGCCCAAGAAAGAGTCCAAGTCTCCTTTCTTGTTTCCCTGAGGATGGCCAAAGTAGGCCAGCACTCAGAGCCTTCAATTAAAACCAAGAAAAAACAGACAGAAATTAATTACACAACACGCAAACAGCAGAACAACATTCAGGCCTTACCAAGTACGTGCTTTTTGTTTTAAGAAGCCCAGCAAAAGCAGGGAAGTGCTTTGTCAGTCCCCAAATATCTCCCAGGATAACCACTTCATTGCCCCAGATGCACTGCCGTAAGTTTGCCTGGCTTTCTCCCGTCTCAGCTGTCAGTCACTGGGAGGCAGGTGCCATCTTGTTTCCCTACCACTGTTGTTAGAAGGACCAATACAACAGGTCTTTTACCAACAACAACAACAACAAAACAACCTTCCAGGACCCCTACGGTTCTTTTCAGTTCTAGTTTCCGGGCTGAGGAACATGGCTAGTTCACAGATAGTTGCCAGGGTAAAAGTGTGGATCATTTTGTGGTGCCAAAGAAACATATAGCCCTGCAAGGAAACCAGCTGTGCCTACAATCTGGAGCTTCTACAGGTACACATGTACATGTGTCACATGTGTAGTGTGCAAACACACACATAGTCTATTTGCCAAAATTTTAGTTTCATGAAATAACAAGGCCTTCACCATACATAAACATACCATTATCTCCCCTGAGGTTATGGGTAAGCAAAACCTCTTTCTAGAGGATGGTTCCAAGAGCATCTGCCTGGAATGGCTTGTTTTTTCTATAAGATCTGGGGGCGAAATTTTCATATTAAAACAAGCATACAATTGTTGTGGAATAGCATAAAAAGTTCACATGAATTAGCTGGGCACGATGGCTCACACCTGTAATCCCAGCACTTTGGGAGGCCAAGGCGAGTGGATCACCTGAGGTCAGGAGTTCAAGACCAGCCTGACCAACATGGTGAAACCCCGTCTCTACTAAAAAAACAAAAATTAGCTAGGTGTAGTGGCAGGCACTGTAATCCCAGCTACTCGGGTGGCTGAGGCAGGAGAATCGCTTGAACACAGAGGCGGAGGGTGCAGTGAGCCAAGACTGCACCATTGCACTCCAGCCTGGGCAACAAGAGCAAAACTCCATCTCAAAAACAAAACAAAACAAAACAAAACAAAACATTCACATGAATTCATAAGATAAAAGTGGAGACTTGAAAAAAAATTCTCACTTGTGGTTGGCTGTGTGAGATTCTCCTCCAGTTCCTCGGGCCTGTGTGGGGAATAAATTCTTTGTGTTCATTGGAGGTACTTTGGGGATGCAAAAGTCTGAGAGTCGCAAAGTAAAACAGTAGGCTCCTTGAGGGTAGAAATGTCTCATTTTTCTCTGTATCCTGACGTCTGAAACAGAGCCAGCCACAAACAGAGTGCTTGGGAACTATTTGTTCCATCCATGCATCCACCTATCCATTCATCCATCTATCCATCCTTACCAAGAAACAAGCTAAAAAGGTAGCCTTAGAATGGTGGAAAGAACACAGTTTCTGGAAAATTCATAAACCTCTGGGTCTGAATTCTGACTTTGTCACTTATTAGCTGTGTCATCACATCTCTAAGCCTCAGTTGTCTCAGGGTTTTTTTTGTGTGTGTGTGTGGTTTTTTTTTTGTTTTTTTTTGAGACGGAGTCTTGCTCTGTTGACAGGCGCTGCCGAGTGCAGTGGTCTCCCTGCATCCACCTCCAGTGCAATGGAGTCTCCACCCGGCCTCCCAAATAGTAGGATGCATTTTCCTTCTTAGCTTTTTTTCAGATGGAGTTTCACTCTTGTTGCCCCAGGCTGGAGTCTGTCTGCTCACGATCTCGGCTCCTGCAATCCTCCACCTCCCAGGTTCAGCGATTCTCCTGCCTCAGCCTCCCAAGTAGTTAGGATACATGCATGCACCACCATGCCTGGCTAATTTTGCTTTTAGTTAAGACAGGGTTTGCCATGTTGGTCAGGCTGATCTTGAGCCTGCAGCTCTTTCTGACCTCAGGTGATCACACCACCAACAAGGCCTCCCAAAAGTGCTGGGATTATAGAGGCATGAGAGCCACTGCTCCCAGCCATTTTTAGTAGAGACAGGGTTTTGCCATGTTGGCCCAGGCTGTTCTCGAACTCCTAACCCTCAGGTGATCCACCTGCCTAGGCCTCCAGCAGACTGGGATTGCAGGCATGACCTGTGCCTTTCATTTTTCTCAGTTTTAAAATAAGAATCCAAATACCCAACTCCTGGGTTGTTGTGGAACCTTAAGTGTGTGATAACAGAGGTGGGGTATATATGAATCCCAGACAGTACAGAAATTACAGTTATTTCATGACTATCAAATTACCACCATGACTAGCCCAGGCAGTAGGGTGAGGGGAGGGGAAGATGTTTTCTCCAGCCAGAAGTCTGATTTGAGATTAAGAAAGCAGGAACTGAGACCTCAGGAATGAGCCCCCGGGCCTCTGGGATGGAGAGGGCAGATGTTGAATCCTGGCTTCAGCTCCACCCCCACTCCAGGAAGGTATGCAGGCCAGAGGGGAACTTGGGGTGGAGTGATGGAAGGATCGGATGTGCCTCATACGCTTCAGGTCTCCAAAGACCAGATGTGCTTTTCTTCTCGTGTCTGCCAATGAGCCCCTTTGAGGCCCAGTTTGCAGCAAGGGTCATTCATCACTGGGGCTGAAATACAACCAGGCATAATGTTGTAGAGGCTGCTAACAGACTCTGCGTCCTTGGGTAAGTCCCTTTTCCTCTCTGGGCCCCAATTACCCTATCATTAAAATGAAGGGATTGGATTGGGTTGTCCTTCAGGTCCTTTGAGCTCCTACACATTATGTTTAAGACTTTTTCTGGCCTTGATTTTCTAAAAATGTGAACAATGTGATTTGCCAAAAATATAATTGGTCTGATCATCTGATAGTTGGACACTGAATCATGGATGGGTGAAAAAGTTCAAAGCAATTGTGGGGCAGGGGATAGGCCTGGCTGGGGCTCTCTTCTGTTTTTAAGTCTGCTGGTTCCTGTGGCTCCTTCTGTACGTGTCTGTGTCTGGCCAAACTGGCCCAGCTCGGCTGGACATCTCAGAGCAAGCCAAGGTTGTAGCCCAGGTAGACGGCTTATGGATACAGCAGGTGTTTCCTAAGCCCCGGGATCTGGCTCAGGTACCTCACAATATAAAATGAGGCAAGGAAAGAAAACAGGAAATCCTACCCACTATATCAACTAATTGTACAGGAAGAATTCCTTCTAGGCAAGCCCGTTGTCTCAGAAGTCAGCAACAGCTGCTGGGTTGGAATGGCTAACTTGTGCAGTCTCTGAGATCCTCAGGCTCCCTCCAAACCCCATCTCAATCTATTTAGACCTCTGCCATTCTCTGAAGCTCAGCTCAAATACTGTTCCCTCCCTCTTTCAAATCCCCATCATACTGTGTATGTCTTACAGCATGAATCATGCCTTGTATTTTGAGCTATTTCCTTTCACATATGGATTAAAAGTAAAATACGTGTTCTGAGTGAAAATTCCAACCCATAATCTTTCATTCTCACTTTCCAGAGTTAGCCACTCTGAAAAGGTGTTTGTTTTTTTTTGTTTGTTTGTTTTAGCTTTCCAGAAATCTTCTATTGCCAAAGGTATTGAAATGTGAGGGTTGGTGGTAACTTATGCCTGTAGGCTCCATTGGGAGGCCAGGTGGGAGGATGTTGTGTCCAGGAGTTTGGAGACAGCCTGTGCAACATAGGGAGACCCGTTCCTACCAAAAAAAGAATGTAGCAGGTGTGGTGGTGCACGGCGTGCCCTGTAGTCCCAGGTGCTCAGGAAAACTCTTGCCGGTGGGAGGATGGCCTTCAGCCAGGCGGAGGTTGAGCTGCAGTGGAGCCGTGGTGTGGCACTGCCTCTCAGCCTGGGTGACAGAGACTCTGTCTCAAAAAATAATAAAAAAAAAATGTTTTGAACAGAGCGTTGGTTCTGGAGTCTAAGCACTTAGATTTAAGTCTCAGCTTTCCGCTTGCTGGTCAGATCAGCTTCAGCAAATTCTATCACCCCTTTGACCCTCAGTTGTCTACTCTGTAAATGGGATAAACATGTCCTCTCCTCCTGTCTCACAGGGTTGGTGTAAGGGCCAAATGAGAAAAGAGATTGAAGGCACCTTGGAAACTGTAAGGTGGGCCCTATTTATCTCTATGCTTGTCACTGCAACTTGACTGTAAGCACCTTTGAAACAGAAACTTGGCCCCTCGGGGGCTGTGTCCCCATTGCCTTTTGTTCCAGTTTGTCCAGAATGGGAAGGTGGTGATGCCAGGAGTATGGAACTGAATCCCCAGGGTCGTGCTACACCTGGAGGTGCTGATGCTCTGCTCCTGCCCTGGTTCTGGGCACACACCTCCTTGACCTTCCTTTGAAGCCAAACCCAGCTGAGAGGACCATTTTTCTAAAGTTACTTGGCTTGCAAAATGCTGCTCCTCCACCAAGTGGGCATTGGCCCAGCCTCACTGCCCCAGTGTGCTTTAATTACTTTGAAAATTCTGCAACTCTTGTTTCACCCCCTCTACCTCCTTCAGCTCCTAGTTCCTCAGATTCTGGCTGCAAGTAATGATTTCAAAGTTCCCCGTGCCCCCTACCCACCCCGCAATGTATTATACATATATAGAGAGAGAGGAAGTAGAAAGATGTGGCCAAGAAAATTCAATGTTCTCAATGGATCAGATGGAAAAGTGTTGGAAATTACAGCTGGAAAGCTCCACAGATAGCATTTAGTCCAACCTCCATCACTCCCCTTCAACCTTTGACAGATGGGAAACTGAGACCCAGAAAAGGGAAGGGACTTATGCAGGGCGTCTGTGGCACTGACCTCCAACTAAAGGTAGGAAAGGCAAGACTCTGCAGTTTGCCAATGCACTGCTGAAAGGGTTAAAGTCAAGGAAACTAGCCTGGGGAAGGTGGGTGGGGTCCAAGAAGAGATGAGTGTGGCCAGAGAAGAGAGGATCAATCAGGAGAAACAGTCGGGACCAGCTGCAAAATTCCCCTGGAAAGTGGAAATAGAAGAAATATGAGGGTTGTGGTTTAACAAGTTATTATGAATCTCGCTGAGCAAAGAGAGGGAATAGAGAGGAAGAGAAAAGTAGAGGAGGCCGAAAGAGGAGTAAAAAGGGAAGGAGGAAGGCCAAACCAGACGAATGGAGATTGAGAGTGATAGGGTCAGTGAGTGCTTAAACGCAGCAAATCAGTAGAGTCCTGTCCCATGTGGGGCATCCAGCTACCTTATAAGTTACCACAAGCTCTGCTGCCTGGTTTCTTCTTCTAGGCTCCGAGCACATGAGCCAGTCCTTACTTTCTTAGCAAACTCAGCCCTTTTTCACTGTCCACTGTTTGGAGAGGCAGTTCCAGACAGTAGGCTTTTTACCTCAGTAGAGTTGGCACACCAACACAAGGGCACCGTGCAGCCCGGCCTGGCCGCCAGAGCAGGCTCTAGATCGCCCACTCCACAGTCATAACCTGATTTTAGTCACACAGTCATACTGTGAGTTGAACTCAGCCCATTTTACGGATGAGAGGTACAATAATTTTCAAATGAAAACAACAGCAATAAGAATAAACCTAGATATATATTGGCAAATAATACATGTACCGATTAAGAATGAGAGCACTAGAGCCAAATAGCCTGTATTCAGATCCCCATTGTGCCCCTCATTAGTTGTGTGATCTTGGACAGGTTGCCAAATTTCTCTGTGCAGGTTTGAAAGGATCAAATGAGTTGATCCAAGTATATAGCCTTTGAACAATGCCTGGCACATAGTCAGTGCTCAATAAATGGTGGCTATTCTTGTCATTGTCATTAGTATGTGCCAGATGCTGTTCTAAGTGTTTTACCTGTATTATGTTATGCAGTCATCACTCAGAAGGTAACTGAGGCTCAGGTGCAAGAAGAATATATCTGGTTCATTGGCTTTTAAAACTTCATTAAACGCAGACTTCTACCTCCAAAATTAAATCCTATGTGACACCCCAATATATAAAAGAAATAAAAACAGCATGGCTCTGATTGAAGCAAGGTGGGGTAGAAGTGGGGCCTGGAGACTCCTGGCTCAGTGTTCCCTGTTCTCCCCTCCCCCAGCCTCCCTATGATAGGCTTTGAGGCTCTTCCCCAGCCACTGATCTAGTCCATCTAACCTTTTTATGCTCAGATAAAGATATTGTAACTCTGAGAGGGCAAATAACATGCCCAAGGTTAAACAACAAGTCGAAGGCAGAGTAGGGTACCAGGCATGAAGGGACAATCACTTGGTCAAAGAGAACAGCCCCCTTGGTTAAATTAGAACACAGAACATCCCGAGCTTGGGCAAAGAAGAGCTAGGAAAGGAGAGTGAGCAGGAGGGAAGGGAGGTCCCCGATGTGAGCAGCCCCACTGACTATTCATATGCTGCTGAGGCCACCCCAGACGTCAAGATAAGACAAAGCCCTATCCACATGGGGCCTCTCACTGCACAGGGTTTGGGGTTCTGTTGTGACAAGGCATGTAGCCTACTCTCCCTTAGGTGTCCGTTCTGTGGGATGCAGCTGACTGGGGCCAAATCCCACCGTCCAGGCCTTCTGATTGGGCTCCTGGCCTGAGCTGGCATTATCACAACTCTCCTTCTCCTCCAGGGTTCTGGGATGGCAGCCTGACTTCCAACCCATTGTTGTTGGCGTGGGGGAGGTAAAATGGGGAGACTTGACGCTCCACCCTTTTCACAGCTTCCATGTATGTGTGCCCCTATCTGTTCAAGGCACGCCACTGCCAACGCTGTTTATCTAAGAACCTGTGCGTCGCCAACTTTTGTTTCCAGGACTTTGGCACGGGTTACCTGGGGACACCACCCTGAGGAGAAATTATAGGATAAATTTTTCCAGAGAACTTCTTCGGGAACTCAGGACTTCTCTGGAATCCCTTCTTCTGACTTGATCCCGTGAGCTACTCAGGTTCCGAGCAAGCCTTGGAAGGCAATCTGCAGGGCCGAGAAGGGGAGGGGCAAATGCTGGAGGACAAAGCTCAAATGCAAGGCCCTGAGTTCCTTGCTTCTGTTTGGATGGGCTTCAGGATCTCCATCTGTCCCATGTGGGGCGGGCATGGATCAAGATGCTCTCTGAGGAGCCACCAGCTCCAGGCTGGGCTTGCGTGGAAGCCCTGACCACTCGGTGCTCTCTCAGGCACTGGCCTAGAATCCGAGAGGGACACACCAAGTGATGGAAACAAACAGGGCCCCCTGGCTAGTCACAAGAGGGCAAGGATGAGGACACAAGAGGCAGAGTACTGACCTCCAAGCTGCAAAATGCTCCTCTGACACCAAAGTAGCTTTTCTTTCTGGCAAGGCCAGTTTGCATGAATGGACAGAGCCCTGGAATCCTGAGCCAGACTGCAAGGCATGTGTTACTGTGTGTTGGTGCTATACCCTGCCAGATGACAGGAAGAGGAAAAGGGGCTTATGCAAGTTCTGACTGAGGGGAAGGTGTGTGTACTAAGGCCAGGAAGTGGGGGGTGGGGACAGTTGTGGGTGGGTGCTGTGACTACTTCCCAGATAAAGGCAAAAGGACTTAGTGAGCATCAGATCTGAGCGGCCTACGTGATACAAGGGCAAGAAGAAAGCAGCGAGGCAGGGTGAAGGGGTAAGTGGTGACTTTTCTGTTGACAAACACTTCTTTCCACCTAACAGTTCAGGGAGGTAGGTGTTACTGTCACCATTTAACAGGTGAGGAAACTGAGGCTCAGAGTAGTTCTATGACATGTCATCTAGAAAGTGTTGAAGCTGATGTTCACATTGAAGGCTGCTTTGAGAGTTGCAGTTCTTAGGGGCCCCTTCTGTGAAGCTGGTAAAATGTGCACACATGTACACTGTTTCTGCTATCC
This sequence comes from Papio anubis, assembly GCF_008728515.1. Classification (NCBI taxonomy): domain Eukaryota; kingdom Metazoa; phylum Chordata; class Mammalia; order Primates; family Cercopithecidae; genus Papio; species Papio anubis. The sequence goes on along the minus strand of NC_044996.1, from coordinate 83,081,085 downwards.
AGCAACCTAAGACTTGGCCGCAAAGGGCTAGGAATTATTCTTCCCATTTTACCAAAGCCCTGAAAAGGTGAATGACTGGGCCATAGTCATCCATAGCAAGGTAGAGACAGGCAAAAGGCTGAGACTGGGGGCCCTCTGTTGGAAAGCTGCTGTACACTGCTAGAAGTAGCAACTCCCACTGTGGTTCCGCCTGTGTCTGGTCATTTTTCACTTACGAAGTGCTCTAAGATCCGTTATCTTGAAGTTTACAGGGCAGAAAAAATAATCTTCCATTTTCTAGGTGAAGAAACTGAGCATCAGTTACTTGCCAAAGGTTACACAGCTACTGAATGGCAGACTCAGGACTTGAGACCAGAGTTGTGTCCAAACTCCCCTTTACTTTTCTGCCAAGTGCATGTGGCCAGCAACGGAAGGACAGAGTAAGTTCACTGAAACATCATGTTTGAGACCAAAAGCAACAAACCCCAACTCCCTGGGGGAGATATCTAAGCCCTTCTCTCTTTTCCATATGAACCTCTGAATTGCAGAGGCAGGCTTGCGGCCTTTGAGGGGGAAACAGAGAAGCCAGTGAGCTCAGTTCTCCAGAGCAGACCCCAAGAGTTGCTGTTGCTGGCTTTCGTCGCTAACTAGATGCCTCATTGGCCCAATGGTTTTGTGGTCAGGGTGCCAGGGTTGGTCCAGCCACACCAATGGTGGGACTGGGGGAGGTCTTCTCTCTCTTCCTCTCTCATCACCTGTGGTTGCATTTCATGCTTGGTCATTGAATCATTTTTATGCTCCTTTCCTCAGTAATATGGGGGAAAGAAAACCTCAAATCTCTCAGCCACCATTTGGTCTGGTCAAGGTTGCTCCTGGGCTTTCCACTCACCCACCCACCTACTCACTCACTCTTCAATTTTTTTTTTTCAAACAGAGTCTTGCTCTGTCACCCAGGCTGGAGTGCAGTGGCATGATCTCGGCTCACTGCAACATTCGCCTCCCAGGTTCAAGCGATTCTCCTGCCTCAGACTCCCGAGTAGCTGGGATTACAGGCACACGCCACCACGCCCGGTTAATTTTTGTATTTTTAGTAGAGACGGGGTTTCACCATGTTGGCCAGTCTGGTCTCAAACTCCTGACCTCAAGTGATCCACCCATCTCAGCTTCCCAAAGTGCCGGGATTACAGGGGCGAGGCACTGCGCCCAGTGCATTCAATCTTTTAATGAATAGCCTCTCAAGTACTAACGCTGTGCCAAATCCCTTCCTGAGCAATGGATATGCCATTAATAATAAAATACAGCCCCTGGCTGACAGAATTCAAACCCTTATTGGGCAGGAAGACATAGATAATTAAACTCAATATAGAATGATTGCTGATGTAACTGAGCTGTGGAGTCACCCAGAAAGGGAACAGCTTATGCTATTCATAGGAGATACTGTACTAAAAGGGTATGTTGGACTTTACCAAGTACAGGAGATACGGCAAATAATTTAATCTCTTCGTGTCTTCGTTTCCTCATCTGTAAAATGGCGTAATAGTACCTACAGGGTTTCTGTAAGGACTTTATGAGTTAAAATGTGCAAAAAGCTTAGAATAGTGTCAGGCACATTGAAAGCACCATATAAATGTTTGTGAAATATGTAAAGGAAATAAGGATGAGCATTCTTGTGAGAGAGAAGCACACATGTAACACATTTGGTGGGTTAAGGAGGTGTGTTCTGGGAATGCCACCTGCGTTAACCAGGCAGGCTTGTGTGGTGCTTTGAATGCCAATCTCAGAAGTGTGGACTTGTCCCTGTAGATGATGGACAGCCATTTCTAAAGCTAGATCTTTGCCACAGAGGGTGGCAGAGGACTCCTGTGTGAAATGCTAGTACTGTATCCACCAGCTCAACAGGTGCTAGGCCCAAGAGACTGCCACCAGCCAGGAAACAGTCAGTTGCCAAATCTGAATGCTGGACCAGCCCTGTGCATGGCCCAGTCCCAGGCTTAGCACTGATATGGGGAAAGGGGCAGTAGGGAGCCCCCTTGTCTCTGCCCTCAAGGAGCTGATCTTCTAATTGGAATCAGGCCTGCTTCTGCCAAGAATCAAATCAATCATCCTGGTGGGAAGTGGTGGAGGTAGGTAGGTAAGAGAAACTCTCATGTGACCTGAGAGGCAGTGTGTATAGTGGTTACTAGCTAAAGCTGACAGTTCAAACTGTATGACCTTGGGCAAATTATTTAACCTCTCTATGCTACAGTTTTCCCATTGAAAATGGTAGCAGTAATAATTCAGCCTATCATAGAGTTATATACGATGATTAAATCATATGTAGAAAGTGCTTAGAATGCTGGCTCACATGACAAACACTCCATAAACCTTAGCTATTCTCAGTGACTAAGGGCCTATCTTTTACTGAACCAGGTGCCTGCTACCCCTGGGGTGCAAGGCCATGGCCTGGAGGCATATGAAGGTACTAGACTGGTATGTGCCCTCTTCCTGGAGTGTACATTTTCCTCAAAGGCTTAAGGAAGAAAAAGACGAATTTTAATATGAAAACAAGGATGCATACTAGAGTTAACTGAAAATTCAAGTGGATGTTTAAGATAAGAGTTGGACTTCAAAGACGTTCCCACTTGGAGCCAACACTTCAGGTTTACATCATCAGCCCCCCAAGGTTTCACCACATTCTTCCCTCGCAGCCCTTAAGGGTACTTGAATACAAAAGTTACAGTAACACAAACACTTGTGAATTCAAGTAACTCTCAAGGGGGTCAATCATTCTCTGGGGGTAAGGATGATTATTACCATTATATATGGGTGAAGATGGAGGCTCAAGGTCCCAATCCTGCCACTGCCACTTATGAGCAATTTGGATTACCTTTGCTGCTCCTGAGTTTCTCCATCTGTAAACTGGGGTGATGATGATGATATATATACTTCAGAGCATTGTGGTAAGAATTAAATAAGCACTTAGAACAATGTCTGGTATAGCTTGTGCTCAATCCACATCAGCTTTTATTAGATCCATTCCTGCATCCCCTCTCACAGCACCATTGTCAACTCTGTGTCATATTATGTCCATTATCTGGAGGAGAAACTTGAAGCTGTGAAGGTTTAGTAAGGTGCCCCCTCTCCTCCTCTTTGCTAACAGCAGGCACTCCTGCCTGGAGTGGGGAGGAGGCGGTAATAAATAACCTCGAAGTTCCTTCCCAGCTCCAGGGCTCTGTGATTCAAGTGAATCTTCGGAGCTCTGGCTGGAGCTGAAGCAGCAGAACTCAGGAAATAGGAGCGGAACTGGACAGGGCGGGAGATGCCTTACCAGGGTGGGAAGTGACTGCTGCCGCCCTTCCTTCTAGGCTGCCGCCGCCGCTGCCTGGGGCTGTGTCCCACACTCCCGCCCAACCGGAGAGCAAAAGGGAAACTCCTCTGCCTGGAGGAAGCTGACTGAGGCCTCCTTTTTCGTGGGCGGAGCGGGGGGCGGGGAGGTGGGGCTGCCCCTGTGACAGGCGCAGTGCCACGAGTCAACAGAGTGGCAGCAGAAAGTTGGACCCAGTGAGGGGCATCCCGGTGACTGTTTGTCCTGCCTGGGCTAGTCCAGAATGGGGACTGCTGATAGGCCAGAGGGTGCTGGGAGAGAGAAATGGGCTTCCCATTGATTTATGGTCATTTGAAGGAAAAAGAAAAATAATTCCGTGAAGTAGAAATGACCTAGTGGAAGGAGGAGCAGAGTCAGATCTGCCTTGGTTCTGAAACAACTCACTGTGCGACCTTGGACAAGTCTTCTTCCCACATGAAGAATGCATTCATTCAGACAGTAAATATTTTGTGAACACCTACTATATGCCACCATTGCCCTGGGGAAAAGGGATGCACGACATGAAGATCAACATGTTAACCGCTAATTTCCTTCCAGCTCTGACACTGAGTTCATGAAAAGTGGGTGCAAATATCATGCAAATAAGCACAAATCAACTGGAAACTGCACTTCCTTTTTCTAGCTTATCCCTCACAAATGGATTAGCTTAGCTCTAGATTCCAGGAACAAGGTATGGAGACAGTAGAGGGGAGGGGCTGTGACCTTCACCCATGTACCCCTTTATCGTTCACAATGCACATTCATTATTCCCATCGTGTCATAGGAATATTACCCTCATTTTACAGATGAGGAAACTGAGACTCAGAGAGGAGAAATCACCCAGGTTATGCCACAGTTAGTGCAGAGGCCCTATTAGAATCTTGGTCCCTTTACTGGCCACCAACAGAAGTAGAATGGAAATGACCTGGTCTGAGAGCTGTTGGTAACTTTTGGCCTTATCTCCATTGTAAACAAATTTAGACAGGACCCCCCACCATCCCCAAGTCAGGTAATGCAAGTTTGCTTGCTGTGGTGGGGATTACCTATTAGAGAAAAGGTTATGTACCTTAGAGTCCTGGTCCAGGCTTTTTTTGTGGTACATGCCCGGAGGCTAAACTCTTTGAGAACAAAAGCTAATCTTTCTTGACGAGACTATACTCCGTGCCAGACACCATGATCAATCCTTCAGATCCTTACAACAGTCCTGCAACACAGAGATAACTGCCCCAGCCTAGATGAAGGCCAAGTCATTTGCATTCTTGGGCCTCAGTTTTCCATCTGTAACATAAGGGAGTCTATAAGGACTGTTTCCACTTCAGGATATTCTTGGTACTAGAAAGATTTCAAAGTGTCGTTGGTGGAATCCAGCTGGTCAGTTGCTCAGGCCAGCCAGTCAGAAAACGGGGTTGCGGGGAGGAGTGAAAAGCAGGGGGCGGTAAGGGACGCCGAGGAGTGAGTCAGTCTGCCAAGATGGCCAGAGCCATTGTTTCCTTCTCCATCTGGCTCTTGCACAAGGCCTTCCTCCACGTCACATGGTTGGTGAGATTTGGGGGCAGACAGGAGGTGGAGGGGCTGATCCCATAACTAGGAAGACACCCGCACTATCTTGCACTGAGGTATGAGAACAGAAAGGAAAGTAATCAGTGGAGAGACAACTCTCGAATGGGGGCCAAGTTGGAAAAGGCTGGAAAGAAGGTGACTCCAACCTGGAAGAAGGCGTCCAATGGTGATGGGGAGGCGGAACCGCTGAGTAGATGACTGGAGGCTAGAGAAGGGGGAGTTCCTGCTCAAGGTGGGGGCGTGGAACTTTCTAGTCGCGACTGAGGGGGCGGGGAAACACAGCCATCATCCGCTCAGCCCCTCCCTCCCCGGGCTCCCCGCGGGTTCGCTCAGTTCTGGCGCAAAACTACTCGAGGCGCCAGCGCTCCGGTTCGCCAGCTCGCTCTTGGGCTGCTGAGTCGCCTGTCACCGCGCGGCGCCCGCGGACACATGGCCCAGGAGCGGGGTTGGGGTCCGGTGTTGCGGCTCCCGAAGCCACGGACGTGGACTCAGTGGGGTGTGAAGGGCACCCAGTGGGACGCGCCGCGCTGGAATCCAGGTGAACTGAGAGCCAGGCAGCCCCGGGCGGGGAGGTCAGGGCTGCGCTGCGCTTCGCGGAGAGCTTCCCGCACCGGCTCTTTGAAGCTCCCTGCTCCCCTCTGCCTTCTTGTTTGGTTCCAGCCCGGTTTTCATCGTTGAGTCCTATGTCCGTTTGTCTAAAACCTCACTCCTGGCCGGTAGTGCCCCCTTTTGAGGCTTTCCACCCCGCACGCCTTCTTTCTTCTAACTCTTAGGAAGCTCTGGCCCCGCCCTATGGGTGCCCCATCCTTTTATCCCAGTAGTCTATCAGGTTTCGTCCCCACCCGCCTCTGTCTACATCCTCTGCTCAAAAAGAACACCACTTTGGTTACTAACACATGGTAGGCATTTAGTAAACAGTATGTCCCTTTACATCCATTCCTCCCGCACCTTTGTCTCTGCCTTTGGTATCTGCCTGTTCCCCCTCCTGTCTTCCTGTCCCACTATATGTCTAACCCTCAGCCTATATTTTTTCCTTGTCATTGAGTTGTCCGTCTGTCCTTTCATCTCTTATTTATTTATTTATTTATTTATTTATTTATTTATTTTTGATCTCCAGATCCTTAAGTGTTATCACCTACACAGTACATCCCTACATCCCCCTATCACTCCAAGGGCCCCTTAGGTTCCTACTCTGTACCCCAGGTGCAGGACACAGCCCAGAAACCCTGGCAGCACCTTTATAACCAACTCGCATTGCCTGAGAGCTCCATCCCAAGGAATGGGACTCTGAGGGATCTCCCAAAGTCTCCGGCACTTTGTCTTTTTAAAATTGAAAAAAAAAGTTTTGGGGTACTTATATTTCCAGGCTCTGCCCACTACTTCTGAGTAATTCTCATACTCACTGTCTCTCTCTTGAGATTCGAACTTCTGAACTCAAGCAACCCTCCCTCCTCAGTCTCCAAAGTAGCTGGGATTATCGCACACAGCTCTAATTTGCTCTTGATTCCACTCAAAGGGCAGGGAGGAAATAGCGAACTGGGTTGGGTTTCTCATAGATTTAACATGGAATTGAGCACACTGAAACACAGGACCCTTGGAGATTCTGAGAACAGACTCTCTGATTGTACTTATGTGGACACAGAGAGCCAGAGAGGGCAAGACTCTCAGCCAGGTCACACAGCTCCTCCGTGGTAGAAACAAAGTAGAAGCCAGAGTGACAGCTGCCTGGCCCTGACCCAGGAGCCTTGGGTGTTGGGGGCTAGGACCGTTTCCTTGGGGGCCTGTTGGTATAGAGTCATCAGGTCCCATCCACCCTGGGAGCCTGGCTGCCCATCCCTCCCTGTCCTCTGGGAACTGACCTGGCTACCCACCTGCCTGGGATGGGTGTTCTGTGTCAGGGGCTGCCATTGCCTCCCCCACTGACATGGGAGCTCCAGGAAGGCAGGGACCCAGGCTGTGGGCCTCCCCGCCCCACTCTCTGACCCTGTCCCTTGCCCAGTGCCTAGCACAGACAAGGTCTGGGTAACCATGTTACGGGAATGGCTGATGCACGTGTATGGGGAAGTTCCAGCCCTGGCTGAGGGCAAATCAGAACTCTTGCTTAGTAAGTGTGTGTGTGTATGGAGGGGAACGGGGGGAGTTGCACTTTGAGGAAAGGCCTTTTGAGAGGGTAGATGGGCTCCAAGGCCAAGCTGAGCCCAGAGCCCTTTGCTGAGTGGCCCTCAACCATCCAAACACATCCCATGCCCTCTCCGATGTCATCCTGGGGCCTCTGAGGGCTGCCCTTCACTGTCAGGAGACAGGGGTGTGGTTTGCCAGGGGCAGGCTAAGCCAGCCTGAATTGACATTGTCAAGCCCTAGAGACCCCTCTTCACAGGGCTGGGCCAGGCCAGGCTGGGGGCAGGGTGTATAAAAGCCACACACCTCTCCACAAGCAGCCCTCCAGCTTCTAGGGCGCCAGGTCTGGTGGCAGTGTGGGGTCAGGCCTTGGCGGGGGCTGACGATGGAGCCTGTGAGTGGGAAGGAAGAGTCTCTCTTTCTGCTTCCCCGGATCCTCCTCCCCTTCCCAGGTATTTTCCTTGGGAGCTGCAACCCTGGAGGGACACTTGAAAGGATCCCAGGCAAGGAGGCAGGGTCCTGAGGGCTGTTCAAGGACTCTGGGTACCCATAGCCCCAGAGTGAGCTGGGAGCAATGCTGGGGGCAGAGACCAGGGCTCCAGGAGTGGGATGGCTTAGCCTCAGCCCTCCCTTTTCCTGCCTTTCCCCTCAGGCTCCCCACCCTTCCTTTTTCTCACTTTCCTCCCCTGGCCCCAGGTACCCCCCATCCTCAGAGGACTATCATGCCACCCCCACCCCTATGCTCTGCAGAAGCCCTGTGCATGCTGGACTTGCAGATGCCCCACCCCCATGGGAACACACAGAGGAGCTCACAGAGGCAGAGCATTCTGGAAGGAAGGGACCCTAGAACCAGGGCCCACCCCGTTTTTTTCCAGATGAGGAAAGTAGGCCTAGCCAGGGAGGAGCAAGCTCCAGGGCTGAGGACTGAGACTAAGCTGGGCGGAGAGGAGTGCTCCTGTCCTCGCCAGCTGTGTGTGGGGTGTGGGGTTGTGTCAGAGGCGGTCTTGTCTTTGCTCATCTCCCCTCTGCACGTTGTGACCTTCTTCTAGAGGGCAGGAATGCGGTGGGGCACTGGGGTGGACATCCTGCCCTGAGCGTCTGTGCCACCACGGTCACCAAGTGCTCTGTCCAGGGTGACCCCACCTATTTGTTAGGGCTGGGCAGGCAGACTTCCCGGAGGCATATGGGGGGTGCTCCATCTGCCTGTAGCAGAAAACCTCTGGCCCCTTGGAGACAGGCCAGTAAGGTCAGTCCGGAGGCCCATCCTGGGTGTGAAATGGAACCTGTGGCACTGTCATGGCCCAGGGGGTCTACCGAGTGGATGCTGGCGCCCAGCCTTCCATCAGACTGGCACACTGCCTGGTGTTGGTTGAGGGGAGATGACAGGCCCCTCATGTCTGGGAGAGAGCCAGGCCTGGGTTATCCAGCTCCACCTGCCCGGTCTAAGTGCCTGGAGGCAGTCATGAGCCTCCCTGCACCTCTGTGTCTGAGCTTAGGGAGGGCGAGGGCAGAGAGGTTAAGTGACCCTTGAATCTCACCTGGTCTGGGCCTGGCTTGGCCTGTGCTCCAGAGTCCCTCACTGCCAGCCCAGGGCTCTGAGCTCAGCACAGAGCGCCTCCTTCCAGGGTGCTCCGGGGTGAGGGTGGAGGCAACCGTGAGAGTCCCCCAGGCTGTGGGCTGCGAAGGGGTGCTCCTTCCAGGATGTAGCTTTCTGTCCCCCATCCACACTCGGCAATGTATAGACAGTGAGGTGTCTGTGTGGCCCTCACCTTTTCAAACCCTTCCCCACCACTGTATGCCCTCTGTCCACATCTGCCCCTGCTTGGGCTGTCTTCTTAGTGCAAATCTCCCTCCTATGGCTACAGCTCCTCAGGAAGGTTTTTTCGTTTTGTTTGTTTTGTTTTATTTGTTTGTTTGTTTTAATGAACCATGAGTATCCTATGTTGTGGGACCTGATCAATAGCCCCCTTTCATGAGGCTGGCCGGGGGCCCCGAGCCACCAGGGAGCAGGCTTCGGTGAGGCATGCAGGAATGCGCGTACAAGTGTCAGAGCCTGTGTGTGAGGCCACCCGTGCTGATGTGCTGGGTGGGGCTGGTCTGAGTGTAATTCATTTTCCCCTCACTGCTCCAACCCTTTTCTAAAAACTTCCCAGCTGAATTCCCTGAAGTGATTGGCTGCCGTTTCTTTAGCTCCTATGGAAAAGAGTAGTAGAAGAGTCTATCTGGTTCCTTCTGGATATTAACCGAGCCATTCCAGAGTGGGGGCATGGGTCTGCTGGCAACAGCTTGAGCAACTCCCATTCCCAGGCAGGGAGGGGGTGGGGACTGCTGGGAGTCCTTAGGTAGGCCCTTACTGGGACCCAAGCGTCTCAGAGTGAGGCTCAGGGGAATGGTATATGGAACTGCTCTTTGCCATAGCCTAGGATAAAAGGGCTGATAGGTCCCCCAAAGGTTAGCTCTATAGCACCTTCAGTGCCATCCTGCCACCTGCCACAGTCCTTTACGGTATACTTTCGCATTTATTGTCTCCACTCTACCCTGTGGGTATTATACTCTAGTCTTGTTATTTATAGGTGAAAAAACTGATGGCTGGAGTAGCACAATGACTCGTCTTGGGTGGCATAACAAGAAAGTGGTAGAACTGGGGCCAGCATTTAGCTCTACTACTTCCTAACCCAGGGTTCATTCTTCTATTGCTCAGTGCTTCTCACCATATCTGACGCTTATAAGCACTTACTACGTGCCAGCCATCATTCTAAGTGTTTATTTAGCCTAGTGGATCTGCTCTGCAGCAATTTAAGGTCAGTGTTGTGATGATCATCTACACTTTCCAGATGAGGAAACTGAGGCAGAGTCACACAGCTAGTATGTAGCAGAGGCCATTTGTACCCAGGCCATCTGGCTCCAGAGTCCATTATACTCCCTCTTGTGGGACTTACGTAGTCTGTGGTGGTGGTAGAATGAGGAAAGCCCCATGCCTCAGGCATAGAAACACACACACAAAAACACACACACAGATACTTTTTTTTGCCAGCCCTTGACCTGCTTCAAGCACTCTACATTCCCCTGCCTGATGACTGAGCTGGCATCCAAGGTAGCAGCAGTAATGGTACTGTAGGACACACAGGCAAGAGTGAGGTCTTGAGGAAAAGGGGAAGTCAAGAACCTAAAGCTTCCAGTTACCTCCACAGTCACTCAGGTTGCAACCTAGAAATGGGCCTGTGAAAAGGTACTCTTTTTCTCATCCATTCCAGGCATGATTAATCCTTGCAAGACTCAGGGACAGGGAGCAGGGGTTGGCAGGGGTATTGAGGGGGATGAGCTATCTTTGCCCTGCTGAACAGGCTGAGCTCTCCTGGCCAGAATAAAAGAGGGAGATCAAAAAAGACCAAAAGAAATAGCCCTGATATCGCTTGGGCCATTTCAAAATGTCACAGTGTGTGTGGCAAATATTATGATTGTAGCTTTCCCTGACAGTTGTGTTCACTGTCATTCGACAAGCATTTTTATTGAGCATCTACTCTATGCCAGGCACTGCAAAATTCTCCTTCTAAGTATTTATAGCAGTGCCCCATTTTTTGGTAGTTTTTGTGCTATACTCCCCTCCTTTTTTGTTTCCTGGTTTGATGGCTTTAAAAAAAAAAAAAACAGCTGGTGTCTCAGAACCCATGATACCTGATTCAGTTAAATGTATCTACTAAAAGATAAGTTGACTTTGCTCATTAGTCATATGATTGTCATTTATTTTTGGTTGTGCTTTGAATATCTTTCAACATTTGTTCATTCATTAGCAAACAATAGTGAGGAAAGTACTGTAAGCACTGTGCTTGTTGCCTTGGAGTGGATGGAATTGACTTTGACAGGGTTTCTTGCCCTTAGGAAAATGATAAAATCATTGCAGGACCCCACTTTTTGTCCTTTTTAGCTCTGTGCACAGGCCAGATGCCTTTGGCTGCAACTCAGAGCCTTAAGGATGCTTATAATTGTTAAAGCCTAGCCTCAGGAAGGAGGTCATATCCCCTCCCACCCACCAGAAGGATTTCGTTTCTGGGACTAACTTCTGGTGTACAGGCCTCATCCACAGATCCACAGGGACTTGGCTCACCTTGAACAAATTGCTAGAGGATACGAGCGGCAGTCCTGCCATCAAGAGGAAAAGAGGGATACATGGGATACACACAGTGGTGGTAGTGTCACTTTATCATTGCTCCTCTGACTCTCATCAGGGCCAGCAGGGAAGGAATGTGGGAGAATTTCAGTTTGGCCTAGTGAACTGAAGGCTAGACAGCAGAGGGGCACTTGGAGCTGGGTTAGGTCTGGCTCTGTCTTTGCCTGGGTGACCTTGATAAAGTTGCTGCCCTCAGAGACAGATATTTTTGCTCTCATCTATATTGGATACTCTAACAAGCAAGTTAGATGGACGCAGTTCCTGCCTTCTAGGAATGGTATGGAGAAAATAACTAGTGTTCAGGTATTGACCCTGCCATGGATTTTCTGGGTAAATCATTTGAGACCAGGAGTGTGAGACCAGCCTGGGCAACATAGCAAGACCTCAGCTCTACATGAAAAATTTAAAAATTATCTGAGCATGGTGGCACACACCTGTTATCCTAGCTACTCAGGAAGTTTAGGCAGGAGATTTTCTTGACCCCAGGAGTTCCAGGCTGGGTAGCTTTAAGTGAGTTATCTCTGCTCAGTTTGTGTCTTTGTAAATGTGAGGGATAGCAGTTGAACTGCATGAGGTCCTGGATACTCTCAGTCCTAACTAATAGGAATCCTCAATTCAACAATGAAATCAAGGTTGTGAACTTGTGTTGGACCCTTGCGATGAAAGGCCAGAGAGAAATCAAAGCTGAAGGCTCTTGTTTCTTACTGAATTTGAATGGGCTTTCTGGTGGTGCTTACTATCAGAACTCCTGGAAGCCCTCCCCTGCCACGATTAATGTTCATGCCCCAAGTTTTCCATGCATTTCTCTGCGGAGGTAGAGTTTGGACTTGGGGTAGGGGACAGAAGCCTGGGGTATTGGAGAAGTTGCAGAGCCACTGGGGCCTGAGCAAGGTAGGAATGGCAGCTTCCTGCTCAAATTCCTAATCATCGGGTTTTCCGCTACCAGTTGGAGATTTCACCGAAGTTATGTCTTCTGGACATCCCATAAACTATCGAGCAAGTCACCGAATTCTCCCAGGCACATGGCATATGTGTTTAAATCCCCCAAACAGTGCCAGACTCATTCATAACTCAATACATATTAGCCTGTATGCCTGGCCAAGTCGCTCCTTGAGCCTCAGTCGTTGGGCTTGCACCTTCTCCCTGGCAGCGGTGTGACCCCAGGGAAAGGCAGCGGCGAGGGCATTGGAGGACCGGTAGGCAGTGACCCGCCCACCCAGATTTGGGCGACTTTCTGGCGAGTCCGGTGGGCCAGACTGCACCCCCATTGGCCGAGGGGAGGTGGGCGGGGCGTCCCTACAGCCCTGCTCGCCCACGCTCCCTCCCCACCTGCGCTGAGTGGACTCGGGTTGACAACGGCTTAAGCAGCCGCGACAGCTGCTCTTCTGGCTGGCACCGTTACCCCTGCCCGACCCCAGGCCCCGCGTGTGCCCCGGACGGAGCAGTCCCTCCTGGGCTCGCCTCCTGCCGGTTTGCTCTGTGTCAGCTCCCGAACCCAAAGGGGTGGACGCGGCCTCCAGGTAGGAGTAGGGGCGACGGCAGAGGGAGATCCGGACAAACTGGGGCGCCTGGGCTCCCTCTCCCCTCCTTGCCTCTCTGGCGCGCTCCGGCTCGGCCCCTCTCCTAGCGGTTCGGAGACAGGAAGGAAGCGAGCTGAACCACCTCCGCCCCTGGGATTGAGGGGTCAGAGTCGCCGAAATTGGGGGACCCCCGAGCGCGCCAGCCGAGCGTCTTCCAGCGAAGCCTCGCGAGTGGGGCGGTGGAAGGCAGCTGTCCGCCTGTTACCGCCGGGCCCGTGGGTCTCGCAGCAGTCGCTCTGGGGCTTTGGAGGAGGGTTGCAGCTGGGCGGGGGCGGCAGGACTTCAGGCCCTGTGGCCGGGTCGCGCCGGTTCGCCTGCCCTCTCCTTTCTCTGCTTTCCGGGGCATTTCCAGGAAGCCCCCGTCCGGCTGTATGGGTTTTCCCGTCGGCCACTGCCTCATTGCTTTCCCTTCTGAGAAACGCCCAGGACTTCTTGGTATTAAGGTAGCTGCGGGGACCAAGCGAAAACGTTTGGACACGTCTCATCTTCATAGGTCTCATTTTCCCATAAAGTCCAAACTGGGTTTGGATTAGAGGAAAGGCTTTTCAGTGGAATTTTTGGGATTTCCAAATTAGGTAGTGTGGGGTTCACGTTCCTCCTGACACTTGTAAAAGTTGCTCGCTGAATTACGACTCAGAAAACTGGGGTTCCGCCAGTCCATGTGACCTTAGGCGAGTCATACTACTGTGTGGGCCATAATGTTTTAAGCCACACCTCGGGTGGCAGCTTGATTTCAGTATCTAAAGGGCCCGGTCTCTTTCACCCTGACATTTGGTTACTTGGTACCTGGGGTCAGGCTCCTAATTGGCAGGTAAAAAGTTGTCTCTGAGACGCTCCGGGTGGCAGCAGCTATGCACACGGAGAGCTTTGTGGTGAGTATGCAGCTAAGCCAGCTGGAAAACTAGAGTGTGCGTGGAGGGGTGGGCGACAGCAGCCAGACCAAGGTAGGGAGAGGTGGGAGTTTTCTTCCAGAGCCTGGGGACACAGAGGTTGGGGTCCTCAGAGATTGGGCTGGCTTGGAGCCTATGCTTACCCCCAAGTCCCAGGGCCCTGGCTTCTCTCCCAGTCAGAGCCTAAGCGGGGAGGAGGAGTTAATGAATCACACTCAGGGCTATTTTCAAACCCTGACTCCTCGGGTGCGACCTGCTCCCTCCCCACTCCTCCCCCCTACCCCCCCGCACACCTGTATTATTGCCCTCTGAGTTTTCCTCTCATTTTCATCCTCCTGGAATGAAAGGGGGACAAATCTTGTCTGCGGATGGGATGGGAAGGTGGGCAGCCCAAAGGCATGGAGAAGAAGGCTGCAGGTGATTTCTGGGTGGCTTTCACAGCGGGAAGAGTGTGATGGGAAGGGTGGTGTTTCGCTATAAGAGTATAGGGGTCGGTAGTGAAACTCTTTCACTCTAAAGGTACAGCTGCCATCTAGCTGGACATTCTGGGCTGGTTTTCATTTTAGGGACGTGACTTTTTGTTAATGTGCTGGACTTTGGATTTTGGATTTCTGCTCCCTAGACCTCTATGTTTAGTGCTAGGAAACACCACACTGGACACTGCCTCTCCTGTTTTTGAAGTATGCTAAACCTCTCTGTGCATCTACAGCTCCCCTCTCCCACCTGGAGAGGAGAGGCTGCCTAGAGATGATATCTGGAGGTGTTTAGAGCAAGTAGAGGGGCTGAACTGAAGGTGTGCAAAGCAAAGGGGCTGTGTGCCCTATGTGCTTGCTTGAGACAGGGTTTGCAGTGAGTCATGTGGGGAGGATGGCAGAGCCTTCCTTATTCAAACACAATACCTCCTGAGTTCCAGCAGAGAAGCAAAGCAAGTGGCACCAAGAAGGCTTGAATGTTGTCCCTCTCTGTCCTCTTGAAGTTTTAAAATTCCATTATTGGGACTACAGATTGGAGAGGGAGCAGAGGACCCCTATGTCCAGGTTTAGAGGATAGCAACAGGGACACAAAGGCAAGAAGGTCCCAAAGGGAGGAGGGGATGGAGTCTCCAATTGGGAAGCTGTCACAGCTGCAGCTGCTTTGCTGCTAGGAGACTCCTGGAGTTCCTTATTTGAGCCATGGAAAGTTCAGATTCAACAAATGGCAGGTTTATCACATGCAGGCTGTGCCCTCACCTCTTTTCTGGCTAGAAGAAAGAGTTGCCTCTACCATGAAAAGAAGAGAAGGACCTTTTCCCTCAGGCTCCCAGTTTGGGTAGGATCAGGTGTCATGGCTATGAGCCTTAGGAAAGCTGTTCAGCAGATAAAATAGGGACAGCAGATTTCAAAGATGCAAGGGCTTTAGGGTGGGAAGTATGAGCTCTCGGAGATCTAGGTGAGTTTTCCGTTGTTCCCCACCCCACAACAGGGTAGTTGAGCACTGAGCTGGGCACACAGTTGCTGGTGTCAACTGTTTATTAAGGGGTCTTGGTTTTGTGTGTGCACACTTGTGCATGGGCATGCATTCGGGAAGGGTCCTGGTAGATAGGAATCAGTGGACTGGAGGCCACAGCCTGGGCCCTTGTCACAAGTCTGAAGTGCTGTGTTTGTGGGTGGAGTTTCCTTTTCCCCAGTCCTGCAGGTTGGTAACTTGCATGCTAAACAGTGGCTGTTCCTGTTTACATCGACCACACACAGGAATTTTAGAACTGAATGTTAAGTTCCCTAGGAGTCCAGGGTGGCATGGAGCAAAGAACAGGGGATTGGGAGTTGGACATGGGGAGCTTTAACTCCAGGCTCTGCTGCCCCCTCAAATTCTCCGACTCTGGGTTTCTCCTCATTTTTTCCACTTCACTGGATTAAACTAGGGGATCCATGGCTAAGTGCTTTGTAAACTACCACGTGCTGTATAAATTATTAGTCATTAGGTTTCAGCTTGGTGCTAGGTCTTGTGGAGGACACGGAGTTAAAACCCCCAGCTCCAGGGAATCTACCATCTAGTTTGGGGGTTAGTGGCATAAATAATACATGTCACTAATTATTTATGTATTAAATAATAATACCTTGGTGATGGCTTTTAAAAAATTATTAGGAATAATTTCAAACATATATAATATAAAAATAGAGACAATTAGTGTCCTAAGACCCCATGTACCCATCACCCAGTTTCAACAGCCATTAGCCCACGGCCAATCCTGCCCTGTCCGCACTCCTATCTACATCATGCCCTTGTCATTTTGAAACAAATCCCAGATACCTTATCAGCTCATGTATACATATTTCAATACGTACTTCTAAAAGATAAGGATTCATAAAAACAGCCATTATCACACCTAAAATAATTTCTTAATATTATCAAATAACCGGTAAGTGTTCATATTTCCAATTGTTGAGAAGGACTTATTTGCCCTAGGCGTCCATTCTGCCCTGGGAATCCATTCCAGGGAGTGATTGCTTTTGACTGAGGGGAAGGTGACGGATAGAGGCAGTGACATTTGAGCTGAACCTTGGAAGAGAGGCCCAGGAAAGGTCCCAGTCCAGATGTTAGCCGCCTCTAGGGCTCCAGATCTGGAGGCTGACCCATGGAGGCTTCTTGCGGAGACTTCCTGCCTTTGTTTCTCTAGCAGTAAATGACATTCTCACTCTCACACTTGCTTCCCCAGTCCAGGGCACCCAGGAGTTTGGGGTCCGCAGGTCTAGGAGAATTCTGGGAGGCTGCTCTCCACCTAGGCCCCTCCCCTGTGCCTGACCCCCGAGGCCAGTTCAGAGCAAAACAGGATGTATTCAGGATGAACGTCTTTCCCAGCTTGTCATCTAATCACCAAGGCCCAGCTTGGAGCTTCCTCTCTCATTCATGATAAAAACCCTCACTGTCTCTCTTTTCCCTTCCGCCCCAGTAAGGGTGTGCTGACTTCCTCCATATCCGGGCCAGCCCTCTACCCCCATGCGGGGCTGAGGGAGAGATTCCCTCAGTGCAAGCCTCTGCCCCCACCCACCTCACCGCAGCCTGTCGGAGAAAGAGAGAGAAAGACCCCAGGAATGTTCTCCCTGACTGCAGGTTCCTGCTCTTGGGCTGTCCTTGGGAAAAGAGCGGCCTCCTTCCAACAAGCCTGGGGTCCTGCCACTGCTTGGTTAATCATTGAGCCACATAATAACCACCTTGGAAAGTCATCTTTAGGGGATGGTCATTAACTAACTCCCTGTCCACCCCAGGCCTTAAAGAGACCGTGTCCTGAACCCTCACCTTCCCCCAAGGGAACATTGACAAACATTCAGTCACGGGACCTTCTGGGGCCAGTTAAAAGTCTGCCCCTTCGTCCTTTACTTGGGCAAACAGAAGCAATTATTCACACCATTTGAAGGACATAGGTTCAGCTTGGATGGTATTGAGAAGGGAAGGGGAGTGAATTGATGGGGATTTGGATGGGCAGTGGGGTCCAGCATCAGAGTTAAAAAGGGGTAGGGGTGTTTCTAGGAGTAGTTGATCCCCTCATCTCAATTTGAAAGTCTAAAAGAGCAAGAAATGCCCACCCAAAGGGTCTGCCGATGCTGGGGATGGAGTTAGGCTGTGTGAATGTGTGTCTGTCTTCAGTACAGCTGTGGGTCCCTCCACACCAGGCTGCAGTGGGAATGGGGACAGCCAACCACATGGTTGCTGCTGAGAGGCCGAGGGGCTCTGTAAGTGGAGGAGGATGCCTTCCTCTGGGAGCCTGTATCTAGACAAGCAGTGGTACCTGGGAAGGGTTGGGCCAGGACCCAGGCCCAGACCCAGACCCAATTTAGAAAGCTCCAGACCACATGCAGTTTTCTGCAGTTTCAGTAGGAAGAGAAGGAACCACCCCGTGGGCCTGCTACAGAGTTCGGAAACGGCTTCTGGTTCTGCCCCCTTTATAGCTTTCTCTCAGTGAGTGATTTTTGCTTTCTCTGGGCCTCAGTTTCCACGACTATAAAGTGGGTAGGGCAGGTGGCAGGCAGACTCAGTGGTCTGTCAGCCTTCCTTTCAGCTATGCAAGTATGCCTCCCCACTGGAGACCCTTTTCTTGTCTTCTGGGCAATGGTGAGCTGGCTTCAAATTCATCCAGGCCCAGACACTGAATGTTCTCAGCCAGCTGGGTCAGTTTGAGCTGGCCAAGCCCTGAATTGCCACAGCTTGAGTTCTCCTTGTGCATGGGCTTTTCTGCAGTTTGCTCTCTGGCCCCTCCCCAAGCCTGTGTCTGTCCCAAGCGGCCAGCCACTCTCTGACCCATTCAGCACAAGTTAATGAGTGAACTGCTCCCCCTCGGTCATACCAGCCCACGGTGCTCCTGGGATCCCAGGTCCCTGTGGGAAGCAGCCAAGGGCCTAGCCAGCTCCAGTCACCTTTATGCTCTCTCCCACAACCCCTCTAGAGGTAGGTATGCAGGCAGAGGTCAGGGGAGAAGGACCTCTAGAGGGTACTAGGTCCAACTTTCCTTCTGAAACTTGGGGCTTCCCGACAGGTACTCGTGCAGTTCCTGCTCATTCATGTTCAATACGTGGGAATGTGGTATGTTTCAAGCAAGTTGCTTTCGTCTTTGGAATGTCTGAAAGTTTTTCTCATGTTGAACTTAACTGTGCCTCCCTGAGGCGTCTAACCCTGGGTCCCGACTGTGCCCCTTGGGACCACCTGGACCCTGTCTGCTCTCTCTGACCTTCAGGAGTCTGAGGACGGAACCCAAGTGCACCTGTGTCTTCTCTAGGCCAAACAGCCTTCAAGCATCTGTGCTGCTCCTCAGACCTGGAGCAGCACCCTTCCCAGCCTCATCACTGTCCTCTGTCCTCCCTGCCTGCTACTGTTTATGGCCCCCTTAACATGTGGAGACAGGAAATGGGGCACTGGAAACCCCTCACTCCCCTTAGTTTATTTATAGTCTGAACTTGTTCAGATGACTTCTCCATAATCCTTTTCTAGTTACCCCAGTGGGTAGACTCCTAACCCCTAGAATCTTGGGTGCAAATACCTTAGACAATGCTGATTTGTTTATTGTTCAGGTCCAGCCAGCTCTCATGATTGGAGAGCCCTTGGAAGGTAGGGCCTTCTAATTGGTGCCCCCGTAGTGGAGGACAAGCCTGGTGTTAGTAGGTGTTCCCCTTGATTAGTTGAATACTATGTAATATGTGGGGGGCTTCCAGCGTACCCTGCTTTCCTGCCACTCAGTTTTATCTTTGGAGTTGGTGAGGGGTGGAGGGAAGAGGATATTTTAGGGAGTACTGAAGCCGGAAATGAGTATGAGCCATGCCCACAGTGGGGCCTAGAAGAGTGAATCAGACAGGGAGAAATACCAGCTTAGCCATTCCTTCCCCTGGCAGTTGATGATGACGACTATGAGTCCTCCCATTTCTTCAGTTTTCAAGGCACTTTCACTTCCATGATCCCACTGTGTTCTTCGAGCAGCCCTGTAAAGTAGATGGTATGATTTCCCCAGAGTGATCTGTGGTGGTCTCCACCTGAGGCCCAGGGAAGGCAGGAACAGTCTCCAGTGAGGGAGGATTTGGAGCCCAGGTCTCCTGACCCTCAGCCCTCCCTGTTTTCCCCAAACCACACCCAGCAGCCATGGCAGCCGGGGCTGACTCGGCAGCTTCCCCACCACAGAGGAACTCCTGCCCTGGCTGCAACTCTGTTCCTGTGAGAGAGTGAGCTCCAGGGGAGGTGGCCTAGGATTTCCTGTCCTTTATCTGGGCTGGCCAAAGGCTGGCCTGTCTGAGGTGTGAGATAGGCACCTGCAGCCAGCCTTTCTGCTCCAGGCTGAGGTCAAGTCAGGCTGTGGCAGAGGCTGTTGAGCTTGTGGGAAGAGCTTGTCCCCAAACATCTGTCCTGAGCAGTGCCCACACCAGCAGGGCCTTCTAAATGGTAAAAACAAAGAGGAGAATGTGGAAAAGGGGTCAGAGTGGAGCAGAAGTAAAATACATCCTGAGCTGTACACAAGCTCTCATGTTCACAGTGCTGGGAGACTTTGGGCAAATTACTTAACTTCTCTGAGCCTTCATTTTGTCAGCTCTGAAATGGAGATATGTATCCACCTCATGGGGTTGTTGAATATTAAATCCAACAATATAAATAAAATTATTGCCATGATTGTTGCTTGGTAGCACCTTCTGCAGTCCTGTCATTTTGCTGTTTTTCACTGACGTGGGGTTGTGCAGTCCTTAAACCTGCCACCTCCTGGGCATTCGGTCTGGACTTTGCAGTCATTTCAGAGTCCACCTTACCCAGAAAAGCCCCTTTGGCCATGCCCACCCACAGGGCTCCCTTCCTCTGGCCTTCTTTAGTGGCATTCACGACACTGCAACAGTTTTCAAGGCAGTGTCAATAATTTAGAAGAGTTCACTATTATTATTGGTGTCACCAATTTTATTATTATTGGTCACACCAATAATAATAGTGAACTCTTCTAAATTATTGACACATTTTAACTTCTTTAGCATTCATGGCAATTCTGTAAGGTAGATACTGCTATCTTTGTCTCTATTTTACTTGTGAAGCAACTGAGGTAAGTAGAGTTTAGATAAACTTGCCCAAGGTCACATATCCAGGGAGTGATGGAGCTGGGATCAGGACCCAGCTGGTCTGACTCTACCTCCTGACATCTTTAATGACTGGGCCATGCCTCTCTCCAGATGCCTGGCCAGGAGGCAAGAGCTGAAGTTCGGGTCTCCTTCCCCTCCTGAGTGCTCATCACACCCACCAGTGATTAGTCACTTCTGGGCAGGCAGTCCCCAGGTCCTTGCCTGTCTGCTCTGTGCACTTCCCCTCACCCTCCATCACCAAGGTGGACAGATGGATAGGAGGGAGGACATGGAGGAGTGGGTATTTATGCTCTAAAACAGAGCTGCATTGGGGTGGGGAGGGTGTATAGGAGGGAGTTGGGCGGTGGGGGTGGCAGTGTGGTTCTGACATCAGCACCAGGCCTGCCTGATTAGCACCTTCTAGTACTGGGGGTGGAGAGCAGGGTGCTGGGTGGCATCGGGGAAGAAGAGACATTTGAATATGCCTTCTTGACAACCAAGCTGCATTATTTAGAAGGCGTGGGTGGTTGGGGCAGGCAGGAGGCTGGCTGGATTAGCTCCTATGATCACTAGCTGGCGTGTCCCATGCTAGAATTGGGTGGGAGGAGGTTGTCCGGAAGCTCTAGCCCTCCCCGAAGTGCTTCCATCTCAGGGTCCTGGGGGCTGCAACCTTCCTTCCCTCAGGCTGTACTAGCTGTCAGCTCCATTGCTTCGGGGCTTATGCCCCTTTATCTTGCTTCCAAAGCAAGCTCCAGGGAGTGCTACGAAGGCCAGTCCATGTGAACCTCTGTCTCCTGAGAAGGATGGGCCTGGCAGCAGCTCTGGCCAAGTGCTGCAGGAGAGTTCAACTTTTTTTCTCTTTTCAGACCTTAGTACCCAGCGTAGGGCTTGGCACCAAGTAGGTGCTTGGGTATTATTAGTTGAATAAATTCACAGTTCATGGGGAGTGGATTCTAAGGGGAGAGCCGAGGGAGGGAACAGGTCAGCAGGAGGGCTGTGGGTGTTTAGGTAGGCTTCTGGCCCAATCTGTAGTCCAACAGAAGCTACTTGACCTAGTGTAGCCTCAGTTCCCCATTTGTACCATAGGCATTACCTGCTTTGGACGAGTTCTTGCGGGGACCAAATGACATACAGGATGATCAAGTGCTTTCCCGGCTGATGGGAAGTTAAATTCAGGCTAACCACTCATACTGCAAAAACCCTGGTAAATGATTTTGTGTCTGCTGTGTGCCAGGCCCCAGCCTAGACAATTTCTTTTCTTTAATGAGGAAGATTCTAACTTGGTAGCTCTGACTCTAGAGCCAAACTGCTTGGATTTGCATCCTGGCTCACCACTTCTTAGTTGCTGACCTTGGGCAAGTTACTCCGTATCTCTGGGTCTCAGTTTCCTCCTCTGTAAAATAGAGATATTATTGGAGCACTTAGCTCACAGGTTTGTTGTGAAGATTCAGTTACATAATACACATTAAAAAAAAAAAAAAAAAACCTAAAGAAATGCCTGGGACATAATAATGGCTCAGTACAAAGTCCGTGGCCCAGGGCACGTAGTTAGTACTGTATAACTATTAGTGTCTGCTATATTTTATTAATAATTACATTCTGTATCACAAATATTGCTGTGAGTAAGAAGTATAGAGCCAGGACCAGGGGCGGTGGTGGCTCACATCTATAATCCAGCAATTTGAAAGGCTGAGGCAGAAGGATTGCCTGAGCCAAGGAGTTTGAGACCAGCCTGGGAAATATAGGGAGACACCTATCTCTACAAAAAATAAAAAAATACAAAAATTAGTTGGGCGTCATGGTGTGTGCCTGTAGTCCCAGCTACTCTGGAGGCTGAGGTGGGAGGATTGCTTGAGCCCAGGAGGTCGAGGCTGCAGTGAGCTGTGATCGTGCTACTACACTACAGCCCTGGTGACAGAGTGAGACCTCATTTTAAAAAAAGAAAAGGAAGAGGTACAGAGCCGTGACTAATAGGCTACGTCTTCAGGTGACTAGCCTGTTAACTCCTCCCACTGTACCCTGTAACCTCTATGCCCATAGGCCTTACAGAGCTGTAAGACCACCGTTTGGGGTTCTCCTTCCCTTGGCCCTACCATGACCTGAGCATGCACATCGTCACCCTTGCCCCCAGAGCCATAGGCTCCGCCCCTTGCTATGTGCTCAGCATCACAGCCCTCCCTCTGACTCTCCTTGGGGCTGGGGGAGGCGTTGTGTCTGCTCCCTTCCCAGGGAGGCCACTTCTTTCAGGCCCATTTCCTTTCTATCAGAGACAATTTTCTGTGGATCTCAGGGTGGGGCCAGGCTCCTTCAAGGCATTTCCTGTCCAGGAGTTTATATTTGGCCTGAGCAAAAGGAAAGGGAAGTAGGCAAGGGGGTGGGATGCAGACGTGATGGCACAGGGTCAAAACAGACAAGCGCCAAGACTTTCCAGGCCAAGAGAGGGAGGCAGGAGGTAGGCACGCCCCTTCTCTCAGGTGAACGTGGATGCCCTCCCCTGAGCTCGGCGGAGTGAAGTGCTCCTTCAGGTCATAATGCCTCCACCATTGAGCAGAGTTCATTTTCTGTTCTCACATCTCTGAGCCTTCGTTCCTGGCTATGTGGTTTCTGTCCTAGGGCAAGGCTTTGAGGTAAAGAGGTGCTCAATTCCATTTCTAGTGCTGTGGTGATACCAGACAAGGGAGCAGAGTCAGTGGCCTGTATTCTGTGTAGTGGGAAGTAGGGCTTCCTGTCTGTGTGTTGCCAGAACATTCGGTAGCCCTTAACACACTTCAGTGGCAACACAAAGACCAAAAGTACCCAGTGCAGAGAAGTCCCCAGTTGAATGGGGGATAGACTCACATGCTGCTGAGATGATCATGGAAATGTGTTAGGGGACTGCTTAATTGAACTGAGCCACTGGGTGTTAGGGGGTTGGTGAGAGGTCAGGGGAGGCTTCGTGGGAGGGGGTGTTTGATCTCCAGCTTGATGAATAAATAGTAGTTTAAAGCTTCAAATCAGGCTGTGTCTAGATTGTGCAGAGTCTTGAGTGCCAGGGAGCAGTCAAGGCTATCTGCCCCAGGCTGTGGAAGCTCTTTAGGTTGTAGAGTAGGGGAGCGGCCAGGTTAGAACTGGGCTCTTAGAAGAAGCAGCTGGCAGGATGACCCCTTGAAAGGAGAAGCTAGAGGCTGGGAACTTGGAGGGCTGAAGTAATCCAGGCAGAAGAACTTAGAGCGCAGTTGGGCAGGAAAAAAGCCCAACCATTTGATGGAAAAGTTGGTAGAATTTGGTGACTAAATACATGTGGCGAGAAGAGAGCAAGAATGACTTGAGGTTTAAGCCTAGGCAGTGGGCACACTGGGAGGCAGAAACATACGGAGAGCTGGTTTGTGGGGAAAGATGGGTTTGGTGTGCGTTACACTGAGGATCCTTGCTTGGGTCCTCAGAAAAGAATGTGAAGGAAGAAAGCTCCCCCCACTAAGACAGCCACTACCCATCACACACACCTCTGCTGCAGCTCTAGATTTTGGGGAATGGTCATTAGGAGATGGGGAAACTGAGGTTCAGACAGAGGTAATGGCTTGCCTGAGGTTATGCAAGATGCTAGTGGAGCTAAGGCCAGAAGGTAGTTCACCTGACCGTTAGTTCAATACTTTCCACTCAAACCAAAGTGGAGAGCAGTCACCACTGACCTAATATCTGCGCCAGACCGGTTAGGCTGGCATCATTTACCTCTAGGCCAGGGACTGGAGATGACGGAGTAGCACATGGCTCATTAAAACAAGTCTCTCTTTCCTAGGCACCATGACCTTGTCAGAGCACCTGGGACTGGGTTGGGGGCAGGAGGCCCTTGGGGGCAAGAAAACTAATGGAGCAACTGCAGCTGAGCAGGTGGCAGCTTTGACCTTCCTTGTCATAGGGAAACCCAGTGCCGGGCAGGAATGTCAGCTGCCTACTTTGGTCCTGCCATACCAAGCTCAAGCCCAGGAGCCTACAGGCTGGGCTGCCTCTGGACCCAAAATCTCCAGCAGCCTCAGTGGGCCTGAGGTCTGGTTTAACCTCAGGGTGCTCATGATTCTCCCTCATTTATAGCTGCATACAGGAGCTAAGGCCACTGCTTTGCGGAGAGGAGTGGGGAACTAAAATGCCAAACCAGAATTGCCGCCTCTTCCTGGCCGATCCTGCAAGGTGTCCACAATGTGCAAAGGCTAGGGACCGCCACTGAATGTTGTACCCATTCTTCACTTCAGCCCCCAGGACATCCTGGCGGGAGGGTGGGCTGCCCAGAGGGGCCCGAGGCCCCAGATAAGGCAGAGGCCAACCCTCAGGGTCTCATGCTTCAGATCTGGGGTCAACCTTTCTTTGTCTGGGGCTGTCTGGTGCAGTGTATGATGTTTAGCAGCATCCCTGGCCTCTACTGAGTAGATGCTAGTAGCATTTCCCCCTTAACCCCCACCAGTTGAGATGACCAAAAATGTCTCCAGACGTTGCCAAATGTCCCCTGGGGTAAAAATTGTCCCTGGTTGAGAATCCCTGTGGTAGAGACTATAAATTTTTTCTGGGGTGTGCAGTGTTGCGAGAGGGATGTTATATAGAAGGTAGAACCACACTCCTGAACTTACCACTGGCCAGCTAAAAGATTCAGTGACTTGTTTTTCCTGCCATCCTGTCCTAGGGGCCCCTCCTGGGCTGTTTGCTTTAGTGGTGCCTCATTTGTGACAGGGAGGCTCCAGAAGTGTTGCTTGTATGGGCCCAGAACTTGGCATCCAGCTGTAGCCCCAACCGAGACCGAGACTGGCATCTGAACAGGTGCAGCAGGGCGCTGAGTTCTGCCCGGTGACCTAACAAGCCAGAGGCCAGCCAGGGTCCAGCACTGCCAACCTAGGCTGGGTGAAATACAGAGGCCCTTCCTGTGGTGCCCCTCCTGTGAGGTTTGGAATGTGAGATGAGAGCTATTTTGGTCCTGTCTCCTTTCCTCCCTGTGCCTCCTCCTGTAAGAATCAAGTTAGAGTTGTGATTTCAGTGAAGAGCAGCAGGAGCAGAGAGAGGCGCCAGTGAACTGGACCACCCCATAGATAGGGCATTGCAGACCCCCTTGCATGTCTGCTTCAAGGTCAGGAGGGAAAGTCTTGGTGGCCCTGTAATCCCTGACAGCTCTTAGTACAGGTCCCTCACCCACTGTCCCCCAGGGAGAGAGGTGGCAGAGTCAGCCAGCCACTCATTGCAGCACTTCTGCTAGGGGCACTGCCAACCTAGAGGGTAGCTTTGTGCAAATTCAAATGAAACAGTGCCCCTGAGGGATGCAGCCCTGTGCCAGGGCTCAAGGCTTGGTGGGCAAGCTTATTTTGGCCTGGGTCCCTTAGTGTTTCCTTTAGGGAGGGTATAAGGAGCTGCTCAGAGCAGTTGGGGCCACATGCTGAGGATGGTAGCTTCTGAGATACAAGCCCTCTGCCAAAAGGCCAGCACCTTCTCCTTGAGAGAGGTCCCCCTCTAGGGTTGGAGAGCAGGCAAAGGAAATGCATCTTGTAGCAACCAAAGGAAATGGGCCCTGTAGCAACCAAAAGAAATGATCTGAGAAGCGGTTTGCCGGGTCCTAGCATTTCTGAGCAGCAGTAGCAGGGCCTGCAGTGGTAGGCGACCCCCTGCCTGCCTCCTAGCCCTGCCTTGAGGGACCAGCCTCACAGAGCCTGCCTTGGGAACTGGGGTTGTCACGTAGATAGTGGCATCCCAGGTCTTTCTCCACCACTCAGGACACTGGCTTTTCCTCCTGCACTCAGTGAAGGTGGGAGAGACCGACATGGAGACAGATCCTGTTTTGGAGGCCCCTGTCCTCTGGTGAGCACCATGGAGGCGATGCTTTTCCAAACAGGAAGCTAAGTCAGGTAAAGGAGGCCACCGCATGTTTAAAGGCACCTTAGGGAGCAGGTCAGCTAACTGAATGACCTTCACAAACACCCACTGCCTGCCTTCCCTCAGTCATCATAGGCATTCACATTGATGCTGGTCTCTCTTGCTCCTGCACTCAGGTCGAGAGAGAACGTGGGCCTGTGAGCAGAACAGGCCTGTGACTCGGCTCTGGGTAGAATTTTCCAGGGACCTATACCTGTGGCTTTCTAGCAGGCCTTTTCTGTTTAGGGTGGTGGTCTTTATCACGGGCTGTACTTTAGAAGCACCGGGAGAGCTCTCAAAAATAAGCAAACAAAAATGAACCCTATCCCCAGAGAGTTTAATTTAACTAGTCATGGGTGGGGCCTATTAGTAAAAGCTCCCCAGGAGATTTTAACGTGCAGCCAGATTTGAGAGGTGAGGGAGGAATGGGACGGGACACCCAACAGCTCCAGCAGTAATAAGGGATGCTTTCATCTGTGTCCCTGTGACATCCATCCATTGCTTGTCTTGAGCCTGTATCTTCCTGCCAGGTCCCCATGCCTGATATTGTCTTTATGGTTAGGCATGAGTAGGCTGAACCCAGGGCTGGGGCAGCTGTCTTATAACCCACTGAGTGACCAGAAGGTACAAGGACTGGGGTTGCCTAGTAGTGGTGTGAAGAGGGGATACCCAGCCCGAGAGTGGGGTTGGTGACACTGGCTGGCTGAGGCCTTACTTCCTGTAGTCTAGATTAGATGCCTGTTGCCTTCTCTCTTCCTCCTGGCTCTTTTCTCTCACCTCTTTGCAACTGGTACACAATCTGAACTGTGTCTTAAAGACTAGATGGGTACAAAGTTCAGCTCATCTTAATAAAAATAGCCTTTGTTAATGAGAACTTTTATATAGCCACTTTCAAAACCAGCAAAAGCCTGATCAAATCTATAAGGTAACCACAGTGGTAGACAGGAAAGTCGTTAGTCCCCACTGTATAAATTTGGAAACCAAAGCTTAGAGAATGACACGAGTTGTCTCAGATGACTTAGTGGCAAGCATGGAAGCTGGCTTGATTGGAAAAAAGCTCTTTTTCCAACTTAGTGATCATCTGTGGGCATTATTGCATCTCCCAGTGAGAAATGTTGCTGCCTCTTTCCTGGGTGCATAAGCCCTATGCTTGAGTGTTTCTCAAGACCAGAAGGTCTGCTTTTTTCCTGGTTGCATCCTTCTCAGCATAGAAAACTGCTCTGTGCTGTCTCTGGGAACGTGGCCTGTGTAAATGTAGGTGCGGATACCATCATTGACCTCAGAAAGCATGTGCTGCTGCTCAGCCTTTCCTACTTTGACGCTCCCTCCAGGAGACCTGTGGGTTTGGCTCTGAGGCCTGATTGGACTCTGAAGCTTTCTAGTATGCCCTCTCCCCCTGACTCTCCCAGCCTGGATCATCTGGGCCCCTCCCCCAGGGAGAGTCTGGGCTTAAGTCTCAGTGGAATCCAGTTTGTGCCAGCTGACTGCTGTTACTGACCTACCCTGGCACATCACCTAAGCTTTGGCCAGAGCATACACCGCATGCAGAATATAGCCTTTAGAACTGCTGGTAGCCATGCCTTGGAATCTGCACATCTGGATATAGAGGTAAGGCACGGGACCACAAACATTCCTACCTCACCTCAGCCTGCCCATTGTCACTTTCCCCCCCAGATACATAAGCCAATCCTCAGTCTGGGCCACCTGGCTTCAGCCCCAGGTGAATTGACTCTACTAGGGGTGGAGGTGGGGTCGCTCCTGGCCTCAGCCTGGGCAGGCTGAGACGAGTGGGAGGGACAAGGCAGAGCAGCGCAGTTCAGCCCTTAATCACCAAGACATATGTCCCTGACTGATCCATCTGGGAGGGAGCCTCAGGGCCTCCCAGCCCTCCATGAGATGGTGTATTGTGGGGAGCCAATGTCCCTGACATCCTGTTTGGTAATAACCCATTACATTCTCTAGATTCCTGTTAAGGAGAGGTGGTGGGGAATTCAGTCTGTAGCCCTACTCCAAACTTCTTTGCTCCTTTGTCTTTGGAGCAATTGCAACCTCTTTGAAACTTCTGCCTCCTTACCTCACTTCCCCCAACCATTTGGCCTCAATTCTGACAGTGGTCTGGGCAAAGCCATTGTCCAGACCCACAAGGGAATGCAGTAGCTGGGCTTCTTTCTCTAATTTCCTCTTTTTCTTTGGGACCTTTCAGAGTCAGAGTTGGGGTGGAACACATTTGTTGAGTGCTTGGTATTATGTGCCAGGGGCTTTTGCTTTCTCCAGTCTTTTATTTAATGCTGTCAGTAGCTATAAGATGTGGATGCTGACTGGGTGTGGTGGCTCACACCTGTAATCCTAGCACTTTGGGAGGCTGAGACAGGGAGACAGGAGGATCACTGGAGGCCAGGAGATGGAGACCAGCCTGGGCAATGTAGTGAGACCCCGTCTCTACAAAAAATAAAAAGAAAAGTAGCCGGGTGTGGTGTGGGGGCTGCTATTGTAGTCCTAGCTAGTCAGGAGGCTGAGATGGGAGGATCACACAAACCCAGGAGTTTGAGCCTGCAGTGAGCTGTGATAGCACCACTGCACTCCAGCTTGGGTGACAGAGTGAGACCCTGTCTCAAAAAGAAAAAAAAAAAAATCCAAAAACATGAAAAATAAATAAAATAAAAATTGAAAAAAGATGTGGATGCCGTGGCTCCTGTTTTACAGAGGAGGAAATGGAAACCTGGAGAGGTTATACAACTTGCCCAAAGTCGAAGAGCTAGTGACTGACAGCATCAGGATTTGAACCCTGGGTTGTGACTCCACTAGACCGGAAGGAGCAGGAAAACAGCCTGGGGGGCTGGGGTTGGTTCCTGAGTCTGAGCTCCTTGCTTGGCTGGCATGAGGGCAGGTGGCATAATGCAATGGCCAAGAGCGCTGAACATGGAGTGAAAAGATCAGGGTTATAGTCTCACCTGTGATACTTTACCCTGTATGACCTTGGAAAAGTCTCCTGGACCTCAGTAGGCTTTATATTGTAACTTTTTTAAAAATACCAATGTGGAGAGTCCTACCACAGATCAGTTAAGCCAGCCTTCTGGGCACTGGTATTTTTAAAAATAACACTTCCTAGCTGATTCTTATTTGCATCCAGGGGTGAGAATCACTGAGCAATGTGATTCAGACCAAGACTTTTCAAACTTTAATGTGTTTGCCTGAGGGTCTTCTTAAATATAGTGGTTCTGGGTGTGGGGCTTGGGATTCTGCATTTCTAACAAGCTCCCCTGTGATGTTGATGCTGCTAGTCTGGGACTACACTTTGAGTAGTGAGGGGCTACAGGGCTCTAGGTAGTCATGAAAGAACTTGGCATTGGCCTGAGTGAGATGGTCCTCTTCTGCCAACCCCCAGCTAGGGCCGATGCCTAGCATCAGGGGAGGGAGGTGCCTCTCCTATCCTCTCCATTAGCCATGAGTAACTGAGGGCTGCAGTGGGATTTTAAGGGTGTGTTCCTGGCATGCAGGCCTACCCTAGAGATTTGCTCCCTTTCCTGGGGTGGCCATACTTGTGACCCTTTAGAGGCCGCTGTCTGCTCCTGTGCCCGCCTCTCTGGAAGTCCTAACCTGGTCCATCTTCTGGTACCTCCCTTTTGTCCTAATAACAGGAAAGCAGAGCTGGCTGCCAGGATGGGTGCTGAGATGGGGAAAGGGTCTCATCCCAGGGGCACGACAGGAACAGGGACAGGGAAGTGGCTGTGGCAGCCAGCTCAGCTGTCCTAGCAGCAGAACCATGTTCCTCAAAGGCTCCCTGGGCAGCTGTGCAGTCCCTTTGGACTGGTCTTACATCACCTAGACTACCACTGGCCTGGAGCACAGGATCCTTTTTCAGGCTTGCATTGCCCCCTGCCAGACAGGTGGAGGTACTGCTAGCAGGGCTCTGTCAGACACTTTTCAGGGACCCCTCAGAGGTCCTGGCGATTCCTAGATCTGTATCTTAGGTTAGGAAGTTGCAGTAACATAAAACATACATACACACACACACACACGGAGAGAAAGAGACGAGAGAGAGAGACAGAGAGAGAGGCGGGTGCATGCACAGACTGAGGTGCCTGTGGGTATATACAGGTGCACAGTCCCACAGTGATCCTCATGAGTTGTAGACATGAGCACATTTGGCTACAGCTACGTGTAGAGACAGATGCTGTGGTGGACACTGACCTGTTGCATGCACTCACAGAAATGCACAGATGTTCATCCTTGCCCTTACCCCCATTTGCCCCCAAAACCTGCAGGGGCTCCAGGGGCTGCAGAGCCCTCTCTTCTTTCCCTCAAATCCTCATCAGTATGTGACCCTTGAGGAGCCCATTACTTTTTCTGACTGACTTCTAACTTCCCTCACTCTTCCCTCCACTGTCTACTCACCTAGCATCTCTGAAATACTGTTTTGTCCTTCATCTTATCTGTCCCAGCCACTAGGATTTCATCCTGGGTTTCCTTGTGAGTGAGCACTGGGAAGAGAGAGCTCTTCCTGTCTTGGAAAAACCTCACCAGCCTCCTTAGAGTCCTCTGGTCAGGGGGGCCAGGTGAGGCTGTGGCCACAGGTGCTGAGGAAGTGGAGGACGTGTTGAGGGCAGGACTCCGTGGCCGGATCAGCTCTGCTAAAACCAGCTGACTTCCCCCACCATCCCTGCGATGCCAGGTCCCATGGCCCCAGCCCCACTCATCTTGGCATCACCTGGGTGGAAAGCAAATAACCGCCTGGGCAGGCGCAGGGCTTTACTGCTGGTATTTGGCCTACCCTGACTAGAAGTGCCTCCTCTGTGGCTTCAGTCCAGCTGCACATCTCCGCTGGCGCTGGCAGGGGTGCCCAGCTCTGTGCCAGAACTCCCAGAGCAGAGGTGACAGGCTGACCTAGCCCTGTTCTTCCCCCAAGACCCCAACAGGCCAGTACTGTGTCTTCATGACACTCAGCACTGCACTATGACACAAATAGGCCAAGAGAGCTGGGGCAGTACTGGGAAGCTCCCTGAGGAGGGAGGACTGGAATGAGCATGGGGATGCTGCTGTCAGACTCAGCTGGGATTCCAACCCTGGCACTGCTGCTTTGTCCACTGTGAGACCATAGGCTGAGCCTGTTTGTATGTCTGTAAAATGGGGATAGCAAAGCCATCACCGGTTATTGTGTGTGTGAAATGAGATTTGGCTGTCAAAGTGCTGAAGAATGTTACATGTGATGATGAGAAAGAGAATGATAGGAATGGTTGAGCATTCCTATTTCCTGCCTGGACTAGGCTGGTCTACCCAGGGCCTTGGAAGGGGGTAGGTTCCTCAGAAAGGCTTGGGGGGTGGACACAGCTGTGACTTCTTATCCCAGCAGGCCTCCTTGACCCCAGATGATCCTGGTTCCTGGGCAGGGGGTGGGAGAGTGGGAGGGGTTTGGAAGAGGCAGGGAATGAGACTCAAGAAAGCCAGGGCCAGGATGCCCAGACAGTAGGGTTTGGGGAGCAGAGGGCCTCCTGGTTGGCTATGACTTGGAGCAAATGTGCTAGGACCTCTGGCCTTCTCTTGCCATTTCTGGATCACCAGAATGAGATATGCCTGCCTGCTGGGGTTGGGCAGCATACACCTAGGGCCCTGGCGTCAGCACCCTCCTAACCCCATTTCTTTGCCTGTTTCTTTCCCTTGTTCTGTTTTAGAAGCCGAGGCCAAAAGAGCATGTGAGTGGCTTCGAGCAACAGGATTCCCTCAGTATGTGCAGCTTTTTGAAGGTAAGGCCACTCAATTGTTTACCCTCCCCCGTTACATACTTCCCCTAGCCCTCAGTTTTTTGTCTGTTAAATGGGGCAAGTCAGATTCTCTCTCCAACTACACACAAGCAGTGTCTCCTGGCCTTGCTCCGATTTTTTTCTGACTTTGCTTCTGCAGTTGTACCTTTCTCTCCCGCATCATCTCTACGAGATTGCTCTCACAACTGCCACAAACTCTGCTGTTGCCCATGCCTTTAAGGTACCTTGTCTTGACCAGGGTCACCACGTGGTACCAATCCTGAGGATGCCATGTCGGTACACATGGTGTGAAGAATGCCACTTGGAGTTGTACACCCTGGTGGCCCAGCCTTGGCCTCACTTGCCCCACAGTGGTGGCCTCATTTCTCTGTTTTCCTTCATTTCTCTTTTGTGTTTTTCTAGAGTTCTTCACATTTGCTGTTTCCCTTCCCCTTTTCTGCCCACACCCCTACTGCGCCCTGGCTTCACATCCACCTCGGCTGGTCAACTTGCCTGGTCAGTTCACCAGTGACGTCCATGTGGTCACACTCAGTGGTCACTTCCCAGTCCTCATCTTGCTCCATTTCTCAGCAGCATTCAGTGCCACTGGCCACTTCTTCCTTTGGCTTCTGGAACACCCCCCTCTCCTGGCTGCCTTTCTGACTGGGTTCTGTCTCCTTAGCTGACTCTGCTTCCTCTAACTGATATCTAAAGGTTAGGATATCCCAGGGCTCGGTCCGGGGCCCTCTTCTCTCTCAACATTTCTTTCTCATGAGATCTTTCTCTAAGTACCATCCATATTCTGATGACTTGCAAATGTTCAGACCTCATCCCCAAGCTCCAGATTCATATATTCACAGCTGCCAATTCAATCTCTCTACTCTGATGTCTGATGGGTGTCTCGGATTAAACAGGTCTAAAACCAACTCCTGATGGTACCACCATTTACCCACTTACTCAAGCGCCATACCCAGGAGTCATCCTTAATTTAATTCCTCCTTGTTCCCATCTCCTATGTTTAACCTTTCAGCAAGACCTTTTCCCTCCAGAACGTATCTTGAATCAATCCACTTCTTACTACCTCCACTGCCACAGCCTGGTGTGACCCAGTGTCACGGCTCACCTGGGCTAGTACAGCAGCTTCCTGTGCTCTTGCACTCTCATCTCTACACTGCAGCTGGAGGGCTCTTGTTGGCCATAGGCCTGACTATCAGTCCTGCTCCAAGCCCTCCGATGGCCTTCCAGCACACTCAGAATGAAATACACACAGACGCTCTGTTCTGGCCTGTCACACTGCATTCTCCAACCTCCATTGATTACTCTTACCTTTGTTCACAGGGCTCCTCTCTACACTTGCTCACACCAAGCTTTTTCCCTCTTCAGAGCCTTGATGCTGATGTTCCTCCTGCCTGGAACTCTCTTTGCAGTTTCCTTGCACAGCTGGCTGCTTCTCATCTTTCAAGACTCAGCTCAGATGTCACTGCTTCAGAAAGCTCTCTGCTGACCACCTCTCTACAAGCAGCCGCCACCCCTACCAGCCTCCCTTTACACTATCATGCTGACTGATGTCTTCCATGACATTTGTAACTGCACCATCTTGGTTTTAAGTGTCGTTGCTTATCTGTTTCCTTTAAGAGCGTAAACTCCATGAAGGCAGGAACCATTTTTGTTGTGTTCACTGTTGTATGCTGTATGGTTTGCTCAAGTGCCTAGCACAAAGTAGATGCTCAATTGGATACTCATTAGTTGAATGAGTAAAGGAACAAATGGGCTTGCTTCACCAGTAAGGTAGAGAGCTGTGAGACTTCTCAGATTCTCTCTTCCATTCCCCCAACTCCTTTCTTTCCCCTCTCCCCTCCCTAAGTCCCAGGGAGTGGGCTCCTACTGCTCTGGGACACAGGGGGATGCAAGGTATTGTTTGGCTACTGTGCTGTCCTGTCCCTTCTGTCCTTGCTCCTGCCCTACTCCCCCAGGTTCACCTTGGGCCAAGGAGAAGTTTCCCTGCCTGAGCAGCCCAGGATTCAAAGGGGAATGGGGGAACCCATATTGGGCTCTTGGCAGTCACTTGGAGTCTTGGGCCTGCTATCTCCCATAGACCTGCCTCACTGACTGACAGAATTCTTGGGTCCAGCTCAGCCCTCTAGGCCTCTCCCAGACCCTTCCCCTGAACTCCCTGGGCACCCTCCTTTATTCCTGACGTTTTTCCCTTCTGCTTTGCCTCTTGTCTTCCTGCTCCCCCTCCTTCCTGGCCGTTCCCCTCCAGCTCAAGGGCTGCTGAGGCTGAGTTTGTGATACACTACTGGACTCATCTTTGCTTCTCTCTGCCATACAGAAGGTTTGTTTCCCCTGGATATTGGCTCTGTGAAGAAAAACCACGGTTTTCTGGACGAGGACTCTTTGGGGGCCCTGTGTAGGTAGGTGGGCTGAGGGTCAGGCCTGGGAAACCAAAGGCCTGGCTTTGAAGCTTCCTCGTGGGAAAAAACATCCCTTGTACCCTCTAACAGAGGAGGAGCCCAGCTTACTAACAAAGCTTATCTTCTGCGGTCACATTGCTCATTCTGTTCTTTGTGTTTGTGATACCCTCAACCACCCAGTCACTCTAGCTAGAAAGCCAAGATCTGGCCTTGTTTCTTTTCTCCTAAAGTTAAAGCCTCCAAATATTCCTCTGCTTCAGTCCCTCTCTACTTACAAGAGCTTGGCCCTTGTTTGAGGCCAAACCATGGCTTCTCCTTGGATCGATCACAAGGCTTCAGCCTAACTGGCCTTAGTCTTGATAACCCATCTCTCCCCTCCCCTCTCCCCCTTCCCTCACCCCACTCCCAGATCCATCTAGATCCACCAGCCTCAGCATTGTAACAGCTCCAAGTGGTTGTTCTTTCTGCTTAAAATTTGTCACTGCCTAAGGATAAAAATGCAGACTTTTTAGCATACAACCCAAAGCCCTTTGCAAGCTGGTTCATTAGCCTTAGCCCCACTGGTCTCATGCCCACTGATCTGTTTGCTGACTGTATACCTACAGTGTCCTGTGTAAGCTTGGGTAAGAGTCCCTGTTTCTCTCACTCTCAAAATCCCACTTGCGTCCTCCAAGACGCCTTCTCTGACTGCATCCCTCCTTCATGGAGGTTGCTTGTCTCTCCCTGTGTTTGTCTGCTGTGCCTTCTGTCTGCTCTGTCTTTGAACATGTCCCATTTCTGTAGGGTTTATTTCCACTCTCTGTAAGCTCCTGGAGGGCAGAGGCCATAATCTTGCCAGCATTGTCTCTGGTTCTTAAACCTTAGGAATATTGGAGTTTGCGAGAAGTTTTGATGGCTTGGGCATGTGAAGTGGTGGGTGCATCTTGGTAGGCTCTGCCAGGCTTTGGGGATGTCCACCTTGGGTGGACACTTCCACTTTATTACAGGAGGCTGATGACCTTGAACAATTGTGCCTCGATGAAACTGGAGGTTCATTTTCAAAGCAAGCAGGTGAGTCATGGCAAAGAACGGGTCTGTGGTCTTGTGGCGCCATAAGGAAACCCAGGGCGTACGTAAACCATTTGTAAAACTAGCTCTAGTATCCCAGGAGTCTGAGATGTCCAGAGCAGTACCTTTCCCCAGCTAGGGGTAGAGATGGAGGAGATCTATGACCCCATTCTTTCCTGGGAACTCACTTTCTTGCTTTTTTTTTTCTGGGGCTTTCTATACCAGAGACCTGTAGTCAGGTGGGGCAGCCAAGTTACCAAAGCCCTGGGCTGTGAGACAGGAGGCCCATGGGGCCTGGTCTCAGCTCTGCCACTGATTGCTGAGGGACCTCAGGGAAACCTCTTCCCTTCTGGGCCTCAGTTTCCCCATTTTGCAAAGAAGGAGATGAACTAGAAAATCTCAAATTCCATCCACCCCTGTTGTGATTCTAATCTAAGACTACAGCCCAGAGCTTGGGAAGGTCTGTCACTGACTTAATGTATGTCATTGACCTTGGGCAAGTGGCTTCTGGTTTGTGGGTTTGTTCCCTATCTGTAAAATTGGAAGGGGGGTTAGATTAGTTACTTGACCATTACCATTACCATACATCTGGGCTCTGTCTGTGACTCCTGGCTTCCTCTGGCACTCCCAGAGCTAGCTCTACCCACCTAGGCCATGTTCTCAGCCAGAAAGCAGGGCCCTTCATCTCAGAGTCCCCCAAGAGTTTGGAAGCAGAGAGTGGAGTACAAGCAAGGACTTGTGGCCTGGGCTTCTCTGACCTGACCCTGCAGTGCCTTTCCCAGAATGAAGACTCAGAAGAGGAAGAGCAGTGTACCATCAGTAGCCACTGGGCCTTCCAGCAGGAAAGTAAGTGCTGGTCTCCTATGGGGTCCTCTGATCTGTTGGCCCCACCGAGCCCTGGCCTGCCAGTGACCTCAAGCTGTGAGAGCGTTCTCACCGAGCTTAGTGCCACCTCTCTGCCAGTCATCACCGTGAGCCTACCACCCGAGCCAGTAGTCTTGCCCTTGCCAGGCTGTGCCCCCAGCTTGAGTGACCGGCCCTTCCTCAGCCCCACCCAGGGCCAGGAGGGTCCCCAGGACAAAGCCAAGAAGCGCCATCGTAACCGTAGCTTCCTCAAGCACCTGGAGTCTCTGAGGTGGAAGGAAAAGAGTGGCAGCCAGCAAGCAGAGCCCGAACGTAGTCCAGCCGCCTCAGAGAAGGTCTCCAAAGCCTCATCTTTCCGCAGTTGTCGTGGCTTCCTCTCAGCCGGATTTTACAGGGCCAAGAACTGGGCCGCCACTTCAGCCGGTGGCAGTGGTGCCAACACTCGGAAGGCCTGGGAGGCTTGGCCTGTGGCCTTGTTCCGGCATCCTCAGCGGATACACCGGGGTGATTGCCTGGTGCATGTGCCTGGGGACCACAAACCAGGCACATTCCCTCGCTCCCTGTCCATTGAGAGCCTGTGTCCTGAGGACGGACACCGCCTGGCAGACTGGCAGTCAGGCAGGCGGTGGGGCTGTGAGGGGCGCCGGGGCTCCTGTGGCTCAACGGGCAGCCA
Source organism: Papio anubis (assembly GCF_008728515.1). NCBI lineage: Eukaryota > Metazoa > Chordata > Mammalia > Primates > Cercopithecidae > Papio > Papio anubis. The sequence continues at coordinate 83,044,289 of NC_044996.1, read as the reverse complement.
TGCCAGCACGTATGACAACTTACCTGAGCTGTACCCAGCTGAGCCTGTAATGGTTGGGGTCGAGGCTGAAGATGAAGATGATGAGGAGAGTGGGGGCAGCTATGCTCACCTAGACGACATCCTCCAGCACGTGTGGGGGCTACAGCAACGAGTAGAGCTGTGGTCTCGGGCTATGTACTCAGACCTGGGGCCTGGAGATGAGGAAGAGGAGGAGGCCACTTCATCAGTACAAATAGCCACAGTTGAGGTCAAATGCCAAGCTGAGGCTCTCAGCCAGATGGAGGTTCTGGCCCACGGAGAGTCCCCAGCCTGGGCCCAGGCTGAAGTCCAGCCAGCAGTCCTAGCTCCGGCTCAGGCTCCAGCTGAGGCTGAGCCACTGGCACAGGAAGAGACTGAGGCCCCAGCCCCGGCCCCAGCCCAGGACAGTGAGCAGGAGGCACATTCAGGCGGGGAACCCACCTTTGCCTCTAGCCTGTCTGTGGAGGAAGGACACTCCATTTCTGATACTGTGGCCTCCTCCAGCGAACTTGACAGTAGTGGGAACTCCATGAATGAGGCTGAGGCTGCGGGGCCCCTGGCTGGACTCCAGGCATCAATGCCCCGTGAACGGCGCGATTCAGGTGTTGGGGCCTCACTTACCAGACCCTGCAGGTGAGAGTTTGGGTTGGGATGGGGCGGACGCAGGGACTCCTGTTCTCTGTCTCTGAAGCTGATTTCTCAGTCATGAGACCCAGGGCTAAGTGCTTGGGGGCTGCGTTATCCCCTCACAGCCAGCTCAGGAGAATAGAGTACAGGAGTTGGGAATCCAGAAAGTTAGGTCCAGAACCTGCCTCTTCTGTGGCCTTGAGGAAATGATGCTCTCCTCATTGGACCTCAGTTTCCTCATCTGTAAAGTGAGGGAGGATGCTAGAGGAGATGGTCTCTGGTCCCCAGGTTTGCCCATTCAGAGTTTCTTGGAGCAGCCCCTCCACGGTAGTTTTGGAATGGGCAGGGGGCTTCACTGCTTATTGGCACTAGATGGGCCTGAGCTCTGTGCCACCCTCCCCAAGAACTTCCTGGCCCCTAAGAAGCTGAGTCCAAGCTTTTTCCACCCTGGGGCCTCAGCAGCAGCCCTGAAAGTGGTCGCAACTCCCTGCATGTTTTCTTTGGAGAGAAAAAAGGGGACCAGAATAACACACACCTTTTCTAAGGTTTAGCCAAACCTGCTCCTCTGGGCCTCTCCACCCCTCTCACCGCCCCCCACCAGGAAGCTCCGCTGGCATAGCTTCCAGAACTCCCATCGGCCCAGCCTCAACTCAGAGTCGCTGGAGATCAACCGGCAGTTTGCAGGCCAGATCAACCTCCTGCACAAGGGCTCACTGCTGCGGCTTACTGCCTTCATGGAGAAGTACACTGTGCCCCACAAGCAGGGCTGGGTCTGGTGAGTGGCTCCTGGGCTACGGAGGGTGGGAAACTGCCGACTCAGGTCCACGGCCCCAGGCAGGGTCAGCCCAGGAGGTGGGTGCAGGCAGGCAGGGCCCACAGGCCAGGGGAGCAGTGTGATATGCCAGGAGGCTGGAGGGGCTTGGTAAGGCTGGGTATGGGGCAGAGGACCTGAAGTCCTCCAGCTGTGTCTTCTCCATCCCAACCTCCGTACTGCAACTAGTGAGATTGTCCTAAAATGCAGGTGTGGTTGTCATTCTCCAGATAAACACTTTTCTCTGGCTTCCCATTGTCCAGATTCCCTCCCACCATGACTGCTTCCTGTTCTGGTCCCGCTCCATCCTTCTGGCTCTTTAGCCTACCCCTCCTAAGCAACCCCACCTTACAGACCAGTGGGACCAGTCATCCTTCCGTGAACGTGCTATGATCCTTTTCCTGCCTCTTTGCCTTTGTTTGTGCTGTGCTCTCTGCCTGTAATGCATTTTCCCCATTTCTCCTCTGGGACAATGCCTTCCTATCCCTCAAGAGCCTGCTGAGTTACCACATCCTCTCTGAAGCCTTCCCTAACTCACTAGGTACAGTTCCCCTCCCTCAATGGGTCTTCCCCTAAGTTCTTGGCCTCCTACTGGCCACATGAGTTGTTACTGCCTATTGACACAGTTATCTCCTTGGCCAGACTGAGAGCTCTCTGTGCTCCTCTGTGACTCCCTGGGGCTGCGCCCAAAGCAGGTGCTCAATGAGTGTTGACTCTGGGACAGTGGTGTGTGCCTTACCCTCTTCACCCCACCTGATCCTCTAAGACTGCAGGCAGAGTCTCCAAACTGTGTTCTCCCTATCTGATCACTTGTCATTCTCCCAAACAGGTCAATGCCCAAGTTCATGAGGAGAAACAAGACCCCAGACTACCGGGGACAGCACGTATTTGGGGTGCCACCCCTCATCCATGTGCAGCGCACAGGCCAGCCACTGCCACAGAGCATTCAGCAAGCCATGCGCTACTTGCGCAGCCAGTGCCTGGACCAAGTGAGCCCTTGTGGGGCAGCCTGTGGGGAGATGGTGCAGGGGTGGGGTGCTGGTGGGCATTGGGCCGAAGGCTGAGGAGCTGGGGAGAGGAACTGCTCTGGCCTTCCCCCTCACTTGGGCTGGTCCACCAGAGGCCTTTGCTGTTCTCAGCAAGGACCAGCAAGGATGAAACTCCTTTCTACTCCTTAGGCCCAGCTCTGTGCTACCTTCTTTCCGGCCCAGGCTCCATAGTCCTTATCTTCTGGGAGCCTGAATTTGCCTAGATCCACCTTTTCCTACTCATCTCCACAAAAGCATCTTTTCTTTTTTGTCCTGAAGCTGTAAAATTCCTTCTCTTTGGTTTTCCCATTTGTCTCCTACCCTGCCCCTCAGGAGGCCTGATAGGCTTTGAAGTCTCTGGGGTGGCCTAAGCTCCTGACACCCAGTCCAGGACTGGCCTCACATTCTCCCTCCTACTCACGCATGTCTTCTTCCCCCCCTCCCTCCCTTGCATGGACCAGGTAGGCATCTTCCGCAAGTCTGGAGTCAAGTCCAGGATCCAGAACCTGCGCCAAATGAATGAGACCTCGCCTGACAACGTCTGCTATGAGGGCCAGTCAGCCTACGACGTGGCTGACCTGCTAAAGCAGTATTTCCGGGACCTGCCTGAGCCCATCTTCACCAGCAAGCTCACCACCACTTTCCTCCAGATCTACCAGCGTGAGTCACCCACTCCTATCCCCAACAAGCTGCCCCATTCTCAACCTCCCTGAATCCCAGGCCTTGTGGAAGATAAGCCTGGTGCAGGCAAATGTAGCTGGACCTGTGAGCTGATTGGAACAGTTACTGTCTGGAGTTGAAAAGGCCCTTGCAGAGAGACCATTCTGCTTCCCCAAACCCATTATATGGAAGGGTAGACTGAGGCCCTGAGGGGAGAAAGGGAAACTACCTAAGGTTACACTGTACGTTAGTAATAAAGCTAGATCAAGCACCCAGAGACCTCACAGAACTGAACTTTTCCCTTCCCTCTCGCCGCTCCCCTCGGGACTTCTGTGCCTTTTGCCCCCTTGGAAGCAGGAGGCTGGCTGCTAAGGCCTCTGGGGAAGTAAGGAAGGCTCTTCTTCCATTGCTTCCTCACAGTCCTCCCCAAGGATCAGTGGTTGGCAGCAGCACAAGCCGCCACCTTGCTGCTCCCCGATGAGAACCGAGAGGTGCTACAGACTCTGCTCTACTTCTTAAGTGACATTGCCTCTGCCGAGGAAAACCAGATGACAGCAGGCAACCTGGCAGTGTGCCTGGCGCCCTCCATCTTCCACCTCAATGTCTCTAAGAAGGAGAGCCCCTCTCCCAGGTGAAATGGGGCACGGCATGTCAGGGCCGGGCCAGGTCCAGACAATTTGGGCCCCATTGGACTTTTGGCTTTTGATGACTGGCACTGCTGTGTCTCGTCCTCACCGCAAGGAGTGAGCCTGACTCCTCAGGGACCCTGGGCTGGTGGGATCTGTGGAGCAGGGCCTTCCAAAAGGCAGCAGGTTGCTTTGTGGCCAAGTTTGGCAAAGTGGCTTCCTGGCAGCTACAAGGCAGCCTGTCTGTCATCTTGTCTTGTGCCTTTGTGCCATCTCTCCTCTCACCACCTCCTGCCCCATCTAGGATCAAGAGCAAACGCAGCCTCGTTGGTAGGCCAGGCCCTAGGGACCTGAGTGACAACATGGCAGCCACCCAGGGCCTGTCACACATGATCAGTGACTGCAAGAAACTTTTCCAGGTGAGTAACCCCAGGCCATGGTGCCTACTTACCAGACCTGGGGGAAGCATCAGGCCTGACCTCGGTGCCCCAAGTCAGGGATAGGACCCAATTTGACACATACCCCTCAAGCTTATACCCCCAACTCTTCCTCCACAATGTTTCTCATCTACCTTGCTGTGGTAGCTGCACCTCTCTGCTGCCCTTAACGTGAACCTGACAGACCCCATGGGGTCTCCTGCTCTCTGGAGCTGCAGCCCAGTGTGTGTGTGCCCTCTCAGGTGCCCCAGGACATGGTGCTGCAGCTGTGCAGCTCCTACAGTGCAGCTGAGCTCAGCCCTCCCGGCCCAGCCCTGGCTGAGCTGCGTCAGGCCCAAGCTGCAGGGGTAAGCCTGAGCCTCTACATGGAGGAGAGCATCCAGGACCTGCTGCGTGATGCTGCTGAGCGCTTCAAGGGCTGGATGAGCGTGCCAGGGCCCCAGCACACGGAGCTGGCTTGCAGGAAGGTGAGTACCACACCACGGGTGGCTGCTATGGGGCTGGGAGAGCATGGTGCAGGCAAGGGGAGTCAGGGAACCCAAAGGAAGGAGCCGGGGAGGAGCTGTCCCCCAAGTCTCGCTGTGCCTCGGCCTTGTCCTTGGAGAATGTCAGAGAGTCAAGAAAGTACCTTAAGGAATCAAGAACCAAATGAGACCAAGGGAACTCTCTCAGGAACCACCTGCCAGAATGACCTTCCAAAAGCCCCATTCCAGATATGATGCTGCTTTGATAGCCTCAACTCCCATCTCTCCCTGCCCCGCAGTCCAGCTGAATCCTTGCATTTTGCACCTTCGTGCCGTCCTGCTACCTGGACTGCCCTGACCCTGAGCATTACATTTTCCGAGGCACCTTTAGCGACAATGCAATGTGTTCCTCCTCCATTCAGAACCTTCTGTCATGCCCCAGGATGGAGGGGATTTCTCTCTGTTCCCCTCTGGGCACTGGTCATGCTCTTTCTTGGACGTGGATTCTGAGTAAGATTGCAAGCCTGAAGTGTCCTGTGTAAAAAACGGTCATAACAAAACCTCCTATGTAGGATCAGGGTGAGTGCCTGGTACATACAAAAGGCTCTGTAAGTGGCAGCTTTTGTTGTGCATGTGTTTTACTGCCTGTGCTAGATGGCGAGCTCCTTGACAATCACCATCTTCCTGCACCTCCAAGCACTGTGCCCATCATGGTAGGGCCTGAGAGGCCTCTGGGAATGTGTGCCCCATCATCTCTTTATGCTGTCTAACAGACTGAAAAGCAGACATCCAGAAAAGAGAGAGAGAGGGCAGGGAGCATGGGAGCACTGTCTCAGTCTGGCCAGGGTTAGCAGAGGAGCTCTGCAGCCTACCCTATTAAACCTCAGGTGCTGCGGTTTGAGGCCCGGACTTAGGGCTGGAGTCAGAGTTCTCCAGCCCTGACAGCTACCCCCATCCCCACTCCTGTGGCTCACAGGCACCGGATGGGCACCCCCTGCGGCTGTGGAAGGCGTCCACAGAGGTGGCAGCCCCCCCAGCTGTGGTGCTGCATCGTGTTCTCCGGGAGCGGGCCCTCTGGGATGAGGATCTGCTGCGGGCCCAGGTGCTGGAAGCCCTGATGCCGGGTGTGGAGCTGTACCACTATGTCACCGACAGCATGGCACCCCATCCCTGCCGCGACTTTGTGGTGCTTCGGTGAGGGGCCGCAGCTGCTACCCTGCTGTGCTTGGGGGGCCCGAGAAGTGGGGTGGAAACCAGCAGTAGGAATCTGAGCCAACGTGTCCTTTCTCCAATAGGATGTGGCGCTCTGACCTGCCTCGTGGGGGTTGCCTGCTTGTCTCCCAGTCCCTGGATCCTGAGCAACCTGTGCCAGAGTCGGGTGTGCGGGCCCTCATGCTCACGTCCCAGTACCTCATGGAGCCTTGTGGCTTGGGCCGCTCTCGGCTCACACACATCTGCCGGGCTGACCTCAGGTACCAGGCCTGGGACAGCCTGCTCGACCCCCTTGGCCTTGACCCCTTCCCCTGCCTCTGCCCCTCCTTTTTGCCCCATGCTGTTGATCCCTGGGGCTGGGACAAGTCCTTTCTTCCTTCTCCCTGGTGAGGGCTCCAGGGAAAAACACATTGCTCATGCCTGGTTTCTTCTACTTCCCTAGGGGCCGTTCTCTTGATTGGTACAACAAAGTCTTTGGGCACCTGTGTGCCATGGAAGTGGCAAAGATCCGGGACTCCTTCCCCACCCTGCAGGCAGTGGGCCCTGAGACAAAACTGTGAGCCTTGGGCTGGTCCCAGGGTGGCACCACTCAGGCCCCCTGGGCACCAAAAGAGTGAGGGGGAATAAGAGCAGAGCAGCCCCCTGGGTGCTGCTGTCAGGAGCAGAGCCAGGCCCAGGTGGCTCCAGCTGCCTGTCCTGTCCCCTTTCCTAAAGCTCCTCTGCACGTAGAGGGGAGAAAAAGAGAATTTAGGCAACTCTACTCCCCCTTCACCCCCAACCCTGTATTCTACTCTCCCGAAAAGAGAAGAGAATCACATGAGTAGCAAGACTACTGCCGCCAGCCACCTGCCTGTGAGGCTGCCACTTGGCCTGAAGCCTCCACAGCTCCCCACCTGCAGGGGCAAAGAGGTCGACAACAGTGTGTGATCCCAGCTCTCTGCCAGACTGAGAGGGCAAGCCGTCTTGTTTCCTGCAAGGGTGCTTTTGAGATTGGACAGGAGGTTCTGGTCCTGCCTTTGGGGCCAACACTGGCCCTGAAGTGTCTTTTTCAGAGGAATTGGACTGGAGTGAATGGGCACAGGGGTGGAGCGCAGGGCAGCCCCAATCACCATGAGCTGTTTCATTTGTGTAAATATGATGCTGAATTTTAAGGGGCTGAGTTAAGAGTGGGCACTGACAGGCCCCTAATAAGCGACATGACGATTTGGCATAGATTGGGATGTGAGGGTGGAGAAGCTTCCTTTCTCAAGTCTCAAGACGCCAATGAAACCAGTTTTCCCTGACTTGGATTTCACACTTTATCTGCCACCCCATGGGGTCCTGTGTAGCCTTTGTCCACACACTGCCACTGCCCAGGCCAAGCAAAAGCAGAGTGTGGTTAAGAGACAAGGGTCTGTGTCATCGTCTCTTTTGCTTATGGTAGTGGGCTAACATAACAGTCCCTTTCTCAAGCAGAGACCTGGCCCGTGGGCCAGACAGATGGAAGGGCCTATCTTAGCCAGCTGGAGCTTAAGCCAAACCTGTTCTGTCCCACTGGCCAGCCATCTTTGCTCACATGGAAATTCAAATACCATTCAAAGGCCACTGGTGCTTTATTTTTCTATCTGCTGAGTAAACTGAAATGAGATGGGTCCCAACCACCACTGTAATTTTCAAGCCTATTTTATTTGTACTTGTAAATACTGTACAGTTTATATATATATATATGTGTGTGTGTGTATATGTGTTTATATAGATACACACACACGTGTATATATATATACATATATATACACACACACACGCGTTTGCACAGACACACATATATATCAATTCTCATGAGTGTATTATAATCTCTGGTGGGGGCAAGGGTCTGGAAGGCCTGAGGAGCATTTCAGATGAGAATGGAGAGGTAGAGAGCCAGGTGCAGCAGGATCCCTCAGATCAATAAAGCATTACCAGAGATGCACTTTAACTGTGTGGCTGTCTTTGCTGACAATGGGCTAGGGACTGGGGACTGGGGTTGTGACTGAGGCTTCAGTGTTAGGGCTCAGAGCATTGAGCATTCACCCCACCCTCTGCTGAGTCCCAGCTTACTGGCAACAGGTCTTGGGTGAGTCCACAGGAAGAACGGGGAGGGCCTCAGCTCTTCTCTTTGGAGAGGGATTTGTGGCCAGGCATGGTGGGGTGGGGTGGGGGGTGCGCGGAGAAAGGGTGGAAAGTTAGCCAGAACTTGAGCAGAAGCTGCAAACCCCATCTCATGACCTGGCCACAAGCATGAATGACCTCAGGCATCCTAGGGAGAGATGAGCCTGGCTAAGCGGCCATTCCTTCCCCTTCTAAACAGCTTGAATGAAGAGTGAAGTCCCAGCCCCAGGAGGCTTAGGGGGCCCTGTGCCACCCGTAAGCCAACCTAAGAGGTCTGAGTGCCTCAAGGCAGCCTCTGGTATGGCCCCAGTGACCAGCAAAGCCCAGGGGCCTAGAGAAACTCTCTCGTCTTGACTTTCCCAAAGGAAGGGGCTTTCCTCTGCCATATTACATGGCCATAAAATCCCAGGCTGCGAAGAGCAGCTAGAGAGAAAGTCCAGGCTTTGGACTTTTGCATACCTGAAGTGCTCTCAGTAGCCTGGGCAAGCAAGCCCTGCTCTCTGGGTACCTCAACCTCCTCATGGGTCAAACGAGGCCAGTCATATCTTGCCACAAGCCTGTCTCGGTAAGTGTTCAGGTTGCACCACCCAAGTCTGCACTCCGACCCGGCCTGAACAGTGAGGTGCCTGTCCAGTCCCACTGCTCTGTCACCTTCTTCATTCTGTCTTGGGCTCAGTTGTCCCTACATGCCTTGGCCTTTCTTCACTGCTGCCACCTAGGGGTCTTGGCTAGCCCTGGAAGTGAGTGAGGTAGAGCAAAGGACCCAGTCAGCCCCCTGCCTTTGGGAAAACTAAATGGAGGCCCCTTGTGTCTGAGTATGGGCTGGGAGATCACTCCGGCAGTGCTGGGCTTAAAGGATACCAGCGTGATGCTCTGGCCAGTAGTTCTTGAGGAAGGCATCAGGGCCTTCTGGCCCAGGCACTGCCCACCTTCTCTTGGAAGGAGGTTGGTGGTAGGGTACAGAGGATGGGACTCAGCACTCAGAAGATGGTTGCTAGGAGACGGATAAAGAGGAGGGATCCTCTTGGAAGGGCCAGAGAGTTCCCCCAACCTTGCAGCTCTGGACTCTGCTACCCTGACCCAGTCGCCCAGTGTCTGGCAGTGTGGAAGAGGTTGCTCCAAGTAGGAGAGCTTCTGTTGGGCCTTAGCATCCTCATGTGTAAAGCAGGGCTCCCATCCCTCATCTCTGCCTACTCCACCGTGCCTCTAGATGTAGGAATGAGTTTCATGATGAGGCTGCCCCGGCCTCTCGTTCCCACCCACAAAGCAAGCACCACCCCTGGCCATTTCTAGCCCTGAGTCGTGTACCTCTGCCAACCCTGAGTAGGCTTCATTTCCCTGGTGCCAGAGAACGTGCCTTCAAATTCCCAGTCCCACTGCCCGTAGTCTCTACTCTTGTGCTTTCCCTGACCCACTGTCTCAAAGAAACCAGGTCGCAGGGGAATCCTGCATAGAAATCGAACAATCTGCCTATGAGCTTTGATTATTGTTTCCTAGTCTCCAGCGCCCTGTTGCCAGAGTGACTGAGGGTAGATGGTGGTCAGACCCAGGCTCAAATCTAGCTATATCATTTCCTGGCTGTGTGACCTTAAGTGGCACATTTAACATTTCTGATTTCTTTTCCCTCTCAGAAAATAAGGGTAAGAATCATTTATATCTTGTAAGGTTGTTGTCAAGGTTAAATGAGCCAAGAGTTGTGAAAGTGGTTGCACAGTGCCTTGCACATAGCAGGCATCAAAATATGGTAACCCCCTGCCTGCCCTGTGTCTTTCCTGCCAGTCAGACTCCATAGGGAGAACTTGGTCCCCTCATCTGGGATCTCCAGCTCCAAGATGGGGAGGAGTGGGTGGGCTTTTCTCCCATCAGGAGAAAGATGAGCAGCCAGCATCTGCCTGTTGTCAGTGAAGACAATGAAGAAACATGTTGCAATGGAGACTTCATGAGGGGATGGCACCATGCAAGTGGGCCCCAGTAGTGTGGATGGAGCAGAACATACTGGTAAAGACAAAGATGATGGCAAGGACTGCCAGGAGCTTTACACCTGTATGTAACAAAGCTTCTGAGCTCCTTGCTCAAGGCCTGGGGGTGTGGAGATGGGTGGAAGAAAGCCCAAGGCAGTCTGACATGGAGCTACACAGGGGATAGGGTTGGGGCTATGGAGATCTAGGGAACTTCAATAGCTTATGGCCTTCACCCAGTGATGGAGAGGGGTCAGCAGTCAGGGCTATCAACAACGAAGGCAAACAGTAGAACTCAGAGACGGGCATGGGGGCTCCATTGCATGAAGCTGCAGCCAATAGGGAAAAAAGTCTCAGAAAGTGGCTTGGGGCTGGCAACCAATGCAATGCTTTCTGGGGAGAGAGTCACTTGTGAGCCAATCAGTAGCATGGTCTGAATATTAGCTACCCACCAGGTGCCAAGGAGGGAATCAAATAAACACTTTTCCCTTCATCTAGGGCCAGATGAACTGGTCAGGAAGCTGGCAGCTTGGCCCCTGCCCATTATGTCCCCATCCTCACTCAAGAAACAGAATGGAATAGCTCGGGGCAGCTGAACTTGCATGTGCATCAAGGTGGAGAGGAAAGCAGATGCCATTGTTGCCATGGCAGTTGACCAAGGGGTCACAGCACCAATGGAACAGAATAGAGAATGCAGAAACAAATCCACACATCTACAATGAACTCATTTTTGACAAAGGTGCCAAGGACATACACTTGGGAAAAGACAGTCTCTTCAATAAATGCTGCTGTGAAAACTGGATCTCCATATGCGGAATGAAATGAGACCCCTATCTCTCTCCATATACAAAAGTCAAATCAAAATGGATTAAAGACGAAAATCTAAGGTCTCAAACTGTGAAACTACTACAAGAAAACATTGGGGAAATTCTCCAGGACGTTGGTCTGGGCAAAGATTTCTTCAGTAATAACCCACAAGCCCAGGTAACCAAAGCAAAAATGGACAAATGGGATAACATCAAGTTAAAAAGCTTCTGCACAGCAAAGGAAACAATCAACAAAGTGAAAACACAACCGACAGAATGGGAGAAAATATTTGCAAACTACCCATCTGATAAGGGATTAATAAACAGAGTATACAAGGAGCTGAAACAAATCTATAGGAAAAAAAATCTAATCAAAATGGGCAAAAGATTTGAATACACATTTCTCAAAAGAAGACATAAAAACGGCAAACAGGCGTATGAAAAAGTGCTCAACATCACTGATCATCAGAGAAACGCAAATCAAAACTAGAATGAGATACCATCTCACCCCGATTAAAATGGCTTATATATAAAAGATAGGCAATAACAAATGCTGGTGATGATGTGGAGAAAAGGGAACCCTCGTACACTGTTGGTGGGAATGTAATTAAGTACAACCACTATGGAGGGCAGTTTGGAGGTTCCTCAAAAAACTAAAAATAGAGCTACCATATGATTCCGCAATTCCCCTGCTAGGTATATACCCAAAATAAAGGAAATCAGCATATTGAAGAGATATATGGACTCCCGTAATTGCTGCAACACTATTAACAACAGCTAAGATTTGGAAGCAACCTAAGTGTCCGTCAACAGATGAATAGATAAAGAAAATGTGGTACCTATACACAACGGAGTACTACTCAGCCATAAAAAAGAATGAGATCCAGTCACTTACAACAACGTGGATGGGACTGGAGATCATTACATTAACTGAAATAAGCAAGGCGCAAAAAGACAAACATCACATGTTCTCACTTATTTGTGGGATCTAAAAATCAAAACAATTGAACTCATGGATATAGGGAGTAGAAAGATGGTTACTGTTACCAGAGGCTGGAAAGGGTAGTAAGGGGGTGGGTGGGGGGAGGTAGAGATGTCTAATGGGTACCAAAAAAAAAAAAAAAATAGAGTGAATAAGACCTCTATTTGGTAGCACAACACGGTGACTATAGTCAATAACAACTAAATTGTACATTTAAAAATAACTAAAAGAGTATAATTGGATTGTTTGTAACACAAAGGATCAAAACTTGAGGTGATGGATACCCCATTTATCCTCATGCAATTACTATGCCATGCATACCTGTATCGAAACATCTCGATTACTCCATAAATATATATACCTACTATGTACCTACGAAAGTTTTTTAAAAATTTAAAGAATGTTTTTGTTTGTTTTATTGATGGGATCACTTAAAACCTGGGGTCGGTGGGGAGAGAGCAAAATTCAAAGGTGCTCTTGGGAATTCATTACATGAAACAATCAGAATTTGTTATCTGGGGCAGTTGCAGGCACCGGACATAAAAACCTGCTTTCCTTTAGGCATTTGAAAATTAAAAAAAAAAAAAAATGGCTTGCAGACCACTACCTTTGCCACATCTCAGGAATCAGGAAGCCCAGGTTAGGAATCATCACATCAGGAGAGTATAGGATGGGCTCTGGAGCCAGACTGCCTGGATTCAAATTCAGCACCATTACTTACTATCTCTGTGACTCTGTCATCTTCTCAAGGAGTCATGTAGCTAGTAACCCAAGTGACCATATAGCTAGTTACCCAGTCTGCCTCGTACCAGAGTGTGTGCTCATAACTCCTCCAGTGGGCTTCAAACTTCAGTGAGCATCAGCATCACTCTGGTGGACTGTCAAAACATGGGCTGCTAGGCCCCACACCCAGAGTTTCTGATTCAACCGGTCTGGGGAGAAGCCTGAGAATTTGCATTTCTGACAAGATGTCAGGTGATGGTGATGCTACTGGTTCAGGCACCACACTTTGAAAACCAGTGATCTATAAAGTGAGGAGGTTAATTATGATGACATAAGTTTCATTCAACTGAATTCAAATCAGAAGATGTTTGAACTCCCCCTCAGTCCCTGCAGACCAGGGACTCAGGGCTCAAAGGCATTACCACTTTCTATTATAGCTGCTGGGCTTACTTATACTCACTGAACTTCAGTTTTCTTATCTTTAAAATGGGAATGATACTACCTTATGAGGAGGTTATGAGTAGTCAACTTGATTGTTTCTAGCATTTGGTGGGTACTTTCAAAGTGGCAAATCACCTGCTATTTGTCTTGTTAGTAATACTGCACATCTTCTTTTGTTATGCAGTACAGCGCCCACTGCTAGGTTTAGGCAGAGATGATCTCGGGAAGAAGGGTCTGTGGAAGAGGACAGAAAGGTTGCCTGTTCTGCCATACCTTCCTCTGGCTCCAAGCTATATCACTACTTGGTCTCTGACTTTAAGGCTCTTCCCCTCTGAGACTCTCCTTTCAAGATCTTCCACTGCTCAGACCCTGATGGCTTGTGTTTCATTTTAACAATGCTGTCCATTCTCTTCGTGAAAACTATGGGAATCTCAAACTGAAATTCCTATAGGAACCAGGCAGTTAGCACAGATAAGCAAAGCATACTGGGTAAAGACCATAATGATTGCAGAGTTCATACCCCATCTAAAGGGGGCGGCAGCTATTCCCTTCTCATCCGTTATGGATAGGTGGGAATGTGGGTCCAGATGTGGATAGCTACATCTTCTGATTTTTCCAGGGAATCTAGAAATCCAGATTTGGTTTTGGGATTTCTTTTTTTTTTTTTTTGAGGTAGGGTCTGGCTCTGTCACCCAGGCTGGAGTGCAGTGGTATGATCTCGATTCACTGCAACCTTTGCCTCCTGGGCTCAGGTGATCTTCCCACCTCAGCCTCCTGTAGCTGGGACTACAGGCTCACACCACCACACCCAGCTAATTTTTGTATTTTTTGTAGAAATGGGATTTCACCATGTTTTCCAGGCTAGCTTCGAGTTCCTGAGCTCAAGCAATCTTCTCACCTTGGCCTCTCAAAGTGCTGGGACTATAGGCATGAACGACCACGTTTGCCCAAATCCAGATTTTCATGTGAAATCTACCCTTTTAAAATATTGGTGGCCAGGTGTGATGGCTCACGCCTATAATCTCAGCACTTTGGGAGGCTGAAGTGGGAAGATTGCTTGAGACCAGGAGTTCGAGACCAGACTGGGCAACACAGTGAGACTCCGTCTCCACAAAAAATAAAAAAATTAGCCGGGTATGGTGGCATGTGCCTGTAGTCCCAGCTACTCAGGAGGCTGAGGCAAGAGGATCGCTTGAGCCTGGGAGTAGGATCACAGTACTACACTCCAGCCTGGACAAGAGAGAGAGATTCTGTCTCTGAAAAAAAAAAAAAAAAAAATAAAAAGTAAAATGTTGGTGAAAAAATTTTAACATAACATGCGGCAGGCTCAACAGGCACACATGAATAGCCCACTGGTTTGCACCCTCTACTCTAGAACGTTTTCAAAAGGTAACTTTCCCTCCAGGGTTATGGCCAGGGATCCCGTCCCTTTTGGGCTCAGTCCCTACATAGGCCAGCCCCTCCCACCCCACCCAGTGCTGCCCCTGCCATCACAGCATAGGCACTGAAGACCATGTCATGGGGGCTGTGCTCAGACACAAAGCAGGTGTGCATGCACACCTGAGAAAGGTTCTCAGGTAGGTGGCTGTATTAGTCTGCTTTCACACTGCTATAATGATGTACCTGAGACCGGGTAATTTATAAAGAAAAGAGGTTTAATTGACTCACAGTTCCGCATGGCTGGAGAGGCCTCAGGAAACTTACAATCATGGCAGAAGAGGAAAATGCATCTACAATCACGGCAGAAGGGGAAGACGCATGTCTTACATGGCAGGTGAGAGAGAATGAGCAAGAGCAGGGAAACCTGCCTTATAAAACCATCATATCTCGTGAGAATTTACTCACTATCATGAGGACAGCATGGGGGAAACTGCCTCCATGATCCAATCACCTCCGACCAGGTCTCTCCCTAAACACCTGGGGATTACAATTCAGGATGAGATTTGGGTGGGGACACAAAGTCTAACTATATCAGTGGCACAGGCAATAACCCAGACACAGATGTGAAGCAGCAGGTTCTCAAAGGAGGAGATGCTGTCTATGTTGGGCTTGCCGTTGTGCACAATTTTGGAAGCACTAGAAGAAATTGTTGGAATAAAGAAAGCCCTTGTGAAAGCTGGCGCTAGAGCGTGGAGGGGAAACGTCAACCCCAAAACAGCCAGGTCCTGGCAGGGCCCACAAGGGGGCACTGCTGTTCTGTGTGGGAAGGTGGGCCACAGGCAACAGGAAGCTGCTGGGACTCAACCCCAGCATCTGCTCCTGCCTCCAAGTCTTCTCAGTGTTCTCTGGTTTCTGCCCCTTTTCCTTCACACGGTCTTCCAGATCTTGTTCCTTCCCCCGTTCCCTCAGTTTCCCCATCCCTCAGATCTTGCCATTCTCCACTACAGAGCCCTAAAAATTCTGTCTCCTTTCCTCCTCCCACTGGTCCCTTAGGGTTGGAGAATTTCTCTCCAAGTTGAGATTCACTATCTAGTTCATCTCCTGATTGAACAAATGAAGACGGGGATGTGACCAGGCACAGTGGCTCACTCCTGTAATCCCAGAGCTTTGGGAGGCAAGAGGCTCGCTTGAGCCTAGGAGTTTGAGACCAACCTGGGCAACAAAACGAGACCCCATCTCTACAAAACATAAAATGAATTAACAGGCATGGTGGCGGGCACCTGTAGTCCTAGCTACTAAGGTTAAGGCTGCAGTGAGCCATGATTGCACCACTGTACTCTGGCCTGTGTGACAGAATGAGACCCTGTCTCAAAGGAAAAAAAAAAAAAAAAAAAAAGGAAAAGAAAGAAGGAAAAAAGGAAAGAAAGAAGAAAAGAAAAGAAAGTAGACATAGACCATCAGTGAGAACTGCCCAAGGTCACTAGGAAGGAAGAGGCAGTTCTAAGATGGAATCCAGGTCTGTTGAGATCCAAGGGTGTCCTTTCTAATGGGCCAATTATTGGTTCAACAAATATTTACTGAGTGTATATTATGTGCTAGGCACTATTATAGATACCAGGGATAGAGCAGTGAACAAAATAAATAAGAATCCCTACCCTCATTGAGCTGGCATTCTAGAGGGATGAGCAAACATAATTCAATGACATAGTGTGTTTCAAGGTGACAAGTGCTTTAGAAAAAAATTAAGCAGGGAAGGGGGATTGGGAGTGCTCTCCGTCATTTTAATAGGGTGATTATAGAGAAAGTGACATTTAACACAGGTGAAGTAGGTGAAGACATGAGCTGTGTGAAGACAGAATGTGTCAGGCCTTGGAAGGCCAGATGTAAAGAAAATCATCCTAGTGAACAGAAACCGAGAGGCAGTGCTCAACTGCCAGGAAGAAGTCAGCCTCAATAAAACTAGCATAGGCCAAGGGTAGTGGCTCATGCCTGTAATCACAACGATTTGGGAGACTGGGGCAGCAAGATCACCAGAGTCCAGGAGTTTGAGACCAGCCTGGGCAACACAGTGAGACCCTGTCTCTACAAAAAAAAAAAAAAAATTAATTAGCTACATGTGGTGCACACACCCATAGTCCTAGCTGGGTGGCTGAGGTGAGAAGATTGTTTGAGTCCAGGAGTTCGAGGATGCAGTGAGCTATAACTGTCCCACTGCACTCCAGTCTGTTGCTATTTTATTTTATTTTTATTTTTATTTTTATTTTTATTTTTGAGACAAGAGTGTTGCTCTGTCACCCAGGCTTGAGTGCAGTGGCACGATCTCAGCTCACTAAGACCTCAGCTCCCCGGCTTCAAATGATTCTCCTGCCTCAGCCTCCTGAGTAGCTGGGATTACAGGCATGTGCCACTGTGCCCGGCTAATTTTTGTATTTTTAGTAGAGACGGGGTTTTGCCATGTTGGCCAGGCTGGTCTAGAACTCCTGACCTTAGGTGATTCCCCTGCCTTAGCCTCCCAAAGTGCCAGGATTACAGGCATGAGCCACCACGCCTGGCCACCTGTTCCTTTTTTAATAAAAAAACTGGAGCAGTTTACACAGGTGCATGACATGGATGAAACCTTCATGTCCTTCCAACACACTCAGTGCGAGTTATGCGAATACAGCTGCAAATGGATTGGCTTATCTGACTCCAAAGTTTGCTATAATATGTAATCCAGCTCCTGGTCTTCTGGGAAGTGTGATGAGGTCCCATGGATGGGATGGAAATAGGGAAGGCAGGTTAGGGGACAGAAGACTGGATGTAGAAGTCATAGCCAGAGCAATCAGGCAAGAGAAAGAAATAAAGAGCATCCAAATTGGAAAAGAGGAAGTCAAACTATCTCTGTTTGCTGATAATATGATTTTATACCTAGAACACCCTAAAGACTCTTCCAAAAGACTCCTAGAGTTGATAAATGAATTCAGTAAACTCTCAGGTTACAAAATCAATGTATACAAACCAGTAGCACTGCTATACACCAACAATGACCAAGCTGAGAGTCAAATTAAGAACTAAAACTACAGAAAATACCTAGAAATATATGAACCAATGAAGTGAAAGATATCTATAAGGAGAACTACAAAACACGGCTGAAAGAAATCATAGATGACAAAAACAAATGGAAATACAGTCTATGCTCATGGATTGGAAGAATCAATATAGTGAAAATGACTATGCTGTCCAAAGCAATCTACAGATTGTAATTCCTATCAAAATATAATACTAACATTATTTTTCACAGAATAGAAAAAACTATCCTAAAATTTATATGGGACCAGAAAAGAGTCCAAATAGCCAAAGCAATGCTAAACAAACAGAATAAATCTGGAGGTATCAGAATACTACACTTCAAATTATGCTACAAGGCTATAGTAACAAAAACAGCATGGTACTGGCATAAAAGCAGTTACATAGATCAATGGAATAGAACAAGAAAAAAGAAATAAAGCCAAATACTTACAACCAACTAATCTTTGACTAAGCATACAAAAACATAAATTGGGGAAAGGACATTATATTCAATAAATGTAGCTGGGAAAACTGGCAAGCCACATGTAGAAGAATGAAGGCAGATCCTTATCTCCCATCTTATAAAAACAATCAACTCAAGATGGATCAAGGATTTAAATCTGACCTGAAACCATAAATATTCTAGAAGAAAACCTAGGAAAAACTCTTCTTGACATTAACTTAGGCAAATAATTTGTGATGAAGACCCCAAATGCAAATGTAACAATAACAAAAATAAATAAATGAGACCTATTAAACTACAAAGTTTCTGCACAGCAAAAGAAATAATCATTAAACAGACAACCCACAGAATGGGAGAGAAAATATTTGCAAACTGTGTATCTGACAAAGGACTAGTATCCCAAATCTACAAGAAACTCAACCAAATCAGCAAGAAAAAAAATCCCATTAAAATGTGGGCAAAGGACATAAATAAAGATTTCTCAAAAAAAAAACAAAAAAAAAATACAAATGGCCAACAAACATATTTAAAAAGTCTATGTTACTAATAATCAGGGAAATGCAAATTCAAACCACAGTGAGATACCACCTTACTCCTTACTCCTTACTCCTGCAAGAACGGCCATTACTGAAAAGACAAAAAAACAATAGATGTTGGAGTGGCTGTGGTGAAAAAGCAACATTTATACACTGCTGGTGGGAAGGTACATTAGTACAACCTCTGTAGAAAACAGTATGGAGATTTCTCAAAGAACTAATAGTAGATCTACCATTCCATCCAGCAATTCCACTACTGGGTATCTACCCAAAGGAAAAGAAGTCATTATAACAAAAAGACATCTGCACATGTATGTATATCACAGCACAATTCACAATTGCAAAGATATGGAACCAACGTAAATGCCCACCAACCAATGAATAGATAAAGAAAAATAAAAGAAAAAAAAATATATATATATAATGGAATACTATGCAACCATAAAAAGGAATGAAATAAATTCTTTTGTGGCAACTTGGATAGAACTGGAGGCCATTATTCTAAGTGAAGTAACTCAGGAATGGAAAACCAAATGCCACATGTTCTCACTTATAAGTGGGAGCTAAGCTATGGTATGCAAAGGCATACAGATTGGTAAAATAGACATTGGAGACTCAGAGATAGGGAGAGTGGGATGAGCGAGCAATGAAAAACCACCTATTGGGTACAATGAACACCACTTGGGTGATCAGTGCACTAAAACCCTAGACTTCACCACTATACAATTCATCCATGTAACAAAAAAACATGTGTATTCCTAAAACTATTGAAATAAAAAATATTTTTTAAAAAAGAGTGGGTGTTCAAAGAAAAGCA
This sequence comes from Papio anubis, assembly GCF_008728515.1. Classification (NCBI taxonomy): domain Eukaryota; kingdom Metazoa; phylum Chordata; class Mammalia; order Primates; family Cercopithecidae; genus Papio; species Papio anubis. Next base: position 83,025,125 of record NC_044996.1, on the reverse strand, counting down.
TGGCTTGGGGTGTGCACTTCCACTTTGGGTGTGTAACTATGTATATCATTTTATGCTTGGCATCCAAGGTTCCATCTACCCTCTTGTTCCCCAGACCCCCACAGCCTCAGCCTCCACCATACTGGATATACCTACCTCTTCCCCAGCCCTGAGACATCCCAGTGGCCTCTTTGCACCCTAACTAATGAATTGTTTTTCACTTTACTTCCTCCTTGAGAATTTAGCCCCATGGCCATATCTTCTTTCTTGAACCCTTCCTTCCTCCACGCTCCAAGACCTTGTCTCAATTCTTTGATCACAACCCCATTGGTCTTCTTTCCTTGCCTCCTGTCACTTCTCTTCTCCTTCAGCCTTGCCCCAACCTCAGGAATTCCTCAAAGTTCTTCTTTATTGTTCTCCTCCCTGCTTCACCTTGGTCATTAAGGACTTTGTTGATAGTCATTGTTTCAGTTTTACGCCTCTGTGCTGATGCCTCCCACATCATTACCCAGAGTCTCCATCTCTTTGAGCTCAGGCCAGTATTTCCCACTACATGAGTGGGCAGTTCCATCTGGAGGCCCCACATGCATACCAAGCTCAACAGACCCAAGCCAAGCTCATCCCACACACAATTTGCTCCCCTGCTCTGTCTCTGTTGGTGGTGCCCTTATCTCTCCAGCTGCTCAGCTGAGATCCCCAAATCAACCATAACTCCTCACTCCCTCTTGCCTTCCCCTACAACCTATGCATGCATGCTTCCATCCATTTTTCCATTCCACAAGTAATTATTGCATGTTTTCTATATGTCAGACTCTGTGTTGAGATGCTGAGAATACAGGGGTGAACAAGACAGACAAGGCTCCTACCTTTTTTTCAAGTGCCCTCTAGTAGATGGATGAGTTGGGGAGGTATGTGAATAATAAACACACATACAAGCTACCTTCCACTATTCCCAGAGCTCCGAAGGCAACAAAGCAGGATGAAGTAGTAGTGACTGAGTGGTTATTCAGTCAGGTGGTCAGGGAGGCCTTCTCTGAGTAACATTTGAGCTAAGACCTGAATGAGAAGAAGACATCAGCTATGCAAAGATCTAAATAGTGAGCATGTGCAATGGCACTGGAGTGGGAACATGATTAGTATTTTCAAGGGTGAGCAGTCAGTGTGCTTGAAGTGCAGGGAACAAGTGAAGAGCAGTAGGAGACGGGGTGGAAGAGGTAGGTAGGACCAGACCATGTAGGCCCTGATGAGGAACTGGTCAAGTCCTGTCTACTCCATCTCTGCAGCATCTCCTCTACCCAGCCTCTGCCCCAGTGTCTCCAGCACCCTAGTTCCCATTTCATTCCTTTCCACTCGGATGTCAGGGAGAGGCTCTCACCTCCTTTCTCTCTTTTCCTGCTCATTTCCAGCTATACTGGTACCAGGTGAATCTCTCTAATGATAAGTATCATTGTATGTCTTTCTGCTTAAAGCCCATCAATGTCCCCACCTCCCCCAACTGGCTACTAAATTGTGGCGTTCAGGACCCCATTATGTGGCCTTGGCCTATCCACCAAGTTTCTCTTCTTCATATTCCTTCTCCAGCCATGTTCTGAATATGCTCCTTTAGGTCCCTCTGCCAGGAGTGGAGGTAGGACTGCTCTTGGGCTCAGAGAACCCTGGTTCCATGTCCCAGCTCTGCCAGTTCTTGTCTATGGGGCTGTGGGCAAATTATTTAATCTTTAGGAGCCTCAGTTTCCCCATACATAAAATGAGGCTCAGAGAGATGTGTGGATTACTTAGCAATGTAGGTTATTTATTGCAAAGTGCTGTCACCCTACCCAGGGCTTACTATATTTTAAACCCCCACTGGTCTGGCAACACTCAACTCAAATATGCCCCCACCATGAAATCATTCACCCTGAAAGCTTCCAGCAAGATATCATTTATCTCTCTGAGTTATCATTGTGCTTGGCATCTCTTTCAAGGCCTCCATTTTGTTTATGCCTCATCTTAGGTTCCTTTGGGTAGCAATCACATTACCAGCATTTCCATTACTCTGTGAGCATCTGGGGTCACGACCCTCACAGGGTTCATCTCTGAGCCCTTCTTAGTGCTCAGCTCAGGGAGGTAGGGAGGCCTAATGAAAAGCAACAGAGGTGGGTTCAAATCCTGGCTCTGCCACTTCTTAGCAGTATGATCTTGAGCAAACCACTTCAATCTTGGAGTCCCAGTGTTTTCATCTGTAAAATGGGTGCAGGGTTGGTGACATGGTTTGGCTCTGTCCCCACAGAAATGTCATCTTGAATTGTAGTTTCCATAATCCCCATGTATGATGAGAGGAACCTGGTGGGAGGTAATTAAATCATGGGGGTAGTTTCCCCCATGCTATTCTCATGATAGTCAATAAGTTCTCACGAGATCTGATGGTTTTCTAATGGGTTTCCCCCTTCTCTCAGTTCTCATTCTTCTCCCTGCTGCCATGTGAAGAAGGACGTGTTTGCTTCCCCTTCTGTCATAATTGTAAGTTTCCTGAGGCCTCCCTAGCTATGCTGAACTGTGAGTCAATTAAACCTTTTTCTTTTATAAATTACCCAGTCTCAGGTATGTCTTTGTTAGCAGCATGAAAACAGACTAATACAGGTGCCTACCTTGCTAGAGTGTTGAGAAGATCCTCTAAAATGTGTTATGCATTTATCACAGTGCCCAGTAGAGTCATAGGCATAATGTGAGTGTTTAATCACTGTTCATCATGTTGGATCATTTTCTCCAGGGCCCCACTTGGCATGCTCTCCTTTCCCTTCTTTGGGCTAATTCACATCTTTCAAGCCTCAACCACCCTTCCCTAACTAACCACCCCCCTTCCCAGAGCTCCTGAAGCATTTTTTTTTAAGAGACAAAGCTTCCCTCTGTTGCCCAGGCTGGAGTGCAGTGGCGCAATCATAGCTCACGCAGCCTCAAGCTCCTGGGCTCAAGAGTTCCTCCTGAGTGGCTAGGACTATAGGTGTGCACCACCCATGCTCGGCTAGTTAAAAAAAACAAAACAAAACAAAACTGTGTGTAGAAACAGGGTCTTGCTATGTTGCCCAGATTTGTCTTGAACTCTTGGGCTCAAGCTATCCTCCCACCTTGGGCTCCCAAAGCAATGAAATTACATGTTTGAGCCACTGTGCCTGACCTTGTGAAGCACTTTTTCAAGTGGATTTTTGTCACATCAAACTAACCTCAAATATATAAGCCAGTCTCTAGGCCTAAGCTATGACATTAAGGACAGAGCCAGGTGAGAGTCATCTCTTTGGCCCCAGTGTACATCACAGGGTCTGGTCTACAAGAGCCACTTCTTAGGGAGGTCAAGGAGTGCGCACTGTATGCAATTAAATATTTGTGCGTAGGAGCAGGGAGACATGAGAGGACATGAGGCAGAGGTTGTAGAGATGGAAAGGGGCACTGGAACTCCAAGGAAACTGGGAAAGGGTGGGTGAGGACGACATCAAAAACCCTTCCGTTCCCTGGGGACGAGGGATTGAGCATAGATACTGAGTGTACACTGTAAACCAGGCACCATGCCATGTACTTTCCCAGACAAGATGTCATTTGAACCTCAAAAATCCCCCATAAAGTGTTAGCACCACTTTTTCCTCGATGGAGATCTGAGAGCCCAAGAGGCAAAGGACTGGGACTTCAACCCAGACTCCCAAGCCTGTCTTCTTTCCACAGCAGCCCAATGCAAAGGGAGAGGCGACTCTTACCTCCTGCTGGTGGTAGGAGTAGAGGAGAGAGTCTGGAGGGAAGCAGGAGTGGTAGGTGTGAGAGCTGTTGAACAAACGAGGAAATGCTTTTGAATAAGGGCTCTGGAGGAAAGCTGGCTGAAGAGAAGTGAGAGCTGGAGGCAGGAAGTGGGACAGGGCTGCTAGGATGCACAACAGTCCATAGAGGCTGCTTTCATCCACCTCACCCCACCCTGATGGCCTGCTGGGAGTCAGCCTTCTCTGCCCTGCCTCTGAGGTTCTGGCCATGGTCAGGAATTGCCCTAGGGTAGCCCTGGGCTGCTGCAGCACCTGTAAAACAGGCCGATGGTGATAAGCCTGGGACTGAGCAGAAATCAGGGCTGCATATGAATTTTCATAAGCCCTAAGTACTTTTGCTTTAGTGGGCCCCTTCCTGCATAAACGGTATTAAAATTGTATTATATGACTGCATTGATATAATGACAAAAGTTGTCCAGACTGTACCAATCATCGTATATTGTTATTATATTCATTTTTTCTTCTTCCAATATTAAAATAAATTAAAATTAAAACACTTCTGTGAGCCCTAGGTGTTGGGCCTACTATGCCTAATGATGATAAATCAGCCCTGGCAGAGGCCAGCACAGAGACTGCAAAAGAGTGAAAATTTTCCTGCCCAGGGGAGAGAGGCACTAAGGCCTGGGCAGCTGGAAGTCTGTCTCTCCACTCAGCACAGCTCACACTTGTGACCACAGCAACACTTGCTGCCTCCCTTGATGGAGTGAGTATAGAGACTCCTCATTTCTCAACTCCACCGCAGCCAAACCTTCTAGTCCAGAGAGGCAAGCGGGTTCCTGCTAGACCCTCTAACTGGCTCTTATGACCTTGGACAAGCTTATCACTGTCAAATGAGAGCCATTTATGGCACAGGGCTACTGACTGGGAAAGGGTGGAGCAAGGCCTCAGGTGGCTCTAGGGAGAGAGAGCCCCAGGGCTCCCAGACTCCTTTCTTCTCAGGGGAAGAAGAGTTGGGCCCAGCCTGAGGCTGGCCTCTTTCAATCAGCACCCCCCGGGTGGGGGTGGAGAGATAGGCAGCTGAATCTGTGGCTCCACTTTGTCCATAGAGTGGAACACATTGTCCAGGTCACAGAAAAACACCAGAATAAATAACCGCTGCTTGTGTAGGCGCAGGAAATTGCCATGTCCTGGCTTGTGACAACTTTATGACGAGGGGAAGCAGAGGAGGTAGAGATGGGGAATGAGATAGGGGGTAAGAGGGCAAGGTGCTAAGGAGGGAGGCAGGGCGCTGGGCCCAGGAAAAGGAGGAGGAATCACAAATAAAAACTCTCCAAAGTGGTTGATACAGTTCTCCCACCTGTTTTCTCATTAGATACTCACAAAACCTTGCAGGTGGGTAGACTTTTGAATTCCCCATTTAGAGGTGCAGAAACAGGCTCCAAGAGGTGAAGGAAGGATCTTGCTTAATGTTATACTCAGCTAGTTAGCGATGAAGCTAGATTTAAGCAAATTAGGTCTGTGTGACTTGAAAGTATTGGGTGGGTGGGAAAAGACCAGTCAGTGAGGTGATGGTGGCGAGGTCAGAGGTGAGTGAGATGAGAGTGCCTTTTCTCACGGTTTCACCCATCTTGGGAGCCAGGTCAGTCTCTGCACTGCCTCCAAAAAAGTGCACTTGATTTATTTCCAAAAGACCCTGGGGTGGGTATCAGCATAATAGCTAACATTTATTTAGTGCCTACAATATACCAATCACTGCTTACCAACTTTACATGCCTTTCCTCCTCTAATGCAGGGGTCCCCAATCCCCAGGCCACAGACCAGTAGGGGTCCATGCCCTGTTAGGAACTGGGCCACACAGCAGGAGGTGAGCAGCGAGTGAGCATTACCAACCTAGCTCTGCCTCCTGTCAGATCAGTGGCGGCATTAAATTCCCATAGGAGCACGAACCCTATTGTGAACTACGCATGCGAGGGATCTAGGTTGCACGTTCGTTATGTGAATCTAATGCTGATGATCTTCTGAAGTGGATCAGTTTCATCTCGAAACCACCCCTCTTTCTCCCACCTCCAGGCCTCATCTGTGGAAAAATGATCTTCCAAGAAACTTGTCCCTAGTGCCAAAAGAGTTTGGGGACCACTGCTCTAACACTTACTGTGCACTTATTATGCCAGGCATAGATTGAGTGCCTTATATTTGTCAGCTTGTTTCCTTTTGCAACAACCCTGTTATTAACACAGTCATGTACCACATATTACCATTTCAGTCAATGATGGACCTCATATGTGACGGTGGTCCCATAAGATTACAATACCATATTTATACTGTACCTTTTCTATGTTTAGATACACAAATACTTACCACTGTGTTACAGTTGCCTGTAGTATTCAGTACACATGCTGTGTAGGTTTGTAGCCTAGGAGCAACAGGCTATACCACAGGGCCTAGATATATAGTAAGCTATCTAGGTTTGTGTATGTATACTCCCTGTTGTTCACATGAAGACAAAATCGCCTAATGACACGTTTCTCAGAACGTATCCCTGTGGTTAAGTGACACGTGATTGTATTTCCATTTTATGGATGAGAAAAACTGAAACCCATAGAGATGAGGGGACTTACCTTCACAGAGCTAGCAAATGAGGGAGGCTGCATTTGAAGCTTGGTCTGGCAGACTCCAAAGACCAAAGAAAGATTGGGATTGGGCAGGATGCTGGGCATTGGAACCAGCGGGATAAACTCAACAGAGTTAGAGGAACTGAAAATGGAGCATAGTCAGAGACATAGCAACAAAAGACTGAACTTAGTCTTCATCCAGAGGTTGTTGAGAAGTGGTTTTCCATGTCCATGGAGGAAAGAGAAAAGGTAGGTTTAGGGAGCCGCTGGAGAAATTGACGTAAACATTAGGAAGAACTTCCTTATTCTATGGATCACTAAAGCACTAACTTATCTGGCAGCATCTTGCCTGAACGCAAGGGGCTGTCTAAAATAACTCCCATAAGGCCAGGAGGTAGCACCAAAATTTGGGGAGAACATGCAAAGACTCAAATTCCCTGGCAAACAGCAGTGCTGAGCTCCTCTTCTAGGGAACAGTCCATGGGTACAGGTGCCCAGGTTTAAAAACCCTGGTCTAACTCAAATCCTGCCAGTTGCAGTTGAAATTAACTGGCCAAGACCAATAGGACCAAGGTCCCTCAAGCTAGGGATCGAAGGTGAGAAGGCAAAGGAAGAAGAAACAAGGAATATAAGGAACTATGTACGCTACAGCCATATTCACAGAGCTCTGAAGGAGAGGCCCTCACTGCCAGTTCAGCTTGGGCATCTGGATGCAGACAGACAAGGCAGGCATGTGGCTGAGAGCATTGTTCAGCAGGCACTCAGAGGGTGGCAAGCAAGCAGGTAGGACTGAGCTCCCTCCAGGGGTTCAACATTATGCCAGCCATGCCAATGAGGCAAAATATTGAAGAATCATTTCTCACTGCCACATGGCCCTTTACACCCAACCAAGCATCGCTCTGTTTATTGGCTTACATGGGCTTCCCTCCATGAGAGGCAGGATGAAGGTTCTTCTCTCTTCTCTAAGGCACTAGGAAAAATACTTATCTGAGAATCAGGAGCCATGGGATCTTGTCTCAACTCTATTGCTTGTGAACTCTAAGAGCAAAATCCCCCACCCTGCTCTTCCCCAAAGTCCATCAGTGGAAGTGGAGACATGGTTTAGGGAGTGGAACTAGTGCCGTTGTCCACATCCCACATCAGTCCCAGGGGGTGGACTTGGGGACTTCTTGGCCCCTGTTGTCTGGGAGGAAAGCCCTGTCCCTGTCCTGTGTACAAGTAGGCCTGTGCATACACACACCTACCCATAGACATGTGCACCATATATGCATGCCCATGTGTGCACAGAGGAGCACATACGGAGACAGGCACAGAGCTCAGATCCTTTGCTCCCTGGCTGGAGCAAATGTGAGGAAAAGAGAAGAGAGGACAGGGTCAAGAAATCACAGAAAGTACAAGGAATTCAGACCCCGGTAAGGGGTCCAGCAGATGAGATTATTGTTGTCCAGCACCCTGTGAGAAGACTACTCAGCAAAGAGGGAACAGCAGGTGGGAACTACCCAGGCAAGAGCCGTAGCTCTGTGATGGGGAGTGACCAGAGGTATGGTCTCCAATCTGCTTTTTCCCAGACTCTTGCCCTCATCCTGGACAGCCTTCAGGAAGGTGTCACAGAGTTGCCCCAACAATGGGGCCAAAAAGTTTGTGAACATCCAAGGTAAAGTCTCTTTTCAAGGATGGGCCTTGCCAGCCCTTCAACCTTGCATTATTCTCATTTATTCAAATACAAAGGTTGACTCCCAGCAACTGCTGTGTGAATTGGTCTCATTGTTTTACCATTCACTGAGTAATCAGGCTGCATGACCAAGGTTAAAAGTCATATAAGTACCCCCGACAGAAGAGACCAGTGCATGAGTCAAGGTGGTGAGAACGGACAACATGTTCATCAAGCTCTAGTGGCACAGTGTTTACCTACAGCAAGACAGAGAGTGTGTGCACAAGATCCAGGCTCTGGATTAGCACCTCATACAAGGGCTTCAGGTTGAAAAGAGTGCCCCCTTGCCCTTCCACCCCTTCTACCATATGAAGACGTGGGCTGGCTCCTCCCCTTGGGTGGATGCAGCAACGAGGCGCCATCTTGGAAGCAGAAAGCAGCCCTCGCCAGACACCAGTCTTGCTGGCACTTGATCTTGTATTGCTCAGCCTCCAAAACTGTGAGAAATACATTTTTATTATTTATACATTCCCCAGTCTGTAGTATTTTGTTATGGCAACACAATTGGACTAAGATGCTCAGAGTCCCTTTCTTGACTCCCCTTCGTCTCCACTGCACCCCCAGAGGGAAAGAAGTCACTCACAGCCACTCCATGCAGGAAAGGTCTTGAAAGAGCTGTGGAGTCAGTGAGCAGATGGAGTTGTGGAAGCTGCGGGAGCAGAAAGGCCCAAAAGGAAAGAGCAGAGTTAGGGGCATGGACAGGGCTGGGCCTGGAGTTTACCCAGGCAGTGGGTGCTCTGGAGATTCCAGGAGGGCTGGCTTGAGTGGAAAAGCAACCTCTGAAGAGTGAATTTAACTTAGGAGAGAAACACACGGTAAATTCCCAGTTAGTCATGAAAGGCACAGACCTCTTTCTCTGGTGAGTCCTTCTGTGAAACATTTGTTTTTGTAAAAGTTCCCTTTGCCTTAAAGTGTCTGCTCCTTGGTGAGCAGGTCTATGCAAACCTAAGCCCAAAGGCCAAGGAAGCTAAGAGGCTGATAAATTCAGTTTTTCAGAAATAAATATTTAATAGGGACTGAAGAACAGAAGCTATGTCTCAGACAGCTGTGAGTTGAGATGCTAGATGCCCCGCCCATACACATTCCTTGTTGTTACTGTTGCCCCCTCAGCCTCAGGGCTCATAAACCATAGAAAATGGCAAGCGTGCTTCAAATGGATATGTAGGACAATTGCTTCAGGGCAGGATTTATGGCAAGTACAATAACATCAGGGTTGTTTTGACTTAAGCGAAGATTTGGTAAGTACATGCTCTTACATCAGGAACAGAAGATAAAATAGAAATGTCAGAGGCATTCCTGGAACTGGGGTTAGTGAGAAGTCAACATGGTGGATTAGACTCCTACATGAAGTTGCTTTAGCCTCTACAGTGTCCTACTGCCTTCTCACAAGAACAACTCCCCCAAAGGGGCCAGCCAACTCACTGGTGCCCAGGATCGCCAGGCCAGCAGGTGAGAGGATGGAGATAGTTCTGGCAACATATTCTCTTGCTGGAGACACAACTCACAGTCATGGTCCTTAGAGCAACAGTGGGGACTAACGCCTTCGCCATCTTTGTTAAGGAAGGACTTGGTAAGATCTGGGGTAGAGAGAGATGATAGATGTCACTCCAGGCCTGACCAGTGATCTCTGGGACTGGACACAAGTGTAACTCTTGGATACAGGGTCATTTACAACTGGGAGCTGAACAACCCCCAACCAGACCTGATACCCAGTGGCCAACAGGCATGGGTTCCAAAGAAAATACCAAGGTCACCTCAAACTCTAGTTCTTTCTGGGCTGGGTGCTCATTCTATCAATGGCTATTGGTTCTTTGGTAAATGGGCCCCATCTGTCCTACTCCCCAGCCAAAAAGCTGAGCACTTCCAAGTTTATCTATCCTCCAAACCCTCAGCCTCATCTCTACACCCCAACCACCAGCCCCAGGCTCCTTCCAGAAAACCTAGCCCTCACGGCTTTCTCAGTTCCCACAAGCCCTCTAAAGCCTTGGAAGTGATTGAATGGATTGAATTGTCTAAAGGAAGCTATGAGCACAGAAGGGTGCTGAGGCACCTCATAGTGTCCCATACTCTGTGGCCTCAGAGAAGCCCAGGACCCAAGAAAAGAACCAGGTCTCCCAAAGCTGTCCTAGGCCCCACTGACTCTCCCAAGTTCCAGACTTTCTACCTGGGCCCGCCAGAGACCTCATTTCCTGCTTTCCAGCAAAACACATTGCGCTTCTCCAAGTCAAGTGGGACCTGCACTGGGGGTCTGCAAAGAGGAGGGGGCAGTTAATTAACTTTGGAGGAACTTGGTCAGATTTTTCCTTGCTGTGAAGCTTGGGTCTGATCATCTGTGGTGTCTAACAGTAAGTGGCAACTGCATCCTTCCAGTTGCACAAGCCAAAGGCCTTGGAGCCATCCTTGACTTCTATTTTTCCTTCATACCACACATCCTACCTGGATTCTGTTGGTTCACCCTTCAAAATACACCCAGAACCTTACCAATCCTTCCACTTCCATTGCTCCTATCTTAGTCCTTGCTAATATCATCTCTCACCTGGATGATTGCAGCCGCCTCTTGACTGACCTCCCTGCTTCCATGCTGGCCTCTCGCAATCCATGCTGAAAATAGGGGTCAGAAAAATCCTCAGCTCAAAACTTTTCAATGGCTTCTGGTTTCACTTAAGTTCTTATGACTGTCTCCAAGGCCCTACCCAACTTTGCCCCTTGCCACCTCTTTGACTACATCTCCTACCACTCTCCTCCCTCATACTGTCAACTTTGGCCACACTAGCTGTTCTTGGGACATGCCAGGCATATTCCTGCCTCAGGGTCTTTGCACTGCCTATCTCCTCATGTAGTTGCACAGCTTGCTCCCTAATCTCTTTAAGGTTCTTAATCAAAAGTCAGTGAGGCTTTTTCCCTGACCATCTATTTAGAATGGCAGCATATACTCCCATCCCTGGCCCCGCATTCCCTATGCCATCTTCCTATTTTATCACCCTCTGGCCTACTACGCAATGTATGTATTTTTTTTCTAAATTATACTTTAAGTTCTAGGGTACATGTGCATAACGTGCAGGTTTGTTACATATGTATACTTGTGCCATGTTGCTGTGCTGCACCCGCCAGCTTCGTCGCTTGCATAAACTGCGTCTTTTACATCAGGTATAACTCCCAATGCAATCCCTCCCCCATCCCCTCCCATTGATAGGCCCGATTGTGATGTTCCCCTTCCTGAGTCCAAAGTGATCTCATTGTTCAGTTCCCACCTATGGTGAGGAACATCGCGGTGTTTGGTTTTCTGTTCTTGCGATAGTTTAGAATGATGGTTCCGTATCCATGTCCCTACCGGGCACAAGCTCTGTCCTTTTTATGGCTGCATAGTATTCCATGGGTGTATATGTGCCACATTTTCTTAATCCAGTCTGTGGCTGATGGACATTTGGGTTATTCAGAGTCTTTGCTATTGTGAATAGTGCTGCAATAAACCTCGTGTGCATGCTTTATAGCAACGTTTGTAATCCCTTTGAATTATATACCCAGTAATGGGATAGCAGGATGCCCATGGTACTTCTAGTTCGATCGCCAGAGGCCAGCGCATAACCCTGTGGTTTAGAACTAGTTTACAATCTCACCCAACGGTGTAAAAGTGTTCCTATTTCTCACATGCTCTCCATCTGTTGTTTCCTGACTTTTTAATGATTGCGCCATTCTAACTGGTGTGAGATGGTATCTCATTGTGGTTTTGATTTGCATTTCTCTGATGGCCAGTGATGAGTAGGCATTTTTTCATGTGTCTATTGGCTGTATGAATGTCCTCTTTTGAAATGTCTGTTCATATCCTTTTGCTTGCACTTTTTGATGGGGTTGTTTGTTTTTCTTGTAAAATTTGTTTGAGTTCTTTGTAGGTTCTGGATATTAGCCCTTTGTCTGATGAGTAGTTACCAAAATTTTCTCCCATTCTGTAGGTTGCCTGTTCACTCTGATGGTAGTTTCTTTTGCTGTGCAGAAATGCTAGTTTAATTAGGTCCCATTTTGTCGAATTTTGGCTTTTGTTGCCGTTGCTTTTGGTGTTTTTTGAACTGTAAGTCGCGCGCCTATGTCCTGAATGGTGTTACCTAGGTTTTTCTTCTAGGGTTTTTATGGTAGTAGGTCTAACATTTAAGTCTCTAATCATCTTGGTGTTTGTGAAGAAGGTCAGTTTCAGCTTTCTACTTATGGCTAGCCAATTTTCCCAGCACCATTTATTAATAAGGGAATCCTTTCCCCATTTCTTGTTTTTCTCAGGTTTAATAAAGATCAGATTAATGGCTGTAGATGTGTGGTATTATTTCTGAGGACTCTGTTCTGTTCAAGGTCTATATCTCTGTTTTGGTACTGCCATGCTGTTTTGGTTACCAGCCAACGCTTGTAGAGTATAGTTTGCAGTCAGGTGGCGTGATGCATAAAGCATTCTTTTGGCTTAGGATTGTCTTGGAGATCACGAGGGCTCTTTTGGTTCCATATAGACTTTAAAACAGTTTTTATTCCTGTAGAAGAAACTCATTGGTAGCTTGATGGGGATGGCATTGAATCTATATAAATTACCTTGGGCAGTATGGCCATTTTCTGGAATATTGATTCTTCCTATCCATGAGCATAGTATGTTCTTCCATTTTGTTTATGTCCTCTTTTATTTCACTGAGCAGTGGTTTGTAGTTATCGAGGTCCTTTACATCCTTGTAAGTTGGATTCCTAGCTATTTTACTCTCTTTGAAGCAATTGTGAATGGAAGTTCATTCATGATTTGGCTCTCTGTTTGTCTGTTACTGGGTGTATAAGAATGCTTGTGATTTTTTGCACATTAATTTTGTATCCTGAGACTTTACTGAAGTTGCTTATCAGCTTAAGGAGATTTTTGGGCTGAGACAATGGGATTTTCTAAACTGCTGTCATGTCATGTGTAAACAGGGACAATTTGACTTCTTCTTTTCTAACTAAATACCCTTTATTTCTTTCTCTTGCCTAATTGCCCTGGCAAGAACTGTACTATGTTGAATAGGAGTGGTGAGAGAGGGCATCCTATCTTAATGCCAGTTTTCAAGGAATTTTCAGTTTTGCCCATTCAGTATGACATTGGCTGTGGGTTTTGTCTGGGTAAGCTCTTATGATTTTGAGATCGTTCCATCAATACCGAATTTATTGAGAGTTTTTATGAAGGGCTGTTGCATTTTGTCAAAGGCCTTTTCTGCATCTATTGAGATAATCTTGTGGTTTTTGTCTTTTGGTTCTGTTTATATGCTGGATTACGTTTATTGATTTGTATATGTTGAACCAGCCTTGCATCCACATGGATGAAGCCCACTTGATCATGGTGGATAAGCTTTTGATGTGCTGCTGGTTCGGTTTGCCAGTATTTTTATTGAGGATTTTTTGCATCAATGTTCATCAGGGATATTGGTCTAAAATTATAACTCATTTGTGTCTCTGCCAGGCTTTGGTATCAGGATGATGTTGGCCTCATAAAATGAGTTAGGGAGGATTCCCTCTTTTTTCACAATGATGATTGGAATAGTTTCAGAAGGAATGGGTACTTGTCCTCCTTTATTGCCTCTGGTAGGAATTCAGCTGTAGATCATCTGGTCCTGGACTTTTTGGTTGGTAGGCTATTAATTATTGCCTCAATTTCAGAGCCTGATATTATTGGTCTATTCAGGGATTCAGCTTCTTCCTGGTTTAGTCTTGGGGAGAGTGTAAGTGTTCAGGAAATTATCCATTTCTTCTAGATTTTTCTAGTTTATTTGCGTAGAGGTGTTTATAGTATTCTCTGATGTATTCTCTGATGTATTTCTGTGGTCGATTGGTGATATCCCTTTATCACATTTTTATTCGTCTATTTGATTCTTCTCTCTTTTCTTCTTTATTAGTCTTGCTAGCGGTCTATCAATTTTGTTGATCTTTCAAAAACAAACTCCTGGATTCATTGATTTTTTTGGAGGGTTTTTGTGTCTCTATCTCCTTCAGTTCTGCTCTGATCTTAGTTATTTTCTTGCCTTCTACTAGCTTTTTGAATGTGTTTGCTCTTGCTTCTCTAGTTCTTTTTTAATTGTGATGTTAGAGTGTCAATTTTACTTAGATCTTTCCAGCTTTCTCTTGTGGGTATTTAGTGCTATAAATTTCCCTCTACACACTGTTTAAATGTGTCCCAAGAGATTCTGGTATGTTGTATCTTTGTTCTCGTGGTTTCCAAAGAACATCTTTCTCTTGTCATTTAGATTTGTGTGTGCAGTAGTCATTCAGGAGCAGGTTATTCAGTTTCCATGTAAGTGAGCAGTTTTGATTGAGTTTCTTAGTTCTGAGTTTCTGATTGCACTGTGGTCTGAGAGACAGTTTGTTATAATTTCTGTTCTTGTACATTTGCTGAGGAGTGCTTTACTTCCAATTACGTGGTCAATTTTTGGAATAGGGTCTTGATGTGTGCTGAGAAGAATGTATATTCTGTTGATTTGGGGTGGAAGGAGAGTTCTGTAGTCTATTAAGGTCTGCTTGCTGCAGAGATGAGTTCAATTCCTGGATATCCTTGTTAACTTTCTGTCTACGTTGATCTGTCTAATGTTGACAGTGGTGTGTTGAAGTCTCCCATTATTATTGTATGGGGAGTCCTAAGTCTCTTTATGATCTCTAAGGACTTGCTTTATGAATCTAGATTGCTCCTGTATTGGGTGCATATATATATATATATATATATTTAGGATAGTTAGCTCTTCCTGTTGAATTGATCCCTTTACCATTATGTAATGTGCTGCTTTGTCTCTTTTGTCTTTGGAGTGTTTTAGTCCCTGTTTTATCAGAGAGACTAGTATTGCAAACCCTGCTTTTTGTTATTTGTTGTTCTCCATTTTGCTTGTAGATCTTCCTCCATCCTTTATTTTGAGCTATGTATGTCTCTGCATGTGAGATGGGTCTCCTGAATACAGCAGACTGATGGGTCTTGACTCTTTATCCAGTTGCCAGTCTGTGTCTTTTAATTGGAGCATTTAGCCCATTTATTTAAAGGTTAAGATTGATATGTGTGAACTTGATCCTGCCATTATGATATTAACTGGATTTATTTTGCTTTCGTTAGTTGATGCAGTTTCTTCTAGCCTCGATGGTCTTTACATTTTGGCATGTTTTAATGGCTGGTACCAATTGTTCCTTTTCCATACTTAGTGCTTCCTTCAGGGTCTCTTGTAAGGCAGGCCTGGTGGTGACAAAAATCTCTAGCATTTGCTTATCTGCTTAAAGGATTTTATTTCTCCTTCACTTATGAAACTTAGTTTGGCTGGATATGAAATTCTGGGTTGAAGAATTCTTTTCTTTAAGAATGTTGAATATTGGCCCCTCTCTTCTGGCTTGTAGAGTTTCTGCCGAGAGATCTGCTGTTAGTCTGATGGGCTTCCCTTTGTGGGTGGCCCGACCTTTCTCTCTGGATGCCCTTAAGATTTTTCCTTCATTTCAACTTTGGTGAATCTGGCAATTATGTGTCTTGGAGTTGCTCTTCTCGAGAATCTTTTGTGGCGTTCTCTATATTTTCTGAATTTGAATGTTGGCCTGCCCTACTAGGTTGAAGTTCTCCTGGATGATATCCTGAAGAGAGTGTTTTCCAACTTGGTTCCCATTTTCCCCCCCTCAGTTTCAGGCACCCCAATCAGACATAGATTTGGATGTCACACATAATCCATACTTCTTGCAGGCTTTGTTCATTTCTTTTTCTTCTTTTTTTTTCTTTAGATTTCTCTTCTAAAGCTTCATTTCATTCATTTGATCCTCCAATCGCTGATACTCTTTCTTCCAGTTGGTCAGTCAGTTACTGGCTTCTGCATTTGTCCACCTCTTCTCATCTCTTATTCTGGTTATCAATTCTTCCTCTTTTTCAAGATTTTTTAGTTTCTTTCTTTAGATGCGTGATTCCTCCTTTAGCTCTGAGAAGTTTGATGGACTGAAGCCTTCTTGTCTCATCTCGTCAAGTCATTCTCCATCCAGCTTTGATCCGTTGGCGGCAATGAGCTGCATTCCTTTGGAGATCGCTCTTATTTTTGAATTTCCAGCTTTTTCTGCCCTGCTTTTCCCCATCTTTGTGTGGTTTTATCTGCCTCTGGTCTTTGATGATGGTGGCGTGCTGATGGGGTTTTTGGTGTGGAGGTGTCCTTCCTGCTTGTTTGTTTTCCTTCTAATAGTCCAGGACCCTCACCTGTAGGTCTGTTGGAGATTGCTTGGGAGTCCACTCAGACCCTGTTGTTTGCCTGGGTGTCAGCAGCAGAGGCTGCAGAGATAGAATACTGCTGAACAGCGAAGAGTGTACCTGTCTGATTCTTTCTTTGGAAGCTTCCTCTCAGGGGGTGTACCTCCACCCTGTGAGGTGTGGGGTGTGGGTCTGCCCCCTAGTGGAGGATGTCTGCACCAGTTAGGCTACTTTCGGGTCAGGGGACCCACTTGACAAGCTGATCTGTCCATTCTCAGATCTCAACCCCTCCCGTGTTGGGAGATCCCACTGCTTTCTCTTCAAAGCTGTCCAGACAGAGTAAACTTGCATCTGCAAGAGGTTTCTGCTGCTTTTTTGTTGTTGTTGTTTTAGCTGTGCCCTGTCCCCAGAGGTGGAGTCTACAGAGACTGGCAGGCCCTCCTTGAGCTGCTGTGAGGCTCCGCAGTTCAGTCTTCCCCGGGGCTTTGTTTGCCTACCATGGCCTCAGCAATGGCGGGTGCCCCTCCCCAGCCTGCAGCTGCTGCGGGGATTAGATTACCCAGACTGCTGTGCTGTAATGAGGAAGGCTCCGTGGGCATGGGACCCTCCGGCCAGGTGTAGGGATATAATCTCCTGGTGTGCCCGTTTGCTTAAGCGCCAGTATTGGGGTGGGGATTACCTGATTTTCAGGTATTGACTGTCTCAGTTCCCCTGGCTAGGAAAAGGGATTCCCTTCCCCTTTAAGCTTCCCAGGTGGTGATGCACCGCCCTGCTTGCCCTAACTCTCGCTGGTCAGGCTGCCACACCTGACCAGCACCGATTGTCTGGCACTCCCCAGTGAGATGAACCCAGTACCTCAGTTAATAATGCAGAAATTACCTGTCTTCTGTGTCACTCACGCTGGGAGCTGGAGACTGGAGCTGTTACTATTCGGCCATCTTGCTCTGCCCTCAATGTATGTATTTATGATCATTATCTGCATCTCCTGCATTAGAGCAGAAGCCCCACGAGGGCAGGGATTCATGACAACTTTAGTCTCTGCTGTATCTCCAGCATCTAAAACACAGTGGGTGACACCTAGTACACACTCAGTGAATAAACGTTGAATGAGTCAGCTGGGAAAGCCTGCCAATCATTCTGGGAAACTCTACCCCCTCTTCAGTTAGGCTGGTGCTGAGGTGGGAGAATCTCCAACATAGGCCACGAGTCCAACAGGGCAAGGGGCTGTCCCCAACTGAGGCAGGGTCTGGCAATTCATAGGTGTCAGTGTTTGTTCAATGAACAGACACCAGGGCGAGGTGGTAGACACATATAAGGTGATCAAATACTGGCTTCTCCTTAGTGGTCCAATGTTTGCATTTCAAATGAGTCCCCTGGAGATGCAGTGCTTCAACCCCAAAGATGAAACTGTGTTGATGAAAATTCAGGGCATGCAACAGGCTCTGAGAGCTACTCTTTCGGAACGAGTAGGGCTTTAAGGACCACTTGAGTCACACTCCAGCCCCCAAGCTCACCCTCCCTACCCCAAGTTCCTTTATTCAACAAATATTTATTGAGCACTTATTATATGCCAGGTTCAATGCTGAGTGCCAGGATTTTGCCCTCAAGGAAGCCCATCCAAACCTTACCCTTGGCCTTTCTCTCTAGTTTCTTTCTTTTCTCGATTTCCCAACTCTGAGCATCAGAGGGAAGAAGAAAACAGATTCAGAGAAACAAGAGGTGCATCATCCAGGTGGAGGCTGACCAGGGCTAGGACACCCCAGCACCCTCCTGTGGACATGGGTGAGTCCCCAGGCCTTTACCTCCAGGTTTGACCCCATGGGCAGGGCCCAGTGGAGTATAATAGAACCCTGACACTCCACATGCTGCATGAGGGCCACAGGAGGGCCACCTGGCTTGGAGGTTGGGCCATCTGAGCTTTTTAGCACATTGTTTCTATCAAATTAGGGAGCACTTCTGAATGGGAGGCTGGCCTGGCCCAGTGTGTCTGCCTCACTGTTGTGTGTGGGCTACAGCCTGTATGCCAACAATCCAAGAGCTCAGCCATTCCTACTGAAGCTATATAGAGTATCTTGCATAATATACAGCTGTTCAATTTCAAGTTCATAGCTCAACACTTAGAACCTAGGCCATTCTAAGAGATACCTGACAAAAGCCTCCATATACTTACTTTTCTCTTTCACTCCTTCTTTCTATATCCCTCTCTTTCTTAAGTTCTTTTTCTCCTTCTTTCTTTCCTACTCTTTCTTTTCCATCTCTCCATCTAGCATTCACTAAGAACTGACAGGCCCAGTCCTGGGCTCTGGGTCCAAAGCTGAATAAAATCCAGACTCTGCTTATAAGGAGCCCAAAATCTCACATAGAAGACAAATACTGAAATAGTTTCAATACACGGTGTTAACTAACAAGTCAGAGATAGGCACAGAGTGCGAGAGGAACACACACTTGAGTCCAGCCTGGAAAGTAAGGGATTGGTAGTGAGTGGGGGAAGCCAGGGTAGGCTTCCTGGAGGAGGCACAGTCTAAAAGTCCTGAAAGGGGCCGGAGATAGTGGCTCTTGTCTGTAATCCCAGCAGTTTGGGAGACTGAGGGAGGAGGATTACTTGAGCTCAGGACTTTGAGAACAGCCTGGGCAACAGAGCAATACTCTGTCTCTACCAAAAAATACAAAAATTAGCCAGGCATGGTAGCATGTGCCTGTGGTCCCCACTACTAGGGACACTGAGGTGGAAGGATCAATTGAGACTGGAGTTCAAGGCTGCAGTGAGCTATGATCACACCATAGCCCTCCAACCTGGGCAACAGAGTTAGACTATGTCTCAAAAAATAAAAATAAGTTAAAAAAAAAAGTATCGAAAGGTCAGTAGTAATGAACCAGGCAGTGGGGAGAAGCAGGGCAGGCATTCCTGTTGAAGGGACTACATGAGGGAAGATGAAGAACTGGAGGTATATGACGGTACCAGGTCCTAAAGGGTCGCATATGGCATATCAAGTCAGTGTTTCCCAAACAGGGTCTTGCTGAAGGCTAATGTTCTAGGAGAAAGAGAAGATGCAGGAGGGTTTGGTGTCAAAGAACTGGGGCAACAGGTTTACGATTGACCTCCTTCTTCGCGAACCCCAGTGCACATTAGCATAGTAAAGATGTTAATATGTCCTGAAATCAAGACACCTGTTTTACTTTGTTGAGCCCAGCACTACCCTAACTTATTCGCCCTGTGAACTCTTTGTCACCAGATCCCAGTGATCATCCCAGGCCACATAGTTTGAGAAATGTTGCTATAAACACTAGGGACCCAGCAGAAGGATTTAGGCAGGGACTGACGCAGTCAGGACTGTTTCGCATGCTGTGTGGGTTGTGGACTGGAGAGGGAGAGAGAAGCAGCAGGCAGATGGGGAAAGAGATTACTGCCATTGTCCAGGCAGGAGAAATGAGAGTCCTGCCCATAGCAAGGGTGCCGCAAGGATGGGTGGCATGGCATTGGAGCCTGTCTCGTCTTTGAATTGGGCTCAGTCAATGCACCCTGAAGCCTGCCCATATTCCAGAACTGAGCCCCCTTTGTCAGGCCAGTTTCACCCTAGGTTGGTCCCTGCACTCTCCCAGCCCAGATCTGTTCCAGCTTCCCAGTCCCTGCTTCTCCAACCTGACCATGATGCCAGTACTGGCACCTGAGGAGGTTGGGTTTCTACCCTCTCTCCATCCTGAAATCTGGAAAGGCTGGGGTTCCACGAAGCCCACAGTCCTCAATTCATTTCTCACTAATGGATGTGCAGCCTGGGCAGACCTGCTCCCAGGCTTCCTTCTCTTTTATGAAACATTTTATGACTTCTCACTAGAGAGACTTCATTAGAAAGGCTAGCTAGACTGATGGAAGCAGTGAAATGGAATAGGGAGAAGTCTGGGCTAGAGGAAGGTGCAAATAGCAGCTGTTCTCCCATGGATCAGCCTCATTTCCTCATCTGGGTAAAGTGTGGGGTCAAGGTCACAGGTGGAACCCCCCCTGCCAAGCCATTTCTGTGGGCAATGCTGGTGGGCACCTTTCCTCACATAGGCACATGCAATGTAGACTGAACAAAGGCCGCAGGCCTACAGAGACCTGGGCTGGCCAAAATGCTTATAAAAGGGAGCATGTAGCTAGTGGCCCTCGTATATTCACTTAGAGGCATGCTCACACACACGGGTACATGACATTTTGATCTGGCAACTTTGATGCATCCATTTGGACACCAGGAACATTTTGTTCTGATTGCTTTAATGGGGTGGTTTTGACACGAAGAGATTTTTATAGGCCTAAAATTAAACCATTAAACTTTCAGCTTTGAAAAAATAAGTATTACTATCTAGGGCTATTTGAAAAGGACAGCTTCACTTCCCCACTTAACCTCACTCTATTGGTGACCCTGGATGTGATGGAGATTGATGGAGGAGTTTAGGAGTGAGGGGGGCTGTTCAGGGCTGTCACAGGAGCCCATCATCTGATAATAAGAACATGATGATTTTACACTGGAGCACAGTCATCTGGGCATAGTTTGTGCAATGACTCCAGCAGAATGGTCCTAAAAATGTTCTCAGTGTTGTGCATGGAGACCCGGGGCACAAAGGCATGTATCCAGACCATGGCACAAAGACACACAGGTGCACGTGTACAGCCATGCAGGAGTCTCTAGCATACATCCCTTCCCTGTCTCCTTTAGTGGCTGTGTAACCCTGGCTGTTGGGGTATCCTGGTGACCCAGCCTCTGCTGGAATCTGGCTGTGTAGTAGGCCCACCAGTCACAGAGCAAGGGCAAAGGCCTCCTGGCATTTACAGCCCTGCAAAATTCAGGATGAGGTTGCGCGCATAGATTCAATCCTGTAATCCCAACGCTTTGGGAGGCTGAAATGGGAGGATCATTTGAGCCCAGGAGTTCAAGACCAGCCTAGGCAACATAGCAAGACCTTGTTTCTACAAAACGATAAATAAATAAAAATTAGCCGGGCACAGTGGCACACACATGTGATCCCAGCTACTTGGGAGGCTGAGGTGGGAGGATCACTTAAGCCCAGAAGATCACTTGAGACCAGGAGGTTGAGGCTGCAGTGAGCCGTGATCCTGCCACTGCATTCCAGCCTGGGTGACACCCTATCTCAAAAACAAACAAACAAGCAAAAAACAAGAGATGGGATGAACTGCTTGTCTGGGAGTTGGGGGTACTGATCTTACAAGAGATTCCTAGAGTTGGGCGCGAAAGAGTGCTGGAGACCTGGGCCTGCGCCCAGCCACTGACCACCCAGGGCTGAGTCACATGTGGCAGTCAGCCCCACAGGCAGAGGCAACCGGGCATATGTGGGGCTAGATGGTAGGCTGGCACTGTCCTCTGCATGGCCCTGGGAGTGTCTTTGTCTTCAGGAACTTTCCATGTAATGGAAGAAGGCAGCTTGACTCGGACAGGAAGGGATGGAGCCTGGTCCTCCAGCTCCGTTCTGTGGTCAGCCTACCCTGAAGATGCCATCTGCTGGCAGCTGTAGAGGAGAAGGAGATGGGAGGGCAGTGGTTTCCAGGCTGAAATGAAGTGTTGGCCCAGACAGCTCCCCAGGCTGGGCCTTCTTAACCAACCCCTTTGAGAGGGGATAGGGCTAGGGGTGCACATTCCTCCCTCATTCAGACCAGGCCCTGCCAGTTTATGTGGAGAGGGGACTTCTTGCCAGAGCTTAAAAGTCTTTGCACAAGACCCTTCCACAGCTCCTCTCGTTTTTCCTGGGTCATAGGCTCCCATAAGCCAGGCTGGCTCTGCAGCTGGAGGAGATTGGCCTGGCACAGGGCACTGTCTCTCATTTACACTCCATTTCCCCCAACACACACACACACACACACACACACACACACACACACACACACCCCACTGATTCAACCAGAACCTTCTTCTGTTCTCAAGGGAGTGTGTCACTACCCCCGGCCTCCCATGCCTGTGGGAACTCTGCTGAGGGGAGGCTGACCACTGTGCTTCTCAGTCTTCTTTTCTCAGAGGCTTTGATAGCTTTTTCTACCCAGCCGTCTGCCACTTCCCAGGAGCTTCTGCAGGGTCTGGGTACTCTCAGAACTGTCACGTTGCCTGAGACCCAAGGGACCTTTCTGAGGCTCTGGGCAGAGCAGCCAAGAGGATCTCCCCAGTGCTGCTGCTAGGGTGGGAGAGACGTAACCCTAAGAGGTTGCAGGAGAGCACAGACCCTAAGGTCAGAGAGGAAGGCTCCCAGATTCTGCCCCCCAGCTGCCAATGACCAGTAAGCCACCTCTAGGGGCCATTTAGTGTCTCCTCCGATGGTTGGGCTCAAAAACCTCAAACCTTCTGTCTCCAGGCAGATGAGCTTGTGTCATTTGTCTTTCACAACTCTGTCAGGATGTTCTTCCTGATGTGTTATCCAGATTGCTCATGTTATCAATTGAACATTTAGGAAATATTCCTCAGCACTGGATCTGCCTTCACCCATACTCCAGTGCAAACTAGTCTAGCTCTTCTTGGGAAGCTCTGCTTCCCGAGGGGAGATGGTATTTCAGGCTGCTAGGTAAACACAGAACTAAAAGTGAATATCTCTACGGAGCTCCCTAGATGGCACTGAGAATGGATTTAAAGTAAGATGCAGCAAGGGAGAAAAATAATAATGATTAAAATGACACCAGGTTGTATCATCTAGTAGATATGGGTTCAGCCTCTAGAGGTCAGCTCTTTGGGTTTGAATCCTGTCTCTGTCACTTAGTGCATGATTTGTGGCAAATTACCTAACCTCTCATGCCTCGATTTCCTCATCTGTAAAATGGGGATGTCAATAATACCATTCACATCATAGGGAAATTGTGAGGATTAAGCCCAATATGTAGTTAACAGATAAGACACTGCACAGTACATAGTGAGAGCTTTCTGTGTGTGTGGTATTGTGTGTGTGTGTGTGTGTGTGTGTGTGTGTGTGTGTTGGTTTTATCGTGGTCTTTTTTTTTCAGGCTGGATCTAAGCTCTATTGACCAGGCTGGAGTGCAGTGGTGTCATCATAATTCCTTGTAGCCTTGAGCTCGTGGGCTCAAGCCATCTTTCCACCTCAGCCTCCCAAGTTGCTAGGACTACAAGTAGGCCACTATGCTTGGCTAAGTTTTTTAAAAACTTTTTTGTACAGACAAGGTCTTGCTCTCTGGCCCAGGTTGGTCTTGAACCTCTGACCTCAAGTGATCCTCCTTGCCTCGGCGTCCCAAAGTGCTGGAACTATAGGCATGAGCCACTGCACCTGGCCCATTTTCTGTGTTTAATAAATAAAAAAGAATAGCTATTTTATATCAAGTATTTACTAGACCCCTGGTGCTTTGCATATATTATTTCATTTAATACAACTGCCCTCTGAGGTTGGTACTATACTTATCCCTATTTTATAGACAATGGAGCTGAGGCCTAGAGAGGTTCAAGAATTTGTCCAAGATCACTCATGTATGAACTGGCAGAACAGGGTTTCAGGTGCAGGCAGTCTGGCCGCAGAGCCCCAATATTTAATCTTTAGGTCATGCTGCCATGTGAGATGGCTGTGCAAATCTCAAGGGCCATTTCCTCTCTCTGTCTTGGGACCAAGGTCAAAGTTGGCCCTTCAAAGGCTGCCTCAGGTCTTAGGAATAAAATCTCACATTCACCTGCCCCTGCCCCTGTGCTGCATTGTCTGTCACTATACTCCCTTACATTATTTGTTCCAGCCAGATTTGACTTCTTGCAGTTCCTGGAATGTTTCATGATGTCATTGTCTTCCTAGACTCTGAATACGCAGATCCCTCTGTCTGGAATGTCTTTTCCTTTCCTTTTTGGTTGGTTAGCTCTTATCCTCCTTCAGATCTCAAGGCAGATCTCAATTCCTCCAGGAAACTTTCCTTGATCTTCCTCCCCAGTCTCAGTCTGTAGTCGGTGCCCCTGTGCTTTCCTCACATAGCACTGACATCACTGCATTTTCATCACTGATTTTTGTGGCTGTCTTCTCAACTGACTATGTATCATTGGGAGGTAGGAACCACAATTTCTTCCTCCCAGAGTTTCCAGCATTTAGCCAGGGCCTGGCCCCAGAGGGGTTCAGCCCATGCTTGTTGTGTGAATGACTGGGAATATCAGCTAAGCAGGGCAGAAATGTGGCCCTGGAAAAAGGGGTGCATGTGCATGCAACCATCCCACCTGGGCCACCCACTGAGGGCAGGAGAGAGCATTAGGGAAGACTTTGGCACCCTGGCATTGGGAAGGCCATCAGAAACCAGAAGCAGAAAAGATCTTGTGCTGTGAAAGGAGAGAAGGATGAAGATTGGGGAAAGAGGTGGCAGGGAAGAGAGGGACAAAGGAGAGAAAGAAAGGAAAGAAACGCAAGGACATCTCTCTCTGCTACTGAATACATACACTGTGGGTATGAGTGGTGGGATTATTGAGTTGCATTCAATCTGGAAAAGAAGAGAAAAGGGGAGAGAGATAGAGGGGAAGAGAAGGAGAAGAACAGAGTGTTAGAAATACCTTCAAGGCTCATGGGAGCCAGATCTTGCTGAATGTTAAACAGCCTGTTTAACATTCTCTTTAATAAGAAATAGCCAGATAAGAAATCTTGGCAAATAGAAGCTAAGAACAACCTTGCACAAAGGACTATCAACAAATAGGCTGCCTGAAATATTCTGCATTCACAGGTTTGCAAGTCAAAAGTCTGAACTGCCTGGCTTTTTCTGAATAGCAGGGCTGAGCAAATGTGCTTTCTGAAGAGGGGGAGAGAGAGGGAGACAGAGAGGGAGAGAGAGGGAGGGAGGGGGAGAGAGAGAGGGAGGGAGGGGGAGAGAGAGAGGGAGGGAGGGGGAGGGGGGAGGGGGGGAGAGAGAGAGAGAGAGAGTAAGAGAAGAGAGAGAGAGAGAGAGAGAGATTTGGAAAACAGGATCAGAGCTGCTTTCTTGCCAAACCCAAAGCTAAACAATCTTCTGGCAGCTGAAGCTTAAAGAGATCTGGGCCCAAGTCCCTGGGAGATGGTTCTCTGAAAGGCATCTTGGAATCTACTGTGGAAATGGCTCTGCCCTTTCTGTGATTCAATGTCTCTTAGGTTCCTAGAATGGTCAAATTCTTCTTGACCACCCTCTACTATATCCACAAGACAACCCCTGAGTGGGGAATGTCCCAGCCCAAGGCCACTCACTGAGATAGTAATAGAGGAAGAGCCAGGTTCCAGCATCTGGCTTCAAGGCTCCAAGGCTTCTTTTGTTCTACTAGGAAAAAACAATTTCTCCCTTGATTAAAAGGTAAGTATGGAGAGGTGGAAACTTTCCTTTATTATGAGTCTACCGTTATCTTACAGCTGGCTGCATTGACAACCCAGCAAGATTTCAGGGCAGGTATTGTTATTTCTTTCTTTACGGACGGACCAACCTACTGAAGCTAGTGATGTACAGTAAATGACTTGCCCAGACCTCAGAAGGGTGGCAGAGCCAGGATCTGAATCCAAGTCTCCTGATTCTAAATCCTGAGACTGCCAAGGTGGAAGGAACTCTATGTCTTGGAAGAAATAATTGTCCTCGAAGTGTATTACTCAGGACTCTTCAGAAAAACTGAACCAACAGGATGTACATACATACAGAAAGAGATTTATTATAAAGAATTGGTTCATATGATTATGGAGGCTGAGAAGTCTCAAGATCTGCAGTTGGCAAGCTGGAGGCCCAGGAGAGCTCATATGTAGTTCTAGTCCAAGTACAAAGGCCTGAGAAATAGAAGAGCCCATGGTGTAAGCTCCAGTTTAAAAGCCAACAGACTTGAGCCCTGAGAAGAGCTGAGTTTTCAGTTCAAGTCCCAAAGCAGAATAAAATTGTCACCACTCAAGCCTGGCTGCTGTTACTGCAGAAGGATCAGCATTTTGTTGGCTCATTAGCCTAAAATGTGTCGCATGCCCACTCTGAAGTCAATCACAGGCCAGGGGTTGTTCTAAGCCTACTCCTCTGCAGTAGGCTTAGAACAATCAGAACCTACCTTTGAAGCACATGACCACGCAGAGGAGGGTGGGTACCTCAACAAAATTGGGGTTCCAATAGGAAAGTGAAAGTCATGAAGTGAGGGATTCCCTAGTTTTCCTACTGTGAATTGAATATAAGCCAGTTGATTAACTAAAGGACACTATTTGCACTTCGTGCTGGTACTGGTTATCAAGCTAAGCTCTGAACGTATAGAAAATGTGTTCTTGTGCAGCAGAGACTAGATCTGAGCAGATGGCTACTCAGATGGCATGCCTCATGTAGAGATGGGCAGCTGTGATCTCTCATGATTTTTTTAAAGGTGAAATTCACATAACATACAATTAACCATTTTCAAGTGTATAATTGAGTGGCATTTAGTGCATTTACAATGTTGTACAACCACCACCTTTCTCCAGTTTCAAAATTTTTCCATCACCCCAGAAGAACACCCTATGTCCATTAAGCAGTCACTCCCCATTCCCTTCTCCCCCAATTCCCTGGAAGCCACTAATCTGTTTTCTGTCCCTAGAATTTGCCTATTCTGAATATTTTATATAAACGGAATCATATAATATATGGCTCTTTGTGTTTGGTTACTTTCACTTAATATTTTTGAGGTTCATCCAGGTTATAGTGTGTATCAGTACTTCATGCCCCTTTTATGATTCAATAATATTTCACTGTATGGTTATACCACTAGTTTATTCATTCATCCATTGATAGACATTTGAGTTGTTTCCACCTTTTGTTTATTGTGAATGGTGCTGCTATGAACAAGTACTTGTTTGAGTACCTGTTTTAATTCTGTATTGCACATACCTAGGAATGAAATTGCTGGCTCATATGGTAATTCTATGTTTAACTTTTTTTTTTTTTGAGACAGAGTCTCACTCTGTCACCCAAGCTGGAGTGCATTGGCACGATCTCGGCTCACTGCAACCTCTACCTCCCAGGTTCAAGCGATTCTCCTGCCACAGCCTCCTGGGTAGCTGGGATTAAAGGCACCGGCCACCACTCCCGGATAATTTTTGTATTTTTAATAGAGATGGAGTTTCACCATGTTGGCCAGGCTGGTCTCAAACTCCTGACCTCAAGTGATCTGCCCACCTTGGCCTCCCAAAGTGCTGGGTTTACAGGTGTGAGCCACCTCACTTGGCTTTGTTTAATTTTTTGAGGTCCCACCAAAGTGTTTTCCACAGTGGCTATACCATTTTACATTCCCACAAGCCACGTACAAGCATTCCTGTTTCTCCACATCCTTGTCAACACTTGTTATTTTCCTTTTTTATTATTATAGCCATCCTAGCGGGTGTGGAGTTGTATCTCTCATTGTGGCTTTGAGTTGCATTTCCTTAATGATCTATTATGTTGAACACCTTTTCATGTGCTTATTGGGTATTTGTATAGCTTCTTTAGAGAAATGTCTATTGAAGTCCTTTGCTTAGTTTTGAATTGGTTTGACTTTTTGTTGTTGAATTATAAGAGTTCTTTATATATGTTCTGGATGCTAAATCTTTATCAAATATATGACTCACAAATATTTTCTCGTTCTGTAGGTTGTCTGTTTACTTACACAATGGTGCGCTTTGATGTACAAAAGTTAATTTGGATGAAGGGCAATTTATATATTTTTCTTTTTAAGATGGAGTCTCGCTCTGTCAGCCAGGCTGGAGTGCAGTGGCGTGATCTTGGCTCACTGCAACCTCCACCTTCCAAGTTCAAGTGATTCTCCTGCCTCAGCCTCCTGAGTAGCTGGGATTACAGGAGTGCGCCACCATGCCTGGCTGATTTTTGTATTTTTAGTAGAGACGGAAATTCTCTTTGTTGGTCAGCCTGATCTCAAACTCCTGACCTTGTGATCTGCCTGCTTCAGCCTCCCAAAGTGCTGGGATTACAGGCGTGAGCCACTGCGCCTGGCCTATAGTTTTCTTTTGTTGCTCGTGCTTTCTTGTGCCAAATCTAAGAATTGTTTGCCAAATCTGAGCTCATGAAGATATGCCCCTATGTGTTCGCCTAATAGTTTTAGCTCTTTTTTTTTTTTTAATTGAAATAGAGTCTTGCTCTGTCACCCAGGCTGGAATGCAGTGGTGCAATTTCAGCTCACTATAGCCTGGACCTCCTGGGCTCATCCTCCTGAGTAGCTGGGACTACAGGTGCGTGCCACCATGCCCGGTAATGTTTCTGGGTTTTTTTGTTTTGTTTTGTTTTGTTTTTGTTTTTGTTTTGTTTTTTTTCGTAGAGATGGGGCCTCACTATGTTGCTCAGGCTGGCCTCAAACTACTGGCCTCAAACTGCTGGCCTCAAGTGATCCTCCTGCCTCGGCCTTCCAAAATGTTGGGATTATAGGTGTGAGCCACCAAGTAATATAGATCTTATATTTGGGCTGTTGAACCATTTTGAGTTAATATTTGCATCTGCAGTGAAGTAGAAGGCAAAGTTTTTTTTGCATGTGGTTATCCAGTTTTCCTGGCATCTTTTGTTGAAGAGTTTCCTATGATTTGTTTTGATGGTTTAGAGACTCATTGATCTTGGTCTGATTTTCTGTGCTGCTCACGTTTTAGCTGTGTGATCTCAGATAAAGCCCTTTACCTCTTTGAGTTGCAGTTGCCTCATCTACAAGATGGAGACAATAACAATATATCTGGAAGGGTTGTTGTGAGGATTCTGGGAG
Organism: Papio anubis; assembly: GCF_008728515.1. NCBI lineage: Eukaryota > Metazoa > Chordata > Mammalia > Primates > Cercopithecidae > Papio > Papio anubis. The sequence continues at coordinate 82,996,275 of NC_044996.1, read as the reverse complement.
GCTAGCTAGACATGAAAGGGTTGTCTTCTCTCTTTTCCGTTAGCCACAAATAGTAACTCCTCTTAGCTTATGCAAAGCCCAAAAACAAACGTAAGGGAACATTATCATAATCATTATTTTTTATATTCTGTCTATGTCTCACTCCTTCCTGGAGTTAGGGAGGCAAATTAGATGCATTGATCTAAAAGGCCACCTGCTCCCCGCACCCCCCGCCCCCGCCATGTTGAAGGAATTATTAACAATGGAGATAATTAATTGCATCCTGATAAAGATAAGCCCTTATGATTGGTCTAAGAACCTTAGAAACGCTGGTCTTCAAGGAAACCCTGCTTCTCTAATACTCTCTGGCCCCAAAGCCCCCAAATTCTCCATCTTTCAGGACACACAAATGGCCCATTGGCCCACACAGAGCAACGAGCTCTTGCTTTCTTTCCTGTTTTCTCTCCCTACTCTTTTCTTATTTTCTTTGGTCTAAGTAACGTTTGAGTGTTTCTCTTGGACTTTTGTAAAGTACTTTGCTACGACTTATCTCAAGTGTTTCTCATAATAAGCTTTGGAGCTCTATATGGCAATTCCCCTCCCTTCAACCACACACAATCTAACTGCTCAAGACTCCATGGTTCTGGAAAAGGGAAGTGACCTACCCAAGCTCACAGTGCTAGCAAGTAGGGGGATAAGACTGAGGACCTCTTGACTCCAAGCCTAGTGTTCTCTACACTTCAACAAGAGGCCAGATCCTCTCCCTACCCCAGGGTCCTCTCCTGCCCACTCATAGGCTTAGCAGCCATAGTCCCTATGCCATGGAATTTAGGGCTGAAAGGGGGTTTGTTCACAGACCATCTAGGGTAGTGACTCCCAACTCTGCCTATGCATTGGAATCACCTGGAAAACTTTAAAAATACCAATGTCTGGGTCCCACCTCCAGAGACTCTGATGTCATTAGTCTGGGCTGTGGCCTGGGTTTCTAGGGATTTCAAAGCTCCACAGGTAATTCTAATATGCAGCCAGGGTTGTGGACTTTTGATCCAGCATTTCCCAAGCATTGCTGATGATACGGATCCCCTGAGATACTTGTTAAACATACCTGCTTCTGGTTTCCATTTCAGAAGCTCCAGGGACAGGCCTGGGATGCTGTGCATTTCACAGCACCCTCAGAGATGTTTGAGAATCAAAGGACTTTCCTAATCTGCATCTTCTGTCAATTTCACAATAGCCCTGGGAGGGAACAGGGAACAGCTTACCAGCTCCACTTGACAACTGAGGCTCTGGAAGCTTAGCAATTTGTTCACAGATGCCCAGTGAATACTGTAACCAGAGTCAGAACTTGACTGCAACACATCACAGGAGGGGCATCTCCACGCACCCTGAATTCTTATGGAGTTCAGCCTGGGGTGCTTCAGGACAAGTTTGATTTTTTCCCTAACTCTTGCCTTGCTTCAGTCTCTAGTACAGCAAAGTTTCTCCCAGAGAAACACTAGTCTTCAAGGAAATCCTGGTTCTCTAATACCCTCACCAAATTCCCCCTTCTTCAGGACATACAAATGGCCTATTGGTCCACACAGTAGTGAACTCTTTCTTTCCTCTTTTCTCTTCCTCCCTCTTTCTTTCCTTTCTTTCTTCTCCTTCCCTCCTTCCTTTTTTCTTCCCACCCGTCCAGGCCATCTAAGTAGACTGGAAATGGAGAAGTAGAGGTTTGGGCTGAGGGAGGCCCGATCTGGTGAAAATGATACTCAGTTTCAAGAAGCCTGAATTCTAGGCCTCAGACAGACATGGCCCAAGCTCCTGTTCTGTCACTGACTGTGCGAGACTGAGGCAAGTCTCTTCTCTCTTCTGAGCCTCAGTTTTCTTTCATCTGTAACATGAAAACATTGGAACACATCTGTGGTTTCTATACCTAAATAATAATAATAATAATAAAAATCCTACGTTAAACTGAAAGCTAACAGAAAAAAATATCTGAAACAAAAAGCAGACCAGCTTAGGGTGGGGTGTCAGCTCAACCAGCCTGCCCCTCAACAGCTGCCTCTGAAGTATATCCTTCTAACCCTGGAGCTCCACATATTCATTTACTCAAAAAATTTTTGAAAGACTTCTATGGCTAGCCTTCAAGTTGATGCTTGGCAGTTCTCTGTGGCAGAGGATATTAAAGGGATGTGTTATAGCTTCAGTCACTGGGACTTGTACCTCTGGCTCTGTGTCTCTGATGTCCCCCTATGGGGCCACACCCCAGTACCCACACAGCACCTTGAGCCTGGCCCCTTTCTCTTCCCTCATCCTCGTCCCTGATTCCCAGCCCACCTCCACACCCAATTTCTTGCTTATCTGCCCAATACTGTCTTTTCCAAGACAGGAATGAAAAAGCTAGATTGTGGGAGGGGGCAAACCCCTATCTCAACCCTATTCTCCTGTGTTTTGGCTCAAGTCATGGGCGGGAGGGTTTCAGTTGCTAAAAAAGGGAGAGAGGACAGTGTCCCCCAGGCCTGAGGCTTCATCTACACTTGTTTGTTGAAGCTTTAAGTATCTGCCTGTTGCCCAATAAACTTCCCAGCATGGAATCCAGGGCAAACTGCTCTGTGAGGGGCCCCTAGCCATAGTCCTCCACCCACAGCATGCACCACACACACATACAAACACACACGGCTTGTTCAGAGGCTCATGGCTGGGAGTAAGAGGAGTGGGAGAAGGAGGAGGAGGAAGAGGAAGAAGAGGAAAAGGGAGTGACCCAGCTGCTGTGAACTCTACTCCTAAGTCCAGTCAGAAAGAGGCCTGTCCCTGGCCCTTCTGAGGTGGAGCCCAAAAACCGGTAGGTTTAACAAGTGTCCCAGGGAATTGGCATTATTAGTGATGTTTGGGAAACACTGGATCAGAGGCCCTTGGCCTTGGCTGCACATTAGAATTTCCTGAGGAACTTTGAAATCCCCAGATGTCCAAGCCGCAGCCCAGATCCCTCAGACACCAGAGTTTCAGGGGGTGGGACCCAGGCATCACAGTACTTTTAAAGTTTTCCAGCTGATTCCAATCGATAGGCAGAGTTGAGGGTCACTACCATAGATGGTCTGTGAACAAACCTCTTTCCAGTCCTAAATTTCCATGGCATAAAGACTATGACTGTCAAGGCAGCAGGTAGGCAGGGAGAGGACAATGAGGGGTGAGACGAGCCCACCTCTTAGGGAAGGTGGCATGGAAGTAGAGAAAGCATGGAAGTGTTTGGTCACCTGCCAAGAGGATGGAGAAGGAGAAGTCCCATATCCAGCTGGAAGGCCAAGAGCTACAGGAGCCAATGACCTGGATAAGGTCCCCATGGGAACTAAAGGCTGGTGTAGAAGCCTCATGGTCCTTGGCTCTGGGCTCCTTCCCTTGGAGCTCTCAACCCTTCATGGAAGTCGCACTCTGACAGTAATTCCCATTCCACTTCTCAAGCAGACAGGGATACGACAGAGGGAGGAGGCCTGCTGAGGTTAACCTCTTCCTAAACACCACATGTACTAATTCCACTACCAAAAGCATCCATAGCTTCCCTTCACCTTCAAAACAAAGCCCGTACTTTTCAGACTGGAATGACAGGCCCTTTGCCATCTGGTTTCTGCCCATCTTTCCAGCCTCTTCTGTCACCATCTCTCCCTCCCCACTGTTGGCAGAGCTCATGGTGTGTTCTGCCTGGGATGCCCTTCTACCCCAGGCACTGCCTGGAAAGCACTTACTCTTCTTTTGAGACCAGGACAAACGTCACCTCCTCTGGGCAGCTTTCTCTGATGCCCACCTCCCTTACTTCAGGTAGAGCTGATTAGGCACTTCTTCCTGGCTGCTTCCGCAATCTCACCTTCAGCACTCCATGCATCAGTGTCTTGTCAAGCCATATGGGACGCCCAAGACAAAAGGAAAAGTCAGTAATACCCATCCTGCCTTTATGTACAATTCTGATATATAGTTTATTATGGATTTTCTACATTTATTCTGATGTTTTAATAGTGCATTAAAATATTCTTTACCTTAATTACTGAGGTTTTTGGTGCCCCCTTAAATTTTTGCCCAAGGAAAAGGCCTCACTCTAGTCTAGGCCATGTAATATTCTGTCTCCCTTAGCACCATGGCTGCCTCCTTCACTCACTTCATTCATGTTTCAGCTCAAACATCACTGCAACCGAGAAACAGACTCACAGGTCGGCTAACTACAGCAAAGGCTGTTGCTGTGATTTAGTATAGAAAAGGGCGATCTTTTCAGTAAGTGGTAGGAGCAATTGGCTGCCTGCATGGGAAAAACAATGACCCTTATCTTCTGCCTTGCATCACATACAAACATTAATTTCAGTTGGATCATAGACCTAAATATGAAAGGTAAAACACCTTTTAGGAAATAAAAAGCCAGGAGGATACATTCATGACCATCAGGTGGGCAAAGATTTTTTAAACAGGATGTAAAAGCACTAACCATAAAGGAAAGGATTGATAAATTAGACTCTACTAAATTTAAGAACTTCTCTTTATCAAAATGAATTAAGAGAATAAAAAGGTAACTGCACTCGGCAAAAATATTTGAGATATAGATAATCCAAAAAAGAGCACTGCCTGCCTGTCTGGGTTGCGGAAGTGATGACTGCCAACTGAGCTTGCTGCTTTCTTGTTACTGCTTGGGCTTCCTGGCTACCTACCCAATGGTGAGGGCGGCCCGGCTGTGTATGGTCACTCGGATAGCCCCTGTCTCCCACCACGAATCTCTGGCCCCTAGCAGCATGGAGCAGATAGCGGCGGCAGCAGAAGCAGGCAAGGAGGGAGATGGTAGGAGGGCTGTAGGCCCGTGTGGTGGGCTGTAGCATGGGGTATACAAAACTAGGATATGCCAGAAATATAGAACCACAGTTGATCATCCTTTCCTGTATCACTACTAAGGAGTCAGCAAAAGTGGCTGATCAATCTCAAAGGAGGGTGATGAAAGGTGTTGATGACCAAGACTTCTTCATTGGTGATGAAGCAGTAGAAAAAACCTACATATGCAACAAAGTGGTCAATCCACCATGGTATAGTTGAAGTTGGACTTGACGAAAAGATTTATGGAGGAAGTGATCCTAAATATTTAAGGGCAGAAACTGAAGACCATTGTTTTATTTTGTCTGAACCTCGACTTAATACTCCAGAAAACAGGGAATATACTGCTGAAGTAATATTTGAGTCCTTCAATGTTCCAGGCTTGTACATTGCTGTGCATGCTGTTCTTGCTTTAGCTGCATCTTGGACCTCCAGACAAGTAGGAGGACAGACATTTACTGCTACAGTAATAGACAGTGGAGATGGTGTCACTCATGTCATTGCTATGGCTGAAGGGTATTTGATTGGCAGCTGTATTAAACACATTCCAGTCCCAGGACGAGACGTAACACATTTTATTCCGCAACTGCTGAGAGGCTGAGAAGTAGAAATCCCTCGAAAACAATTCCTGGAAACTGCTAAGACAATAAAGGAGCACTATAGTTATGTCTGCCCAGATTTAGTAAAAGAATTTAACAAGTATGATGCTGATAGGTCAAAATGGATTAAGCAGTATACCAGAATCAATGCTATCTCAAAGAAAGAATTTTCCATTGGTGTTTTTTCTGAGAGATTTTTGGGGTTTGAAATCATCTATTCATCCAGCGTTTGCCAATCCAGACTTTACATAACCTATCTCAGAAGTTGTAGATGAAGTAATTCAGAATTGTCCTATTGATGTCAGATGGCCTGTCTATAAGAATATGGTCCTCTCTGTAGGTTCAACCATGTTCAGCGACTTTGGATATCACTTGCAAAGAGATTTGAAAAGAACCGTATGTAGTTGCCTGGCTTAAATTAAGTAAGGAATTGAGTGGCAGTAGATTGAAGCCAAAATCTATTGATGTGCAAGTCATTACACACCATATGCAGCCATATGCAGTTTGGTTTGGAGGATCAATGCTGACTTCCACGCCAGAGTTCTACCAAGTATGCCACACTAAAAATGATTATGAAGAAATTGGACCTAGCATTTGCTGTCACAATCCGGTGTTTGGAGTCATGTCATAAAAATGACTTCATAGTTATTGGGGTTAGGGAGGTGGAGAAAAGATAACCTTTCTCATTACGTTTTGTCTGGATGGCTGGTTTTGAGGCTTAAACATGACTTGAAATAGTAAGACAAAACATGATTATACAGGAATATTTTAATAAGTGTATCAACATGCAAATGTAGAAGAGAATGAAAGTGATTCTATTTTTTTTAGATTGAATATTTGAATCTTATGTGCAACAAAAGAAGTGGGTTTTAGTTCTTTCTATGCCCTGGTATTTTGTATGTTAATGAATTATCCAAGATTTGATGGGATTTATCAGTATGTATTATCAGTGTGTAGATAGCTCTATAATGATTTAACTGTACACTTCTAAGTGTGCAATGCAAGAGCTTGTTTATATTTCATACTTTTTATACTTTGAGGATAAAAAGTCAAAGAAAAATTGCGTTTGAGAGAAAAATCATGAACAAGTAAAGGATAAATTTAAAAAATAGCCCCATGAGACTTGACATACACACTAATGGGATTCCAGTTATGGTGGAGTCCTTCCATACCCCTCCACTCCTTCTCCCCAAAAGGTTTTCTTTGCAAGTCCTTTTGAAACTAAGAGCTAATATCTTGGATTAACTGATGCCTGCTGCTGCTTTCTGATTACTCACATTCTGTTTCTTACTTTTAAAAAAACAGTAAAGACAAGAGTGTTGAACCAGTATTGCAGTTTTGTAGTGTCATTTCTTATAAAACAACAAGAACAACAATAATTTGATTACCAAAATTGGCATATTTAAAGCCTAATAACATTCTAATAAAGGCACAAATTTCTTTTTAATGCTTGTTTCAAGTTCTTTCATCTCTTTATAAGTTAACTAATAAGTCTATTTTCTTCAGACCTCTGCAATAGTTCTTTAAAATCACAGCAGTTAGTTAGCAAGCTGACTGTTTTATGTGCTCTATACAAATACTTGTGAACTTTTAATATGTTGAGTGCTTTCATCTTGATAACTGGGTCTCCATTTGATATTTTCATTTGTATAACTCATTTGCAGTCTGAGGATTTTTAGTGCCTGTCCCTGAAGATATAATTGAAAGTTAATTTTCTTTTCTTTTTTCTTTCTTTCTTTCTTTTCTTTTTTTTTTTTTTTTTTCTGAGACTGAGTCTTGTTCTGTCGCCTAGGATAGAGTACGGTGGTGCAATCTCAGCTCACTGCAACCTCCGCCTCCTGGGTTCAAGCGGCTCTCCTGCCTCAGCCTCTCAAGAAACTGAGATTACAGGCATCCGCCACCATGCCTGGCTAATTTTTATGTTTTTAGTAGAGACAAGATTTCTCCATGTTGGCCAGGCTGGTCTTGAACTGCTGACCTCCACTAATCCGCCCGTCTTGGCCTCCCAAAGTGCTGGGATTACAGGTGTGAGCCACTGCACCCAGCCTGAAAGTTGATTTTCTTTGCATTTTAAAATATCTGGATCATGAAGAAAGAGTGATAAAAATAAATTAAAACTGAAAAAGGAACTCATATCCAGAATATATAAAGAACTCCTACAAATCAATGTTTATAGCAGTTTTATTCATAATAGCCAAAAATGGTATTGACCCTCACATCCATCAAAAGGAGAATGAATAAACAAACATGGAATATCTATGGAGAAATACACAACAATAATAATGAACTGACATGCACAACCACATGTTTGAATCTCACTGACATTATGTTTAGTGAAGAAAAGCCAGATAATGGCAAAAGTAATTGAGGGTGAGAGCAATAAGTATAGTGGTGACCTCTCAGGTGGAGACTGGGAAAGAGGAAATTTCCTGGTGCTGAAAATGTTCTAAATTGTAATTTGGCTGGTGCTTATACACTGTCTATAAATGTAACAAGTAATTGAACTGTACTCTTCATATTAGTGCACTTTTTTGTATGTAAATCATACCTCAAAAATAAAAAGGATAGACTAGGAATGGTGGCTTACACCTGTAATCACAGCACTTTGGGAGGCTGAGGTAGGAGGATTGCTTGTGCTGCAGGAGTTCAAGACCAGCCCAAGCAACATAGCAAGACCTTGTCTCTATAAAAATAAAAATAAAACAAAATAGCTGGGAGTAGTAGTGCATGCCTGTAGTCCCTGCTACTCAGAAGGCTGAGGCAGGAGGATGACCTGAGTCCAGGAGGTCCAGGCTTCAATGAGCCATGATCACACCACTTCATTCCAGCCAGGGAGACAGAACAAGACCTGTCCGGAAAAAAAAAAAATAAAATAAAATAAAAAAGCAGCTCTTCATGAGGCTGTCTCTGATCATTCTGTTAAAAATAGCAACCCAATCTAAACATCATGTTATACACCATAAATATATAAATATATACAATAAAAATATATAGACACAAAGTCTTGCTCTGTTGCCCAGGCTGGAGTGCAGTGGCATGATCATGGCTCACTGCAGCCTTGACCTCCCAGACTCAATCCATTCTCCTGCCTCAGCCTCCTGCATAGGTGGGACTACAAGCACACACCACCATGGCCAGCTAATTTTTGTATTTTTTGTAGAAATGGGATCTCACTATGTTGCAGAGGCTGGTCCTCAACTCTTGGACTCAAGTGATCCTCCTGCCTCAGCCTTTGAAAGTACTGAGATTACAGGCATCAGCTACCAGGCCCAGCCCAATTTTAAAAATAAATAAATGCAATTAATAAATGCAAAATAAATAGATGCGAATTAAGTAAAAATAAATAAATGCAAAATAAATAAATAAACCCTCACCACTCTCAGCTCACTACCTTGCTTTGTTTTTCTTCAAAGCATTTATTGCAACTTAAAAAAAAAAAATTTTTTAGAGATGGGGGGAGCTCACTTTGTTCTCCAGATTGGTCTCGACCTCCTTGACTCAATCTTCCTGCCTCAGCCTCCTGAGTAGCTGGGATTATAGGCAGGAGTTACTGTGCCTGACTAGTTCTTGCAACCTAATGTACTGTTTATTTATTTATTAGTTTATCTTCTGTCTCCCTGCACTAGACTCTAAGCCCACCAGGGCAGGAACTCTGCCTCACACGTGGTAAAGCTTGCTCCTTCTTGGTTGAGGAGCCCCCACCATGCTGTATTGTGTTCTGGGAGTGTGACATCAAAAGGTACAGCAGCAAGTACACAAGCTCTGGAACCACACCACCTGGGTTCTGGTTCCACTTGGGTTGCCTAGCAGCTGATGGGCCTCTGGCAAGTTTCTTCACCTTGCTGTGTCTCAGTCTCCCCATCTTCAGTATGGACAAAATCTCGATTCCTACCTTACTGCAACCCAGATCAAGGAGCTGCACACTGCCAGCCCCCTCAGATGGAGCTCCAGACTCAGATGGCCTGGGACCCATGCCTGTACTCTGCTCCCTGTGCTCCTCCCCAAATCCACTTCAGAGAAGGCCTCGTGGGTCCCTCAACCCTCTGAAAGGGATGGGTTTGTTGTGTAGAAGACAGTTTGCCATGACTTCCAAAGCACATACGTCAGGCATTGACTGTGCCCTCTGTTCATATGAAGGTGTGTTAAATTCCTGGTTTCCCTTGATGCTGGCAGCATCTCCTCTTTCTCCAAAATGCTGTATGCCCATGTAGAAAGGCCTGTCCCTTTTGCCTTCAGAAAGTTTGCTGAAAACTCACAGGGCCAGGTGCAGTGGCTCATGCTTGTATTCCCAGCACTTTGGGAGGTCGAAGCAGACAGACTGCTTGAGCCCAGGAGTTTGAGACCTGCCTGGGCAACATAGTGAGATACTGTCTCTACAAAAAATTAGCAGGGTGTGGTGGTGTGTGCCTGTAGTTCCAGCTACTTGAGAGGCTGAGGTGGGAGGATCATCTGAGCCCAGGAGGTGGAGGTTGTAGTGAGCCGTAATCATGCCACTGCACTCCAGCCTAGACAATAGGGCAAGACTCTGGGAAAAAAAAAAAAAAAAGAAGTCGCTTCCAAGATGGCCAAATAGGAACAGCTCCAGTCTGCAGCTCCCAGTGATATTGATGCAGAAGATGGGTGATTTCTGCATTTCCAACTGAGCTCTGAAGAGAGCAGTGATTCTCTCAGTATGGCATTCAAGCTCCAAGAATGGACAGACTGCCTCCTCAAGCAGGTCCCTGATTCCCATGTAGCCTGCCTGGGAGACACCTCCCAGTAGGGGCCAGCAGACACCTCAAACAGGCGGGTGCCCTTCTGGGATGAAGCTTCCAGAGGAAGGATCAGGCAGCAATATTTGCTGTTCTGCAGCTTCCAATGGTGATACCCAGGCAAAGAGGGTCTGGAGTGGACCTCCAGCAAACTGCAACAGACATGCAGCTGAGGGGCCTGACTGTTAGAAGAAAAACTAACAAACAGAAAGGAATAGCATCAACATCAACAAAAAGGACATCCACACCAAAACCCCATCTGTAGGTCACCAACATCAAAGAACAGAGGTAGATAAAACCACAAAGATAGGGAGAAACCAGAGCAGAAAAGAGGAAAATTCCAAAAACCAGAGCACCTCTTCTCCTCCAAAGGATCACAGCTCCTTGCCATCAAGGGAACAAAACTGGCTGGAGAGTGAGTTTGATGAGTTCACAGAAGTAGGCTTCGGAAGGTCAGTAATAACAAACTTCTCCGAGCTAAAGAAGCATGTTCTAACCCATTGCAAGGAAACTAAAAACCTTGAAAAAAAGGTTAGACGAATGGCTAACTTGAATAAATGGTGTAGAGAATACCTTAAATGACCTGACGGAGCTGAAAACAACAACACAAGAACTTTGTGACACATGCACAAGCTTCAGTAGCCAATTAAATCAAGTGGAAGAAAGAATATCAGTGATTGAAGATCAAATTAATGAAATAAAGCAAGAAGACAAGACTAGAGAAAAAAACATGAAAAGAAACAAACAAAGCCTCCAAGAAATATGGGACTATGTGAAAAGACCAAATACACAATTGACCGATGTACCGGAAAGTGATGGGGAGAATGGAACCAAGTTAGAAAATACTCTTCAGAATATTATCCAGGAGAATTTCCCTAAGCTAGCAAGGCAAGCCAACATTCAAATTTAGGAAATACAGAGAACACCACAAAGATATTCCTCAAGATGAGCAACCCCAAGACACATAACTGTCCACATTAACCAAGTTTGAAGTGAAGGAAAAAATGTTAAGGGCAGCCAGAGAGAGAGGTCAGGTTACCCACAAAGGGAAGTCCATCAGACTAACAGAGGATCTCTTGGCAGAAACCCTACAAGCCAGAAGAGAGTGGGGTCCAATATTCAACATTCTTAGACTAAAGAATTTTCAACCAAGAATCTCATATCCAGCCAAACTAAGCTTCATAAGTGAAGGAGAAATAAAATCCTTTACAGACAAGCAAATGCTGAGAGATTTTGTCATCACCAGGCCTACCTTACAAGAGCTCCTGAAGGAAGCACTAAACATGGAAAGGAACAACTGGTACCAGTCACTGCAAAAACATGCCAAATGGTAAAGACCATCAATGTTATGAAGAAACTGCATCAATTAACGGGCAAAATAACCAGCTAACATCAAAATCACAGGATCAAATTCAAACATAACAATGTTAACCTTAAATGTAAATGGGCTAAATGCCCCAATTAAAATACACAGACTGGCAAATCGGATAAACAGTCAAGGCCCATCGGTGTGCTGTATTCAGGAGACCTATCTCATGTGCAAAGATGCACATAGGCTCAAAATAAAGGGATGGAGGAAGATCTACCAAGCAAATGGAAAGAAAAAAAAAAAAAAAAAAAAAAGCAGGGGTTGCAATCCTAGTCTCTGATTAAACAGACTTTAAACCAACAAAGATCAAAAGAGACAAAGAAGGCCACTATATAATGGTAAAGGGATCAATACAACAAGAAGAGCTAACTATCCTAAATATATATGCACTCAATACAGAAGCATTCAAATTCATAAAGCAAGTCCTTAGAGACCTACAAAGAGACTTAGACTCCCACACAACAATAATGGGAGACTTTACCACCCCACTGTCAATAACACACAGATCAACAAGACAGAAGGTTAACAAGTATATCCAGGACTCGAACTCAGCTCTGGACCAAGCAGACCTAATAGACCTCTACAGAACTCTACACCCCAAATCAACAGAATATGCATTCTTCTCAGCACCACATCACACTTATTCTAAATTTGACCACATAATTGTAAGTAAAACACTCCTCAGCAAAGGTAAAAGAATAGAAATCACAACAAACTGTCTCTCAGATCACAGCACAATCAAATTAGAACTCAGGATTAAGAAACTCACTCAAAACCGCTCAACTACATGGAAACTGAACAACGTGCTCCTGAATGACTACTGGGTAAATAACTAAATGAAGGCAGAAATAAAGCTATTCTTTGAAACCAATGAGAACAAAGACAAAACATAGCAGAATCTCTGGGACACATTTAAAGCAGTGTGTAGAGGGAAATTTATGGCACTAAATGCCCACGACAGAAAGCAGGAAAGATCTGAAATCAACACCCTAACATCACAATTAAAAGAACTAAATAAGCAAAATATTCAAAAGCTAGCAGAAGGCAAGAAATAACTAAGATCAGAGCAGAACTAAAGGAGATAGAGACACAAAAAATGCTTCAAAAAAACCAATGAATCCAGGAGTTGTTTTTTTGAAAATATCAACAAAATAGATAGACTGCTAGCAAGACTATAAAGAAGAAAAGAGAGAAGAATCAAATAGATGCAATAAAAAATGATAAAGGGGATTTCACCACCAACCCCACAGAAATAGAAACTACCATCAGACAATACTATAAACACCTCTATGCAAATAAACTAGAAAATCTAGAAGAAATGGATAAATTCCTGGACATATACTCCCGCCCAAGACTAAACCAGGAAGAAGTTGAATCTCTGAATAGACCAATAACAAGTTCTGAAATTGAGGTAATATTTAATAGTCTACCACCCAAAAAAAGTCCAGGACCAGATGGATTCACAGCTGAATTCTACCAGAGGTACAAAGAGAAGCTGGTACCATTCCTTCTGAAACTATTCCAATCATTAGAAAAAGAGGGAATCCTCCCTAACTCATTTTATGAGGCCAACATCATCCTAATTCCAAAGCCTGGGAGAGACACAATAAAAAAAGAGAATTTTAGACCAATATCCCTGATGAACATCGATGTGAAAATCTTCAATAAAATACTGGCAAACCAAATCCAGCAGCACACCAAAAAGCTTATCCACCACCATCAAGTCAGCTTCATCTCTGGGATGCAAAGCTGGTTCAACATATGCTAATCAACAAACGTAATCCATCACATAAACAGAGTCAATGACAAAAACCACATGATTATCTCCATAGATGCAGAAAAGGCCTTCGACAAAATGCAACAGCCCTTCATGCTAAAAACTCTCAATAAACTAGGTATTGAAGGAACTTATCTCAAAATAAATAATAAGAGCTATTTATGACAAACCCACAGTCAGTATCATACTGACTGGGCAAAAACAGGAAGCATTCCCTTTGAAAACTGCCACAAGACAAGGATGCCCTCTCTCACCACCCCTATTCAACATAGTGTTGGAAGATCTGGTTAGGGCAATCAGACAAGAGAAAGAAATAAAGAGCATTCAATTAGGAAAAGAGAAAGTCAAATTGTCTCTGTTTGGAGATGACATGATTGTGTATTTAGAAAACCCCATCATCTCAGCCCCAAGTCTTCTTAAGCTGATAAGCAACTTCAGCAAAGTCTCAGGATACAAAATCAATGTGCAAAAATCACAAGCATTCCTCCACCCCAATAATAGACAAACAGAGAGGCAAATCATGAGTGAACTCCCATTCACAATTACTACAAAGAGAATAAAATACCTAGGAATCCAACTTACAAGGGATGTGAAGGACCTCTTCAAGGAGACTTGCAAACCACTGCTCAATGAACTAAAAGAGGACACAAACAAATGGAAGAACATTCCATGCTTATGGATAGAAAGAATCAATATCACGAAAATGGCCATACTGCCCAAGGTAATTTATAGATTCAATGCTATCCTCATCAAGCTACTGCTGACTTTCTCCACAGAATTGGAAAAAACAACTTTGAAGTTCACATGGAAACAATAAAGAGCCTGCATTGCCAAAAAGAACAAAGCTGGAGGCATCACACTACCTGACTTTAAACTATCCTACAAGGCTACAGTAACCAAAACAGCATGGTACTGGTACCAAAACAAATATATAGACCTATGGAACAGAACAGAGTCCTAAGAAATAACACCACACATCTGCAATCATCTGATCTTTGACAAACCTGACAAAAACAAGAAATGGGGAAAGGATTCCCTATTTAATAAATGGTGCTGGGAAAACTGGCTAGCCATATGTGGAAAGCTGAAACTGTATCCCTTCCTTACACCGTATATAAAAATTAACTCAAGATGGATTAAAGACTTAAATGTAAGACCTAACACCATAAAAACCCTGGAAGAAAATCTAGGCAATACCATTCAGGACATAGGCATGGGCAAAGATTTCATGACTAAAACACCAAAAGCAATTGCAGCAAAAGCCAAAATAGTCAAATGGGACATAATTAAACTAAAGAGCTTCTGCGCAGCAAAAGAAACTATCATCAGAGTGAACAGGCAACCTACAGAATGGGAGAAAATTTTTTGCAATCTACCTATCTGACAAAGGGCTAATATCCAGAATCTACAAAGAAGTTAAACAAATTTACAAGAAAAAAACAACCCCATCAAAAAGTGGGCAAAGGATATGAACAGACACTTCTCAAAAGGAGAAATTTATGCAGCCAACAGACATATGAAAAAATGCTTACCATCACTGGTCATCAGAGAAATGCAAATCAAAACCACAATGAGATACCATCTCATGCCAATTAGAATGGCAATCATTAAAAAGTCAGGAAACAATAGATGCTGGAGAGGACGTGGAGAAATAGGAATGCTTTTACACTGTTGGTGGGAGTGTAAATTCGTTCAATCATTGTGGAAGACAGTGTTGTGATTCCTCAAGGCTCTGGAACTAGAAATACCATTTGACCCAGCGATCCCATTTCTGGGTATATACCCAAAGGATTATAAATCATGGCACTATAAAGACACATGCACACATATGTTTATTACAGCACCATTCACAGTAGCAAAGACTTGGAACCAACCCAAATGTCCATCAATGATAGACTGGATTAAGACAATGTGGCACATATACACCATGGAATACTATGCAGCCATAAAAATGGATGAGTTCATGTCCTTTGCAGAGACATGGATGAAGCTGCAAACCATCATTCCAAGCAACTATCACAAGGACAGAAAACTAAACACTGCATGTTCTCACTCATAGGTGGGAACTGAACAATGAGAACACATGGACACAGGGCAGGGAACATCATACACCAGGGCCTGTCAGTCAGTGGGGGGGCTTGGGGAGGGAAAGCATTAGGAGAAATACCTAATGTAAATGATGAGTTGATGGGTGCAGCAAACCAACATGGCATATGTATACCTATGTAACAAACCTGCATGTTGTGCACATGTACCCTAGAACTTAAAGTATATTTAAAAAAAGAAAAAAAAATCAACCTACAAAAGGCCGATTAATTTGAGAAAAGGCACACAAATTTATTTAAAGCATATACATGGGAACCTTCAGAATGGAGGCCCTACCCAATGACGGGGTGCAGAAGCTTATATACTATCTTGAGGTTACAGAAAGAATGGGAGCTCCCTTGAGGCGTAGCCAAAAACAGGTCATGGTGGTAAATCAGGTTATGGTGGCAGGACAGGTTATGGGAGGGGAAGAAGAGGAGGCCTGAGGAGCAAAGGTGGTCTCCTTAGATAGATGAACCCTCACAGGGAGCAGCCCTCAGAAAGAATAGACGGTGAAGATTTCTTTCAGATCTTTAAGGTGTGAGACTCTCGGTTCATCTTTCCCAGATCCTGACAAGGGAAGGCCTGGCTGCATCAATGCAGATTCTCCACAGATGCAAATTGTCCCCACAAAAGGCAGCTTTGCAGGGACGCTTCTGTTTGCTGGGCTCCTGACAGCCATCTCAAAATATGTCGAAGAAATCTATTTGGGGGTAAAACACTTGGATTTCCTTCACTGGCCTTCCAAGACACAGACCTCCCTATGAATGCTGTCTCCACCACCTGCTGGCCATATGACCTTAGGCAAGTCACTTCACCTTGCTGAGCTACTTCAGATTTATTCCTTCCCCTCTCCTCCACTCCTCTCCCCTCCCCTTCCCTTCCCCAAACTTTTTTTTTTTTTTTTTTTTGAGACAGGGCCTTGCTCTGTTGCCCTCGCTGGAGTGCACTGATGTGATCATGGCTCACGGTTGTCTCGACCTCCCAGGCTCAGGTGATCCTCTCAGCTCAGCTTTCTGAGTAGCTGGGACCACAGACACACACCACCATGCTTGGCTAATTTTTTGTGTTTTTTGTAGTGATCAGGTTTCACCATGTTGCCCAGGCTGGTCTTGATCCCCTGGGCTCAAACGATTCGCTTACCTTGGCCTTGCGAAGTGCTGGGATTACAGGCATGAACCACTGCGTCCAGCTCAGATTTCTCACCCATAATGTAGAGCTAATGATAACATCTTCCTCCAAGGTGGCTGGGAAGATAAGGCAATGGTTAAGAACGAGGCCTCTAGCAGTGGAATTAGATTCTCCTGAGTAAGAGCAGCCTCTGATTTGCTGGTGTCCTCATCCATTCCATTGGTCTGCTCTCCTCAGAGAGTTAGACTGTAGGTTAGGGAGGCAAAGACCTTTGAATCGCTCTTTTCCTGAAGAAAAGAAGATAAATGGTCCATTAGTGAGGCCCTCCTGCACATATAGCCCTGTGCCCTGTGCTCTAGATATCTTCTCTTATTGACCTTGACAACTACCAGGTAAGGCATTTTCATTACCCTATGTCACAAATGAGAACTCCAAGGCCATATAACAGGAAGTGAGGGTAAAAAACAGGGGCCAGCCTGAGTTTCATCTGGGGAAAGATGTCAACTCATTGTGGAGAAAACTGTTCTACTGCCACAGAAAGGCCCAGTCCTGCCTACCTTCTAGATTCTTGGTCTAGAAGAGGCACCTTCTCCCAGCCATGGGTGGAAATGCCCACTATGTTTGCCGAGCCTTGTCCTAAAAGGTGTATGTGCCTTAGAAGCATGCCTTAGGATTCAACCGCTTACCAAGCCCTTCCAAGAGGAGATCACCAGGATGATGTCACTGAAGCTCCCCAAGCAGACAAATATGCACAAACCTTTATAAAGATGTTTCAAAGCAATTTATAAAAGAATAGTACAGCCTGCTTTGGATAAACGGGGTTGACCTTGGGTATAGGGCTCAGAATGGAAGCTATCCAAGACTGATAGCACATTCTTGGGCTAGATATTCATCTCTTTGTTCCTATCTACATACCTTAATTAATATTTTATACATAATTTATAATTTTATATTTCCTCTAGCAGATACTCCCAGAGCTCTAGCCTGGCCCTAGGCTGTGGCAGCCATAACCATAAAAAACTGAGACAGAAAGCAAAGAAGAAATCAAGTAGAGAAAAGCAAATGCCTATGCACAATCTGATTTCTTTCAGATCCTGGATATGTGAGTTGGTATTTATTTGCATGTCTGGAATCTGTTCTAACTAGCCACCTCTATTCACTAGCTCCTTCTGTGTACTTCTCTTTTTCTCCAAGAAGCCTCACACAAGCTGGGCACTTGAAATAAGTACATACGATAAACGACCTGATTTCTCTAATAATATATATATATTTTTTTCTCATATATATATATATATATATATATATATATATATAGAGAGAGAGAGAGAGAGAGAGAGAGAGAGACTACATTTAACAGTTTGTGCAGTGCTTTCACATAAATTATCTTATCTGACCACCAACCCCAGAGTCCTACCAAAGAGTTCTTAATATGTCTATTTGACAGATGAGGAAACTGATATTCTGAGAGGTAACATGAGAGGGAGATGGTAAGTGGAGCACACACTGGAGAGGGATGCAGGAGTCCTAGGTAGAAGTCCTGGCATGGCTACTTATTCATTCCATGGCCTTGAAAAACTTATTCTGCTGCTCTGTGCCTCAGTTTCCTTAACTATAAAATGAGGGAATTAAATCAGATCATGGATGAAACTTTAAACAACGGGTGATAACCATCTGGAGCACTGCCTGGAGACAGATTCTGAGGCACATCTGGGCTAAGGAGGAATTCCAGTATAACCATAATAGGTTCATTACCCAACACACACAGCAAGTCAATATGCCAAGACATTGGGTTGCAGTGGAAAAAGAGGTTTAATCATAGAGTCACTGAATGAGGAGATGGGAGGAAGTGTCAAATCTTTCTCATGGAAAATGATTGAGGCTAGGAATTTTAACGGATTTGAAGTGGGCCAAAGTGCGGAGATCCTTGACTAGTTGAAGAGTGCAGTGTGAAGTCATGAAAAAGGGGATGAAGAAGCTGTTATTCTCATGCTGATTTCATTTCTCTGTGGGGGTCTTTCAAACTGGTTGCTGAAATTTGGGGTCTGAAAAACATCTTAAACAATCCTTAAACAAAAGCCTTATGATTCTAATGTCAGAGCGCCTGTCTATAGGAACAGTGGGGATGCAAATAGTCAGAATCTAGTGCCACCTGACTTTCAGCAATAAGGGAGTGGGCCAAAGTACAGCCCGATTCATGCTTTATTATAAATATATTTCTGTCCACAAGCCGGCATGTAATTCTCATCAACCCTGTGGAGATGGTTTCACTGGGATAGATTAGGAGGGGAGCATTAGCACAGGTGCTCCCTTTTTTTAGTCTCCCTTTTGCTGTCTTTGGGCTACAGGGTATTTATGAGCCCATTCCAGCTCTGAGAGTTTTGAGTCTCCAAGTGGTTTGCCCCTGAGGTCGCCCAGAAGAACTGGGACTGGGCTCATTCCTCTGCCCAATAGGCTTTCCACCTGCCAAGCTCCACTGTGAAGCACTAGACTTGGAATTGACTTCAGTCCTAGGCATTTAATCAATATTTGCTGAGCTTTTGCTTTGTAGTTTAGGAAAATCCACTTCTCTTCTTTGAGCCTCAGATTCTTCCCTCATTTGGCAAATGGAGCTAACTAGACATCTATCATAGTAACATATCAAGCAAGGGGCAGATCTGGCCTCCAGGCCAAGAGCTCCCTCACTGCGTGGCATTTCTTCCATCAGGGTGACTAGTAGGCTTGTGAGACTTCAATGAGATAAATTCTTCACACCAACTTCCAGCAACTCTGTCTCACCAAGTTTCTGGAGGTGGAAACAGACTCAGTAAGGAGCGCAGCTAATGGTGGCTGATAGCATGGGCTCTTGAAGGAGGCAGCTAACATTTACATCCTGACTCTGCCACTGTTTAAACTTAGGCAGGTTACCAGGCAGTGCCCCCGTTTCTCTATCTGCAAAATACAGCTATAACTAGCACCTACCTTGTAAGGTTATGAGGATACAAGTGAATGCATAGAAAAAGCTTAGAAGAGTGTCTGGCTCATTGTTAATGACCAATAGATGTTCACTATTATTATTGTCCAAGGTAACTGTATGGCAGATGTGCCTGACAGCAATAACTTAAGCGTACCCTGCAAATGACCCGATGGTCTAAGAAGAATGTGTGCTCAGAGTTCCAAGCTAAGGAATCCAGGAGGGGCCAACCCGGAGATTCATTTCTTATCTTTGAGGAACATCTGAAGCCTTGGCTCATTCCTTGGAACACAGGACATGAAAGGAACTGAGGCCCTTTGTTTTGGGTTAAATGGAGGTTGCTAGGGGAAGAGTGCTAAGTAAAAATGCTGTATAAATTGCATCCTTTTTGCAAATGACAGTGGTTTCCCTGTCTAGTCCTCTACCACTGAACCATCTCTGTAAGTCCCCCCAATAAACTCTATGCCTTGTTCGCTGCCTCCTAGTCTCTTCTTTGGCCTCTCAGACATGGTGGCATCTCTGTTGAAGTGAATAGGGATCCAGCACGACAGTAATGCAGCAAGTCACGGGCAGAACCAGCCTCCAAGCCAAGAGCACCCTCACCGCATGACACTTCTTCCATCAGGGTGACCCAGGAATGAGTGAGTGAGCAGGGACAAGAATCTTAGGCCCTGAGCAGCGCTCAGAGCTGGTTTCTGATTGAGTTTATGAAGTGTGGGCTTGTCTCAGGGCCTGTGGGCAAGGTGGCGGTAGTCCAACTGTGTAACCGTGTGAGGGTGTCAGCTCTGCAGAGCATGGGTAGAGAGAGAGAGGGAGCCTGCACAGCGGCGGATAGCAGGGAGACCTGGGAAAAGAACTCTTACCTCCAAGGTACTCTCTTCTTTTTCTTCCTCTCCCTCATTCTCCTCTTTACCATCTCCTCCTCTCCATCCTCCTCTCCCTTTCTCCTCTTCCTTCTTTTTATTTTTAAAAAATTTTTCATTGTATATTTTTCAGATTATGAAAGCAACATATATTTTTAAAAGTAAGATGTTACTTTAAAAATAACAGCTTTATTGAGATTGAGGGGAATCAAAGTATTATATCCCAAAATACATTTCTTTGACATATTTTGAGAAGGCTGTCAGGGACCCGACAAACAGAAGCGTCCCTGCAAAGCTGTCTTTTGTGGGGACAATTTGCATCTGTGGAGAATCTGCATTGATGCAGCCAGGCCTTCCCTTGTCAGGATCTGGGAAAGATGAACCGAGAGTCTCACACCTTAAAGATCTGAAAGAAACATTCACTGTCTATTCTTTCTGAGGGCTGCTACCTGTTAGGGTTCATCTACCTAAGGAGACCACCTTTGCTCCTCAGGTCTCCTCTTCTCCCCCTCCCCACAACCTCTCCTGCCACCATAACCTGATTTACCACCATGACTTGTTTTTAGCCATGCCTCAAGGGAGCTCCCATTCTTTCTGTAACCTCAAGATAGTATATAAGCTTCTGCACCCCATTGTGGGATTGGGTAATCATCTGTGATGCTCCCCGTGTGCACATGAATAAATCGTATGCCTTCCCCCCTCCACCAGTTAGCCTGCCTTTTGTGAATTGATTTTTCAGTGAACTCTACAATATCTGCTTGAGCTCTCTGAAACTGCCTTTGCAAAAACAACAGGAAATTATTACAGTGAAAGAGATCTGACCTAACCATCTCCATCTTGCTTCTAACCTCCAAGATGTTCTTGTTCATTCCTGGGTGTAGGCCAAACAACTTTTGGAGGAACTTAGTTTATAGTTTAATGTTGATTTAGGTGATAGCTGCCCTTTCTCAAAACAAGCCCCCTTCTCGTGTGGGAACTAAACTGCCTTTGCAAGACTAACAAATTAGCCTCAAGATTATAAATTATGGTTTAGGAGTCACTGTGGTAAAACTTGAGATCAGTGCTTGAGATACTGTGCAGATCCTGTATTCTGATGCACAAGGTGATGCCACCAAGACTGAAAAACGGGCTTATCTGGTCTTTTGGCCCCCACCCAGGAACTAGCTCAGCACGAAAGGTCAGCTTCAACTCCCTATGATTTCATCTTTGAACCGACCAATCAACACTCCTCACTTTCTGACCCCCTATCCACCAATTTATCCTTAAAAACACCGATTCCTGAATTTTTGAGGTAACTGATTTGAGTAATAATAAACCTCCCATCTCCCATACAGCTGGCTCTGCATGAATTAATCTCCTTCTCTATTGCAATTCCCCCGTCTTGATAAATTGGCTCTGTCTAGACAGCAGGCAAGGAGAACCCAATAGGTGGTTACATCTTCACACCTTTATATCCCCTTTCCTGATTCAGCTGGAGCCACTGAGGGACAGACCATTCCCCTGAAACAATGCCACTCCCCCGAGATGGCACCTGAACTTTGACAACACAGTTCAGGGGAAAGAAATGCCCAAATGATATAGGATAGGGTTCAAGCTTTTCCTTCTTCAGGAGTAGTGTGTGTCTGTGGTTGGAGGTGTGCAATCAGAGGCTGTGAGAACAATTGCTGGGGATGCTGCAAAGGGGCTTGGGTTATCAGATGCTGGTGGTAATGGACATGGAGTGGAAATAGATAAATCCATATCCTTTCCTTTTTTGAGAGCTAGTATTTGGACATTGTGCCCAGTTGTTTTCCAGAGATGATTCCAGAGTTCCCCCATAGACAGACAGTGGGGGACAGGTCCCCAGCCAGGTCAACATGGTTCCCCTGGGGCTAGTGAGTGGTCTCAGAGACCCCTTGATATCGTTGTCATTCTGCCTACCTGCCTCACACATTCAGGTTCCCCACCCTTGATGTGGCCCTGGTTGCTTTGACAATGAAGGATGGGGTTTGGACACTCAAGCCAGCCCACTGTGCTTTGGCATGTGTCAAGACTTACAGTTGAGGTGACAGAGGTGGGAGATACTGGGGCTCAGGTAGCAAGTTGTCTGCCTCCTAAGGCAGGTCTACTCCAAGCATGGCATGGACCCAACTATGCTCTTCCATTTTGCTAACTTATCTGGAGTCTTCATGTCTGCAGGTCTCACTAGAAATGCATATGTAGGCAGGAGTTTCCCAGGGAAGTTGGGGAGAGAGGAAGAGAGGGATAGAGGAAGGGAGGGAGGGAGGGAATGAACTAACTTTTGTTGAGCTTTATTTATATGCCAGGTACCATATTAAGCACCAATGGAAGAATGGGTTAATAGGGAAAGGCTTTAGAGTTAGACACTCATTCACTCACTCATAATTGTATCCATTTATTAAGTAAATATTTATTGAGCCTACTATGTGTCAGGCATTGTGCTAGATACTGGGGACACGACAGTGAAATTTCTAACCCCATGAAATTAAATTACAGTCTACTAGGAGAGACAGACATTAAGCAAAGAATTCCTCAAAATTATCCCTAATTACAAAGTGTGATAAATGCTCCGGAAAAAAATAGAGGCATTGAGAGTGTATAGTAAGGGGAGCCTGATTCAGACCGTGGGGCAGGGGAATGTCAAGGAAATCCTCTATGAGGAAAAGGAAGGAACGGACAGCATGAGTAGAAGTTAGCCAAAGCAAGAGTAAAGGGAAAAATGTTCCAGATAAAGGGAAATTTTAAAGCTAGAGCCTTGGGGTAGGGAAGAGATTAGAATGCTTAAAGAATTGAAAGGAAACTGGTGTGATTGAGGCAAAGAAATTGAGTCACCACATAGGGTTTGTTCCTTCCTAATTCCCTTCCAGGTAACCAAGGGTCAGGGACTTTGTCCTGTTTTTGAAAGGGGGAGAGAGAGGAAAGGGGGAGGCTGTTGAGGAAACCACAGGCTGCCCGGCTTCCCCAGCCCTGAGCCCAGCTCTCTCTTTCCTCCAGCAGCCCACCATAGTACAGGAACACTCAGTGAGAGGTTCTGGAACCTGGGAGGGGCCTAAGCCAGCCTGGCTATCTCCACTGCGTTCTTAAAAACCTGTTTCTAGTGTCCCCTTCTCTAAGTATCTTCTGAGTGCCTGTTCTGTGCCAAGCCTGTGCTGGGTGCCGAGGATATAGACATGAATTTGACATTTCTCCCTCAATGAGCTCACCGTCCAGTGGTGGAGGCATACAGAGACAATGACCACCTTTAGCATTGGGAGGACCTCAGCATCTAGCTTTCATCTCTCCTGCTGCAGTTCAGGGTGATGTCACCCCAGGCTCATTCCCACCAGCCCTTCCTTGGTTTCCTGATATCACCTTGGTAGGTCTATTGTAGGCGCTTCAGACATCAAGTCAGACTCCTGATAATGTTCTGCTCACGAAGACCAGGGACTTCCAATTTCCCTTTGGCTTTTCTGTCTCCACTATTTTATCTCCCAGCACTCAAAACTCAACAGAAAAATATTTACATAAGCTAGTGGCAGGGCTGGGCTGAGGTAGGGCTCACTGAAAGCTTCTGTATTCCAACCACTCTGAGATTACAGAATAGAAGAGGACACTAGACTTGGACTGATTTCAGAAGAAGGGATAGAAAGCACCTGGGACCTGGGGGATTAGCTAGCTAGAGTCACAGGAGAGATGCCAGACATCAGGAAGAAACCCCAATTCCCACTTCTTCTACCCTCCCCAAGCCATGCCAATCACTAGCCATGTCACAGGGTAGAGGTCCAGCCCTTCCTTTTGGGGGGCATGGGAAGACAGCAGGCACAGTGACACGGAGCGTAGGTTTGGGAACCCAGTAGCTTAAGGTTGACTCTTTACCAGTTGCAGGATTGTGATAGGTATTGCCAGTGCTCCTCAATATGAGGGTCTTTTCATTGCCAAGTGTTCAGAGGCTTATACATTTCCACTTCTTTGAAGTTACACGTGACCATGTGACTAGTTCTGGTTAAGGAACTGAGGGCAGAAGTGACAGGGGTCATATGTGGGTCTAAGCATCTAATTGCAGGTCCTTTACTCCACGGCTTTCTCTTGCACAGTTTTGGTGATGGTGAAAGGCCATGTTGAGATGGTGGAAGGCCATGTTGAGATGGTGATGTCAAAGTCACAAGATGATGGCTCCTCCTCCAGCCTGGGTGCTAGAACCCTCCTGTCGACCCACAAGGGACATATAATATGAGTGAGAAAAAACTCTCTTTTTAAGTCACCGATGTTTGGGTGATGTCTATCACTGCAGCATAACCTGGCCTACTCTAAAACAGGAATCCTAGGTCAGTTACTTAACCCCTGTGCCTCAGTTTCCTCATCTGTAGATCTGGGGTCATAAAAGTACCAACTTCCTATGAATATAAAGATGAAATGAGTCAATACATAAGGGGCTTAGAACAATCTGAAGTATACAATAAAGCACTCAATCAATGTTAGAAGTATCCTCCTCCTCCCTACCAGGCAAATCTCCTCAAACTTCTTTGGATTAACCAGAAAAATAAAGAAACAGACACATAGGCATGAGAGAGACTGTAAAGTCTTCTGGTTCCACTCATTTCTTGTCTGGACTTTCTATGCAGCATCCCTGCCAAGTAGTATCCAGCTCTTCTGCAGGTCTTAGCACTGGTTCCAAAGGCAGAGCTGCAACCTGTTCACAGAGACCTTCCCTCTCCCTACCCCCAGCATCTATAATTGGAGTGGGACTCAAACCTGGGATTCCTGCCTCCTGGTCTGGCATGAAACCGGTGACATTTACACTGTGCAGCACACCAGTTTCTGCTGTCACTGACACAGTCACTGAGAAAAGGAACTGGGTGCCCTTCCTCTCGAGCTACTTGGAAATAATGTCATCTCCTACCCACACTGACTCCTCTGCCCTGGGCTCCTACCAGTGTCCCTGAAAGAGACCTCCCTGAACACGTTTCCTGGGCTCAGAACCCTTTGACCATCTCCCTCAGTCGCTCCATCTCCTTTCCTTCCATTAAATTATTTCTGAAAGGGGCACCCTGCTGTCTTCCTCTATCAAGCTGCTATATGTATTCTTCCCGGGCTCCTGAACATTGGCTCCTTGCCTTTCCATGATCTGTACCTCTCTTGGTGGTCACAGCTTCCCTGCCCCTGAACCCACGGAAGGATTGTAGCAGAGGCTGTTGGCAAACAAAGCTCACTTGGCTCAAACGCTGGCAGATGGAAATGAATTTGCACGTTGGGAGCCCCTGTGGTCACACACATGAGGTACCATCTGAGAAGTGGAGAGCCTGCATCCCAAATGTTAGTCCCACCTGTCAGTCACAGTGTGTTGACTTCCACCATTTGGGATAGGATATTGCCTTGTGTTAAACTGCAAATAACACAGCAAAGCTATTATCCCTGGCCATATAGATGATTGGAGCAGGTGTTCTCGAAGTCTGGTCTAAGGAACTCCTCACTGGAATCATCTGGGGTGCATGTTTAAAATGCAGATTTCTGAGGTGGCTTTATGGAGCTGGTCATCTGTTATTGGAAGAATGGCTGCTGGGAGGAAGGGAAGAAACACATTTGAGCACAGGTCCTTACTCCTTCACCCTCTCCACCAAAAGGTCACCCAGATCTTACCTACAACCTCCACCCTATGACAACACCTCCAAGGTCTGACATCAGAGACTGCATCCCCTTGAGTCTCTATTTTTAATTAAAAAGAGAATGGGGGTACCACAAGATTCAGGAAGGCAGTTGTAATGTTTGGAGGACAACTCAGCCTGCCTTGAAGAACAAGAGGGTATGGGTGGAAACTACAGCTAGAGGAGTCCATGGGTAGAGGGAGGACTGCTGGTCAGACAGTAGGAAGAATTCCTGGCAATAGAACTTCTTCCAATTTGTGCAGCGGTTAACAGTTTATATAGCTCTTTTGTATTCACACCCTTCATTAAACCTCCCATAACATTGTGAGGTAAATATACTCATTACTTCTGTTTGACAGAATTGGAAACTGGGGATCAGACAGGTTAAGCAACGTGCTCAAGATCACACAGCTACTAAGTAGTACTGGAGGAGAGCTTTGACTCTAGGCTTCCTGCCCCTGTGATAGTTATGGTTGATTCTGTTATCAGTTGGGTGAAACCTGGCACAGATTCCAGGTCTTCAAGAGGGCACCAAGTGGGCTGGAGGCCCCAGAAGGTCCTCAACCTACATTATGATACCTTGTTTCTCCCTGGGGAGGACCTAGAGAAGACAAATGCTGATCCTTGCAGGTAATTAACTTTTATTGCTCTCCACTGGACTCTCAGCCATCAGCAACCACTGTTTGAACAAGGATGTCATCCTGGAAGCTCTCTGGACTGGCTGATGAGGCACCCACACCTCAGCTAGAATGGAAGACTTTTTGGGTGGGAGGCATCTGATATGGTTTGGCTCTGTGTCCCTACCCAAGTCTCATCTTGAATTGTACTCCCATAATTCCCACGTGTTGTGGGAGGGACCCAGTGGGAGATAATTCGAATCATAGAGACAGTTTTCCCCACACTGTTCTCATGGTAGTGAATAAGTCTCATGGGATCTCATGGTTTCATCAGGGGTTTCTGCTTCTGCATCTTCCTCATTTTATCTTGCCACCACCATGTAAGAAGTGCCTTTTACCTCCCGCCATGATTCTGAGCCTCCCAGCCATGTGGAACTGTAAGTACAATTAACATCTTTTTCTTCCCAGTCTTAGGTATGTCTTTATCAGCAGCATGGAAACAGACTAATACAGTAAATTGGTATCAGTAGAGTGGGGCATTGCTGAAAAGATACCCCAAAGTGTGGAAGAACTGGAACTTGGTAACAGGCAGAGGTTGGAACAGTTTGGAGGGTTCAGAAGAAGACAGGAAAATGTGGAAGTTTGGAGCTTCCTAGACACTTATTGAATGGCTTTGACAAAAATGCTGATAATGATATGGAAAGTGAAATCCAGGCTGAGGTGGTCTCAGATGGAGATGAGGAACTTGTTGGGAACTGGAGCAAAGGTGACTCTTGTTATGTTTTAGCAAGAGACTGGCAGCATTTTGCCCCTGCCCCAGAGATTTGTGTAACTGTGAACTTGAGAGAGATGATTTAGGGTATCTTGCAGAAGAAACTTGTAAGTAGCAAAGCATTCAAGATGTGACTTGGGTGCTGTTAAAGGCATTCAGTTTTAAAAGGGAAGCAGAGCATAAAAGTTTGAAAAATTTGCAGCCTGACAATATGATAGAAAAGAACATCCCATTTTCTTTTTTTTTTTCAAGTCTTTTCTTTTTTTTTAATACATTAAGTTTGAGGGTACATGTGCACAACATGCAGGTTTGTTACATATGTATACACGTGCCATGTTGGTGTTCTGCACCCATTAACTCGTCATTTACTTTAGGTATATCTCCTAATGATACCCCTCCCCCTCCCCCCACCCCCAACAGGCCCTGATGTGTGATGTTCCCCTTCCTGTGTCCAAGTGTTCTCATTGTTCAATTTCCACCTATGAGTGAGAACACGCGGTGTTTGGTTTTTTGTCCTTGAGATAGTTTGCTGAGTATGATGGTTTCCAGCTTCATCCATGTCCCTACAAAGGACATGAACTCATACTTTTTTATGGCTACATAGTATTCCATGGTGTATATGTGCCACATTTTCTTAATCCAGTCTATCATTGATGGACATTTGGGTTGGTTCCAAGTCTCTTCTATTGTGAATAGTGCCACAATAAACATATGTGTGCATGTGTCTTTATAGCAGCATGATTTATAATCCTTTGGATATACACCCAGTAACGGGAATAGCATCCCATTTTCTGAGGAGAAATTCAAGCTGGCTGCAGATATTTGCATAAGTATGTAAGTAAGCTGAAAGTTAATCCTCAAGACAATGGGGAAAATGTCTCCAAGGCATGTCAAAGACCTTTGCAGCAGCCTCTCCCATCACAGACCCAGAGGTCTAGGAGGAAAAAATGGTTTCATGGGCAGGTCCCAGGGTCCCCATGCTGTGTGCAGTCTAGGGACTTGGTGCCATGTACCAGCCACTTCAGCCATGATTGAAAGGGGTCAACGTAGAGCTCAGGTTGTCGTTTCAGAGGGTGCAAGCCCAACCTGTGGCAGCTTCCACATGGTGTTGAGCCTCAGGTGCACAGAAGTCAATAATTGGGGTTTAGGAACTTCTTCCTAGATTTCAGAAGATGTATGGAAACACCTGGATGTCCAGGCAGAAGTTTGCTGCAGAGGCAGAGCTCTCATGAAGAACCTCAGCTAGGGCAGTAGAGAAGGGAAATGTGGAGTTGGGCCCCCACACACAGTCCCTACTGGGACACTGCCTAATGGTGCTGTGAGAAGAGGGCCACCATCCTCCAGGCCCCAGACTGGTAGATCCACGTATAGCTTGCACTGTGCACCTGGAAAAGTCACAGACACTCAACACCAGCCTGTGAAAGCAGCCAGGAGGGAGGCTGTACCCTGCAAAGCCACAGGGGCGGAGCTGCCCAAGACATGGGAACCCACCTCTTGCATCAGCATGACCTGGAGTCAAGGGAGATCATTTTGGAGTTTAAAAATTTGACTGCCCCGCTGGATTTCAGACTTGCATGGGCCCTATAACCCCTTTGTTTCAGCCAATTTCTCCTATTTGGAAGGCCTGTATTTACCCAATACCTGTCCTCCCATTGTATCTAGGAAGTAATTAGCTTGCTTTTGATTTTACAGATTCATAGATGGAAGGGACTTGCCTTGTCTAAGATGAGACTTTGGACTGTGGACTTTTGGGTTGATGCTGAAATGAGTCAAAATTTTGGGGTACTGTTGAGAATGCATTATTAATTTTTAAATGAGAAGACACGAGATTTTGAGGGACCAGGGGCAGAATGATATGGTTTGGCTCTGTGTCACCACCCAAATCTCATCTTGAATGGTGCTCCCATAATACACTGGGAGGGACCAAGTGTGAGATAATTTGAATCATGGGGGCAGTTTCCCCCACACTGTTCTCATGGCAGTGAATAAGTCTCTTGGGATCTGATGGTTTTATCAGGGGTTTCAGATTTGCATCTTCCTCATTTTCTTTTGCTGCTGCCATGTAAGAAGTGCCTTTCACCTCCTACCATGGTTCTGAAGTCTCCCAGCCGTATGGAACTGTAAGTCCAATTAAATGTCTTTTTCTTCCCAGTCTCAGGTATGTCTTTATCAGCAGTATGGAAACAGACTGATACAGCATCTGTCTCCATTCTGCTCCCATGGGCTGGACCCACTCAATAACTTCAGTAAAAGTGAAAATCTTACTAATGTGAGGTGATATTTGCTCCAGTGATAATGCAAAGAGGGCAGAGGTCAGCCCCTGTCTAGTACAACCCTTACCTCAAAGCTGAAGAGCCAGAGTCAACTGCACGGCCACTCTCTGCTGAAGGAGTTTGGAAAAGATTTCCTGGCTTCTCTTTATGTCTTCATGGCACATGGCCACCTTCTCTGTTTGCTCCATATCTCAAGCACTCCTTTTTGTGCTAGGAAGAACCCACTGCATGGACTTGAGCACCAGCCTGGAAAACCAGGTTCTAGTCCCCTCACAGCTATTAACTCATGGTGTGACCTTGGCAACTCAGTTCCCCTCTCTGGGTCTCACATTGTAAGGGTCCTCCCATTTAATAGCTCAAGAAACCTCTACTTCCTCACTACTGCACTTGACTAGTCTTTTAAAAAGCCTCTGTTCAGATGATGCTACATAAAGAGTTAATGTGCATATCTGAAATTAAAGATTCACTATGGGGAAGAGATTGACTAACAGGAAAGAGAATAATATCTCAGTTGGAAATATGCAGCTGTATACCTGGAGATATTCAGTTGGACAAAGATGGATAGGACTGAGCTACTTGAAGGAAATGTTAGCATTCGAGAGTCCACTGGACTGCTAAAAATCTCCCCTTGGATGTCACCCCCAACATCTCAAAGCCACTATGTCTCCAACTGAACTCAGCATCTCTTCTCTCCTGACCCAGATCCCCACATCCAGTGGCTTTTCTGTCCTCATTATCTCTCGAGTTTGTCCCCTCCTTCATATCCACACTGCCACTACTAGGCCATCATCATCTTTCACCACTCACTTGGAAAAACATACTGCCTCCTCATTGGTTTCCCCGAGGTCATTCTTGACCTTCCAATCCATGCTCCACACCTCTGAAATACCCTTCCATGGCTCCCATCACTCTTCCAATGAAACCAAGTTATGGTCGGCCAGGCCCTGCATGTTCTGACTCTCAGGTCCTTCCTCAGCCTCCACTCTGCCACTTTTGGGTGGATGGTCCCACTTCCCTCTCACATAATGACTCTTGCCCATCTTCAGACTTTGGCACATGCTAGCTTCTCTGCCCAAAATGGCTTCCCTTATTTCTACTTCATCATTTGGCAAATTCCTTCTCATCCCCTGAGCCTCAGCTTACACAGCCTTTTCTTCAGGGAGCCAGTCTGGGTTGGGGAGGTTCCACACCCCTGTGCTTCTCTTTGTCACAGACCTGATCATACTGGCTAGTACTAGAATACACTGTTCTAGTATTTATCCAGTTATGTTCTAGACCCTCTCATGAGACTGGGAGCTCCTTGAGGACAAGAATCATGCCTTTTTTGTCCTTGGATAGCATCTTGTGGGTGCTTAATGCTTGTGTGTTGAATGAAAACTCTGGACACAGCTTGGTACTTTGAGCACAGTAAGCCAACGTTGATTGGATGGAATTAATATCCAGTAAAGAAATCGGGTATTTCAATCCTACCTTCATTTCACTGTTATCTCCAGTAGGCAGAGTTATCAATGAAATGGGGGGGTAGTATTGGGAAAGAGGTTAAGGTAGTGGAGCACAATTTTAGCTGGAATCTGAAGTTTCTGCTAGGAAAGACTACATGAGTTGAGAGAAGGAGAAGCCTGGTTGACCTGCAGGAGAGGGTGGAGGTGGTGGTGTATGTCATTGTATGGAAACCCTAAGGAAAGACACCTTTAGGAAGGTGGGGTGTATGTCATTATATGGAAACCCAAAGGAAAGATAGCTTTAGTGCTCCCAGTGCACCAGGCAGTCCCCTGCAACCAGGCTTAAAATCTGCTCATCCCTCCTGCGCTACATGGGGCTAGCAGCATGTTTGTACCCACTGTGGTGTTTGCCACCCACTGGCAGAGGGTGAAGTTGACTGTGAGACCCCATTCACTCCCCAAAATATTTGTTGAGCACTCATGATGTTCCAGGCACTGTTCTAGACACCGAGGAGCATAGCAGTGAATATAAGAGGCTAAAATGTACAAAAATCCCTTCCCTCATGCAGCTTATATTCCAGTGGAGGGAGACAGACAACTGAGAATGTAAATAAAATATCTAGAATGTTAGGTGGTTATAAATCTATGGAAAATCATTAAGTATGGAAGGGAGCTAAGAACTTGCTAAGGGGGCATGTGTTTCGATGATCAGTAGGGAGGTCAAGGAAGGCATTCCTGAAAAGGTGACATTTAAGCACAGGCTTACAGGAAATGAGAATCAA
This sequence comes from Papio anubis, assembly GCF_008728515.1. Lineage (NCBI taxonomy): Eukaryota > Metazoa > Chordata > Mammalia > Primates > Cercopithecidae > Papio > Papio anubis. The sequence goes on along the minus strand of NC_044996.1, from coordinate 82,964,440 downwards.
CTCCTGCAGTAGATGTCGTAAAGATTGACAGAGTCAGGAAGTGAGAGGTCCCCTGCCAGGCCTGAAGGTGAAGGCTACCATGAATGAGGAGTCGGTAACCTAAACAGGCACCCTGGAGACTGGGCTGGTCCTGGAATTTCATCACAGCTGTAGTCCCAAGTCTTCCCATTCCCACTCCAGCCCCCACCCTCACCACACAGACACAATAAGATAGCGCATCAACCCATCGGTCCAGAACTGCTTCTGAGTGGCTGATGTGTCATGCCTCATCCTACTTCACTTTAGCTGAGACTGATGTTCATTCCTGGGTATGACTGACAAGCCTGATTAACCATGGCAGATTGGTATTTGCTATCTCAGGTTCCTGCATTTATCAGGATGGCAGGAATGAGTGTGAATGAAATACCACCGTAACGGATCCAAAGTGCTTCAGGTACTGGGTGTGCCTGTTGGCACTGGGATTTTATGTGCAACCTCACTGACTCTGGGAAGTTCCTGTTCCCTGTCTGACCCTCAGTTTCCCCATTTGTAATATAAAGCCCCTGCCCTACCTCCCTTATAGGGCATATGAGGATAAAAATTATGTGAAAAAGTTAGAGTGGGATACAAAGGCCCTTGGGGGATGCCACCCTAGTGTGGTCTTTTCTGAAAGGTGGAGATGGCATAGCTCCTCTAGACATCTGCCTGTGCCTGGTCTTTTGATAAACCTCTGTCTGGTGTCACTGAACTCATCAGTTTGATCTCCATCTGTCAGAGAGAGCTGCTACAGAACCAGGGCAAGGATACTGTCTCATCAGGGGCACAGTAGACTACAGATATGGAACTGGGGTGCAGGCCCTTTTCCTCACTTGCTTACCATCCTCTGTGAAGAAATCCGAATCTATTCTCTTGGAGTAGACTCAGGAAATTTAGGAGGCATTCATCATACCAGGCACTGAACTAAGCACGTACGTGTGTGACGTGTGTGTGTGTGTGTGTGTGTGTGTGTGTGTGTGTGTTTCAGCATTGGGTGGGAGAAATACAAAGATAAACAAGGTCAGGTCTCCACTTCAGGGGCACACAGTTTAGTAAGAGGGGAGATATCTATGAAACTAGTTCTAATTCTAGACACCAACTGAATGCAGTAGGAGGAGGAGAAGGAGAGCTTGATTTCAATGGATAAAACCTAGGCTGGGCACGGTGGCTCTTGCCTGTAATCCCTGCATTTTGGGAGGCTGAGGCAGGAGGACTGCTTGAGCCCAAGAACAGCCTGGACAACATAGCAAGATTTTGTCTCTGAAAAAATTGAAAAATTAACCAGACGTAGTGGTGCAAACCTGTAGTCCCAACTACCCCAGAGACTGAGGCAAGAGGATCCCCGGAACCCAGAAGTTCAAGGTTACAGTGAGCTATGAACACACCACTGCACTCCATCCTGGGTGACAGAGTGAGACCCTGTCTCAAAAACAAATAAGCAAAAAGCCTAACAAGGCCTCAAAGTGTAGTTGAACCTTGAAAGATGGGAAACTTTTTGACTTTCAGAGATGATAGCATGAGCAACAACACAGGACACTTCAGGGAACTAGCCAGTAGTAAAGTGTGATTGGAGTGAGAGGAAGTGGGGAATAAAAGATGAGGCTGAGAAACGAGGGCTAAGACGTGACTGGGTAGGGCTTTGAATACCAAGCTAAGGAGACAGGGAGTCTTTGATGGAGAAGGGGAATTACACCAAGAAGGGTTTTAGAATAATCAGTCTAGGTGTGGAGAAAGGGGTGGTTGGAAGCAAGGTCACCTATGAGACCTTTGCTGTGGTCTAGGGAAGGGATGCTGATACCTCAGTTCAGGGCAGTCAGTGAGAATGGAGAGGAGGGGGTGGGTGGAAAAGATATCACCAAAGTGACTGCCACCTCACCTGGAAAATGATTGATTATAGGAGTGAGGGAAAGGGGTTTCTAAATTTGCTGCTAATAAACACCATCTTCCCCTTTCTTATACTTGCGCAGTTGGATTGGGAGTGGGGGTAGGGCTAGATCAGGTTCCCATTTAGTGCTGTAGCATTTCAACTTATCCATTTCAGCCTCTGAACTCTGAAGCTTGATTCACTGTCATTCCAGTTTTTGGGGTTTTGTGTGATTTGCAAATTCCCGAGAGCCAGGCTGCCTTGCTACTTACTAGCTGTGTGATCTTGGGCAAGCCACCTAACTTCTATAAAACCATAGAGTCCTTATCAGTATTATGGCGGTAATGATAGTATCCACTCCATAGGGTATATGTGAAAATTAAAGGAAAGACGTGCTGCCTGCCACATTGTAAACACTTGATAAATGCTATTATCATTATCGTTCAATTCATTTTTCCTTAATACCTATGTTGTGCCTGACAATGTGCCAGATGCCCTGCAGAATGCAGAGGATTAGGCTTGGTTTTTGGGAAATAAATGTACGCTAACTGGACAAAATCCAGCAGGCTCATGGCTATAGTAGAGAGGCTCAGAGTGATGTGGTGAGAAGGGAGAGGAGAAGAAGTCATTGAGCCTGATGAGATGCAGTAAGGTTGGGGGAGGGAGATAAAAATCTCCTTTTTGGGCAGAACGTGCCAGGCATCCCCTGAGCAGTGGGGCATTCATGGCCACAGCTAGGTATATGAAGCTCTGAAGTCCTTGTCCAGGCAGAAGGAGGGCTCAAGGGGCTAGAAGTCTCCTCTACAGCCCTTTTCCCAGCCTAGTTCCTTGTCTCCAAGCCTTTGTGTTAAATTTAAGTGATTATTTTGTTTAGGTTATGAAACTAATGCTATACCAGTTAGGATTTATTCACAGACAGCAGAAATCACTCTAGTTGCTTTGAGAAGAAAGAGGTTCATTACCAGATAGTAGGTGGTTTTCACAATTGTTGGAATGGCTGGAAGCGAATTCTAGGTTGAGCTTGCAGGAACAATTTCCAGCCTTCAGAACCACACTGTCTCTTTCACCAGCAACATCAGCAAAACTCAGTTCCAAATTTGATTGCAATTCATTATAAGAATGGAATCACCTCTGGAACTCCAGCTGCAAAGGGGTCTGGAAAATGCAGATTTTAGTTTTTCACTCAACAATATTGAAAGTCATATAAAAAGGATGCTGAAATGGATGTCAAGGAAGCCAGTCCATAATATGCAGCACATAGACCCATTTCCGAAAATTAGTAAGGTAGAAAGTAAAAGAAAAGAAATAATCAATAATCCTACAATGTAATGACAACTCCTGTTTAATATTTTGGTACAATTCCAAGTTTGCACCGGTTTATGCTGTCACCAGTTGTGCTGGGCATCTTCTGTTTGCCCATCTGGATCCAGTTGCTACTCCTTCCCTCCGTGCACTGTGTTCCATAAGGCCAACTTATATGGATTATATCTACAGTGCTACCTCTCCTTTGGGTCCCACGAAGTGCAGCCAGTGGAGAAGTCTGGCCAGAGATCAGCTAGATGGAGGAGAATGATGTGAGGGCACATATTTCTTGGTTTCCTTCCTGTGGGGTCACCATGTGCAGGCCTGTGTCTCTTGCTGCTCTTCTCACACTTTCTCTTTCCAGATTCTGCTAACTTTTCCCTTCTCCATCCCTCCAGGCCTCTCTGCACAATTTCTTGTAGTTTCCTTATTTCTTCGCCACACTTTTGTAAGCAACCCCTTTGTTAAGCTATCTTCAGATTAACCAATTTGAGTGTATCATCTGTTTCCTGCAGGGATGCTGTGAGATGCACCACTATATGAATGCCCATTTCCATCACTAGAGGTTCCCTAAGAATCTGTCCACTTGAGAGGCTGAGACAGGAGGATGGCTTAAGCCCAGAAAGTTGAGGTTGCAGTGAGCCATGTTTGTGCCACTGCACTCCAGCCCGGATGACAGAGCAAGACCCTGTTTCAAAAAAAGGTAGAAGATTGGAGTTTAAAACTATTATTGTAGAATTGTCTGTTCCTCCTGTCAATTCTATCAATTTTTGCTTCTTATATTTATGGACTTTTTGTTGGGTGCATATATGTTCATTTTGCTATATTCTCATGAATATCTGAATAGACCTATAACAAGTAAAGAGATTGAATCAGTAATTAAATAACTCCCAACAAACAAAAGCTTGGGACCAAATGGCTTCACTAAAATAATTAACACCAATTCTTCTCAAAACCTTCCAAAAAATGGAGGATAAAGGAACACTTTCTAACTAATTTAATTATGTCTGTATTACTCTGATACTAAAGTCAGACAAAAATAACACGTTAACAAAAAACAGATAAATAACACTTGTGAATATAGATGAAAAAGATTCAACACATTAACAGTAAGCTAAATTCAGCAGCATATTAAAAGCTTTATACATGTTACCAAGGGTGATTTATCCCAGGAATGCAAGTATCTTTCAATGTACAAAAAACAACCAATTTGTAATATGCCGTATTAATAGAATGAAGGGGAAAAATCCACATTCTAATCTCAATTTTTGTCGAAAAATAATTTGACAAAATTCAACACCTTTTCAAAACTTACTAGAAAGTTACAGTATTTACAACAGTTTGGTCCTGGCTTAAGGATAGATATATTGATGATTGGAATCAAATTTAAAGTCCAGAAATAAACCCAAATACCTATGGTCAGCTAATTTTTGACAAAGGTATCAAGACTACTCAACAGGGAAGAAAGAGTCTTTTCAGCAAATGATGCTGGGATAGCTAGATATCCACATGCAAAAGAATGAAGTTGGACCCTTACCTCATACCAAATACAAAAATTGACTAAAAATGGATCAAATACCCAAATATAAGATTGAAAATTATTTTTAAAAACTCTCAGAAGAAAACATAGAAGTAAATTTTTATGACTGGATTTGGCAATGATTTTTTAGACGTGACACTAAAAGCACAAGTAGTAAAATAAAAAATAGATTAATAGAATTTCATCAAAATTAAAAACTGTTGTGCATCAAGGAATACTATCAAGAGAGTAAAAAGACATGCCACACAGTGGGAGAAAACACCTGTGAATCATGTATCTGTAAGGGTCTATCTGGAGTATATGAAGAACACGAACAACCCAGTTCAACAAAGCACTTGAATAGACATTTCTCCAAATAAGACATACAAATGGCCAACATGTACGTTAAAATTTTATCAATGTCACTAATCATTATGGAAATGCAAATCAAAGCTAAAGAGCTTATTTCACTTCCACTAGATTGGGCATAATTTAAAACATAGAAAATGATAGGTGAAGAAATTGAGACCTGTGTACGTTGCTGGTGTAAATGTAAAATGGTACACCCACTGTGAAAAACAATTTGGTGACTACTCAATATATTAAACAGAAAATTACCATATGACGAAGCAATCTTACTCCTAGATATATACTCTAAAGAATTAAAAACAAATGTTCAAATAAAAATTTGTAAATGAATGTTTATAGCAGCATTATTCATAGTAGCCAAAAGGTGGAAACAGCTCAAATGTTTGTCAATGGATAAACAAAATGTGGCATATCCATAAAATAGAATATTTTTTAGCCACAAAATAAAATGAAGTACTGATACATGCTACAACATGGGTGAACTTTGAAACAAGGCAGGCACAAAAGATCACATATCATATTATTTCATTTATAGAAAGTATCCAGTATAGATAAATCCACAGACAGAAAGCAGAGGGGCTGCCAGGGGCTGGAGGGAGAGGGGAATGTTACAAGGTCTCCATTAGGAAGATTAAAATGTTCTGGAGCTAGATAGTGGTGATGGTTGAACAAAACTGTGAATGGACTAGTTGCCAATGAATTGTACATGTTAACAGTGGTTAAAATGGTAAATTTATATTTTGTGTATTTTGTCCTAATTTTAAAAAAGAAAAGAAAAGAAAGGAAAGCTCCAGGAAAACAAAAAGCTGTCTAAAAAAGGCTAAGAAAGGGAAATAGTTGCATCACAAACTACTTGGATATGAAGGAAACACAAGGTACATAGCCACCATAATGCCATTATTGCTTGTTTTCAGCTTTTAAAATCAACCTATAGAGAAGCCACAGAAGACTTAATTAGGCTCATGGAAATGTCATCAATCTTGACAATGTAAAATTAAAAGTATACGTAATGAAAGATGGGATGTAGAAAGGAAGAGAAGAGCTGAAGAGGAAAGCAGGGCCACTAATAATCTTATCTTACAGAATGGGGAGTCAAGAGATGTTGTGCAGAGTTGATAAAGCAAGAAATATAGGTGCAAGCAATTGTCTAAAGCTACATAGAAAATCAAGGAAGGAACTAAAGATAAGGTGTTTATGGAGAAGACAGGAGTAGGAGAGGTTGTGTCTTAAATTGATAGATTAAGAAAAAGCAGCTATGTATAGTGTTAGGGATAAATGAAGGAACTAATCACCAGAAGAAACAGCTAAAAGAGGAGAGGGTCTGGCATGGGAAAAGGTGGGGCAAAGGACTGTTTATTGTTATAATAAAAACTTCTACTCTTTGATTTTTAATCATATACATGTATTTGTTTGATTTCAAAAATACTTATTAAATTCTGTAGCTCTAACCATATCCACTCCTAGCCTTAAATCCTTCTAAAGCTCTCCAGTGATACAGGTTAACTTTTGAACTTTTTATATGTAATTCAAAGTCCTTTAAAATCTGGCCCCAACCTCCATTACCAACATTATAACTAGTCTTTTCCTTAAAGAACTTAGGACTCTGACCACACCAATCTATTTGCAGCATCTGGGGTGCCACTCTCTTTCATCCTCCATGCTTTCGTACATTTTGCTGCCTCTGTCTGGCATTCTCCTTCTCTTCCTCATCTCCCTAATGAATCCACGCTCGTCCTTCCAGATTCTGCAAATGTCACCTCTCCCAGGAAGCCTTCTCTTCCACCTTGAAGAAAGAGTTTTGCCTTCTTTCCTCTCTCCTCTCTCAGCATTTTGTATACCCCTCTACTATAGCTCAGATTACATGGGATTTAACTTGATGTGTCTGCTTTCCCTTCTGGATTGTGAATGCTTTGACGACAATGAACAGCTTTTATCCATGTTTGTATTCCCAAGGCTTAGCCCATTTCTTATTGAATTGAATTCATTTTTTGAAAGGTTGATTGAAAAAAATAATCTTTACTAAGAAACTATGGAAAAATAAGAAAGTCTCAGAAAGTTAGTACAGTTTATTTTATTACAGCATCATCAAAACTATGAAGAAAGAAATGATTTTGGTTGTTTCTCAAAATGTTAAACACAGAGTCACCATATGATCTAGTAATTCCACTCCAAGGTTTATACCTAACAGAAATAAAAATACACGTCCACACGAAAGCTTGTATACAAATGTTTATAGCAAGGTTTTTCATAATATCCAAAGGAAACAACCCAAATGTCCATTAATTGAGGAACTAATAAACAACATGTGGTATATTCATACAATGAAATAGTATTTTGCCAGGAAAAGGAATGAAGTACTGATACATGCTACAACATAGATAACCTTGAAATTCTGCTAAGTAAAGCCAGACACAAAAGGCCACATATTGTATTACTTAATTTTAATGAAATGTTCAGAATAGGCAAATTTATAAAGACAGAAAGTAGGTTAATGGGTACATAGGGCTTGGGTTGGAGTGGGGTCAAATGCAAGTGACTGCTAATGGGTACAAAATTTATTTTGGGGGCAATGAAATGCTCTCAAACATGGTAGTGATGATGATCACACAAATTTGTGAATATACTAAAAACCATCATATTGTACACTTTAAAGTGGTGAACTTCATGATGCTTAAATTTTATGTCAAGATAGCTGTTTAAAGAAGAAAGAACAAAAGAAAAACCCTTAGATAAAAGCCTGGAAGGAAGTACACCAAAAGGTCGACAAGTGGCTAACTTTGGTTTGTGGGATTTTGTGAAGGTGATTGTTATTCTTTTCTTTTATTCTACTTTATAGTGTCTTCTAATACACTCTATGATGAATGTGTATTATTAAAAACAGACACTTCATGTTTTAAAATATGAAGGAGGAAAGGAGAGAGGAGAATTAACACATTCTGAGTACCTAGTATGTACCAGCTGTGTGAATCCTTATAGCATTCATGTCAGGTTGCTGTTTTTATTTCAACTTCACCAGTGTGAATGAGATGTGAGGATTCATTGTCTTCCATTATCTTCCCGCTTCTAAGAAGCTTCTTGGGTTTTCTTGCTTGATTTGGGGCCTTTAGATTTGTTTTACTGGTAATGACTAAGGGAAGATTGAAAGGGGCCTTGAAAGGCTGGACTGGCCGTAAAAGTAGACTGACCAGAAGAAGAAAAGAAAGGATCTGGGGAAAGATTAGAGGAGGGTGTAGAAAGAGAAGAGGCGACCATGGCTGAAAGTAGGCAGAATTAGCCTTGTAGTGTAGACGGGGAGGACTTGCAGTGGTGCCTGACTCTTTATCATTTTGACCTCCGCTCAGACATGGCCTCTTCAAGGGCACCTCCATGCCCGTCTCTAAAGGAACCCCACTCACCTCTGTCTTCATCTTTTTCTATCTCATTACCTTGTGTCAGTCTCTGCAGAGTATTTACTACTATCTGAAAGTGTTCTCATCACTGACTAATTTCTCTTCTGTCTTCTCTCTCTGAGACATGAGTGTCTTTATACAGCCGGGACCTTCTCTGGCTTGTTTGCTGCTGTATTGCAGGACTGAGAAAAACGTCTGGCAACATTGTAGTGTTCAAACAGTGAGACAGCTGTTGCTGTTGTCATTCACCCACTCCCCTCCCATCACTTATCTCCACTTTGTCAAATGCCTGCCATTCATCCTTCAAAGCCCAACACCCAGCAACGCCTAGAACTCAAACTTCTAGCCTCAAAGTGAGCTCCTGACCTTGGCACATGAGCCCACCTCAACTACTCCCACATCTCTCTCACCTTTCCAGTTGGATGATAAGCTCTTTGATGCCAGGGTCTGTTTCTCATATTTCATTTCAATACATTTTACTGAGCTTATTTTTTTTCTTGTTTGTGTGTGTCAGAGAGTAAACATATGAAGAAAATGGCAACTTTAGACTACGATAAGTGTTATGACAAAAATAAAACAAGAGATGGCCTAAACCATGATTAGAGTTGGGGGAGTGGCAATAAGTTAGCCTGGATGATTGGAGAAGGTTCCCTGAGGAGGTGGTAATTGAACTGAGACCTGAATGAGGAGATATGAATAGCTTTCTATATCTCCCACAATGCTTTGCATACACTATGTGGTACACACTGTATATTTGCTGCTTGGTTGAGCATGGAGTCTCGGGGATAGAAGGTTCCTTGAAAGTTTTCTAATCCAGGTCCAAGCCTACATAGGTTTAATTTCCCAACAGTAGGACACTGCCCTCAAGTGGTACAATCGGCCTCAAGGTCGCCAAAGTTTCCCACTGGAGGACGTCCTCAAGACTCCCTTATGGATAGCTGCAGAACTAGCATTTTCCAGGCACCTGCTGTGTGCCTGAAACTTTTATATTCAGTATCTTAACCCTTATCTGGTGGTACCATTATCATTCCCATCTGAAAGATAAGGCAAACTCAGAGAGTTTATATAACTTACCCAAGGCCACGCTGCCAGCAAAAGTGTAGTGAATTATCTGACTCCAAAGCTGGTGCCTCTTCCTACCATTCTTTGCTCCCTTAATTCTGAAGTTTAAACTACCTTGTTCAGGCTTTAGAAGTTCTTTGAGATTCCCAACCTCAGAACTGCCTTGGTTTTCTTGGGCCTTTCTCACTGGAGATATCAGCTCAGCCTATTCCACCTAGTGACCCTACAGAGATGTGAAGTTCCACTGTCTTTATTTTTCATGATCATAACATGAGGACTGCGATCTTGTGTGACCCAAAATGCCCCTGGCTGGACATTCCCATACCTCACTCAGGCTTCCTTCACCAAATTTGGACTCGCTCCTATTTCGTGTGTGTGTGTGTGTGTGTGTGTGTGTGTGTGTGCACGCGCCTGGTCCCCAGGCAAAGAGGTCATTTCAGTCCCCTGCATTGTGACCTTTTCTCTTCCCCATCTACTACCTAATCTGCTGCGCCTGTTCCACCTCCTGTTTTATCTCTCCTGTGGGCCAATGCAAGGTATTTACTCTTGCATATCCCAGAGAAGATCCTGCAGATCTCCTATACTTCCTCCCTCTCTCTGCCTCCTTCACAGTCACAGGGCCTGAGCCTGCTGCCAAGAGGTAGAAACAAGAGAGGAGGGGCCTGGGCCTCTCTGGGACTCTTTGAGGCAGCCTGTTGTGAGAGGTGCATGCCCTCGTGTGTTCACATCGTGTAAATTCAGGCTAAAATTAGAGCCTATGGCCTTGCTGTTGGACCCTTCTCCATGACCTGGCCAAGGATAAGCTTTTCCATCTACCTGTGCCATTGTCTCTCTGGCATTTGAATCAGCCTAGGTCTTGGGAACGTTATCTCAGTCTCACTCCAAAAGTAACTCCTTTTGGTCTGGCCATTCTCTCTCTCTCTCTCTCTCTCTCTCTCTCTCTCTCTCTCTCTCTCTCTCTTTCTCTCTCCTGTAACTATACAACGATAATAGCCACTCTTTGTCCTGAATGTCAGGAGATTCATATGCATTAGCTCATTCAATCTGCACAACACCCTGGTAGGTAAGTGTTACTTTCTTGATCTATAGTAGGCACTTAATGAATGAATGAATGATATCTCCCCAGTTCATCACAGAACAAACAGAAGCTCAGGGAGAATCACACAGGTAATAAGAGACAGATATAAAATAGAAACCCACGTCGGTTTGACCTCAGAGCCAGGACTCCCAACAGCTATATTAGGATGCTTCTGACACTACTGAGGTTCCTTAAATCCCCAGGTTTGTCTGAGGGGAAAACTGAGGGTTGTGATTAGCTACACTGGTTTTCAAGTTAGAGAGCTAGTAAGTAGGCACCATACCTCCCTAACTCTGTGAGTGTGGGCAAATTACTTAACCTCTCTGTACCACAACTTTTTTGTTGACAAGTGATAGTATTTATAGTAAACAACTCAGAGGGTTGGGCCACTTTAATGAGATAGTGTACATAAAGGGTTTAGCATAGGGCTTGACACATAGTAATTGCTCTGCCCCTTGCTACTCACCCCATATCCTCAACCCCTTTCTCCATTCTAGTGAGGTGAATGGTAGCCACCAAAAATATATGACCTTGTTCTAAATCCTGGACATGTGAATCCTGGAACCTGTGAGTGTTTGCTTATTTGGAAAAAGCATTTTTGTGGATGTGATTAAGTTAATAATGTTGAGATGAAGAGATCATCATGGGTTATCTGTGTGCATTCTAAATCCAATGACAAGTGTCATTGTTAGAGAGAGGCAAAGGGAGATTTGTGTATCACGGTATCTAAGTATTGTTTCGGATTTGGGTTTTTTTTTTTTTTTTTTTTTTTTTTGAGACAGAGTCTCTCTCTGTTGCCCAGGCTGGAGTATAGTGTTGCGATCACAGCTCACTGCAGCCTCAACCTCCTATGTTCATGTGATCCTCCCACCTCAGCCTGCCAAATAGCTGGGACTACAGGTGCATGCCACCATGTCTGGCTAATTAAAAATTTTTTTTTGTAGAGACAGTGGTCGCTATGTTGCCCATACTGGTCTCGACCTCCTGAGCTCAAACAGTATTCCTGCCTCAGCCTTCCAAAGTGCTGGGATTATAGGTGCAAGCCACTGCACCCTGCCATATCTACGTATTACTAACTTTACGTCATAATATTTAATTTTCGGGATATTAGAAGAAGAGTAAATATCACAGAAGGACTTTACCTCCTCTTCTGGAGAAGGGGTTAGTGCATTTTTGGTTGTATGCAGGATAATTGTATCATGTCAGGTGGAATTGTTATTTTATTTATTTGGAGATTAAGTACAATTTAAGGAGATGTATATGTGTGTCAAGTTGACAAGGGGTGGACTTGTGATTGTTAATTTTATGTGTCCACTTCACTAGGCCATGGGTTGTCCAGATACTTGGTCAAACGTTATCCTGGGTATGTCTGTAAGGGTGCTTTGGATGAGATGAACACTTAAATAGGTAGACTCAGTGAAGCAGATTGCCCTCCATAATGTGGATAAGACTCATTCAATGACTGAAAGCCTAAATAGAAAAAAAGGCTGACTCTCCTCTTAGTAACAGATAATTATCTTGCCTGATGGTCTTCAAACTGGGACATTGGCTCTTCCTGGTTCTGCAGCAGCCTGCTGGCTTTAAGACTCAAATTGGGACACTGGTGCTGCAGATTTTGGACTCACCATGCACCCTAATCACATGAGCTGATTCCTTATAATAAATCAGTCTCTCTTTCACGCATGCTGTCTCTCCAATTGTTTCTCTGGTGAACCCTGACGGATACAAGGAAATAATGCTTCCCAATTCATTCTGTGAAGTATTATCCTGATAGCGGAACCAGACAAAGACATTAGAAGAAAAGAAAACTACAGACCAAACTGTATCCAGTAACACAGAAAAAGGATTAAACGCCATGAACAAATGAGATTTATCCCTATAATACAAAGTTTGTTGAATACCCAGTAATCAATCAATGTAATAAATTACATTAACAAAATAAAGGCCAAAAATCACATAATCATATGAATGGGCACAGAAGAAGCATTTGATAAAATCCATCATCTTTTCATGTTTTAAAAAAACTCCACTAACTAGGGTGAGAAGGGAATTTCCTCAACCAGATAAAAAGCATCTACAAAAAACAAACAAACTAACAACAAAAAACACAGCTAACATCCTACCTAATTGTGAAAGACAGTTCTTTTCCCCTAAGTTCAGGAACAAGACACGGATGGCGGCTCTCACCACTGCTATTCAATATTTTATTGGAGAAGCTAGCCAGGGCAATAAAGCAAGAAAAATAAATAAAAGGCATCTAGATAACAAAGGAAGAAGTAAATATTTATCTTTATTTGCATATGTTATAAGCATATAAACAATTCTAACGAATTTACTAAAACCTAATAAGAGAAAAAAGTTAGCCAAAGATGTAGGATACAAGATCAATGTACAAAAAATATGTGTATTTTAAACACTAGCAATGAACAATCCGAAATGAAATTAAGAAAACAATTTTATTGATAACAGCAAAAAGAATACTGAAAATAAAATTAATAAAAGAAGTTCAAGACTTATACTCTGAAAACTACAAAACATTAACAAAAATTAAAGAAGATCTAAATACATGGAAAGTCTTCCCCATTATTCATAAAATGGAAAACTTAATATTTTAAATTTAATCTCCAAATTGAACTACAGATTCAATGCAATCCCTATTAAAATCCCAGATGGCTTGTGTTTTGCAGATTTAATAAGCTAAAATTTATATGGAATGCAATGAACCCTGAATAGGCAAAATAATCTTGAAAAAGAAAAACAAAATTGGAGGCTTCTCATACCCCGATTTCAAAACTTACTACAAAGCCATAGTAATCAAGACAGTATCATATACACTTAAAGACAGATATATAGTACAGATGTATAGATGTAAAGTGGAATACAATTGAGAGTCCAGAAATAAACCTTCATACTTATGGTCAATTGATTTTCAACAAGGATGCTAAAACAATTCAACGGAGTAAGAAAAGTCTTTCCAACAAAGGTGCTGGGACATCTGGATTTCCACATGTAAAGAAATGAAGTTGGATCTCTACCTCACACTATATACAAACATTAACTCAAAATGGATCAAAGATCTAAATGTAAGAGCTAAAACTATAAAACTCTGAGAAGAAAATATAGGGGGAAATATGCATGACCTCATATTTGGCAATGGATTATTATATATAATACCAAAGCATAAAAACAAAAAAGAAAATAGATAAATTCGACTTCATCAAAATTTAAAATTTCCATGCTTTAAAAGGACACTATCAAACAAGTGAAAAACTCATACAAAGGGAGAAAATATTTGCAAATAATATACTTGATAAGGAAATTCTATCCATAATGTATTAAGAACACTTATAATCGACAAGTAAAAACTGAGTTAAAAATTAAAAGAGTATTAAATTAATAATTCAGTAAAATATTTCATAGACACTTCTCCAAGGAAGATATAAAAATGGCCAATAGGTACATGAAAACTTTCTGAATGTCATTATCAGGAAAATGCAAGTCAAAACCACAATGAGATACCAGTTCACACCCACTGGGATAACTATAATAAAAAAGATAGAAAATAACAAGTGTTGGGGGAGAATGTGGAGAAATTGGGACCCTCATACATTGCTGGTGGGAATGTGAAATGGTACATTCACTTTGCAAAGGAGTTTACAGTTTCTCAAAAAGTTAAAAATAGAATTGCCATATGACCTAGCAATTCTACTCCTAGGTGTATAACCATGAGAAATATAAACATATATGTCCACACAAAAAATTGTACATATACGTTCATAGCAGCATAATTGATAATAGACAAAAGGTGGAAGCAATCCAGATGTTCATCAAGTGATTAATGAGTAAAAATTATATGGTCTATCCATGCAATGGAATATTATGTGGCAATAAAAAGGAACAAATTATTGACACATGCTACAACATGGATGAACCTCAAAAATGAGATGCTAAGTGAAATAAGCCTGTCACAAAAGACCACATAGTGTATGATTCCATTTATATAAAATGTTCAGAACAGGCAAATCTATTGAGACAGAAAGTAGATTAATAGTTTCCAGAGGATAGGGAGAGAAAGGAATGGGAATGGTTGGTGACTGCTAATGGATAGGAGTTTTTTGGAGGAGGATGAAAGGTTCTGAAATTAGATAACAGTGATGTTTATACAACTACACACATCTAAAACCTACTGACTTGTACACTTTTAAGGGGGCAGTCTGGGCACAGTGGTTCACGCTTGTAATTTCCGCACTTTGGGAGGTCAAGGTGGGAGGTTCACTTGAGCTTAGGAGTTCAAGACCAGCCTGGGCAACACGGCAAAACTCCACCTCTACAAAAAAAATTTTAAAATTAGCCAGGCATCAGCCTTGCTAGAGATGTAGACAGCCAAATACAAGAAGCTCAAAGAACACCTGGGAAATTTATCCCAAAAAGATCATTGCCCAGGAACATAGTCATCAGGTTATCTAAAGTCAAGACAAAGGAAAGAATCTTAAGAGCTGTGAGGCAAAAGCATCAGGTAGCCTATAAAAGAAAACTGGCTGGGCATGGTGGTTCACACCTGTAATCCCAGCACTTCGGGAGGCTGAGGTGGGCAGATCATGAGGTTAGGAGTTCGAGACCAGCCTGGCCAATATGGTGACACTGCATCTCTACTAAAGTACAAAAATTAGCCAGGTGTGGTGGTGCATGCCTGAAGTCCCACCTATTTGGGAGGCTGAATCACTTGCACCTGGGAGGCGGAGGTTACAGTGAGCAGAGATCGCACCACTGCACTCTAGCCAGGGTGACAGAGCGAGACTCTGGCAAAAAAAAAAAAAAAAAAAAAAAAATCAGATTAACTGTAGATTTCTCAGCAGAAACACTACAAGCTAGAAGGGATTGGGGCCCCATCTTTAGCCTCCTTAAACAAAATAATTATCAGCCAATAACTTTGTATCAAGCAAAACTAGGCTTCATAAATGAAGGAAAGATGCCCTCTTTTTCAGACAAACAAATGCTGAGAGAAGTCACCACTACCAAACCAGCACTGTAAGAACTGCTAAAAGGAGCTCTAAATCTTGAAACAAATCCTCAAAATACACCAAAATAGAACCTCCTTAAAAGCATAAATCAAACAGGACCTGTAAAACAAAAACACAATGAAAAAAAGTAAAAACAAGTTATTCAGGCAACAAATAGCACAATGAATAGAATAGTACCTCACATCTCAATACCAACGTTGAATGTGAATGACCTAAATGCTCTACTTAAAAGACATGGACTGGCAGACTGAATAATAATTCACCAGCCAAGTATCTACTGTCTTCAAGAGACTCACCTGACACATAAGGACTCACATAAACTTAAGGTAAAGGGGTGGAAAAAGATATTCTATGCAAATAGACAGAAAAAGTGAGTAGGGGTGGCTATTCTCATATCATACAAAACAAACTTTAAAGCAACAGCAGTTAAAAAAGACAAAGAGGGACAGTATATAATGATAAAAGGACTTGTCCAACAGGAAAATATCATAATCCTCAATATATATGCACCTAACACTGGAGCTCCGAAATTTATAAAACAATTACTGCTAGGCCTAAGAAATGAAATAGACAGTAACACAGTAATACTGGGGGACTTTAATAATCCACTGACAGCACTAGACAGGTCATTAAGACAGAAAGTTAACAAAGAAACAATGGACTGAAACTACACCCGACAACAAATGGACTTAACAGCTATTTACAGAACATTCTACCCAACAGCTACAGAATATACATTCTATTCATCAATACATGGAACATTCTCCAAGATAAACTATGTGATAGACCACAAAACAAGTCTCAGTAAATTTAAGAAAATTGAAATTATATCAAGTACTCTCTCAGACCACAGTGGAATAAAATTGGAAATCAACTCCAAAAGGAACCCTCAAAACCATAAAAATGCATGGAAATTAAATAATCTGCTCCTGAATTATCATTAGTTCAAAAATGAAATCAAGATGGAAATGAAAAAAAATATTTAAACTGAATGATAATAGTGACACAACCTATCAAAACCTCTAGGATATAGCGAAGACAGTGCTAAGAGGAAAGTTCATAGCATTAAATGCCTACATCAAAATGTCTGAAAGAGCACAAACAGACAATCTAAGGTCACACTTCAAGGAACTAGAGAAACAAGAACAAACCAAACCCAAACCTAGCAGAAGACAAGAAATAACAAAGATCAGAGCAGAATTAAATAAAATTGAAACAAACAAACAAAAAAACCCAAAATATAAATGAAACAAAAAGCTGGTTCTTTGAAAAGATAAATGAAATTGATAGCCCACTAGTGAGATTAACCAAGAAAAGAAGAGAGAAGATACAAATAAGATCATTAGAAACAACACAGAAGATACTACAATCGATACCACAGAAATACAAAAGATCATTCAAGGTTACCTTTATGTGCATACACTAGAAAACCTAGAGGAGATGGATAAATTCCTGGAAATATACAACCCTCCTAGATTAAACCAGGAAGAAATACAATAGCAGACCAATAACAAGCAGCGAGACTGAAATGGTAACTTGAAAAATTGCCAACAAAAAAAGGTCCAGGACCAGACAGATTCACAGCTGAATTCTATGAGACATTCAAAGAAGAATTGGTACCAAGCCTATTGACACTATTCCAAAAGATAGAGAGAGGGAATCCTCTCTAAATCATTCTATGAAGCCAGTATCACCCTGATACCAAAACCAGGGAAGGACATAACAAAAAAAGAAAACTACACACTAATATCCCTGATGAACACAGATGTAAAAATTCTCAACAAAATACTAGCTAACTTAATCCAACAGCATATCAAAAACATAATGTACCATGATCAAGTGTGTTTCATACCAAAGATGCAGGAATGGTTTAACATACACAAGTCAATAAATGTGATACACCACATAAACAGAATTAAAAATAAAAGTCACACAATCATCTTAATAGATGCAGAAAACGCATCTGACAAAATCCAGCATCACTTTATGATAGAAACCCTCAGGAAAATCGGCATAGAGGGGACATAACTTAAGATAATAAAAGCCATCTACCACAAACCCACAGCCAACATTATACTGAATGGGGAAAAGTTGAAAGCCTTCCTCTTGAGAACTGGAACAAGATAAGGATGCTCACTCTCACCACTTCTATTCAACACAGTACTGGAAGTCCTAGCCAGAGCATTCAGACAAAATAAAGAAATAAAGGGCATCCAAATCAGTAAAGAGGAAGTCAAACTGTCTCTGTTTGCTGATAATATGATGGTTTACCTAGAAAACCTAAAGACTCCTCCAAAAAGCTCCCAGAACTGACAATGAATTCAGCAGTTTCAGGATACAAAATTGTTTACAAATCAGCAGGTCTGCTATACACCAACAGCAACCAAGCTGAGAATAAAATCAGGAACTCAATCCCTTTTACAATAGCTGTAAAAAAATATATATATTTAGGAATACACCTAACCAAAGAGATGAAGGACCTCTATAAGGAAAACTACATAACACTGCTGAAAGAAATCATAGCCGACACAAACAAATGAAAACACATTCCATGCTCATGGATGGGTAGAATCAATATTGTGAAAATGACCATAATGCCAAAAGTAATCTACAAATTCAATGCAATTCCCATTAAATACCACCATCATTCTTCACAGAACTAGAAAAAAGAACACTAAAATTTATATGGAACCAAAAAAGAGTCCACATAGCCAAAGCAAGACTAAGCAAAAAGAATAAATATGGAGGTATCATATTACCTGACTTTAAACTATACTATAAGGCCATAGCCACCAAATCAGCATGGTACTCGTATAAAAATAGGCACTTAGACCAATGGATCAGAATAGAGAACCCAAAAACAAAGTCAAATACTTACAGCCAACTGATGTTCGACAAAGCAAACAAAAATATAAAGTGGGGAAAGGATACCCTATTCAACAAATAGTGCTGGGATAATTGGCAAGCCACATGTAGAAGGATGAAACTGGATCCTCGTCTCTCACCTTATACAAAAATCAACTCAAGATAGATCAAAGACTTAAATCTAAGACCTGAAACCATAAAAATTCCAGAAGACAGCATTGGAAAAACCCTTCTAGACATTGGCTTAGGCAAAGACTTCATGACCAAGAACCCAAAAGCAAATGCAACAAAACCAAAGATAAGTAGATGGGACTTAATTAAACTAAAATGCTTCCACACAGCAAAATAAATAATCAGCAGAGTAATCAGACAGCCCACAGAATGGGAGAAAATTTTCACAAACTAGGCATCTGACAAAGGACTAATATCCAGAATCTACTAGGAACTCAAATAAATCAGCAAGAAAAAAAACAAACAACCACACAAAAAAGTGGGCTAAGGACATGAATAGACAATTCTCAAAAGAAGGTATACAAATAGCCAACAAACATATGAAAAAATGCTCAACATCACTAATAATCAGGGAAATACAAATCAAACCCACAATGCAATGCAATACCACCTTATTCCTGTAAGAATGGCCATAATCAAAAAATTAAAAAATAAGAGAAGTTGGCGTGGACGCAGTGAACAGGGAACACTTTTACACTGCTGGTGGGAATGTAAACTAGTACAGCCATTACGGTAAACAGTGTGGAGATTCCTTAAAGAACTAAAAGTATAACTACCATTTAATCCAGCAATCCCACTACTGGGTCTCTATCCAGAGGAAAAGAAGCCATTATATGAAAAAGACTCTTACACATGCATGTTTATAGCAGCACAATTCACAATTGCAAAAATATGGAGCCAGCGTAAATGCCTATCAACCAACAAGTGGATAAAGAAATGTGATATATATATATACACGTGTATACACACACACACACACACACACACACACACACACACTATGGAATACTACTTAGCCATATAAAGGAACAAAATAATGGCATTCGCAGCAACCTGGATGGAGTTGGAGACCATTATTCTAAGTGAAGTAGCTCAGGAATAGAAAAACAAACATCGTATGTTCTCACTCATAAGTGTGAGCTAAGCTATTAGGATGCAAAGGCCTAACAATGATAAGACTTTGGGGACTCAGGGAAAGAGGTATAAAGGACGAAATATTGGGTACAGTGTACACTGTTTGGGTGATGGGCACACCAAAATCTCAGAAATCTCCATTAAAGTTATTAAACTGTTTTCATGTAACCAAACACCACCTGTTCCCCAAAAACCTATTGAAATAAAAAAAAATGGGAACAACAGACACTGGGGTCTACTAGAGGTGGGGAGAAAGGAGGGGGCAAGGGTTGAAAAGCTACCTGTAGGGTACTGTGCTCACTACCTGTGATGGGTTCAATCATACCCCAAACCTCAGTATCATGCAGTATTCCTTTGTAACAAACCTACACATGTACCCCTTGATTCTAAAATGAAAGAGAAAAGAAAAACAAAAAGACAATGTGGTATCAGTATAAAGACAGAAAAATAGAGCAATGGAACAGAATAGAGTCCAGAAACAGACCCACACATATATGAATAACTGATTTTTTACATTATCAATATTACTTGCAAGAGGAGACTATAAAATACTTCTTGATCACTCTGTTTCGTGCCAGCTACCACATCATGAGTAACTCTTGGGAGATCCATATGTGGCAAGGTACTGAGGTCTCTTCCCAACAACCATGTGAGTGGGCTTGGAATCCCCCAGTCTCACTCAAGCCTTCAGATGGCTATATCCTCAGCCAAGTTTGACCAAAACCTCATGAGAGAGTTGGAACCAGAACCTCTCAGCAAAGCCACTACTAGATTCCTGCTCCTCAGAAACTGTGTGATGTAATAGATGTCTGCTGTGTTAAAGGAAAAAAAAAAAAAAAAAAAAAAAGCTAGACATGGTGGTGCACACCTGTAGTCCCAGCTGCTCAGGAGGCTGGGGTGCGAGGATCACTTGAACCCAGGATATGGAGGCTGCAGTGAACTGTGATCACGCCACTGCATGCTAGCTTGAATGACAGAGCTAAGACTCTGTCTCCAAAAAAGGGGGCAAATTTTATGGTATATAAATTACATTGCAATAAAACTGTTATAAAGCAACAAACAGTCTGGGTGCAATGGCTCATGCCTGTAATCCCAGCACTTTGGGAGGCCAAGGCAGATGGATAACCTGAGGTCAGGAGTTCAAGACCAGCCTGGCCAACATGGTCAAACCCTGTCTCGACTGAAAATACAAAAATTAGCTGGGCGTGGTGGTATGTGCCTGTAACCCCAGCTACTTGGGAGTCTGAGGCAGGAGAATTGCTTGAACCCAGGAGGTAGAGGTTGCAGTGAGCCGAGATTGTGCCACTGCATTCCAGCCTGGGCTACAGAGCAAGACTCCATCTCAAAAAAAAATAAAATAAAAAATAAAAAAACCCACCACCAACAACGAAAATGAACAATCTGAAAAACAGTAACATAATAAAAATAATGGCCGGGTATGGTGGCTCACGCCTGTAATCCCGTTAGCCGAGAGGAGAGCCAAGGAGGATCACCCGAGTCGGGAGTTGGGAATCAACTGACCAAATGGAAAGCTTCCGTCTCCACTAAAAATACAAAATTAGCGGGAGTGGGTGCATGCCTGTAATCCAGCTTCTTTCTCGAGAGACTGAGGCAGGAGAATCGCTTGAACCCGGGGAGACAGGGGTTGTAGTGAGCTGAGATGCTTTCCCTGCACACTCCAGCCCTAGGCATGGAAGGGAGAATCCATCTCAAATAATAATAATAATAAAAATAATAATAATTATTATTATTATTTGGGCACTAAACCTCAGAAAGTTCCAACAAAAATGAACATTCTTAATATGTAAATTGTTCTTACAAGTTAATTTTAAAAATCACAAAAGCAAAGGAGACAAATACCCAAAAATGAGACTAGACACAAATGGCTAATAAATATGTGAAGAGAGAAAAAAGACAGTGAATAAGGGCTATGACCTCCATGTTGCTTGCTATATAAATGTCTCACTTATTTAACCCTCACACCACCCTATGAATCAGGCTCTCAGTTTCTTGCAGAGAATGCTACAGGCTACTGAGGACTGTGTGTCACCCTGTCCCACTTACGGTTTTTTCCTGACCTGCAGTGGTGGAGTATGCCCCCCCAATGCCCATCTGGGCACCATTGACTCCAGTGGTCTGACTTAATCCAAAGGGTCATTGACAGTGTCAAGAGAATTCACTGGACTGCACACTTTCAGGCAAGACTCCTGGAAACATTCTTTCCGTAAGCGGGAGTTTTGCTATATACTAGGTGGCACCACCTGAGCCCATCTTCCCTAATGAGCTCCTGGAGTGCAAATATTCTGTGTGGCAGGCTACGTGCAATACGTGCACACCCATCAGCCTTAGCAATCAGCCAGGCTGATAGGGAAGTTGTCAGCTGCTGATGGAAGCTGAGTTGCCCAGCGAGGGCACGCACACCCCTATGAGGAAGACCACTGTGCTCATGCCCAGCAGTGGACCCTGGAAGTCCCTGCTGGCAGGGCTGAGATTTCCTGCAGGAAGCTATTCTGTACTGCACCAACTGGAGGAAAAATGGGTAAGCACAGTGACAGACTCCTGGACCTTATTGCCTAGCTGTAGTAATTTCAGCCTGGACATTTTTAAAAGCAAGTGTTACCAATCATCCCCTTTGGACATAAAACCCCTTAATGAAATGTCCGTGGAAAGTCCATCCTGAAACCTGCAAGCTCAGGTCCTGGCAGAATAGGCCTGGGAACCTGATTGGGCTGCCTGCTTTTCAGGGTTATCAACTCCAAGCCAGGGCCTCATTAAAACACGAGTGGTAGGAGAAGGCAAGGGAAGGAGAGGAGGGTTGGACCACCTCAGACCCCCACAGTGGGCTCTTTTCCTTACTAGCCCGAGCAGACTCGTTACACCAACGACTACTAAGAACCGAGTGACTGAAAGAGAGTCTCAGGTAAGTGACTTCCATGGGGAGGAGAGAAGGTAAGGGCAATCTGCCTCAGTTTCCTCCAAGATCACCAGGTTGGAGAGAGACAAAATGTCTCAAGGAGCCATGGACAACAATGAGGGTGTGTTGGTGAGCCCTCTACTCAAACGTGCTTGTTGGTTTGGGATTGGTGGCTAACTGGACATGGCATGTGGTGAGGGGAAGTGACTCGGGCGTCTCTCTCATCTCTTTAAGTCTCAGGTCCTGGCACCTGCCAGACTCAGGGGAGGCCCAGCAGTGTTTGTGAACTGAACTCACCTATGCTGATTCCTGGGAGAGACTGGCAGGATCTCTGATGGAATCTCCCTCTTCGGTCCTGGACTCTTGACTTTTTCAGGCATCTGATGTCTGTAGGAGTGTCTTAGTTAGCTATAGCCTCCGCGTGTGACAGGATCTGGGAGATCTGTCCTTCTGTCAAATGGTGAAACCAGAGAAGACTTTCCCCGAGATGAGGATAGAGGAGCAGGAGGAAGGATACAGAGCTAGTCCCTCCATGTTCCATGGAGCATACAAGTCTTTGCTGTGGCCTTGACATCATTCCTTGACATCAGGGGCTGAGCTGCAGTCATCTCTGTGTCCCTTCCAGGAATAAAGGCTGTGTCTGGCATGCGGCTGATGGAGATACTTGTGGCTTGGAGCCAGACAGTCCTGCATAAAACTTTGGGTTTTGTTGCTTACTGGATGTGAGACACTATTTAAGTCACTTGGCTTCTGAGTGCACCAGTTTCCTCGTCTGTATATAGAATGAGTTTCTTATGAGAAAACAGATACAAACAATCTGGAATGTAGTAGGTGCTCAATAAATAGTGGCTGTCACTACCACTACCGCTGCCATCATCACCATCACCATTAGCACCTGTATGCCCATCCCTATGCTTGGCCTTGATGCAGAAAGACAAAGGAGAAGCAGTTAGTGGTTTCTGCCCCAGGTTAGTATCTAGTGGGAGAGCTAAGATGTGCACAAATAATGAAAATCCAAGTGGCGATCTCAGGTAGTAGTTAGAATACGGAACTCAAAGAGAGGAACGACTGTTCCTATGGGTTAGTGCCTTCCAGGAAGGCTGTCCAGAGGAGGTGAGTGTTCAGGCAGGCCTGAATAGACTAGATTTCCAGTGTCTGGAGGGAAGATAGGGAGAAGGAAGGGCGTTCCTGGCTTAGCTCAGCCCAGGCCAGCACCGGAAGCTGGCAGTGTCCCGGTCTTCTGTTTGGCTGTTGTGGGTGAGGCTCAGTGCTGGCTCAGCTTTAGGGCTGCAAATACTTTGCTGGCCACTAGAGGTCGACAGAGTTTGAGAAATAAGCAGGCTACTAGCGGAGAGGAAAAGATTGCTTGGGGACTCCACCACTTTGATTCAATAACCTGTCTACTGCCTCTTTTCCTGACCTCTAAGATCACACCCTCTCTCTCCCTGGTCTTTGGAGCCCTAATTCCTTCAGGCATTGTTAGTGCAGAAGCTCCCAAACTTCCTGCATTCTGCACCTCTGCCAGGGACACCGATCCTAGGAGGAAAGTTCCCTCCCTCTCCACACCCCACCCGTCCCAGTTAAGGCAGGGGCTGCCTAGGCCCTGCTTTGTGTCCTAGAGAGAGAGACTGTGGAAGAAAAACAAGCCAGGCCAGGGAGAGTGATATTCCTCTGAGGGGCTGACTTCCTGGCGAGGAAGATGCTGGTTGGTTTGTCAATCGAGGTTTGTCAGGGCCTCAGCCTCACCCCAACACTTCTTGGGGCAGCCCTGGAGAGGTGGAGGTCTGGTGGGGGTGGGGCGGGGAAGGCTTGGTTGAGAAACGAAAGGCTTAGAGACTGGGCCCTTACTGGGACCTTCCTGACTGAAGGTGGGAAGGAAGGTCTCTAAACCAAGATAGACTAAATTGTGAGTGGGGAGGGGAGGTGTCAATGTCAGAGATCCTGGCTGGATTGGCTGAGGGGCAGCTGGAGGGTGGTGGGCCTGGGTGCCATATATCTGCCAGTGGTTATCTGGCCAGCTGGGTCCAGCCCGTATTCTGTCCTCAGGATGCCCCAAGAGGCTGCATGGCCTCTCTCTGGTAGGCCTGGGGTTATCAGCCAAGAAAGCCCAGAACCTGACCCTTTAGCCTCCACGGTTGGGTAGGAGGCAGGATGCTAGCTCGGAGTCCAGCGAGGGCTCAGAGCTAGGGGGCTGGAGCACTGAGGAAACAGCTTGTCCTTCCCTCTGCTCCTCGGTTGTCCAAATGCACTCTCGGCTTGGGGTGTTCCTCCATAGGAACTTTATTCCTGGTGTTTGTGGGGCCTGACATGTCTAGTGCGTTCACTCAAGAACCAGGAGGAGGATCTGGCAAAGATGCATCCCATCGCCCTCCCCCAGACCCCCTGGCCCTCTGAGATGAGGAGCTAGGCTGGGGTCAGTGACAGGTGAGGACAGGTGCTGCTCCTTCCCTCGAATTCCTGTGCCCCTGACAGTGATGAATGGCCCAGCCTAGCCTTACACATTCTCCAGGTAACCAGGGCAAGAGAGTAACAGGCTTACCTTTACCTAGGTTTCCTCCTGCTGGGCTGGAGAGCAGAGAACAGGGGCACTACTGGAGGAAACTGAGCCCAGATCAGTGAAATCCAGCAGGCAGGGGTTTCCAAAGATGAGGCCTCTGAGGGCCCAGGGTCCCATCTGCCCTTTAGAGCCTTGTCCACCTGTTATGCACACTAAGTCATGCTCTGGCTCTCAGATGCCCTATTTCAGGCTCTTGCAGGGACAGGGGGCAGGTCATTTGCCTGTATGGAGCTTGAGGCTTTGGGACAGATGTCTAGGAGTCCAGGGTAGGGGTAAGGGGTATAAGGAGGAGATAAAGAGAGAAGGAGGGAGGGGGACCAGACCCATCTCAGGGAGAGAGAGGCTCCTCCCGTCCCTGGTGTCATTCTGCCATCAACCTAACACAGGCTAGCATCTGGCAGATCAAGATGATCTTAATGCAAACATCCATAAACCAGGCACGTAGCTGGGGCGGGGACAGGGAGGGGCTGGGGAGAGAGAGTCTGGTTGAACCTTTGGCCTTTGGGACCACCCTCTTCTTCCCCAGTCACTGGGAACTCTCATGGGTGCAGTGAAAACAGACTTCCAGATCTTACCCGCCTGGGGCTAGATCTCACCTAGCCCTGGGGTATGGTGCAGCCAGGTGGGGAGAGGAGGAAGAGTGGGAAGGCTCAGGCCCCACCCCAGGCTTGCCCTGAGACTGACCTACAGATAGAGTGAATTGGAAAAAAGCAAAGTATTCACTGAAGCAAAAGGGCAACCCAAGATCAGCATAGACCCCAGCTGGTCTCAGCTAGGAGGCAGGTGTGGGCAGAGGGAAGGACAGCAGAGAAGGGGGTGGTGGGAATAAGCTGACTGAATAAAAGAGCACTTTGCAGACTGAGGTTGGTGGAGCAGGGGATGCAGGCAGATTGAGCCTGGAGCCTCAGTTTTCTCATCTCTAAACAGGTCTATCAATATCAACCTCAGGAATGTTGTGAAGATTAAACAAAGATAATAGAGCACCAGGTGAAAGCACCCAGCCACACTGCCTGGCATGCAGTAGGTGTTTAATAAATGATAGCTCTCCCTCTCCTTGTAGGGAATAGGTGCCAGTGTCTGTGAGATGTGCAGGCACAGGCAGTAGGTCTTCTAGGAGGAAGACAGGAGGCCTGGGGCAGGCTAGAGATGACTGCAGACAAGAGAGAGGGTTGCTAGTCCCACTGGGTTGTCCCAGTTGGCAATGCCCTGGGCCTCGAGTTAGGATCCTTGCTCCCTGACCCTTCAGTCTGCTTTTCTAACTGTTAGCTCTGGCTGGGCCTGCTGGCTCTCCAAGGCCCACACCTTGGCACACACTCCTTTCCACAGCCTTGGGATATGAGTGTGGCCTAGGTTTACATCCTGACTTTTCCACTTCCTGGCTGAGTGGCCTTAGGTGAGTTACTTCACCTCTCTGTGTCTCAGAATACAAGGCAGGCAGGGAGAAGTCAAGGACAAGGTCCACAGAAATAGAAAGGAGGTGTGTGTATGTTCATACATGTGTGTGGATGATAGTGAACATGAGATACGGTGGGGGCTAGATTTTAAATTCCACAAGGACAGGACCCAGTCCTGCCACCTTCTGCTAAATAAATGGATAGGTGAGAAAGAATGAGTTTGTATGCGTATATGTACAAGTGTGTGAGAATATGAGAGGAGATAAAAAATGTGCATGTGCCACACAAAGCATGTGTGAACAGGTGAGAACGTGTGTGACTGGGGATGAGAGTGTCTCTGTGGGAGGCTCTGCAGAAGAATAAGAGTTTCCATTTAGTAAGCACCACAGTGGGCCAGGCATGATACTAAGCCCTTCACATGCATTATCTCATTCACCCCTCACCACGGCTATGTGAATGAGGGATGACCTCTGGGTTACAGACAAGTAACTGAGGCACACAGAGGTGAATTGACTTGCCCAAGGAGACACAGTTCATAAGGAGGGAACTCTGTGGCTCTGAAGTTTATACCTCCCTGCTGCTCATGGGTGCGGGAAGCTGAGCTCAGAAGGAGTAGCTCTGCTCTCCCAGGGCTGCACGATGCCCGAGGCTTCCTGCAGCTGCCAGATGTTCTCCCGCATCTCTGAGTCCAGGATCCCCCATATACAGGTATCGGTGTTTGGTGTTCCTTGTGGGCAGGGCTTGTTGGAGCTGCTCTTTGTGTCAACAGGGCTGGCCCAGCTCAGAGGTCAGCACAGAGGCACCGCTCAGGAAATGCTGGTGGACTTGAAACCTGAGAGTTGTGTGTGTGTGCGTGAGCGCATGGGTGGACGCGTCTGTAATGACACAATAACCTGGGAGGCATGGGTGAGGAGTGACTGCCAGTGGTATAGGGAGGGCTTGGATGAGAGGGCCCCCATTGCTCACAGATCCTGACTTCCTCTCAGGCTCCCTTGAGAGTAATTTTTCCCTACCTCGGGGGGCTGAATCATTACATCTGAGGCCCCGCCAGGGTGGAGCAGGAGGTGGGAACCTGGAATCACTGGCCTGGCCGTGGCAGGGAGTAGGCTCAGCTCTGCTCCTGAGGCCCCTGTAGCTGGCGTGGGCAGGTTGAGGCAGAAAGGCTGTGCTGTGAGCAGGGATAACTATCATGTGGAGCAGGTCTGGACATAAAAGAGTCTTCTCATTTCCTCTGCCACCCTGCCCACCGGGATTAGGTGCTGGCACACTCAGGAACTGCTGCTGTCTTCCCATGTTTCCCAAGACTGGCTGCATAGCCTAATCTCCCCATCCCCCACCTGGCCTTGGGCTCTCCTCCTGTGAGGCACCGGGCATGCTGGCTGTGGGGAGGAAGAATTGAGGCTGGCTCTAGGGTTGGCAGTGGTGGTCTTAGATGAGAAGAACTCTGGACTATGGCCAGGAACATAGATGAACTTTCCAGGCCTGGCAACCTCTTGAAGGATTGTGAGGGAAGAGTCCTGGCCAGCCCCAGGCTGCTGCTGTCCATACATGACCCAGGCTTAACCAGGAATGAACCAAAGAAGCAAAGAAGTAAGGATTGGCTGGGAATTTGAGCCAGTATGGTACAGGGGAATGGCCATAGGCTTTGGAGACGGATGTTGCAGGAGTCAAATCTTGCTTTCACCACTGATCAGCTTGGTGATCTCAGATGGGTCACTTCTCTCTAAGCCTTACTTTTCCCTGTAGGTAAAATGGGGATACTGAAACTCATCTCAAAAGGTTATGAAAGGAAAAGCATCTAACATGGCTCTTGACAATAGCAGGCACTCAGTAAGCAGCAGGCTGCTTTCTGTATTCAGGTTTTGATGTCCTAGCATGCATTCCGGGGATCTCAGTCTCCCAGCTAGACTATTGGTATGTCCCTACACCCTGTTCTTCTCATCTCTCCTTCCTTACACCCCAATGCAGGGTCCAGCTGGGAGCTCAGAGACCCCAAACAGCTCCTTCTTTCCCCTATCTACCCAGAGCCACTTCACCCTCAAGGGCCTGCCCCTGGAGGTGGGAAGGGCCCAGATTGTACCTGTTTTCTCCTCTATTTGGGAGAAAATAAAAAGACAAAATCTGGGCTCTTCCCACCTCCACAGCCACAAAGATCATCAGAGGATCCACTGAGAAACGCTGTAGCTCAGTCACCTATTAAGCGAGATGATGGACATGAAACTGTGTGCAAATGGTGGAGCACTTTGGGAATGTTGCTCATCTAATTATCTCCATAAAGAAGCAGTGGGGAGACCTTATATTCTTGGCAGTCCCAAAGCCTACCCCAAACTCAGGTATTTCTACTAGTTCTTTCCCTTCCTCCCCATACAGGGTGGCGGTTTTTGCCAAGGCCACGCCTGTCCCAGGTCTTGTGTTCAAGTGCGTGTGCCAGGCTTGGGTATGCCACGCTCCGGGTGGGAGCTCCAGGTTTATCGCAGGCGCCCGCAGTGCTACGGAAGTCCAGCAGGGGGAGACATTAGCACGTGGGTACGTCCTCTGGGGTCCGACCAGGGAGAGTGGGTCGGACCGGGAGAGTCTGAGCTATGGGATGGAGCCAAGTTATAAGCAAAGAGGCAAGGCGGGGCGGGGAGAATGGGCTAGGGCTGGGAGACAAAGACCCAGATGGCGAGGCCGGGACAGGCTGGAGTCCGGCTTCTCGGGGCCAGGATGCCCGCTTTTGCTTTTTCAAAAGTCTCGTGTCCTGTGCTTTTTCCTCTTTGCCCTCGAGGTGTCTTTCTTTATCGACGTGCCCTCTCATCCCCGCTTGCCTATCCTGCGACCTTGCCCGCGCCTTCGGACAGGACAAGACTAAATCTTGGCTCCAGAGGTCCCACAAGCCTCCCCCAGAAAGCTGAAATTCCGAAGGTCTGGTCCCCAGGGGCAATGAACATGCCTTCCCTCCCCACCAAACCCCACCCTGCCCCCCGCCCCACCTCCAACCCCGGTCAAGTACTGGACCCTCCCAAGTCTCCCCCTCCCACTGTTCTCACTTTTATGTTCCCGACTCTGGGTCCAAGTGCAAGCAGACAGTGCATTTTGAGGGCCAGAGGAGGAAAGCCCACCAAAGCCTTACGTTGGACTGGGCGGGGAGCAGACAGGCTGTCCTTGACACGGAGGTGGGCACAGAGCAGGACTTCAGGGGTCCTGTGTGTAAAAAGAGAGTGGAAATACTTTCCTGGGGTACATGGGACAGGGTCAGTGGGCTGGGGTGTTGACCAGACGCGTGGGGAGGAGAGCAGGCCGGCGGCTCTTTACAGTGCCAACTTCCCACGGGTTGAGCGCTCTGGGAACAGGACTGAGCGGGACCCAACCCTAACCACAGGAGCCGCACACTCAGATTGGTGCCATCGGCCGCGCGGCGTCCTTAAGAGTTCCCTGAAACCCCGCCCCCTTCCTGCTCTAGGGGCGTGGTATGGGGCAAGGACCCCGCCACTGAGCTTGCTATTGGCTAAGAGAGCAGGGTTGGCCTTGCGTTCGCCTGAGCAAGGGAGTAGACAGCACAGCGGCAGCGGAGGAAGCCTATGCGAGCTGGACAGCAGTGGGAGGTGTGTGAAGCTCGCACTGGCCGCAGACCCTCGGGCTCGATCGCCCGGGAGCAAGGACTCGGCGACGCGAGGCTGCCGGGCTACCCGGCCGAGGCATCGGAGGCGCAAACTAATGGGACTGGCTCGCTCGGCAGCGTCTCCCCGCTCTTCTAAGTACACTGAGCAGGGCCCGCGTTGAAGTAGAAGCTGTCCGGGGGCGCGTAGCCCGGAGTCCCAGTGTGGCCCGGAGGAACGGAGCCCGTGCCAGGGCGGCCCAGTCGGGAGCCCGGGGACCGAGCTTGTTTTGTGGGGAAACCCCCACTTCTTCCAAGGGACAGCGATCCCGGGACGGTCAAGGCGTCGGGGCGGCCACCGAGACCTCTGCGGGAAGACCCCGTCGGGGAGAGGGCTCGCAGCCCCGAACCGTCTCGGGGAGTCGAGCGGAATCGGGCGGGATCACCCGGGGGCGCAGAGCCCCCGTCGCGCCTCGTGCGGCAGCGGAGTGCCCAGGAGAACGAGCCCTCGGAGGCCGAAGCCCATGCCCGGGTTGGGGGCGGCTGCCCAGTGAGTCCTCCTGGCCGGCCGGGCGGAGAAGAGCGACACCGAAGCCGGCGGGAGGGGAGCACTTCAAAGCCGGCGGCTGCGGAGGATGGGCGCCTGAGCGGCTCCGAGCGCAGCGCGGCAGAGGAAGGCGAGGCGAGCTTTGCTGAGGAGGCGCCAAAGGATCCCGAAGTGCAGCCTGCCCCCGGGAAGATGGCTCGGCCTGGGCAGCGTTGGCTCGGCAAGTGGCTTGTGGCGATGGTCGTGTGGGCGCTGTGCCGGCTCGCCACACCGCTGGCCAAGAACCTGGAGCCCGTATCCTGGAGCTCCCTCAACCCCAAGTGAGTAACTTATCTCCTCTGGACCCTGGGGTGGGAGGCACTCCTTCAGGGTGAGGCCGCACGCCCCGGAGTGCATGTGGGGCGGTCTTTGGAGGAGGAGCGGCGCCTCATTTTGTCTCCGCTTTCTCGAGTGTTTTCTTGCGGGCGGGCGGGCGGAGCAGGGTGCGGCGGGGTGGGGTAGGGGGACTTGGCTGGGTTGTGACCCCCTGGGCTTCCCAGCCCTTGCCTCCGCACGTCCTGGATCAAGTGGAGATGGTCGCACCAGGCAGAGCTGGGGAGTCCGGGCGCCCGAGAGCGCACCAGAGAGCTGAGTGGAGGCGAGAACGCAGCTTCCTCCGGGGCCCCTGGGAACGTGGTGATTTTCGCCGAGAGCCGCTCCAGGAGTGAGCTTGACTCGGGCGAGGGACAAGGCCAGAACACGGGTTCCTCGTTTGCTTAGCTGTGGAGGGAACACAGAGCGGGACCCGGCGCTTGGGGCGGGTGGCAGCGCCAACATCCCCACTCGGGCTTCTCCCATTTTCATTTTTCTTTCTTCCTTGTTTGCCACCCTGGCTTTTTGCTTTGCTGTCTCTTCTTGCCCCCCGCCCCTCCTTTCTCCCTGCCGGAGCGGTAGAAAGGCGGGCGCTGCTCCCAGGCTCACAAAGGCAGCGGGTGGAGAGGGGCGGAGTGGGAGAGTGGTTGTTGGGTGGTGGGGGTTCGAACCAGCGCCCGTCGGGGGTCCAATGGAGCCGGTAACAGAGCTTCAAGGGCCAGCCAGGGCGGAGAGTGGCGGCCGAGCTGGCGAGGGAGGTGGGTGGGGAAGGAGCGATTTCTGCCCAGGCAGGTCCCCTTGGCCCCCGAGTCTGTCCCCTAGATTGGGGAGCTGTGCTTAGCTTTCCCCAAGGGGTTGGGGTGGGGGGTGGGCAGCTATATAAAGGACATCCTTTCTTTTCTTTCTTCTCCTTTCCCTGCACAACTACCCCACCACCACTACACACACAACCCCTCCAAACAACACGCACACCTTTCAGGGCGGTGGCTCAGTGGTTTCTAGGCTTTTAGTGGGAAGTCGCTGGGGCTGTTGTAGTGACCTCTGGACCTTCTTCTCTTTTGGCATCCAGGACTCAGGTTGGAACCCAGGGTCAAAATTGCTCTTTCTCTCAGTTTTCTGGAGGTCTCAGCAATGTGCGAACAACCCCACTTAGCAGGAAACTGGGGAGCTTTGACCTGCCCCATCCGTGATCACTGATTCCTGTATCTCAAATTTCTTCCTGTCCACTCTTGCTGCGCCCCCGCCCCCGGTAACTTCCCAGGCTCCTGCCTACCTTGGCCTCTTGGGTCCCAGGGACTTTTGATCTCTCAGCCCTGGAGTGGGAGAAGGCAGCTTTAGTTTTCTTCTCCTCGATTAAGGTAGAGTCCTATTACTGGTTGGTGGGATGGCTAAACCAGGGTCGGGGTGGAGGGCTCTGCCTGGGTACAAGGAAAGGGATTGGCAAGAATTTCTTTCCTACCCAGAAGCCAAATGGGGTACAACGCTCTCCTAACAGCAGGGGCTCAAAATGTTCTGGGAGCCCTGGGCTACTTGAGCCCGGGGGGAAGGTTGTGAAGTGTTCAGTTTCCCCAGTAAGGGTGGAGGCTGGAAATGCTCTCTCTTGAGCCAGGAGAGTTGAAATCCGCCTGGGGTAGCCCATCACAGGGGCTCATGGGAGTGACCTAATTGCTCTCTCGGGTCTCTAACCAGAGATAGCATGCAGCTCCACAGCTGGAAAGGAGCCCTCCTGCAGAGTTGGGGGTGCTGGAAGAAACACGATCTGTCTGTGCTCCCCACCATTTGTGCTCAGAGCCTTTAGTGCTCTGGACTGGTTTACAGGTTTTGGGGGGTGGTCTCCTCTCTGACCCCCCTCCCCATCCACCTCAAGCTGAGGGCAGGCATTGTGGGGTGGGGATGGGGGGTGGCTGAAGACTCTCTAGAACCTGTCCGAATTCCATTCTGTAATTGGGTAAATCCTGGGAAGGGTGAGGGACTGATCCTGGTGCACCCCCCTTCCATCCAAGCTCAGGGGTCTGGAATGCAGCCACTGTCTGCATGTATTGGCTCCGGGTGATGGGGGCCAGAGGACAGGAAGGAGGCACTGCCCTCAGCTCTCCTAGAGCTCTGGGGGCTGCTTCTGCCACCGCGCCCAACCCTCAGGCTGCCACAGCCTTTCAAATAAACAGTCCCTCTCTGTCTCCCTCCCTCTCTGCCTCCTGCCCGAGTTCTCCTCTCAGGCCCGTGTCGGTTCGCCCTCTCACACCCTCCGTGAGCAGCGCTCACCTCCCCTCTCCAGCTAGGCTCGCCTGTTCTGCCTCGCTCTCACACTCCCTCTCACTCTTAGTCACTCTCTGCCTCTTTTTCTCAAGTCCTTTTGTTTCTCGCACATGCCCGTGCTCTCTCTCTCAGGCTCATTTTCTCTCTTCCCTCCCCTCTTCCTCTCCCGGCTTTTGGTCTCTCTCCTTAGCCCCGTCAGAATCTGGCAACCCCCCTCCCAAAAAAGAAAATCTCCCAGTGCCTATAAACCCTGCTTAATTGCTTCCTCCTTGGGAAAAAAAAAATCAAAATAAAGAAGTGGTGGGGTTGGGGGTCTGCTTCCAGGTTCCAAGGTGCTTGCGGCCGGGCCCCAGCCCTGACTGAGAGGGGAAGCTGGAAGGGCTGGCCCAAGACTCCCAAGTCTCTTTCCCAAATTGGTGCTGGAGCCTTCTGGGGTGCTAGTCCCTGAGTGGCAGGAGCTTCTGCCTCCTTGGTCCCTCCTGTCAGATTTGCTCCATGAGCCGCAAGGTGGGGGGATGGGTTTGGTCCTGCTAGAGTTTTTTTATTTTAGGAACCTCTGTGTGTGTGTGTGTGTGTGTGTGCGTGTGTGTCTGAATTGGGGGGCTGTTATCTAAATGGTCGTAGAAGACCCCTCCCGCAGCCTCTTCCCCTGGGAGCTTGGGGCAGCCGGCAGGCCTCACACTTGAGTCCTCAGCCAAGTCCAGCTGCTGCAGTTCAGTCTCTCAGTCCCGTCCTGACCCCTTCCTGCCCCCCACTCAGGTTCCCCCACCTCCAGGGAGTCAGAATATGCCTGAGATCACATTACAAACGTTCCCTACAAGGGGGCGGGGGTGGGGGGGTTCGGCCTGGCACCCGGGACCCTTGACTCCAGCATGGGTAGGGGCAGCTGCAGACCCCAACCCATGCTTGCCTGCTCCAAGCCAAAGTGTTGGCCCCAGCCCCACACAGCTGTTCCAGCTCACAGTCCTGGGGAGGCCAGCTCAGGGGGCCCTTTTCCGGGGTGGTTAGGGACCTGACCTCTTCTACTCTGTGGCTGATTGGCCACAGGTGAGGGCCTGAGAGTGATGGGAATCCAGCAGCTCCTAAAGTCCCCTGTTCCCCTGCCTCCCCACTCCCACACAGGGCAGCCAGGCAAGGGCAAGAAGGACCTGTGAGGCTGGGGTAGGGACTGAATCAAGGGTTCCCTTTCTTCTCTTGGGCTCTCTGTTGTCTCATCCGCCCAGGTGAATGGGGATGGGTGGGCCCTGGATACTATGGTGCATCACTGTTTTCTGGGGTTAGGGACTAAAGGAGAGAGAGTGGGCCAGCCAGGAGGCTGCTAGTTGCCATGGGAACACCAGGTTTGGGGGAGATTCCACTTTGTGATTATTAGAGGAGCTGAGATACAGGGGTGCTCACCAGCCACATTCTGGGTTCCTTGCCCCGGAGACCATAGCAGCCCCTCTTGGGTGTGTTTCGCGGTCACTGTTTTGGGTCAGGGTGCTAGCAGCCAGGAATGTAAGCTCCTTCAGCTTTTTACTTCTAAATAATGCTGTGTTTGGCATGCTAACTAATAGGCAGGCGGCACCTTGCTACTTACAATGCACTCTCATATATGATCTCATCGGATGCTCCCAACAGCCCTGGGAAGTAGGTATTGGCCCCATTTTCCAGATAAGAAGGCATATGCCCGGACAAGGGAAGTGACTTATCTCAGGCCAGTCAATGACTTGCCTATGGAGGCAGAGCTGTGTTGTGTGCCATTCATTCCTGCTGCCTTGAAATGTAGGAGAGACAGGAATTCAAGGTGGGGTTTGGGAAGAGGCCCTGGCTCCCTGCCCCTGAGTTCCCCTCTTACCTCGCAGGTGTGCAAGCATCTGTCCTTGTGACTCAGGCCCTGTCTGTGTGGGGCGAGCTGTGCTCCAACTTCCTCATTTGACTTTGCTAGGCCTACCTCCCAGCGCTGACTGCTTGGGTGACCTGAACTAAAGGCAGCCAACTCACTGCCTGGCACACTCCCTGCAGAGCTCTGAGTGGCACCTTTGGTTCCTCTCTGAGCCAAGAATCTCTCTTCTCAGGGACCCCACAGAAAGCAGACGTCGACATTGTGGAGGGGGGTGTTAAATTCATAATGGACACTAGCTTTAGCCAGGTGGGGCAGAGGGAAGGGCATAGTTCACTGTAGGTGCGGAGGGTGACTTCCTCCAGGACTCTCCTGGCTTCCCTGTCTCCGACAGAGCTATGTGTGCCAGGACCCAGCTGCTGTTCCTGCCCACCCACGCCTGGGCGGGCACTGCTGGGACACGCCAGGCCTGCTCCTGCCAGCCTCGGGGGCTGGGTGGAGCTGGGGGAGTTAAAGAGGAGCCTTTAATTTGGGGGCTCCCCACCCTAGCTGGGATGAGAACAGACTTGAGCTCTGGCTTGGGGTCTGTCCTCCACTGGTCTTGCCACCCTGGCGGGTACAGGTACAGTGGTGGTGGGGTCACTGAATCGAGGTTGAGGCTAGAGTCTTCTACCGGACTTGGACTTGCATGGCCTAGAACCAGGCTCCCCCTTTGGCCATTCTCTGACCACAAGTTGCTAGATCCTGAGAGCAGGGTGACAGGGAAAGAAGTATAGAGCTGGTGGGATGTGGGCAGCTTTCTGGGCAAGACCCTCCTAGCTGCAAGCTCTCCCTGCCCCCTGTAAATTGTATTCACATGGGTGGAGAAGGGCTTATCTGGAGAAAACAAGGAGGGGGCTGTTGGTTACTTGGTTTCTGGCCAGTCCAGGGCCTTGGAGGCTACTGTCCCCAGCCCCTTCAGGTTTTTCATATCCCAGGATTCTTTGTGGCAGTGATGGCATGGTGGTGTTTCTAAGCTAGGTAGAAAGGCTGAAGGTAGAACTTGAGCTAGGTGGAGGGCAAGAGCTGGAATAACTTAGGCCGCCTCCCCCAAGTCCTTTTACTCCCTGGGGTGGCGCCCTGGGGTCCCAGGGCTATCAGAGGCTGGAGAGGGAAGGCCTCAGGGGTTACCATGGCGACCTGCTTCAGGCTTCCTGCTGAGCCATGTCAATCCCTTTATTTTTCAGAAAGGGCTTTGTCTGGGGGTGGCCCCAGGCAGGAAAGCTTGGCTTGGTCATGGGGTAGGGGGAAGTAAGGTGGGGGGTAAAGATTTTCACTTGGGGACATCTCTTCCTTCTCTTCCCTTATTCCTACTCCTAATCTGGTAAGAGGGGAGAACTGTAGGGTTCCTCTTCAAAGTATGACTAGTGTTCTACCTAGCTTTGGGCTTCACTCTCACTGGCTACACACCCATCCCTTATGGTCCCTTACCACTCTCTTGAGCTTCTGACATGTCAAGACGAGGTTTGCCCAGTGGTAGGGAAGATGCTAAGAAGGTTACCAGTATGGGGGATCAGGGTCAGGGAAGGCGGGTCTCATCAGGCTCCGCTCCCTTCTGCACTTTAGGGGAAGGTGAGTTTCCCTCTGCCAGCTGCTATGCAAATGAACTAATGAATATTTATGAAGTCTGTTCACTGAGGTTGAAGAGACTCTGAGGGGTTTTGGGGGCAATAGTTCTCTCTTCTCCCCCCTCCTCCATCATGTAGACATCTGTTTCCTCAATGCCTCTGGCTTCAAGGTAGAACCCCAATTAGCTAGAAGCCCTGTTCCAGGGCTCTGGAACCTGGGTGGCAGTGGGAGACTGCACTTGGGGTAGACAGGACTCCCTGGTGAGTAAGCCAGAACCGAGTGGTTAGAAAGCTGAGCTGGCCTGTCTCCCTTTCCGTGCCCTCTCTGTGGCTGCATATATATGTGTTGTTGAGACGCAACAGTATAACGATTCAGGCAATGTTTTAGGACCTCTTAGACCCATCGGGTTACTGTCCTAGGTAGGTTTAGACCCCTCTTTTCAATGGGAACGTTCATCTGATCACTCATTCCCTCACATCAAGGACCTGGACTCCAAGCTTCCTGCTAGCTCTAAGATGTGAGCAGTTGTCTAATCCTGCCATCTGGATGGAACCATTGTGAGCACTGGAAAGGGAAAAAATGCCTGGAGAATTCTAGAGGCTTTGGGGAAACTTGTTGGCTTTGTATGGTGCATGGGACGGGGTGTTCCATCTGAAATGTTTATCCAGGCTTCCATCCCATGCCTACTTCCTTTCTGGGTCCTCTGTAGTTAGGTACCAGTGGGGAGGCCATCTCATTCTGGCTGTTACCCTCCTGTACATCAAGATGGCAGCTCCCAATTTGGTGGAGCCTCACTCAACATGGAGGAAAGGCTGCTTTTCTTCATCCACTTCATCCATGTGGTCAGTTTCCCTCTTTGCCTAGTTGGGTATCATTTTCCTCCCTCAGATGAGGACACAGGTTTGGCATTGCAAAGGCATTTGCCCAGAGCTCCCAGTAGGCCCGTATTGCTTGTTGTCCCTTTGGTGTAAGGGGCCCTCAGGAAATGGAACCAGTCTTTTCTCAGATGATTGTGGTAGCCTGTGAACTGGTGCATGACACTGTCAGCTTCATTCTCTTTAAGCACTGCCTGAAGCCTTCCATTGTCCTTCCAGCTCCAAGAGCCTCTCTCCAATGGGATGAAACCCACCCTGCTTGCTGTGACACTTGAGGCCTTTCAGTTTGGCCCCAGGTGAACTTTTCCACCTCTTCTTCTATTTCTCTCTCCTCACTCCCAGCCAAGCTGGACCAATCACTGGCCCGAGCTTTGTGTCCTAGCCACTGCCGTCTACTCTCACAGTGTGTTGACTTCTTATTCCTCACCCAGGACTCACTTTCATCCTGCCTTTCCTGTAGATCCATCTCTGACCATCCTGGCCAGATGAACTATCTCCTTCCTCTCCCTGCCTCCAGCCCTTGCTGCTTGAATCATCATCCTCACACATCCCTACAGATAGCCTGGTGTTGTCTGTCACTCGAGTGTGGGTTATTTACTTTTCCGACCCAAACTGGACAGTAAAGTCCTTGATAATGGAGCCATATCTTCTCTTCCTGTTTCCCCTCCAAAATATGAGAGTGAGCTCATAGGTACTTAGTCTTAGTATCTGACCTCCTGCCTCTTGGGAGACTGCTTCTAAGAGGCAGTCAAACACGTTGAACACCTATTGTGTGCTAGGTGTTCTCCATGTGCTGCCTCGTCTTCCCACCACAGTATTGGAAGGTAGGGGCTCTTGCCACCCCCACTTTACAAAAGAAGAAACTGAAGCTCAGATCGGGCATTGGAGGTCACATATTTAGTAAGGGCTTAGCTTGGGAATCTGATTCTAAAGTCTGTGTTCTTTCTCCTACATGGTTCTGCCTTGCTCTCAGCACCAGCCCATCCAGGCTCAGAAATGGCCAACAAAGCACCATTTTCTTTCTGTGTGCTTAGGCAAGGACAGAGTCCTATGGATAGGTGGTCCTGGGCAGCTGACCCTCCCTGCTGTCCCCCAGTGCCTGGCCTTCTGGATTAGAATATGAACCTGGCTCAAAAGGCATTTGTCCATCTCCTCTCAGGAGCTGGAATAGGAGTAACATAGAGGTGAGGGGTTAGGATACAGATGAGTGGGGTTACTGAGGCCCTATCTCCTATGATCTGTTGTCTCTGGTTGAGCCCCTTCTCCTCTCCTCTGTTATTTTTAGGAATGAGAAGAATCAAGTTTAGGGGTTCAGCCTCTTCCATTTTGAGGGTGGGACGAATTGCCAGTAGGACAATGGGCGGTGGAAGTGAGCAGAGCTGCACCTGGCCAGAGACTGTGGCCATCATCCCTTTGTTCCAGGCAATGCCTGTTCCTATCTTTCCATCATGCCCAAGATTAGTAAGGATGGGGGAGAGGACATGGGTCCCAGACAGATTGAGCTTCCCCAGCCTTTGGCTGGGAGCTGCGGGGGGGTGCTGACTAAGACATGTGTGGGCTTGCTGTGTGTGTATATGTGTGTGTGTGTGCGCGCGCATGCGCATGCGCGCATGCGTATGGGTATGGGAGAGGCAGTAGCAGCGGTCATGAAGGAATGTTTGTTGGGGGTGGGGGTATTTAAGACTGCCACGTCCAGGTAGCATGGGCCTGACACCTTGGTACCCAGCCCATTGGCCACGTCAGCCCCCTGTGGAAATGCCACATTAGGACAAAGGGCTCCCCCAGCCAGGCAGTGCTCCACCCTGCCGAGCAGTCAGAGCCTGGCAGCCTTGCCCATGGGCCACCCCTTCCACACCCTCCTGGTAGTGTGGTTCTCTCTCCCCACCCCCAGCCTGAGGATGGAGGAAGGGCAGAAGGCTTGCTCTTGCCGTCTCCACCCAGTAGGCCCAGCTTGGTTCTTGTCCACTTCCCTGGTTCTGGAATGGCCTGGGGCTACCCCCAACCCCGAGGCTGACCGTCTTCTTCCTTCTGGGCAGGTTCCTGAGTGGGAAGGGCTTGGTGATCTATCCGAAAATTGGAGACAAGCTGGACATCATCTGCCCCCGAGCAGAAGCAGGGCGGCCCTATGAGTACTACAAGCTGTACCTGGTGCGGCGTGAGCAGGCGGATACCTGTAGCACGGTGCTCGACCCCAACGTGTTGGTCACCTGCAATAGGCCAGAGCAGGAAATACGCTTTACCATCAAGTTCCAGGAGTTCAGCCCCAACTACATGGGTCTGGAGTTCAAGAAGCACCATGATTACTACATTACCTGTGAGTCCCGCCCATCCCATCCTCTGGCTCTCTCCCTGGGCTTAACTCTTTCCTCTCCTGTAGTAGTGGGAGCTTCTAAGTGGTACAATGTTATTGCATGTAGTTAAGGCCCTGCCGGATCTGAAACCCTTTGAAGACTGGCATGTTCTCCTCCTAGCCTGGCCTTGGAATTCTGGCCCCAACATTTACCAAGTTCACCTTGGCTCCAGGGGTTGGGCAGGAGAGGTCTCCAATTCATGTTGCTTCTCTCTTATTTTCTTTGCCCACCTAAGTTCTTATATTGGGAATGGTAGCATTTGCTGGGCCCTTTGGGATCAGCCAGCTATTCAGCCTTTTTCTTCAGGGGAAACCAAGGCCCCAAAAGGTGGAGGGGCTTCTTGCCTTAGATCACACAGTGAGTTAGAGATAGGGTCAGGACTCCAACCCAGTTCTCCTGATTCCTACTCCAGAATTCCTTTCAGTCTATGTAGAAGCCCCCATTATGATCCCAGTGAAAAGGCAGACCTTACTGAGGGACCATGGCCTGCTCGTGATAGGGGAGCAGTGCCCCCGGGGGTGGGGCTTGTTCTTGGCCTGGGCTGGACTAGGCCACTCTGTTCCTAGTGGGAGGGAAGAAAATGAAAAGGTTCACTGGTAGATGGGAGCCGCTTGCTTCTCCCAACTGCAGTTTATCTCCCTGTTGGCTGA
Source organism: Papio anubis (assembly GCF_008728515.1). NCBI lineage: Eukaryota > Metazoa > Chordata > Mammalia > Primates > Cercopithecidae > Papio > Papio anubis. The sequence continues at coordinate 82,923,908 of NC_044996.1, read as the reverse complement.
GGCAGAATGGGAGTTTCTGGGTAATGCTGGTAGACCTTTCTCTCCTCCTGACTTCTCTGACTTCTCTGGCCTCTTCCTGCAGCAACATCCAATGGAAGCCTGGAGGGGCTGGAAAACCGGGAGGGGGGTGTGTGCCGCACACGCACCATGAAGATCGTCATGAAGGTTGGCCAAGGTGAGTGCCTAGTCTGAGGGTCCCCTCACCCTACCCCGTTTGACCTTTGGAACAGATGTTCCTGGCTGGGTGCATGTGTATTAGGAGTAGGGGGCGTAGGGTTACAGTATCCAGGCCATTCTTGGCCCACCCTTGATGACTGAGGGCACCTATGCTGGCCGGGTCCCTCCCTCTCACCTGTTCTCTCTCCATTCTTAGATCCTAATGCTGTGACGCCTGAGCAGCTGACTACCAGCAGGCCCAGCAAGGAGGCAGACAATACTGTCAAGATGGCCACACAGGCCCCTGGTAGTCGGGGCTCCCCGGGTGACTCTTATGGCAAGCATGGTAAGTGTATATGTATTTCCCAGAGGTCAGGAGCCATTGCTCTGTCACCTTGTTAGGCCCTGTCTCTGAAGAAATGCAAGCTGGACCTGGCCTGAAATCTGCTGTGTGTCCCTGGGACCCCTGGCTGACTGTTCCTCCCCACTTCCCTTCCTCAGAGACTGTGAACCAGGAAGAGAAGAGTGGCCCAGGTGCAAGTGGGGGCAGCAGCGGGGACCCTGATGGCTTCTTCAACTCCAAGGTGGCATTGTTTGCGGCTGTCGGTGCCGGTTGCGTCATCTTCCTGCTCATCATCATCTTCCTGACGGTCCTACTACTGAAGCTACGCAAGCGGCACCGCAAGCACACGCAGCAGCGGGCGGCTGCCCTCTCGCTCAGTACCCTGGCCAGTCCCAAGGGGGGCAGTGGCACAGCGGGCACTGAGCCCAGCGACATCATCATTCCCTTACGGACTACAGAGAACAACTACTGCCCCCACTATGAGAAGGTGAGTGGGGACTACGGGCACCCCGTCTACATCGTCCAGGAGATGCCGCCCCAGAGCCCGGCGAACATCTACTACAAGGTCTGAGTGCCCAGCACGGCCTCAGGCCCCTGAGGGACAGTCGGCCTGGACCGGACCTCTCCTTTCGCCCCCACGCCCCCTCCCTTCGCCAGTTGTGCCCACCTTTGTATTTAGTTTTGTAGTTTCTTGGCTTTTATAATCCCCCTTTTTCCCTGCCCCCTGGGCTTCGGAGGGGGGTGCTTGTGCCCCTAACCCCCATGCTCTTGTGCCTTCCCCCTCTGGCCAGGCCTCTGGGCTCCGTGGGGGCGCCCCTTCTTGGAGGGCAGGGCTGGACGCTGATGGACAGCAGGCAGGGAGGCAGTCCCCTGGCCCTGCCCCTCCCTCGCCCCCCTTGCCACCTTCCCAGGACTGCTTGTCCGCTATCATCACTGTTTTTAATGCTTTTGTGTTCATTTTTTAGCTGTCAACTCATTTTCATCTGTTTTTTGAAGAAAAATGGAAAAATGTAAAAGGCAGCCCCTCCCCAGGCTTTGTGAGCCTGGCCCGAGCCAGTATAAGAGGGCCTGGGGCACGATGTGGTCAGCCAGGAAGCATACGATGCCATTTCTTTTATAGACTCCTCGGTATTTCTGGTAGGGTAAGGGGCAGGCCAGGGCTGTTCCTGCCCATGATGGAAGAGGAAAGTGCTACTGGGCAAGGTGTCCCACCCTCCCCTCCTGATCCTCCTTCTACGAGGCTTATCCTGGCAATGGGGTAGTCACTGCCACCCTTCCACCAAAAAAAAAAAAAAAAATCCCTTCCTTGTGGGATTCTTGGGCATCTCCTGCCTCCCTCACTCTCACGGTAATTAATGTCTTAATTGGCTGTTGCCTGGGGAACAGGAGAGCTGCTGCAGGCAGATGACCTCATGGGGGGTGGAGGGAGGTGAGGTGCCCAGGTGGCTATTTGCCCTGCAGAGCTGGGAGTTTCCCCCCCACCCCCCGCCCTGTTCTCTCCTTACCTTTGGCATCCTTTGGCCTGGTGGGGAAACAGAGGCCCAGGGTGGAGACCTAAGCGGGTATAAGACCAGGTGGCCTGCCCCTTTTCTGGGCCCTGGCACAGGTGGGTGACCCCCACCCAACCCAGCTCCTGCTGCTGTCCCAGTCTTGGGCTGGGGCCTGGAAAGAGGAAGAGGCTGCCTGGGGCTGGGCCAGCCCGCTGTGCACTTTGACCCCAGTTCCTTGCCAGCACGGCTGCTAACAGACTGCCACTTGAGTGCGCCTTGCAGGCACTCCCAGAGCAGCCATGGAAGGAGCTGGGCCTCACACCATCCACCTCCACACTGCCTCCTGGCCAGCTGCCCACCCCAGTGCCAGGTGGGAGAGGGAGCAGAACAGCCAGCCCCTTCCAGGTGGCAGTCGGAAGGGTTTTTGTTTTTGTTTCTGTTGCCATTTGTGTAAATACTAGTCTTTTTGGAAAAAAATAATGTAAAGATGTTTTGTATAAACTCTGAATTATTTTCTTGTTGCTTTTTTCTTAGAAAAAAAATGAGAACTAAAAAAAAAAAAAAAAAAAAAATTAACCACATGGAGAAATGGGTATAAAATGGTGTCATGATGTTGGGAAATGGAGAGTGAGAGTCGTGTGTGTGTGTGTGTGTGTGTGTGTGTGTGTGTGGTGGGGATATGTGCATGTGTGCGCTTTCCTGTGCCCAAACCACTGGTGACTGGGGCAGGTATGGGAAGAGAGTGGCTATCCTAGTGGAGCAAGATGTTTTAATGCCCTGTGCCCCTCCTGCCACTCCCCTCACCCCACGTTTTTCTGCTCTCTTGTTCTGCCGTCATGGAGCCTGAGACCATTTCCCCTGTTCATCCTGTCATCTCTGTGGCATAGGCCATGGGCATCTGCCCAGTCTGGCACAGGCCCAGTTAGAGATGGTTGATGGAGGAGGGGATGTTCCCATGGGGACCTGGGTGTGTCCACAAGTACTGCCACCACCTAGCTGGGGCTAGATCTGGGACCTGCTGGCAGGCCCAGCCCTGCCCTGCCTCAGGACGCCTGGAGGTGGATAGAAATAACTTCCCAAGATCTGAGCTTCAGCTGCGGCCTACTGGGTATTGGGCCCGCTTCAGGCTGCCCAGTTCACCTCTCAGCCAGAAGAATCTTGCTTCTGAGCTGGGCCACACCACAGCCACCACCATGGCATAGTTGGGGGCTTCTGGCTGGCAGTCGATACCCTCAAGCTGGAGCAGCCTTGGGCACCCGGTCTACCTCCCACAGGCTGATGAGTAACCTGCTCAAGTCAAAGAGTGTGGTGAGGGCCCTGAAGAGGGTTTGGCCTCCATCCCACAGTGGAGAGGCAGACTGGCAGGGCCTGGAGCCTTCCTGCTCCAGCCTGGAGCAGCCTGCTGGTCTTGTAGGGGGACTCCCTATGGAGACGGCTAAGACAGATGTCAGGGGAAGAGGACAAGTGAGATCCAGCAGCTAAAAATGGGGAAGGCGGCAGCAGAGGAAAGAGGAGGAAGAAGGAGAGAGAGAGTGATCCAGAGCAGGAAGCCCCAGAGAACTAGCCAAGGAGCCACCCGGGCTATGAGGGAAGTGGGGAGCTGGCGGAGAAGGAAGGGGGCGGAGAGCCACAGGGTCTGTGGGCGGAGGGAAGGAAGGTTGGGCTAGTGTAGGGCTGGGCCTGGCTGGGGTGCTCCCAGAGCCAGCTGGGGCAGAGGCTGTTTATTTGGTTTCTCATTAACCAAAGGAAGTGCCTGGATCAGATGGAGCCTCTGCTGCTTGACTGCCTGCCCAGAGTGGGGCCTGGCCTGGGCTAGGGGTCTCTCATCAGGGTTGGTTCAGGCCAGATTGGTGTCGCTCACTGGGGTAGAGCCTGACTCAGGTTGAGTGAGCACTTCCCACACTTCTCCAACTGAGTGTCCTCCAGTAGTCCCCCACCCAGTCCAGGATACCAGCTGCCTTAAACTCTCCCAGTGGGGGATGAAGCCCTGGGGGCCCTCTGGGAGCAGCTGTGGGAGTGTGAAGTAAAATCCAAGGGAGATTTTACAAAGGAGAGTGGGGCAATCTGCTGGGTAGCCCAGAAGCTTCACAACTGACTGTTCCCTTGCCCTAGCATGGGTGCCATGGCTGGCGCTGGTTTGAACTTGGTGCTCACACTGTTGACCACACGGTGTGCTTAGTAGTTCCTTGTGTCCTTCACCTGGACAGCACCTGCCAGTTTGTTCAAATGCTTTTACACACTTTATTTCATTGAGTCTCATAAACTGCCCTGTGAAGGTGGTAGGTGGGGAATTACCTGACTTATATTTGAGATGAGGAAACCAAGACCCTATGAGGGGCTGTAACTTGCCCAAGGACACACATCAGGTGAACAGGAGCTCTAGGACACAAGTGCACGCCTTTTATTACACCATGAGCAAATAAGATATATTCCTTGAGAGCGAGGGGTATGACTTCCCACTTCTTGCCTTTGTCTGAGCAAGCATGCTTCCTTGGGGATCTTAAAAAAAGGAGCCCTCTCCACCTCCACTCCCCATTCCCTTTCCATCTGTCTTGGTCAGGGAGGGACCAAGCTCAGCTAGCTGGAGGCAGGAGGTGTGAGCCTCCAGTGGTAGGGCCCCAGACTGCCCCACCCTTGACTCTCCTTCCTGTCCCAGCTGGGCCTAAGCTCCTGGTGAGTCAGGGATACAGGATGCTTCCCAGGTGAGGGTGGGGCTGCCTGGCTTTCTCCGAAGGCTGAGCCCAGTTCACCAATAAAGCCGAACTGAGCAGGTGCTAACCAGGCCTCAGTTTCCCTGAAAGATACGGCCTTGTGGAGCTGGAAGGCCAAGGTTCTTGTGACCTTATTGCACTGGTTGATTTTAAACTCCCAGGTGGCCTCCCTGAGGAACCAGTGACATGAATGGCCTGGTATCCACTAGGCAGGGGCACGAAGCTGGGCTAAGCAACCTATGGAAAGACCCAGGCCCCACTGGGGCCATCCTAGGTTGGACCCTGCTGAGCAAGCGGCCCTCTGGCCACCTGGCATCAGTCACTCTCGGAAATCCAACCCGCCTGCCTACCTGGCCTCCTGTCCTGCCTGGGCATGTCACAGTCCCACTGACACCCCAGCTGAGTCAGCCCCAGCCTGCCTGGGACCCTCCTCACCCATCTGCTGCTGGCCTCCTGTACAGTTGGACATTGGATCTGGGGGGCTGGGGCCCCAGCTGGCACTTGTTAGGTTGGCTTCCCGTTTGGGAGGCTGCTGAGGGGGAGACCAGCCCCCACCCAGGACAGGGGTCATAGAACCCAAAATGAAAGCAATTTAAAGGCATTGGGGAGAGAGTAATTATAGTTTCTGTTTTCAATGGTTAATTATTCAGCTGGCAAAGAGAAAGGAAAAAAGGGAAAGCTGGGGGTTGGAGGGAATAAGGATGAAGGGATATGGGAGGGTGGGAGGAGTTTGCCATGGGGCCCTTTATTCCAGGTGATAGAGCCCTGGAACAAGAGGCTGGAGACCTGAGGGCCTGTCTCTGCTTTGCCATAACTCCCTTTTTGACCAGGGGCAGGCAGATCCCTGTCTGGGTAATGAAGGAGTGGTACTAACTTTATTCATTTATTCAGAAAATATTTACCGAGTACCTACTATATGCCAGTCAATGGTCTGGGCACTGGAGTACAGTGAAAAGCAGGATAGACGAGGTCCCTTCTCCCAGAGACCTCACATTCTAGAAAAGTCTTTCAGTGCCCAGGTAACTCTTGATTCTGTTTTGTATTGGTGACTGAGTCACAAGAATGTGAGAGGTAGAATGGAGAATACACTGATTTAAAACTTGGGTTCTAAAGTGAGTCTTTCATTCATTCACGTATTCATTTTTTTAAAATAAATATTGAATGCATGGCACATAGCAAGTACCAATAAATGGTAGCTGTTGCTTCTCCCATGAGAGACAGAGTAGACAATTTGGCTCTGGGGCTGAGCTTCTAGAGGACTCTTCCTGCTTTGAGAGTGGACCCTACGACCTGGCTGTTGCTGTCATCATCCACCAAAGTCGGCCTTTTGCAAGGTTGTTAAGCATGCTAAGAAGTTATCCTAGGCCAGGCGTGGTGGCTCAAGCCTGTAATCCCAGCACTTTTGGAGGCCGAGACGGGCGGATCACAAGGTCAGGAGATCGAGACCATCCTGGCTAACACGGTGAAACCCCGTCTCTACTAAAAAATACAAAAAACTAGCCAGGCGAGGTGGCGGACGCCTGTAGTCCCAGCTACTCCGGAGGCTGAGGCAGGAGAATGGCGTAAACCCGGGAGGCGGAGCTTGCAGTGAGCTGAGATCCGGCCACTGCACTCCAGCCTGGGCGACAGAGCGAGACTCTGTCTCAGAAAAAAAAAAAAAAAAAAAAGAAGTTATCCTGTGGTTCTAATGCCAGCTTGCTTCCTCTAGCCCGTGGCCAGGTACCTGAGCAAAACATACCCATGATAAACACTTCCCAAGGCCCGTAGGCAGAAGCTGCCCAAACTAGAAGAGGTGTCCTCAGCCTTTGCCTATCACTGTTGTCCTATGGCTGGTCCCTCCCAGCCTCTCTAGTGGTGGTGGGTGAGGAACTGGCTTCTAAGAGAAGAGCTTGCCCCCTTTCTCTGGCCAGGTCCCTAGGGAAAAACTCCATGTGGATCATTCAGTTCCAGGGCACCAGGGGAAACCAAGGGAGACCCTAGAATCCACCCCCGCACCAGAGACTCCACACTGGCTGGATTTTCCTGGGTAGAACCCTTGCTGTCAGAGGAACTGGCTAGCGGCCTCACTGGCTGCCCTCATGCTGGTTCAGGTAGAATCTAAGAAGTCAGGGGCCAGGAAACAGTAGAGCTAGGACTTTTCTGAGAGCTCTTTTCCAGACCAAACCCCTCATAAGAAAACTGAGGCCCAGAGATGGGAAGGGACTTATCCAAGGGCACACAGGGAGTGCTGGCAGAGCCAAGCCTTGGACCCAGCTTCCTTGCCTCACAGGGCAGAGCCGGTTGCCCTTCTTGCATACTGTGTGGCCTTGTTCTCTCAGAATCCCTATGAGTGTGTGTGTGTGTGTGTGTGCGCGTGTGCGCGCGCGCCAAACAAACCCATATATACACAGTATTTATATTGACCAACTGTGTAAGTTTACACAAGGCAATTACCAAAATGACACATTATAACCCTAAGAAAAATATGGTCCTGGGAGGCTTAGGCCTGGTTTGGAGCAGACTACGAAAATGTACTCATAGTCTGCCCCCCTCTCTGGGGGTCCCTCTCCTGTGGCACCTTATACAGCTCTGAAGTCACTCACCAGCAAAATAGCTTGGAGGTATCCGTAGGGGCCAGACCCACTGGTTCACAGCCCAGACCCAGAATTGGGCATCTCAAGGCTGGGCAGAGCCTTATAGATCCAGCGGTTTCACCCTTCTCTGGATACTGAGTGTGGCTGGCCAGCCTGTGCACACATACCTCAGGGCAGGCCTTCTTCCCTCCCCCACCCAGGCTGCCTGGGCCTTTCCGGCCAGCCTGACAGTTAGCTGTCCTAGCCCTGTGTTCAGCCCCCCTGCACACACTAATAGCCATGGCAGTAACATGCTTTCACATGCAAATTGCTATGGAATTCTCAGCCCCTGCCGGTGCCCCAGCCCCCAAGGCCTCCCCCTGGGCAGATTCAGAGAAGAGAATGGAATCTTTCAAGCTGTTAGGGCGTCTAGAGACCTTCGAGTCCAGCCCCCTTGTTGGATGGATGGGAAAACTGAGGCCCAAAGAGGGGAAGAAGGAACTGCCCACAGTCACACAGAGAGTTCACCGGGACTGGCCCTCACCCAGGTCTTCTGACTTCCAGCCCACTGCCTCTTCAAACCACCACAGAGCCTCCTAATCCCTCTCATCCCCCAACCCACCCCCCATCATGGGGTGTTTACTGTGGACTCTGGGATCCCTCCCTCTGGCACAGATGCTCCTGAGAGACACCCCTCAGTGGGGCCTGGGGGTGTGAAATCCAGAGAAAAAAACACCAGAGATAGCCATGACTTAGGGGCCTTGCCCGGGGAAGGGAGCCATTCTCCTTTGAAACAGGCAAAAGAGGATTTGCTCACTTCTCTCTCTGCGCTGCCATCCTCTGATACCGGCCAAACCGCCCCCACCCCCGCCCACCCGGCAAGCCCGCCCAACCCCGCCACACCCCCTCCCGGGCCCTAGTCCCACCAGATCTTTCCAGGTTTGTGCATCATCACTCTGCTGGAGAGGTCACCAGCAAAGCTTGGGCCCTGGGAGGCCCTGGGAACCCTGGTCCCAGCTGGAGTATGGGAACATTTCCCTTCCCTTCAGTTCAGCTGAAACAAGATGGGAATTTTCTGAAATGAACTTTACAAGGAAACCGAAAGGAAATGAAAATAAACACCGAAAGGGAAAAAGAGACAAGTTTACAGAGCACAGGTGTCTGCTCCCAGCTCAGCTGAGGTCTTAGCACAGATAGACCCAAGCTAGAAACTTCCGGGTTATCCTTGAAATCTGCCTTCAGTTCTGCCTCTGAACTGAACTTGACTCTGCCCATTTCTGAGCACCCCTAATGCCACCAGCCACTCTGGTTTGTACCACCTTTATCTCTTGCCTGAACGATGGCAATAGCCTTCTGACTGGTCTCCCTGCTTCCATTCTACTCCTCTCTTGCAAAACAGCAGCCAGGGCCATCTTTCCAAAACTCAATCCTGATCTTGCCCATCGCTGCCTACCTTTTATATTTGTCCATCGTTCCCCAACTCCTCAGCATGGCTTTCAGGATCGTGGATGATCTGGTCCTTGCCCATCTCCTTAGTCTCTCACCTCTACCCCTCCCCACCACGCACACCTTACACCCCAGCAACGCAAAGCTACTCCCTGGCACCTGACGAGAACAGGCACCCTTAAGCCTCTGTGCCTTTCTGTATGTGCTCCCATCAGTCAGAAATGCCTGTCCCCTTGCCCGTAGTCTGGCAAACTCCTATTGAGCCTATCCTTCATGGACATTTCTGACCCCCAAGCCAGGCCAAGTTTGTGTTCTCTTCTCAGCCCTCACAGCGCTTCCGCTCACCCTGCCAATGTTTGTCTCCCCCAGTAGATTGTGAGCTTCTAGAGGGCAGAGCCAGTGTTTCATGTCTGCATCTCACCTGGAATGATGCCCAGCACAGAGTTTAGCACAGAGGCAATATCAATAAACCTTTGAAATGTTTGTCGACTTGAATGGGCTTCGCTGGGCTGGGACGGTCACCCCAGGGCTCTATCCCTGCCCTCCACTGCTCACTTTACCATCCAGTCAATCTGGAGAGTCAACATTTTATTATATTCCCCTACAATAAACGCTAACATTTACTGAGTACTTATTGTGGGCCAGGCACCATGCTGCACACTTCATGTGCATTACTTCATTGACATCTTCTGCTGCAGTGATGTCTCAGAGAGGTCCCTATCTGAGGTAGGACTGTGATTATCTCAGTTTTACAGATGAGGAAATGGAGGCTCTAAGAGGGAAAGTGCCTTGCCCACAGGCACATGGCTAGGAAGTTGTATGTAACGACTTGAACTTGGAAGCCAGAATGCAGAGTCCAAGTGCTTAGGTGCTTCACCACATTAGTAAGGCAAAGTGATGATGGCAGCTTGGGGAAAGAAGGCATCTGGGCCCTTCGGCCTGTACCCCTTGATGCTGGCCACGTGACTTCAGAGGCCGTCTAGTGTGGTAGTTAAGAGCCCAGATTCTGGAGTCAGTCTGCCAGGGTTTACATTCCAGCTTTACCACTTTCTAGTTGTGAATTCTTGAGCCATTTACTCAAACCCCTCCGTGCTTCTGTTTTATTCATCCAAAAGATGAGACTGAGAGTAGCAGCCATCTCATGAGACTGTAGTGAGGATTAAGTGAATAAACACACATCCAGCCCTTACAACAGTGCCCAGCGCTGGTAATTGCTTCGTAAACGCCATTTACTACCCTTTGAATCCCGAGGCAGCCTTTGGTTCCTGTCACTCAGCCTTAGGCAGCCTGAGTCCTCTGCTTGGCCACTTGAATCAGAAGGTTCAGCCGCTAAGATTCCCTGGTCTCAGCCTGGGTTGCTATGTCCCCAGTGAGGGTGCAATGGGTGGTGGGCTGCAAGCTCCTCCAGGCCCCAGTCCCAGGGCTTAGCTGTCCTAGGCTTGACTCCTGAGGGCCCAAGGGGAGGAACACCCAGGCTGCTGTGACCCCTACAAGGATCCTGGAGTCAGGATGGGGAGACTTGCATTTGAGGCCTGACTCTGCCCCTTAGTCATATGTGTCATGTGTCCTCTTGAGGCCTGGGTATCTTCTTCATCTGTTGAATGTAAATGGGATGATGTAAGCAAAACTGCTTTGTGAAAAAAACACATATACTTTGATGTAAGGAGCCACCACTTCCCATCAGAATGTGTGTTCCTTCGGGGCAGTGAACCTGGGCCTCAGTAAAGAGAAAATGAATAATGAATGAGTGTTTCTCCCACTCAGAATCCATGCTCCTCCCCAGCCAGAATCTAGCAGCCAGAGATCCAATTCTGAAGCAGGGACACTCACTCTAATAATGGCCTAGAATCCTCTGGGGAAGTTGAGAAGGATGTGTTGCCATGTTTAGGAGAAGCCCATGCACCACAATCTCAGATCCAGGGACTATTTTGTTCCCATCCTCAACAGGGTCACTAGAGCTGCAGGCACTTTTGAAAGAAGGACACTGCTACACTAAATGGCCCCCTTCTGCTGGTGAAGTTTTAGCAGGTACAGCCTGTCTTGGAGCCACTTAAGTAACAATACACATCAAAAACCTAAAAATGTGGAGGCGCTCTGACCCAGCGATTCCAATGTGGATGAAGACCCTGTGTAAGCGATTTTCATCACAATCTTATGTATTTGCAGTGGTTTTCTAATATAAAAAAATTGGAGAATACTTCAAAAGCCATCTCCTCTGGGTGGTTTTGGGCTTTTGTGATTTCTTTTCTTTTTTCGTTTCTTTTTTTTTTTTTTAAGATAGGTCTCATTATGTTGCCCAGGCTGGAATCAAACTCCTGGGCCCAAGTGATCCTCCCACCTCAGCCTCCCAAGTAGCTGGTACTACAGGCACAGGCCACCACCCCTGGCTACATCTGGGTAGTTTTCTTAATCTATACACACACACACATGCATGTACGCACATGCACACACACATACACAAACATACGCCTCCAGTAACAATGAAAAATTTTCTGTACAGTGTATATTAACTGTCTTCTCCTTTGAAAAACTTTCCTAGTTCCCCTCCTGAGTTCTGCATATGTCTCTCTTGACTCCAGCACATTGGATTGCAACCACTGGAGTCTTCAACTCTCAGTAACTCAGTTTCCTCATCTGTAAAATGGGGAAGCTGATATTGCCTATGATGTTGGACGATTGAGAAGGTGCCATGAGATAATAAATATAAAGCCCTTAGCAGAGTGCCCGGCAGGTCATAACCACTCAATCAACTTTATTATTGTGATTATTACCTCAATGCAAGACAGTCACATGTCTGCCTCTATCATTAGTCAGTGATCTCTTCCATGGTAGGGACTAGGCTCTATTTTTTTTCTCTCTGAATCTCCAGTGCCCAGTACAAAGCTTGACATATGGAGGGTGCTGAGTGAGTTTGGTAAAAGGATAAATTGAGTCTTATGCCCTCAATACAAAGCAGCAGCTGAGGCTCAAGAGAGGACAAATAAAGAGTTAAGACTAGAACCCAGGTCTTCTGTCTTTAAGCTGTGGTGCCCTGGGGAGTTGAGGGTGAGGGTGGGATTGTGAGTAAGCTTCTGGATTCCTTGAGTTGGACTGCTTGGGCTCTTTCTGAACTTGGGGGTCTGAGATCCCTGTGATCAGAGAGACTCTGGGGCGGGGGCAGTTGTGCTGATCCCCCCCCTCTTCATTCTTGTCCTCATTCCCTCCATCTCTGGCTCTAGCCTAGCCCAGCCAAACAGGAAGATTCATTAACCGTCTAAATATACAGAGCCCAGGGGCCATGTGCAGCCTGCAACAGAGCTGGGGTCCCAGCAGGGCCAGAGCCTGAGGCAGCAGTGCCGGCAGAAGGCTGGCTGGGAGGGGGGCCTGGCGAGGGGGAAGCCCAGGGAACAGCTAATGTGATGATTGATGGGGAGGTGAGTGAAGCCAGGCTAGCCCTGGGCCCTCGGACCTCCAGTCTCTAGTCCCATTCTTACCTATCTATCCTTGCATTCCCCACTCTAGGTTCAACCCTGGTCCCCACCCTAGCTATGGTACCATCCCCCTCTCCATACCCTCCACCTCCTAGGTCCAGGTCCCTGGGCTTCAGAAGTACGGAGCCTAAGAGGTGGGCGGCCAGGGTTGGGGGTGGGTTTCCCCAGGCTCTTGCCTGCTTATTATTATAAGGGCTATTTCTCTAATCAAAACTCCCCAATTACCCAAGGGCCCCTCTGATTAATATTCCATGATAACAGGAACAGGTCACATCTGGCTGCAGGAGCTGGAATTCGACACTCCAGGAGCCCCATGATTGGTCTGCAGGAAGAATAATAAACTTCTTTCTCCTGCCCCCTTTCCCTTCCTTTCCATTCAGAGGTCCCCTTTTCCTCCACCTTCCCTTCCCCAGCTCTCCATCTGTCCCCCTCCACCCCATCCAAGGCCTCTGTGTTGCACTCTACCCTCTTTTGAGGTGGAAGCCGACTCTCCAATCTTGGTCAGCCCTCTGGCCATTGTTGTCCCCTTCTTTGCCTGGCTGATCTTTGGTGTGGGAACATTTTTTTGCTGGGACACGGTGGGCTGCGTAGGGAGGCTGATTTCTGAGTGATTGTGGGTACTTTAAATGTATCATCTCATGAAATCCTCCTCACTATCCTCCTACAAGGGAGGAAGTATTATCATTGTTTGTTGACAGGGGCACAGTGTGCCTAGAAGCCACAAGACTTGCCTAGCATCACACAGTCTTCCAGTGACAGAGCTGGGATTTCAAGCCCAAGACTTTCTGCTTCCAAGGCTTCTCTTCTCCCCACACCCCACCCTGATCTGCTGAGGACGGTTTCAGTCCCTGGATGCTTGGATTAAGATGGGACCCGCTGATATGTCAGAGAGCAAGTACCCATGAAACCCAGACTCCCCGGCTTCCGTTGGATTTGAGATGGGTTTTCAGGCAAATGCGCCAAGAACTTTTAATGCAATCCTACAGCCCAGAGAGTAGAAAAGACTTTCCCATGTTCATATGGCAAGGTGGTCAAAAATATGGTTCTCAGCCCCAGATCTTCTGACACTCAGATGAAAACTTCGATTTGCCATCATGTGGACGACCCTGAATGAGAAAGGTTTCTTGTCACACCTGCAGGTAAGGGACTGCCAGACACCCCCTGTCCTGATTTAACCCAAAGACACCCCAGACAGGGCCCCGCTGCTTGTGTTTGTTCAGTCTTCACCAAGGAGCCTGGGCAGAACATGGTCTCTGCTTAGGGTAGAGGTGGGGATGGCAGGGGAAGGGGTTGTGGCTGCTGCTGGCGGCCAGAAAAGATTTGCCTTCAGCCAATCCTAGGCTATGGCTCTTGGCCCTGGGGTCGAGCTCCGTCCTGACTCACCATGCATCTCACCAGTCAGGAGGAGGGCAGACTCTTGAGTTTCAGGGGCACAAAAAATCCTCCACTGCTCTCTCCCCAACACACTATCGGATGTCTGAGAGTGGGACACCAACTTGGATTTGCTGAGGAGGGGCAGGGCAGTGAAATGTTTCTCTCCACCTCTGACTCTCCTACCTGGCTCTTGCCTTGGGCTCTCACCTTGCTCCTATCTCCCCCAGGGAGCTCCTTTGCTCAACTCTAATCAGAGACACCCTGGAGCCATCTCCCGAATTCATACCTAGGTAAACTGGGGGCCCTGGATGAGGAGGCTAACTGAGTCTTTGACTCAGTCAGTGGCCCCTGGCTCCAACCATACTTCCCATCTGCTCCGTCTGCTGGCTGGGACTGTCCTGGCTAGAGGACTAAAACACGGAGCTGTTCAGTCCTCATGTCCTACCCATTGGTGGGGTCTGAGATATCCACTGTGTTTTGTAGGTATCCATGAGGCTTCTGGGCCACAACTACCCTGAGATTAACGGAGCCCCAGACAGGCCTTGTAAGATCCTGAGCCCTGCATGGGAGAGCTGAGACCCAGGTCTTTCCCTTCCCTTCTGCCTTGCTTTCTTCCAGCCACTGCTTTTATTGTCCAAGCCCCCACAGCCTCGCACTCCAATCTCTGCCTCTACCTCCCCCCAGTTTTACTCTGCCTTCCAGTCGCCACTCTCATGTTCTACACCTGAAGCTACCTTCTTAAACTCCAGATCCAGGTTAATTACTTAACTTCTGTGTGCCTCAGTTTCCTTATCTGTAAAGTGGGGACAAGAAAAATACCTATCTCATAGGGTTGTAAGGATTAACTGAGAGCACACATGTAAAGCATTTACACCCATGCCTAGAGTAGAGTAAGTGCTCAGTATCATCATCTAAACTGCTAATAATGAAACAGGCTAACGCCAAGTGAGCGGTTACTATGTGCCAAGCACTGCTCTAAGCACCTTATATGTGTGTTAGTTTAGGTCAGCTCCACAACATTTCGATGTGGTGAGGATTACTGCTGTCATTCTCATTTCACAGATAACTGTACTGAGGCACAGCAATATTATGCAACTTGTTGCAGTTCACATTGCTAGTAACCTTCAGAGCCAACCTTTGAACCCAGATAATCTGACTCCAGATTTGACCTCTTAACCAATCTGTCATTTTTGCCACCCTAGGAACGGTCTCTGACTCCTCAGTACCCAGAGGACAAAGTGTAAATCCCTTAAGCTGCCATTCGAGGCCCTTCCACCCCTCCTCCTGGCATTACAATGCACCCTGAGAACTGAATGTCTCCAGAACACCAAGGGTACTTACCTGCTTACAAGCCACTGCTCAGGCAGTTCCTTCCACTTGGAATGACCCCTTCCCATCCCCCTAAAACCCTCACATATGCACACAAACCCCACCTCTCCCAGTGTTTATTTTGAGCCAATTTCCAAAGCTAATGGGTTTAGAGTAAGCACCTGAAGATGTGGAGTTTGTGTGTGCCTGTTTGGGGGTTTTGGTAGGCAGGGTTTAGAGGGTCACTTCAGGTGTGATCACCCTCATGGAGCCAGATGGGACCTTAGAGGTGCCCTGGGCCAGTAGTCCTTAACCAGTTGACCACCTAGAGCCATCCTTTTGAATGATTCCATTCCTCTTCTTCCCCTGCCCTCACACCAAGGCTCTGACGGATCTTGTCTACCAAACACTTTGCATTGGAAAAATATAAAGCAGAGTTAGCAGGAAAGGCCGGTCTCCTGGGAAATCAGATACCACATTTGAGAGGTGTATGGATTTTGCCTTCTTTCCCAACCCTGCTTCTTCTGAACTTGAGTTTTTGAATGACTCCATGCGACTTCTGGGCAAACCGGATGCCTGTGCTGGGCCCCCTGCAAGTGAGAATAGAAAGATCACCATTTTTCTCTCCACTGTTGATATGGTTTTATTGTCATGCTCTAGGACTGACTGCAAGAGACAATTGATCCTACTGCCCAATTATTGTCAGAAAGCACGACTTAAGATCAACTACCCGAAAAGTCAGATCATCAGCATTGGCAGGCAGCCCCCAGCATTCAATTGGTTTCTCTCCAACAATTTAATACAGCAGGTCAAATCACTCAGTTACCTGGGGGTGCAATTTGCGACTAATCCATCTTGGAGGGTTCACTGGGAAGTTATATTGCCTAAATTAGATGTTCTAGGGGTGTTTTATTGAGAGTTTTTAAATGGCCACAGTGGCAATTGGTAACGCCTGCTTTGACAACGTTCCAGACAGAAATGGCTGTGGGCCTGGTTCGAAGGTGGAGAACTTTGCACATTGGAGGGGATTGAGAACTGTTTGGGGCGGGGGCGGGGGTAGGGGGCGTAGGGAGCGAGATGATATCCCTCGTCAGTGGATACCCCTCCAGGCCCCTCTGTGAGAATCACCGCTAGGCCTTCTTGATCGTTCCCCTGTGCCTGGCTCTCTGGCTGAGCCTGGGACTCTGCCATACATCTGTAACTCACAACTGCGACAGCCCAGGATCTCACTCCAGATAATTCAGCCTTGAAGCTCCTGTCGCCCTAGCCTTACCGATAGCTAAGTTGGCAGAGATCATATTTATGGCAGATTGCCTGAAGGGCAGACTGCCCACCCTATCTCTTGGAGTCTCATATTCTCCTTTGCTTAAGGCAGCTCATCGGAAGGCTGAGTATTGAGACCACTGTACTGTGGCCTTTCAGGAGGCAGGAGAGCACAGGGACTGTGAATCTGGGCTTCGGTAACAGACAGACCTGGGTTTGGTTCCAGCCCCACTACTTCCTCCCTGTGTGTTCTTGGGCAAGTGATTTCACCTGACTCAGTTTCCTTCTTTGTAAAGTGAGGATAGTAACAGTGTTTACCTTTTGGGGGATTTAATGCCTAGCATGTAGTAAATAATGGCTATTATCATTATTGTTATTTTTGAGACAGAGTCTTGCTGTGTCACCTAGGCTGAAGTGTGATGGCATGATCTCGGCTCATGGCCACCTCCGCCTCCCGGGTTCAAGTGATTCTCCTGCCTCAGCCTCCCGAGTAGCTGGGATTACAAGCGCCCACCACCACACCGGGCTAATTTTTGTATTTTTAGTAGAGACAGGGTTTTACCATGTTGGCCAGGCTGGTCTCAAACTCCTGACCTCAGGTGATCCGCCTGCCTTGGCCTCTCAATGTGCTGGGATTACAAGGCCTGAGCCACCGCGCCCTGCCTGGCTATAATTATTTATTGTTATTCTTGGAGAATTGCCGCAGGTCCTTGTAGTAGATGGTTGGAGGAAACATCGTGACAATGTCAACCTGGTACTCACTGCAGGGATGTTGTTGAAGACATCGTGTGGTCGCTTCTCCCAGGGCCCTCTTTGTAAAGGGCCAAGGGAAAGATGTGATTCCTTTTCCAACTGGCAAAAGCCATGCTTCTCTGGAATACTTGGTTTATTTTTATGTTACAGATGCCGTGAAGCTTATAATTGATGGCATTTCCTTCTTTTATGTGGCTACCAGGGGAGCTGAGAGCCAAACACAGGCTCTAGTAACTGTGTAGAACGTCAGGGAAGGCGTTTGGTGTGTGTGCCAATCTTAATCCTGACTTTATTATTTTCCTAATGTTATTTTTCTTTATCTTGATTTCTCTCAAGTACATATTTTATTTTATATTTTATGGTTTTTGTTCAGTTGTCCCAAATTCTTTGATGAAAACATGTGCTACAAATGACTGTTGGAAGAGTCACCATCGTACGGCTTGGTAGGTCTGGGAATGAACCTGTGCCGTCTGATCCAGAGCTGTACCCTGGCTCGGCTGTGCTGCCTCTGATGGATCAATGGAAAGAAGGCACACAGGCAGGAATCTAGGGGATGTGTGTGCACAGATGATGGATGAGATAAATGGACATAGGCGGGAATGACAGGCATAGATGGCAGACAGTGAGATGGAAGATATGATTGTTTTTTCTGTAAGATACCCAGGGTTGTCTCATCGAGGTGATACAATTCTAACCCAAAGCAAAAGAACTTAACGTCTTAGCCAGTGCAATCCTACCATAAAGGTACATCAGTCTCCCATAGGGCTTTTCAAAATGGAGATACTCGTGGCTGTTCATTAATGCCTTTGTGGACCTCTATTCATTCATGTGTGCATCCATCATGCAACCACTATGTGGCTGGGCACTGGGGACAAAAGGGTCACTAAGACATGATGGGTCTCTGCCCTCAAGGGGCTCCTAACTCACTGAGTGAGACATACATGAAGGCTACAGATCATGATACAGATGCGCTGGAACCGAGGCCTCTTTGTGGGGTTTGGGAGGCACCAAGGCAGTCGGGGTGGGGAGCAGGTCATAGAGAGTCAGGGAATGCTTGAAGTTATTATCTCATTAGGAAAGGCTTCCAAGATGGGGAGTTGAGTGAAGCATAGAGGATGACTAGGAGTTTGCTAGGCTGCAGATAGAGGTCCCAGGGGCAGACAGAACCACATGGGCAAAGGTACAAAGGCAGTCACAAAAGCACAAAAATGGGGCATATTGGAAATGCTGCAAGTAACCTCTTTTGATTGGAGGGTAGAGAGTGTGTTGGTGGCCTGAGAGATGAAGCTGGAGGGGCTAGGAGACCACGTCACGAAAGACCAAGGTGTTTGGAGTTTTTCATATGGCAGATGGGGAACCCTGGAAAGGTTTGAGGCAGGAGAGGCACCCGGTCAGCTTTGCATTTCGGAAAGTTATCCACACACTCAGGGAGGCATAGAGGGAGACCAGTTAAGAGGCAGTTTTCACTGCCATCATGCCACCACACTGTTCTGAGCTGCTATCCCATGTGTTGCTCATTTCAGAAATATCTGTTGAGTACCATCTTAGTCTACTAATACCTGAGACTGGGTAATTTATAAGGAACGGAAATTTATTTCTCACAGTTCTGGAGACTAAAAGTCTGAGATCAAAGCACTGGCAGACTCTGAGTCTGGTGACGGCCCACTTCCTGGTTCATAGGTGGTGCCTTCTCACTGCATCCTCACATGGTAGAAGGGATTGCATGGGCAGGGGGGTCTCTCTCAGTCTGTCATCTTTTATAAAGGCACTAATCCTAATCACCTTTCAAAGTCCCCACCCCCTAATACCATCACCTTGGAGGTTAAGATTTCAACATGTGAACTCTAGAAGGACACAAACATTCAGGCCACACGTAGCAAGTGCCTATCAAGCATCAGGCACTGTTCTAGGCACTGGAGATACTGCAATAAACAACATGGACAAAGCTCCCTCCTTGCAGAGAGCTTACATGCTAGTGGAGGGAGACACACAATAAATAATAAACGCAACAAACAAGAAATTTATATGTCATGTTAGAAAGCAATAAAAGCTATAGAAAAAGAGAAAATAGAGCATGATAAAGAGCATTGGGATTATGAGGGTGGGGCTGGCATGAGACCTTATTGAGAAGGTATATTAGTCCATTTTCATGATGTTGATAAAGACGTACCCAAGACTGGGTAATTTATAAAGAACAAGAGGTTTAACGGACTCACAGTTTCACTTGACTGGGGAGGTCTCACAATCATGGCAGAAGGCGAAAGGCATGTCTTACATGGTAGCAGACAAGAGAAAATAAGAACCAAGCGAAAGGGGTTTCCCCTTATAAAAGTGTCAGACCTCGTGAGACTTATTCACTACCATGAGGACAGTATGGGGGAAAACCGCCCCCATGATTCAATGATCCCTCCCACAACACGTGGGAATTATGAGAGCTACAATTTGAGATGAGATGTGGGTGGGGACACAGCCAAACCATATCAGAAGGTGACATTTAAACAAAAGCTTGAAGAGAGAAAGTAGCGGCGATGTGGGGACTCTTCCCATGTCTGACCCGCACACAGGGCAGTGGACTTGGGATCTGGCTGTCCCTGATTTGAGTCCTGGGACCTTGAGCAAGAAACCACCTCCCAGAGTCTCCATTTTCTCCTGTACTCCCTGACTTCTGGGGCTGTGGTGAGATGATGGACTCAATGGTGCTTAGTAGCTAGACAGGTGGGGCCTGGAGGTAGAGGGTTGTCACACATCTTCTCTCTGGCATCCGCCACTCACCCCTACCCCAGCAGCCCCATGGCTCTGGCTGAGGAGCCAGTTGAAGAGAAGGCAGTGGGAGAGTTGCTGACAGTGCCTCGTTCAGGGGAGGGTGAACAGCTTCTCTGAGCTCCAGTAAAGATGAAACTGGGCCACAAGTTTCATCCTTACATCCTTCACGATGCCAACCTGTGGCATTATAGCTGTCATCTCTGCCATGCACGACTGGGCATGAACCCATAGTGTGGCAGAGCTGGGAAGAAGCCCCTGTGGGTTGAATGGGGATGCTGAGGCCCAAATAGGGCAAAGGACTGGCCCAAGGGCACACAATGAGAGTCAGAAACACATCTGACACCGGGGTCTAGGTCTCCTGCCTCCCAAGTGGGTCATGGAAGCTATTTTGACCTCGGAAATAATTTATTAATAGTTACGGCCCCTGCCTTGGCTTTTTCTTTCTTTTCTTTCTTTTTCTTTTTTTTTTTTGAGAGGGAGTCTCTGCTCTGTCGCCCAGGCTGGAGTGCAGTGGCGTGATCTCGCTCACTGCAAGCTCTGCCTCCCGGACTTCACCTCATTCTCCTGCCTCAGCCTCCTGAGTAGCTGGGACTACAGGCTCTCGCCACCACGCCCGGCTAATTCTGTATTTTAGTAGAGACAGGGTTTCACCATGTTAGCCAGGATGATCTCGATCTCCTGACCTCATGATCCGCCCGCCTAGGCCTCCTAAAGTGCTGGGATTACAGGCGTGAGCCACCGCACCCGGCCGGCTTTTTTTCTTACTGAGGCTTCCTTTGACAGTCTGGAGCCCACTGCTAAAAACTACAACAGTAGCTACATTTAGCATTCTTCCAAGAGACTTCCATTTGTTATCTCGTGAGTCTCTCAAAAACCCCACAAAGTAATTATTATTTCCCCTATTTTCATTGAGGAGGAAACTGAAGCACAGACAGGCTAAGTGACTTCTCCAAGGCCACACCTTAGGAAGCAGGGGAGCTGACCAATTTTGGCAGTTTTGCTCATAAATCTTTGTATTTAGCCACTAGGTTACATAGGTGTGAGATGAGTATGTGTGTGTGCATGATGTCTGTGTGAGTGTGGCTGAATGCGTGTGTTGGGAAGTGTTCCTGGCCAACTCCCAATTGCTGTTTCACGCTCTTCGCAGGGGCTGCCTGGGGAACAGCTGACTAAGAGATCTCCCTGCCAGGCCCCTTTGGGACTGGAGGGTGCTTGTGGTTCAGCATAACTGCAACTCCATCTCCAGATCCCCTTACCGCCCCATCATAGGAAGAGCAACACAACTTGCAAGAACATAGACAGCACCGTGGATGTGAAACCCCTTTCACATTGTAGGGCAGTGGCTCCCCAACTGTGCTTACTGAACCAGCAGCATCAGCATCACCTGGAAACCTGTCAGAAATGAAATTTCTTGCGCCCCACCCAGGTGAGACTAGATCAGGGACTCAGAGTGAGGCCCAGCAATCTGTGTTTCAGCAAGCCCTCCAGGGAATTCCATTGCATGCTCAAGTGTGAGCATTAGGGACATACAGTAGAGGAGAGGCCCCACAGCATGGAAGTTTGCAGACTTCCATGTTTGTGTACACATATGTTCAGGGCACAGTGCTTTACAGTTTCCAAAGAGCCTTCTCACCCATAACCTCCTCCTAGCTGCTCGACAACAAGGATTCCGCCCACTTCTCAATGAGTAAACTGACATCCAGGAAGGTGAGGTCATACAGTAGTCTGTCCCTGGCAGATGCCAAGCATGGTGGTCTTCTCTGACATGTGTGCTTCTCTTAGATCCTTCTACCCTGTCCCCTGTGCCAGTTCAGGGCACCCCCTGCCCACAGCAGCCTCTCAGGGAAAAGAGAGGGGATAGAGAGATGGCTGTCCTTGGCTTCCTGCTCATCCCCACCCCCCTCATCTTCTCCCTTCTGTCAGCAGCACCTGCAGAACAAGTTCCCTGTTCTTTAGGTGAGTTCACTTGGCAAGGAAGGAGAAGGGTGCCCCAGGAATGTGGAGGGGCTCTAGGAATCCAAAGTTCATTTTCTAGGAGATACTCAGTGGTGGTTCAGTGGCAGCAGAAGGTTAAGATGTAAAGTCCCCTTTCCATTTCATCTGCTGGATATGGGGGCCCCCCCTGGGGTTGACCCACGGGACATGACCCCAGTCCCAGTATAAGGTGAAAGGTGGGGCCTCAGGTTGACTCCTGCCCAGGCCTGTTTTCCACTCTGGTCACCTGCCTACATCAGGGTCCCTGGCAGGGAAGTGAGGGGATTGTTCTCTCTAGCCTGCCAGAGGGGCTGTGGGGTAACAGGATGGGATAGCAAAAGGGGGAATATCTGGATCCCCCAAACGTAATGTGTAGACACAGTCAATAGACCATAGAAGTAGGCTTCAGCCCAGAGCATGTTGGCAAACATCTGGTCCAGTGATTCTCAACCTGGGGTTTGTGTAATTTGGGGGCAGCGGGGCCTACTGATATATTCCCAGAGGCCACAAGTTCTCTGAGAATTGAACTTTTTTATGGTCTTATTTTGATGCCAAACACAATTTTTGTTACACTTATGAAAACAGCTATGATTCACAATTGCAAGCCATTTTCATAGCCTGGATTCAGTTGTAAAGGAGGTTCTCAAGTTGGGGGACACGCAGACCTGAGGTGGGGAGTTAGAGGTGTTCATTGATACCTTCTCAGAGGGTGGGTCTGCTGAAATTTTTTCCTAAAAACGGAAAGTCTGTGTATTCCATCCCAACATTCAGAAGCACTAATGTAGCCCAGCCCCTTCATGTTTCACTCATGGACACGGAGGCCCAGAGAAGGCCAGATACTTTCTCAAGGTCTTCCAGCAAGCCAGAGCAGAGCTGAGACTGGAAGGCTGGGCTCCTTCAGCCTGGCCCAGGGCTCTTCGTGGCACACTCTGCAGGAGCAAGGCTCAGGCCAGGCCAGGAGCAGTAGGGGTGGCAGAGGTGTGTGTCTCAAACGTTTCCATTACAAATTTGTTGGTTCTCTTTCTGTTCATTGGGACTGCATGGACTCATTTGGATCTTTTAAAGAGATCCAAGTCCCAGTGCAATAGCTCACACCTGTAATCTCAGCACTTTGCAAGGCTGAAGTGGGAGGATTGCTTGAGACCAGGAGTTTGAGACCAGCCTATGTTCCCAAAACATAGCAAGACCTTGTCTCTGTAAAAAATTTAAAAAGTAAAACGGAAAGAAAAAAACTAAAGTGAACAATCCAGCCAGAGGGTAAATGGGAAAGTAGGAATCAAAAGCTTCATGTCATGGTGACTATCGTGTTTTGTTCTGTAACAGATACATGGACGGGTAACGTTAAGTCCCTGACTTCGCCCAGCTCCTAGACTGTCAGGGAATGGGGAGCAGTCATGAAAATAATAATAGTGCTTCACAATTCTCCAAATTGGACATTTCCCATAATGACAACTAACATTTATTTAACATGTACTGTGTGCCAGCTACTTTGCGCCTATGATGTCAAGATGTCATCAAGGAAGGTACAGTCGCATTTTGTACATGGGGAATATAAGGCCTGAGAAGGTTAAGTAAACCAATTCTAGGCAGCAGAGCCAAGCATACCGATTCCTGATTCCTGAGCAAACTTTCTTAATACTCCTTCATTTCAATAACTCTGGAAATAATAACAGGGACGTTCATTTCCCCCATTTCACAGAAGAGAAAACTGTGGCTCAAAGAGGAGGAGCATTTGGATCACAGGGTAGAAAGCTAGGAAGTGTTCTGTCTGCTTCCTGATATAGTATCTGTTTATTAGCCCCAGCATGCCCCATCGAAGACCCAAGACAGTGAGATCTTTGAGGATTTGGTAATATGTCAGAAACACACTTGTCAAAAATCAGTGACAACAGCAAATCAGTTGAAATTATAAATTGGTTGAAAATAAATGTTTGCAGTCAATGTTTTTCCATGCGATAGTAACTTCCAGGTACTATGGGGAAGGTTTTTTGTTTGTTTGTTTGTTTTGTTTGTTTTGTTTTTTTTTTTTTGTAGCCTTTGAGCATGTTTGTCTGTTTTCTGAATTTTAAAATCTTTATTTTGGGGGAGAATAATTTGGGAATTCATTTTCAACTCATTCTTCCTGTCCTGGTTGTTCAGCAATATTGTCATGAACTTTGAAATTTTACCTGTGATTCTAAGCAAATTGTCTAAAAAAGTAAGTGGGTTGAAACTGAAATGTTTCCATCTGCTGGTTCCAGCTTCTCTAAGTTTGTGCAAGCTGGGATGAATATGCAACCTCTAAATGCAATACAATCTGCTTTTCAAGTGATTTGCCTTTAAGTTTATTAAATTAATTTTTTTGCCAGTGATGCCAACTTTATCTTTAGCTCACATCCTCATCAATTTTAATGTACACTCCTTTTCGATGTAAGCAGCTTTTGCTTAGCATCTTCTCAACAGTGCCACGATAATCACTTGCTACCATTGGGGATGGCGCTTCCTGTCAGAATTGAAGTGATTTGTAGTTTCAGGGACAAGCTTAGACTGAGCTTCATTGGTGTAATGGTGCTTGAAAATATTGGTGAGGAAAATGCCAGTTGGCATGATGACCACACACATGGGACACGAGGTGGGGTGTGAAGAGAGAGAAGCCTCTGATGTCATTGAAGAGAATCAGAGCGTATTGTTCCTTACACTCCACCTACTGCTGCTTCAGTGTTTGTGTTGTCTGAAGCTTGGTGCTTCCAGCCCTGGTTCTCCTTCCAGAACTGGTTTGAGCCTCTCTTGGGTGGCAGTGGTTTGGATTCTGGGCCCAGAGTAGTTTCCCCACTGACCTTGCACACACTGATTCTTCCACTGAAATGAAACAACTACCCCAATGCAGCTGAACAGGAAAAATAGGCTTTTCAATAAATTAGAGATAACCTCCCAAATGAAAAACAAATTCCCCCTTTCAACATAAACAATGCACTAAAAATGCTTAAAGTTGATGAAAAAATTTCTAAAACATCTTCATGGTGCATGAAAATCACCAATACCTGAAAACTCAGTGACCGTGAGTATTCCTTTTTCTTCAGTGTATCATTTAGAACCAACTCTTCTTTCATTATTTCACTTGGAGCAAGACCAGATCCGTTGGAACATCTCCAGGGAGAAGGTCCTCATCTCCTTCTCCCTGGAGATGCCTAGGCCACTGCTGGTTCCATGGTGAACTTTAATTCAGCTGGGCCTCATGCTTTCTTCCTTCACATGCATGCACCACAGTATTTGTCTTGAACTTGAGCCTCTGGCTTCAGAATTCAGAGAAGACGCATGTGGACCAGTCATGGTCACGTCAACCCTATGGCCATTGTGGATTCAAAGCAGAGTTCCTCTTCTTTTGTGTATTTCTCTGTATTTGCCAAATTTTCTGCAATTATCATGTGTTACTTTTGCAATTAGCTAACACAAACCCCACAATAGACAGGATGAAAGCACATACTCAAAATGCAGAACCAAACCATGTACCTAACATTGTGATGGGCATTTTGAGCTGAGACTGTGGATCCCTGTCTTGGGCTGTCTGGTTCTATTTGGGGATTATTACCTCTGCCAATAACTGGGTTCCTCCCTGTCCCTCTTTCCCACACTGGCTTCATCTGCCAGAGGAGCCAGGGAAGGAGGTAGGAGATTCCAGTCTCAGTCACCAGAGGAATAAAGTGATTAGTCTAAGGGGAACACATAGTAAATTGAGACTATGTTTGGATAAGACAGCAAAACTTAAGATAGTAGGAACAATTATTCAGTGCTTGCTTTCTGAGTGTCAACTATGTGCCAGCTGCCGGGGGTGTTCACAAAAAGGCAGAATTCTACACTTTGAGAGGCTGTGTGACAGATAGGCACAAACTTAGGCACTTGAGCCAAAAAAAAAAAAAAAGAGTCCAAATTCTGCCTCCACTATTTAGTAGGGCTGTGACTTTAAACCTCAACCCTTAAATTTCTGGAGACTCAGCTTCATCATGTACCTATAAGATGTGAACACTGATTATCACACCATCACCATAAGGATGTATTGTGGGCTTACTAAGTGTCAGACATATATGTGCAATTGACATACACAGTCTCACTGCATCTTCACAGCAGCACTACAGGGCAGGTACTGCTAGACCCATTCCACATATGGGGAAACTGAGGCTCAGAGGGATTAAGTGATTTGCTCAGCATCCCACAGCAAGCAAACAATGAGGTCAGAATTGGAAGACAGGCAGGCTGACTCCAGAGTCTTTGTTTCTCACTCTGTGGTACGGCCTCCCATCGGTGAGCTAATGCGATGAGTTGATGCGGCTTCTAGACATTGAATGCCAGGCCAGTACTGGGCCTAGCACACGGTAGGTGTTCATCCCAAGCTGGTCCACTGCCCTTGAAGATCTTGCAGTCCAAGGGGAAGAGCAGAGGGAGAAGGGAGGAGCTGTGTCCAGCCCAGAAAAGCATTTCCACCCCCAAAGACTAAAGACCTATCTTGGCAGGTATCTCTTCTTCTGCTTCCTGCTTCCCTGACCCTCAGGCAGGCCAGGAGGCCCCCTTCTCCCTTCCCCCTCCGCCACCTCAGACCTTTCTGCCCCCCACCCCCATGGTCTGTCTGGGCCAGTCTGTCTCCCCCACCCTGGCAAGGCATTAAAAATTGAAACCTCCTTTGAAGAGAAAACAGTTTAATAAAAGCTCCATCCATTTTTCATGAGAGGATCAGGAGAGGGATGGTGAAGGGAGGAGAGGCAAGCTGGGGAAGACAAGCTGGGGGGTGCAGTGAGGGTCTTGGGGAATCTGCAGTGAGGGTTCAGTACAGCAAGGGCCAGGCAGTACAGATAGGCACAAACTTAGGCACTTGTTTTACCCACAGCTCTAATGGCCCCATTGCCCTCTTCTTTTCTCAGTTCCTGTCAGCAGGATCCAGGCTGGGCCTGTTGGTGTGAGGTGGGGAAGCATAGCTTCCTCTTTGGGGAAATCTCCTGCGTTCTCTTCAGGGAAGGACTCAGAGCATGGGGGCTGCACTCCCTCAGAGGAAGATGGCCACTAGGTGACCTCTGGCCTAGGGGACCTGCCTCCACATCAGAACAGCTTCTGAAGCTGGGCAAGATGAGCCTGTCACTTGAGCCCTAGCCCCATGTTTGGAACCCCGAAGACCAGGCGGAGCAGAGCCTGGCCAGAGCCCCAGGCTGGGCCCGGGGCAGGAGGCTGAGCTTTGGAAAGAGCCCAACAGAGAGGTCAGGGCATGAGGAAGCAAGAGGAATTAGGTCCAAGCCCTGGCTCATGTTCTTTGGACCCTAGAGCCTTTTCCAACCACAAGAGACAGAATTACATTCACTGTCCTGCCCAGCCTCCATTCTTTCTTATCTCCCTCACCCCAACAAAGACAGATCCATCTAGAAAAAAGACGCCCCGCAGACTGACTCTGGCAGGAGAGATGTGTACTTAGGTCTGACTGAATGGGTTTCTGTCATAGATCTGTTTGGGTGCATGCATGCCTACATGTGGCAGTGTGTGTATATAGTGGCATATGCATGAGTGTGCATAGCCAGGAGTGTGTGTGTGTGTGTGTGTGTGTGTGTGTGGGGGGGGGGATGAGAGAGAGAGAGAGAGAGAGCAAGCCAGGAGGATGTGTGCTTGTGCCCATGTGTGACAGTAAATGTTTCTACTGTTCCTGCATCTGAATAGACACGAGGCCCTCCCCAAACACATGGCAGAGGGTGGGTGGGATGGGTAAGTTGGGTGAGAGGGTAATGAGAAGAGAGGAAAGGAGGGCAGGCCCCAGAGAACTGAGCAGGTCCTAGGGCCTAGAAGACAGGCAGCTCTGGGTGTGCCAGCCCCAGCCATAAAGCTGTTCCCTGTGGGCCCTAGGAAAGAAGGAATTTTCTTCTTTAGCCTTCCTAATTGAGGAGGGCAGTAGGGTGTACGCGTGTGTGTTTGTGACATGCCGAGGCTTCTGCTTCCTCAGCATGGTCAAGAGGGGTCTTGGAGGACGTTCCGGAGTGATCACTGGGAGGAGGCTGAGAGGCTCATAGATAGTGTCTCTTCCAGTCTGGGAATCGACTTTCAATGAAGGCTCCAGCGATTTTTGTATCCATCCATTCAATACATATTTACTTGCGGCAGGGTTTTTATCAGAACAGTAAACAAGCAGATATGGTCTTGTTCTCCAAGATCACCGAGCCTAGTGCATTATTGGCTCTTCTCCGTGGCTTCATACATGCCTCCTGCCTCTTCCATGACCCTGTAAGGCAGGTGGCAGCTCTACAGGGCAGGGAGTCAGGAGACAAGGATCCTGAATTTCATTCACCTGTGACCATCAGCAAGTTACTCTCCATGCCAGGCCCTCCGTTTTCCCATTGGTATTGGGAGGGGTTGCACCAAGATATGATCCGGGGGCCCTTTCTTCTTCAGTGACGGTCATCTCTGGATACACGCTCTAAGATCTAGGACTGAAAATTCCTGGGGAATTTTTTTCCTCGGTCAATGGCACTGGGTGGCTTTAGGCGGTTGATGGCACCTATTTAAGCTTAGTTTCACAAACTGTAAAAAGGGCATCAGAAGTCTGCCTTGCTCATAAGATCTTTGGGGGCATTAATTGTGGATGCTTGTGTATGCGTGAGTCCTGGCACAGAACCTTTGGGCCTCGAGCAGCATGGAGCCATCAGGCTTGGGTTACTGGTGGTATCCCCACCAGTGACCCCAGTCCCAGGGCCAGGCTCATTTTCCTTGCACACTGAGGCAGGGGTGTGAGTTAAGGTGGTGGGCATAGGGGTTGGTGGTTCATGGTGCTGGTCGGGGTTATGAGGAAATCCGGCAAGGGAGCCAGGGAGAGAGGTCACCCAGGGGCGTGTTCCACTTATCTCCTCACTGCCACCTGAGCCAAATTTGGGAAGGTTCCCAGAGGCCCAGGGCAGGGGAAAGGGTGGCTGCAGCACCTCCACTTCACTGCACCCACCCCCAGTCATTCCTTAAACGAGAATGCAGAGCTGGAGTCCTTTGTGGGTGAAGCCTAGGGGAAGTGAAGGGGTATACTAGGAGGCTGGCAGCCACAGGATCCAGCCCTTTCCCTTCTTCCCCTTCTCAGTTGCCCTCTTGCCTCCTCGCCCCCACCCTCCACAGAGGAAGGAGTGGCCCTCCTCCGCCTAAGTCCTACCGGCCCATCCCCCAGAGGACCACACTCCAGTAATTATCTCCCCTCTCCTGGCTCCTTGCCCTCAGCCTGCAAATACATTCCAGTTTTTCCCATCTGAAAAACTCCCCTCCTCCGCCCAGTTGCCCCCCTCAAGCTCCCGCCCTCCTGCTGGCCTCCCGTCTCACGGCCAATAGACTCAAACAGTCAGCTGTGCTCACTGTCTCCTGGCCTGGCCGGCCTCCCACTCCCTGCTGTCACTGTGAAAACCAGCGATGTCTGGGTGACTGAAGGTCATCTCCTCCCCCCACCCTTGGGCCTTGACAACACCCGCCTGGTGTCTTGACACACTTGCCTGGCCTCTTGTCGCTGGGCTCCTTCCTGGGTTTCATCTGATCTGTGCTCTTTCCTGGTCCTCCTGCCTCTCTGCGAGTTCTTCTCAGGCTTCCTCACGGTTTCCCTTGGATTCCTTCTCTTCCCCTTCCAAAATCTCCTGTCAGCAAACTCTCCTGTTGCTGTGGCCTCAGCTCTCTCTCCCGGTGTGGAGGAAGAGTGAGGCTGGACCAGGAAGGGGAGGCCTCTTCCTTCAGTCAGGAGAGGTGAGGGCTAAAGAGGAGGCTGCCTCAGACCTCCTCCAGGCCATAGGCTGGGGCTGCAATCAACCTCTGTGAGTTTCCAGAGTCCCTCCTCCCCGTCCTGTCTGCCCTCCCCTCCCTTGTTTTTACCCACCATTTTCTGAGAGCTTACTGCATGCTATGGGCTCTGTCCTGTTGGAGGGCAGGGCCCTGGGAGCCATGTCGAGGACTTGTGGTTTTGTTCTAAGTGAGACTAGAGGCCAGTGGCGGGAGGGGGTGGTTAAGCAAGAGGGTGACTTGATCTGATTTGCATTTTTAAAAGAAAAATCACCCTGGTCTCTGTGCGGAGAATAGGTTGTGGGGAAGGGGTGGTGAGGGGAGGCCTGTCGGCAGACTCCTCCCATAATCTGGATGAACAGAGAAGGTAGCTTGAACCAGGGTGGTGGAGGAGGAGGTGGGGAGGGGTGGATGGATTAGGATATATTTCAGGGTTAGAGCTGGACTTGCTGATGGATTGAATGCAGGAGGTGAGAAAAAGAAAGATTCAAGGGTAAATCCTAGGTTTGTGGCTGGAGCAACTGGGTGGATAGTGATGCCGTTTAGTGAACTGGGGAACACTGGGGGAAGGAAGGTTTAGAGGGAAAGCAAGAGCTCTGCTCTGGCCACATTAAGTTCAAGATCCCATTAGATAGCCAAGCAGCGGTGTCATGTTGCCAGGAGCTCAGTAGAATGGTCACAGTAAGAGATACACACAAGGAAGGCATCTGAGTTTTCACCTTGGAGCCTTTGAACTTGCCCCTCCCTCTGCCTGACACTCTGACTTCCTATCTTCACCTGTCGGACTCCTTGTCCTCATTCAGGTCACAGCTCAAACATCACCTCAATCTAAAGTCACCTCCTGCCACCTACCTAGTCATGCTCTATCCCATACCTCTGCTTTATTTCCTGCCCACCACTCATGCTAGCTAAAATTATTTACCTTGCTCACTTATTTATTTATGTGCTTCTCCACTCTCCTGGCCTGTAAGCTCCATGAAGGCAGGGGTTGCTGCCTGATTTTGTTCACTGCTGTATCTCAATGAGCTAGATAATGGCTGGCACGTAGTAGATACTCACTGAACATGTATGGACTGAATGAATAAGCACTTTACAATGCATCAGCTTCTTTCATCTTGACAATCTCATGAGAGTGGTAGTTGTCATCCTTGGGTTTCAGAGGAAGAAACTGAGACTTAAGGAGCTCGCTGAAAGTCCAAGGCCACACAGCTAGGAAGTGGTGTAACTGGGACTCAATCTCAGGTCTATTTGGCTCCAAAGTCCATGCTGTAACCACTCCCTCATGCCAGAAAGTGCTGTCCAGAGAAGGCTTGGGTTGGAGTCCACCCCTCTTTGCTCTGAGACCTTGGGCAAGTTCTCAAGCAGTTCTGACCCTCAATTTCCTCCCTCTAAACTGGGGATAATAATCATCCCTTACTTGCAGGATTGTTCTTAGGATTCCATGTAGGAACACATGCTAAAAAACTTTATCTACTCTGTCAGTGGGTTCATACATAAGGGATTAATAATGTCGTTGGGCCTCAGTCTCCTCATTTGGTGATGTGCAAGGGTTGGGGAGGGTGTAGTGGGACTAGATCTCTGACCATCCTTCTAGCTCTGACATTCCAAGAATCCTTGAACTCCAATGTTGGT
Source organism: Papio anubis (assembly GCF_008728515.1). Taxonomy (NCBI): domain Eukaryota; kingdom Metazoa; phylum Chordata; class Mammalia; order Primates; family Cercopithecidae; genus Papio; species Papio anubis. Next base: position 82,892,924 of record NC_044996.1, on the reverse strand, counting down.
AGAAATGAATTGGGTTTAAATGTTCTAAATTGCAAACATTGTGAACACAGGGGCCTCTACTTTGGTCATCAAAGTTTCAGTTCTGTGGATGTGGGAGGCCTCTTTGAAGCGTGAGGGAGGTAAATTGAGGACAAATCAAAGGAAGTCCTTTTTCACCCCAACTTAATGAGCTTATGGCTTTCATTACACACAGGAGTGGTCCAGGCAGGAAACACGAATGGCTTTGGATAAAATGATAAATGCCAGAGACATGGATGGCTCTGAGCAGGAGCTGGCAGACTGACCTCTAAGGTCAATGGGAGGGAAGTGGCCCCTTAGGGCCCAATCAGAGACCAGCCCTAGGCTTTCAGAGCAGCAGTTCTGGGTGATGGAAATTGGAGGTGGAGAGGTCACCAAACCCATCTACCTGTACTCCCTCCACCAAAATCCATTAGTTTAGCTCCTGGCTGGTAGAGAAAGGAGGACTTGGATAGAGGAGTCGCAGAAACTACAGGAGAAGCGGCAGGGTACAGAGATTCCAGATCCCAACCTCCATCCACCTTCCTAGGCAGGCTCAGGCTGACTGTGCCAACACTCACCAGCTGCTGTGGGGAACACCTGGCACGTGATTTCCCTTTTCTTCTGCCTCACTCCCACCAACACCTGATGACATCAGCTGGAAGGAAGGACTCCATCCCTTCTATACACTTCAGGGTAGCAGTAGCTTGATGGCATTGGGAAATTGGTGGGGTTTGGCCCTGGTGCCCGCCTCTTGACCCTATTGAAGCCCCTCTATTTCTCCTATTCCTGTCCTCCTCCTTCCAAAAGCCTGTCAGGCAGGGTCTTGCTCTCAGCTGGCTGTCAACTAAGGTGTTAGCTGTCAACTAAGGTGTTAGTTGTCAACTAAAGTGTTAAGTGATATCTAAGGTGTTAGCTGATAACTAAGGTGTTAGCTGACAACTAAGGTGTTAGTTGATAAGGCTTAACACTCCCAAGGGGTATGTGCATTTTAATAGGGGACTGCTGAAAAGGAATGGCCTTGAAGACTCAAATAATATATGCTATATTGGTGGAATTTCAGGTAATGGTGCTGATTATGGTTGGAGGTGTGGGTAGTCCCCTCTAAATCATACCACTTAGGTAATCATTTATTCATAAGGTCGCACACACACCACATGCACACACTCGCACACACACATATGTCACTGAATTGTGTGTATATAGGTATACATTTTTGTGACCTGTAATAATAACAACAAACGCTCTAGTACTTACTCTGTGCCAGGTACTGTTCTGAGCACTTTACATATATTAACTTATTTCATCTTCACAACAGCCTTATGGTGTAGGTACTATTGTTACTCCAGTTTTACAATTGAGGAATCTGACGCTCAGAGAGGTGAGATGACTTGTGGCCAGGCCACACGGCTTGAGTGTGTTGGAGCCAGGCTGTGTAGATGGCCAGTGTGACTCTGGTGTCCATATGCCACTGCCGCATGAAATGTCCCTGGCTACACAGTGAGATACAATGACTGTGTTGCGGCCATGTCCTGGGGGTGTGACGGGCATGTGTGTTTGTTTGCAGGCATGCACTCTGATTCTTGAAGTCCCAAACTACAGGGCCAGGCAGAAAGAAGCCTTCTGGAGTGGAGAGTAGTGTGAGGGTTGCACATTCTGTGCTGGGATGTGCATGTGGGTGGGATTGTGCCTTTGCTGCAGGATGTGGGGGGTTGTGGACTGAGGGAAGGGCGGGTCAGCTACAGAGGGGGCAGATGCAGACCCTGTGCAGTGTGCTGGGGGCTGAGGGAGGGGCTGTGTGTGTGCTCACATTTTGAGCTCGCCAGTCCCCCGAGGCAGTCCCACGCCCAGGCCCTGCTTTGTGACTTGCACTGCTGCCCTTTGAAGTTGTCCCTATCAGAAGGCTGGGCTCTACAGGAGTCTACACCCAAACCATAAGAATCAGCCTCTGACCGGCCAGGGGAGAAGGTGAAACCAGTACCCAATGAGACAAGGAGGAACGAATTTCGGTGTGAATAAAGGGCATGCGTGAGGGGAGGGTGGCATGAGGTGCGTCTTAACTGCTAGGGATTCTACCAAGTAGGAGCAAAGGTGGGAAGTGTGTGTGTGTGTGTGTGTGTGTGTGTGTGTGTGTGTGTGCGCGCGCGCGCGCACGTTCCTCCTCCTCCTTGAAAGAAGGGAATTTGCGAAATGAGATATGCAAAGAGGCTTGAAGGCCTATAGGTTTTTTCCTCTGAGCACTTGGGAACCATCAACTTATTTTGCAGGTGGGAGAGACATGTTTGGATGAAACTTGTAACAAAAGTTGCTCAGCTTGCAACATGAGGAAGGTGGAGTGGAAGGGGCCAGGCCAGGTATCAGGGAGAACAGCGGGCAGGCTGCAGGGCCCTGGCCTGAGACCAAGCAGTAGCCCAGGCTGGGGTGTGGCTGTGGGGAAGGAGAGAAAGCCCTGGAATTCAAAGACACCGTGGAGTTAAAATTGCAGGAGCCAGAAGAGGGAAGGAGCCTATGGCCCTGTTTGCTGGCTCTGGGCCTGGCTGGCTGGCTAGTGGGCTTTGGAGCCAGGGGCTCAGGAGAAAAGTCTGAATTGGAGACAGAGTTTTAAAAAATTGACACATAACTTTTTACTGCTTTTTCTTATTACAAAACAATACATGCTTATTAAAGAAAAGATGGAAAATACAGACATGCGAAAAGAAGACAGCAATAATTTGCAATATTCTTGCCAGAGATAATAAGTGTTAACACTTTTGTGTATTTCCTCCTTGTAGTCTTTCTTCACTGAACATATTTACTATTTTGGTTTTATAAATAGGTCTTTAATGTGCATTGTAATCATTTACTGACATTAAATTTAATCTACAAGTTCTTTTTGTTATAAAGTATTCAATGCTACGGGCAAAGTAGAATTTATTTACTCGATCCTCTATTGTCATTTTTAAAATTCCCCTATTATAATTATTGTTGTAATGAGTATCTTTCTGGCCAGTGAGATGGAGATTTGGAAGTTGCCAACCCTATCTCTGTTGACCTCCGCTGTGTGTTGGAAACTCTACCAGGGAAAGGCAGTGGGATCTTGGACAAGCCCCTTTCTCCCTCTGGGGCCTCAGTCTCTCCACCTGTGCAATAGAGGAGATTGGACTTGGTGCTGGTGGGCTTTCTATGGCAATGTAGGCCCTGTCCCCACTGAGTTATTTCTTTGCTTTCATTCTCTTCAGTGCCCTTCTCTGACCCTCACCTCCTTCCTTCCCTGGGCTCCCTGTCTCCCTTTTTTCATTTCCTGGCTTCTGCCCACCTCTCCTGTACCTCCTCTAGTCCTCCTCTCCTTGGCTCTCCTAGTGGGTCAGACAGCCAGTGGGCCATTGCTCTTTCCCAGCTGGCTCGCTGATCTGACCCCTCTGTTGAACATTAGCTCTGCCTGGCAGGGGTCGGGTACTCCAGCAGAGACCTACCTGGACACCAGAGCCCCAGGACAGCTCTAGTTGCCCCAGCAGCTACAGTGGCACTGGGCTTTCCTGGCACTGGATGTCAGGCAACTGGGCAGGCAGGCACAAAACTCATGAAATAAAAACTGAGGCTCGGGGAAAGGGCAGGAAAGGTTGGGGATTTCTTGGGTTCATCCTGAAGGGGTGATATTTCCCAAGAGGGGGTGGCTTCATGCAGTAGAGAGCCATTGGATCAGAGGTTCTGGATCCAAGTTAATGGCCAGGATATCTGGACAGCTTCCAGGGGTCTGGAGACCAATTCTTTAAAATGAATTGTAAAATAGTGTGGGTGTGTGTTGCCACAGCCTACTTCTTCCATCAAGATATTCAAGGGCTCATGAGTTCAGAAAAAGATTAAGAAGGAGGTCATCTTGTCCCTAGGCTGGATCTACCTCCCAGTCCCTCCCTGACACACACACACACACACACACACACACACACACACACTGGGGATTGACCTCAGTGATGTGACATCACTGGGAGGGTGACACTAGTGTCATGTAGGAAGTACTCACCATGCATTGCTTTAAGGATCACTGTCCTTCTAGCTGCCACTCAGTGGTTTCTGCCCCTCTCAAAGTTCTCTGTGATGAGCAGAAGTTGCTTGGTCAGGATGCCAGGAGGCCAGGCTGGGGGCATCTGTGTAAGAAGTAGCAAAGGCCAGAGCATCTGCTGCCTGGAGGCCCTGAAAGTGCCTAAGGACTCGAGTGTGTGGAGCAATGCAGAGCTGGATTGGAGAGGATTAGATAATTGACCTCATAATTGACCTAATTAGTGAGTGGCTGTGTGGAGAGCCCTTGGGGACACTGGGCCCGCAGGTGGCACAAAGGCCAGGCAGAAACTCATAGAGGCTGTGAGAGCCAAAGCCTGGGCATTTGCCAGCAAGGGGCGGGGGCAGGGAGACCATAACAGGGAAAGGGATAGGACCTGAGGGCACCAAGCAGAGAGGGGCAGGGGTGGCAGGGGTCACTAAAGAGAGAGGGAGGAGGAAGGAGAGGCCTTTCAGAGCAGAGGGATAGCATTTTGGGGCCTGGGAAGGGAAGGGTCAAGATCTGGGGATATCAAGGGGAGAAGGCTAGGGACCAGGGGAACTGGTGAGGGGAGGGGACAAGGCTTGGGGACACTGAGGTAGGCCAGGGTCACAGGAGGGCCAGAAAAGACCCTGAGGGCAGAGAATCAGGGCCTAGGGGACCTGGAGAGGAAAAGAGAGTTATTGAGGGAACAGGGCAGCAGCTGAAGGGAGGAGAAGGGCAGAGCCCGGGTGTTTTCTGGAGCCATGGGCCAGTGATGGAGCCAAATAATCCGGCCCCAGTGCCCACATATGGGCAGTGTGTGTGTGTGCGTGTGCATGCATGCACATGGTCAGTCTAAACCTACTGGGGCTGTGAGGAACCTAACAGTGTCTTGGTGGGAGGAGAGGTGGCATGGTACCATCAGGGATGGAGACTGGAATTCTTGTACCCCAAAGCTTGTTGAAAGCTTGCTCCTGTGTCCCAAAGAACTTGGCCCCTGGGGCTTCTTCCCCTGGCTGCATTCTTTTGCCATATGTTCATTGTGTGTCTATAAGATGCCAGAAAGTGTTTTAGGAGCTGGGATCCATCAGTGATTAGATTCCACAGAGATCCTGGGGGAGCTACCGTCTAGTGAGGGGAGACAGCAAATCTCACATACAGTGTGTTCAAGCATGGTGAGTGCTGTGGAGAGGCAAGGACCAGAGTATGGGAGGAAATGGAGGCCCAGGGTGGGTGATCTGCCATTGTTAATAGAGTGGTACTGGTGGGCCTCATTGAGAAAGTGACAGAAGACATGTGAGTTAAAAGGTGAAGGGGGAGAGGGAGTGAGCCTCCTGTCTATCTGGAGGAAGAGCCCTGCAGGCAGAGGGTGTAGCAAGTGCAAAGGCACTGAGGCAAGAGAGTGCCTAGTGCACTGGGGGAAGAGCAAGGAAGCCTGCCTGGCTGCAGTGCATCAGGCAAGGAGGAGAGTAGTAGGGGACAGGAAGCAAAAAAGCAATGACAGGGGTGGAGTGGGGTGCAGGGTACATCAGATAGGGCCGTGATAAGAGCCATGGAATGGACAGTGGCATTTACTCCAAGTGAGATGGGAGCCCTGGCAGGGCTTGCAGCAGAGGAAAAACAAGATTGAACTGAGTTTTAATGCAACCCTCTGGTTGTTTCCTGGAGAATAGGCTTTGGTGGGGTGAAGGGAGGAGCTGGAGAGCAGCAATCCTGGTGAGACACAAAGGGGGCTCAGTCAGGAGGAGAGTGGAGAGGTGGTTTGAAGGATGTGTCCTTGCCAGCGTCTCATGCTTGCTTGTCTCTGGCTGGGATCCGTGAGGGCTGGGGTTCATGAAGGGCCCTGTCTAAGAAGGGAATAGGAATCCAGTTCTATGAGTTCATGCTCATCAGGAACCTGGCATATTTGATTGAGAGATATGTGCAGTGATGCTCTTTTGGAAGCTGCTCATGAATAGGGCTTGGTCCTTGACACTTGGTGGGCAAGTAATTTACAGAGGAAATGGCAATGTGAATCCTGGCCCCTGGGGTGCTGGCAGTGTGGTCAAGGAGACCCAACACACATAGGAATGGGACCCAACACAAGCTAAGGAAGAGTCCACCCCCAGCCCTGATGTCTGCTGGAACAGAGAGGATAGGAAAAAAAAAAGGGGCGGGTAGGGGAGGGCTTTTGGAGATGGTTCAGGAGAACACACCTGGAAGCACACATTCAGATCCAAATGCCCATCACAAAAGTGACCATCATTGCACATGCACATGAGCTGACATGCCAACTCACACCTACAAGCATGTGCACACACAGGCATGAATGCATCACTCCCACTATCATACACCATGCAGAGCCTTTACCACGGGCCACAGCTCACTCCCAAGCTTCATCTTCCACCAGCCTCGGCTTCTCTCCTTCCCCACCCCGACCAAGCCACCTTCTTCAAATAGGCTGTTTCACATTACATCGTCGTGCTTTTTTTGCACACATTCCCTCTGATTTGGAATAATCTTTTTCTCTGACCTCCTTCAACAACTGGTAGCCTCATGCTGTAGCACCCACTGATCACACCGAACTGGCATTACTTCTGCATTTATCCCTCTTCTCTGCAATGGGAGCTCCCTAGGGCCTTGTCCATCTTGTTCACCACTAGATCCCCAGATCAGTGCCTGATATGTACTAAGTGCTCAATAAATTGTTGAATGAATACAGCCCTTTAAAGAGTAGAGGGTCTAGGTGTTGACAGGGAGACAGATCCAAGATAAGGTGGCCAGAGCAGCCTGGGCCCCCTTCTCCAAGGGGCAGCAGTGATGGCATCCCAGGGAGTTGTCAGGAGCCCTTGATGTAGCTCCACAAGGCCCAGGGTCTGGCTTGCCTCCCTCTCCAGGCCTAAGGGAACTTCCTGGGACTGGGAGTGGGGGTTGGAGGGGAGGGGACAGGGAGAAGGAGCAGATTAATCTGGGGATTAATTGAGGGACTTGGCGGCCCGGCAGCACGTGCTTGGGGCAGCGTCTCTAATGGCTTAATCAGATTACAGGCCTCGGCGCATGGTGTGTCCCAGCAGTGCCCAGCTCACCCTCAACAGCGACTCAGTTCCATGGCTCTCAGGTTAGAGCCCACACCCTGTGCTCGGGACCCATTTGGAAGTCCAACATCTTGAGGCTCCACTGTGGGGACTCCCTGTCTGTCCAGTCTAGCAAGGTCCAGGCCCACTAAATGAGCTCATTCGAAGGGCACCGGGTTTGCAGTTGAGACCGAAATGGGTTCAAAGCTAAGCTCCGCCACTCTTTAGCTGTGTGACCTTGGGCAAGTTATCTAACCTTTCTGAACCTCAGTTTTCTTGTTTGTGAAAGGGTACAATAACACCTCCCTCAAAGCATTGATGTCAGGATTAAACAAGATGCATTAAGTAAAAGTGCTTTGGAAGTGTTCCTTGTTGCTGGTGGAGCCTGTCAACCCTTTCTTCCTGCTGGTCCAGTCCAGCTGAGGCCAGAGGTGAAGAATTCAGAAAAGAAAAGAACCATAACAATAACAGCAACAATAATCAGCAGCCATCCTAACAACAAACATGCGTGTGGGCACTTTAAATTTGAGAAAACACTTTTTTTTCTAATGATATTATTTAATACCTAGGACAGCCCTAGGAGGTAGGCAGATGGGGGATGAACAGCCTCTGTTTGAAAGGCAAGAAGTCAAGCAAGGCCAACAGGAGAAATGATCAGCCTCAGTCAGTGGCTGGGGCTGTGGCCACAGAGGGAGTCCCGCCTGCCCCAGTGTGAGTAGGATGGTCAAGTACCAAATAAGTTAGGGGCCTCCAGGCTGAGCTCCCGGACCACCAGACAGCCTGAGGGTGGGAGCATCCGGCCTTGCCACTTCTCCTTTCTGCTTGAGGTTGTGCCAGGAGGAGCTGGGCTGAGGCTCTGGGGTTCGGTGAAGGTGAGAATCTGACCCGCTGCCCCCACCCCACCATGGATCCGAGGCCTGAGAAATCTCAGATCCCAGGGCTGGGGCTGGGTAGGGCCAAAGGTGTACTCCATTGAGATGTCCCTGCAGGAAAGCCTGTGGCTCTCTTGGAAGCCAGGCCAGGTAGGCAAACTGGCTGAGGGGGCAGCCCAGCGCACCAGGGCATAGACGGAGGTGCCTCTCTGGGAGCAGGCTGGCTTCCGGCCTCCTCTCCTCTCGCCCCCGGTAGTTTATTAGGAGTAATTTGTTAAGCTGTTCCAACTTGTCAGCAGCCACTTCAATGCCTCTGCCTCCTGCCTGCTTTTTTGGGGGGTCCAAAAATGTCAGGAGCCGAGGGCCGGGCTAGCAAGAGGAGATCGTCCGAGAAACAGGCTTCCAGGGGAAGTGGTGCCCAGTCCTCTCTCCACCACAGGGTGGAGAATAAGCCTTACCCCCACAGGGTGCCGTGTCTGAAGGGAAGAGAGATGGGATAATGAGCCTCCTGCCCTCATAGCCCACCCCGCTCCAGTTTTGCTCCAGTCTCAGGGAAAATAGAGGTATCCAGGGAGGAACTGGTGGCTGGGGTAGGGGCAGGTTTTCGGGTGGCCTCTAGGGGTAGAGATTGGGCTTGGGAAGGAGGTGGAGATGGTAGGGGGTGCTGGGTTGTGGAGTATTTGGGCCTCAAGCTGTTATTTGGAGCTTGGCTTCAGGTGGGGCATCAGAAACCTGTGTGCAGGAGGAAACTAGATAGGAGCACAGATACGCACTCAGGGCCATCACATAGTGCCAGGTGCTGAACTCTAGGATTCACTGGCATTAGCTCATTTTGTCCTCATAACCATGTCATTTGACAGGTGGGGAAACTGAGGCTCAAAAAGGTAAAGTGACTCGTTCAAAGTCATACAGGTGGAAAGCAAAAGGGCTAAATTCGAACACAAATCTGGTCAACTCCAAGGCCTTCAGAGAACCAAGAAGTTCCATCTGGTGGGCAAGCAGGCAGGTGAGAGAGCAGCTCATCAGCTCTCCTGGACTCTGGCCCTTCCTGTGGGCCCTGGTTTCCTGCCCCTAGAAGAAGCAGGAGCTGGACCGGAGGGTCCTGGAGGATTTCTCAGATCTATGTTAAACTCCTTGCCGTGGCCAGTCTGCCAGCTAGTCAGGGCCGGGGGGCAGGAAGGCAAGCCTGGAAGAGTTCAAGCCACCCTAGGATGAAGGAGGCGTGGTGGGGGGATGGTTCCTGAGAGAGCCAGGCCCATAGTACCAGACCAGGTGCGGCTTTGAGCAAGACTTGGCAAGAGGAGACAGGTCTGATGCGAGCTTTGGCTCTTAATCACTGCTCCCTCCCTCCTGCACGCCCTGCCACCCTCCCAGGAGCTGGGCGCCATGGGGGGCTGGGAATGGAAAGGGCCTGCCTGCCACATCCCCTCCTCACCCTGCCCCTGCCCCATGGACTCTGGGGGAAGCTCATTAGCTCAAGGGGCGCCCTGGCCCTCCCCTCACAGCTTGTCACACAATTAGCCACCCTCTCTGTACAAGTTGCTGTGTAATTATTGGGTCTTGGCGGGCTCGGGGCCACGTAATTAGCCTGCCCCAGCCTCCAACTAACTCTCAGGGTCATTAGTGGGCCCACTGGAGGTAGGCGGACGGGCAAAGCATCTGCATGACAATGCACACATTGTGGCGCCTCTGCCTGCACCCAGGGCAGAGGGGCAGCTGGTGCCATTGTGTGGCCCAGCTCCTGGGCACATCTGCCCTCTACCCCAACCTCCTGCTCCAAAGCACCTCCAAACTGGCCAGTCCATCACAGGTTACGAACACTTTTTTCCATCCTTTCTCTCCTGTGAGCTTCAAAATAACCCTGGATATAAGCACTCTGCTCATCCCCATTTCACAGATGAGGCAACTGAGGCTTAGAGAGGGGCCAAGACTAGGATCACTCAGCTCAGAGGTGGTGGAGCCACAATTGGAACCCAGATCTGCCTCACCCATTCACTTTCTCTTTATGGTGAGCCTGAGAACAGACTGACTCATGAGGGTAAAGGCTTGATGCTCAGTCAGGGGCTGCCCTGGGGAGCCTCTTTCACTCCCAGGGGCCTCTTTCCCTGGTCCTGAAGCCCTCTGCCAGCCCGCTCCTGGGCCACTCCACAGCCTCTTCTTGAGCCCTCCTTTCAGGAGTTGTCAGAATTCTCCCCCAGGTCAGCAAGATGGATGACTCTCCTAAGCTTTAGGACTTCCAAGGGAAGAGCAGCCAAGACCCTCTTGGTACCTTCTACTGTCCGAAAATGTCCTTTCTTTTTGTAGCCAGTTGCATCCTTGGAGAGCTGACCGTGGGCATTCCCAGCTTCATGATGATATTCCTTCAGTGAGATACCATTCCCCACCTGCCCCACCGCATTCCCCTCCCAATCTGCCTCGCTGCTGCCCTGCGTGATCTTTCACATCTCCCACACTAACCAGCAGTCCGGGAGTCTGAGCTGTGCCATCCTCCATTAAGACCCTTTGTATGGCTGGCGGGGGTGAGAAGGGAGGAGGCAAGGGCTCCTGGATGCTGAAGCCATGACGCTTTGCAGAGGCCTGAGGTACGTTTATCATGGGACCTTGGCCACCCAGGTTCACGGCCCCTGACTCTGGCCATTTGGAACTGTGCAGATCTTGAACAGGTTCCCTAACCTCTCTGAAGTGCCCAGGAGTTGTGAAGATTAAATGACATAACTCTGACAAGTGCCTACTTCTGCTAGAGCAGGGCACAAAGCAAGAAAGTAAGTTCCTTTCCCAGTTCCCAAGAACAAGTGGCCTCTGAAGCTGATCCCTCTGAAGCTTCCATTTCTCCCAGGACTCCAAACAAAAAGTCCCCACAGAGCCCCAGTGTTCTGCACCTTGCCCCTCCCTGCCGCCTGCCCCCGGCGACCCCCAGCCACCTTCCAGCTCCCCCTGAACCCTCTCCCCATTTTGAAGGCTGCATTATCCTGGCTGCAGGGAAATTAGTTGTTCCCTTGAAACCCCCTGCCCCGCCCTCCCTGCCCCCCCTTCCCAGGGCTGGTGACAAGTATGTGGGACTTAATTGGCTGGCATGAAAGGCAGCACTGACATTAATTGGCTACATTTGGCAGGCAGGCCCCCAGCCTCCCCCTCCTCTCTCCAAACCCCTACCGCTTCCCAGGAACCTTATCAATCCCACCACAGGGACCAAGAGCTTCGAGGCCCCTGCCAATTAGGCACTTTTTGCTCCTTTTCTTCCCCTGATGGGGTTTCGTTAGAATTTATGACACTCTATAGGGCTTGGGCTGAGGGGGGTGGGAAGCAGTAGATGGGAAGGCTGGGGGGCCCATTCCTATGGAGAACAGGCTGGGGGAGGGGAGGGGAGGGTGCGGACGTGAAAAGGACACTTGGGATTAGGCCCTGAGGCTGGAGGGGAGGGGGTCTGAGATGCAGGATGTGGGGCTGTGGGGGAAGGGGAAGGCGCTTTGGCCAGGCCAAGCAGACTGATTTAACAGGCACTGCGTGCACACTTGGAAGAAGGTTTGTACAAGGTTGAAGCCATCCTGTAACAGGACTCCGGGTTAGAGCCAGGAGCCCTTTGCTTCCCACTTCTCCCTGCATACCCTTAGGTCAGTCATTGGCCTTTTCTGGAACCTAAAGGGGTGAGGCAAGGTCTGTGGTTCCCATCTCAAGCTCATGCCATGAAAACAGCTGGAGAGGCATTTGAGAGTCAGCACAGCACTTCCAAAGGGTTTGGACTGTTGTGCCTGTAGCAGCTCAGTGTGTCCTGGCCAATCTCACGCTGGCCAGAAGTGTTGACTGGCAGCCGAATCAAACTGTTGTCGACTGTACAATCAAATGGGAAGACGAATGAATTGTTACTCCACGAATTCTGTGTGTTTGGAAGAATAAACCTTTCAAAGCCCAAAGCAGTTGGTGAAGGAGGTTCCCAATGATGCTAAGGGGGACCCATTGGCCCAGATGGGCTGGCACAGGTCGGGAAGGAGGCAGGGACCAGGGACCACCTCTTGTCACCTTCTGAAATCACCCTTGCAGCCATCCTAGCTGCCCTGGTGGGCCATGGGAAACATACAGTGGATTCAGGATTTCCAAGTACATCTGGATACAGACGTGCTCTTTTGGCAAAGGAAGGCCTTGGGCATTTCAGATCTGTACTAGCATTTTGGTGCTGAGAAGAGATCAGATACTATTCTTATAGGCCTGTGTCATTCACTGCTTTCACATTTACGTATGTGTCTCTTCTTCTTTGTTCTTTAAAAATATGCCTGCTTCTATTTTTGTTTTCCCTTCTTTCGGGCCACACATGAACCTCCCATTCTCCTTAGTCTCGGAATTACCTCTTCTCACGTGGGTACTATCTCTCATTCTTTTCTTTGGCTTCTCTGAAGTCTAAGTTCCAGGTGCTCAGGGTCCATGCCCTCAGGGGCCCAGCCCTCCCTCTTGGTGAGAAGCGGCCCTGGGCAGACCCGCTTATTCCTCCTAGGGGACCAATTCCTCCCTCTCCTCAGCTGGGTCCCTCTTGTCTGCCAGAATTAGGTCCAGACAAACCACTGGCCTCCCTGTCCTTCTGCCCTCTGAGAGACTCATGGTCACCAAGGGCCACCAAGCATGGCACAGCCACTTCCCCTCTAGCAACAGGGGCCTGATGCTCACTGCAGTCTGGAGAGAACATGCCCGCTCCCAATCCCCCATTGTTGCTCTGTTTTCACAAGGGACAGCTTTCATCTAGGAGAAGAGATGGAAACAGCCCATGTCTCCAAGGTGTGCAGTTTCATCAACAGGATTTTTTGGTCACTCAGGACTCATTCTGGTTCTTGTCTGATGGTCTCACTGGCCCCATGCATGACTTGGCTAGACTGGGCAGTGGTGGGTGAGGCTGAGGAATCTTGACAGGCACATCTTGCACACAACTCACCTCTCACCTGTGCCCTTTGCCTCTTTGGACAGAGGTTTCCCAGTTCCCAAATTCATCTCTGTTTCTACTGAAATACTGTTCTTACTATGACTCTGACCGCTATTAGATAATTATGACAATCACCGGTTTTGAAGGTATATGATGTTCCAGGCATTATTCTAAGCACTTCGTATTAACCAAATTAGTTCTTATGACAACGCTGTAAGACAGAAACTTTTATCATTCTCATTTTACAGATAAAGAAACCAAGAACAGAAATGTTGCTAGTCCCAGGTCATACAACTAAGCAGAGGTAGAGATGGGTTTCAAATGCAGGCTGGTCTCTGTGACTTGGATTCCTGTGCCCCCAACCCTTTGGGAGGGGCTGAGGATGTCCTCCTCACCTGCTGGTTCAGATGTGTGCTGGCAGGGAGCGTTCATGGGGAACACGTCCCCTCTCTTTGTTCCCTTGATTTCATGACATTGACACTGATGCCCCTCGAGTCCTGTGAACCCTCATTATTCTTGTATGACACCCCATCTAAGAGCCCTGAACTCCCTTAGATGATGACGTGTATTCCATCTAATAAAATGGAATCTCCTCTGCAGATCCTGGGACTGGCAGGGCAGAACCAGCAGAACACACACTTGGCCACAACCTCAGGCCTCAAAGCTCAGGGACAAAGACATCAGTGGCCACCAGGATTGGGTTTTAGGACCTTTAGAAGCCTTAAGCCCTAAACAGACTGCAGAGCCCTCCCCCTCTCCCACCCACTGGCCATATATAATTAAAATTAAAAACAATACTAGCTCATAAAATACATGTAAGGAAGTCCAACAAAGTTTTGATTTTTCCCAGGATACTACTTTGATGCTTGAAAAAATATATCAAATTCTTTTAAGATATTTTGTTCTCTCTTTTATGCGTGTACGCACACTGCTATGCTAGGGCCTTCAATGCGGGCTGTCTGCTTATCCCAGAATCCAGCACTGCTGTCCTCACTGTTGTCTTCGTTTTGCTGGTAAAGTGCTATCTTCTCACCTCTCCCCTGATACTGCCTTGTTGCTGAATTCCTGCCTCCAGAGCCCCATGCTCCCCTCCCCTGGTCTGCTTACCACTGCTCACCTGCCAACCTGTTGGTCAAGGTTGATAATTAACAACATATCAGCCACTCCTTTAAGCCTTGTCACCCAAAGTCTGGTCAGTGGAGCAGCAGCAGCACCTGGAGCCTTATTAGAAATGCAGAGTCCCAGGGCCCGTCCCAGACCTACTCAACCAGAATCCAGAGTTTAACAATTTCACCAGGTGTTCTGCATGCACATTAAAGTTGCTGCTCCAAGGCAGTTGTTCTCCATGTGTGGTCCCTAGACCAGCAGCTTCATCACCCCGGAGAACTTGTTAGAAATGCAAATTCTTGGGCCCCACCCTAGTCTGGACTCTAGAGTTTGAGAAATGTTGCTGCTCTAAGATACACAATGCAGGACACCCTCCTGGAAAATTCTCAGGCCTTTGGGTCACACCCCTCCACCTCCATGAAGATGGACACTGGGCCGACTGAAGTGTCTGTGAGAGATCCTGGACTGCCCTGATGATTGTTTAAGCATCTGAGGTCATGGTGCCAGCTCTGTAAAGTGGTGACAGATGTTAAGGGGATTTTAGTAGGCTGCCATTTATTGAGCACCTACTATATGCTAGGGATGGCCAGACATATTCAGAGATGTTTCTTCATCTAATCTATAGGCCATCCTATGGGTTAAGAGTTTGAAGATGAGGAATCTGAGAGCTCGCATGAAGAATGGAAGGTTTACACCAAGATCTGCTGGAGTCCAAGTCTAATGCCTTTTCATAAAACCTCTGCTGCCCAGGGTGTAGTGTTCTAGAAACAATAAGAATGCTTACTACATGCCAGGCACTATTTTAACTGCTTTACCAATATTAGGTCATTTAATCCCACAACAACCCCATTTTACAGATGAGGAAGTTGAGGCACATAGAGGATAACTTTCCCACTCAAGCTCTCACCGATACTAAGTGGGAGAGTTGGGATTCCAACCCAGGCGGAGTGACACTAGAGGTCTTGCCTACAAACCAGAGTTATTTTGCTGTTCCTTTAGAAGCCAAGCACAGGTCAGGGAATGAGAACAAAAGAGGGAGTTTGCTGGCCTTGACAGGTTTATTGAGGTGGTTTATGTTTGATTTCCCCAATTTGCAGCTCAGCTGTTTAACTGGAATCTCCTCTCTCCCAGGCAATATCAGCTCGGGGCTGCAGACACCTCTCCTGTTCAGTCCAGTGCTCCTCTCACTCCACTCTCTAGTCTCCTTAGAGTCCCTGTGGCAATCACCTGTGGCTCAGGCTTACCCTCTGGGCTTCCCAGCTAGCATCCAGTTGGCCAGCCTAGGGGCCCCAATCAGCCAAGAAGGCAAGAAATAGGAATCATACCTGTCCTGGAGTCCCCAGGGGTCAAGCTTAGGTGGGATCTGGATGGATGCCTCCTCTTGGATACGTTCCATGCATCCTTCTCCTCAGCAGTCAGATTTCCCACCCCTTTCTCCGTTGGACTCCTACCTGCCCAGGAGTCAGCAGGTTCCCAGCCTGGCACAGATAGTTGACTGCTAGCTTCCTGTGCTGACGGGTGGAAAGATAGGCCACTGGACAGCTAGGCAAGCCGCTGGGTCAGCTGGCCTTCATCAGAGTGCCTCAGGGCCGCAGCGCTCCTCCCAGTCATAATGAGATGCTCCCAGCTGACAGCTCTACAGCAACTAATGGTTTACTAAGACTCAGTGCATTCTCCCAGTGAATCCCCACAACCATCCTGTGAGGGAGGCTTTCTTACACTCATTTTTCAGGTGAGGAAACTGAAGCAGTTCAGAGAGGCAAAGCAACCAGACAGAACATACATAGACCTGCTTACACAGTCCTCTGCCAATCTGGTGCTCTGTAAATGCCACCAAAACCACAACCTCAATTCCGTTTTGGAGATATTAGGGCCAATTTCTTGGCAGAAATGGAGTGGCAGTTACAGCTGAGAAGTCTCCAGGCAAAGGTGGTGGAAGGCCAACCATGCTTCATGCTGGTCAGATGTGGGGATCCAGGAAGCCCTACTCTCTTGTGTCTCTCCTGTATCTGGCTCTGATGGGAAGGGGATGAACCAGCTGCTGTGGTCATGCTCCCAGAGGTCAACCTTACCTCCCTCATGGCCTCCTTCCCTCACTCCTGGTCCAGACACCTGCAGTGACTGCTCTAAGCACAGAGGGCTCTCAGGAACTGCCACATGCCCCGTCCTTCTCTCCCAGGTCTGGTCTTACCCTGTGAGTGCCCTGGCTATTCTATCAGAAACAAAGTAACCAGCTTCTGTCTTTTCACCAAAACTGTCCTCCCTTTAACCCTAGATGACAAAAAGAATGTGGAATCCACTTTTAACAACTCTCTTCAATAGATGCCCTGCTTTTTGCCTTTGTCCGGCTTGGCTTCTGTCCTATGTCCAATGCCCCCTCTTTCACAGAAAGTCATGCTAACGACTCGAAGCCCCCTTCTCCTTTCTCAGCTCCACTGCCCTCCAGAATATTGGCTGGCCTTCTCCAGTTCCCATAGCCCCAGGCCCCCAGACCTTTCCCTCCACCCCATTGTCTTCCTCACTCGCTTCGGCACCCTCATACATGTCCCCTGAGCCTGATACCCAGTCATCCTACAACCTCCATGACCTACATATCCTCTCTACTGTAGCTGCCCACTGGCTTGAGTACATCTTGGGCCTTGTCATTAATTGGGATGGCTCCAGCACCATGATTTCCAATCCCCAGCACCCCTACCCCCAGCCTTCAGATGACTGGCTCCCTCATTCTTCTCAAACCTGGTCTTGGTCCCAGTCCTTGGCACTGGGCTATTAAGCAACCGCTTGTTTAAAAAAGAATGGTCTTCCCACCCTCAAGCATTCCAGTCCTTCCTCTCCACCCACAGCCTCATTTTCCCAGCCCCTAGCTATCTCTAGGCCCTCCCCACCTCCCTGCTTCATATATTCTTAACCCTGCCACCCAACTGTAACCTTCATGACTTGAAGTCATTCAAGCTTTGCACACCTTCTGCTGGTCCTGCCTTCTGTTGTCCCAGCCTTGGCCAGTTAGCTCCTGGCAATTATAAGCTTGCCAGCCTCAGTGTGAAGTCCTTGCCGATGTTCTACAATCCTTGAACTCATCCCATGGGGGCTGGCATTCCCATCTTCTACTTTTCTTACATTCCAGCCCCACAAATACACCCTCCTAATGCTTGGCTTCCAATTTTGCTAAGATTAAGGCTGTCCATCTCGGAATCTCTCCGTATGTCCTCTCTCTCCCTTCCTCCCTCCTTCTTTCCCTCCCTCTGTCTCCCTCCTTCTCCCCCTCTCCCTTTTGTCTCCTAGGAAGACTTATCTATCCTCCTCTCCATAACTAACCTCTAACTCCATCAATTATCCCCTTTCTCTTGTATCTCCATCTCTGCCCCTCCTTTGAGTGCTATTTCCTCCTCAGCCTACAAGGGTTTTCAGCTCTCCCCCATCCTTCAAAGAAACCCTCCCTTGACCCTGCCTCCCTCTTAAGCTGTTGCCTTCTCTCTTCCCTTCCATTTTCAGTTAAACTGCTTGGAAAAGGGTTGTCTGCTCTCACTGTCTCTGCTTCCTCACCTCCCACTCTCTCCTCAGTCGACTGCAATATGTCCTCTCCCCCTCTTGCCTGAAATTGCTCTCTTAAAGGTCACTGATGACTTCTTTGTCACCAGCATAAGTGGCTTTTTCCCATCCTCACATCTGACCCTGCCAACCCTCCCTTCCTGCTTGCCATTCTCTCCTTCCTTGGCTTCGGAGTCACTGAGTGTCCTCTTCTTTCTCTTGCCTATCTCACTGCACCTTGTGGCTCTTTACTCTCCTCTCTTGTCATACAAGTGTCAGTTTGGCTCTAGCTTCTGTCTTTTGACATCTTCTCCCTCCACACTCCTTGATTATCCCCTTATTACTGCTTTCTCCAGAGTAATAGACAGTAACGTCCACTCTCCAGCTTTCAGTCATTGTCATGATGTCCCACTCTTTGTTGTTAGCTACGATCATTCTTCAGTTCCAGACCCAGGTCCCAGTGTACCTACTGGACATATCTATTTTATGTCATACAGGGACTTTGAACTCAAGGCATCAAGCTGAACTCATCATCTTTCCCCCCAAACTGGTCCCTTCCAATATTGTTTAGTTTCATAAGTGGTTCTACCAGCTAATAAGGCCAGGAAATGGGCAGTCATCACTGCTGTTTTCCTTCCCCTCTTCCCCTACATCCAATCCATCACCAAGTCTCAATGTGTCTACTTTCTCAATATCTCCCCAATTTGTTCCCTTCTCTCCAGCCCCACTTTCTTTGATTCATTTATTCATTCATTCATTCAACAAACAGTTATTGAATTCTTTGTAACAGTCACTGGGTCAGACTCTGCAGCAACCATGGTGAACAAGACAGTAAAGGTATCTCCCTCATGACACATTCTAGTAAAGGAAATAGACAAAAAAGAAACAAATAAATACATAAAGAGACACAAAGGGAATAAATAGATCTTCCTGATAGAGGATGATGGGTGTACCAATTTTACATATGACTTTCAGGAAAGACTTTTGTTAGGACACAATACTTAAGCTAAGACCTGAAGGTTGACAAAGAGCCAGTAATGTGATGAGCTGAGGAGAGAACTTTATAGGCAGAGGGAACAACAACTGCAAAGACCCTGAAGCCAGAAAGAGCTCAAGTGTGCTAAGGACCAGAAAAGATGCCAGTGTGGCTGAAGTGAAGAGAACGAGGGGCACAGTGGGACAAGATGTGGTCAGAGAGGGAGGTGGGGACCACACATCTTGGGGAACTTTGTAAGCCAGTGTAAGAAACTTGCATTTTATTCTAAGCACAGTTAAAACCCACCACAAAGTTTTAAGTTAGGGACAATAGTCTAATATGCATTTTGAGAAACAATTACTCTGATGATTGTGAGGAGACAAGACTAACAGGGTAAGAAAGGAAGCAGGGAGAGTGGTGAGGAGGCCTGTGCAGTTGGCTGTGAGAGAAATGATGGCAACAGTGCAGGTGGAGATGCGGATGGACGAGATATACTGGAGATAGAACAACAGAACGGGCTGATCGACTGAACGTGGGGAGTGAGGGGAAGGAAGCGATCAAGGATGACTCCTGCGGTTTGGGCTTGGGCAACTGGTAAATAGTGGCATTTACTAAGATGGGAAGACTGCGGGAGGAGCAGGCTTCAGGGTGAATCAATACTTTCTCTTTGGATTTGTTAAGTTTGGATGGTTCTTGAAGCATTTAAGTGAATATATCAAGTAGGTGGCTGGTTAAATGAGGCTGGAGATTGGAGAAGCTTGGGATGGGCATGGACATTTTGGAATTGCAAACACTTCAATGGCATTTGAAGTCATGGGAGTGGCTGAGCTCACCTAGGAAAAGAGTGCAGAAAGGAAAAGAGAGAGCCCAGGATGGGTCTCTGAGGAATTCCAGTATATAGAGGTTGGGCAGAGGAGGAATGAGTGGAGGGGCCAGTGAGATAGGTAGGAGGTACACTAGAAGAGTGTGTTGTCACGGGGTTGAGAGAAGAGATTTTTTACAGAATGAGGAAGTTGGTCAGCACTGCGGAAGTCTGCTGAGATGTCAAGTCAGACAGAAGCCACTGATGGAGCTGGCTGATTTGGAGAACCTGCTGTGTGCCAAGCACTGTGCTGATGGGCATAGCATCTATTAACTCATTTAATCCTCATCCTAATCCTACAAGGTGGGTGCTGTTAGTATCATCTCCACTTTACAGATTAGAAAATTGGGTCTCAGAGAGGTTAAGTATCTTTCTCAAGGCCATGCAGTTGGTTAGTGGTACAACCGGGGTTCAAACCTAGGCAGGCTGGCTCCAGAAGCCGTGCTCTTAGCCACTCCACTGGCCCACCTCTCATAATTTTAGCTCCTATAAGTGTCCACTGGATTTGGCTTTCTGGTAGTTGTTGGTGATCTTCACAAGGGTAATTTTAGTGGAGAGGTGAGGGTACAAGTTAGAAAGCATTGGTTGATGGATGAATGAGAGGTGAGGAAGTGGAAATGGAGTTTAGATGTCTCTTTTGAGAAGTTTCCCTGTGAAGGAATTCATAGAAATGGGGCCACAGCTGGAGGGAGAAACTCGTCAAAGAAAAGCCTTCTCCCTTTCCCCTTTCCCGTTTCCTTTCCTTTCCCTTCCCTTCCCTTCCCTTCCCTTCCCTCCTTCCTCCTTTCCTTTTCTTTCCTTCCTCCTTTCCTTTTTCTCCCCTTCCTTTTCCTTCCCTTTCCTTGTTCTATTTTTTCCCGGCCTAATCTTGTACAGAAGGAAGATACTGAACTAGTGTATTTCTTAAAGGAAATGATTCAACACAGAGGAAGAGAAGCTACCTAAAAGAAGCCTTGGGAAGGTGAGAGGAGCAGGCTCTAGAGTACGGTGTGAAGGGCTGGTCTGAGAAAAGAGAAAGGTGTCATTCTCCATGGTCATAGAAAGGAAGAAGGGATAATGGGGCAGATGACAGGCAGTAGGACTGTAGAATTTATGGGCATAAAGGGAAGTTCCTGCCTGATGGCACCTGTTTTCTTAATGAGGCGAGGTTATCAGTGATGAAAGGTGGGGACTGAGGAAAGAGCAGATGACTGAGAGTCAGATACCCATCAATTTCCCCCTGAGTTATTGCAATAGCTTCCAGCAGGCCTCCCTCCTTTGACCCTTCACTCCATCCTCTATGGAAAAGTCAGGGTACTCGCCATAAAGGTAACTCCTTGGCTGGGCGCAGTGGCTCACACCTGTAATCCCAGCACTTTGGGAGGCTGAGGTGGGTGGATCACGAGGTCAGGAGATCGAGACCATCCTGGCTAACACAGTGAAACCCCGTCTCTACTAAAAATAGAAAAAATTAGCCGGGTGTGGTGGTGGGCGCCTGTAGTCCCAGTTACTCAAGAGGCTGAGGCGTGAGAATGGCATGAACCTGGGAGGCGGAGCTTGCAGTGAGCCGAGATCACGCCACTGCACTCCAGCCTGGGCGACAGAGCAAGACTCTGTCTCAAAAAAAAAAAAAAAGAAAAAGAAAAGAAAGGAAAAGAAAAGAAAAGAAAAGAAAAAAGAAAAGAAAAGAAACTCCTCCAAAACCTCCAATGTCTTTACCCATGTCTCCTCCCTTGCTTGGAATGCCTTCTCCCTGACCCACCTCAGCCTGTTGGAGCCTCCTCTGGGGCTCTCCAAGTGGATACCAACTTTCTGTCCAGGTGGAATGATCATTACTTCTCCTTTGTGAGTAACAGATCTACATGCCCGACTCTGAGCCCTCCTGGAGCAGGGACGCTGCCATATTCACTACCCTGCCTGGCACATAGTAGGTGCTTTATAAACGTGTTGATCTGAGCACATGCATGAGTCTGGGATTTGGGGGACCAGGTTTCCAGCCTCTCTCCCTTTCTGTCCCTCAGTTTCCATTTTGAGCCACATGTGGATGGCACCTGATGATTTCTAATGTCTCTCTCAGCCTGAATACTTTTATGCCCCCACTGTCAATGAAATTACCTTACTCTTCAGGGAAGTCATTGACATTGCCAACCTGTAACTTAAGTTTCTAGGCCTCTGGATGAAAAGAGATGTCTTTCAACCCGTGTGTCAGCCTCTCTGGCTCATAATAGTACTCGCAGCATTCATTGAGCACTTACTGTGTGCCATGCTAAAATCTTCGTATCTATTTTCTCATTGAATCCTCATGACAGTCATACACAGGGGTCGGATTTGACAGATAAGGAGACGGGTTTGGAGAGGTTAGGTAATCTGGCAGTGCAACATAATTAAGTGGCACAGCTTAGACTCTAACGCAGACCTCACTACTTTCAGAGCTCATGTTCCGAAACACTCTGCAGGATGCCAACCATGAGCAGTGGTCTCCACTTTGTACGCACATTAGACTCACTTGGGGAGCTTTAAAAATTATTGATAGTTGGATCCCACCCCCAGAGATCCTGAGTCAATCGGTCTGGTGTCCAGCCTGGTCCTTGGGGACTTTTTCAAAGCTCCCTAGGTGATTCCACTGGGCAGCCAGGATTGAGACCCATTGGCCTAGAGGCCCAGCCCTTAGGTCTGAAGCTCATGCTGACCTGGACTGCTGTCTGGGCCTCTTCAGATTTTGAGATAGGGTTGTGAGTAGAGCTGGGGATCCAGGCAGGACATAGGGGCAGGGTAAGGGGAAGAGGAGGTGTGATGGGAAGGGTATTTGGAATTTCTCACATTCTATAGGCTGTAGCACCCAGGGCTGGGAGAGACTCCCAGTCCAAACTTGTGTCCATTGTGATTTCCTTGCTACCCCCAGCCATACGTGTGTCCCAAATATCTGATTTGTTGTCCATCAGAGGACATCTCTTCCCCACAGTGTAGATACTCTGTCCAAAGGCCCCACCCAAAGACTTGCCAGCTCCCTTCCTGGGTCTGGATGCTACTCCCTGCACGCCAGGCCCTGGCTAGAACACTGTTGTCAATGCTCAGAGTATTTAGAATCCTATGGCTCTGCCGCCAACAGATAGTCACACACTCTGTGGCCTCTTGTCACTGAACATGCCCGACACTGAGCCTGACCAAACTTCCTGCCCTGGAATCAGGTCCTGGCTCCAGCCTCCCCAGGGGCTGGTTTCCTCCTTCCCCACCAACCCTGGTGGCCGAGGTCACAGCATGCCTTGTACGCAAGCCCACCTCAATTATGGCGTGATGGGGTCAGGCAACAGTTTTCCAGAGGACTAGGATGCTCTATGGAGGGCAGGGCCAGGCTAGGGCAATCCTGTGCCCCCTAGAAACTGGCCTCTGCATGCCTGTGTACCAACCAGGGTGGAGTGCCCCTGAGGTAGAAAGAGCCTGGTCGGGGGAGGAAGGCTGCAAGCTGCTGGGTGGGCCAGGTGGGTGTGGAGGAATTCTCTGTCCAGCTGCACATCTTTATTCATAATGCTTGATTGTTCCTGGCTAGGGAGCTGATCATGCTGCGTTAAGGGGGGAGCCCCGGGCAGGCAGGCAGGCGGTGGGCTCAGTCTTCTCCCGTCTTCGGTAACTGCAGCGGGAGTGAGGGCGGCCACGAGCACTGGGCTGTCAGGCTGCTCACAGCTGGTCCCGATTTGCGGACAATGGGAAACTCAGCTCACAGAGCATCTCATCGAGCCCCAGCTCAGTCTGGGACTGCTTGAAGGCCTGCACAGGAATGCGGGGCGGAAAGGCTCAGAGGGCGCGCTGCAGAAGAGGCTGCAAGAAATGGTCCTGCCAAAGTGGGGAGTGGAGAAGCACGGGGGAGGGCAGCGGGAGGAGGCCTGCCAGCTGACCTCACTGAGTGAGGTGGGGGCTCAGCAGCGACCTCCCCTCTGGCAGCCAGGAACCCTTGCAGCCTCATCTCCGGGGGAGGGGATACCGGCTGACACCCATATGGGGGCAGGGACTCAGCTGAGAGCGTGCAGAGTCCTTGGCAAATCTGGGACTGGCAGCCAGTCTTACCAACCCTGGCTCATGCCCTTTCTGCTCCTAGACCTGACTACTCCCTGTGCTGAAGCCCCAGTTTCTGACCTCAGTGCTTGGGCTGGTCTGAGCCCTTGTGACCCACTCT
Source organism: Papio anubis (assembly GCF_008728515.1). Taxonomy (NCBI): domain Eukaryota; kingdom Metazoa; phylum Chordata; class Mammalia; order Primates; family Cercopithecidae; genus Papio; species Papio anubis. The sequence goes on along the minus strand of NC_044996.1, from coordinate 82,869,476 downwards.
GAGCTCCTGTGATCCTGTCCCCAGTCCCCACCAGAGAGTGTAAGGAAGAATCCTGGGACGACATGGACCCCTGCTGTCCTGTCCCAGCTCTCTCTGAGAGGGACCTCCCTCTACCCCTTCTGCCCTGCAGGCCTGAGGACACCTGGGCTGCTCTGAGGGGATATGGTTCTGGGGCTGGGCCAGATAGAGTGGGGATGACATGGGGAAATGGAGGTGGGAGGAGTAATAATAACAGCCCAACGTATTGAGCATCTACTGTGCACCAGGCACTCTATGAAGTAGCTACGGTCATTAGCCCCATTTTATAGAAGAGGAAACTAAAGTTGCAAAAGGAGAGTTGGCTTTCTCAGGGTCTTATGCCCAGTGATTTGCAGAGCAGAGATTTGAATCCAGGACTGCCTGACTCCTAGATGAGTGTTCTTGCCACCAAGCTGAGTTTATGAATGCTTTGGGATGAGAGAGCTTTTGAAAGGCTCTGACCTCATGCCTCTGAACCCAAGCAGGAAAGGCATAATTGAACTTTGATCTCTGAAAGACCTGTCAGAAGCTGGCGAAGGCCCTCTCTCTCTGGGGGACATGAAGTGCTGTCACGCTTGGTGCAGGCAGGGAGAGTGGAGGTTCCTTCATCTTGCAGATGGGAAGGCCGAGGCACAGCAAGTGAGGGATGGAGAGGACATTCCAAACCAAGGTCTTCTCATCCACCCAGGGCCTGGCTGAAGTGGTGTGAAAGGCAAGCTTGGCACTGAGCTGAGCTCCTGCCTTGGGATATGTGAGTTACTAAGAAACCAAGAATTCCGAGAGAGAAAGAGAGCTAGAGTTAGTTCATTAGGGATACTTGGGACCTTTGTGGAGATGCAGAGGCCTCCCTGCCCTGGGCAGCTTTGTCTGTTGCCCAAGCAATAGTCCATTAAAGCTGCCTGGGCTGATGGTCGTGGGGCACAGGCCAACAGTGGTGGGAGGGGAGGGAGCCCAGCAGGGCCTGAGCCCTGGTGCAGCACCACCCCTGGCTCTGAGAAGGGCTCGGAGGCAGAAACGCAGCCAGGCCTGACCCGGAGAGGGCACCGCCAGCTGGAGGCTTGCTGCTGGGCCGAGACACTCCCGAGCAGATGAGCCTCTCTATGCCCAGACACTTTCCTACCAGCCTTGCTCAGTGGGCCTAGGGATTCTCCTCTGACAAACGTGGAAACCGAGAGGCTGCAGAGCTACTGAAGAGCCGGGGCAGGATTTGAAACCCGGCTGTGCTTCGTCCTTAGCCCGGCAGCCCGAGGAACCGGAAGGAAGGCTCAGGGTTCTAAGCCTAAGTTGCCCCGGCCAGGCTGGCACAGGGCAGGGCTGAGCGCGGGAAGTGCTGGCGCAGGCTGCCGGGAGGGAAAGCTGTGTGTGTTTGCGTGTCTTTTTGTGGGCGTGTGTATGCCTGCGCGTTTCTGTGTGTGTCTCTCCCGGCGGCTGTTCTGCTTCCTCAGCAAGCCTTTCCCTCCCCCCTCCACTTCGTTTTTCTTTCTTCTTCTCCTTATTCCTCATTGTCGTCTTCTTTTTTTTTTTTAATGAGACTTAATTAGCGTCGAGTTCCTCCTCCCGCTCCCTACCCGCCCCCCTCTCCGCCCCTGCCCTCCCCTCCCTCCTCTCCCTCCTCCCCGAGGTACAGGCCAAGCGATCTGACAAATGCACTTGAGAACAAAGCGCCAGGCTAATTCGGGGCCTGCTCAGGAAGCAGGAGCTGAGCTGAGATAATGGGTCTGAAATAGCCCAGCATGATTATGCTTCCTCAGCCTGTGGCCAGGCGGGTGCAGGCTCAGGCGGGCGGGCAGGCAGGCAGGCAGGCAGGCAGGCAGTCGGCGGGCTGACGGTCGGGCGCCAGACGCCACTCACCCAGGGTGGTGAGGGCCATGCTTCTGCACCCAGGCCGGCCCTCCTCTGGCCTTCACAGGAGCTGCTATCCGTCAGAGAGTCCAGTAGTCCTCAGTGGTGATGGTCCAAGGGTCAGCCAGAATCACACACTCAACCAGTTACCCGATAGGTCGATGGCAAAGCTGAGTCACGAATCCAAGCAGCCAGGCTCCCTGACTTCAGTTCTCCTTGCTCGGTCATGCTATCCCCAGCCCAGCTCAGTGGGAGGGGAGTGGGACGGGTGATTCAGAGCAGGGCTTGGGTCTCCTTAGCTCAGGCTTCTCTAGGAAGACAGAGCCCCCCAGGATGGCCAGAGAAGAAAGGGTCAAGGATTGTTCTGGTATGCCAAGCAAGATAGGACGTTGGCATGGTGCCCACCAGAGGGATGGGTCAGATGTAACTTGTATACTTTTTGCCTTGCCTTCCTGGAGCTTGTCCAGAGTCTGAGACCAGACTGAGAGGGGAACAGTAAGGACCCAGGATGAGCAGAAATCACCCTCCACAGGGCACTGCACCCATTCCACCTCCCTGCCCCCACAGCTCATGCCTTCATCCCCATTCCAGACACAGCCTGGGGCCCAGCAATGAGACTAGTCATGGACCTTTACTCCCTGACCCAACTGTCTAGTTCACTGCCCTTCCCAGACCCCAGGAATCAGTGACCTGTGTGTGGACATGTGTCCCTTTTGCTTCATTCATCCACCCAATATGTGTTTCTTAAGCCCCTCCCAGTTCCAGGCTCAGTGCCAGGCCCTGGGGACTCAGAGGCAAACCAGACATAGTCTCTGCTCTCAGGGGCCCTTAGTCTGGTGGGGGTGACAGAGCAACCGAGAGATACAGTGCAGTGTGATCTGTGTGGTGACAGTTGGAGTCCAACAAGCCATGGGAGCAGAGAGGATGCCAGGGCAGGGGGTCAGGAAAGGCTTCACAGAGGTGACATTTGAACTAGGCTTAAAAGATAAATAGGGCTCTGCCAGGGTAAACATGGAGAGAGCTAGAGATTTGCTTCCTTCAAGGCACAAGGGAGCTGGGATGTGAGAGTGCTAAACAAGGCCGGGCGCGGTGGCTCACGCCTGTAATCCCAGCACTTTGGGAGGCCGAGGCGGGTGGATCATGAGGTCAGGGTCAGGAGATCAAGACCATCCTGGCTAATACGGTGAAGCCCCGTCTCTACTAAAATTACAAAAAAATTAGCTGGGTGTGGTGGCAGGTGCCTGTAGTCCCAGCTACGTGGGAGGCTGAGGCAGGAGAATGGCGTGGACCTGGGAGGCGGAGCTTGCAGTGAGCCGAGATCGCACCACTGCACTCCAGCCTGGTGACAGAGCGAGACTCCATCTCAAACAAAACAAAACAAAACAAAAACAAACAAACAAAAAAAGTGCTAAACAAATGTGTGCGAGTATTCTAAAGATTATTTACAACTCGAAATCCTGGGGCTGGAAGGAGGCAGAGGAACAGGAAGTGCAGGGCCAGGCAAATGGTCTGGGCTTGCACACAGACCCGATTCTCTACCACCCATGGCCCCCACACATGATAATGATCGGACCTAAGACAAGACTGTCAGCCCTCTCCTTAGACCTGTAATGCTGACCTTTCTGTTCCTTGATCAATCCTCAGTCCTGATCACACTGATGTAACCCAAACCTCAGCCCTGGACTCCTGTTCTCCAGAGGTCTTCTGCCTTTGGTTTTCATTGTGAACTTCATTTCTGACTCCATTGCTCCAGCCCCCGCTCAGAATCCCAGACAGGTATGGCCCTCGCCATCTGCCTTTTTGCTTTGGATGCAGACTGCCACAGCACAGATCACCTTCTACTGATGCTTTTCCACCTACTGAGCTGTTCCAGGGCTTAGTACAACTTTCCTAGCTTTTCTTGCAGCAGGGTCTCTATAGGAGCCCAGCCCAGGCTTTCTGAGCGTGCTTTTGAAGGCTCAGACTAAGTCTCCCAGGGCCATCACATACAGTGCTACAGGTTGTGAACTGCACGAGGGTGTCTGGCCAAGGGTGTGAGTGGGGCTGAAACTCAAGCCTGCATTATACTTATCAGTTTTGTGCGCACTGGTGCAGGCTACATCTGTCTACAGAGGATACCCTTTTCTAATTAGCACAAAGGTGCAGAACGGGTGGGAGGGGCCCTGGCTCCCTTCTCTGCTGCTCCCATCCCCACCAGCGCCCTGGAGGAAAAGGCCTGGAGATGAGAACTCTGGAAGGCCCTCCTGGCTGAGAAGCCTGCATTTGTGAGCTGCAACAAGTATCTGGCAAGTGAAGCCAGCTCTGGGACAGAGGCTGTTCCGGGCTGTGCAAAGGGACTGTGTGTGAGGATTAGTGAGAGGAAATGAAAATTGGGGATGGCCCTCAGGGGAACTGGCTGCAGATGATGTCAGAAAAGAGGCTGCCTCCTGGAGAGCAAGGGACCCGAATGGCTGCAGCAGAGGTGGGGGTGCAGGGAGGTGTGGGAAGGAGGGGCTAACTCCACTGTCCCCAGCAGCCACCTTCGGACCCCCGGCACCCCAGCTGGCTCTCTGACCCTTTGCCACCTCCTAGCTCTCCTGGCGCCTCAGGAGCTGAGGAGGCACATTCCTGTTGAGGGCCTCCAAGGACCCGGGATGGGAGGGCAGGGAGCAGGGGATCATCCCCACAGGGTCTTACCTCCTGGCAGCACGTTTCACAGCTTGCAAAATGACTCGCTTTTCCAAACACGTTTTCTGTAGAGTCTCTTAGTCACTTTGCAAGGTAGGTATTAGTATTCCCATTTTACAGGAATGGAAAACCAAGTAAACTAGTTATCTGAGGACCCGAGGCTCAGGGAGATATGAAGTGACCTGTTGAAGGTCATTCAGCTAGTAAGATGCAGAACCCACATTTGAACTCCATTGTACTCCACTCTAAAGGCCAGGCTTCTCTCATTCCACCTAATTTTCAGCCATGAACAAGCGCTGAGGGCCAGGTGTTACCTGTTAATGGTTTCCAAAACTCAAAACATTCTGTTTTGAAATGATTCGCTCCACTTTCCAGATGAGAAAAACTGAGGCTACTCACAGCTAATAAGTGGCAGAGTTGACAAGATGACCTTGGGGCATGTGTAGGGGGGGATTGGTGGTGTTGAGAGAAAGAGAAAATGGGGGGCGGGTGGCCAGGGGCTAGGATGTGTCACAGAGCACCCATGCCAGCTGTGTAGAAGAACAGGGACTCCGGGGCCCAGCTGGAAGTGGCTTTGGGATGGGTGGGGCGGTGGTGTGTAATATGTGGGTCTGGTGGTATTGCTAGAAGGTTGTGCTGTGGAGAAAGGCAGGCTCCATTTAGTGAGATTTTTCCCTGAGTTAGAAAATGGCTCTTTCTTCTTTTTCAGGGAGGCTGGGCTTTCTCTCCAACTCACTGCCACTAGCTGCCCCCTAGATGGGGACTCTGCCTGCTCCCACGTCCCCAGCTGGAGCCCCCAGCCCTGCTCCCTAATTCCAGCGGGGCAGGCAGCATGCCCGCATGCCCAATTGATTCTCCCAGCACACACAGGTAATTCATCTCAGCTTCCCTTCCAGGCCCCCACCCCCAGATGTGCTGCCTTCCCAGCAGCCAGAGGCCAGCTCACCCCACCCATATCGCCGGCCAGCTGCAGCCCCTCATTTCCCCGGGAAGAGAGAACTAATAAAGGACAGTCTCTGAGCCGCAGCAACCGCCCCCCCCAATCCTTTCTTGCCGCAGCCGCCCCATAAAACTGAGGGGAGAGATATAAAGGGAGCAAGTGTGAGTGGAGATAGAGTTTCCATCTGAGGAGGGGAGTGGAGAAGTGGGGACGTGTGGCTGGGGCTGTGGGCAGGGCTGAGACAAGAGTTGGGCCGAGGCTGGGGCCCAGCAGAGACGGTAGGCCCCATTCACAGCTGCTTGGGCCCCACTGTCAGCTCCTGAAGAAGGGAGAAGGGGAATATGGTGGCTAAAGGATGCGAGGTGTGCCACACACTGGTAGGCCTCGTATGGGCACCTAGGATGGGCAGCCCTGAAGGCCTACTTTCTGCCTTCTTCTCCCCTCCCCTTCCCTGATCCCTCATAGAGCCCAGCAGGAGAGCAGGAGCCCTGGCCTCCAAACCTAGCTCCACCCCAACCCTCCGAGTGACCTTGATCTGGCTCCTTTAGTCTCTCCAGGCCTCCATCTCCTTGGCTGGGGAATGGGCTTCAGTACTGCACCTGCCACACAACCTACAAGTCTGAGTTAGGACTAAGATGTGCTGTTGGCTGTGCTCTGTGGGAACATGTGGGAAGTGCCCTTGTTCCTTATCCCTTGGACCTGGCAGGGCCCTTGGGAGAAGGTGGGGTCTTACATGGGCATGTGCCAGGTGCTCTGGAATGGCACTGAGTCTGAACTCTGGGGGAGGTAGGCCCTCTCCCGATCTTCCCAGGAGAAGGAGGTGGGCAAATCTTAGGCTATACAACTCTCTTCTTCCTCCCTTTTGGGACTCTGGATATAACAATATTTGTTCAATTCAACAGTTGTTCATTGTGTACCTTCTATTTGCCAGGCACTGTTGTAGGCTCTGGGGATAGAGCAATGAGCAAAACTCAAAAATCCCTCACCTTCTGCACTTTCTTTTATTTCTATGTTTCTTTTTTAAGAGACAGGGTCTTGCTTTGTGGCTTAGGCTGGAGTGCAGCGGGAACAATCATGGCTCACTGCAGCCTTGACCTTCTGGGCTCAAGCAATCCTCCTGCCTTAGCCTCCTGATTAGCTGGGACTACAGGTGTGCACCTCCACACCTGGTTTATTTTATTTTATTTTTTATTTTTCATTTTTTAATATTTTTTTTTTTTTGAGACAGAGTCTTACTTTGTTATCCAGGCTAGAGTGCAGTGGTATAATCATGGCTCACTGCAGCCTCGACTTCTTGGGCTCAGTTGATACTTCCACCTCAGCCTCCTGAGTAGCAGGGACTGCAGGTGCATGCCACCACACCCAGCCAATTTTTGTGTTTTTTGTAGAGACGGGGTTTTTGCCATGTTGCCCAGGCTGGTCTCGAATTCCTGGGCTTAAGAGATCCACTGGCCTCAGCCTCCCAAAGTGCTGGGATTGCAGGCATGAGACACTGTGCCTGGCCTAATTTTTAATTTGTTTATTATTTATTTTTTTGGTAGAGACAGGATCTTGCTATGTTGCCCAGGCTGGTATTGTACTCTTAGTCTTAAACAGTCCTCCTACTTTGGCCTCCTAAAGTTCTGGAATTACAGGCATGAGCCACTGTGTCTGGCCCTGAAGCTGACGTTATAGTGGGGAGAAAGATAAACAATAAACAGGTGAGTCTTCTTTAATAAACCAGAGTTTAGGAAGCAAGGTCAAGCATCTTTGGGCCACGTTAGGACCTCTCCTCCCTGACATTGCTGTCAGAAGCCCCATGCACCTCTCCCACAAAAGCTCCTTTGTCAGCAGTTGGCCAGTTTTGGCTGGGTTCAGAATTTAAGGTTAGGGTACAATGACCAATCCCTTGTGTCTGGGTTCTGGAAAGAGAGCCAGCCACATCCTGCACTTACAGCATCCTCCTTCCCTGCCCACTGGGCTCTGCCTGCTTGGGAAAGAACAGAGATTCTGCCCTGTGAGTGCAGACTGAGCTGGCCCTGGCATAGGCCCCATGGCCAATACCAACCTTTCCTAGTCACAGAGGGCCTGGGCTGCTTGGGTCCTCATTGCCTGGCTTCACAGCAGGAAGAGCTGTGGATTAGGGGTTGGATGACTAAACTCTAATCTCCTCTTCGCCACTAACAGACAGTGGGCATGAGATTAATCATTGCTTACCTTGGTTATCAGGAAGATGTTAAATGCAACCATGTATGAGGAAGTACTTTGCAAACTGTAAGGCTCTTGCCAGATGTGGAGTTTATTAGTGCCTGTCTTAGCATTTCCCAGGTTTTTGCTCAAAGCAGGACCTCAGTAAGTGCTTAACTGAGTCCTTACATCAGAGAGCACCCTGCCAGCTCCTCTGCCCAGTGTGCCCATGGCTCAGGGAGCAGAGTTGGGGTGAGGATGGTCCAGAGCAGTTGATCTTTTCTCAGCAGTTTTTGCCCTTTTTCTGGACCTGTCATTGCCTGGCTATATGTCCTGGGCCAAATCCTTTGAATTCTTGGAGCTCAGGGTCCTTGTCTTTCAAGCAGGAAGAAGAGTCTCCTGCTCTGCCTCCCCCTGATGTTTCTAGTGAGAATCAAGTCAGACACTATCAATCAGAGCACCTGGCCAGTTGTACAGTGGGAACCAGATGACACTAACTCCCAGGCCCACAGGGCCAACAGAGCACCAGGACCATACCTTCCTCCCAGCAGCCCTGAGGTTTAATTGAGATGGTTATTCCCAGGGTCTGACTCAGGAAAGGCCTAGCATGGGGGAAGGTGATTTCCCAAGCAGAGCCATGCCTGGTGCCGCCAGTCCCCTTGTCCACCCTCCCACCCCTGCCTCTGCTCAGCTTGGCCCCCTGACACGAGTCTGGTGCTATGAAAGCGTCACCTGAGCCTCTTCCAGATGCCCCTGCTCACTCCAGGGAGGGGTGGGGTGATGATCTTTCTCAGCCGTCACAGGAGGGGTAGAGAGTGAGAGAGGGAAATTCACAGAGGGTGCAAGATCCAGACACCAAGGAGAGGAAGCCCCAGCAACTAAGAGGAAGAAAGAAGGAGAAAGAAAAAGAGAGGAAAAGATGTAGAAGAACAGAAACTGTGTGAGAGGTGCAGAGAGGTAGTGGATGCCAAGACTAAGGGAATGAGAGCGTTGGGAGAGGCTGGCATTGTGTGTGTGTGTGTGTGTGTGTGTGTGTGTGAGAGAGAGAGAGAGAGAGAGAGAGAGAGAGAGATTGAGCAACAGATGAGGGTGAGACAAAGACCTGGAGGAATATCACACACTGATATTATGTGTGACAGAGACAGACAAAAACAGAGAGATGGTGAGAGTGGGAGAGAGCCTGCGAGACACTTGTGCAATGGAGAGAGAGAGAGAGTGCGCATGAGAGCCCAAGTGAATGTGAATGTTGCTATCAACCAGAGGCAGAAAGCAATTAAGACAGTTTTCCTTCTACTGCTCCCTACCAAGGTGCAGGAGAACAGTGCAGGACTGGGGGAGGCAGGCCTGGGCTGAGCCCCATGGTGTGGGGCAGTTAGGTGTGGTGGGGGGATATCCCGAAGTTCCTGACTCCCCCAGCCAGGAGAAGCTCCTGGGACTTTGTTGTCCCAGCCCCTTGCTACTTCAGAGGGAGGCTGAGACAGTGCTAGAAAGGAGACGGACCCTCAGGGTAGAGTGGGGCAGAGGGCTACCTGGCTGGCTTCAAACCTGGAGTTGGGCCTTTCCCTTTTTGGGGCCTCAGTAGGCCTTTCTGTACAGTGGGTGTCTCTGGGGGAGGATGGTGGGTGGGTGGGGGATTGGATTTAATAATCCCTTCCAGCTCAAATGTTCTAGGATTCATCTAAGGAAAGGGAGGAGAAAATGGGACCCCCAAATCTACAGAAACCCACAAGCTGATAATTTTGTCTCTGTATGGATATTTTTCTGCAGAGAAGGTTGAGAAGTTAGATTCTTCGTTCCTGAGGGCAACACAAAGGGGTGTCTGGGAGGGGCAATCGAGGGAAGTTCTGCAGAAAGCCTGCTTGGCTCTGCACAGTGGGAGGCTCCCCGGTCCCCATGGGGTGGAGAGCATAACTTGCCTGCAGGCAGGGGAATCTGCAGGACTGCCTGCTGGGGTCCCTGCCAGGCAGCTTATAGGCTTTTTTGAGAGTCATTGGGTAGGGGTTGAGTACCTTCGTGGCTGTGCCGCCTCCAGACAACCTGGGGCTTCTCTCAGGCCTGGGGTCTGGCTGGTGTGGGGCACAAGTTTGCCCCCTGCTCTGGGCTGCCCTGATCTGCTGCCTGTCCTAGCAATTGAGACCTCAGTCAGCAGGGTAAAGGAAGATGGTGAGGGCTGGTGTTGGTTGCCAGGAGTGGGCCAGCTGAGGAGGGCTTAAGAGCTATACCACAGCCCCATTGTCTTGCTGTACTGCTGGAGTGGGGCCCCATTGGGATTATGCAACTGCTGCCCTGAGTGCCATGGACCTGAAGTGTGGCAACAAAGATAACAAAGCTCTGCCTGGCTGGTGGGTATGTGTGAGTATAGAGGGGGTGAAATGGGAGTAGCCCTGTGCAGGATTTTCCATGTTCTGTGCTTCCTCCTCCCTACCTCACCTTGCAGGCCTGCCTTTCACTCTCACTCCCAGAGTCCACAGGATCTTATCCTCAGGGTGGAGGCTGCTCGTGGTCCAGTGGGCAGGCCTTGCCTGGGGCTTGAAGGCTTTGCCCAGCCCAGGAGCCTCACCCGTCCCTAGCTCCATGGCACAAAGGTCTGACCTGGTCACAACACTCATTTTTCCAGATTGATAAACTGAGGCCACAAAGAGGTCCCAGCCACATCCTCTCCTTAGTTGTTCTGTTTGAGTCTGAGGGCCCCACTCAGTGCTTGCTTGCATCCTGATGGCTTTGTCTGGGGATAAAGATGCCAGTTCCTTCACCTTTGTTCTCCATCTGCCTTGAGGGATCATGTAGCCAGGAGAAAGTGTGGCCATGATCTAGCCTCTGCATCTGGCTCCAAATCTGCTGATTTTCTTGGTTAGTGGTTTCTTTCTATTCTTTCTTTCTCTCTTTCTTTCTCTCTTTCTTTCTCTTTCTTTCTTTTCTTTCTTTCTTTCTTTCTTTACTTTCTTAGTCTTTCTCTTCTGTGTCTTTCAATTTCTTTCTTTCTTTCTTTCTTATCTTATCTTTTCTCTCTCTCTCTCTCTCTCTCTCTCTTTTTGGCCCAGGAAGAGGGGAAATGATAAGTTATGCACACCCTCCATAGAAGATTTGAAACCCACAGAAGAGTATTACTAAGAAAATAAAACCTATAATCCCACTAACCAGGGAAAATCACTGTTAACTTTTTGGTATCTTTCTTTCTAGTCATTTTTTTCCCTCTCTCTCTCTCTATACACACACACACACACACACACACACACTCTTCCCCTTTTTATACATGAGATCACACTGGCTATCTTGCATTTTTTAAAATTGTGATAAAAACACATAACATGAGATCTATCCTCTGAACAGAATTTTAAGTGTACGGTACAGTATTGTTAGCTATGAGCACTGTGTTGTGCAGCAGATCTCTAGAACGTTTCCATCTTGCGTGACTGAAACTTTATACCCATTGAACAGTAACTCTCCATTGCCCTCTCCCCCCAGTCCCTGGTAACCACCATTCATTCTACTTTCTGCTTCTATGAGTTTGACTATTTTCGATACCTCATAAACATGGAATTGTGCAGTATTTGTCCTGTGACTAGCTTATTTCACTTACCATAATGTCCTCCTGGTTTATCCATGTTGTGTCATATGACAGGATTTTCTTCTTTTTAAAGGCTGAATAATATTCCATTATATATAAATATATATATAGGCCTGAGCAAGTTCCTTCCCCTCTCTGTGGCTTCAGTTTTTTAGATGTACTATGGGGGATTGTACCGGATGTTGCCTCTCAGCTCTGATTTTCTTGAGGTCTCTGTGAATAGAGGTCGAAGGAAGGTGGGTGCTATGGACTGAATGTCTGTGCCTGCCCCTCCACCCCCACTGCCCTACCACCACCAATTCCTATGCTGAAACCCTAATCCCCAATGTGATCGGTGTGATGGTATTTGGAGGTGGGCCTTTGGGAGGTGATATATGTATCATATATATGTGTGTGTGTGTGTGTGTGTGTGTGTGTGTGTGTGTGTATGTGATATATATATATCACATTTTCTTTATCCATTCATCCATTGATGGGCACTTAGGTTGATTTCATATCTTGGCTATTGTGAATAATGCCGTGAATGTGGGGGTGCAGATCTCTCTTTGAGGTATTGCTTTCATTTCCTTTCAGTATATACCCACAAGTGGGATTGCTGGATTTTCTGGATTATATGGTAGTTCTACTTGTAATTTTTTTAGTAGCTTCCATACTGTTTTTCAAAGTGGCTGTACTAATTTACATTCCCGCCAACCATGTACGTAAATGTTCCATTTTCTCCACATCTTTGCCAACACTTGTTATCTCTTGGTTTTTTGATAATAGTCATTCTAATGGGTGCGAGGTGATATCTCATGTGGTTGTGATTTGCATTCCCCTGATGATGAGTGACATTGAACACCATTGTATGTACCTGGTGGCCATTTGCATGTCTTATTCTATCCATTCTGTTTTGTATCTTGAGTTTCCCACTATCAGTGAACTGTAAGCATTTCTCCATATCATTACATATTATTTGCACTGCCCCTTCCTTCACCCTAAAGGCAGGGACCTGAACTGGGAGAGCCTCAAAGTCCTGCCAGGTTTCTGTCGGTGCCTGGTGCATCAGCAGTTCTGCCAGCCTGGCATGGGTAGAGATGGAAACAAATCCAGAAGTCGCTGGAGCAGTAATAGGAGTCTGAACTAGGATCCAGACAATCCTAATTTCAAATCCAGATTTTGCCACTTCCAGGCCACCAGGCTCTGAGTCAATCAATTTCCCTAGCCAGTCAGTTTCCCTCTGAACCCTGGCTTCCCATCCGTAAAATGGGGATAGTAGAATCTATTTCATGATTCTTTTGTGTGGCCTCACTAAGCTAATGGATGTCAGGACTCGGCCCACAAGGAGTGCCCTGTGAAGATCATCTATTATCATTGTGAGAATGTCAGGAGGCCTGAGTAAGTTCCTTCCCCTCTCTCTGGCTTCAATTTCTTCATGTGTACTATGGAGGATTATACTGGATGTTGCCTTTCAGCTCTGATTTTCTCGAGGTCTCTGTGAATAGAGGTAGAAGGAAGGTGGGTGCTGTGGACTGAATGTCTGTGCCTGCCCCCCCACCCCTGCCGCCCTACCACCAATTCCTATGTTGAAACCCTAATCCCCAATGTGATGGTATTTGGAGGTGGGCCTTTGGGAGGTGATTAGGTCCTAAGGGTAGAGCGCTCATAATGGGATTAGTGCCCTTATAACACATACAAGACAGCTTACTTATTTACTCTCTGGTCTTTGCCATGGGAGGACACAGTGAGACAACCCTCACCAGACACCAAATCTGTGAGCACCATGATCTTGTACTTCTCAGCTTCTAGAACTGTGAGAAATAAATGTCTGTCATTGAAGTCACCCAGTCTATGGTATTCTGTTACAGCAGCCTCAGTGGACTAAGATTGTGGGTGTTAGCCACAGAGGAGCCACGAACTCCTCCTCTGACCTCTTTTGCTATTCAGTGATCAGTCCTTTCCTCCAGCAGACCCCTTTTCCCTGGGGTAGAGGCCCAGATAGACCCTCATCTGGCCTTGGCTTGGTGTGGCCTCTGGCCAGAGTAGGGCTAGGCTGGGCTACACTACTACAGAGAGCACTGCTGTGGGCCTGGGATGCATCCATCAACAACCTGGAGAATGTGAGCATCTGATTTTGGCACCTGTGGGGAGAGTCACAGGGAAGGGAAGACCAGGGCCCTGGAGGCTGGGATTGATCAGAACTGGGCTCACCTCACCCCAGTTCAGAACCAGTTACTCAATTCAGCTTTATAAAGACAGAGACAGCATCTTATATGGGGTTCCTGCCAGCTGTCCTCCCATTGCAAGATGGTGAGATGGAGGCTCAGAGAAGGCAAGGTATTTACCTAAGGTCACACAGCTAGTCAATAACAGAGCAAGTCTTCAAAGGACAACTATAACTCCTCCACACAGTGGGGTTGCAATCCTTGATCCCACCTCCCAGGAGATCTTTTCTACTGTAACCCTACCCACCAAGGTCAATCCTTGAGACTGGCTCTCCTCTGGCCTGCAGGAAGAACTTAACCATTGGAGGTGTGGGATGGGGAGCTTGAAAAAAACTGAATTCAATTCTTCCCATTGTACAGATGGAGACACTGAAGCCAGGAAGGGAGAAAGGATCAGTCCACACTGCCCGTTTCTTCCATGTCATTGAGTAGGATGCAAAGATCAGTTCTACTAGCCTCTCTGGAGATTATGGGTAAGTAGATCCAGAAGATACCTGGGATATAAGTTAGAAAGAGGATCATAGAACCTTAGAGTGTCAGAGCAGAAAGAAACCATGAGAAGTCATTCTAAGCCAAAAGTTTGAAGACTATTTTTAGCCACATAAACTGCATAGCTTGACGCCTAAGTAGAGAACCCAACTCCCCCATTCTCTTTCAGAGCATCCTCAGACAAACCTGCAGAGAGACCTGGCTGGCTTAACAAAGAGGGAGTGGCTGGCTCAAGGTCCCACAAAGAGGCATCAGTTTGCCCATTTTGTTGTCCTTCCTAGGTTGCACACTGCCCTTCAGTTAGTCCCCAGTGGTCTCCCCACCCCCTGCAGAAATGCAAGATCTCTGGAACTGTAGCTTACAGTTTCTTAAGGATCTCTGCATGTGTTATGCTAGGGCCTCAGCTCCATGTTGGTTGTCTGAGTCTGAGTGGACCAATGGGTGGCAGGCAGCGAAGGGGAAGGGCAAAGCAGCTGGCAGAGCCATAGCCCAGGGCCCCAACAGCTGTGGCCATCTGTGTCTAGGCACTGGACGAGCTCTACCTCCAGTAGCAGTGACGTAGGGCCTTTCCTAGGCATCCCTTGTGTGTCTAGGAGTTGCTCAGAGGACTATGCCCATTGTCTTTAGGCCATTAAGATGCAGTAGAAGGGGAGAGGCTGGTCCATCCAGCCCCCATGTCTGGGGCTCACAGACCCTTGTGAAGTCCAGGCAGATGGTGATGGGAACTGCTGACATTAAAAGCCAAACCTGGGGTGGGGAATTCTACAGCCTCCTGGGTTCACAGGTCCAGGTGAGAAGCTTTTCATTGCTCAACCAACTTTATTCAGCTGCCATTTTTAAGAATTCCTTCTTGGAGCCCAAGAGTAGCTAGTCTCCTCTCTATGGATGATATTAGAGGCAGAAAAGGAGAATAAAGTTCATGAATTGAGCACCTAATATGTGCCAGGCATTATGCTAGGTGCGTCTCTTACATGATTTTATTTAATCCTCAATCCCATGAGGCAGGTGAGATTGTCACCTTTTATAGATGAATTGACCAAAGTCGAGAAAGGTTGAACATCCTTATCTGGGACCCCCTTAAGCCCCTCCTTTCTGGTTCCCCCTTAAGCTCTCAAACCCTCCCCCTTTAAGCTCTCAGACCCCTCAAGCTGCATGGAGGAAAGTGGATTGGGAGGTGCAGAAAGGGGCTGGGGGAACAGGAGAAACAGGCCTGGAGGATGCAGAGTGCCACCCCCAGCCTGAGGAACTGGAACTCCCTGCTTAGCCCCCTGCAGTGGTTGGGGGCAGCTCCAGAGAAACCTTCTGGGAATAGAGAAATTCATTAGCGGATATGCAGGTCCCAAACCGATTAACGATTTATACCGTGGGCTCAAACGGCAGGTGGCTTAGGTTTATTATCTGATTTAGCCCAAAGGCCACCCAGTTCCACCCCTCCCTCCTCCTTTCCCTTCTTCCTGCGATCCTCAGACTCACTCAGCCTGACTTGTCCTGGGCCTTTCCTTTAATCCCCGAAGCCTCAGCCAGTTCCCAGGAGGGAACATGCTGGGGATGGTAGTGGAGGGGAATGACGGGTGGCAGGGTGCCGGGATTACTTCCTGAGCAGCAGGTCCATTTTTAAATCCGAGCTTTGTTCATTTCAGGGACCAAAGAGGACTTCATTTCCATTTGGGAGAAGGGTAAAAGGAAAGAGAGTGGGGTACTGCAGCAGGAAGGATGGAGGATCCATATCAAGGGGGAACTTCCGGTGTGATCAAGCTTTGATTCCAGGGCCAGTATAAATGCACTGCTCAACTGTGGGAAAGGGGCTGGGATGGAAATGACACAGGCTGGGCCTGCAGCCAATGGAACTTCCCCACAGAAGATGCCACTTAAAAGTGTTATTAAACCCTCAGGACTTTTAAAGCAGAGAACAAGGTAACTATGAACACTCTTTAAAGTGATATTGAGAGTTCCCAAGAGAGTTCTGTGTCTTTCTCACTTCCCTCTGCCTTGGGATGGAGACACGTGTCTACCCCAATGTCCCCCTCTCCTCCCCAGCTCCTACTCTGTCCTCCAGCCTAGTCCCCTACCCACCTTGGGTTCTGAGTCAAGGCGCCAGCATTTATTTCTCAGTTTCTCTGGAGTGAAGACAGATGATGAGCCTGGGTCTATCTGCCTCAGCTGGGTTCTACCCCCTGGCTAACTTGTGGGGACTAAGAGGCTATGGTGGCCCTGAGCTCCCATCTCTCAACAGCAGCGTCAGCCCTGGGCTGGGAACTACCTAGGTTCCATTAGCTCCAGGCTAGTAGGCAGGAAATTAGGTAGATTGACCCCACCCCTGCAATGTTGAGCTCTGGTCTTAGGGATACAGGTGGAAACGTCACTCAGCTAGCTCTTGCCCAGATCTGATGTGACTTCCCCATTTCCCATGGAGCCTCCAGTTCTCCAGAGCAGGAGATTCCAGAGTCCACTTGGATTGCTGCTTCTGTGGGGAGTCCTACCTTCAGGAAGTTCTTCCTGGTGTCTGACCTCAAGCCTTACTGGCATAACCAACTCATGTTTTTTCCTATTGTGTCTAAATAATTGTGAGGGGGAGTTTTCTTGTTTAAGATAAAACTGCGAGTAGAGCTCAGAAGATTGGGAAGCACAGGCTGCACTAGGAAGCCTGAAGAGGCTCAGAGTCTGCAGGAGTGGGAGCTGAGGCGACCGGCCCCTCCCTCCTAGCTGCCTTTGAGGTTCCTGTCCCAGCTCCACGAAAAGAGGTCTCATGGGGTGATGGGAAAGGGCTCGGTGCAGCCTCTTTCTAGCTGTGTGACCTTGAATGGAGCTAGTCCTGGAGCCCTGGTCATTTGCCTCCTGGTTCAGGGGTCCGTCACTCACAATCTTTCATGGTACTGTTAGTTTCACCTGTTAGTCAATTATTCAGCTGAGTGCTGTGCGCCTATCCCAGAACTAGGCACTACTGGGGGTGGGGATGGCACTGCCAGGAATGTGACTCATGTGGCCCGGCCCTACCCCTCAAAGGCTCCCAGCCCATTAGCCCTTCCTAGCCTAACCTCCTCCTCAGTAAACAACCTGGGCTGGGGCTGGGGGCTGGGGGTCCTGTCAACCCAGCTGAATTGGGTAATTAAAATCTCTCCTCTCCCCCTGACAGATGACCTCCAAGGTCCGTTCCAGTCCTATGATTCTATGATTCCAGCTGGGGGTATCCAATTAACCCTTGTCATGCTTGGCTGGGCTTCGTGGGCTGTGGGGTGGGAGGGTTGGCTATGCAGAGGTCTGGGGAAGGCCCATTCTCAGCACATACCAGGATGCTCCACCTCCTTCTTCCCCTCTTCTCTCCTCCCCACCTCCTGGCCATGCCAGGGTGGTGGTCCTGGAGTTAGAGTTGCCAGAGTAGGGAGAGGGCTAATGGTGGATTTGGCTCTGGGGTACTGCCTCTGTCCAGCCTGGGCTGAAGGAGAAGTGACAGACCAGCTGTGGCTTTGCATAGTATCTGCCTGGCTCTTTGTCAAGGCCCAGGCAGAAAGTGTTTCCCAAGGGATGCCTTGAAGGTCTGAGGCACGGCGAGATGGGAGCTTTGTCAGTAAGACAGGGTGGGAGCAGGATCACTGGTCAGTCAACAGGCCATCAAGAAACCCTGCATCCTCGACCATGTGTTCCCACTCACCCAATGCTAGTGCACAGCAGCCTCCTCCTGGTGGTACATTCTGTCCATTCTTCAAGGGCATGAAATTTGGGTGAGGGTTGAATTCCAACTCAGGATGGTGGTGGAGTTATATAGATGTGGCGATTGGCAGAGCTGATGTGGGCCTTAGAGACTGCCATAAACAGGCACCTTATGGGTCACTTAAGACCCTCAAAGTGTTTTCTTTGGCTCACACAGTGCCTACATTAATAAGAAATGAGCTGCCATCATTTAAAATTCAGAGTTTGACATAAAAATTCAGATTTATAACTTCTAAAATATCTGAATTTCTAGTAATACCAAGCTCACATTCTCACAGGGCAACTGACAGCTGGAGCTGAGCGACAGCTGTCTCCTGAGCCAGGGCACATGCTCCTGGCTTCTTCATGATCCCCACCTGCCTGAGTTTGCCCTTCATGGGGCGAATGGGGAAACTGAGTCCCAGAGAGAAAGGCGGGCACTTGCCGAAGGTCACCTAGCCCGGGTGGACAGAGCCAATATTTGAACCCAGGCCTCCTGCCTGCCGGCCAACCCCAGATCCTTTCCCCATCCTCCTCCTCCGCAGAGCTCTGCCACGGGCCACAAGGCTCCTTTGCCAGAACCAGCCCCCTGCGTTCCCAAGGCCTGACAGCCTCTGTGGCCAGCCTTTGTCCGGTCACCTTCCTGTGTAGCCCCTTCAGTCGCTGGGGCCCCAGCCCTGGCCCAGGCCCCCTTCGGGTGAGAGCAGAGGCGCTGCGGGGCCTCTGCAGCCCGGCCCCATCTCCCGCAGCTCGGAACAAGAATCTCATTAAGTGCAGGGGGCGGCTGCCGCCGGGCCTGGGGCGCCCTGACCACAGAGCTGGCTTCCTTCTGCAAACAGCCCAGGCCGGGCCCAGCCTAGCCCGGGCCCGGGCTGGGCGGGCCTTGTGTGTGCTCACAGAGGGGGCACAGCAGCCGCCCCTCTACTCCTCCTGCTGCCTCAGGCTCCTCCTCCGCCCAGCCCTCTGCTGGCCCCATCCCTGCTTGGGTCTCCCCACTGCTCCTCCTGCCCCCCACCCCTTTGTTTCTCTCTCCCTTCCACTCCTTTTCTCTCTCGGTGCGGTTCTGTTTCTGCGGCATTCTGTCTTGGTTTTGTCATCATCTCAGGTGCAGCCCCATTCTTCTCCATGGTCTAGTTTCCCATCTCAGCCTCCCAGGCCGGGCTCCTCCCCTCTGTCTCCTTCTTGCCTCCCAGAGGGGTGCCCTCATAGGCTCTGTCAGTCTCCATCTCCGAGCAACACTCTCTGTGTCTCCTCGCCAGTCTCTCGGCTTTCTGTGTCCCTTGGATCTCCCTCACTCGGGCTCTCTGACCTGCTCTGAGTCTGGGTTTCTGAAGCTGCCCCAAGGCACTTCTGGGGAGGTTTGCTGTGCTGGATAAACATGGCCCCAGCAGCAGGATGTGAGGAATTCTGCTGACGGCGCTTTCCTCAGGGGCTGAGGAGGGGCAGCGTGAGCCTGCAGGCAGGGGCCTCAGGGAGAGTGCAGTGTCCTCTCCATGCCTGTGTACCTGCCTTCTCACCCCCTCAGTCAGCTCAGGGGTGTCTCCCCAGCTGGAAAAAAAAGAACAGGCCCCAAGGGGCTGCTCACCTGGCCTCGCCCACTCCCCAACAATCTCGCCGGACACACACACACACACACACACACACACACAACAGCACACACTTCCCTCTGGTATCTGCAGCCCAGAACCAACTAAATGGAATTCAGTCCTGTGTTTCTCCTGGCCTGGCCTGCCTAGATCTCAAGGGCAGGGGCTCTGGCAAGGGAAACAACCCAGAAGACTTTGAAGCAAAGCATTGGAGGCAAGGACCCATTAGAGATCATTGCAGCCATCTCTCTGCTCTCAGACAGCTCCCTGCCCTTTGCCATCATTCCATACTTACAAGCCTTACCCCCTGAGGAAAAGCTTATCCCCTACCCCCTATCCGGAGGCTTTATCCCACTGTCGGTTGGAAGGTTCTTTATTTAAACCAAAATCCTTGTCCTGAGGTTCAGATACACAGAACGTGGGCGTGCCTGGGATGCGCATGGTGTGCGGCACACGTGTGGTGGTGTGAGTGAGGCCGTGTGCCTACACAGAGTGGAGAAGGGATGGTTTATGTGTGGGTGTGTGATGGTGGCATCAGGTGAGACGAAGGTGCAGGGAGCTTAGAGGACAGATGATGGCTCCAGTGGCAGAGAGGCCGAGGGGCAGAAGGCCTGGTATAGTGGGGGAAACTGTGGATCTAAGTGTGAGGAAGGGGATGAAGAAGGAGGAGCCAAATGATGCAAGTCCCCGAGGCTTCCTGAAGAAGAGTCTGGACCAGATTTGTGAGAAGAGTCTTTCAGACTGAGGAACATCAGGGGCTATGGAGGTGTGTGGAGATGTGAGACGGTCGCCAATGGCAGGTAGTGGAACCTGCTTCCAGGACAAACATTCTTCTGACACCTACTCCTAGTGTGAACAAGTCATCCCAGTTTGCTCAGGACTGTCCCAGTTGTAGCACTGAAAGTCCTGCATCCTGAGAAAACCCTCAGTCCCAGATAAACCTGGACAGTTGGTTGCACTACCTACCTACTGACCTCCCTACCCACCCTACCTACCAGACAATGTGCACCAGATGGTTTCAACCTCACAATAATCCGTAGTGGAGCGGGGAGTGGGGGCGGCTATGGTGTATTAGCCCCATTTTACAGGTGAGAAAAGGGAAGCCAAGAAAATGTAAATAACTTGTTTTAATGTCGCACAGTGAGTTTGAACCCAAGGTCTGTTGTTTCACTGCACTGCACTGGTTTTGTTGTTGTTTTTTGTTATCCTAGTCTCTGAAACCTTCAGGGACAAACTTAGTAACTGTCCCGCCTCCCGCCCCTCCCCACCCCACACACATTCTGACCCCAGCCGTTTCAAAGTCCTGACATGAGGCAGTGTCATTTGGACCTGCTGCCCAAGTTCCACTGGGCTGCGAATGGGAGTGAGAGTGGGCTAGGGGAAGGGGGGCTTCATCTCTTTTAGCCCAAGGCCTACCAGGGCTTCACTATGGACTGCCACCTGTTGATTTTTTGGCTTCTCCTTCAGCTGGGGGCAGGACCAGCTGCTGGGGGGTGAGGGTGGGAGGCGGAAGCTGGGGGAAGTGCTGATTGGGGGGGTGTCTCTAGGGCCTTGCTGGGTTCCTGGGCTCCAGGTGGTGGGTCTGGGGAGGGCTGGCCCAACATCTGAGAGCAGGCTGGGGGTTGGGCCCCTGGAGTCCCACACTGCTGGTCAGCACCTCCGGTGTGCTGGGGTGTGAGGAAGCGGCCACAGAGCAAACAAACAGAGCCTGTGAGGACAGGAAGCAATTACGGACCACCCGGCCTAGGCTGCCGAGGAGCTGCGAGTGGGGGGGTAGGCCGAGGCAAGAATAGGCCGCCATCTAGGTGTGGCCTGGGGCAAGGCCAGGAAGTAGAATGAGTAGGCTCTGGGCTGGTGGGATTCTGGGGAGGTGATACCAAGTGACCCCCTACCTTGGAGAGAATCTCTCCCATTCAGAAATTACCTTGATGGGCAGAGGATCCAGAGGCCTGGTCCAGAGGCCTTGGTCTTAGGTCTAGATGCAGCACTTGTGAGTCTCATCTGGAGCCTGTCCCTTCTGCTCTCTGAGCCTCAGTTTTTCCATCTGTATAATGAAGTGCTTGGAATGAATGATCTCCAACAGTCACTCCAGGTTTAATAGTCCATAATGCCATAAAGCTGCTGAGACCTAAGGATTTATTTTTATTTATTTATTTGTCTTTCTCTGTTGCCCAGGCTAGTGTGTCGTGGCATATCATAGCTTGGCGTGATCATAACTCACCGTGGCCTCAGACTTGCTCAAGCGACCCTACTGGTTCAGCCTTCAGAGTAGCTGGGACTACAGGTGGTCGCCACCACGCTCAGATAGGATTTCTTAGCTAACAAAGATTTATTGAGTATCAATTGTGTGCAGACCCTGGGCTAAGTGGTGGGGTTGAGGGAAGGAGTTCAGAAGTTTAAGACTGGTGCTTTTTCCTAGAGGAATAATACTATCTTTAAAAATGCTACATAGTAAATGTTCACATGGACCGGGAAGTTTAGTGAAATGCTTTCATTGAATTTCTTCTTAAATCTGCAAAGCAGGTAGGGAAATTATAATCCCCATTTCACAGATGTGGAAACTAAAACTAAGGGATATTAAGTGACTTGCCTAAGTCTACCTATTTAGGAAAGAGAGACTCAGGAGTGATTTTTTTTGGTCTTTTTTCCCCTTTTTTTGTGGAGAACAGGGTCTTACTATATTGCCCAGGCAGGTCTTGAGCTATCCTCCTGCCTCTGCCTCCCTAAGTGCTAGGATTACAGGCTGAAGCCACCGCTCCCAGCAGAAGTTTACCTAGATCAGTTTTCCTCCAAAGTCAGTATTCTGAACCACAGTTCTAATACTGTAGATGATAAACCAATAACTGCCCACAATATGTATGATGTGTTTTTCTGTTCATTATCCTATTTTAGCTTCACAATAGACCTGTGGGCCTGGTGGTTCTGTTCCCACTTGACAGATAAGGAGATTGAGGATCAGAGAGTGAAGAGCATGGCTGCTCTCTTTCAAATGCCTGGGAGACAGCCAAACTCCCCTTTTCCCCCACCCAGTCCTGCCCTGGTTCAGCAGAAAGCCAGTGGAACCCCTGTAGTGCCTGGAAAGTGTCCCACTTTGTCAAAACCCCAGCAGGGCTTAAGCAGGCAGGCTGGCAGCATTTGGCCCTTTGCCCTGGCCTGGGTGTCTGCAGTCTCCCTTTTTCTCCCTTCTCCAAGGGTTTATTGAGCACCTATGATGTTCCAGGCATCGAACTGGGGGCTCTCTGTGCATCATTCCCTTCATCGTCACAGCCACTCTGTGAAATAATTTAAACCCTCTTTTTGCAGATGAGAGAACTGAGGCTCAGGAACCCCCATGGAGTCCTGGAGCATTCTGGCTTCCTTCCCTCCCCAGGACCCAGTGCAGGGGCTGCGGGGGCCTTGGGAGCCTTTTCCCTCCCAGGACTCCCTTCATGAGCTGCCTGGCCAAGGCTAGATCTTCCTCTCAGCTCCCGGAAGCAAGGCCAGGTTCAGCCTCTGTCACAGTGCCCTCCTTCCCTCCCTCCCTCCCTCCCAACTCCGGCTCCAGTTTCTGACTTGCATGGAGCTGGGGCTCTGGCTTGCTCAGGATGAGGCTCCTTTGGGGCCCTAGACTCAAATGCTCTTGTGCCACTGGGGCCTTAGCACATCGGTACTGTCATAAGCTTTTTTGACTAGAATTACCTCATTTACTCCTCACTACAACGTAATGAGGTAGATACTGTTATTATCACAAGCGTTCCCATTTTCCAGATAAGGAAATTGAGACACGGGGAGGTAAATGGATTTCCCAAGGTCATGCAGCTGGTAAGTGGCAGAGCCTCAATTCACACCCAAGCCTGCTGATGCAGAGCTACATGTGAAGGTCCTTAAGTGCAATCCTTAAAAAGCATGGCCTTACCCCCTAGGCAAGAGGAACTAATTGAGGGGCTTAGCTTAGGAGGGACATAATCTGCTTTGCCTATGACAGCAATCCTTCTGGCAGCTGCAAGGAGGGATGCTTAGAGGGGCACATGAGAGGCAGGGACACTGGTGGGAAGGCTGGGGCAGCGGGAATCCCACGAGGGATGGTGGTGTCCTGGTTGAAGGCAGTGATGGTGGCGGTCAACAGAGGAGGGCAGAGATGGAGAACATTTTTGGACTTGAAGGCTGCTCCTGCTCCTCAGGCTGAGCTGTGTGCCCTGGACGTGAGCAGCATTTGTGCTCAATAAAGGATACCCTTTTCTAAATGTTTTGCCTAGAGGGGCACCATATGGACTAGCTGGGCCCCTGACTTTCTGGATAGCTGCCTGAGACCAAGGTCAGTCTCCAGGAGGTTTGGGCAGATGGAGGGTCCCACACTGACCTCTCCTCTCCTGCTCCCCGCTCTGCCCCAAAGCTCCCTCTGAGGTGGGACAGATCATGACAATAGGGGAAAATGCAACAGACCTAAGTGTGTGCCTGTGTTGGGGGCGTCTAGAAGGCTAGACATCAAACTGTTACTAGTGGCTTCTGCTGTGGAGTGGTAGAGGGGATGACGAGAACTTCACGTTCAGCCACATACACTTAGGCTTTATGGGACTTTTCTTACACGGAACATGTTTAGTTTAAAGAATAATGATAGGAGTATTTTTAAGAGAAGTAAAACCCTAATGCTCAGGGTTGATGTGAATATCAACCTGTCTGATTGAGATAGTGGACAGCTCTGTGTAAACTGAGGGCTTGGAATAACTGATTAGTGATAGTCCTACCCCCTCCAGTGAAAAAGGGAAAGGTAAAATGTCTCTGGGCTGATTGTTACCAGGCTCAGAGCCCCCTGGCTGGGCTGAGCCCTGGGAAGTAGGTGGTCAAACTCAGCTGCCCTGGGCTCCTCAATGGTTGCCCTCATCCCATCAGCCCCCTGGGGCCAGGCAGAGTTTGCACAAAAGGGAGCTTTAGTTGTAGGCCTTTGCTGGGGCCCTGGGAATCAGTGACAAATTGAATGGGATAATAAGTTAATTAAAGCTGTCCCATCTGTGAGGCATCTCAGGGCAGAGGAAAGAGGCTTGGCTAGGGACCCACACAGGGCACCTAGACTTCTGAGCCACAGACTCCCTGAGGAAACTTGGGCCAGGCCCTTCCCCTCTCTGGACCTCGGTTTCCCCATCTATACAATAAGGAGGCTGGCAGACATTGTCTCTTAGGGCCTTGCCAGCACTAACATTCCAGGAGTCTCTAATTAAAACTGTCCCCTGTGTATTAATCTTCTTGTCAAGTTTTAATTAATGTCTGACGGAGCCAGAGCAGGCACCAGCTGCCACCCCCTGCTGGCAGGCAGGGGACACCCATAGGACACTTGACCTGATAATCACTGCTAAGTGGCCTCTATCCTCGTATCCCCATACCTCCACTCCAGCTTCCTCTCATAGGTCAATGCTTTTTTCACTACACTATACCACCTAGGGTTTTAGTGCTGGTGTGTATGTATGTATGTTTGTGTCTGGTGGTGGTAAAGGGTGTATCCATCATCTCACCTCTGTGACTAACTAGCTCTATGATCTTGGTTTATAACTTAACCTCTCCGATCTTCAGTTTCCTCTTCCATCTAATGGGAATAGCATTCGGCTGCAAGTAACAAGAAAAATCAACTCAAAATGGCTTAAACCATAAGCACATTTATTATCCCACAGAATAAGGCCTAAGGAAGGGTTCTTCAACTGTTAGTTTATTCAGCATCAAGGACTCCAATTCTTTCATCTTTCTGTTCCACTAGTCTGAGCTCTTGGCTTTTGTCCTCAGGCCTGTCCCTTCATGGTCATAAGGTGGCTGCAGCAGCTCCAAGTATCACACTGTAATTCAACAAAATCCAAAGAAGTATCAACTTTGCCTTGTGTCATGTTTTAAGAACAAGGCAGCCTTCCCCTGAACATTTCAGCAGCTTCCTGTCCATGCCTCTCATTGGCCAGAATTGTGTTGCATGCCAAGTTGAATCAAACCACATGGCAAGGAGGTTGGAGTTACCATGACTGACTTAGACCAGTATTCTCCACCCTGGCTACAGGGTGGTGGGCTGGGGGCGGGGGGCTTTAAAAAAATACCCATACCCAGACTGCACTCCCAGACCAATTTAATCTCTAGAGATGGGTCCCGATTATGAGTATTTTTACAAAGCTCTCTAAGTGAGTTAAATGTGCAGTCAGAGGTATGAACCACTGGCTTAGACTAATCAAGATTCAGCCCCTATAGTCCAGCCTCATATGTGCTGGCTATTCAGAGGCAGGTGAGCAAAATCGGGGTTCTGATGCAAAAGAGGCAGTGGTGATGAATGGTTGTTAGTGACCCAATATCCATACACATCCTTTGTCTGATATCACCAGAAGTGGTGTTTAAATCCATGCAAACATGTGTCCTCCAGAGAGCTTTCCTACTGGGACTGGCCCTGCCTTTAGACTGTAAGGCTCTGGCTACCCTAAACCGGTTGCTTCCACACCTAGCTACACAGCAGGTTCTCTGGAGATGCTTGTTAAAAAGGATGACTCCTGGGCCCACTTAATGGCTATGCAATCAGAATCTTCTAGAATAGAGCTCAAGAACACACAAATGTGCATGTGTGCATAAGTAAACACACACATACACACACACATGTTAACTCCTCAGAAGATTCTTAAATAGCATATCTACAGAGTGGTGTTTTGGAATAACTGTTCCACATATCTCCCTCATGGGCCTGAAATGGTGCCTGGAAGTTCAGCATTAGGGTAACTTTTCTGAGTTAAGTCATCATCTCTAGTACCACCTCTCCCCCAGCTAACACATGTGGTATTGTTGGTTGTGACAATGTGGTAGCTAGAGAGTCACTGAGGGTCTCTTGTCTCTGGTTTCTTTTATCTTAAAATGAAAGTAATAATGCTCACTTCATCTGTAACTGCAAAGGGCCCAGGAGACAGCTGAAGTGGTTTGTCACCAGAACATGTAGAGGAGATGGTGTGGAAATATCTGTGCACTGGGACACTGGAGGTCAGTATTCCAGTCCTGTCACTGGGTCACCTTGGGCCAACCTTTTCTGCTCTGTAAACCCCCAAACCTCCATTTTATAATTTGTGAAATGTGAAGGGTTACATACATGGGTAGATTTTTTTTTTTTTTGCACCATTCTTCAGGACAACAAGAATAACCTCTTCCACAGAAGTCATTTATCACTTTAACCCTGCCATTTCTGGTGGGCAGGACAGAAGTCTTCTATGTTTGGCAGAACGAGAATAGAGGAAAAAGACTGCATTGCGGTGTTCTTCTCAGGGAAGCAAGGCTGGGGTGGTGGTGGGTATGCAGGATGAGGTTTCGGGAAGCCTCAGATGAATGAGAGAGATTCCCAAAGACCCATGTCCAGGGTCTCTGAATTTCTTGGGGTTTTGGGGGGCCCTTAGCTTCACTCACTGGAGCTTCCAATGTCCCCGCTGCAAAGAAGGCCCCCTCCCTTCCTCCCTCTCACCTTCAACAACAATCTATTGAACACCTACTACGGGCCAGGCATTGAGGGGTTTGTGAGGCTTGTGGGTACCAGCTCTGGCCCCCCGGCTCTGTATCCCACTCCAGGCCCTCGATCTCCCCTTTCTCCACTTCTCTTAGCTCCACATCTGGCTCCAGGTCAAATGTGGATTTCCTTTCAGCCAGCAGTCCTGAGAGCATCCATCTGTGGAGCCAGAGCCAGAGCCAGAGGCAGCCCAACAAGGAGCTCATCCATCAGCTGAGCCCAGGCCGGGGCTGGGAAAGATGACCGCGGGTGTCAGGCCACCCAGGACGCGGGATGGGGAGGCAAGCTTCTGGATACGCCAAGGAGGTTTGTTCTGGCTGAGACAGTCTGAGGAGTGGGAGGATCCAAGATGGGGAGTGAGGAATCCTGGGTCTAGTCCTCTGAGTACTACTAACGCTTTGTGTGACCTTTAGCCTGTTCCTGCCGCTCTCTGCACCTCATCTGTAGCATGAAGAGTCTGGATTTGAATCCCAGAGTCATGGAATCTCAGAGTTGGAAGTACCCTTAGAGGCCATCGAGTCCTGGCCCCCAACTGGTGCTTGAATCCCCTGTACCGCTCCCTGCACACATGCACTCTGCTTGCACACCTCCAGTAATGGGAAGCTCCCTTCCTCCAATGACATCCTGTTTTATCTCAGGATAGCTGTCTGTTAGAAGTTTCATCTGAAATTGGTCTTCCTGTGACTTCCTTCAAGGCTGCTACCTAACTCTTCTCCTCTGCTCTGTGCCACACATCTCCTCTGCTCTGTGACAGCCCTTCAGAGGTCTGAATTCAGAGTTCAGCCTTCTCCAGGCCAAAGAGCACTTTTAGCTCCAACTGTCCTCACAGAGACTGGTTTGTGATCCTTTCATGTGTGGGGCCCATAATTGGACAAATTCCACCAGGTGGGATCTTAGAAAGGCTGCAGAGGGCCAGAGCATCACCTTGCTCCTTCCAGACACAATAGTTCTTGCAGTTGGACCTAGGGTCGCATTTGGCTTATTACCTATATACAGGATTTCTACTAGCCTGTGAGCTCAGTGAAGGCGAGGCTTTTCTGATTCCTTTCTGTTACCCCAGTGCCTATTCCAGGGCCTTGCTAAGGGTTGGCATCAGAACTTGTATGTTGAGGTAGCTGAGGGCGAGAGGCCTGTGGGTGTGTGTGTGCATATGTGCGTGTGTGAATGCATCCTGAATGCAGTCTGAATTGGAAGAGTCTGCTGGGCCATGGAGGGATCCAGGTTCTCCATAGACTGCTACATTTGGCACAGTGTGGGGCCTGGTGGCACTGGCGCTCATCAGGGCCCAAGCCCCGGAGAGGCTGGTATCTTTGTATATGTGGCCTCTCATGAGTCCTGAGAGTCCTGTGTGCCCCTCACAGCTCTGTGTGCAAGTCACCAACGTTGTTTATGGCCCTCCGTGTCTGACAGAGGCTGGAGGAGGTGGCTGTGTCCCATCCGTTGGCAAGAATGATCTGGGGATCTGTCAGAGGCATTAGGAAATGACTGTGCCCCATCAGTCGGCAGCGGTGTTCCTGGCTGGCTGAGGAGGAGGTAGGGTGGTGGCTGAGCTCTGTTACTTGACAGGGGGATTCCCAGCTGTCTGCATGAGGAGGGGGAGTCAGCTGCCCTGGCAGGCAGCTGGGGTATCCTGGCCATACCTACTCTGACGTGGCTTATGTGTGTGTGTGTGTCCTTTTACCACTCAGCTGTCATTTGCCCCAGTCACCACAAGGGAAGTCAGCCTTACCAGAGCTCAAGGTTATGAGAAGGACACTCCAATTATTCCAAAGTCATCTGTCTCGGTCCCAGTGGAGTGGATAGCCCTTGTGCTCAAGCCTTAGCCTCCCTAGTAGCTGGAACTACAGTTATGCACCACCATGCCCAGCTAATTTTTATTTTATTTTTTTTTAAGAGATAGGGTCTTGCTATGTTGCCTAGGCTAGTCTTGAACTCCCAGCCTCAAGTGATCCTTCCACCTTGGCCTCCCAAATTGCTGGGACTACAGGCATGAGCCACCATGCCCAGCCCCTTATGTGTCTTTTAGGACCCAACTCCAGTGCCACCTCTTCCTAGAGGCCTTCCCAGACTTATCCTCTCCTCCAGTCTGAGTTAGGTACCCCTTCTGTGGGCTCTAATCCTCCTCTACCACTCTCCTCTGCTGCCCTGTCAAGCTCCTTTCACAGCATAGTTCATCATGGATTGCAAATACTTAAGCACCTGTTTGCCTCCCTCCCCCGGCCCACCCTGACCCTGCCAACCCCCACAACTAAACTAGGGGCCAGGCAGGGGAATAGGAGGCGGAACTTGCAGTAAGCACCACTGCACTCCAGCCTGGTGACAGAGCAAGACTCCATCTCAAAACAAACAAACAAAAAACAAAAACAAAAACAAACAAACAAAAAAACCTAGGGGCCAGGAAACTACAGCATAGAGGCCAAATCTGGACCACTGCCTGGTTTTGTAAATAAAGTTTTATTGGAACATAGTCATGTCTATTCATTTACATGTTGTTGACGACTGCTATCATGCTACAATGGCAGAGTTGAGTAATTGTGGCAGAGACTGTAAAGCCCCAAATAATTACTATCTGGCCCTTTAAAGAAAAGATTGCTGACCCTCTGCCCCACAAGGGCAGGGCCAGTGTCTGTCAGTTCATTGCTGAACCCTCAGCACCCAACACAATGGCTGGTGGTTGACAGGTGGTCAAAAACAGTTGTCAAATAGTGGGTGAAATATACAAGGTCACAGAGTAAGTCTGATTAGACCCAGAATTCCTGGATCCCCAAGTATGCTCTGACCTTTGATTTCTCAGTTCTGTGTCCCTAGAGACAAGAATGAGATCAGATTGCTTGTGTGCTCCCAGCCTTCCCTAGAGCAGTGCCAGGCCCAGAGAGCTCGCTGACTGACTGCCCAGAGGACTAGGCCAGAGAGGAAGGCAGGACAGTGAAGCTGCTCTGAAGGGACTCTCAGTCACCTCAAGGCTGTCCCTAACACTAAGGCAGTGGTTCTCAATCAGAGATGATTTTGCACCCCAGGGGACATTTGACAATGCCTGGAGACATTTTTGGTTGTCACATATGGGGGGCAGGGGAGAGGTAGCTGCTAGAGGCGTCTGGTGGGTAGAGGCCAGGGATGCCGCTAAAAATCCTACAGCCTCACACAGCAAAAATGATCTGGCCTAAAATGTCAATAGTGCTAAGGCTGGGAAGTCCTGCTATAAAGTGAGGGCCCTCAGACCTGCATGCACATTAGAAACACTGGATGAGTGTTTGAAACTCACCAACACTTGGGCTCTTGCCTAGACCAGTTGCAACAGAACCTCTGGGGCTGGGGCCTAGGAATCAGCATTTTATAATCTCCCCAGGTGATTCTAATGTGAAGCCAGGGTTGAGAACCTCCTCTCTAGGGAAAGTTTATAAGGACAGACACTGCAGATAGCCCCAAATCACCCAGGATGGTCTTTGCCTGAAATATTTGGCCCCACTGTCAGGCCCTGGGGCCTGCTGGTCATTTCAGCAAATCTGGCTGCTATGCGTATGGGGTATCTCTGAACACTGAGAGGTGAGGAGAGCCCCTCTCTCTGCTTCCTTTCCCTTGCCCATCTCTGAAGGAGGAGGGGTGCTGTTGGAGGAGGGGGGAGGGGACTGGGGAACACAGCTGGGATTCCAATCACCTCCAACCACAAAAATCCATATCAAGCTATCTCTCCCCCTCCTCTCCTTTCCAAACTGGGCTATACAGAAGCACCTCACTTCCTGAAAGCAGCTCAGAGGCCCCAAGCTGATGCAGAGAGAGAGACTCAGCAGCATGGATGTTGAGGAGGAGCAGAGGGAGCCCCTGGCTTCCTGAGCTAGCCCTAGTTTGGGGAACATGTATGAATGTCCAGAGCTCTCTGAATCACTTAAATCCAATCAGCCCCTGAACTCGAGCAGGCTCCCGGGCCAAGAAAAGGAAGGTGTTGGGCATGTGAGGGGAAGGTTGGTTTCTTCACCATGGGACAAACTTTATCTGTCCCTCTAAAATAGCAACTCCTCAGAAGCAGACCCAGCCTGGCTCCCCTGTCCCCTCGCCAAGATGGAGCTGGGTTTCCTCCCCAGAGTATGGGCCTGCCTCTCCAAGGAGAGCTACCCCCACCAGCCTCTGCTTCTCTCCTGGGCTAGGCAAGCCCTGATCACAGGTAAGGAAATTCCATTCGGCACTGCTCAACTACTGAGTGCTGGGAGGAGGGGAGGCCTGAGAAAGCAAGGTCAGATTTTGATGGGATTCTCTGAGCAAGAAGACTTCCCAAGCCCAGGGGCTGCTGGGAGTGAAGACTGGAGAGGCTACAGCTTGGCCAGAGTCTGATGGTAAAGCTGCAAGGAAGCAGGTAGGCTAGGCCAGATCTGGGCATCAAGGTAGATTCAAGCTGTTACCAGAGGGACAGAGCAGAGGCAGAAGCAGAATGAAACTGAGAGGCAGATTCACACGGCATAGAGTTATCCCTGGCAGGGTTGGTGGGGTGGGCAGTACATTAAATTACAGGGAAGCTCCAGAGAGCACCTGACTTGGTGAAGGGAAAGGAAGGGGGTTGGGAAATAGCACATGGGTAACGGTAGAGTCAGACCCTGAAGCATGAGGGAGAAATCAGAGAAGACAGAGAAGAGTAAATCAGCAAGAGGATGAATGCCCAGAAGTGCACTGCATCTGAGACATGCTGCACTGGGCCTTGTGGGTAGAGCACCCAGAGTGAGTAGGCCAGACATAGTGCTGAGGCCAGAGAGGGGAAGATCTGTGTATTCACCTGGCTGAGAAACCAGACTTTATTCCAAAAGTCATGGGGAGCTATAGCTGTACTTGAAGCAGGATAAGTGATAGAATGAGATTGGATCTGTATGTGTACATATACAACATTAGCTCCCTTCTTGATTGGAGGCTGGCTTGGGGCATGGGTGGGTCCATGACCTGAAGACGAGGGACCATCTGGAGGCTGTGCAATGGTCTGAGCCCACGAGGTTGATGAAAGAAGGCACAGTAAGTGGTGGAGAGTCATTGTGGAACTAGACAATTTGAAAGGCAGGGTGAAGAAGACTGCAATTTGGAAACTCACATCAGAGTTTCATTGGCTTAAAACATTCAAATGGCTCCTGACAGTCTTTGGATAAAGGCTAAACCCCTTCCAATGGCCTACAAGGCCTGGGTGCTCTGGTGCCTAGCCATTTCTCCTGCCTCATCTCCAACCGGGCATGGCCCCCACCTCCCAATTCTTAGCTTCAACTCTCTCTATTGTGACTCCTTTCAGTTGCTCCACTGATCACTGCAAGACACCCCACCCCCCACGGGCCCTTTACCTCTGGCCTTTGCATCCGTTCTTCTCTCTACCTAGGATACTCCAGCCCTCCCCCTCCCCAAACCCTAAGCCTAACTCAGTGACCCTACATGCTGGGGCTCAGTCTGCTTTCTGGGAGGTGTTCCATGATCCCCACCCCAAGCCAGAATCAGATACTTCTCTTATGGGCTCCCTCAGCCCCGTGTACTACTCATCTCAGCCCTTAGTAACCTGCCCAGCGATTTTCTGTTTATTCTTCTGACAAAACTGTAAGCTGAAGGAGGGCAGGAATCATGACTGACTTGCTCAGTGTCATCCTCCACTTCCTTGCACAGTGCCTGGCACATGCTCAGTAAATGTGGAAGGCAGGCAGGAAGGCAGGAGGAAAGGAGGGAGGGAGGGAGGGATGGAGGGAGGAAGGGAGGAAAGGAAGAAGGGAGGGAGGGAGGGAGGGAGGAAGGAAGGATGGAAGCAAACCAAGAGTGATGCCCAGCTGAAGAATGGCGACATACCTCCTAGAGACAGAGGTTGGAATATTTTTGTGAGGGAGAGAGGAGTTTTAGTTTAGGCCCTGCTGAGCTAGAAGTATCTGAGGGTTACCTTTGTGGAGGACAGATCAAGTAGGCTGTCGACTCTGTGGGCCTGGAGCTCAGGAAAGCAGTTTAGACTAGAATGGTCTGCCGAGAGGTGAGAGCTAAAGCTGTGGGAATGAATTTGAAACTTGATGTTTTTGATTGCTAAGTAAACAGCCAGCCAAGAACCAGTATATTTTGAAACACTGGTGGCCAAAGACGTGACAGGAAGAGGTAGAGGGACGCGGCGGGAGGTGGTGCCCTCCCCCTATGGGGTCGAGGGGGTTCCCTTCTCTGGAACTGTCCCAGCTGTCACACAGCTCTGCAGAGAGAGAGGGTCCTGGCTGGGGCTGGGGGTGGGGGTGAGGGGGCTGGCTTGGGAAGGAGGACTGGAGACAATAAAGGTCCCAATGGCTTCTCTGTGTTCCCCTCCCCCAGCCAGGTGCCCTGAGGCTGCCTGGGTCCTTCCCCCTGCCTAGAGCCTGTGGACCCTGGTTTGCTGTTAGTTTCCCATCTCCATGGACTCAACCAACACCCCCTTCCTCACTACCTCTTCCCTGGCCTAAGCCGGCTCTGTAACTCAATGCTCCTGCTCCTTCCTTAGCTGGGCCCAGGAACCCTGCCAAACATTGTGCTTCCTGGCCTGGAGATGACTCAGGCTCCCCTCCCCAGTACCACTCCAGCCCCTAGCCCCTGAGCCATGTCATAGGCTGAGCAGGGACAGGAGCTGAGAGGCAGCTTGACTCCAGGAGCCAGGATGCTGGGAAGTGGACCCAGGCCCCTGGTCCTGATGCCAAGCAGGTAGCATTCCAGTAGAGGGTATGGGGAGAGACAGGGACTGTGGGTATTACAGACAAGGTGTCAGGGCTGAGGATTGCCCAGAGGTCTGGCTGGCTAGTGTTTGTTAGTACCCTAGGAACAAGTATGTCAATCAGTACTGATTCAGCTGCATGCTCAAGTCTTGTTTGCAACAGGCCAGGCCTTCTCACGTCCAGTCTCAGAGTTTGTCACTGAAAACGGAGGGGCCACCCAAGGGTCCTAGGGGCTTCAGGCCTGACATCAAATCCTGGCATCTCCTCTTCCTTGCTGGGTAATCTGGGGCAACTAAGTCACTTTGTCTGTGCCAGCCTCAGCTTACCCATCTGTACAATGAGGATGAGAATAATGCCTTCCTCCCGGCATTAAATGGGAGGATTAAGTGAAGGAACATATGGGCAGCACTTTGTAAACAGTCAAGGGCTGTAACAGGAAGGGTGTTATATTTATCTACATGGCTAGGATGGAGAAGAATAAACAGGTGGCTCTCTGCTTCTCTGTCATCCTGGGGCACATTCCCCCATTCTTTCCAGCTGATACTATGGGATTCCTTGAGGCCTTGGCCCATGGAAGGTCAGGGCTCAGAACCTTGGTTTCATCTTTTGCTGGGGGACTTTCAGCAAGAGGCTTGCCTTTTTTGAGCCTCAGTGAGCTGTACACAGAGGGGCAAAGAAAGGGAGAATTTCTCCTCCCCCCTCCCCCCCTACAACTTCTCTCCCTCCCTGTGGCTGGTGTGGTGATCAAAGGAGAGGTTCACACAGAGGTGAGGCCCAATGGCCCAGCGCCCTTCCCCAGATGTGGTGTGTGTGTGGTGGGGGATACAGAAGAAATGTGGACATGTGGAGGGCAGGGCCAGGGTTGGTCTGTGTGTGTGTGTGTGATCAAAGGAATAGGGTGGGGCGGGGTGGGGGGTGGCGGGTGAGTTCTTTGCATTGCTGAGGGTTTAGCCCTTTCTCTTGGTTGCCTAGATGCCTTGGTATTCACCCCCTCCTCAGTGTTCAGGCCTAGTATGAATGAAGAGCAGGCCCCTTGGTAGCTCACCTGCCTTGCCAGCTGTCCGGTCCCCAGCCTAGCTGAGTACCACCTTACCTTGCTGTTGCATGTGCACCCATGGGCCACTGGCTCCCTGGACTGACTGTTGGAGGACTATACTGCTGACAGTCAGCCCATGCCCGACTATCTGAGAAGGTGTCCCACTGCTCCACTGCCTGGCTGCTGGCTTTCACTAGCCTCTTGCGTGTGTGCCGATGGGTGGGTTGAGCCTCCTGGCTCAGGGTAGTAACCCCTGTGTGGCAGTGTGGGTATGTGTAAGCCCGTGTTCTGCCCTGGGGTGGATAAGGCAGAGCTCAGCTCTGCAGCTTGGGGCCTCCTCCAAGGGAAGATAGGAGCAGAAATGGCAGCTTTGTTCGGGAGGAGAGGAAGAAAGATGCAGGCCCTCCTGGGCCCACTCCAGTGTCCCAGGGGCTCTGGCTGCCAGCTCAACCAGGAAACGTGCCTTCTAAACAATGCCCAGGCCAGCCTGTCTTGAGTCCTACTTCCCATCCTTGGTCAGAGTCCTGGGGGAGACGCCTCTGACCATTGTTCTGAGGGACAGCTCATCAGGGTCAGGTCTAGGCCAAGCCAGGTCTACAGACCCCACACCCTGGGAGGAGGCACATGATGTCCCAGAGAAGCGGTTCCTCCAGCCTTTGTTCTTGGCTGGGCAGGAAGCCACACGTGACACCATGGTTTGGGGTGGGGAGTGGGGGAGAGGCGAGCTTTGGGGTAAACAGTTTTCCTTTTTATTTCCCTTGGGTAGGGTTTATGATGGGGGTAAACTGAGGTAGAGAACAGACACTTGGCCCAGGATCATGACAGAGTTGGATTGGCGCCACAAACTGGAAGGGACGGCAAAGTGGACTTAGTTTGGCTCCATGGGGGCAAGGACTTTGTCCTGCTGTATCCTCAGTGCCTGGAACAATGCCTGGCACATAGGAAGTGCTCAATGCATCTTTGTTGGAAGTAGGAACCCCTCTGCTTTCCCATCTGGTGCTCCACTCACGTGATTGAAGGTTGCCAATGCTTATAATGTTCCGGAGTCGCAGACAAACCTGGCTTCCAATTCTGTCCACATCACTTTTTAGCTGGGTGACCCCAGGACTCAGTTTTCTTATCTGTGTGATGGAAACAGTTATTCCCACCTCTGAGTTGTTGGGAGAATTTTTTGGAGACAGTTTTGGGTGCTTTCCAGGCACATGGTAGGTGCTCCTTCGATGTAAGTTCTCTTCCCCTTTCTTCTCACCAAGTCTTCTCTTTTCCAGGCTAGACAGCCTGGCTCAGCAGTCACAGACATTCCTTATTCTCTCAATGAATCCTCACAAAAGGCCCCATCAGGTGTGGTACAGCTAATATCCCCATCTTACAGATATGAAAACTGAGGCCTGATGAGAGAGATTCTGGCCACGCAGTAAGTGGTGTAGTCAGGATTTGAACAGCATTCTGTCTGGCTCCTCGTCTTTTTCTCTAACATAACACTTGATCTTCCCATTGATAAATCGCTTATGCCTCATACTCTAGCCATGTGACCTCAGGCACCTCACTACATCTCTATGATCCTCTCTTTCTTCAGCTGTCCAATAGGTTAATCATCCCAAGTCCCCCAGCCTTGATGACAATCCAGGGGGCTGGGGTATATCTGCCATTGTTTGTCTTTCCCCTGCTTCTCTCTGAGTGATTGGCAGACAGCAGGCCTCTGAATGCCATCCTCCCCAGCATTCCTGGCAAGGCGGCTGAAGCTCCAGCGCTTTTGCTCTCTTTCCAGGAAGCATATCTGAATGCAAGTGAGTGAGCAGGACATTATTAGAGGGATAACATTGGGTCAACTCTCGTTTATTAAAACAGCAGTAAATCATTTCTTACAACTATTATTAGCAACAAATGACTTTTGACACACTGTGCAATTGATTGTGACACACCAGTAGGTCATGACTCCTCAGGGAGAACTGTTGGTATTTCTGATAGCTCTTTTGAGAATGTGTAAAGTCCTGTGGAAACGCAAGCAACGATTAGTATTGTTATAATAATTATCATTGTTCTTAGTCTGGAAGTCGTGTAGTGTAAAGGTTAAGATCATGGGTTCAGGAGCCAAACTGCTTAGGTTCAAATACTGGCTCTGTTATTTCCTAGTTATACGACATTGGGCAAGTTACTTGACTGGTCTGTGCCTCAGTTTCCTTACCTATCAAACAGGGATAATAATAATAGCATCAACTTCCCAGGGTTGTTTGAGGATCAAATGAGATGATGAAAATAAAGTGCTTTCAGAGTCTAGTTCAAGAGTCAGCAAAGTACAATCAGAAGGCCAAGTCTGGCTTACTGCCTACTTTTGTAAATAAAGTTTTATTGGAACACAGTCATGTTAATATGTTTACCTATTTTCCTTCTTTCTTTCTTTCTTTCTTTCTTTCTTTCTTTCTTTCTTTCTTTCTTTCTTTCTTTCTTTCTTTTTTTTTTTTTTTTTTTTTTTTTGACAGAGTCTTGCTCTGTTGCCCAGGCTGGAGTACAGTGGCACAATCTCGGCTCACTGCAACCTCTGCCTCCCCAGTTCAAGCAATTATCATGCCTCAGCCTCCTGAGTAGCTGGGACTACAAGCATGCACCACCATGTTTAGGTAATTTTTGTATTTTTAGTAGAGATGGGGTTTCACCATATTGGCCAGGCTGGTCTCGAACTCCTGACCTCAAGTGATCCACTCGTCTTGGCTTCCCAAAGTGCTGAGATTACAGGTATAAGCCACCATGCCCAGTTGTTTACCTATTTTCCGTGGCTAATTTTGTGCTACAACAGCAGAGTTGAGCAGTTGCAACAGAGACTGTTGGCTTGTGAAGTCTAAAATATTTCTTTTCGACCAGGCACAGTGGCTCACGCCTGCAGTTCCAGCACTTTGGGAGGTGAAGGAAGGAGGATCACTTGAGACCAGGAGTTCAACACCAGCCTGGGCAACATGGTGAGACCTCATCTCTATTAAAAATTAAAATATTAGCTGGACATGGTAGTGTGCACCTGTAGTCCTAGCTATTCGGGAGGCTAAGGCAGGAGGATTGCTTGAGCCCTTGGAGGTCTAGGCTGCAATGAGCTATGATCACATTACTGTGCTCCAGCCTTGGTGACAGTCTTGTTCTGTGTCTAAAACATAATAAAATAAAATAAAATATTTATTCTCTGGGCCCTTGCAGAAGAAAAAAAAATCTGCCAATCCTTGTGCTAGTACATAGAAGAATTGCTCAATAAATATTGGTTGTTATTATTTCATTTTATTCTTCAAAAGCCCATTCATTGTAGACATGAGGATGGGAGTTCAGAGAAGGGAAATGATTTGTTCAAGGCCACACAGCTAGGATGATACAGGACTGAGAGTGGAACCTAGGCCCCTTGACTCCCAGTCCAGGGAACTTTCCTATATATGATACTGACCAAGGATCCTCCATGCTTGAAGTCCTTGGGCTCAAAGTTCTTCCATTAGAATGCAAAAGGAGTTGGCTTAGCTCCCAAGCCACGAGATGCCAGCTGCCAAGCCCAGCAACACCTCCTTCCTCCTTGCGCCAGAGGCTCCACCAAGCCAGTTGGCACAGAGCAGCTTCTTTGCCCCACAAAGGTCTTTCAGGACCCTTCTCTGCCTTCCTATCCTTGGGCCCATTGCCTTGCTAGGCCGGGCTGTGGTAGCAGCCTTGTTGGTTGATTAATGTTTTTGTCCCACACTCAGGATTCTGTTATCTGCTTACTGGCCTTGCCCTTGTTCTTGTAATGGGCTGGTTTGAGGCCATTTACATTTCCTTTGGTGTGCTCTCCTGTCTGATAGCAACTATGACATAATTATGCTGCTCTCCCTTATCCTTAATCCTCTCAAACTGCCCAGTTATCTTTAATTTCCTGTTCATTTCCCTTACTGGGGAGTTAAGTAGAACTAAGTCAGGTCAAAAGTGATGGGGTAGCGTGGGAAAGTTCATGGATGCTCACCCTGGGTCCCTGGAGCCCAAAGAGGTAGCTTGGGCTCCAGAGCCTGTGGAGGCTGGCAGGATACACCACTTCTCGTCCTGGACCCACTCTGTTAACAAATATAAATCACTGGTAGTGGGCTGGGATGGGAGATCTCTGACATTCTTTCCTCCCAGCTTGGACAGTCTAGGATTCCTGAGACCTAATTTCAGTGGGATCAATAACCTCCAGCCTCTCCACCTCCCCTAGCTACCCGTATTGAATACTGTACCATCAAATACTTGTCCCGGCTATCTCTAGGTCTTATGGACCCCGGAGTACCAGGCCTGGGAATAATCTAGCTAGGGAAGAGAGAGAGAGTGTGTGTGTGTGTATGTGTGTGTGTATGTGTGTGTGGGGTGTGTGCATGCATATATGTGCGGGCTCACACATGTTCCCATAACCACAGACTGTCTTTGGCATAGGGTCTGACATATGGTAGACACTCTAGTTGTGGCACTTGCTTCCTCTCTTGAGTGATCATAGTGTCTAACACTGGGCAGAGCTAGTCGGGTTGGCACACAGTAGATATTCAATTAATGGTTATCAAATGACTGGATTGAGTAGATGCATTCTTCCTGTGGGTGTGTTCTGTGTTTGTGAGTGTGTGTAGCATGTGAAATGGGTGCAGTCTGAGTAATGATGACAGGAGTATGTGCTCTGTGTGTGTATGGTGTGTGCCACATGTGGTCATGAGTGTGTGTGCTGTGCTGCTGTGTCTGTCTCCATGGGAGTAGGTACAGGCAGGAAAGTACAGTAGTACTTTTAGAAATCAGGGCACAAGCTCAGAAGTCAGACTGGCCTGGGTTTGAGTCCCGGCTCTACACTTTCTCATGGTATTACTTTGGTCCCTGAATTCATCTAAATCCCAGTTTCTTCACCTGTAAAAAGGGTGGAGGGTGTTAAAAATGGTAAACTCACAGGGATGTAGGGAGCATTAAATGTGCTAGTGTAGGTAAAACTCTTAGCACGTGAAGTGGCACATAGTGAGCTCACAATAGATGGTGATTGTTGATGGTGATGAAAATAATAGAAATGCAGAGACCTTGGCTATCAGGGGCATATGTACCCTGTGGGGAGTGTGAGTGTGTGCGTGTGCATGCCGGTGGGGGACACAGTGTGTAAATGAAGACCTGATGGGAGAGGTTGCAAGTGTTGGGCAGCCCCTGGGGATGCCTGCCTGAAAGGGAAGCCTAGAAAGCAGGGGCAGAGGTCATGCGCAAGCACAGAGGAAGCTGAGAGAAGCCCAGACTTGGGTGGAAGGATCTGATGACTTAATGAGCCTCTTCCCCTCTCAGCAGCAGGATTAATGGGATGAAGTGGGCAAAGGATGATTTAGCTGGAGATTCAGGAAACAGCTCCCGACAGGGCAGCCTATTAACTTAAGAAACGGTCTCTCCCAGGACCCTCCGGGGCTCTCACCCAAGGCATTTCAAACCCTTGCCTGCCCCAGAGAAGGGAGGAGAGAGCTGGGGATGTGAAGAAGAGAGAGCAGGGAGCCAATGCTGGAAGGCAGGCTGAAGAGCAAACTGGGAAGGGTGAAAAGTTTGTAGGCGGTGCTAGAAGATGAGGTTTGAAAAGGAAGGAAGTCTGAGAAGGAGGAAGAAGAGAACGGGGCCTCTGGAGGAGACAGAAGGGGAG
This sequence comes from Papio anubis, assembly GCF_008728515.1. Taxonomy (NCBI): domain Eukaryota; kingdom Metazoa; phylum Chordata; class Mammalia; order Primates; family Cercopithecidae; genus Papio; species Papio anubis. The sequence goes on along the minus strand of NC_044996.1, from coordinate 82,829,496 downwards.
AGGAAGGTAGTAGCACCAGGAGAGCCACCTCCTCCTCCCTGTGCCTGGTGGAGTCTCCTTTAGGCCAGACATTGCAGGCCGTCAGTGAGTCATGAGGGCCTGTTCTAGGGCTGTTCCAAGCTCCAGCGACTGGGCTTGCAGCTGAGAACATGGAAGATGAACACAACTCCAGGGTAATTCAGAGGCACCTGGATATGTGGAAGACATGTCCCTTAACCAGAGACTGAATCTAGGAGCCAGACACTCTACAGCAACTTAATTCTCCTCCATGGCATCTTCAGCCTACCTTTATGCCCATTCCTTTGACTCGAGTCTCTCAGAACACCATCTAGCCTGGCTATGGCACCTGGTCACTTCTGAGGTTCAGCCGAGACTGATCTGTGAGTCACACGTACTCTGAGTTGGTGACGGGTTGCCCTTATCACTTGCTACTCTAAGTTTAGAGTCGTGTCCCATTTCCCTGCACTCTTAAGGATAAACCTGCACCCTGAATGGGGGTGCCTTCTTTGGCCACAGTTGAAATAGACATCTGGGGACTCCATATTTCCACACCATGGGTCTCTGCCTTCATTCTCTTTATTTTCTGTTCAAGGACCTATCTATTGTTTGTGGGCCCTTGAAGGTGGGGACCACAATGATACATTTCATTAATGGTAAAAATGGTAGTGGTAAGCATATTACTGCCAATAAAGATGTTGACAGTGTCAATGGTAGTGATGAAGGTGCTAATAATAATAGCACTGATGGTGGCAGTGGTGATGAAGGTAATGGTGAGGATGACAATAGAGGTGATTATAATAGAGGTGGTGATGAAGATGAGGATGGCGATGCACTCGTGGTAATGGCAATGATGTTAATGGACTTGGTAATGATGACAGAGATAGTAATGATGATGAAGGGAACAATGATGGCAGAGGTGATGATGGTTATGTTAGAAGTAGAAATGGTGGCAAAGAAGAGGATGAGGGTGATGATGATGATTGAAGTGGTAACAATAGTAATAATGACGGTAGTGGAGATAATAAGGTAGAGGTGGTGATGGTGATAATGATAGATGTGGTACTTGTGATGCTGATGGTGGTGACTGGTGAAAGTATTAGTGATGTTGAGAGTAATTGTGGTGGCAGTGATGGTGATAATGGTAGTGGAAGTGATGGTGAGGATGGTCATGTGATAGCAATAAAAATGGTGATGGGGATAGAGATGATCATGGGAGTGGTAATAGTAATGGTTATGATAAAGACTGGAGCAATTAAACATGGTGATGGTGATGATAATTATGATAACCAAGAAACCAATACGTCTACTCACTGGGTCTGTATCTTCTACCTTACTTTTATTTCAATATTTTTCCGGCAATACTCTCTATCTTAGCTTTACTTTACTTTCCATCTTTCACTTTTTCTGAAGAATTAAGCAGTTGAGCCAACCAATAAAGACATAGTGCAGCTGCTGGTGTCTAGAAGAGTAGTTGGGTTCTCTGGTTTCGTTTGTTGTTGGGAAAGTCATAATTTAGATAGTATCATTCCCCCATTTCCACTAAAGTCAAAACCGGAAAGAATTGGCATCAGGAAATAAAGTTAAAAATTACAAAGAGCATCCTGATGGTAAAGAATGCAACACTGAAAAGTTACCTGAGAATGGCTGTGGAATGTCCTACCTTTGAGGTGGCTTAGAACAAGCCAGAGACCCCCATCGGCCTGCATGACTCATGCCTAAAGGCAGGGGGTGAACATAATGAGTTCTGTAGATTAGGACCAGCTTCAGGAGTCTGATTCTTTTGCTTGCTAGGCAGAAAAAGAAAGTGGATTTGTCTGCTGAAACCTGGGGTTCCATCTCTGAGGCTAATGGGTAAGGAGATGAGAAAAGAAGGGCAGAGAAGGGAAGAGGCAATGCAATCTGGCGGTTTAGAGAAATGTTACAGTTCTTGTCCAGATTCTTTGTGGTTCTGAGTGGGAGGTGACCCAGGATGTGGGCCTTTGTGGTGCTGCCTCCAGCTTTGCATCTGCCAAGAGGCCGCCCTTCAGGGACATGGCTTTCCTCCCCCAGCCAGGCTGTGGTAAGAGGGAGGGGGAGAGGAAGGAAAAAGGGAGGGGACACTGCTCACAATTCCCAGGAGGAATCTGGTTTCTCCCACAAACTCTTGGAGCTCTTACCTCCCCCGCAGTTGCCCTTTCCCCTCCCTCTTCTCAGTTTCCTGATTTCTGAAGGCCACTCATTGAAGCCCCACCAGGGACAAGCTTCCTGCAGCAACTGGATGGGTACCAAGGCAGATGGTCACATGTCAAGAAAGGGGACACAGAATCTTGCCCAAATAACATAGTCGTTAGAGTCAGAAGCAGGGCCAAGTCGTAACTCCATTACTTACACACTGTGTGATTTTAGGCCTAGCAAGGCCATTCTCTGAGCCTCAGTTTCTCCCTCTGTAAAATGGGAACTGACCTCACAGAGTTTTAGAAGGGTTAAATGAGATAATGTATGTAAGGTGCCTAATACACTACTTGGCACCTAGTAGATATTCAATAAATATTCATTTTCTTCCTCCCTCACCCCCATCCCTTTTAAGGGAGAGTAAACATGGCTTAATCCTCTTACCAGGCTTCTCCCTGGGCACAGACCCTTCTCATCTCACTCACTCTGCCATCTGAGCCTCCTCCCCACATCCTCCATGAGACTGGTGACATCCACATTTTAAGATTTAAAGGGGCCATGCATCCCTTCTTAACTTGGGTGCTGGATTTGGAGTTGGAGGACTTACTAACGGTGTGAACTTGGAAATTGCTTAACTTTTCTAGGCCTCAGTTTCCTTATCTGAAAATAGCGATAATCATCCCTGCTTTGCCAGCCTTGCAGGGTTGTTATGAGATTCCAATGAGATCATGCTTTGGGAAGTGCAAAACAGTGGATATGTGTGGGTGTTATTAACTCTGTCTGGGAGGGAGGGAGGAGAGGCTTAATCCCTGGAGACTAAATTAGCACCCACCTCAGGGAGTTTTCTCATCGGGGACACCTAGGCCAAAGTATTCAGAGGTTCGGGGGTAGCTGGGGACATAGAATTGGAGCCCAGCCATGAGGCTATCCATGTGCAGCTTGGGTGGGGTGGGACAGGGGGAGTTCATTTATGTCTTTTGGCATAAGTCACATGTAAATATGTCAATTATGGGATTTGAGTCAACTGTCTGCGGACCACTTGAGCCAGATGGCAACCCCAAAAGGCCAATGGCCTCTCTCCCTTTCTTCCTCCCACCTTCTGCTTCTCCTGAGGTCAGAACTTGAGTTGACCAGTGTCTGAAGTTGGCCAATTCTTCCCCACCTGCCACAGGGAATTGTTGGCTATGCCCTTGTGGGTGACCTGAAGTCTGAGTTGGGTTTTTGCTGAGTTGAGAGTTTGGACAGCTGCAGATGTTGATGGTATTCTCTGTCCACAGAACACGGGCCCAGTGTCTGAGGCCTCACAGTCTTCAAGCCCTCATGGATAGCCTTCTTTCTCACATGCGTCCTTCTCCCTGCTTGTCCTCACCAACGGCGCACTCTTCTTTCTCACAGTAATAGCCAAGTTCTTCCCACCTTAAGCTCTCATCTGTGGGTCCTCTTCTTCCTGACCAGCATCTAATTCTCTACCCCCTTTTGGGGCAGCCAGGGGGCCTGTGCCTGCCACATGCCCTAGGCTGGCCACTCAGCCTCCAAGGACATTTCTTTGTCCTTTGCCCCAGTCTCTCACTATCCTCTGAAAGCCTCTTTTCAAAGCCCCACCCCATGCCAGCCTCCAGCTCTGGCTCCTCCCCACCCCCAACCCTGCCTCCCCTCCCAATCCCTGCTGCTGTCATTTTCCTGAGGAAAGAGTCCCAGGGAGCCTGGAGAGTCTCCTTCCACCCTTTCTTTCCCTCCACCTATCTTCCTGTCTTTCCACCACAGCCTCTCCTCTTACCTCATGACTCAGCTTCTATCTCAGGCCCTGCCGGTGATACATTCTTGAGGCCCCCACCCCCAAGTAGCCTGAACTCTGGACGCCCCCTCACCCCAAGTCAGCATGGGCCCTGCCTGGCCCCCACCCACAAAGCTCAGTCCTGTTAGCCCCTCCTCGTGGGGCGGCCCACAGCAGGCAGCTGCTGCCTGCAATTCATTGGTGGGGACCACATACCAGCCACCCCTTGAGCCGGAGTTCAAACGTGGACCTCCTAGCATGTGTTTCATCAGCTGAGGCCAAACCCACAGCCTTCTAGGAAATGGCTCTTACCAGCTCAGCTGTGCTCTGGAGCCAGGGTCCTAAGGCAGGCCTGGTGCGGCCCAGCAGCCAAGACATGGGGAGATGGGGAGGGGAGGAAGGGTGAGGAGAGAGATCTCTTTTCTCTTTCTCTCTCTCTCTCTCTCTCTCTCTCTCTCTGTGTGTGTGTGTGTGTGTGTGTGTGTGTAGCAGGGGGGATGAATGGGGGACTGGTGGTGATGTGTGTGTTGCGTCACTGTGTTTGGAAACTGCTGAGTGAAACTGGGTCACTGGGATGCAAGAGTGCTGTGCAGTTGTTCCGTGTGTTGTATGGCAGAGGGTTGGAGTCATGGAGTGTGGTGCTATGGGAGTGGTATGTATGTTATGTGTCATTATGGGGGTGTGTGTGTGTGTGTGTGTCTGTGTGTATGTATGTGGTCTGGTGGGGTCTGGTGTTATATCACTGTGTTGGGGGTACTGTAGTGGGCATGTGTCACACAGCTGCAAGTGTGACTTGGCCGTGCTTGGAGACTTGGGTATCATGATGTTGGTGTGGGGTGGGGACATGCTGTGTGTCACTAGATGTATGGGTCTGTTGGGAGGCTGTGACCTGCGTGGTGCAAGGTTCATGAACCCCAGACTCAGTTCCCAGTCCTGACAGCTCAGAGCTGGGAGTCTCCAATTTCAGGTGAATCGGGGCCAAATTCTTGTATAAGTTGTCCCGCTTCCCACCCCACCCCCGCCCTGCAGGTCGGGTCACCCTCAGTTCCTGTGGTTTAATCCAAACCATCGACTGAAGTTCCCTGAATACTCTGCTTATGATGACCAGAGTAGGAGGAGGCAGAGGCGAAGCAATGGGAGGAGAAGGAGGCGGAGGAGGAGAGACGAAGAGAAGGAGGAGAAAGGAGGAGGAGGAAGGGACGGAACAGGAGGAGAGAGACAGAGTGAAGCATGGAGAACCAATTGGAGGGATTGCCCAAGCCCCAAAACACTAGTCTAGGCTCTGGAGATGCAGTAAGTGCAAGTGAGAACAGCACGCCTAAGGCCAAGTTCAGGGAGCCAAGGGAGGACCAAGAGAGGGCCAACGGAGTGGATCTTGTTTGATGTGGGGAAGCAGGAAAGACCTTCTAAAGGAAGTGTTTGAGCTGATGTCTGAAGCTGTAATGTGTATGAAATCTTCCCTGGTTTCTGATTCCGGCACTTGGAAACATTTCCACTTGCTTCCTGGGCTACCCAGGCTCAAGCTGAGGGTGTTATGTTTGAATTATTCCTCTTCTACAGCATTCAATCAACTTGGCAGACCTCACAATGGCTCATGTATTTAATCGTTCACTCGACACATAGTCCTTGTGCCTGAACTCTGCTAGGCACTGTGCCAAGTACCTGAGAAACCATCCCCGAGCAAGCAGGACTAGGTTCCTGCTCTCGTAGATCCTGCCTTCTTCCTCAGCACGGCCTTCCCACTGCCGCTGTTCAGGGTCAGCCTCCTCCCAGTTCTCCCCACCTCTGGGCTCACCCCTTTAGCCCACCATATCCTAACTGCAGCCCCAGGAGCTCTCAGAGCTGTGTCCATTCTGTGTTCACTCAACAGAAGCCATTGTGACCCTACTGTGTGCCTGTAGTCCCAGCTACTAGGGAGGCTGAGATGGGAGGATCGCTTGAGCTCGAGAGGTTGAGGCTGCAGTGAACCATGATCATGCCACTGCACACCAGCCTGGGTGACAGAGTGAGACCTCGTGTCTAAAAAAATAAAAAAATAAAGTAAACAATAATATATTTGGTATGTGAGAAGGTGGCACATGTTTGAGAAAAATAAAAGAGAGATGTAACAAGGACTGGAGATGCTGGAGTGAGAGGCAAGATGCAGAAATACTTCAGATGGCCAGAGTAGGCCTCTTTGAGAAGGTGATACTTGAGCAAAGACTTTAAGGAGGTGAGAGAATTAGCTATGCAGATATCTGGGGAAAGGTCATTCAGGGAAGAGGGAGCAGCCGGTGTTTAAGGCTGTGAGGCAGGAGCAGACCTGGCATATCTCAACCCCAATGACAAGGGTTGAAGAACAGGCCACTGAGCACTTTGCAGGGGCACAGGAAGCCCTGAAATGTTACATGGAGCTCTTGCTGTCCAGGCCAAGCCTTTAGCCTCATCCCAACCTTGGACTCCATCCAGCAGCACATTATTACTATTGCACATTTATCACTAGAGTTTATGTGGCCCTTGCTAAGCCACTATCTTATATACTCTTTCCACAACCCTGTACAGTAGAGATTTGCATTTTACAACAATGACAATAATAACTGCCACTTACATGGTGCTTACTATCATCCGAGAATTTATGTATTTATTCTAAGAGCTTTGCTTACATCAAGTCATTTAATCCTCATGTCCATGCTGTGAGCTAGCATATGTTATCAACTCCATTATACAGGTGATGAAATTGAGGCACAAAGAGGTTAAATGACTTGTCCAAGGTCATGCAGTTGGTAAAGGCAGAGTTGGAATTCAAATGGAGGCGTTCAGCCTCCAGGATACATGCCTTTATCCCCTATGTTACAGGAAAACCAAAGCTCAGAGACTGAATTAACTTGCCCAAGGTCACACAGAAAATCTGTGTTGAAGTTCATATTTACACTAACACACCTGACTCAGTCCAGCAATTCCTCCAATGTGCCCTGCACTTCCACTAGCTTTCCACCCTAACACTCCAAGCTGCCACAGACTCTGAAGGTCAACTATTACCTTTGGGCTTAAACCTCATTTTCAAATATTTTTCATCTCATCTGCTCCCCAACCCGCATGTTTCCAAGCAGAAACTTGGAGGTTTCCCAACAGGCCATGCCCTGAATGGCAGAGACCAGGAAAGGGACTTGAGTTGACACCAAGTGGGTGGCATTTGCTGGAGGCATTTTTCCGTTCATAAGTGTCTTCTTCCCCCAAAGACGAAAGGAGAGATCCAAGGGAGGAGTGCTGTGGGCTGGGCTGGAACAATCCTTCCCAAGCCTCCCCAGAAGGAGCACATGTTTGTGGAGTGTTCACATGTGTGTGTGCCTGTGTTCACACGTGTGTCTGTATGAACAAGGGCTTTGGGGGACAAGGTGTGTAGGTGCTGAATTGTGCACCTATGGGTGTGTGCCAATTTATCCATGTCTCTGTGTGTGAGTAACTGTAGCTGGGTGAGAGTCCATGTGGGTGTGTGTCTGCCTGGGTGTGAGTATGATGGGGGGTGTGCATGTGTCTGTGTGTGGGGATGAGTGCAGGGGGCTCTGGAGCACAGGGCTAACCTCTGGGCCCTTCTGCTGACCTGACTGGCCTCAGCCTGCCCTACCCACCTTGGGCACACATGTTGGTCTACAGCCCACATCAGAGGTACCCTGGCCCTCTGCTTCAACTTCAGCCTCCTTGTCACTCTCTATCTGGCTCACTGCCTCTCCCTCCAGACCTCTGGGCCTTGCCCAGGGGAAGCAGAGAGCATTGGAAGGGAGGGACACACTAGCCCATGATCCTGGGACCCCACATGAGAGTGTTCCTGGAGGCCTGGGTTTGGGCATAGGCTGTCACCATCAGAATGGGAAGAGGTATTAATGTTGAAGCAACTGGACACACGTCTATTCTCCCCCGTGGCACAGATGGGGACTGTGTCCATCAGGGTAGAGTCAGAAAAACAGAAATCACATTAAGTCTTTCAACACAGAGAATTTTATCCAGTGATTTTAATCCAGGCAGTGTAGACTCTGGACCCAGACAGCTTGGGCTCATGGCCTAGCTCTGCTATTTATTTGCTGTGTGGCTTGGGTAAGTCAATTAACTTCTCTGTGCCTCTGTGTCTTTATCTGGGAATAAGAGATGATAACAGTATGTAGCTCACAGGCTTGGAGTCAGGGTTAAATTAAACCAACGTAGGCAAAGGTGTTTAGGGCAGCGCCTGGCCACATAACAAGTGTTTGGTAAGTGTGGGTTGTTCTTAGCAGTAGGACAGTGGCTGTGGAGTAAAGATGGAATTTCTGGGTTTCTAGGATTTATCCCACCTTAGGCAGGCACTTTCCTCTCTCTAAATCTCCACCTGCCCCAGCATCAGGAAATCCTTGCAGGGAGTGGGCACTGCCCACACAGATATGATGGTGGCAGAAACATGCAGTGAACAGCATCTTGCCACCAGCCTCTGAGCCAGGGCCCCTCACCGTCTTTTGCCCAGAGCACTGTTATTCCGCTTCCATATGTGCCTGCACATCTGGATGCACCCCACAGACTCAGCTCATTTTAGGTGTGGCCTCAAGCCTTTAATCCCAGCTCCTTGGAACATCCCTGCACACCTGCACAGCTGATAATTCACAAAGGACTCACCAGCCATTAGCTCATTTGGCAGGCATGAAAATCCTGGGAGACTGAGAGGTTTTAAACCATTTTCTCCCTCCCTACAGACAGAAGCTGGGTCTCAGAGAGGTTAAGCAACTTGCCCAGGGACACACAGCTAGTACAAGTCAAAGCCATGGCATGAACTCACATCTGCCTGACTGTAGGCCCACATTCATAATCACACCAGCCATAGCCCCTGTGTGTCTATAGACATGTCTGCCTCCCCGAGAGGAATCCAAGTCCTCTGAGACCTCTGCGTCCCTTTGCCCAGCAGTGCCTAGCAGTGCTTGGCTCAGAGCTGAGTGCCCAGTGGAGTGCTCAGTGAACATCTGCAGAATTTGAGTGATGGTGAATTGGCAGCCCATATCTCAGCCTAGAGATATGTTTTGTTTAGCTTGCAGAATGTTTCCAGGAAGTTTAAGATTAGTCACCAGGATTGCAAAAGAGGGCAATTTTATATAAAAATCCGGATTTCCTGCTCTCAAAAATTCAGGAGCCTTGAGAACCCTAGGCTTCTGTTCCAATTTGGCGACAATCAAATCCATTTGAGTAGCCAATGCTCCAGAAGATGGGGCACATGCTCACCACTTCACCACAACCCCCACCACTCCCTGTCGTCACCCCGGCTGCCATTCCTCAACCTGCTTGTATCCTTGTTTCCTGTCACTAGTTGTTTCCTGCCATTCCCCGCTTGGCCTGAAGGGGCAGTTGGGCTGCTGCCTTCTAGGGCAGAGTGTGAGCCCAAGGGAAGCCCTGGGGACCAAGGCAGCTGTCTACCCACACAAACTTTCCAATATTAGTTATTACTAGTATTCATTTACCCCTCTGCCCATCCTTCTGAGCCTTTTTCCCTCCACCCCATCCAGAGGAGGACATATGCCTGGGGCACAGTTTTGTTGCTCTTAAATAGAGCTTTGGGATGGTAGTGGAAAGGACAGTTCTCTGGCCAGAGTGAAATCAGGGGAAGCTCCCAGGAAGAGGCTGCCTCTGAGTCTGGAAGAATTGGAGCTGAAGGAAGGATAGAATTAGCAGCTAGAGCAACAAAGCAGGGAGGCAGCCATGTCTGGGTTGTGTACTGGGACCCTTGAATGGGCTAGAATGACTAGATCTAGGGTTGATGAAGGACAGCTGGGAAAAGTGGGGAAGGGAACAAACATTTGCTGACCCCTCATTTCCAGAGACTCCTAATCCCTGTCTGGCCCCCTGTGAGGGTATCATGTATAGGAGCTTGTTTAGTTCTCACAGCAATCCTGTGAATCCAAGGACCACTGAGTCTGTTGTTACAAATGAGTAAACTGGAGCTCAGAGGTTGGGGGACTTGCCCAAAGCCACACAGCTAGGAAGTAGAAGAGCTGGAATTCCCTATAGGCCTGCCTCCATGTTGGGAGAAAGAGGGCTGAGGAGTTATAGAAGGCTATGAGAAGAAGAGTGGCTGGGTCTGCCATGACTTCTGGACCACAGGCAGATGGCCCAGGGGACATGGAAGGGGAATCCTGGCCTCTGCCAAATCTGTTGTCTCCATCTCCTAAATAGCAATCCATCCTACTGCTTTGCCTCTAATCCAGGCCTCCCTCACCTTTTCTGGACTATGCAGGAGTCTCCTAACTAATCTCCCTGCTTGCGTTCTTCCTCACTTCCAATCCACCCTGCAGCCTCAGCCAGAGTGAATTTCTGAAAAGTTAGAGTTAACTGTGTCATCCACCGTCCTCTGAAGCTCACCCCCACTAGGTAGATAGGAACTCTCCAAACAGCTCCCTTTGCCTGGAGGGTTCGCTCTCCTGCCAACTCCCGCTGCCCGAACTATCCTTTCAGTACCTTCATCCCTTATGTCCCTAAGAACCCAGTCCAGGTGCTACTTCCTCCAGGAAGCTTTCTCTGACTTTTCTTCTTCTCCTGTGTGCCCCTCCTTGGGCTTCCCAGAGCCTCCTGGGCTCTCTTTCACCATGGCCCTTTCCCCATGTAACCCAAAATAAAGCACCTTCCTTAGCTATCTATCCTATGACACTGGAAGTTCCTCCAGGTCAGGGCTGAGGGGTAGTAGATCACAGTGGCTATGAGCATGAACTCTGGACTCAGACTGCCTGGCTTTGAATTCTGGTACTGCCATTTAGTAGATGTGTGCACCTACTAAAAGGGAAGTCCCTTTGCCACTCTAGGCCTCAGTTTCCTTCTGCTAAATGTGGATTATGAAAGCATCAGTCTTCCAGAGGGCCTTTGTGAGAGAAAAGGAGGTCCACATAAAACACTCGGAACAGCACCCGGCTTATAGTAAGTGCTTAATAAAGGCAGCTATTATGACTCACTTCTGTATCCCCAGGGCCCAACACAGAGTAGGTATTTGGTGGCAGAATTGGGGACCTGGAGCACCCTGGGTCAGGGGAGACTGGACTTCTTGGAGGAGGTCCTAGCTGGAAGATGAGCCCCTTGCTAACTGGTTAGGAAGAGGGTGAGGGCAGACATGGCCCCCAGGGAGCTATTACTGGAAGCACAGCAACTTCAGAGCTAATGGCTGTTGCATGTGGCGGCTCCTATCTGATCCAGTCACCAGCCTCCCCCATCAATGTGGTTCTAATAGTCAGCTGACACCTCATTAGCCTAAGTCCAGTACCAATTCTGCTGCCACGCAGTGAGTGAGCAAGCCGCTGGGGGGCCAGAGTCTCGTTAGGGCCTGGCCTTCACCAGGGCCAGAGGGCCCACAACATGATACCAGCTCAGGGCCCAGTCAATGTGTTTCCAATCAGCAATTAGTCTTTAATTAATGAGGCTGCGAAATGATTGCTTTCCCGTCTGAATGGTGGTATGGGCAGGGAGCCGGCAGGAATGGCCATCTGGGGAGTGTTAAGCTGGAGTTACAAGAGGAGACATAAAGGAACCAAACACCCCAATTTGGGCCCGAATCATGGCCCTGGGCAAGTTGCATGGCGCCCAGCCCAGTGTCAAATGAAAGCCAGACCTAGGTTCCTGGTGGCACCTGTTCTTGCCCAGGCTCCTGTGTCCCCAGTGGATTTGGGGATGGCCAAGAATATATCCTCTCAGGGCCTCAGTTTCCCCAGGTACAACTTGAGGGCTTTACTGGAGGGTCTCTATGGACCCTCACAGCTCCAGTGCTGAAAGGCTTGTCCAAGTTACACAAGACTCAGGGGGAAAGCTGGCCTCATGGGAGGATGCTCCTCAACACCCCAGCTGAGCCTCATCTGTAAAATGGTGATAATCATTTCTACCTCCTAGAATTGTTGAGGTGGAACAGACTTCCATAAATGATGAAGTGCTGTGCTTGGCAGCTACAGATTGGGGCTGGGAAGTCGTGCCATCAGCTCCTGGGGGTTCCAGTGTCTCAGTGCCTCTGAACCTGGTTCTCAACCTCTACTCTCACCCACCAGAGGAGGGAGAGCTAATGAAGATGGAAGCCACCACATGTATTAAGCAGCTGCTGAGCGTGTATGTGTGCATTATCTCATTGAGCCTTCATTATAGCTATCTGAAGTAGGTATTGTTCTGATCATCCCCAGCTTACAGAAGAGGAACCTGGGCTACTGGGCAGTTAACTGAGTGGGAATCAAACCCAAGGAGGCCCAACTCTGGACCTCGTGCTCTTAATCATTATTTAAGGGGCAGCTTCTCTCGGTTTGAGGAGGTTCCATCTTTGATAACAGTTTAGCATTCTCCCTTGACATCTACAACCACAGGTGAAGGACGTCAGCCCTGGCTGAGGCATTAGCAATAAACATATTCAGCCTTCTCATGGTGTGGATGGGAAGACTGAGATTGAGAGGTCCGGGAACATGTCCAAGAGCATACGGTATGTTGCTGATGGTTCTGGGCTTGGGACCCAGGTTATCGACTCCCAGGTCCATTGGATTGGAGCAAAATCCCATCCCCTTGGACTCCTCCCTCTCCCTCATCCCTGACATCCTATTGATTTCACCTCCTAAATGTGCCACTGATCCACCAGTCCCTCTCCAACCCATCTTTGTCAAGTAGGGTCAAGTCCTCCCTTGCTGCCTCCTGTGCTGCTGGCTCACCCTCCTCAGTGGCTTCAGGATGAATCTTCCAAATGTACACTTTTGACCCTATCGCACACTTGCTTAGAAGCCCTCAATGATTCCCTATTGCTCACTGAATTAAGCACAAACTCCTTGGTCTGCCATCCAGGGCCTTCTACGTAAAGTTCAAATCTACTTCTCCGGCTTTAACTCCATTTTTTTCTGCTTATAAATCTTATGTTTTAGATTTATAAGCCAAACTGGACTCATTGAAGATTGATTTCCTGCTCCACAGAGTTGTTGTGAGGATTACATTAGTTGCTGTACATAAGGCCCTTGGAACAGTGCCTGGCACAAAGCAAGTGCCATATCAGTGTTTGTCAAACAGATACAAAAAGAAATATGTGGACCTGCCTTATCTATGCTCACCTCTAGACTTCTTTCTGCTAATGGGGTTTCCTCTACCTGAATTTCATTTCCACCACTCTCTCTGCACGTCCAAATTCTACCCAGCCTTCAAGGTCTTTGACTGCCCCATGTCACCCCCTCCAGGAAGGCTTTGTTGATGTATACTGCCTTGGTCTCCCACTAGCACTCTCTTTGTCCTTTCTCGTGGCTGCCTTTTATTTCCAGAGTGCGTGCATTTGTTCCTGAGTAGCCTTTAAACTCCTTGAGGGTAGGCAGTGAGGAATAAGGTAAAGAACACAGATATGGGCATCAGACTGACTAGAGGTTCAATCCCGGCCCTGCCACTTTCCAGCTGTGTGACTTTGGACAGGTGACCAAGCCTAATTCTCAGTTTCCTTAGCAGTAAAATCATCCTTACTTGTCAGGGAATTGTAGAAGAGTTTGCCCTGAGAGGACATAGACTTTCTGGCACACAATGGGAGCTCTCACCTCCTACCTGTTCGTTCTAACGAACTAGAAAGGAGCCCTGGTGGTTATGAGTTGAGGCCTGGCCTACTTCTTACCTGAGAGATATTTCACAGGTGACTTGACTTGATCCTGTATCCTGAGACCCAAGTGACTGTATCCTTTCCCAGTCCTTCCCTGGCCCAGCCTTCAGCACACGCATAAGTGACCTAAGCTAATCAGAACAAGAGTCAACTGCTCTTGTGTTTCTTAAAATGCAATTTGCCATTTACTGAGAAAGGATGGCTACCCTAAGTCAGTGCCTTCTGGCAGTTTCCTTCCAGTCATCTTTAAGGAATCAGAAAGCAGAAACTCTGGGAATCCCCCATGGGTGCCAGCCAACTTGTCGGCTGCTTCCTTGGTCAGACTGTGCACCAGCTCTCCTCCCATTCCATGCCTCACAGAAAAGAGGTTTGAGAATTACCACCATGACTGGATCACCTTCTGAGGATTCCCGCGAGGGCAGACTTGGAGCAGTATAGGTTGTATAAGAAGGCAAGAGGCCTGGCTGTGTTTCTCACGCTACCAATAACTATTAGTGAATCTCCCTATGCTAGTGTATTCTCTTCTTTGAACTTCATATTTCTCATTTCTAAAATGACACAGTCTAAGCCCCCATTATTTCTCACCTGGATGACTGCACTAGCCCCTAACTGAACTCCCTTCTTCCACCTTTAGTACTTTTTTGTATTGTGACAACAGAATAGCATAGACTGGGTAATTTCTAAAGAAAAGAAGTTTATTTCTCATAATTCTGGAGACTGAGAAATCTAAGAGCATGGCATCAGCATCTGTCAAGGGCCTTTGTGTTGCATCATCCCATGGTGAAAGGCAGAAAGGCAAGAGAGCATGTGGGAGAGAAAGAGAGAAAGGGAGCCGAACTTATCCTTTTATCAAGAACCCACTCCTGCAATAACAAACTCACTCCCACGATAATGGCATTAATCTATTCATGACGGCAGAGCCCTCATCATTTAATCACCTCTTAAAGGTTCACCTCTCAACACTGTTACAATGACAATTAAATTTCAACATGAGTGCCCAGGCGCAGTGGCTCATGCCTGTAGTCCCAGCTACTTGGGAGGCTAAGGTGGAAAGAACGCGTGAGCCCAGGAGGTCAAGGCTGCAGTGAGCCATAATCACGCCACTGCACTCCAGCCTGGGTGACAGAGTGAGACTCTGGGGAAAAAAAACAAAAACAAAAAACAAAACAAAAAAATGCGTTTTGGAGGGGACATTCAAACCCTGGTCCCCCAAACTCACACCCTTCTCACATTCAAAATACATTCGTTTTATCCCAATAGCCCCAAAAGTCTTAACCAACTCCAGGACCAACTTAAAAGTCCAAAGTTCAGAGTCTCAGCTAAATCAGACATAGATAAGACTCAAGACACAATTCGTCCTGAGGCAAATTACTCTCCAGCTGTGAGCCTGTGAAATTAACAAGTTACATGCTTCCAAAATATAATGGTGGCACAGGCATAGGATAGACATTCCCATTCCAAAAGGGAGAAATAGACAAGAATAAAGGAATAACAGGCACCAAGTAAGTCCAAAACCCAGCAGGAAAAACAACATTAAGTCTTAAAGCTGGAGAATAATCTCCTTTGCCTCTAAGTTCCATATCTTAGACACACTGAGGCAGGGCTTCCAAGGCCTTAGACAGCTCTGCCCTCATGGCTATGCTGGTTTCAGTCCACCCAGAAGCTCTCACATGTTGGAGTCTCGTGCCTGCAGCTCTGCCAGGCTGGCATTGCACTTTGGTAACTCTACAGTTCTGAGATAGTGGCAGTCTCACTCCCATGGCTCTGCTAGACCTAGTGGGGATTCTCTGCAGTGGCCTCACTCCCATGGTTCCACTAGGATTACCCTAGTGGAGGCCCTCTGTGGTGGCTCTGCCCCATGACAAGTCTCTGCTTGGGTCATAAGACTGTCTGTGACATCCTTTGAAATCTAGGTAGAGGAAGCTATGCTCTCACAGCTCTTGCATTCTGCATACCTGCAGAGTTAGCACCATGTGAATGTCACCAAGGTTTGCAGTTTGTAACTTTCAGAGCAGTGGGTTGAACCACATCTGGGCCCATTTGAATTATGGCTGGGCTGGCTAAGGAGTGCTGCATTGGAATTTGGGGAGCAGAGACTCAAGGCATTTCTGGGCAGTGAGCCGTGGAGGGTGGCCTGGGCCCATCCTCTAAAATTATTCTGCCCTCCTAAAGTTCTGAGCCTGTAATGAGAGAGGCAGGAATCTCTCTTGAGGATCTCTGAAGTGCCTAGGGAATAGTTCTCCTATTATTTTGATGATCCCTTCTATCCTTATTCATCTTCTTAGTAAATGGTCACTTGGCCACACCCTTTGTTTGCTCTCCTGAACACGTTTTTTTATTCTTTACATGGCCAGGCTCAAAATGTTCAAAATCTTTCTGTTCTTCCTTTCTTTTAATGATACCTTCTGTCTTTAAGCCACTTCTTTTCTCTCACATCTTAATGCGTGCACTTAAAAATAGCCACGCAGCTCCTTCAATATTTTGCTTAGAAATTTCTTCCACAAGATACCCTCATTCATCCTTCTTAAGTTCTGTACTTTACATAAAACCAAGGGCATAGACACAATTCAGCCATGACCTTTGCCAGTTTATAACAAGGATGGTCTTTACTTCCATTTCCAATTAGGTAGTCCTCTTTTTCATCTGAGACCTCATAAGATTGGCCTTTACTGTCCATATTTCCACAAGCATTCTGATCATGACCACTTAAGTAATCTCTAATAAGTTTTAGACTTTCCCTACAGCTCTTCTCTTTTCTGAGCCCTCACCAGAATCACCTATAGTGCTTCATTTATGAAAATCTAGGTGTTTTCTAGCTTGCTTGCTCCAAGTTCAAAAGCTGTTTTCCTATTTTCAGGTATTTGTTATAGCAACAGCACCACATCTTTTTTTTTTTTTTCTGAGACAGAGTGCTGCTCTGTTGCCGAGGCTGGAGTGCAGTGGCAGGATCTCGGCTCACTGCAACCTCCGCCTCCCAGGTTCAAGCGATTCTCCTGCCTCAGCCTCCCGAGTAGCTGAGATTACAGGTGCTCGCCACCACACCCGGCTAATTTTTGTATTTTTAGTAGAGACAGGGTTTCGCCATGTTGGCCAGGCTGGTCTCAAACTCCTGACCTCAGGTGATCCACCCACTTCAGCCTCCCAAAATACTGGATTACAGGCATGAGCCACCGTGCCTGGCCAGCTCCACATCTTAATACTAATTTTCTGGCTTAGTTCCTTTTTGCTGATATAACACAATACCACAGACTAGATGATTTATAAAGAAAAGAAAATCATTTTTCACAGTTCTGGAGGCTTGGAAGCTCAAAAGAGTGGTACCAGCATCTGGTGAGGGTCTTTGTGTCGCATCATCCCATGGTGGAAAATGGAAGGATAGTAAAGCATATACGAGAGCAAGAAAGAAATGGAGCCAAACTTATCCTTTTATCAGGAGCCCACTCCTGCAGTAATGAACCTACTCCTATGATAATGGTGTTAACCTATTCATGAGGGCAGAGCCCTGATCTAATCACCTCTTTATGGTCCCACCTCTCAACACTATTACAATGGCAATTAAAATTCAACACAAGTTTTGGAGGGGACATTCAAGCCATAACATACCCTTTCCCTCTTTGCCTCTATAGTCTACTCTCAACACAGAAGCCAGTGAGATCCTGTTAAACCATACACCACATCATTTCATGCCTCTGCTCAAAATCATCTCTTGGCTTCTCATCAACCATAGTGAATGCCAAAGGCCTCACAATGATCTAGAAGACACTACATCATGAGTTTCCAAAATTGGCTGCACATTGGAGCCATCTAGGGAGTTTTAAAAAATACTGGTGTCTGGGGCTCAAGCCCAGAGGTTCTGGTTTAATTGGTCTGGGATGCAGCCTAGGTGTGGAGAGTTTAAAAAGCTCCCCAGGTGAGTCTAGGTATAGCCAAGGCTGAGAACCACTGTCCGCATGATCTGTCTCTATCATCACTCCTACCTCTCTGACTTCATCTCCTACTATCTCACTCCCCTTCATATTCCCTCTGCTCTAGCCACTTTTCTTGCTATTCTTCAAACAGTCCAGGCTAATGAGGTGTCAGCACACTCCTACTTGAGTGCATTTGCACTTACTGTTCCTACTGTATTGGATGCTTTTTCTCTAGCCACCTGTGTTTATACCTTCCTCACTTCATTCAGATTCCTGCTTACATGTCACCTTCTCAGAGAAGCCTTCCGTCATCACCCCAGATAAAATAGTACCTCCCATCACTTCCATTACTTTCTGACCATCAATTATTCTGCTTCTTTTTCCTTATAGCACTCATAATTACTAGGCATATTATTTATTTATTCCTTAATTTGATTATTTGTCTGTCTCCTTTCACTAAGATGTCAACTCCATGAGTGAAGGGGCTTTATTTGTTGCTGTATCTCCAGCATTTACAGCAGTGCTTAGCATATAGTAGATGTTTAATAAAGGTTTACTGGATAAATAAATAAAAGTAGAAAAAAAAAAAAAAAAAAAAAAGAAGAAGCTTAAGAATCAGGCCCATATAGATTGGAATTCCCAGCTTGACTCTTTCTAGCTCTATAACCTTGGGCCCTTTATTAAACCTTTCTGATCCTCAGTTTCCTCAGCCATTAAATGGGCCTAGAGATGCCCATTTCATAGGGTTATTGTTTAGACTGATTGTTCAGGACCAGTTGATAGATTGTTCTAGTGGTGGCAGGGCAGTCCACCTACACCCTAGTTCTTCCTTAATGATTTTTAAAGCATTTCACTTTGAAATAATTATGAATTAATAATAAATTGCAAAAATAGGACAGAGAGATGTAAGCAAAAATGGCAGAGTAAGCACTTATGAAAGTTCTCTCCCTCCATTAAAATAACCAAAACGCTAATAAAAATGATCAGGATCAACTTTTTCAAGACTCTGAAAATTAACCAAAGGTTTTTAGCAATTCAGGGGTTGCTTATTCAAGAAAAGAGACTGAATCTTGATAAGAATTGTGAGCTTTATGGCATTTTAACTTGACTTATCCCCATCCACCCTCCCCAGATCCACAGTAGCCTTGAAAATGAACAGCCTTAAATCACAGTGTACACCAGCAGACTGGCAACCATTGGAGAAGGAAGAACAGGATTAGAGTCCTTGTCATTCCCAGAGAATTGTCATTACATGCTTGTCTTATGGTTCTCATGATGACACCACTTGCAAGGCTTGTCGTGGTCTTCATTGCTTTTGCTAAAAGTAATCAGTGGCAATTGTTTAACATCATGGCTGCCTAAGGTGGTGGATGCTATTAGAGCAAACAATAGACCAATCAAAAAGCTTAAAAGGAAAAGCTGGTGAATGAGGTATCCACAGAGGGCCTGGAAAAACCCTGATGTATTTCTGGAAATCTAGAAGGCCACACAGGGCTGTGCATATGCTCCTGAAAACTGATAAGGCTCTGAGTTCTCCTCTCTGGTTGACTTTGAGGCTCTGCACAAGCAGGAATGCTAAGGTGGAGTTGTAAGCTTTCTGGCTAAGTTTTGAATGTGTGCTCTCAACATGCACACAGAGCCCTTTGGCAAAGACTGGGAGACTTGTGAGTTACAGACATTTAAGAAAATCTCTGTCCAATCATTAGCTGACACTAAGCTATACAAGCAGAAATTTCAATGGCCATACAGAACAAAGAATACAGATTTTATAGAATTGATTCAGATAACTCACTAAACAAGGAAATAGTGGCAATAACAACAACCCCTGGTGAAAGAGGAGAGTCTGGTTTTCATAGCTGCAATATCATGTTATTTAAAATATTCAGTTTTCAACAAAAGTTATGAACACAAAAAGAAACAAAAAAATATGGTCTATAGAGTCCAGGTATTGGACTTTACTAGGCAAATACTTTTATCTTATACATTTATAATATGTTCAAAGAACTGAGGGAAACCAAATCTAAATAATTAGAGGAATATATAAAGCAATGTCTCACCAAATAAGGGGTATAAAAATAGATTATATAAAAGAAACAAATAGAAATTCTGGAGTTGAAAAGTACAGTAAGTGGAATGAAAGATTCACTGGAAGGAATCAACGACAGATTTGAGCAGGTAGAAGAATAAGCAAACTCGAAGATAACCTTAATTAAGATTATCTAGTTTGAAAAACAGAATGATAAACGAATGAAGAAAAATGAACAGAGCCTCAAAGACCTGTGTAAAACCAGTAAGCATACCAACTGCTCATGATGGGAGTTCCAGAAAGATAGGTGAGAGAGAAAGGGGTAGAAAGAATATTTGGAGAAATAATGGCTGAAAATTTCCCAAATTTGGTGAGAAACAATAATCTACACATCTAAGAAACTCAGTAAACTCTAAGTAGAAAAATTCAAAGAGGTCCAAGCCTACACACATTGTAAGCAAACAGTCAAAAGCCAAAGCCAAAGACAAGATTTTGAAAGCAGTAAGAGAAAAGTGGCTCATTGTGTAAAAGGAATCCTTGATAAGATTAAAAGTTGATATCTCATTAAAAGCACTGGAGATCAGAAAAGACTGGGATGATACACTCACGGTGGTAAAAGAAAATGGCTTTCAAACAAAAAATTCTATATGCAGCAGAACTATCCCTCAAAAAATGAAGGGCAAAGTAAAATGTTCCAAGATAGACAAAAACTGAGAAAATCCATCATTACCAGACTTATCCTATAAAAAATATTAAAGAAAGTAATTCGGGTGTAAATGAAAGGACAATAGACAATAACTGGAACCCACATGGATAAAGGACAGTGTTTTTGTTTGCAATGTTTTTCCCCCATCTGATTTTAATAAAAATTAAAAATCTGTGTGATGAGCATGCAGTGTATAAAGATATAATCTATATGATAATAAAGAATAAGGGAGGGAATAAGGCTGTGTAGGAGAAAAGTTTTTGTATACTGTTGAAATTAAGTTTGTATTAATCTGAACTAGATTATTATAAGCAAAGATGTTAATTATAATCCCCAAGGCAATGAATAAGAAAATTACTTTAAAAAGTAGCAAAAAAAATGATGAGATTAAAATTTTCTGGTACAGCCCCTAAAATAAGTATGCCAGAAAATGTCTATTTAACCCAAAACAGGGAGTAATGGAGGAACACAGAAAAAACACATAAAACATATGGAAAACAAATGACAAAATTGCAAATATAAATCCTACCATATCAGTAATTATATTAAAATTATATTACATCTCCTATTTAAAAGGAGAGATTGGCAAAATTGATTAAAACATGATCGGTTTATGTGCTATATACAAGAAATACACTTTCGATTCAGACAGATACAGATAGGTTGAAAGTAAAAGGATGGAGAAAAATACCATGCATATGGTAACTAAAAGAGAGCTAGAATGTCTATACAAATATACGACAAAATATACTCGAAAACTTGTTGTATAGATAAATAGGAATATTTTATTTTATTTATTTTTAATTTTTGAGACAGGGTTTTACTCCTGTTGCCCAGGCTGGAGTGTAGTCACACAATCTTGGCTCACTATAACCTCAGCCTCCTGGGTTCAAGCAATTCTCCTGCCTCAGCCTCCCAAGTAGCTGTGACTACAGGTGCACGCCACCACACCCAGCTAATTTTTGTATTTTTCTGTAGAGATGGGGTTTTGCCATGTTGCCAAGGCTGGTCTTGAACTCCTGGGCTCAAGTGATCTGCCTGCCTTGGCCTCCCAAAGTGCTGGGATTACAGACATGAGCCACCATGCCTGACCTCGGAATATTTTATGATAAAATTATTGATCCATCAAGAAGATATAGCAGTTATAAACATGTGCATCTAAATATATGGATCAAAAACTGTCAGAATTGAAGGAGAAAAACAGATAATAATAGTTGAAGATTTCAATACCTTACTTTTCATAATGGATAGAAAAAGACAGAAAGTCAGCATCTAAATAGAAGACTTAAATGACATAAATCAGCTAGACCTAGCAAACAATTTTAGCACGGTTGTAGCAAAGAAGATCAATATAAAAATTTTTATCTCTACACACTTGCAGTGACAATCCAAAAATAGAATTAAGAAAACAGTTCTCCAGGAGGCAGAGCTTGCAGTGAGCCAAGATAGCTCCACTGTACTCCAGCCTGGGCAAAAGAGTGAGACTGAGTCTCACTCAAAAAAAAAAAAAAAAAAAAAAAAAATTCTATTTAGAATAGTATCAAAAAAGAATAAAATACTTAGGAATCTACAAAATATCACAAGACTGAATACTGTAAAACACCAAATGAAAAATTCAGCAATATCTAAATAAATGGAAAGACATTCCATGTTCCTGGATAAGAAGACAATATTGTTAAGATGGCAATGATCACCAAATTGATATACAGATTCAACATAATCCCTATCAAAATCTTAGCTACCAATGTTTATTTTTTGCAGATATTGACAAGTTGGTCCTAAAATTCAAATGGAAACACAAAGAATCAAGAATAGCCAGAACAATCTGGGAGGGAAAAAATGTTGATTATTTGAAACTTTCCAATGTCAAAACTTGCTACAAAGCTACAGTAAATCAAGATTTGTGCTACTTATACACCATGGAATACTATGCAGCCATAAAAAAGGATGAGTTTGTGTCCTTTGTAGGGACATGGATGCAGCTGGAAACCATCATTCTTAGCAAACTATCACAAGAACAGAAAACCAAACACCGCATGTTCTCACTCATAGGTGGGAACTGAACAATGAGATCACTTGGACTCGGGAAGGGGAACATCACACACCGGGGCCTATCATGAGGAGGGGGGAGGGGGGAGGGATTGCATTGGGAGTTATACCTGATGTAAATGACGAGTTGATGGGTGCAGCACACCAACATGGCACAAGTATACATATGTAACAAACCTGCACGTTATGCACATGTACCCTACAACTTAAAGTATAATAATAATAAATAAATTAAAAAAAAAACAATTTAAATAACTATAAAAAAAAAGATTTGTGCTACTGGCATAAAGATAGACATACAGATGAATCAAATAGAATTCAGAGTCTAGAAACAGACTCATACATATATGTTCAATTGATTTTCAACAAAGGTGACAAGACCATTCAATGGGGAATGAATAATCTTTTCAACAAATGGTTCTGGCACAAATGGATAGCCACATGCAAAAGAATTTGGATCTCTACCTCACACCATATACAAAAATTAAGTCAAAATGGATCAAAGACTAAATTTAAGAGCTAAAACTATAAAACTCTTAGCAGAAAACATAGATGTAAAACTTCTTGACCTTGGATTAGATGATAGTTTCTTAGACAAGACACCTAAAGGACGAGCAACAGAAAGAAAAAGCAGATAATTGTATTTTTTCCAAACAAAAAGTTCTGTGCTTCAAATAATACTATTAGGAAAGTGAAAAGACAATTCACGTTACATATCATATACTTTATAAAGGCCTACCATCCAGAATATATAAAAACTTTTAAAAGTCAACAATAGAAAGACCACAGGTTTTAAATGGGCAAAGGATTTGAACACACACACATACTGTACACACACACACACACACACACACTTCTCCAAAGAAGATATAGACATGGCTGATAAGCTTATGAAAAGATGCTCAACATCATTTGTCATTACTGAAATACAACTCAAAACAAAAAGATACCAATTCACACCCACTAAGATGGTTATAATAAAAACGTCAGATAATAATAAATGTTGGCAGGGATACAGAGAAATTCAAACCATCATACTTTGCTGGTGGAAATGTAAAATGGTGCAGAGTTTTTGGAAAATGGCCTGGTAATTCCTCAAAATGTGCAAAATAGGAAAATTCATAGAGACAGAAAGTAAATTAGCAATTGCCCAGGGCTGAGGGTTTGGAGAAAAAGAGGAATGACTGCTAACCGGTACTGAATTGCCTTCTGAGGTGATGAGAATGTTCCAGAATTAAATAGTGATGATATTTGTGTACAACATTATAAACATACTAAAAAATACTGAATTATACAATTTAAAGAGATAATTTCATAGTATAGACATCATTTCTCAATAGAAATTGCACAAGAAAAAAGAGTACAGGGAGGTTCCATTTATCCTTTAGTCAGTGTTCCCCAGTGGTTATATCTTACTTAATTATAGTACAATATCAAATCCAGGAATTTGACATTGATATAATGTGTACACACAGTTCTATGTCATATTATCACAAGTAGGTTTGTGTAACCACCACCGCAATCAAGACACAGAACTCTTCCAACACCACAAATATCTTCCCCATGCTACCTCCTTATAGTCATATTCATCCCCCTTCACTCCACCATCCCTAACCCCTGGCAATCACTAATCTACTCCCCAATGCTACAATTTTGTTATTTTGGGAATGTTAGATAAATGGAATCATAGAGCATGTGAACTTTGAGATTGGCTTTTATTACTGAGCATAATTCTCTAGAGATTCATCCATGCAGGTATCAAGATTTTGGTTTTTTTTTTTTTTCATTGATGGGCAGTATCCATGGTATGGATGTACCAGTTTGTTTAATCACTCACCTGCTTAGGGTCATTTTGGTTACTTTCTGTTTTGGGCTATTACAAATAATTATGCTATGAACAATTATGTACACGTTTTTGTCTGAACAACTTTTCATTTCTCTAGGTTAAATGCCCAGCAGTGTAATTGATGGGTTCTATGGTAGGTGTATGTTTAGTTTTATAAGAAACCACCATACCATTTTCTTGAGTGGCTATAACATTATATATTCCCATACCATCAATATATGAGATTTAGTTTATCTTCACTCTCACCAGATTTTGTATTGTTACTAATTTTAATTTTATCCATTCTAATAAGTGTGGAGCGATATCTCATTGTGTTCTTCATTTGTGGTTCCCTAACGGCTACTAACGTTGAACATCTTTTCATGTGCTTATTTGCCATCTGTGCTTATTTGCCATGTGCTTATTTGCCATTGCTTCAGTGCAATGTTTCTTCTTGTCTTTTGCCTATTTTCTAAGTGGATTTTTTTTTTAGTTTTACTATTGAGTTTTGAAACTTCTTCATATATTCTCCATATGAGTCCTTTGTCATATATATGGCTTGCAAATATTTTCTCTCCCAATGGAACTTGTTCTTTAATCCTCTTTACAGGGATTTTGTTGAGCAAAATATTTTAATTTTGATGAAGTTCAATTTATCCATGTTTTCTATAATGGATTGTGCTTTTGATGTTGTTTCTAAGAACTCTTAAGCCCAAGTTACTGTACGTTTTTTTCCTATGTTTTCTGTTATTTATTTCATTTTATTTTTATTTATTTATTTATTTAGAGACAGGGTCTCCCTCTGTCACCCAGGCTGGAGTGCAGTGACGCTAGTTCGACCCACTGCAACCTTGACCTCCTGGGCTCAAGCGATTCTCCCACCTCTGCCTCCCAAGTAGCTAAGACTACAGATGCACACCACCACACCCAGCTAATTTTTGTACATTTTTGTAGAGACAGGGTTTCACCTTGTTGCCCAGGCTGGTCTTGAACTTCCGGGCTCAAGTGATCCTCCTACCTTGGCCTCCCAAAGTATGAGCCACAGCACCTGGCCCTGTTTTCTTTTAAAAGTTGTACAGTTTTACATTTTACGTTTAAGTCTATGGTTCATTTTGAGTTACTTTTTGTGTAAGGTGTGAGGTTTAGATCAAGGTTTATCTTTTTTTGCCCATGAATGTTCAGTTGCTTCAACACCATTTGTTGAAAAGGTAATCTTTCCTCCACAGAAATGCTTTTGCATCTTCATCAAAAATCAGTTGGGCATATTTGTGGGTCTATTTCTGGGTTCTCTATTCTGTTTCATTGATGTATGTGTCTATTTCTCCACCAACACCACATGTTTTTTATTAATATACTTGTATAATAAATCTTGAGGTCAGGTGGAGTGATTCTTCTAAATTGTTACAGCTATTGTAATTCCTTGGCCTTTCCATATGAATTTTAAGACAATATTTTTTATATTTACAAAAAACCTTTCTGGTATTTTGATAGAAATTGCATTGAATCTAATTTCAATGTGGTAAGAATTGACATCTTTACTATGTTGAGTCTTAGAATCTATGAACACCGTGCCTCTCCATTTATCTAGATCTTTGATTCTTTCATCAGCATTTTGTAACTATCAACATACAAATCTTGTACACATTTTGTTAGATTTATATCCAAGTATTTAATTTTTGAGTGATTTATAGTGGTACTGTATTTTTAGTTTTTATGTCCACATATTCATGATTAGTGCTTAGAAATACAATTGATTTTTGTAAGTTGATCTTGTATCTTAAGACCTCGCCAAAGTCGCTCATTAGTTCTAGAAAGTTGTGTTTTGTTTGCTTTTAGATTTGTTGGCAATTTTCTATGTCAACCATTGTATCAATTGTGCAGGCTACAAGTTTCAGTACTATGTTGAATAAGAGGGATGAGAGTGTGTACATCCATGTTTTGTTTTCTATCATAGGGAGAAAGTAGTTTGTCTCTCATCAAGTATGATTTTAGCCATAGGTTTTTGGTAGATGCTCTTTATCAAGTTGAGAACATTCCTGTATTTTTAGTTATCTGAGAGTTTTTAAAAATCTCGAATGGATACCAAATTCTGTCAAATGCTTTTGATGATTCATTGATGTGATGATGTGATTTTTATTGTTTTGCCTGCTAATATGGAGAATCACATTGATTGATTTTCAAATATCGAACCAGCCTTGCATGGCTGGAATAAACTCCACTTTCTTAAGGTCTGTAACTCTTTTTCAATACTGCCAAATTCAA
Source organism: Papio anubis (assembly GCF_008728515.1). NCBI lineage: Eukaryota > Metazoa > Chordata > Mammalia > Primates > Cercopithecidae > Papio > Papio anubis. The sequence continues at coordinate 82,803,224 of NC_044996.1, read as the reverse complement.
TTTGTTAATATTTGGTCACAGATTTTGCTTCCACATTCACAAGGATTATTGATTTGTGGTTTTCTTTTTTGTATGGTCTTTGGTTTTGACATTTGGGTAATACTGGCTTCATAAAATGAGTTAGGAAGTACTTTCTCCTCTTCTATTTTCAGGAAGAGATTGTACAAAATTGGTGTTAATTTTTCTTAAATGCTTGATAGAAATCATTTCAGCCTGGAGATTTCTTTTGGGGCAAGTTTCTAATCACAAATTCAATGCATTTAATAGTTATAAGGCTAATCAAGTGATCTCTTTCATATTGGGTCAGTAGTGGTAGTTTGTGCTTTTCTAGGAATTTGCCCATTTCATCTAAGTTGTCAAATGTATGAGTTTAAAGTCATTCACAGTATTCCCTTTTCATACCTTTGATAGGTTCATGATTTGTAGTGATATCCTTTATTTCATTCCTGATATGGGGTAATTTGTGTCTTCTCTCTTTTTTATCATCAATCTTGTGAAAGTTTAATCAATTTTATTGACCTTTTCAGCGAACCAACTTTTGGTTCCATTGGTTTTCTCTATTGATTTGTCTATTTTCAATTTCATTGTTTTCTTCTTATGTTTTAATAGATATTAATTTTTGAGAGCAATTTTAGGTTCATAGCATAATTCAGAGGAAAGTACAGAGATTTCCTATGTATCTTCTGTCCCGACACATGCATAGCCTACCCCATTATCAACATCCCCTACCAGAGTGGCCCGTAGGTTTGGGCAAATCCATAATGACATGTATTCACCATTATACTAATATATAGAGCAATTTTACTGCCCTAAATATTTTCTTTGCTTTGCCTATTCAACTCTCCCTCCCCACTACCTCCTGCCAACCACTGATCTTTTTACTGTATCCATAGTTTTTCCTTTTCTAGAATGCCATATAGTTGAAATCACATAGTATGTGCCCTTTCCAGAGTGACTTCTTTCACTTAGCCATATGCATTAAAGTTTTCTCCATGTCTCTTCCTGGCTTTATGGCTCATTTCTTTTTAGCATTGAATAATATTGCATTGTTTGGATGTACCACTGTTTATTTATTTATTCACCTTCTGAAGAATATCTTGGTTGCTTCCAAGTTTTGGCCTTTATGAATAAAGCTGCTATAAAGATCCATGTGCAGGTTTTTCTGTAAACATAAATTTTCAACTTCTCTGGGTAAATACCAAGGAGTGCAGTTGCTGAATTGTTCAGTTAGTGTACATTTAGTTTTGTAAGAAACCACGACTAAACTGTCTTCCAAGTGGCCGCACCATTTTGCATTCCCACCAACAATGAAGTAGAGTTCCTGTTGCTCTTCAACATCATCAGCATTAGTGTTGTCAGTTTCTAGATTTTGGCCATTCTAATAGGTGTGTAGTGATATCTCATTGTGGTTTTAATTTGCATTTCCCTGTTGATATATGATGTAGAGCATCTTTTATCATGCTTATTTGCCACCTGTATGTCTTTTTTGATGAAGTATCTGTTCAGACATGTGGCCTATATTTTCAGTAGGGTTGTTTGCTTATTTTCGAGTTTAAGAGTTCTTTGTGTATATTGGATAACAGTCCTTTATCAGAGATGCCTAATGCAAATATTTTTTCACAGTTGGTGGCTTGTCTTTTCATTCTCTTGACAGTGTCTTTCACAGAGCAGAAATTTTAAATTTTAATGAAATCCAGCTTATCATTTCTTTCTTTCAAGGATCATGCCTTTGGTGTTGTATCTAAAGTTATCATCAAACTCAAGGTCATCTAGATTTTCTCCGATGTTATTTTCTAAGATATTTATAGTTTTGAATTTTACCTTTAGGTATGTGATATATTTGGGTTTTTTATTTTTAATTTTTATGGATACATAATAGTTGTATATAGAGTACACGTGATATTTTGATACAAATATGCAATGTGTAATGATCAAATCAGGATAATTAAGGTATCCATCCCCTCAAATATTTATTATTTCTTTGTGTTGAGAATATTACAAATTCACTCATCTAGTTATTTTGAAATATACTATAAATTATTGTTGACTCTAGTTGCTCTATTCTGCCACCAAAAATTAGATCTTATTCCTTTTGTCTAACCATATTTTTGTACCCATTAACCAATCCCTCTTTATCCCTGCCTCCCCACTACCCTTCCTAGCCTCTGGTAACTGTAATTCTACTCTCTACTTCCATTAGATCAATTTTTTGTTTGTTTGTTTGCGAGACAGAGTCTTGCTCTGTCGCCCAAGCTTGAGTGCTATGGTGCAATCTCAGCTCACTGCAACCTCCGCCTCCTGGGCTCAAGAGATTCTCCTGCCTCAGCCTCCTGAGTAGCTGGGATTACAGGAGCCCACCACCATGCCTGGCTAATTTTTTGTATTTTTAGTAGAGACGGGATTTCACTATGTTAGCCTGGCTGGTCTTGAACTCCTGACCTCAAGTGATCCATATGCCTTGGCCTCCCAAAGTGCTGGAATTACAGGTGGGAGCCACCACACCTGGCAGTTTTTTTTTTCCCTCCTACATATAAGTGAGAATATGTAATATTTGTCTTTCTGTGCCTGGCTGATTTTACTGAACAAAATGTCCTACAGTTCTATCCATGTGGTTGCAAATGACAGGATTTCATTCATTTTTATGGCCAAATAGAACTCCTCTGTGTATATGTACCACATTTTCTTTATGCATTCATCCGTTGATAAGCACTTAGGTTGATTCCTTATCTTGGCTATTATGAATAATCACTGCATTAAACATGGTGCAGGTGTCTCTTTGATATACTGATTTCTTTTCTTTCAGATATATATCCAGCAGTAGGCTTACTGAATCATATGGTACTTCTATTTTTAATTTTTTTAAGGAACCTTCATACTGTTTTCCATGTTGGCTGTACAAATTTACATTCACATCAACAATGTACAAGTATTCCCCTTTCTCCACATCCTTGCCAGCATCCATTATTTCTTGTCTTTTGGTTAAGGTTGTAAATTCTGTGTCTAGATCATATTTTGTATGTAGATGTCCAGTTGTTCCAGCCCAATTTGTTGTAAAACTATGTATTCTCCATTGTATTGCCTCTGCAATATAGATCAGCTCACTATATTTATGGGGAAGTCAATTTCTTGGCTCTCCACTCTGTTCCATTGATTTATATGTCTGTTCTTTTGCCAATATCACACAGTCTTAATCACTATAGTTTTATAGTAAGTCTTAAAGTCAAATGGTGTAAGTCCTTAAACTTTGTTCTTCTCCTTTAATATTGTGTTGACTATTCTGGGATTTTTTCCTCTCCATATACACTTTAGAATCAGTTTATCAATATCCACAAAATAACTTGATGAGATTTGATTGGGAATGCTTTTAATCTACAGATTAAGTTGAGAAGAACCAACATCTTGACAATCCTGGGTCTTCCTATCTAGGTACATAGCTCTTCTTTGATTCCTTTCATTAGTATTTTGTTAGTTTTCCACATATAGATCTTGTACATATTTTGTTAGATAAATATCTAAGTATTACATTTTTGGGGGGGTGTTAATGTAAATGATGCTGTGTCTTTAATTTCAAGTTCCACTTATTCATTTCTGGTATATAGAAAAGTGATTGAATTTTGTACTATAACCTTGTATCCTACGATCTTGCTATAATGGCTCGCTACTTCCAGGAGTTATTTTTCTTGTTGTCAGTTCTTTTAGATCTTCTACACAGACTAACCTGACATTTGTGAACAAATACAGTTTTATTTCTTTGTTCCCAAACTGTACCTTTTATTTCCTTTTCTTGTCTTATCACGTTAGGATAGGAATTGCAGTATGCTATTGGGAAGAAGTGGTGAGAGGGAACATCCTTGCCTTGTTCTTTATCTTAGTGGCAAAGCTTCAAGATTTGCCTTTAATTATGATGTTAGCTGTAGGGTTTTTGTAGACGGTGTATGTCAAGTTGAGGAAGTTCACCCTCTTTTCCTAGTTTACTGAGAGTGTCTATCAGTAATAGGTGTTGGATTTTATGAAATGCTTTTCTGTAGCTATTGATACGATCCTGTAATTTTTCTTATTTAGCCTATTGATATAATAGATTACATTAATTGATTTTCAAATATTCAACCAGTCTTGCATAACTGGGATGAATCTCACCTAGTCATGGTGTATATCTTTTTATATTGTTGGATTTTATTTGATAATATTTTATTGAAGAGTTTTGCATCTATGTTCATGAGGAATACTAGTCTGTAGGTTTTTTTTCTTGTAATATTTTTGTACAGCATTGGTATTAGCATAATATAGGCCTGATACAATGAGTTAGAAAGTATTCTGCTTGTATCTTCTGTAGGGAATTGGAATAATTCCTTCCTTAAATGTTTATTAGAATTCACCAGTAAACACAGCCTGGAGCTTTCTGTTTTGGACCCACCTGGCCTCATGGTTTTCTGTTTTGAAAAGTTATTATCAATTTCATTTCTTTAATAGATGTAGATTTATTCAGATTATCTATTTCTTCTTGTGTGCATTTTGGTAGACTGTGTCTTTCAAGGAATTGGCCCATTTCATCTAGTTTATAAAATTGGTGGACATAGAGCTGTTCCTAATATTGCTTTATTATTTTTTAATGTCCATGCAGCCTTTAGTGGTATCCCTTTTTTCATTTATGATGTTAGTAATTTGTGTTCCCTGTCTTTTTTTCTTAGTTACCCTGGGTAGAGGCTTATCAATTTTATTAACCTTTTCAAAGAACCAGCTTCTGGTTTTGTTAATTTTATTTATTGATTTCATTTTTTCTGAATCATTTTCATTCATTTCAGAAATCAATTTCATTGATTTCTGCTGTAATTTCATTATTTCTTTACTTCTGCTTACTTCAGATTTAACTTGCTCTTCTTTTTCTAGTTTCCTAAGGTGGAAGCTTAGATGGTTGATTTTAGATCTTTCTTCTTTTCTAAGATATGCATTCAATGCCATAAGTGTTCCTATGAGCACTGCTTTTGCTAAATCCCACAACTTTTGGTAAGTTTTAGTTTGATTTTCATTTGTTTCAAAATATTTTTAAATGTCTCGAGATTTTTGTCTTTGACTCATTTGTTATTTAGAAGTTTGTTGTTTAATCTCCAAATATTTGGGGATTTTTCAGCTATTTTTATATTGATTTATAGCTTAATTCTATTGTTGTCTGAGGGCAAACATTGTATAATTTCTATTCTTTAAAATTTGTCACAGTGTATTTTGTGGCTCAGAATCTGATCTATCCTGGTGAATGTTGCATGTGAGCTTGAGAAAAATGTGTATTCTGCTGGTGTTGAATGAAGTAGTCAATAGATGTTCACTACACTTAACTGATTATATTGTTGAGTTCAACTGTCCTGAGTGATTTTCTGCCTGCTGAATCTGTCCATTTCTGAAACGGAAGGTGGATTTCATTTCTGAAATCTGTACATTTCTAGCCACCATCTTTTAATTGATATAGTTAGATAAACATCTATCATATTTGTTACTGTATTTTATTTGTTGCCCTTGTTCTTTGTTCCTATTTATGTCTGTGATTCTGAGTATTTTCTGTGATTTTAATCTATTTTCTGTGATTACATTTTCTTTCCTTTCTTAGCGTATTAGTTTTATTCTTTTTTTCCTTTTTTAGTGGTTGTCCTAGAGTTTGCAATATACATTTACAACTAATTCAAGTCCACTTTCAAATAGTATACACTTCCTGGGTCGTGCAAGTACCTTGTAATAACAAAATAATCTTACTTCCTCTCTCTCAACTTTTGTATCCTTACTGTCATTCATTTCACTTATACATCCACATACATAAACACATGCATATACATATATATAGCCATGTGCTGCACAAGTACATTGTAGTTTATGACAGATGACATATATGACCATGGTCCCATAAGATAATAATGGAACTAAAAAATTACCATCACCCAGTTACATTGTAGCTATCATAATGTCATAACACAATGCATCACTCACATATTTGTGGTGATGCTGGTATAAACAAACCTACTGTGCTGCCAGTCATATAAAAGTATATACATGCATAATGTACATGCTGCATACATGTACATGCTACTCTTATAACACTTAGCTTAAAACACACATTGTATAACTGTACAAACTATTTTCTTTCTTTATATCCTTAGTTTAGAAACTTAATTTTTAAATTATTTTTTTACTTTTTAATTTTTTTTACAACTAAGACACAAACATTCACATTAGCCTAGGTCTAATCAAGTGTAATCATAAATTATTATGTCACTGGCTTATGTATTTACTGTACTATACTTTTATTGTTCCTGAAGACCTTCCTTCCGGTGGTGCAAGATGTGGCGGTAGAAGACAGTGATATTGATGATCTTGATCCTGTGTAGGCCTAAGCTAATGTGTGTGTTCATGTCTTCGTTGTAAATAAAAAAAGTTTAAAAAGTAAAAAATTAATTGATTAAAAATTAAGTTTCTAGGCTAAGGATATAAAGAAAGAAAATATTTTGTACAGTTATACAATGTGTGTTTTAAGCTAAGTGTTATTACAAGAGTCAAAAAGTTAAAAAATAAAAAGTTCATAAAGTAAAAAAGTTGCAGTAAGCTAAGTTTAATTTATTATTGAAGAAAGAAAAGAGAATGCTATTAGCTTAAAATAGACACTTATAAATTTAAGATATTTTATGTAGGCCCCATGGTAATCATAAAGCAGAAATCTATAGTAGATACACAAAAGAGAAAGAAATGAAAGCAAACTGCTATATAAAATCATCAAATTACAAAGAAAGGTAGCAAGCAAGAAAGGAACAAAGGCACTACAAAATAGTCACAAAATAATTAAACAAAATGGTAGTAGTGGGTCTTTACATATCAATAATTACTTTAAATGTAAATGGACTAAATTCTCTAATTAAAAGACAGAGTGGCTAAAAGACACACTTTAGTTTTAAGGACACATACAGGCTGAAAGTAAAGAGATGGAAAAAGACATTCCATGCAAATAAACACCAAAAGAGAGCAGTGGTAGTTACACCTATATCATACAAAATAAACTGTAAGTAAAAAACCATAACAAGAAGAAAATAAGGTCATTATATAATGACAACAGTGTCAATTCATCAAGACTATAATAATTGTAAATATATATGCACCCAACATGCAAGTACCTACATATTAAAAGCAACTATTAACAGATCTGAAGGGAGAAACAGACAGCAATACAATAATAGTAGAGTATTTCTTTTCTTTTCTTTTTTTTTTTTTTTTTTTTTTTTTTTTTTTTTTTTGAGATGGAGTCTTGCTTTGTAGCCCAGGCTGGAGTACAGTGTCGTGATTTCAGCTCACTGCAACCTCTGCCTCCAGGGTTCAAACGATTCTCCTTCCTCAGCCTCCCAAGTAGCTGAGATTATGTGTGCCCACCACCACGCCTGGCTATTTTTTGTATTTTTAGTAGAGACGGAGTTTCACCATGTTGACCAGGCTGCTCTCGAGCTCCTGACCTCAAGTGATCCATCCATCTTGGCCTCCCAAAGTGCTGGGATTACAGGCATGAGCCACCATGCCCAGCCATGGTAGGCTACTTCAATTCCCCACTTTCAACAATAAATCATTCATACAGGAAATCAACATAGAAACACTGGACTTGAATTACACTTTAGACCAAATTGATGTAACAGACATATACAGAACATTCCTTCCAAAAGCAACAGAATACACAATTTTCTGAAGTGCATACAGAATGTTTTCCAGGGTAGATAATATATTAGACTACAAAACAAGTCTTAAATTTAGGAAGATTGAAATCATATCAAGTATGTTTTCTAACTACTGATCATATCAAGTATGTTTTCTAACTACTGGACATCCATAACAGGAGGAAAACTTGAAAATTCACAAGTATGTGGAAATTAAATAACAGAGTCCTGAACAACCAATGGATCAAAGAAGAAATCAAAGAGGGAATGAAAAATATCTTGAGATACATGAAAATGGAAACACAACATACAAAAATTTATGAGATGCAGCAAAAGTAGTTCTAAGAGGGAAGTTTATAGCAACAAATACCAACATTAAGGAAATAGAAACTATCTCAAACAAGCAACCTAAATTTATACTTTAAGGAACTAAAAAAGAAGAACAAATGAATCCCAACTTTAGCAGAAGAAGGAAATACAAAAATCAGAACAGAGGTAAATGAAATAGAGATGAGAAAGACAATATAAAAAAATCAATGAAAGTAAGAGTTGGTTTTTTGAAGATAAACTAAATGGACAAATTTTAGCTAGAAAAACATTAAAAAGTGAGAAGACTCAAATAAGCAAAATCAGAAGTGAAAGAGGAGACATTACCGCTGAAACCACAGAAATTCAAAGAATCATAAGAAAATGCTATGAACAATTACACACAGCAAATTGGATAATATAGAAAAAATGGATAAATTTCTGGAAACATGCAACTGAGCAAGATTGAATAATGAAGAGATAGAAAGCCTGAACAGACCAATAATGAGTAAGGAGACTGGATTAGTAATAAAAAATGTCCTAACAAAAAAAATCCCTAGACTTGATGGCTTCACTAATGAATTCTAACAGACATTTAAAGAAGAATACCAGTCCTTCTCAAACTCTTCCAAAAATTGAAAGAGAGGAGACATTTCCAAGCTCATTTTATGAGAACAGCATTATCTTGATACAAAAGCCAGACAAGGTCACTGCACAAAAAGAAAATTACAGGCCAATATCCCTGAAGAACATAAATGCCAAAATTTTCAAGAAAATACAAATTGAATTCATCAGCATATTGAAAGGATCATACATCATAATCAAGTGGGATTTATCTCTGGGATGTAAGGATGGCTTAACATAAGGAAATCAAAAAATGTGATACACCATATTAATAGAATGAAGAATAAAATCATATGATCATCTCAATAGATACAGAAACATTTGACAAAATTCAACATCTTTCCATGATAAAACTGTCAACAAATTGGTTATAGAAAGAATGTACCTCAACACAATAAGTGCTTATAAGAAAAGCCCATGGCTAAATCAAACTCAACAGTGAAAGGCTGAAAACTTTTTCTCTAAGACAAATGCCCACTCTTGCCACTTTTATTCAACATACTATTGGAAGTCTTAGTCAGAAGAATTAGGCAAGAAAAATAAATGACATCCATATTGGAAAGGAAGAAGTTAAATTTTCTCCATAGATGATATGATTTTATATATAGAAAACCCTAAAGACGCTATCAAAATTAAAAACCTGTTAAAACTAATGAAGAAATTCAGTAAAGTTGCAGAATATAAAGTCAACATATAAAAAATTAGTACTATTTCTATATACCAACAACAAACTATTTAAAGAGGAAATTAAGCAAACAATCCCATTTACAATAGCAGCAAAAGAACAAAATAATTAGGAATAAATTTAACCAAGGCGGTGAAAGATCTGTACACTGAAAACCATAAAACATTGATAAAAGAAATTGAAGAATACACAAATAAATAAAAAACTATCCCGTGTTTATGGATTGGAAGAATTAATATTGTTAAAATGTCTATACTACCAAAAGCAATCTAGAGATTCAATGCAATCCCTATCAAAATTCCAATGACATTTTTCACAGAAATAGAAAACACAATTCTAACATGTATATCGAACCTCAAAAGACCCCAAGAAGATAAAGCAATCTTGTGAAAGACGAACAAAGCTGAAGGTATCTTTTTTATTTCAAATTATATTACAAAGTTATAGTAATAAAAACAGTATGGTACTAGCAAATTAAAAAAAATACAGACATAGAGAACAATGGAACAGAATAGAGAACCTAGAAATAACCCATATATATGGTCAACTATTCTTGAACAAAAGTATCAAGAATATACAATGGGGAAAGGATAATCTATTTAATATATTGTGCTGGGAAAACTGGCTAGCCACATGCACAAGAATGAAATTGGGCCCTTATTTTACACTGTACAGAAAAATCAACTAAAAATTGATTAAAGACTGAAATGTAAGACCTGAAAGTGTAAAACTCCTAGAAGCAATCAACAAAATGAAAAAGTAAACTACAGAATTGGAGAAAAAAATTACAAGCCACATATCCAATAAGGGGTTAATATCCAATGTATATAAGATACTTATACAACTCAATTGCGAAGAAAACAAATAGCTAGATTTTTAAAATGAGTATCTTAGGCAGTTTGGGCTGCTATAACATAGTACCTTAGGCTGGGTAATTCATAAACAATAGGCATTTATTGCTCACAGTTTTGGAAGCTGGGGAGTCCAAAACCAAGGCATCAGCCGATTTGGGGTCTAGTGAGAGCCCATTCCTCATAGATGGCTTTTTCTATGTCCTCATATAGTGGAAGAGGAAAACATGCTCTCTCTGACCTCTTTAATAAGTCCATTAATCCCATCTATGAGTACAGAGCCTTCCATGACCAAATCACCTCCCAAAGGCCCTACCTCTTAATATTATTGTATTGGGGATTAGGTATCAACATATGAATTCTGAAGCAGGAAAAAAATATTCAGACCACAGTAATGAGCAAAGAACCTGAATAGATATTTTTCCAAAGAAGAGACATGAATAACCAACAGGTGTGTGAAAAAGTGCTCAACATCATTAATTCTCAAGGAAATACAAACCAAAATGACAATGAGATACCACCTCACACTTGTTAGCATGGCTATTATCAAATGTTAAGAGATAATAAGTGTTGGCAAGGACGTGGAGAAAAGAGAACCTTTATACACCGTTGATGGGTATATAAATTGTTACAGCCATTATGGAAAGCAGTTTTGAGGTTCCTCAAAAAATTAAAATAGAATTATAATATGTCCCGCAATCACACTTCTGGGTATATATTCAAAGGAAATGAAATCACTTTCTCAGAGAGATAAATGCACTCTCATATTTATTGCAGCATTGTTCCCAGTAGACAAAACACAAAAACAACATAAACGCCTGCTGATGAATGAAATTTTAACAAAGTGGTACACACACACACACACACACACACACACACACAAATACAATGAGATATTATTCAGCCTTTAAAAAGAAGGAAATTTTGCCATTGCAACCAGATGAATGAACCTAGAGGACATTATGCTATATAAAATAAGCCATGCACAGAAAGATACATACTGCATAATATCACATATATGTGGAACTTTTTAAAGTCAAACTCATAAGAACAGAAAGTAGAATGGTGGTGACCAGGGACTGGAGGGTGGGAAAAATGAGGAGATGTTGGTCAAAGGGTATAAATTTTCAGTTATAAGATGATTAAGTACTGAAGATCTAATGTATAGCATGGTGACTACAGTTAATAATACTGTATTCTGTATTTGAAATTTGCTAAGAGAATAGATCTTACGTGTTCTCACCACAAAAAGCGTAACTATGTGAGGTGATAGAGATGTTAATTAGCTTGATTGTGGTAATCATCTCACAATATATTCATGTATCAAATCATCATGCTGTACAACTTAATATATAACATTTTTATTGGTCAATCATACCTCAATAAAGTGAGGGGGAAAAGAAAACAATTCTGTGTGCAAGAGCATCAAAAAGAATAAAAATATTTAGTAATAAATTTAACCAAGCAGGTGCTAGACTTGTACTTTGAAACCTACAAAACTTTGCTGAAAGAAATTAAAAGATAACCTTAAAAAGTGGAAAGACATCTCATGTTCACAGATTGAAAGACTTAATATTGAAAATATGGTAATACTCCCTAAAGCAATCTGCAGATTTAATACAGTTTATATCAAAATCCTAATGGTCTTTGTTCTAGAAATGGAAAAGCTGATCCTAAAATTCATATGGAATTGCAAGCAATCCCAAATAGCCAATACAATCTTGAATAAGAAGAAAAAAGTTAGAGGACCCACACTTTCCAATTTCAATGCTTACTACAAAGCTACAGTAATCAAAATGGTGTGGTACTGGCATAAAGATAGACATATAGATCAGTGGAATAAAATCAAGAATCCAGAAATAATCCTATACATCTGTGATCAATTGATTTCTTACGAGAGTGCCAAAACCAGATTGCCATTTTACCATGGAGTGAAAACTGTCTTCAACAAATGTTGCTGGGACAAATGTATATCCACATGCAAAATAATGAAGTTGAACCCTTACCTTACACCATATATAAAAATTAACTCAAAATTGAAGAAAGACCTAAATTTAAGAGCTAAAACTGTAAAACTTTTACAAGAAAACATGAGGACAAATCTTCATGACCTTCAATTTGGCAATGGATTCTTAGATATGACACCAAAAACACAAGCAACGAAAGAAATGATAGATAAATTTGACTTCATAAATATTAAAAGCTTGCATGGATCAAAGGACACTATCAAGAGAATAAAAAGATAACCCACAGAATGGGAGAAAATATTTGCAAATCATAACTCTGACAGGGTTAAATATTCAGAAATATTAAAAAATCTTAAAATGTGTGATGGTTAGTCTTATGTGTCAACTTGGCTAGGTTATAGTATGCATTTATGTAATCAAACTCTAATCATTGTGTTGGTTCTGAAGGTATTTTGTAGATATGGTTAAAATCTACAATTAATTAGTAGACTTTATGGAAAGGAGAAAGAAGAAAGAAAAAAAGAAGAAAGAAAGAAAGAGAAAGAGAGAAAGAAAGAAAAAGAAAGAAAGAAAGAAAGAGAGAGAGAAGAAAGAGAAAGAAAGGCAGGAAAAGAAGGAAGAAAAGAAAGGGAAAAAGAAAAAGAAAGAAAGAGACAGGTCTGGTGTATTTCAAAATGGTTCTTTTTCCCCTCCCACTGTTGGAAGTATGAAGGGATTTTTCTCCAATATTCTGCATGAGAACCTGGTAGAGCTCCAGGAGATAAAACTCACAAAAGTGCCCCCTGTCCCAACCCATGGCTGGGTCTCCCTGGAATTTTTATCTCTCAGGCTTGTCCATGCTAAGTCTTCAGCAATTCAACAATTATAGTTCTGATTTCTCCAACTGGGCACTGGTTCCTGCCAGGTTTCTGCTCTGGTAAGCTGTGATTTGCCTGTATTTGCCTATCAGTCTATCCAATTTTGGGGGCAGTGCTTTGCCCTGTGGCCTTATTTCTCTTACAGCTCTAAGAAGAGTTGTTGAAATTTTCAGTTTGTTCCGCTTTTTACTTGATGTAAGGATGGAGTGGCCACTTCCATGCTTCTTACATGCCAGACTCTGCTCTTTTACTGAAAGTCTTATTTTTGTTATTTCCTTATTTCTGCTTGCTTTTGGGTTCACTTTGCTCTTCTTTTTTCTAATTTCTGATGGTGGGGATTTCGACCACTACTTTTATATTTTTCTTCTTTTCTAATCTAAGTGCTTAGTGTTATAAATTTCCCTCTCAGTAGTACTTTAGCTGCATTATACAGATTTTGATACGTTGTATTTTCACTTTCATTCTGCTCAATGCATTATACGTACATAACCCATCACCATCTACTGGTGTCAATATTTTACCACTTCAAGGGAAGGGTAAAAAGGTTACTTCCCTTTAAGTCTCTCTACACTCCCCCTTTTCTAATGTAATGTTCTTAGATATTTCCTCTACCTACCTTGAGTACTACGCTAAACATTGTTATAAATTTTGCTTCAACTGTCAAACATAATTTAGAAAACTCAAGAGAAGGAAAGACCATTGTTTTTACTCATATTTTTGCTTTTTCAGTCATTCTTTCTTCTTCCTTGATATTCCAGTATTCCTTTTAAAATAATCTCTTTCCATTGTAAGAACTTCCTTTACCCATCCTTTTAAAGTAAGCCTGTTGGCATAAAATTCTCTTGGTGTTCCTCCTCGGGTGGCATTCCTCCATTTCCTCCATCTGAGAATGTCTTGTTTTACCCTTCATTCCTGCAGGATATTTTTGCTGGACATAGAACTCTGAGTTGACAGTTCTTTTTATTCAGCTCTTGAAAATACTGTGCTATTTCCTGGCTTCTATTACTTCTAATGAGAAATATTCTGTAATTTGAGTTGTTTCCCCCATAAGTAAGGTGTTGTTTCTTTCTTGCTGCTTTCAGTACTTTTTGTCTTTAGTTTCAGAAGTTTGATTAAATGTGTATTGATGAGAATTTCTTTGGGTTTATCCTGTTTGGTATTTGTCAGCTTCTCGAATCTGTAAGTTTATCCTTTTTACTGAATTTGCAGAATTTCTGACCATAATTTCTTTGAATAAGTTGACAGCTCCACCTGGACATGGATTCTAATGATATGAATGTTAGATTTGTTTTTATAGTCCCACAAGTTCCTTGAGGTTCTCTTCATTTTATTTTCAGTGCATTTTGCCTATGTTGTTGAGATTGGATAATTTCTATGCTTTTTTCAAGTTTCACGGATTCTCTGTTTTCTCCTTTGTTTTTAAGCCCAATTCATTGAGTTTTTATTTTCAGTCATTGTGTTTTTCCACTGAAAAGAATTCCATTTTGTTCTTCTTTATATCTTTTATTTCTTTGCTAAGATTTTCTGTCTTTTCATTTGTTTCAAGCATGTTTGTAATTCCTTATTGAATAATTTTCATGATGGCTGCTTTAAAATTAGTCAGATAATTCCAATACCTGTGTCAACTCAGTTTGGGCATCTATTACTTCTTTTTTCTCTTTCAGTTGAAATTCTCATCTGGACTCCTTGTCTGCAACCAAAAGTTTCCCCTTTGTTACCTCGTTCTCCCCTTTAAGGAAGGCCACAAGGAGACCCATGAATCTTGGTTAATGGTATAACAGGTGACTTTTTTTTTTTTGCATCTCTATCTTTTAATTAAATATTATTCATTTTCTGAACTGATAATACAAGCACATGATTCAAAATTCAAGAAATAAAAGGAAATAACACTGAAAAGTCACCCTCGTATCTCTGTCCCAACTGTGTACTTAACAAAAACAATTACTGTTATTGTTGCAGGTAGTTAGACAATCAAGAGTGGGACAGGAGAGGGCTATTGCCCCACCCACTAGGAATGTCAGTTGATGGTTTGGAAGTTATCACATTGCCTCTCTAAAACTGATAAATTGGCAGCCAGTGCCAGGGAGAAGACAGTTCCTGATGGTCCACACCTGGTGCAATGAAGTGTTAATTGAATGCAAAGGCCAGGGAGAAGCAACTTCCAGGGCATGTGCTTTAAGACACAAAATAGTGAGTCTGACCTTCTGGGGGCACTCCCCCTGAAGTCTTGCTAGTTGTGCAGTACGGGCAACTATCTTATTGTATGTTTCAACAATTTTTGCTTTTATCCTATCAACAGCTCCCTGTAAAGTCCCAATTCTCGTCTGCATCATCTGAAGAACACCTTCCAACGACTCAGTCCCAGTTGCTTGTGCCAGTAAATCTTCATGTCTTGCAACAACCTGTAAGTGTAGTTCTTTGTCCAACTGACTGATTCCTTGGGCAAGTTTTGCTAGTTGTTCAGCAATTACAGCTTGATGAATAGATTGAGAAGTATAAGTCTTTACATCAAAGTCTTCGTTTAAAAAGTCACTATAACACTTGTCCTGCAGAAGTTCCCGGACTGTCGCTGCAGCCGCTCCAGAACCTCGAGCCCCGAGGCCAGCCACAATGACGCTGCCATCGCCACCTTCCATGTTGGCAGGTGCCGGGTTGATAAGAGGTGACTTTTTACTGAAACCTGGATACTTTGCATATTATTTTATGAGACTCATCTCATTTAAATCTGTTCTAGCAGGAATCCTCTATCACTGCACTGGCAAAGAAAGGAAGACATCACTGTCTTACTGCAAGGTTGCGGTAAACGTCCAGATTCCCAACTCTGCCTTTGATACCCTAGCGTGGGAGTGGGGCCTCTTTACTACTGGGTAGATATAGGATTTCAAGCTCCCCACAAGACCTCCACTGACAGTGGGAACAGGGAAGCCTCATTACAGCCAAGCAGGGATAAAAGTCCTGGTTTCCCACTCAACCTTCTCTGATACCATCCCAGTAGCTTGTGGATGGATTGAGGTACCTTGTTACAGCCAAATTAGAGTGTAAGGCTAGGCTTCCCACTCAGCTTTTGCTGTCATGAGTAGATGGCAGAGCCACAGTTTTTTTTCTGTGGCATTTGGCTGGAGTACAGTGGTATTGTCTAATGGTTTTCTGTCTTACTACACACCTTTTTTCTAGTCCTTTTGCTACAGAGAACAGGCTTTTGTTGGAATTGGTTTTTCTCTTTGTTTTTGTTTGTTTGTTTTTTCATCTGTTCTCATTGGTGTTTCTGTTTGCTGCCTTCTCCAGCACCCAAGGAAGTCACCGCCATATTGTTCCTTGGGTCCTGTGTTCCTTAGCTGGTCTGCCTTCTTCTCCCCACTTTTAAAAGTCAGATAGATAGATAGATAGATAGATAGATAGATAGATAGATAGATATGTATATCATTCCAAGTTATTAGCTGTATTTTGCAGGAGAAAACAAGAGAAGTATGTCTACTTCTCCTCTTGAACCAGAGGTTTCCCCTTTGTTACCTTGTTTTTCCATTTAAGGAAGGCCACAAGGAGAACCATGAATCTGCTCTAATTGATTTTTATGAAAGGAAAGAGAAAAAGACAGGAAATAAGTCACAATCTCCAACTCTTTCATCATAATTAGTGAGTGACAAGTAGTTTGTAACACTCTCAGTGTATCTTGATAATGAGCTTGAGAAAGGCTGAGTGCTAGCACTCAGTAAAGCAGAGGCTGGGATCAAGATTTTATTTCAGTACCTGCAGAGATCAATTACCCTTCCACCTTCTAAAGTTGCTTCTAGCCTTTCCTCTTACCCAAGCCTACCACATTTCTCGTTAGGAAGAGTTTCAGGTGTATGCCCACAGAATCTTGGTATCTGGCTCCCTATGTCTTGTATATGTGGGCTAGAAGACAAGATAGGAAACCCAAACCCAGAGGTTCCTACCCAGCCTTGCCCCCAAGGCTACTGCCTAAGGGCTTCCATCCCTAGCAGCTTTGGCCCTTGGGATCATTCCTCTTTCTCTTCTTCTGCAGCTTGTCTTTTTATTCTCAGCTTCCCTCTTCCCGGCAGACACTGCCTCCCCCACCCCACCCACCCATCCCCGCTCCACCCACCGTCCCGGCATACTACCCAGCTCTCTAATGGCTCAGGGAAGCACATTCCACACTCCTTCTTGGGGCTGAGGCCAATGAAGCAGTGGCAGCTGTTCAAGAATGTAGGTTGTGTTTGTGTGTGTGTTGTGGCGGGGGCCGGCGGAGGGGGGTTTGCTGCCTGCTTTCCTGGCCTGGAGCCAGGGGTGGGAGATTCCCCCAAAGGGCTACAGTTTCGAGGGCTATTGGGAGAGGTGGGGACCGAGGCCAAAGAGAGGGCAACAGCATATAGTATCCCTACCTCTAGGGGCTTCAGTCTGGGGTGAGAGTACTGCAGTCTTTGGATTACTGAGGCCACTGTGGTACCCTTTTTGGGGATGCTTGGCAAATGCTTTTGGAGGCCAGCCCTACCATAGGGCCTGATTGACTAGGCTTCTTGGGACCAGCTCCTCACCTACACTGTAACCTCAGTTTTTCTACTTGCAAAATGGGGGCAATATTCTAGGAGCCTTCATGTCCTAGTTTCAGAGACTTCTTTGAAGGCCCTGTGTATTCCATCCTGGCATATTCCCAGATCCCAAATGGTCCCATGACCCTTTGACTGGATAAATAACCATTATTGTGACTCTGCTGAAAAGCTAGCCATTGTTGGGTTTTAAAACACAGATTTAAATCTGCTGTAGAAAATATACTTTTAAAAAACCCCAATACCCCACCACACATTTTTGCATGCCTTGAATTTTGGACCTGCCCACGGACCACTTGAAGGCCCCACAGACCACTGCTATTGCCTGGACCACCCCTGGAGAACCACTGTCCAAAGGAAGCCTGTGAATGGGGCTTAGAGACTGAGGTGGGGCCTGGGGAGATAGTTTAGGGAGGGAGTTGTCCTGAGACAAGGAAGTAAGTCAGGGTGGCAAGAAACAGAACTCTGGGGAGCACAATAACCCTGAAGCCTGCTCAGATAAATTTATTGGGAAATGGACTGAGTAGCCCCAAATAGAGGTCAGACCCTGGGTAGAAAAAGGCAGCAGTAGCAATGAAGGCAAAAGCACTAGGGTAGTCTGCTCAAGGGATGGATCTTGAAGAGAGGGGACTTCTGGTAGAAAGCCTAGTCCCACTGCCAGTCGTCAATGAGACAGACAAATACCTAGAAATGAGAGCTTTGAGGGAGCCCAGAAAAGATCTGAGCTCAGGCATTCCCCACTCTTGGAGGAAAGCTCAGGCTACCCAAAGGGGCACCATTTATTCGTGCACCAAAAATTCACGCATCATCTATTATGTTCTGGGCCACGTGTTAGATGCCAGAAATACAGCTATGAGGTACACAGGCCACCCTCAAGGGATCCCAATCTAATGAATAAGACGAGGAAACAATTCTAGTACAGTTTAGTCAGAGAGCTGTGGGAACTCAGAGAGGGGACCCAAGCCAGATGTGGGATCAAGGAAGGCTTCCTGGAGGAGGTGATATCTAAACTGGGAATTAAAAGGTGAGATGGCATTATTCAGGGGAAGACAGGGGCAGAAAGGAACAGTGGTTTCAGCAGAGGGATCAGCATATGCAAAGTCTGTAGACCATAGTCAGTGTGGCTGACTTTCTGGCATCATTGGCTCAGTCCCTAGGCTTGGGCCCAGCAAGGTTTGACATGCCCTATTCCCAGGCCTTTGGGTCACCTTGTGCCAAAAATGTCAGGAGCCCTTCTCACCCTTGGAAGAACCTGACCCCACAGTAGGATGAAGCTGAAGTAAAGCTCGGCCCAGGGACCTCTGAAGGTGGGTGGGAGGGGGCAGAGTCTCAGAGAGAGTAGAGCCAAAGCATCCAGGGAACCAACCATGATGACCGATGGCCAGGGGAGGATGTGTGCAGAGAAAGTGACAATGCCTGCTCCTGGCATAGTGCTTTATAGTGTGTGGGAACTCCATCTGCTACCATGGTCTGTGAAGCTTACAGCGGTCCTGGAGGGTGCAGCTAAAGCAGGACTTAGCACTGCTGGGCATGAGGGCAGCATGCTAGAGGAGCAATGACCTGCTCATGGCTCCTCAGCAGAAGTAGTTGGGGCATGGCTTATCCCAGGCCCACATCGGTCTTTCTTTGGAAGCTACCACTGGTTTGTGTAATCAGGGAGCTGAAAGACAGGGACTGGGCATGCAGTGGTCATGAAGATACAAGGAAAACATTTTGGCTGCCTCCAAGAACTGCAAAGAAGTCCATCCAACCCCCTCATAGTACGTCTGGGAGAAGGAAGCTCAGAGAGCAGGAAGAACTTACATGCAGCAAAGGAAGTCATGCAGCAAAGCCAGAGCTAGGCTAGGAGCCAGGCTGTGGGGTGCCCTCTGCTTGAGTGGCCAGCTGCATGCTACAGATGGAAAGCAGTAGTGGACCCTGGTTAGGCAGCAGCCTGGAAGGCAGACAGCTTCCATTCAATTTCTGACTTGCCTACCCCCTTGCTGTTTGACCTTAGGCTTAGTTTTCTATTCTTAAAAATGGGGATAATAAGCAGAGCTCATATCCTAGGACTGGGAAGTCCAAATAAACCAATGGCCGTGAGCTGGGTCAGGGAAGAGGTGATAGGAAGGAGACTGGGCAGCCCCTGGAAGCTGGGCCTGGCAGGCATGACAGCTCCAAATCTAGGGTCCTTGCAGGACACCATTTCTGCCTTCTGATCCCCTCCTCAGGGGGAAGCCATGGAGGATGCAGGGCAGAATGGCCCTGTTGGCAGAGCAGAAGCTGAAATACAGGGAAAGGGACCATCCCTAGAAGGCCTGGGTCAGGATTGTGGCAAAAGCAAGATCCTGTGTGGTCCAAAGTCCTGGCACAAGTGCCCAGAGATGCTGGAGGCTGAGGAGGGCAGCTGAAAGTTCATGAGAGTGGTCCTCTACCTGCAGGAGACCCTGGGCTAGCACAGACCCAGTTCACCCACAGGCATCAGTCAAGCCCCCCGGGCTCCTGGGTGGGAAGCAGGACAACATGGAGAGAATAAAGTCCCTGCTCCTGGAGTCGGGTGGCAGGGAGGGGAAGCAGCCAGAAAAATGAGAGACAGGTGCGGGCATGGAGAGAATCACTAACAAGTCCTGCAAGGAAGCTATGGCTGCCTATCTCTGAGGAGGGGTCTGAAATATCTTTTCACTTCCTCATAGCTAAGTTCTGTCCTCCTCTCTTTTAAGCTCTCTTGGATGAAGCCTCTTTTGGGTAGCCTGTCAGGATTGAGAGGCCAGAAGATAGAATGATTTCAAAGGCATCATTATGGGTTGGCAGGGAGCTACCCTCACAGTCAAAGAATGACCCACTGAGGGCTTAGGTGGCATTTGCCTCGTGCCCTGTATTTCAGGAGTGCTTTGTCTCAGAATGTGAGTTCCCTTAAGCCTTGGGATCAGCCTACTCTCGAGAGATTCTGACAGTGACAGTGCAGCAGTGGTCTCTGGAAGTGGTGGCAATGTGGTCCCGCTGCAGAAGATAAAGGGCCCAGTCTCTGTACCCTCATTTGATTTTGGTGTGTGCCAGCTGGAGGTCAGGGACATGGAGTACTTGACATTTCAAATCTCCCATCAGCCAGAGTCATCAGAACATACGATATGGTAGAAAAAGCCCTAGACAGGGAGTCGAGCTGACCTGATTGAAACCCCACTCCCCAGCTTACTTGGACATGTTATTTGGCCTGTAAGAGCCTTGATATGAGATCATGTGTGCAAAGCACTTAGAGCTGTGCCTGGTGCATAGTAGATGCTTGATACATTGGGCTATTAATTATCCTTCCCACCTCTGTTTTCCCACATCTTGCCCATTACATCTGGCCCAGCCCAGAACCATATCCCCTCAGAGTCCCCAGGTGCCCTCATGCCTGGCAGGGCAGAGGGGTGTGGAGGGGCCCCTCTCGGAGGGAGCTGGAGCAGGACAGCAGGAGTCCATGTCATCCTGAAACTCCTCCCTACACTCTCTGGTGGGAGATGGGGGTAGGGCCACGGAGGCTCAGGCTAGCCCAGGCTAGCCCAGGCACTAAGATCAGGGACTAGGGCTTCAGCACAGGGAGTAGTCAGGTCTAGGAACAGGAAAGGCATGGCACAAGGAGGCTTGGCTGCCAGTCCCAGAGATTCCAGGGACTCCATGTGCCCTCTGCTGAGTCCCTGGTCCTAACAATGTGAAGGTCGGGATAGGACTGGTTGTGTCAATGGTCTCCAGTGGTCCCTAGCTAGGCCAATCCATGGATGTGAGAAGATAGGGGAGAGACAGCTGGGGAAGAAGTCTCTAGCTGTGACACTCCAGCAGGGGGCAATGCAGCCAGGGGCTGGCTCCAGGCCCTCTGGGGAATGAATTACCACAGGGACTTTGCAGGTGGGGCAAGTGTTGAGCAGGAAGCCACCCTGTTGGCTGGCATATTGGAATGGGAGCCAGGGACAACCAGTGACAAATCGTTCTCTGTGTCTCTATCCAGAACAGCTTCCCCTTGGCAGGAGTGAGAGTCAACAAACAAGGGCCAGGGCAGCCCCAGCCCTGTGCAGGCTGCCAGGGCCAGGCAGTGCCCCCTGGGGACCCTGGCGAGCCTAGGTATATTCTGGGCAACAGCTGAGGCCCCTTGCCTCTGACTTTGCTATTCTCCCTTCCCAGAGCTGGCCCAGACTGTAAGGGAAAGCCGAAATGGGGTCCTCCCTTAGTCCCCATGCCAGGCCTGGGAACAAGGCTTGTCTCTAGCCAGTGCATACAGAGCCTATCCCTTGTCTTCTTTCCCTTGCATAGGCCTTCAAGCCAGGACCCGAAAGACAGCTTTTTCTGACATTTTTGGGCCTAGCTGACTCCAATCTGGGGTTACTGTCTCAGCTCTGTCCCTGGTCTACTAGTTGACCAGGCAACTGAGGCCCTCTTACCTTCTCTGGGCCTCAGTTTCCTCCTCAGTAACCTGAATAGGGGCATGGTCTTGGTGAACTCCAAGGCACCTTCTAACTGTGAAATCCCAGGAGTTGGAGATTATATTGCAGATTCTGGCTTTCTTTGCCCGGGCTCCAGGAGAACTCTGATTCTGACTTTCAGCTGAGCACCCCAGCCACCTGCACTAGCCTCCCTCCCCTAGGAGGAGCTCCCTTCAACCAGACTTAGGTCTCCTTCCAAATTCAAGCCTTTTCTCACCCTTCCTAGGCCTCCTTTACTTCTAGGGGAGTCTGGACCTCTTAGGGGTGTGTTTGTGTGTGTGTGTGTGTGTATGCGTGCGTGTGCACATGTGAATGTGTGTGTGCGCAGGCAGGTGTGCTCATGTTCACACCCAGGTGTATCTCCACCTCTACCCATATCCATATCTCTACGTAGACAGGGAAAATGCTAACACCTCTTGACCCCTCTGCACCTGCACAGTATACCTGAAACAGTTGTAAACACATTCCTGGGACCCAAATTCACAGTCATTAGGCAGAGCCCACATGGGACTTAGCCTTTCTTAGTTTCCCCATCTGTCAAAATGCTCATTTAATAGGGTTTTATGAGACCTCATTCATTCACTCAACAAATATCTATGGAATGGGCCAGGCACCATTCCAAGTGCTCAGATTAAATGACATACTATGTGTAAAGCATTAAGTCCTATGCCAGACATGTGGCAAGAGCTCAGTTAAGGTGAATTTTCTCACCTTCATCCTCCCAGTAATAACCAACCTCTACTGATCACCTACTATGTGCCATGCACCACTATACGCATTTTTATTCTCACATTCCTCACAGGTCATTGAAGTAGGCACTATTATCACCCCCCTCCTATATTACAGATAAGGAAACTGAGGCCAAGAAAGAAATTTGTTTGAGGTCACATGGCTGGTAAATGGCAGTCTGGCCCAAAGTCCATGCTCTTGACCACTCTAATGTACTGCCTCTCTGACAAGAGCTAGCAGCTTTTTCTGCCACAAGAGATATGTATGTGCACAGACACATGCATTGTGCACACACACATACATGCTACAAATTTTGCTCATGTTCAGTGACTCAGGCCCTGACCCAGGCCCATGTTTGTATAACCTCACAAACATGAAACCACACACCCTCTATATATTTGCAATGCCTCTTCCCAGCAGACCTGTAGATGCACAGCCCCTACTCCGCCCCACCTGTCCTCACCCCTGCTGGACACAAACATGTGCATGCACACGAACACAGTCTTGCTCACACACACTCGTTCCTCAGCTTTCCTGGCCACGATGAGGGGGAAGAAAAGAAAAGGAATTTTATCTGCAATTCGAGGCTGTGCGGTGGGTTCAACCAAGGTAGGCAAGGTCAGCAGGCAGGGGGAGGGGAAGCCAGGGGGATAGCTGTGGTCAGAGACAAAGGGCTGGCTGGGGGAGGAAGGTTGTAGCAGTGGGAGGAGAAGGACAGGGAGAAAGGGGGAACTCCATATCTCGATAAACATACAAGGTCGGAGAGAGGGGATGTGGGGATTGGATTTGCAAGAACTTTCTCAAGCCATAAATTTTCACTGGCTGCCTGAAGCCCAGAGCCTGGAGGCCAGAGGCTGGAAACCTGAGCGAGTCCCAAGACAACCAGTCTCAGGAGCAGCAGGATCAGGGCCCAGGCCCAGGTTGGGGAGGAGGTGTGGGGCTGTCCAACCTTCTGGGCTCCAGCCCTGTGACCCCAGCTCAGGGATGAGAGTGGTGTCCGGCTCCAGAGTGGGTCTCCACATTGAGGTTTCCCAGTTCTCCTGGTGTGCTGGCTCCCCTGTGGGTCCACGCCTGTGTGCTGATGCGAACAATGATGTGTCTGTGTCTCTGTGTCTGTGTGTATAGTGGAGTAGCACAGTGATTTAAGAATGACTGTCCAAGTCTGACTCCACAGCTTACTGCCTGTATGACCGTGGGCATGTTATTCAACCTCTCTGAGCCTCCTTCTCCTCATCTGTAAATGGAGATGGTTATTGCTACCTTGCAGGGTTGTAGGCATGTATTGATACAATGCAAATGACAGGCTGAGCACAGGGCTTGACACACAGTCAGTGCTCAATAACTTGAATGGTTGTTATTATTATGTTGAATGGTTATTATTATTATTTTGAGCCCACCAACTCAAGAGCCCACCAAACTCAGGCCCAGGAGGCCATGGATCCTCCGGCTCCCCCAACAATGGTGGTTGCTACCTTCTAGACATCCTCCATGATTCTATGTCTTCATCAGTGGGCATGTCTGGCATTGTACCCTTCCTGCACACTCAGCTACCCAATTTGCAGCCCAAGAGTCCATCCAAGGTAGCAGACACACAAAGTGCAAGCATATATTTGCACAAGGCATTCACATGTTCATCCACACATGTCTGCACGTACCTGCACACATGTGTGCACCCATACACCTATGCACCTGCATGGTGCATGCGTATGTATCTGTGCATGATTGTATGGGTGCAGGTGCCTACACATGCTCTCAGGAACACACGCATTCACCAGAACAAACACATTTACAATTGTGATCTCAAACAACTTGCTGTGCCTCTCTGGGCCTCAGTTTTCTTACTTGTAAAACAGGGATACCACTAATTCTTGCTTTAGCCACTTGACAGGGGCCTTGAGTAGATCAGATTAGATATTGCCTGTGGAAGTGTGGGCTAACCTGGAAAGTTTTGTGTAAACTTTATCATTAGTCCTATCAACTCCACCTCCAAAATAACTCCTAAATCCATCCCCCATCCTCCATTTTGCTGCTGCCTCTCTAGCACCAGCCACCATCAGGTCTCATGTGGACCAGTGCAGTGGCCTCCTCTGTGGGTGCCCTGTTTCCACTTCTGCTCACCTACAGACCATTGTCTATCCTGCCAGGATGTGCTTTTATACATACATGGCTGATAAGACCTCTCCCCTGCTTAAACCCTTGGTGGTCTCCATTGCTTCTAGTTCCTTCATGTTTCAGGAGACAGTCAGGACAGAGGTCAGGCTCCATAGCCAGACTGCCTGGGCTCCATCCTGCCTCTGCTGCTGCCCAATATGTCCTTGCACTGTGACCATAGGCAAGCCATTTCACTTCTCTGAGCCTCAAGCATCCTCATCTGAGAAATGGGGCTGAATAATAGACCTTGCTCTTAGGGTACTTGAGAACAATAAATAAGCTGATGCCTGTAAGATGCTGAAACAGGGCTTGGCACATACCTGTTACTCTTAAGACACAGAACTGATTCTGAAACTCTTCCCTGTCTGGCCTCTGCCGACTTTTTCAGCCTCAGATTGAACAGCACCTTCTCTAGGAGGTCACTCCTAAACCCCGGCCTAGGTCTGGACTCTTAGGTGAGGGCACTCTGGGCTTGCTCTAGCAAAATGCTCAGTTATAAATTTTCATTCAATGTCTATCTCCCACACTCTCCTGGAAGCTCCATGAGGGTGGCACCATGTTTATTTTCATCCACAGGGCCTGCCACATACCTGATGCTCCTTAAACCCTTGTTGAATGGGTGGATTTTCTAATACATGACTTGCAGCCTCAGAGGATGGCAAGAGCTTCTGAGGAAGGAAACAAGCATGAGTATGGTGGAAGCTGGAGTCCTGTGCCCAGGTGATGGCCAAAGGAGGCCAGGAGTTTGATAGAGAGACAGCAAGGGCTCCTGTGCTCCCCAACTTGGCTCAGAACTTAGATTTTTGACTAAAGGTAAGTCTTCACCAGCCTGGGTCTTGATTAGGGGCCAAAATACCAGAAAACAGAGGCTTAGACGGAAGGTAGGAATGAATACAACATTTCTCAAGGCCCTACTCTGTACCAGGGAGAATGCTGGTGTGTGTCATTCTCATGTCATTCTTTGGAGTCTGTGGGCCACTAAAACTCAAGCTTTCCCAAACTGCCTGCCCAGAGTCTGGTACTGGTGCCCCAGAGCGGTGCTTTCTACCACTTCCCACATGCTTACTCCAAGGGAAGGAAAGGTAGGGACATGGAAGGCCAGAGGCTGAAGAAAATCCAAACAGGCAAAAGTCAACACAGAGACTTCAGGGCACAGATCACGTAGAGAACACAGAAGAAAGACAGATGGGAGAGGAAGAAAGAATAAGAAAGAAGAGGGAGGTAGAAAGAGAGAGAGAGGAAGGAAGTGGTGGAAGGGTCAACAGCCAGCAGATACGTGGTGCCCTTGGCTCCCTCTGACCCCTTCTCTGGTGGTGCCCACCCTGGTAATGAAATGGAAGGCTGAAGAAATACTTTGAACCACACTCCTGTTAAAGCAGGGGCCAATCTGAGTGCAGCATGAAATGAGAGGGCCAGGAATCTGAGGTCTGGAGCCAGTCATTTCCTTTTTGGTCCCAGGCCTGGTGAGGCAGGGCTGTGGGCACTGGCTAGGGGCCACTTGGGGGTGGCCACTAGTGCTCTGGCCAGTAGCAGGCAGTGGACCCACTGCTGCCCAGGGAAAGGCTCCTTGTCTCCACATAGGTACTGCTAAAAGGAACTCTTTTCCAGCCCTGGCCCAGTGCTTCCCACACTCTTTGGGATAGTGGGTTGTGCCAGCCAACATCCCCGAAACTCATGTCTCTGGAGGATCCAGGGCACTCAGTAATGGGGAACAATTCCAGCTCCTGTGAGCACCATGATGCCCTTTCTTCTTCCCACACACATTTCCTGGGCCCCTACTCTGGGCCAGGCTAATGTAGACACACCACATCCTGGCCTCATTTTGTCCTCAAAACCACTAAAGGGGGAGGTCTCCAAAGCTTCATTTTAGACTTGAGGAGCGATGCTCTGAGAATAAAAATGACTTTCCCACAGTCACCCATCCAGGAAGCAGCAGATCAGGGACTTCAGCCACGATCTGTCTGATTGCACAGTGGATGGCTCCAATCCTCTGTCTCTTGGAAAGGAAGGGCCAAAGGGTTGGAGACACCAGCACAGGCTAGGGCAGAGGTTCCATGCCTGGAAGGCCCCGTGTCATGTCTCACAGGGAATGTTACAGACAGAAGTGGCCTCAAGGGTAATCAAGTTCCAACCTAGTTCCTCATTCGAAAGATGAGGAAAATGGGAACCAAGAGGGAGAAAGGCTTGACTTGGCCAGGGCCTCAGAACCTGTTCAGTAATGCGACAGAGAGTGGAACATAGAATCAATTCAGATGCTGACTTCACGGTGTGGATTCAGAGATGCCAGAAAGACCTTTGACATTTGGAAACAAAAATGTTGGTATTTGAGGCACATTTTGATGTTTTTGTGGAGCTAATGGGACCACATATTGGGATTTGAGATGGTCCCAGAAAATTTGTGCTGCATCACTGGCACTTTGACCCTGGAACCATCCAGTCTTAGGGCCTGGGGGCAAGGGGGAGGTGGGCACCTTGGCAACTGACATCTCAGGCTTAGGGTGGCTCTTTAAACTTCATCAAAGAACAGTGTCTTATAAGGGAGCAAGCAGCTCAGGAATAACTGTAGCGTCACTCACACAAGGAGCATGGGCCACCTGAGGGGGCCTCAGCTGCCCTCCTCAGTCAGCAACTATGGCCCAATGCCTTGGTTCCAGAGGACTTAGGAGGTTGGAACTAAGGGGACAGTCCTGATTGGGGGAACCCTTCCCTGTGCCTCTGGACTTGTGAGAGCCGGGCCTCTTGGGAGCTTTCCTTTGAACTCTACTAATAAGCCAAAACTGTCCTGAAACCTTTGCAAATCTCTGCCAGTTGTCCCCAGCCCAATTCCCACACCCAGGGAGATATCTGCCTGGCTGGGTGCAGGAAAAAGAGGTGGGCCAGAGGGCCAGTGAGGGGCCCCAGGGCTTGCCCCAGTAGGCATCTCCCGTCTCTCAGGGCCCACCAACAGGGGAAGCTGGCACTCGACAGCCACTCTGGCCCGGAGCAGAGCCCAACCAGGAGATTTTCCCGGTTAGGCCAGTCCAAGCTGACTCCATACAGGCCTGAGGAGGTGACAACCCTATCGACCAGCTCCTCCTGGCCCCCCATTTACATCTTGATTACATTCCTTGGGAAACCGTCCAGGCCACATTCCGCCTGGCAGGCGGCTGGGAAGACCCACAGAGCACTATGGCAACGCTGGAGGGGCCAGGCCCGCCGGCCAGCTGAGTAAGAGTAAGAGCCGCTAGGCTAGGGAACCTCCCTTCTAGGGCCAGCCTGGATTCCTCAACACCCACCCACCCCACCACCAACCCCAGCCAGCCCCCACTCCATTCAGTGTGCTCCTGCCCTTAGCCCTACTCACCCCCTATCTCCAACCAGACCCATGCACACCCCACCCTCTGCAGGCCTTGACACAGTGCCAAGCCCAATGCCCAGCTTCCCTGGTCCCAGAGCCTCTGTGAGGGCTGCTGTCTTCCTCCTAAGCTACTTCCCTAGGCACAAATGTTTAGGCCTCAAGTTCAGGAAGGGGCAGTGGAAGGTGTGAAGCTATTCACCAGAGTGTAGGCCAGGGCTGGAGCTTTCAAGTTCTGGTTTTCTCTCTCCTTGTGAAAACAAAGTTGCTCAATAGGATCCCAGGAAGGCAAAGAGAGTCAAAGACAAGGGATCAACTCAGACTGTTTACCTCTCCAGAATTTGCTAGAAAATACTTCATTATCTGTGGAACCCTAGAAGCCTCTCCATAGACACTCTAGCTCCTCAGAAAATGTGGTGAAACTCCCTCCTCCAGCAGCCTTGCCTGGGAGGAGCAATGCAAATTCTTGCTTTTCTCCTGTTCCTCTGGCTGCTCACAGTCCCTTCGGAAAGGTCAAGGCACTGACAGGAGGGGGCCTGGGGCCTCCTTCTCCAACCCCTAATTGATCTCTCTGTTTTGGGGCAGAGGATGAGCAGTAGTACAGCTCACACACCCCAATCCCTTCCTTTCTCCCTCCCCTCCGCTCCCCTCCACTTCCTGCCCTTCACCCTCTCCTTCCTTCCTTCCTTCCTTCCTTCCTTCCTTCCTTCCTTCCTTCCTTCCTTCCTTCCTTCTTTCCTTCTTTCCTTCCTTTTTCCTCCTTCCCTCCTTTCTTCTTCCCTCTTCTTTCCTTCCTCCCTCCTTCCCTCTCCCTTCTTCCCTTCTTTCTCCTTCCTTCCTTCCTTTTTTCCTTCCTTCCTTCCTTCCTTCCTTCCTTCCTTCCTTCCTTCCTTCCTCTCTCTTTGTTCTTCCCTCCCTCCCTTCTTATTTTAGCAGCAAAAACCTTTCAGCAAGCAAAACCTTATGTGAAAGCCCAGTATTGAATCAGATAACAAGGTCTTGTTCTGGTTGAAAGGCAATGAGACCCAACAGTCCCGTAAACTGAACTCCCACTTGTGCCCCAGAGGCCCTAGAGCACTCCAAGGAATGGAGTTTGAAACCCACTAGGACTGTCAGCCCTAGCAGCCTCTGAAAAGATACCTCTGCTTCCTCTTAACATGTCCCTCCTTTTCATCCTCATCTTCCCTCTTTTCCTCCCTGCTCTCTTTGGCCTTCTCATGTCTTCTCTCATCCCTCCATGCTTCACTCAGGGCTCATGAGTCCTCCTCATAGAGCCCAAAGTCCAGTCTGGCACTGCTTTTTCTCCCTGGGGTGAGTGGGCAGGAGCCTCATTCCAACACTGAGCTGTAATTTTGGGTCCCTGGCTTGGCCAGACAGTGCTTGCCAGTTGCATGAGCAGAGGCTCTGGAGCCAGGCATTCCTGCCCAGCCCTTTAAACTGTAATCAAGGTGGGGGTGATGGCACCAACTCCAAAGGGTAGCTGGAGACTTTTTGTTGTTGTCTGGAGGGGCTATGGAAGGTCAAGTGCAATGTCAGGTACAGACACATCCATGAGCTGAAAACCCCTCCCCTGGCTATAGGGTGTGGGGCCAGACAGTTGAGAGAGCTGTGAATTGGGATCCTGTTTGGATGCCAGAGCCCTATAAAGTGCAATCCTGCAGTGGAACCCTCCAGAAAGAACCCACAAAAAGGCTCTATTCAGACAAAGGAAGCAAGGACAGTTAGCAGCTGGGTGCCAAGGTCTGAGCCCAAAGTTTGCCTTGGCTCCCCTGCTTCTAGCCAGGCTCCAGAGTCACCTGGATTGTTTCCTTTTGGTGGTTACTCTGTGCCAGGCAGGGTGCTGGGGCACTGGGGATGCCGTTGCTAACAAATAGACACAAATCTTCGCCCTCATGGAGCTGACATCCAAGTCAGGGGAGATAGTAATAAAGTAGTTAAGTAGAATAGACTGACACATTGTGACAAATAAAGCAAGGAAGGCGAGAAAGGTAGGGTGGGGTGAAGAAGGGTACAAATTTTTAATGGGATGGTCAGGAGGGTCTCACTGAGAAGGTAACAATTAAGCAAAGACTCCAGGGAGGAGAGGGAGTGACTCATGCAGCTATGGAAGGGGAGAGCACTTCAGGCAGAGGGCTCTGCACGCACAAAAGGTGTGAGGTGAGCACATGCAGGTGTGTTTGCGGAGGCTGGTCTGGCTGGACAGAGCAATGGGAAGAGTGGCTGGAGATGAAGACTGAGAGCTAAAGGGGAGGGAGTGTGCCCGGTAGGGCCACGTAGGTTACTCTAAGGACTTAGCTTTGTTCTGAGCCAGATGGGAGCCATGGCAGAATTTGGAGGCAGAAGAGGGATATAATGTGACTGAATCATGTCAGCATGGTCCTTTTGGCTGTTGAGTTGAGAATAAATTGTAGGGAGGCACAGGGGAAAGCCAGGAGTCTAGTCAGGATGCTCTGCAGTGACCCAGGGAGGAATAATGGGGGCTCAGGGTGGGCAGCTGCTGTATATGTTTTAAAATTAGAACTAAAGGATAAGAGAAGTGAGGGCAGGGGCGAGAAAATAAGAACCCTTTATGAGATGCCAGGCCCTGGACTAAGTTGAGGGGCTACAGAGCTGGCTGAGCCAGGGCCTGACCTGCCAGGCACTCACAGTTCAGCGGAGCTTACAGATCCAATAGGATGCACTGGTGTGCAGATGATTCTAGGAGGCCGCACAAACCCAGGGAAGAGGTTCTACTCCTGAAATGCTAACAGGGCAGAGAGAAGTCACTCTGTAGGGGCTGGGATCAGGCCAGACTGTGGTCAAGGAATCCTGAAGAATGTTGCATAAAGGCAAAAGAGGTAGCATACTTAGGCTGCAGGAGAGCAGCCTGAACACTAATCTCTGCCTGCAAGTCATAGGTTCCTCTTATCTCGAGGCTGGAGAAAAACAAGACTAGCAAAGCTAGTCCCCTGGAAGAATTCCTCATGGAGAAGTCCCAGTCACTCCCTTATTTGCTGAATCAGTCAACGAACATGGATGAAACACCCACTAAGCAGTATGGGCTAGGCCGAGCCAGGCCAGTCTCTCCTGTCCTGTAGGACTTACAGGACTTCCTGGGTCAAAGAAGTGGGAGAGGTGACCTACAGCAATACTCATTTAGACCCTGCGAGTTAGGGCCAGGGGCCTGGAACCAGGGCTGGCACTAGGGGTGTGATTAGCTTCCTATCGAATTCATTTCCTGGATCAAGCCAATCTTTCCCTTTGCCCTGGCCATTTCCAGGGGCCCAAGACATCCCGACTTCCACTTTCTGTGGGGTGTGGGGGTGCAAGGTGCAGGGCTGTGCCCAGCCAAGCCAGGCCTCATGAGCTTGAGAAAGAGTGGCTGGAACAGGAGCCAAGGCTGTCCCTGGCAAGGGACATGGGTCTCTTAGACCTGGGAGAGGAAGGAACCAAAGTTCCTTGGCCAATGCCTGGTGCAGGACCCTGGCTCTATGCTCCTCAGGCAAGAAGGATACAGAGGGCTCATGGGTCACATGTCATTTAATCTACTAGCACAGGGCACAGCGCCCATGGAGCACAGCTCACCACCCGCTGTGATTATCTCACTTCACATACAATACAATAGGAAATCGTATTGGTAATTACAGATTTCATAAGGCCTGATAGCAACAGCAACAACAAGAGTAATAGCCATTATTTATTGAGCCTTTCTGTATGCAGACACGGTGCTGGACACTTTATACATGTTATCTCATTTAAAGTCCACACCAAGCCAATGAGGTATTTGCTATTAGTATGCTCATTTTAGGGATGAGGAAACTCAGGCTCAGAAAAGCTGAGTTCTCTACCCAATGCATATAGCTAGGAAGAAGCAGAACTAGGATTTGAACCCATCTAGGAGCACATGTTGATTTTGGTTAAGGGCGATATAACTGTGAGCCCAGAGTCACAAAACCAAGACCCCCTGTGTACTTCTGGTGAGGATGAGGGAAGAGGACGGAAGCCCCTTTTAATAGGACTTTCATTCCCTCCCTTTCCCCATCCTATTCCACCCCACCCTGCCTTCTCCTCCTTGTTTTTCTCCTCCCTCTTTGCTGTTACACTGAGGTTATGGGGGCTGAGGCAAGGGGCCCTCCATCTGCCTGAGCTAGAGACGTAAGGACTGGGGTTGACGGATACAGGAGGGGAAATGATTTGGCTTGAAGATCCAGGGCAGAGCAGGGGATTGTGAGGTGCGGGGGGTGTCATAGGGATAGAGGATCATGCTACAGACTTGGGCAAAGCCCCCCAAAGCTGCAGTGTGGGTCTGACCTGGCTCCAAACCACTGTGGTCTGGCTCCTTCTTGTTAACAAGGAATGATGAATTTGAGAAATTACTGGAGGGATTGGGGGAAGCAATGAGTTTCCTCATCTACACTCAGGGCAGGTCTGGGGAGTAGGGAGGCCTCCCCAAAGGCCCAAACCCTATTCCTTAACCCCGGCTCCACCCCTCTTAGCTCCACCTTCCCCAGCCCTGCCAACCTGTGATGATGGCCACAGTAGGACAGTACTTACTAGGAGCTCAGAGCAGTAGGGGTGAGGGAGCGGCATCACAAAGCAGTTCCCACAGTCAGGCCAGTCAAGGCACAACAATGTGGAGCTGAGCTGGGGGCTATTTCTTAGGGAGCATGAAAGAGCAGCTTTCATATGCAACCTTTCTGGAGTCGTCCTATTGGCGCATTTTATACATGAAGGAATGAGGCTCAGAGAGGGGAAATGGCTTGCCCATGGCTGCACATGCAGGTAGGGAGTGGTACAGCTGGGCTTCCTGGAACTTTGCTCTGTTCTGTTCAGCAGAGGAGGAACTCAGCGGAACTACCTCAGCTAGGTCTTCACGGGTAAGTCACCCATCAAGCCCTGGAGCAGGGCATTAGACAGACGCTGTAGAGCAGAATTACCTGGTTCAAATCTGGACTCTCAGGCAAGCTCCTTAACATCCCTATGCCTCAGTTTCCTCATTTTTGAAACAAATAGAGCAATATTGCATCATACATACATACATAAGCCTTTTATAAGGGAGAAAATGAATTAAACTGTGGGAAGCTCTTAGAACTGTACCTGATACATAAGAAACACTAACTGTTCAAGATTACTTCCATGACCCCACCTGCAGCCTCAGCCCCAAATCTGGCACCCATTCTGACCTTGGGCATCCCCAGGCCCACCCTGTTAGTCCCAATATCCAAATCCTCTCCCCTCCTCCCTACTCCCCTGCTTGTGGTCTGACCCTGATCTCCTGTCCTGGTTTTGGGCTCTGATTGAAAACAGTGCCCCAGTTCCAACCTTGTGCACCTCTGCTCTGGTCTCTGGGTGACATTTCTAGTGACTTGGTACCTGTCCAGTTTCCTGAAGTCCTGAAGACTGTGCCCTGCCTTGCATTTGCTGGTCCCCTCTGGGGAACTCCCCCTACTGGGATACTGCTACCAACAGCCAGAGCCCCTCATGCTGCTACCTCCTCACTTGTCCCCATTGCCTAGTATCACCTGTCCTTGGACCCCCCTTGCCAGTTACCATGACCTCCTGGAGGACTGTGGACTCCCACAGCTCCCTGGATGGCCCTCAGTGCTGACTGTCACCACAACTCTCCAGAAAGCCTGTTATGTAGGGACTTGGCCCCTATCCTATCCTGTCTATTGAGAATGGCTAAGGAACCACACCACAAGAAAAAAGAAGTGAGAGGTTTCCTACAGCCAAGCGCAAGTGCAACAGCTCAGTGCTTAGGGCAGAGCTCTGCATGCACTTGGCCCTCCAGAAAAATGTTTTGCCAACCACTGGCATTCCCTCCAATCTCCCTCCCCAGGCCCTGTCAGGGTAGGGGGGAAGTACTCAGAGGCTGCTCCCCTGCCCTGTCAACCTGATCTAGTTTGTGCCTGGCTCCAGGAGGTGGAGGTCAAATCTCAGCCACAAAGAAGCAGGAGAGAAGAGAGAAGAGGGAGGAGGAGGAAACACGAAGCAATGCGATGGGAGAGATCAGAGTCCAGCAGTGGAGAAGCTGGGGCAGGGCAGGCCCGGGAGGGGAGAGGAGGGGAAGCTGGGCCCAAGGCTATTTCTGTACAATAATACAGGGGAAGAGGGCCAAGCTGACAGGACAGTGATTAGTCTACAGGGAGCAAAGGCGAAGACTCTGCCGGCAAGCCTGGGGCTGGAGAAGCTGGCCGGGGGCCCAGTCCGGTGGGCTGGAGCAATGATTTCAGAGGCCCGGAATCTGAGGCGAGCTGGGTCCATGGACTAGAGAGCAGGGAAGGTGGGAGCAGGACAAGGGGAGCCACCCGTCCTCCCTGCCCCACCTCCAGCAGAAAAGGCTGGGAAGGCGGGTGTGAGTTGGCTTGCCCCGGCTGTCTGCCACCATGGGGTTATCTGGCTGTGTGTGGGGGCAGAGTTTCTGAAATCCACACCTCCTGGGCTCTGGCCTGTGGGGGAGATGGCGTGAGAAAGAGCCAAGAACACAAGGCTCGGAAACCTCAGGCGAAGAGTCAAGGCTTCATTTTCTTTCCCACGGGATTTTTGGTCATGGGGTCCAGGAAAGGGGGTGTCAGAGGGTCATGGTGTGGGGAGGGACAGGGAGCTCACATTCATGAGGCACCAACTCTGTACCATGCCCCTTGCTAGACATTGTCACATTGAATCCTCCTGAAAACCAGGTGAGTTAGGAGTGTTCAGACTGGCTTTGCACTGAGGAAACTGAGGCCCAGAGAGGCAAAGTGAAGCCTAACATCATGCAGCTAGAAAGAGGAAGAGCGATAATTGACCCCAGGTCTGTCCTGCTCCAAGGCCCTGGCTTTGGAAGCAATATAGCAAAGTGAGGGGTTAAGAGTCTGAGCTCTGAGGCCGAGCACGGTGGCTCACGCCTGTAATATCAGCTGTTTGGGAGGCCAAGGCGGGCAGATCCCCTGAGGTCAGGAGTTCGAGACCAGCCTGGCCAACATGGCAAAACCCCGTCTCTACTAAAAATACAAAAATTAGCCAGGCATGGTGTCACACACCTGTAATTCAGCTACTCGGGAAGCTGAGGCAGAAGAATCACTTGAACCCAGGACATGGAGGTTGCACTGAACTGAGATCATACCACTACACTCCAACCTGGGCAATAGAGCAAGACTCTGCCTCAAAAAAAAAGAGTCTAGGCTCTGGTGTCCGGCTATCTGGCTTTGATTCTACCACCTGTTCCCTGACAGCTGTGTGATCTTGGACAAGTTACTTCACCTCCCATAGCCTCAGTTTTCTCATCTGTAAAGTGAAGCTAATGATGGTATGTACTCTTAAGACTGTTATGAGGATTAAATGAGTTGATATGTGGAAAGTGTCTAGAGCAGTGCCTGGTATACCATATACAATAATCCATCCCTGATAAGTGTTTTATGAATATTTTACCACTGTCCTCCATGGGCTCCCTTAGATGAAGGAGTGGAGAGAGGCAAGAGAGCTGGGTTGGGGAAATACAGGGCAGAGGGTCGCTCCAATCCCCGTAGAATTTAGGTCCTCCCACATTTGGACAATAGTATCAGGCGTCTTCTAGCAGGGAGCCCGAGTGACCCAGCAATTGCACTTCTGGGAATTCATCCTAAGGAAATAATGGGTCAAGAGAGCAAAGATGTATGTACCAGGATGTTCATTGCCAGGGTGTCTATTATAGTGAAAAACAAGGCTTGCTTACATGAATTATGGCATATTCATACAGTCACCATTAAAAACAATAATGTGGCCTTTTCAGTCCTGACAAGGGAAGAGATCCCTGATTTAACTGTTAAGGAAAGAAATGCAAGTAGGCAGTGCTGGGGAGAGGAGGTCTTGGAGTATCAGGGCTAGAAAGGGGAACCCATTCATATATCTGGAGCACCCCATAATTATTTACTATGGGCCTTCACTACTTTTCTAATTAAAAGAAAACAAGCAATAAAACTATTTCCATTTTGACAACATAAACCTCACAGTCTCAGAACCTCCAGCTGGAAAGTGGTCATCTGCATGAGGCCGCTGAGGATCTCCCTGGACAGGAGTGATCTCCCCACTTGGGAGCAGGCCCAGAATTTCTTCTCCCTCCCAGTCCTTCTCCCTCCCAGTCCTTCTCCCTGTCAAGAAGCGGGGGAGCAAAAGGGCCTGGTGGAGTCAGACAAACCTGGCTTTTGCTGCTAAAACAAAGTTTCAATACCACTGGCCAACATGACCTTCCTTATTCATTCATTCATTCATTCATTCATTTGACAAATATTTATTGAGCACCTACTATGTGCTAGACTAAGTGAGGAGAACACAGCAGTGAGTGAAATAGACAAAAATCCTTGCTCTCATGGAGCTCCCATTTTAGTGAAGGCAGACAGACAGTAAGCAAGATAGATACTATAGGGATTCTATGGGATGGTGAGAAGCACTATGAAGAAAAAGAAAACAACAAGTGAGAAGGGTGAATGTGATGCTGGGGTGGAGGAGCAATGCAAAATAGAGTGGTCAGGGAAGGCCCCCTTGAACAAGTGAAATGGAAGTAAACACCTAGAGCAGGTGGAGAAAGCCATGTGGAGAATTTGGAGGAAGAGCACTCCAAGCAGAAGGAATAACCAAGTGCAGTGGCCTTGAGGCAGGAGGGGTGTTTGGTGTATTAAAGTAGAAAAAAGAGGCCAAGCAGGCTGAAGTGGGAATAGTGAAGGGGAGAGGAGGAGTAGATTAATTTCAAGACGAAACATGTATGAAAGTAGATGGGACTTGGTAAGCCATGTTTGGCGTTTACGCTGACTGCCATGTGGGGCCAGGACAGGGTTTTGAGCAAGAGAAATGACAAGGGCTAAACCTAAGCAGTTTTTAACAGGATCACTTTGGCTGCTGTCCTGAAAACAGATGGAAGTGGGAAGGGCCAAAGAGGGAAGCAGGGGACCAATTAGGAGGCTAAGACAGTAATCCAGGTGACAGGTGGTAGGTGCCTCACACTGGAGTGGCAGTGAAGGTGGAGAGGGCTAATTGCTACCGTAGTCACTTTCTATTCTATTCTTTCTGCTCTAGTCTGCTTTATTTATATTCCCCCTCAACTCCACAATGAGCTGTGGCAACCACTCTTCTGTAGTAAGAATAAGACATTCAGCATGTCCTAATATAGAAATACTTTTCTTAGCCCTGCTCCACCCCAACCTGCTGCCAGGTCCCTGCCTGCTCTTGAAGCTTAGGCTTAGACAGTCACCTCCGTGAAGGCAGGGACTTTTGCCTGTTTGGTTTACTGCTGTACCTCCAGTGCCTACAACAGTGTCTGGTGATTACTTGGCATTGAATGGAGTGATGGATGGATGGATGGACGAACAGTGCAGTGGAAGTCTAAAGGAGGGAGCAAGGAATTAAGCCTGATGGTGGGAGGAGTAGAGGGGTGGGGATGGGTGGACACATCTGATTTGCCTATTCAGCCAAAGCCCTAGAGAGCAATCCTTAGCCTCAGAACATACCCGCAGGCACAGGTGGGCCCTTCCTCTCTCAGCCTGGCTGACTCAATATGGGTGTGAATGTTAGTCATCTCATTGTTTGGTCACAGGAAAATAGAGATCCCACTTGGGCAGGATCACTTCCATCTTAGAAGAAGGGAAGCAACTGTAGGGAAACGGAAAGAGTCAGTGGTACTGATTGAGGGACAGGAATTAGGAACAGAGAGAGTCCAAAGCTTGAGCCCATCTCAGTTCTGGAAAACCAGAAGCAATATTTTTTTCACTCTGCCCTCCTGGCACAATCCTTACCTCCCCCAGAAGGCTCATTCTCATTCAACAACATGCTTTCCCAATCTCTTTGTCATCCCTCCT
The DNA here is from genome assembly GCF_008728515.1 of Papio anubis. Lineage (NCBI taxonomy): Eukaryota > Metazoa > Chordata > Mammalia > Primates > Cercopithecidae > Papio > Papio anubis. The sequence goes on along the minus strand of NC_044996.1, from coordinate 82,765,273 downwards.
GCTGATTCTTCCCCAAGCCTCCCCACCAGCCCTCTAGTTCCTTTGGAACTCTTGCTTCATTCAGTGGAAACTCTCCTTAATCTTGAAACTATCTATAACCTCCTTTCTTAGCAATAACCTAATTCCCTGCAGGGTCTATCCCCTTCATCTCTGTAGTCTGCTGCAGAAGCCTCACTTTCCCTTTAACTCAAGAAGAGGGTACATTGGCTGACTCAGTCAGATCACAGCTACACCATTTCCTTCCTATGTTATCCATGAGTATGCCATGAGCCATTATTAATGTGATCTGGAGCAGGTCTTACAAAGACTTATCAAGTATATTACCAATAAGAGGGGTAAGAAACTATCTCACTCTACTGTTTTGTTTTGCGTTTTCCTATTCATTGGTCATTCAGGACTTCTAGTTATACATAGCAGATTGAACAAGTATATTTAGTGCTGTTCCCTCCTCGAGTACCACTAAAATGATGGTAAAGAGATTTAGAAAAGGGATTAGATTAGATGGCTAAGAAAATAGGACTGGAAATTACTGCAACAAGATGGTGGCAGCTGGAAAATAGATGGAAGAGGACTGGAGGAAGGGGAAACTCACACTGGCAGTGAAGAAAGTCCAGAAGCAGACCAATTTACTCCACAAACCTCAGAAATGCCCAGGATTAAGGCTCACCAGATACCTCTGGAAGTGGGGGCATATTTGGGCCGAAAGCAAGTGGACTAGTTGAAAGTCTGTATGAAAAATATTAGACTGTCAAATCTTTCTTTTTTCATATTAGCAGAACACCAGAGGTTTACTTGCCAGAGAGGCTAGATGCGAAGACACCAAATATGTTCCAGACATCACTGGAGCAGGAGAATAAAGTGATAATCTACATACTAGACAGCGAGGCTCTCCGTGTCCTCTTTCCCCACTCAGCTCCAAGAACATAGGCAGCCATAACACTGTATTATCTCCCTTCCCCTGCAGGACATTGCAATCTTCCTCTCTGGAGAATCTGATATTCGGGTGTCCCCTAAAAAGTCCATAAAATGCACTCTACTGTGACCAGTTAAAAAACCCAGAGTTCCAGTAAGCTTTTTAGTTCCTCACTCTAAGAAATGAGCAGACAGCCCAGGATTACCAGACATTTGAGGAAGTCCTTTAATGTGGAAGATAAAGACCAAAGCAACCAGAAAAAATTAATCCAGAGGAAAGAGAGGCAAAGTGAAGAGCAAAAGAAAACCAAACACAACAAACCACAATATCTCATTAACTTGCAACAACAAAGGGCAATCTTTTGCTCATGTCATAAATTATCTACACGTCGACTACAGTTCTGCTGTATGTTGTCTTCGTGTCAGGACACAAGCTGAAGGAGCAGCTTCTATCTGAGGTATCATCAAACTCATAGCAGAGGGGAGAGCAAGATGTGGGATCAACTCTCAAAGCTACACTTGGCAAAAAGATCCTAAAATATTGCAGAAAGAAAAAAGAACAGGTGCATACAAAGCCTCAAGAATGAAAATAGCATCAAACTTTTTGACCACACACTGGAGGCTAGAAGATACATAGATCGATGTTTTTAACTTTTTTAGGGGAAATGATTTCCAACTTAGAATTTTATACTCAAACTATGAATCAAGTGTGGGGGATAAAGGAAAGATATGTTCAGACTACACAGTTGTCAAAATACATGCTTTGCATGCACCCCTTCTCTAGAAGCTACTGGAGGATTCAATCCAACAAAATGAAGAGTAAGCCAAGAAAAGAGGTAGACAGAAAACTCAGGAAACAGAGAATCTAACATAAAAGAAAGGTGGAGCTGTTCCCCAGGATAATGGCAAAAGGGATGTCCCCAGACAATAGACAGCCAAGCAGCAATCCTAGGACCCAAGCAGGCCAGCTGGAACACGATCATGGAGGATTCCAGGAGAGATGGTTCCAAGAAAAAGATGTTTGAACATATTGAGATGAGATTTACTCTCTAGCAAACAGTTTGGGGATAAATTACGTATAAGTACACAGAAAACAAAGCAAACACACACAAAAAGAAGACAATTATTAATTCTGGGGAACACAGAAAGTATCCAGGAAAGGACAGGCAACCATAGGACATCTCAGGACTCATAGTGACATTAATGTAAGCACTGAATATTGATAGACCTACATCAGGACCATGGGAAGAAGGAAATTGCTTGTATGTATTCAGCTGGATGATAAGAGAGCTACATCCTTGTCTTCTAGAATGGGAAGTCAGATAATATCTGAAATTGGAGAATCAAGACATATCAGTACATAATTTAGAAATATAGAGGAAAAGATTTTTCAGCTAAAAAGGATGAAAATGTTTGGCTCTAAAGTGTTAAAATTGGGTGTAGAAAGTGCGAAGGCAGAAACCTGGTTTTTATCATAAATCTTACAAACTATGTACATTGATTAAAAATATCTTTTAATATTTTATTTTCCTAATTAATTGTGAGGTTGAATACCTTTTAACATGTTTATTGACAATATTTGTAGTTCCTCTTCTGTAAATTCCATGTTGATACCCTTTGCCTATTTTTCTTTTGGGTGGTTCACCTCATTTCTAGGAGTCTACTATAAATTGATTCATAGATTAATTCATTCAACACATGTTTATTGAGTACCTATTGTATGCCAGGCACTGCTCAAGGTGCTGGGGATACAGCAGGAGACAAGACAGACCAAGTCCTTGGTCTCCCAGAGCACACATCCTGGTGGGGCCAAAGAAGTGGTGAAGGAATGCACAGACACACTACTTGCTGGTAACAGTCAGGGCTCTGAGGAAAAGGGAAAAGGATAACAGGATGAATTCTGAAAGATGGGGAGTGGCTGCCTTGGATTGGTCAATTTGAGAAGGCCTCTCTGAAGAGATGAAATTGGAGTCGTTCAGCCCTGGAGAGGATCTGGGGACAGATGTAGTATTTTAGACACTAGGAATAGCAACTGTACATGTGCTAATGTAAAAAAAAACAAACAACAACAAAAAAACAAAACAGGAGGGGTGGTGGAAAAACAGAAGGAAGGCCACCGTGGACAAAAGTTGCCAATCATTTCTCCCAATCTGTCACTTGTGTTTTAACTTTGTTTGTGGTGCCTAATGTCATATAGACGTTTCAGAATTTTGATGCCATCGAATGTATCAATCTTTTCATTTAGAGCTTTTGCTTTCTGTAGTTTCCTTAAAAGGAGGTTTTCCCCACATCAATATTATTACCATGCTTTTCAGTATTTTCTTATAATAGTACCATATTTTGTATTTTATACTTCATGCTATTAATTTTTTATAATTTCATTTTTAAATGGTGTGAAGAAAGGATTTACATTTTTTCCCAAATGATAGCCAATTGCCTCAATACCATTTATTGAATAGACCATTCTTTCCCCACCAATTTGAAAAGCCGCCTTCATTAAACAGCAGATTACCACACACACATGGATATGTTTCTGGTCTCTATTCAGTTCCATTGTGCTATATGTCTAACCCTGTGCTAGGTCTGATTATTAGGCCAGTAATCCTGCCTCAAGCCAAATTGGCTATTTAGGGCCCTTGTCCATTCTGATTGGTCTGAGTTTATGGCATACTCATTGTTATCTGTTTTGAATAGAGCTTTACCACACAGTTTTTATTCCTAGAAATGTATAAAATATTTTGATGTATGGTAAAGCAAGTCTCCCTTTTCATTGTTCTTCCCTTTCAAAATTGTCTTAGCTATTCTTGCACATTTTCTCTCACACGTGAATTTTCTAATCAATTTGTCAAGTTCTGTGAAAACTCCTGCTGGGAATTTGACTGTGATTGAATTAAATTTATGGATTAGCTCAGGAAAAAAAAACTGATACCTTTACAATATTGAGTTTTCCCATCCGAGAACATGCATATTTCTCTGTTTATTTAGATCTCTTTCAATATTCTTCAATAAAATTTTATAGTCTTCTTTTTATATGTCTGGTTTTTCTTTATATGTTCTTTATATGTTTGGTTTTTCTTTAGGTATTTTATAGCTTTGTTGCTTTTGTGAAAGGATCCCATCTATCTATTTTGTTTTCTAATTGCTCATTGCTGGTTTCTATTGATTAATTTTTAAGCAAACTTTTTATTTTGGAATAGATTTAGATTTATAGGAAAATTCCAAAGATAGTACAGAGAGTTCCCACATACTCCACGCCTTATTTTCATATTATTAACAACTTACATTACTATGATACATTTGCTATAATTAATAAACCAATATTGATATATGACTTATTAATAACTAAAATCTATAGTTTATTCATATTTCCTCAGTTTTTACCTAATGGCTTTTTTTTCTGTTCCAGGATCTCACATTAAATTTAGTTGTCATGTCTCCTTAGGCTCCTCATGACTGTGACAGTTTTTCAGACTTTCCTTGTTTTTGATGACCTGGACTGTCTTGATGAGTACTGCTCAGGTATTTTGTAGAATGTCTCTCAGTTGGAATTTGTCTAATTTTTTTTTTGTCATGATTAGACTGGGGTTATAGGTTTTGGGGAGGAAGCCCACAGAGATAAAGTACCATCTTCATCATGTCATATGAAGACAACATACAATCAACATGACTTGTCACTGTTAATGTTACTGTAATCACCTAGCTGAGGTAGAGTTTATCAGACGTTTCCAGTGTAAAGTTATTTTTCCCGCTTTTCATAGTGTACTCTTTGGAAAGAATTACTCTGGGCAGTCCACACTCAATGAGTGGAAAGTTATGCTCTAACTTCTTGAAGGCAGAATATCTACATAAATAATTTGAAATTCTTGCACATGGGAGATTTGTCTCTCTCCTCCATGCATTAATTTATTCAGTCATTTATTTACATCAGCACGGACTCATGGATATTTATTTCTCTACTGTGGGTTATAATACAATACTAGTTTATTTGTTTTGTTGCTCAGAGTTCTAGCTTTGGCCAATGAGAGCTCTTTTAGTTAGTTCCTGTGCTCCTTTAATATACCCCAGCAACGTGTGGTTTATTTTTGTTCATTGTTTTTGTTTTTCGAGTACTTCTTTACCTTTTCATACTACAGAATGTTCCAGGCCTATCTTGTATAGCTCCTGCCTTGGTCCTAAAATCAGCCATTTCTTCAAAAAGCCCTGGTTCCTTTTATTGAAGGATGATATTAGAAAACAAGATCTGGGTGTGAGGTGTGTTCATTGCTACTGGGGTGTCATTGCTTCCAGGACCTCTCAGTTGACAAAGCAAGGAAATATCTGTGTATACTAGTCCATATATATGCATATGTTGACAAATATTTCTATGAATAACTGTCTATATCTATATTAAACTAAACATGGGTTTGTACTAATGCCTCCAACTCTAATCTGTTACCATATGGATAATTCTAGTCTCCTCCCCTTGCTTATCTATAAACTCTCACTCCAACAGTGAGAAACCAGGTTCCCACCATCCGCCATCCATTCACTTTAATTGTTCACTTCTAGTATAGATGTATAGTGGTACAAGAATTGTTAACTCATACCACTGTGGGAAACAGCTTCAACTAGAGTACAGTACTTAAGTACAGTTTACTTTATCTTTAGTCTTACAGACTACTGATTTCCAAAGTTACTTAGGTCAATACCTTTTCTACTCGCCGCCCTTCAGTGACATTGTTTCATATATTTACAATACAGTTAGATTATTTTGTCACATTCTGAATTTCATCCTGGGATCCCTAATCTCCTAAATAATTTTCAAAATTTGATACATTAAGGTTCCCACTTTGTGCTGTAAAGTTCTATGGATTTTGAAAAATATAGTGTCATGTATCCACCACTACAGTATCACACAGAATAGTTTCACCACCTGAAAGTCCCCTGTGCTTTACCTAGTTATCTCTTACTCCTCTGCCTGCAAGCCCTTGGCAACCACTGATCTTTTTACTATATGATCATCACTATAGCTTTGCCTTTTCCAGAATGTTATACAATTGAATTTATACAGTATGTAACATTTTCAGATTAGCTTCCTTCAAGTAGCAATATGCATTTAAGATTTGTTCATGTCTTTCTGTGGCTTGATACCTCATTTCTTTTTAGCACTGAATAATATTCCACCATATGGATGTACCACAGTTTGTTTTACTCATTCACCTGTTGAAGAATAGGTGAATCTTTGTTGCTTCCTGTTTTGGGCAATTATTAATAAAGCTGCTATAAATATCTGTGTACAAGTTTTTCTGTGAGCACAAGTTTTCAAACAGTTGAGTAAATACCTAGGAATGCAATTGTTGGATTGTATGTTAAGACAATGTTTAGCTTTGTAAGAAACTGCCAATTGTCTCCTGAGGTAGCTGTACCATTTTGCATTCCCACTAGCAGTGAATGAGAGTTTCCATTGTTCCACATCCTCACCAGCCATTAGTATTGCCAGTTTTTGTATCTTAGTCTTTCTAATAGGTGTGTAGTGTTGTTTAAATTTGTAATCCCTAACGAAAAGTGATGCTGAACATCTTTTCATGTTTGTTTGTCATTTGCACATCTTCTTTAATGTGGTGTCTTTTTAACTCTTTCACCTGTTTTTAAATTGTGTTGTTCTCTTATTTTTGCAGTTTAATTTTTTTTATATTTTGGATATAAGTCCTTTATCACATATGTATTTTTCAAATATTTTCTCCCAATATGAGGCTTATCTTTAGATTCTCCTAACAGTGTCTTTTACAGAGTAGATGTTTTCAATTTTAATCAAGTATAACTTATCCACTTTTTCTTTCACGAATTGTGCATTTGGTGTTATATCTAAAAACTCACTACAAACTGAAGGTCACCTTGATTTTCTCATATGTTTTCTTCTAGAAGTTTTGTAGTTTCGTGTTTTACAATTATGTCTATGACTTATATTGAGTTAATTTTTGTGAAAGGTTTAAGGTCTGTGTTTAGGTTTTAGGGCTATTTTTGTTTTGGTTTGGTTTGGAATTTTTATTTTTATTTTTATTTATTTATTTATTTATTTTTTGCTTGAGGTCATACAATTGTTCTAGCACCATTTATTGAAAAAACTATCCTCTTTCTATTGAATTTCCTTCACTCCTTTATCAAAGATCAATTGACTATATTTGCATGGGTCTATTTCTGGGCTCCTAATTCTGTTCTATTGGTCTGTGTGTCTATTCTTATACCAATAATACACTGTCTTGATTACTATAGTTTTATAATCAGTCATGGAATTGGATCATGTGGATCCTTCAACTTTGTTCTTCTTTGGTATTGTGTTGATCATTGTAAGTCTTTTGCTTTTTCATATAAACTGTAGGACCAACTTGTCTATACAAAATACCTTGCTGGGATGTTCATTAAGATTGTGCTAAATCTACAGATCAAATTTGGAAGAATTGACATCTTAACACCATTGAGTCTTCCATTCAATGAGCACAGCATACTTTCGAAGTCATTTAGATCTTGATTTCTATCATTAATTTTGTAGTTTTTCCACATACAGATCCTATACATATTTTATTAGATTTATACCTAAGTATTTCTATTTTTGTTGCATTGTAAATGATATATTTTATTTCAAATTCTAATTGTTTATTGTTAGTATATAAGAAAGCAATTCAAATGTGTATATTAACCTTGTATTCTAAAATCTTTCTATACTTACTAATTTCAGGGGGACTTTTTGGGGGGTCACTTCTTTGGAAATTTTCACATAGACAATCATGTCATCTGTGAGCAAAGAAAGTTTTATTTATACCTTCCCAATCTCTATACTTCCTATTTCTTTTTCATGTGTTATTGCACTAAGACTTGCAGTACAATGTTGAATAAGAGTAGTGAGAAAGAACATCCTTGCCTTCTTCCCAATCTTAGTGGGAAAGCATCTAGTTTCTCACCATTAAATATGATGTTAGCTCTTGTAGATATTCCTCATCAAGTTGCAGAAGTTCCCCTCTATTCCTGGCTTACTAACAGTTTTCTTCTTCCTCTTCTTCTTTTTTTTTTTTTTTCATGGAGTCTCACTCTGTCACCCAGGCTGGAGTGCAGTTGTGCAATCTTGGCTCACTGCAAGCTCCGTCTCCCGGGTTCACGCCATTCTCCTGCCTCAGCCTCCTGAGTAGCTGGGACTACAGGTGCCCACCACCTAGCCTGGCTAATTTTTTGTATTTTTAGTAGAGACGGAGTTTCACCATGTTAGCCAGGATGGTCTTGATCTCCTGATCTCTTGATCCGCCCGCCTCGGCCTCCCAAAGTGCTGGGATTACAGGCATGGGCCACCATGCCCGGCCTACTAACAGTTCTCTTCTAATTATGAATGTGTGTTTGAGTTTGTCAAATGCTTTTTCTGCATTAATTGATATAATCATATGATTTTGCTTCTTTAACTCGTTGATGTGGTGGATTAGATTGACTTTCGAATTTGGAATCAACCTTCCATACCTGGAATAAAACCCATTTGCTCATGGCATATAGTTCCTTTTATACATTATTGAATTCAGCTTGCTAATATTTTGTTGAAGGTGTTTGCATCTGTGTTCATAAGAGATATTGGTCTGTAGTTTTCCTTTCTTGTAATGTCTTTATCTCATCTAGTTTTGGCATTAGTGTAATACTGGCCTCACAAAATGAGTTAGGAAGTATACACTCTGTTTTTATTTTCTTGAAGAGATTGTAGAGAATGACTATTGTTTCTTCATTAAGTTTTTGGCAGCATTCACCAGTGAATTCATCAGGGCTCAGTGCATTCTCTTTTTGGAAGGTTGTTAACTACAGGTTCAATTTCTTTAATAGATATAGTCCTGTTCAGATCATCTATTTATCTTTGTGTGAGTTTTGGGGGTTTGTGTTTTCCAAGGAATTGGTTCATTTCACCTGAGTTATCAAATTTGCGGGCATAGAGTTGTTCATAGTATTTCATTATTATACGTTTAATATCTAAAAAGTCAGTACTAATGGCTTCTCCTTCTTTCATTTCTGATATTTGTAATTTGTGTCTTCTCTCTTTTTTTCTTGTTGGTCTGGCCAGAGACTTATCAATTTTTTGACCTTCTTAAATAACTGGGTTTTGGTTTTGTTGATTTTTTCCATTGTTTTTCTTTTTAAATTTCATTGATCTCTGTACAAATTTTTATTATTTCTTTCCTATTGCTTTCTTTAGGCTTAAGCTACTCTTGTTTTTACTAGTTTCCTAAGGCAGAAGCTTAGATTATAGATTTTAGATCTTCTTTTCTAATACAGTCATCTGCTTCATAACGAAGTTTTGGTCAATGATGGACTGCATATACGGTGATGACCCCATAAGATTACAATACTGTATTTTTGCTGTGCTTTTCCTAAGCTTATGTATGTCTGGATACAAGCATACCTACCCATACACTCTTAATATATATACTAAAGCATATGCGTTCTCTATCAACATTTAGCATTAATCTGTATGTCTTTTCTCCCTCCAAACAAGGCAATCAACTCAGTATGCATTTTCTTACCTCTGCTCCTTCTTTGCAATCCTACACTCCACCTTCTGCCCAATACTGCCACTCCAATCATTTCCTGTGTTGATATACTCTCTTACAGGTTTACTCATTTCTTTGTGTGTTGTTTCTTAATTCCTCTTTCTTGTGCTTGAACTCATTTTGCTTCTTAGAGTAATATATCTACTCTAGGTTATTTCAGATAAAATTTGTAACATAACATTTTTGAGTGCTTGAATGTCCGAAAATGCCTTTCTTTCATTGTCTTTGTTGTCTCTTGGTTATGAATTTTTTAAAAATCTTAATATGCATCACTTCTAGAGATTTGGGCTATGAGATAGAGTCTATTATGTGTACTCAGTTCATCATTTTACTCTCTTCATACCCATTTCTTAAGCCAGGACTCACCAATGTCTATGGCCTAGGTCTAAGAAAACATCCCTTCTGTCATCCCTTTCTTTGCTCTCCAGCCCCTATAAGGAAGATCCATCAACCATCAGGACACTGATTGGGCCACCTTGAATTAATGGGTCAAATCACTACGCACTAAATATCAGGGTAAGACTGTGGATTGCTCTTCCTTTTCTCTTTCACCCACATGGCTAGAACTATAATGCTGGTTTAGAAATAGCTTTTAACCAGCCATTACTCTCCCTTTTGTCTCTTTATCCCATGAAGTCGATAGGAGTGAGCTAATATCTGAAATTCAGTTTTGGCCATGTGGTAGGAAGAGATCCCTCAGGACTCAAGGCTAGGCCCCACAACCCTGCCCAGTGTATAAGAGCTCGCATTGAGGTTTGAGGCCCAAAGCCCAGCTAACAATGAAGTGTTACTTTGCTTTCCTTTGCCATTGTTCTGTGTGCATATTTCTCTCCTGGGAGCCTTGTGGGGAGAGCTGGCTTTGGTCTGGGGCAATATTTTGGTATTCTCAGGTCCCTTGGCCACACTTGAACATTAATTGCACCATATTTCCAACAATAGCTTCATATTAATATTATTCTTGCAATTCCAATTCTTTAAAGGTATAAAGAGTAAAACAATGTGCCTTCGGTGAATAAGACAGGGGTGTCAATTTCAGTGTGCCACAGCCTTAGGGCTACCATACACATTTGCAGAAGTTATGAATGATATAGTTCTAAGATGCTCACTTCTCATGAGAGACCACGTACATGAAACTCCCCAGAGTTGTGCATAACCTATACAACCCTGTGAGGTGTGCCTATGACTTCAGTCTCAACTGTCTCTAAGGATGCTTGCCAATCCCTTTGCCCTTAGAAAATGGTCTTGTAAATATCTACTGTCCTAACATTCCAAGAATTGTCATTTTTCTTTATCCCATCCCCTTGGGTTAGACCTGTTAGCTTTTTGATATCTGCTTGGGTTTAACTTGAGGCATAGAGAGGGAGCTTGCCCCAGACTATATAGATGGGAAGTGGAGAAACCAGTGTTCAAAGCAAGGTATATCACTCCAAAGCCTATATTCTTTGTCTACTATAGGCAAGGTGGCTGGAAGAATGCAGCTGGCAAATGTCTGAGGTTTTATATTAGCCCACAAAGGTCATGATTATCTCAGATACTTGTTTATTCATTCACTACATTTTCTCTAAGTCTCTGCCTCAGGTGATTACCTTCCAACTCTACCATTCAGTGATATATCCAATCTCTATTATGTTAGTGAGGCCTCTTGCTATTGCAAATGGCAGGAATCCAACCCAAAGTAGTCTAAGCCAAAAGGGGATCTTATTAGTTCACATAAACGTTAGAAGTACAAGGGTGGTCTGGTCAGGCAATGCTAGATCCCAGGCTCAGGTGAGGTCTGTCCGTCTCTTGGATGCCCATTTTTCTTTGTAGGCATCACTGTGGGGCATGCTGTTCTCCCAGAGCTCCTGAAACTCTAGGCTTATATCTTCTAGCTGATCAAATCCCAATGTCTCTTTCCCTACACTTTTATTAGAAGTTCCAGGGAAGATTTGTATTGGCCCAGCTGGGGTCACATGACTTTGCATATAGTAATCACTCCAACCAGCATGATGGAATGCTCTAGTTGGCCAGAGTTAGATCATCTGTCAGCCCTTGGACCTGATTCACACATACTCACAGTGGTGGAAGGGTAATCTCCCACAAAAATGTTGGCGGCAGTTACAGAAAAGAAGGAATGGATGCTGAGTGAATGAAAACAATGGGCCTCTGCATTTCTTATTTCATAGATGAGGAAAGTGAGGCCCAGAGTAGGGTAGGGACTTGCCCATGATTATATAGCCTCTGTAGCAAGCAATGTTATGTGATTTTTGCAGGCCAGGAGTTAAGAGACCCTGCTTCCTGCTTTTGTCCCAACATCAGAAGTGCTAGGCCATCTTTGGTGGCAATTTCAAAGTTTATAAGGTCAAGAGAAGTTCTGGGTCTGACAGGGCTGCAGATGTGTGCTATGAAATTAACTCTGTGGGCTAGAGATCAAGACACCTGGGTCCTGGTCCTAGCTCTGCCACTAACTTGCTGAGTGAACTTGGACAAGGCCATCCCTCATTCTAGGCCTCAGTTTCCCCATCTATAAGCTGAGAAGATTGGATTGAATGGTCTGAAAATAGATTACAAGTTACTGCTTTTATTCCACTCTTGGGGAGGGAGGGAGAGAAGGCAGGAGGCTGAGAGTGAATTTCTCCTCTCCATCTGGAACCATGTGGAATTTCTGCAGTGGAGACATTTAACCTGACTTTAATTTGAGTTGAAATGTCTGATATTTCTGATAGTAATAACATGCCCTGGATGGGGCAAGGGGGAGTAAAGCCCCCTGAAAAGAACACCAAAAAGCCCTCTCTGTTCCTTCTCTTGAAGCACAGCCCCCAACAGGCAGGGGTCCCGGCACCAAGGCCCAGGGAAGTGGGTGTTCCTGAGAAGCCGAGGTTGGAGGAATCTATCTCCAGCTGGCAGGCAGCCATGCTGGCTGCATGGCAGGCTTTCTGCACCCCCTTCTCCCTTCAACCTGTCCCATCCTGCCCTGTTAGGTCTGTTGGCTGGCTTTGGGATGGGCCAGGAGCCGCGGAACACCAAGGAGAAAGGCAGACGGTGGGTGGTGCATGAGGTGCCACCTGGGTTGTCAGGCACGTGCCCTGGCAGAGCATAGAAGCATAGTGTGAGCACATGTGTGTAGTGGGTGAGGGGGATGTTGTGCTGGTGGGGCAACAGTCATGGTAGCCACCACTGGGTGTGTTGGTCCCTCCCTAGGTATCTATCTTCCTTCCCCCACTGAGTCCATCCCTCCCTTCCCATAAGAATCTCCTCCTCAATGGGAGGTCCTCTCAGCTGCCACCCCATCCTCTCCTACCCTGACACAGATGTTTAACCCTCCTTCTGCCGCAAAGTAAACCCCAGCCCAGATAGGTGTTGGGGAGTGAGGTCATTCATTCATCAGGGGATACAGCTAAAATTTCTCAACTCTTTTCACTACTAGGCCAAGTACATTGTGTTAAACAATGAAGGTGGAAGTCCTGCCTTATGTCTAACTTTGCCCCCTCATACTGTATTTATTCTCCTCTGGAGCTAGAGAACTGCTGGCCAGTAGCCACTACATAAAAAGTGCCTGGAGTCAAGGAATACGTGGTGCCCTTGCTGTCCCTCCTCCAGTTTCTCATCTCACCCCCAGCCTGTTTTCTTGCCTTAATGATCCTTCTGTGATGAGGCGATGAGTGGGCACTGGAGAGCCCATGCTGACCGACTAGCCCAGAGCAGGCAGCCCTCCAATTACCCACAAAGCTCAGGGGAGGGGCTGTCGGGGGTGGGGAAAGAGTGCTTTCTTCCACCCTTTAAATATATATATTTAAGCAAGGAAACAGATTTCACTTTCAATCTTCTTTTCAAGAGATTGTTATAAACAAAAGCAGGTCTGGGGCAGGAGGAGGAGGGGGAAGAGAGGAAAATGATTTGGAAGATTAAGGAGGCAGCCACGACAGCGTCCCCTTTTAAACCTCAATAAGGTTGTTTTTCTTGGTTGTTTTTTCCTCCTTCCCTCTCCAGCCAACGTTACTTAAAAGGAACATTATGTTATCACAAATCAGATTTCCAAACATCATCTCCAGGTCACTGTGAACAGCTCAGCAATTTGGCTGCAGATTCCTGGAGAAGGCATCCCCTTTAACCTCAAACTCAGGAGGGAGCTGCCCCCATTGCAAATGCTGGGGAAGCCCTCCCTGCAGAGACTGAGCGAGGAGAGCAGTCAGGCCAGGTTGGGCCGGGCGTAGTGGGCGGGGGGGCTGCATCTACAGGCAGCAGGCAGTGGCACATGGCTCCTTGCCACCCCACCTCCACTGTGCCCTGAAGGGCAACTGGGGCATCTTGTTGCCTCTTGGAGGACATCCCTGGCTCTGCTGTTGGGGCCTGGACCCTGGCGGGGTAATGTGGGTTTCATTTTTCCTCTGCCATAAACATGGGGCTTATCGATGCCATGGAGCTGCCAGGGAAGATTAAAGTCAGGGCTGGCGCCCTAGTTCCAATGCCAATGAGATACTACAAGTATTCCAGCTGGAGCGGTGCAGGGCAGAGTGACATGAGGGTGAGGCAAAGGGTATGGGACAGCTGAAGGGCTTATGGAAGAGTGATGTTGCTCCATAATCTGCTCCATCTGGCCAAGCACGAAGCTGCCCTTTGCCCTCCACCTTACTCTTTCCTCTGGGGACAGGTCAGGAGTCGAGGAAGAGGAAAGAGAAGCCAGGTTAGGAGGTATCTGAGATGTATAGGCCTGAAACTGCAGCAAGAAGAATTTGGGCTAGATGCAAAGGATTTCTAAACAGTGAAGATTCAGCACCCATGAGGCAATTTTTCTCACAAAGAATTGAGGGGAATGAATGAATTGTAAAGAGTTGGTGATTTTGGCATGTAACCAATGGAAACAGCTGAGGGACAACAATTGGGATTGGGGTCCCCGCATGTTCTGTGTGTCCTCTATGGGGCCCAGAATTGAGCCAAGCCAGAAGGTTCAATTCCAGGTCCTTGAGCCAAAACATTCTTTCAAGGATCCTACTGCCATTAATGTTTGTGCATGTCCCAGTAGCCCTGGGATGCAAGAACTGGACCTCCATTTTATAGATGGAAAAACAGAAGTTCAAAGAGGAAATGGCTTCCAAAGACTACATAAGGAATGAGCTGAGGAGTTGAAACTAGCCCTGAGATCTCCTGACCTTCACCTTCAGGCTCTTTTCTTTTGGCCCTTGCCACTGTGGGGTGGACATTTGCAGACCAGCCCTTGCTCCATTGACTTTCTAAATGAAGCAAGTGACAAAGCAGGCCCAAGAGTGAGCTCTTGGCCTTGAACAGGGTGGAGGTGGTGAGATTGTCCAAAAAGGCAAAGAATGGCCCTGAAAAATCTGGAACTCAGAGAAAGAGTTCCACGGGCAAGGCTGACACTCAGTCAGAGAACTGGCAGAGAGGCCTGCCCAGTGTTGTGGGGAGGGCCATGTGCAAGGCTGAGATGGCAGAGATGACTGGAGATAAAAGGATGGCCCAGAGACTTACGGGTCTGTCCGGGAAGAATCTCGTTCAGGAAAACTGTGCCTGGAGGGTCAAAGAGCCACTTCTGCCTGGCCCAGGTGGCAAGAGGCTTGATACCTCCATAGTCACTCTATGACCTTGGGGTAAGAGGAATCAGTGGGGATTCTTTGGAGACTACTCAGGAGTAACAGCTGGCCAAGAGCTCCTCCCTCCAGAGCACTGTAGGATCATGCCTCAAATGGCAGCCTGGGGCCCACATCCAGTGCAGAGAAGGGCAAAGCAGCTCACGCTTACCAGGTGCCTGGCCCTTGCACGTGGTTACCTCATTGACTCCCGCCAACAGTCTTGTGAGGTGGAGATTTGGCTCTCCATTTTAGGATGGCAAAGTAAGGCTTAGGGAAGGGAAGGGGTTTGTCCAGTACTTGTCAAAAATACAACCCAGAAACTAGATTTGAACTTGGGTCTGTTTCTCTCAAAATTTATACTCTCTGCTAAGCCATGACCTCAAGGGTACAGCCTGGCCCCCTCAGGAGTCACAGTGAAAGGTGCCTGGTAGTGGCCCTCAGGGAACTCTGAGTTTGGGGGATTCTGGGCTTTGGTCCTCCCGGTTCTCCAACTCTCTGAGCTCAGGAAGTGGACCTGGGGAGACCTAGGTAGGTCAAAGACAGGAAGCACTGGGGGCCAGGGGGCTGGTTGGGGAAATCTTTCTGCCACTGCCCCCAGCTACAGATTCCCCCCTCCTCCTAGGTTCCCTAGCCCTCCCTCCAAGGCCTTCATAGACTCAGCACCCCAAGAAAGCTCTGTTCCATGAAGGGGGCACTGCAGGCAGCTTCTGCCTTGCTCCTCATGCTACTGATTCCTGGGCACCTGGCCCGGCCACTCCCTCCAACACAATCCTTTGGGAGGAGGGTTATAAGGCACCCAAAGCAACCTTGGGTAGACTGATGCTCAGCCCTCCACCCCCACTACAGGGGCAGCTTAGCCATCAACACTGAGCATGCAGAGGCCTCTCCCTTGCTTTCTTTATTTATCTTGGCCCAAGGACGATGAAGCCCGGATCTGAGGGGAGGATGGAAAGGCCATTTCCAATATTTCCTCTCAGCCTCTCCATGCCCCTGAATTGCCCCTTAGTACCCGGGAGGAGAGGGCAGAGGTCTGTGGTCTGAAAACAATGGCTTGAAGCTGGGGGAGGGGGGCAGAGGAAGGAGGGAGAGGGAGGATTCAAAACCCACAAGCCCTGTCATGGACTTGCAGGTAATGCACAGCATGCTCCAGGGGGGGCTCTGCAAACTGGTGGACCTCAGACTCTCGACTGAGCCACCTAGATGCAGCCTCAGACAGCTATAGGTAGATGGGGAGAGGCTGGACTGGTTCCCTTCCTTCCCAGGGCCAGGACTGCATAGAACTGCCAGCCCTAGGAAGCAGTGTGGAGAGTCCTCCGTCTATGCCAGTAGGAGGAAGGGGCCTGCAGGCCTGCCTGGGTCTCCAAGAAGCTCCAGGCTTGTATCTCAAGAGACCATTTGCCTGAGCAGAGTGGCCCCACAACGATGGAGCTCCCAGTCCTCCCCCTCTTTGGCTTCTTTGCACTGCTAGAATCCCTGTCTCCAGTTGTCATGTCCTTCGCCACACCCAGTGCTGTCCTTCAGCCAAGCCACACACATGGAACTGCTTTCATCTTCCTCCTCAGCTGGGCCTGCCCTTTCCCAAGGGCCCAGGGACCTCGCTCCTCTGAATTCTCTCCAATTTGTCTCCATCACCTCCATGTGCAGGGATGTTCAGCTGCGCAGTGGCCTCAGAGGAGAGGTGGGAGGTTTGGGACTGCGCAAGCTGGCCTGCACCCTAGGCCACAGGGACATCAGGGAGGGGAGGGCATTTCCTGTTTCTCAGCCTCCCTCCTTCCTTCTGGCTCTGCAGGGACCTGAAGTGTCAGGGAGCGGGTAGCCTCCATTCAGTCAGCAAATGTCCAGTGTGGGTGATACAGGGATCTAACTTGGTTACTGCCTGTAAGGATCTGTCAGATCAGTAAAGGAAGTCATATTACTAATCTATTATTAGTATTATTTACCCATAACACCAATATAGCACTTTCCCCATGGCAGGCACTATCTCAAGGACAGTATACAGATTAATCATTTCATCCTCACAGTAACTACAACTATCTCCATTTTACAGGTGAGGAAATGCAGGCTCAGAAAGGTTATGTGAATTGCCCTAGTAACTGGGATTCTAGAGCTGGGATTCTGTACCCAAGAAGTCTGACTCCAGAGCCTGTGCTCTTAATCACTATGCTTTATAAACCTGTACAGAAAGCTCACAGAATGTTTAGAGGAGAAACCAGTTATTTCCAACAGAGAGGTTCAGGGAAGACTTCTCGGAGGAGGAAGTGTTGCCGATGGACCTCTCAGGGAACTTGAACTTGCAGAGAGATGAGAGGACATTCTAGGTGAAGGACAAGAGTAAAAGCAATGATCAGGGACTAGGATATTATAAGTCAGGTTCAGAAAACTCTAGGAGCTCAGTGTGGCAAGGACTGAAATGGCAGCCTTGGGAGGCAAGACTGTGAAGGCAGTGTGTCCTGTAGGCCATCAGCTTTAAGGAAGGGCAGAACCTGATGCAAGCTCAGTTTGAAACTCATTCAGGCTGTGGGAGAGGCTACTATAATTGTCAGGCAAGAGATGATCCCGTTCTGTTCTGGGGTAATGGCAGTGGGGCTGTTTTGAAGATGTCATGAGGTGGCAGAGGTAATGGATTGACAAGACTTGGTCCCCAAATGAATGCCAGGTGTGAGGGAAAGTGAGGAGCCCACTGAGTGGGTTGTTATGCTATTCCTGAAGGAGAAGCAGAATGGGTGGGTTGGGGCGTTTTGTTTAGGACATGGAGGGTTTGAGGTGCCTGTGGGGCATCCAGCAAAGACCCTTATTTTGGAAAATAAGGGAAGCCCCAAATGCCTTGAGTGCAGAGTTCAAGAGCAAACGGTGGGAGGTGATGCTGAACAGAAAAGCTAGAGCCTGGACTACCTGGTTAATTAGTTAGAACTTGATTCTACAGCTGCAGGGAGCCCTTAAAGGGTTCTTGAGCAGAGGAGTGATGCAGTTAGATTTGCGTTTTTAGGAAGGTAGATGCGGCAATATTGTGAACAGGCTGCTTGGGAAGAAGATTGAGGGGAGATGGTGGGGATGGGGATGAGGGAACAGATAGGAGAGACATTTTGATGGCAGAAAGGGTGGGATCCAGAGAGAAGAAGCAAGGTAAAAAAGAGTGACCCAGCTGCCACATGGAGAAGGAGTAAGCCTGAGAGTGAGGCAGGGAGTGATGGTGTGGCCGGCAGTGGTGGGAGAAGTGAGAGTGAGGCCAGTTGCTTCCTCCCTGCTTGTTTGCTCCCCTGGGTGCCCTAGCCACAGGCCTTTGTTTGAGGACAGAAGAAATGCTTCCAAAGGCAGCGCCTCCCTCCTGCTACAGGTTATAAATCTCCAGGGCCAGACACCGACACACACACCTGCCGCAGGATGGGGCTCAGCAGCTGGGCCGCCAGGGTAGGGGCCAGTGCTTCCCAAAGATGGGAGGATTTCCAGGCTACATTTCCAAAGGAATTCCCGGCTGGTGAAACACCAGAAAGGAGGGAGGAGAAAGAGCCTGTCCATCCCTGAACAGGGCCCAGCATTTCAGTGGGGGGTGGTGGTGGGGTGAGGGGCCAGGGAGGGAAGATGGAGCCAGATGGAGGGAAGGCTCATAAGAGAGAGTGGGGGCTGGCTGGGGAGCCAAGCAAGGAAGGGACGCACAGGAGGAGGGGCTGGGAATCGGGAACTGAAGCAGCTGGGAGTACCTCCTTTAAGCCTCAAGCATCTGACTTGGCCTTTCCCAGGGGCCAGGCCAGCCAGAGTCAAGGGAGCTACCAGTGTGGGTGACAGTCAGGTGTGGGGCACAGTGATGGCCAGCACACCCCACATGCACACACAGAGGGAGCTCATCTCAGAGCTGGAAGAATCTTGGCAGATGCCAGGGTCCAATCTCAACATGTGATTGGGGGAGCAGGGAGCTCAGAGAAGTGTAGCGGCTGCTCAAAGCTGCACAGCAAGGCAGTTACAGAACTGGGACTATAGATGGGACTACAGGGCTTTCTGGCACAAAGCTCTACTCTCTTGAGGGAAGCCATAATGAGAGAGATAAAGATATCTTGGGATTCGTTTGTCACCACATGGAGAGAAGTCTTTCCCTCCCTAATTTGCGGGGGACAGAGAGGATTGAGAGCTGACTGCAGCAGTGGTAACTGCCAAAGCAATTAGACTTTGGCAATCTTTGGATGAATCGAACATGGGAAACATGGAGGAAGTGTAGACAGAAGGCCAAGAGGTAATTCCGAAGAGGTAGAGAAAAGGTGGCAGGAGCCACCTAGAGAAGCTGGGGCACCAAGCTGGAAGACAGCAGGATGCTTGGCTGTTGGCTGAATGCTGTTGGGAATGGTTATTAGTTGCAGAAGAGAAGAAAGGAGGAGAGGGTGGGAGGGGGACATGGAGGGTAAGATTACTAGGAGCCCTGGAAAGGGGCACACTTTGTTTCAGGCAGTAGCTGTGAGGGGCCACGGGAGGCCAGGAGTCCCCAGGGAGCTTAGTCTGGTCTAAAGTCTCTGCCTAGAGATTCAGACAGAAAGACTCTGCCTTCCTCAGTGGCCAGTAGGGTGGGTGGCCACACTAGGGGCCATCTTCAGAGTAAAGGCTTCTGAGAGGAGGTAAGCTTGGTGTTGGACTGGACAGGCAAATGGTGGCATCTGTACACTCTCTTCATCTCTGTCAGACTCTGGAGGCTGCAGGCAAGGGCTAGTTAGCTGCCCAAGCCCCTTTGGTGCATGGACAGGAAATTGGCACATGCGTTGTATGTGCTCACTTTTTACCTACACAGGCTCATGGATAGAGCTGGACACTCTCTGGAAAGAAAGAAACCTCCCAAGCCGCTGATGTCAGAGGCTGGAATGCCTCTAGGGTACTTGTAGGCAAGAGTCCAGGGGCCCTGCCTGGACTAAACTACACAGGCCCCTCACTGAACTGGCATCCTGGATGCCACTTCTGCCATTGATGCCACACTGGCAACGAGAGGGAGGAGGACTTCCTACTTGCCTCCTCAGTAGCCCAGGGTAAGGAGCAGCCTCCTCTGCGGAACCAAACCAAATGGTCCCTGCCTGGGGCCACCCTGGCCCATTTTCTTAGCTCCTTAGCAGTAAGCCCACCGCCTAGGCCCTTTCTCTACCTGGAGAGATTTCCCTTAGATTTCCTGGTGCTTATGCATTTTCTACCCTCTCCGCCAAAGTTCCTTAGAGGCATGCAACAGGCACTCAAAAGAAGCTCCTTGATGGTGTAAGAGACAGAAATTGAAAAGGCCAAGTATCGCCTGATCCCCAGCCCTTGAATGCTGACAGTGAAAGTTTTGCAAGGGGCCAAGAGCTGACCATATCCCCTGGCCTTGGCACATATGCCATCCCTGAGGGTGGTAGTGCTTAGGCCTCATTTGGAGGATGATGGCGGATGAGGGAGCACAGGGAAGGGACAAGCCACAGAACAACTTGCCATCTTCTAGTGAACAGCAGGAGCAGAGACAAAGCCTCCTCCAACTCTGACACTTTGTTTCCAGGCCACCAACTCTATCTCAAGGTTATGCTCATAGTTAGAGGCAGCCACAAGCCCAGCCAATCATCCTGCTTTGAAGAACCATCTACAATTTTTTTTGAAGAGATAACAATGTGGCCTTTGTCTTTCTCCTCCTCTCATTCTCACTTTCCCTGTCCTCTAGTCCTCTATGTTGTCATTTTCTGGACCTTCTCCAAAAAGGAAAAAAAAAGGTTGCCACCAAGCTAGGCTGAAGAGATGATTGAGGCAGACCTGTTCCTCTTGTGAGCTGGGGCCTGGTAGTGAGGCTGAGACAGCAGATGGGAGTCCCTCTGCCTCCTCCTTCCTCGAGGAAAGGTTTACAAAGCTTTCTCCCTCCTAAAAGTCTTGGGTGTACCCACTGCAGGAGCTGATGAAAGTGGATGTGATCCCATCCACCACCTGGATACCGGTACAGGCCCTAAGTGGGCAGACACACACCATGCTGGTAAGGGTGCCACTTGTCCAAAGCAGGTGGATGGATTCAGCAGCTGCCTAGGTCACCTGCCAGGTCTGGGCTGGGCCAGGGGGCTTTTGGCACCAGTTTCAACATCTTGGACCCTTTCTCAGGATTCTGAGCCAAGGAAAGTTCTCCAGAAACTGAGAACCCCATCCCATCCTCTTCCCCAAGCTTGACACTAAGAGAAAACTTTCAGTCAAATATTTCTGTCATGACAAAGACCTCCAAAGGTCATCTTATCCATCCCCCAGGCTCCGGACTAGAAGATTTTTCTTTCAACCTGCTTAGTCAACACTTTCCTACCATGCTTATGCGTTCTGGTCTCAAAGAAGGCACCGCGAGTCCCTGTGCTCCAGTGGTATTGGCCTTGGATGCTGGGAGCTATGTGTGCCGGCTTCTAAGAGCAGAATGGGGATCCTCCGGGGAAGGTGAGAATGGAGTCACATGGCAGAGCCAGAAGGGCAAGGGGCACCCAGGGGCCCAGGGCCTCTCTCCTGCTAAGGATTGACTGCCTCTGCCTTTCTGGCCGCCTGCCTGCATCTCAGTTTCTAAGCAGAGCCTGGAGCCTGGCCTCGGGAGCAACGCGAGTCCCAGCCCAAGGCCTTCTGAGAGCAGCAGAGTGGAGCAGCCCCAATCAGCCTTTGGCTGCCTTGCTTCCTGCAGGTGGAAAAATCATCCTATTTATCCCCAAATGGATTTGTCGACTTGAACAACAAACAGACATAGAAACACATATGGAGTCATAGACATATGTTCAAAAATGGATCCAGAGATGCACATACAGTCTTTCTCTCTGCCTCTCTCTCTCTGCCTCTGCCTCTCTGTCTCTATGACTTTGCCTCTGTGTCTCTGCCTCTGTCTGTCTCTGTCTCTCTTTCTCTCTCTCTCCCTCTTTCAACTCTTTCTCTCACTCACCCTTTCCCAAGGCCCCTGCTGCCTGCATTACAGCATTTATCAAAGTGGCCTGACCTCATGTTGTAAAAATATACAGCATGGAACAAAATCCACCTTGAACTCTCTTCTAAATATATTAAAATAATAGGAATTCTCATCTGCCTGATTGAATTTGCTGCTTGATATTAGAAGCATGCCAGGCCCTTCTGGGCCCAGTCAGGGGCAGGGAGGGGCTGGGATTCCCTGCCTGACTCCTCGCTCTTGGCCAACAGCTCTGTTCCTTTGGGTGGGCGGGGCCAGAGTGAAGGAGTTGGAGCTGTGTTCTGGCCAAGAGACCTTGGGCGGCCACCTCAGCCAACAGCCAGCAGCTAGTACAATCCACTGAGCACGTGCAGACAAACACTGTGATTTCTCTGGCCCACACAGCACCCCATCTTGGTCTGGAAGCTGGGAGTCCCTGCCCCTGCTCCCATCTGCACCAGCGCTCACAAGCCATCCTGGAGTGACTCCTGGGTTTCGCTAATGGCCACATCTGTGGCCCATGGGACCAGAAGCTTCTTGAAGGCAGGGGCCATACGTTGTTCTTTTTTGTATCACCAGGATCTAAAATGGCCTGGTACAAATAAAAGCTTAGGGGAAACATTTGTTGAATAAGCAAATTAATTCATTTATTCATTCAACTTATATTTATTGAACACTTAGTAAGGGCCCAGCACTGATCTAAGCACTAGGAACACAGCAAAAAAACAAATAGATGTCAAATCCCGCCTTCATGCAGCTTTTATTCTAATGAATAAATAAACTGGCCCACCCAGCCCACGAGAGAAGACAACCACTACCCTGGGTCATGCTTCTCCTCCAGGTCTCTTGCTCCCTCATGCAGCAAACCATCCAACTTGCAAAATCTTAGACTCTGCTTTTCAGAGGTACAGCAGCTGCCTCATCATGGCTTGCTCGGGACTCGGATACCAGCCTGCTGGCGCTTTAGGGCAACACTGTGCAGGCAGAGGAGAGGAAGGGGCAGGGTCCTGGCATGAGACTCCCATACTTGCTTAGGATGGAGGCTGGGCAATAGGTCTGACTAGCAGTGAAGGGGGCTCCCTGGTGGACAAAGTTTGTTGCCAAAGGGCAGGGGCACAGTCAACAGTGGGTCTTGAGGTTCCAAGAAGAAGTAGTCACAAGATATTACTCAGATGGGGCAATCCTGCTGCAGGGAATCAGCTACAGTTGGATTTAGTGTCTGGAAGAAGACCAAGTGTCATGTAGAGAAGGGCCCCAGGGTGGAATGTGGAGAAATGAAAGGTTGGTACAAGTAATGTTGTGCTGGTAAATATTTAACAACTTGCTCACTGGGAGGGGAAAAAATCTCTGATTTGTAGTGTTGCCAATTGCCATGGTATAAATACTCCCACAGTGGCTGAATTCAAGCTATGAGTATGACATCACTGGATACAACTTTGTAAAGAGATGCACATGCAGTTCTCACGAGCCAATGTGAGCCTTGGCCTGGGCTGGGGGTCAGAATCAGAAATTTATTAATTGGAGGGGGACTGGCCAGTAGATGGAGGATGAGTGGTGACTGAGGTTGCTTGTGTCATACGGCCTCTGCCTGCACTGGCTTGGAGATCTGTAGGCTGATGTGACACCTGCAGAGGAAGGAGAATACGAGTGGTTTTTTTTTTTGTTTTTTCGTTTTTCTGTTTTTTTTGTTTTGTGTGTGTGTGTGTGTGTGTGTGTGTGTGTGTGTGTGTGTGTGTACGTGACTGGGGGGTCATGGAGAAATGCTGGTAAATTTGATCCTTAAAATGATAGCCAGTCGAGTTCAGTGGCTCATACCTGTAATCCCAGAGCTTTGGTAGGCCAAGGCAGGTAAATCATTTAAGCTCAGGAGTTCAAGACCAGCCTGAGCAACATAGCAAGGCCCTGTCTCTACAAAAAAATTTAAAAATTAGCCATATGTGATGGCATATGCCTGTGGTCCCAGCTATGTGGGAAGATAGCTTGAACTAAGAAGGTGGAGGCTGCAGTGAGCTGTGTTCGCACCACTTCACTCTAGCCTGGGCAACAGAGCGAGACGCCATCTCATTAAAAAACAAAAACGATAACCCTACTTCTATGTAGTGCTTTTCCGTGGAAAATGAGGCACAGACAGATTAAGTAACTATCACACGTCACATAGCAGTCTGGCTCCAGTCTGCTTTCTGTTGCTATGTTGCACTGCCTCTTGTCTTACTTCCTTAATGGAATCTTCTTGATGCAGACCTCTTGCCTGGGCCCATAATACCCAACAGGGCTCTCCGACCTGGCCTACTGCTCCTAAAATGCTTCCTCCCACCCATTTCTCTAGAACCCTCCTGCCAGCTGGGGCAGCTGCATGTGACCTCTCTGGGCCTGATGCCACCCACACCCCAGCAGACTCAGCTCTCAGCTTTATTCTTTGTGACAGTGAGACCTGGGACGATTATATGTGTGTGTTGAGGTGAGGGGTGGCTAAGCATGGGTGGCCTTTTGGAAGAGGGAGGCAACTCTGTCTGGGAGGAGGAATAAGAAAAGGAAAGAAAAGGAGCATGAAACCAGGGGAGGAGGGGTGGAAGCTCCAGTCTTGCACTTGGCCCATGCTGCTCTCAGCATTGCTGTGACCCGTACACACACTCAGAGCAACGTGAGGTGGGACTCGCTGAAATGTAAACAGGATGAGAAGATATGGGCTTCTGCAGGAGGCTTGTGGAATTGACTCATCATTTATAGCATGTGTGTATGTGTGTGTACGTGCACAGGCCTGCTTACACACCCATATTCAAAAGAGAGACTGTAGCTGAGTGTGATCAGCCAGGTACATTTGTGGGATGCTGTGACTGTGTATGCCAGAAACATTGACATCCCTGACTCCTGGAATTTCCCTGGACCTCTGGAAAAACTCAAGCAGGGGAGGTTTGGCAAGAGCTCCAGAGAATGGCTGAGAGGTTGCCGAGAGGGCCAGACTGGCTCTAGGAGGGGTTTTCCTCTGTGCTGAGATCACCAGCTCTCCTTCTGCCCCTATGAGGCACCAGTCCTCAGCCTCCAGCACATGCCTGGAGAGTGGTGAGGCATTTCCTCTGAGCCTTACTCCACGAAGGGAAGAGACAAGACGTCTGAGGAAAAGCTTGTGAGGAAGCACCTGGGGTGAGCACCTGGCCTGGCCTGGCCTTGACTGTCCCCGTTGTTGCCTAGAGCCTCAGGAGCAATCCCAATGTCCCCCAATGCTCTCTCCCAACCATGTGGTGTAGATGAAGGAGCAAGGCCTTTGCAGTCCACTGGGATCTGGATTTTAATCCTTCCTCCATCACATACCTGTCTTGGGACCTTGGGCCACCTCCTTTACAAGACTGAGCCTCTGTCTCCTCATCTATAAAGAGGGATTATCTGTGTCCATAGAGAGCTTTCTAGGTGTGAGGACAAGAGATGTTGGGTTAATCTGAAACAGTGGGTATGAATAAGGAGGACCAGTACTCAGGCATTGGGTTGGGGGCCTGTCAATCATCTATTGATATGTAAACAAAGAAGAGTCCAGGAAAGGGTCAAGTGCAGGATGGAGGACCCTTTCCCATCCTTCTTGCCCTAAGAGAGAGGAAGAGCTTCTGGAAACCCAGATTCTTGGCCTAGGAAGAGGTTGCTTTCAGTATCTGCTCACAGAAGGGGAAAGAGGAAATGAGTATAACTGAAAGCTCTTTGAGACCAGAGACTGGCCCTCCTGTTCATTTCTGTGGCCCCCCCTCCCCACAGTTACCTAGCACTGGGCTTGGCAGAACATAGGCGCTCTGGCCACATTTATGAACCAAATATACAATCTCATTTGCATCCTCACAGCAACCCGATGGGATAGTTACTATCATCCTCCATTTTACAGTCATAAAGTGAGGACCAGAAAGGCAAATGCACCTGCTCAGGGTCAAACTAGCTGTAGCAGCACAGCAGGGTTGCAGTCTGTGTAACACAAGTCCATTCTCATTCCATTGCACCACTCTGCTGTCTTCACCCTTAGCTCTCTGTGATGCTTCCCTGATCAACACTGTGGCTGGTGGGGAAGGCCACTGGGTCAAATGGAGAGCCCAGCAGGCAGAGATTGGTGAGGGGTGTGGGTGACAAAATTTCAGGCCACTCCTGGCTTGAGCTAGATCCTAGCTGTTCTGTTGCCACAAGTGTCCTAGGATCTCAGAGTGTACTAGTAGTGAGCAAGACCACCTCTGGTGAACACGCACAATGAGGGAATATGGGGCAATGAGATGTTGGGAAAGGAAACGGTGTGGGAAAGGACAACTGCTGAAAATAGCAGAGACAGGCACCCTGGCCTTCTTGGCTATCTGTTGTATCTAAAGATACAATAAAGTACTTTGAGGTTCTTCCTGGAGTCCTTCCTGCTAAACCCATTCTTTCTAGCTTTATTGCATCTGGGCTTCTGTACAAACAACTTTTTACTGTCCTTTAAATAACATCCTTTCAGGGGCTCTGGCCAGCAAAGAAAGCTCCTCTACTCAAGCCAAGAGTAAGGAGAACTTGCCACCAACTCAAGGAAATCAATTGCCAAACTCATTGCCTAAAGGGGCCTGAGTAAAAAGAGCCCTGGACTCAGCTTCTGGCTCTCCCAGTGACTATCTGTAACTTTGGACATGTTATTTGGCCATTCTGTGCCCCAGTTCCCACATGTAGAGTAGGTACTATCCATTGATCTCCTATCTTAGGAGCCTGGCAAACAAACAGTCGCTGCTCAATAAGCAGAGTTGTGGTCTGGTGATAACGTGAATCTGCATCTTCATGCCACTACGCTCACTGATTCCTACGCCTTTGACCTGCCTGGGTTGGGAGTTTACAACTCAAGTCTAGCCCTCAGCTCCGGCCCTTGGCTTGTACCTGCACAGTCCTGGGAGGCCTGCATAGTGCCCTGAGCAGTATCTCCTCCCAGCCTTCCGGCTCCAAGATTTTTCCCAGTGGCCGCCCCAACTTCTACAGCTCCCGCAGCTGCTCTCTGTACAACATGGCTGTCCCATCTCTGTTTCTCTGAAAGCTCCTAGGATTGCTTTTTAGCCAAGGACCCCTGAGTCACATACCCAGGCCTCCAGTGTTCAGAAGCCATGTCAATGCACCCAGCTCTGAATTTACATTTGCATTTCCAAAGCCCAATTTACATTATAATTATTCCTGTCTCGCCATGCAGGGGAACTCCACACATATTTGGGGCGAGGCCTTTCGGCCAACTCTAAGGATTGGCAATCACATCTTCTTGGGCCTCATTCCCCTAGCACTAGGGCTTTTTTTCTTGGTTTCTTAGAGTAACCACACAACCATATCTTTCATTCTTACTCCTTTTCCAGGTAGGAAGTGTATCTGGACCACTCTAACCTACAAGGCTGAACCCACTTAACAGTCCGTGTCATGGTACTCTGTCCCATTCCTGACTCCAACCAGTTGGAATATAAATGATATATATTTTGTTCATCAATTTAGCAGAAATTTAAAATAGTGGTCAAGGTTGCGGTGAGATGGGCAATCTCATATACTGTTGGTGGAAGTGTAAATTGGTATAGCCTTTTTGGCAGGCAATTTGGAAATACGAAGACCCTTAAAACCAGGTATATATTTTGACTCAGTAATTACCCTTACAGACACCAACACTAAAGAAATATCTGCAAATTTGGATTAAAATATATGTAAAAGCAATTTATAAAAACAGTAATAAGCTAAATGTCCAACATAAGAAAATTAAATACATACAATTATCTACAATTTATAAGGATGTTATCGAGGAAAAATTTGCTCATGCTATAACATTAAGTTAAAATATGAAGAATACCAAGTCACAGATACAGCATGATCCTGACTTTTTGTTTTTACCAACAGTAAACATTCAAATAAAAAGACTAGAAGGAAATTAACCAATCGTTAACAGTGTCTGACTATAGGTGGTGGGATTATAATGGATTATAATAATAAAAGCCAGCACCTGTATAGCGCTTTTCTCAGTACTTTACATATATTTATATACACTTACTCCTTATAGCTATCCTATGGGAGAAATACCATATTATCCCCATTTTGCAGATGAGGAGACAGAAGTGGAGAGAGGTGAAGTGACTTGCTCAACATCACACAGTTGGTAATTTTCTTCTTTGTAATTGTCATTCTCCAGATTCTCCACTATGAGTATGTTTGGCTTTTATAATCAGAACAGAAATGCACAGGGATAAGCTTTGTTAAGAAAAATCAAAGGGTACTGTGACTTACAGGGCCTCCTTGGCCCACCTGGAGACAGCTCCACTGAGCAGCCGGTTTTTCTGTGGCACTCCAGGTCTTGGGGTCTTTGTGATCTCCTCTTGGCCTATCCTGTCTGGCCACAGCCCACTCAGGGCCTGCCCCTCTCCTGCTTGATATGCCTCATGGCTAATGCCCCACCTCCCCACCTACTGGCCTTTGTCCCTTTCAGGGAAAGCCTATGTCGCTAGCTGGATGCTCACCTCTACTGTCCATCCCTGGAATAGCAGAGGCTGGCAGTGGGCTGGCTTTGCCTGCCAGCCCCATCTCAGGGACATCACCAAGGGGGATGTGGAGGGGGACATTTATCTTCAGGCCCCTGTCCCTGGGATTCTACAGAGATTTGTTTTTTCAACTGTAACAGAGAGGTGGCATTGTCTAGAAAGGGGCTGACCTCCTTACCTTGGCCCTGGGCCCTCTTTACTCTGCAGAGGCCACCGCCCCATCTTTTCCTGGCTTGACCACTGCTTACGCAGGTCACAAGCACTTCTGTGTGGGTGCAAGCATCAGCCACCCAGCTTCCCTGGGGTCATACCTAACTGCAAGTAGGTTCAAGTAAAAATGGAAGCTCTCTGGAGGGGAGAAGTAACTGCAGCTCTGTCCCTTCTCGTGCCTTCTTCATGCCACGCCCTGGCCACTGTTCCAAATCCAGATTCCAGGAATGTTTAGCAAGAGCTGTGGGGTGGGATGTGGAGCCTGGTCCCCAGAATATGGGGAGCAAGAAGATGGCAAGAGGGTGCTATGAGCTCTCTTGCAAGCTGGAGAGGGAGCAGCAGATCCCACTGTAGGCAACTCTGCTTGTTGACCCTCTGGAGGGCAAGAACAAAATGGGGTTGGGGAAAAATAATTGATAGGATGCCTGGGATCTTGTCCTGGCTTGTCCTCTGTCTGTGTGACCCAAGCAAGGCCCTTCCCTTCTCTGGGCCCCAGAATCCTTCTCTGGAAATGACAAGAACAGTGATCCATTTCACTAGGCCGTCATGAGAATCAAGAGACACCTACACAGGATGGGAATGCAGTTTGTATAGTAGAAAACAGGGTGGAATCATGAGCTGGTTAGGAAGCTGAGAGATTCTGAGTCAGTATTTTTCCCTCTCCAAGGCTCCATTTCCTTATCTGTGTAAGTACACTGGGGAGTGCACGTTCTTGAACAACTTTGTGAAAGCAATGAACCCATTTCCTATAAAAGTGCACAGCAAAGTGTTGCACATGATTTCAGGAAGGCCTTTAATTTCATGGTCCCTTTCGTGGGCCACTTCCAGGCCAGAAACCCCTGTCCTAGGTGAAGGCTTTAACCCCTTCTCTAGCCAGCTTTCTGGGTGTTAGACAGCCTCTGCTCACACACCTGTAGTGATAGAGAACTCACTCCCCGCCAAGTAACTGGTTCCACTCTTGCAGATCTCTGACTTTCCTTATGCTCAGCTAAAATCTGCCTCCCTGGAGGCTTCTCAGAGGCTTCCCTGCCTAAGGAAGCTGAAAAATGCCTGGGGCCAGGTGTGCTCTGGGTTCTGGGTTATCTGGGCAAGAGGGATGGGATTTCCTCCACTCAAAGCCAAGTCAGCTACTTTGCTGCTGCTGCTCCCAGAGGTGGATGCTGGATTTTCTGCCTCATAAAGTTTGTCCACCAAGTCACTCTGGAGCCAGCTTGTGGCAGGTCCTGGCAGCCAGCTGGTCTGCTTTCCCCCAAGGAAGGGGGCAGCTGGGGGGTGGGGGCTTGACAACACCTCTTGCACTAGCCTGCAGCACTCTCAAAACCAGGGTTAAAGGACCTATCCCCACCCCCACCATCCCTCCAGCATGGAATGATGTCCTAATGTGAGCTCAGGAGCTAGAGAGAGCAGGTTTCAACTCAGAGATCCTAAGAGTAAATACCTCAACCAGGAGCAAGGAGTGTTAAATGAAGTAATGAATGTAATGAACATCAGTTCCCTTCCTCCTTCTGCTCCTCTCCCTAGGCCTGTCCATTTCAGTGGGGCAGAGTTAGTGTGAAGCAACTAGATTGAGCACTTCTTGAGTATTTAGTATGGCCCATGTTCTGGGCATGTTAGATCTTGAGAAGAAACCCATCAATGCGTTCAACTCGATTGTCCAGGTTCACACAGCTGGTAAAGGATGATGAGGAATTTGAACCCAGGTCTGGCTTCCCTAAATACACATTCATAACGTGGTATCATTCTGCCTCCAGGCAAGGGGTGAGGATGATACTCTCCCACATACAGCAGTTTCTTTTTTAAGGTTCTTTCAGGACCACCATTCAGATTGTTCTAGGGGAAAAGGAAGCAAAAAGGTTAATGGATTCCCTTAGCCCCCAAATCCTCACCAAATTGTGCGTGGAGTAACTTCTCCCTCTCTGCTGATGCCAGCCTTCCCACGTGTGTGAGACCATTGCTGTGGAAAGAAGCCGGGCCTTACTTCAGGGATCTGCTGTGAAATGACCGGACCCATGCATTCTGAGTAAACAAGAGAGCCCCTTCTGGCTTCTCCGGGAGGAACCAAATGGCTTGAGCATTCAGGTAGGCAAGAAAGGCCCATGAAAGGAAGTTTGTTCAGCTCAGATCAAGAGAAACAGATACTTCTTGGGTGGCAGGGTGAGGCATTTGGTGGCCTGAGCTGAGGGTAGGAAAACGGTGGAGTACCAGAAAAGCCTGGGGAAGAAGGCGACACAGAGCTGGAGTAGGGCTTGCCCAAGGCCTCTGGGGCCCTGGGCTGAGCGGGAGATGGGGCTCCTGTGCCTGTCCAGTCTACCTTCTAAGTTAGCCTCTGCCTCCCTCAGGGCCCACTCCCAGCCTGGCCAGAGCCTAATTCCACCTCAGGAAGGCATTCCTGGGCTTTCCCAAGGCAGACCTGGCAGGCCATTGCCATGGCAGCCAGGGGTTGCTGGGAGGAGGAGCAGGAGAGGAACGACCTGGGGACTGTTCCTGCAGGAAGGCATTTCCTGGGTCCTTCGGTGCCCAACCTGAGGGGATGTTGCTGTCTGTGGCTCATGGCTGGCAATTGAGGCTATGGCCTTCCTCAGCCCACCCAAGGCCAGTCTCCAGTCTGAATGTGGTGTGTGCGTGCATGTGTGTGTGTGTGTGTGTGTGTGTATCTGTTAGTCTGTATATGTGTGTGGGTATACAGAACGACGGGGGGCCACGTGTGTGTATGAATAAGTGTGTATGTGTACACTCATGGGGGTACACAGAGGCCCCCACAAGAGCAGGGGCCCTATATGTATGTATGTCTTTGTGAATGTTTCTTAAACAGTAGGGAGAGGAGGAGAAAAGACAAAAGCCCTAAATGACTCTGGCTTTTGGAGGAGCCAGCCCGGTGTGGCGGGTGTAGGGAGAGGGCCGGCCAGGGGCCTGATTGGAACCAGACTCAGCAAGGAGGGACTGTAAATGTTTTTTGCTGCCTGTCCTGAGAAATTTATGTCACACCCACTCCATCATCCTGGCGGGGGCAGCCTCTCCCAGCTGCCTGTGGTTCTGGGCTTTCCAGCATAACCAACAACCACTATGGGGGTCCCTGAGCCTCCCTCAGTCCCAGTCTTGGGTGGACCCATCCCGTAATGTCCTGAGGCTGACAGGGATGTTCCAAGCATGGGTGGATGAGGAGGAGGAGGAGAGAGCCTTCCCACAGAGCCTGAACATGGGGTCTGGGACACATTGTGGAGGTATAGGAAGGAAGAAGACAGGAGAGGGGGCTGTGCTGCATTCAGAATCTCTTCCCTGCCCTCTTCCCCTCTTAATGGGGGATACAGACCGAGAGTAGACAAAGAAGGACAAGATGGCCGCTAAAGTACGTTTCAGAGACCATTTGGTATACGATGAAAACTGAAGCCCAGAGATGAAAAGGGACTTGCTCAAGGCCATGCATCAAGGGAGACAACAGCAGGGCCAAGACTGCAACCCAGCCTCTGCCCATCCTACTCTATGTGGCCTTTCTCTCCACCTCACAGCCAGAGACATGTCTCAACCTAGGATTTGGCCCTGTCTTTTTCTGATCATGTTACTCCATCCTTAAAATCCTCCCCTGGTTTCCCTTTGTTCTTAAGAAAAAGGCAAGACTCCTGACCACAAATTACAGGGTCTGCCTCGGTCTAGCCCCTGCGTACCTCTCCAACCACATCTTGTACTAAGCTCCCAAGTTCCCTCCTACCTCTGGGCCTTTGCACATGCTGTGCCCTCTTCCAGAGATGATCTTCCTTCTCTTTTTCGGTTATTTGACTCCTACTTCGACTTTAGAACACAGCTCAAGTGTATCTTCCTCAAGGAAATGTCTACATATGTTCCTGGCTGGGACACAATTTTTCATTTTGTACTCTCATGGCACCATGGACCTCTCCTCCATGGCACTTTTCACTGCTGCGGTTTTCCTTTTGTTGTGTTACTTTGTGATGAATGGCTACCTACCCTGCCAGACTCAAAGCTCCACGAGGACAAGAACCACAGCTGCTTTGGCTTGCCGATACTATCCTAGTGCTCAGGGCAGGCCAGGCAAATAACCACAATAATGACAAGGACATCGGGAGCTAATATTTGAGGCTTACCATGTGCCAGGCACTCTTGCAGTTGCATTACTTAGAATAAAAAAAATTTAATCTTCACAAACTATTTGAGGTAGTTATGATCATAGATGAGGAAACTGGGACACAGAGAAGTTAAAGAACTATACCGTGGTCACACTGTGAATAGTGAAACTGGGATTTGAACACAGGCAGTGTGGCTCCAGAACCTGTGTTTTGACCTCTATCACCATAAGTGCTCAATAATAAATATTTGTTGATGACATGTTTTTGTCTGAACCTCCATAACTTCAATCCTTGAGGGAGTTCCAACCACTGAGCACCTCCCTGGATCTTGGAGTGGTCCCACCCTAGAACACCTTGCCACCTCCCTGGGGTCACTTCTTCTGAGTCCCCTCTCCTGGCTTCCCCTGTACACACTGCTTGCCTCTGCTACTCCCTGGGATAACATAAGAAGTTTCTAGGGCTGGGCAATGTCCCTGGGTTTGGAGAGGAACTTTCCCACGTTGAACACTGGCTCTGGTCATTACTTCTCAACCCAGAGTCCACTGACTTGCTCTCAGCTCTCCAGGCTCAACCCCTTCCCAGCTGTGTGCCAAGCTGATTCACCTCCCTGAGCCTCAGTCTTCCCTTCTGTGAAATAGAGCTAATCACAGTACTGCACAGTAGGGTTTCGAGGATTCAGTGAGTTTGCCTGTGGGTAGTTGGTATCTGCAAAGTATAAGACCCTTACTAGTTATCACTTGTGTCATTGTTATTAACGATAAGTAAGATGTAAACTGAAACTCTTTCGTCATCATTTCTAGCTCCAGAGCCCAGTGGAGACCAAGAGTGATGCACTGTACTCATGGTAGGTGTTCAATGTGCCCCCTTTTTGCTTGCTCACCCTTACCACACCCTAGACAAGCTTAGGACTGGTTAGGAATCCCCAGCCCTGCGTGGGGGAGGGGGCAGAGCTCTATCCCCCCTACTGTTTCCCCTCTCTGTCAGCCCCCCACTGGCCTTGCTGTTTCTCTGCCAGGCCAAGGGCAGGGAACACACCGCCTTCACCAGCCCCACCCACTAGGCCCCAAGAGCCCTGCCCCCTCCCCACCATGGCATCTTGAACAGAGCTGAGTCTATGGCTCTTGGTGGGGGGTGGTTGTGGGATGGGGGGGCACCGAGAGAGGAGGGTTACAAAAGCTGTGCCTTGCTTTCCCAGTGG
Organism: Papio anubis; assembly: GCF_008728515.1. Classification (NCBI taxonomy): domain Eukaryota; kingdom Metazoa; phylum Chordata; class Mammalia; order Primates; family Cercopithecidae; genus Papio; species Papio anubis. The sequence goes on along the minus strand of NC_044996.1, from coordinate 82,731,381 downwards.
CCTCCTGGGGGCCAATGAATGCACAGAGCCGCAGCCTGGGGGCAGCCAGAGTGTTTTCATTTTGCTCTGTTTGTTTTCTGTTTAGATCAACTGCTCAGTTCTGGTTTGGGCCTCTGTGGGCTGATGGGGTTTGGCAGGTAAGAATTTCTGGGGCCACCCATCTCTGCCTTCTACAGGGCTATGGGCTCAGCCCCCACCAGCCCCTGCAGGAGCAGGGAGCCAGCCTGATCTACTGCCTTCCTTCTTTCCTTTTCTCTCTCTTTCTTTTTTCTCTTTTTCTTCTCTTTCTTTCTCCCCCCCCTTTCTTTTTCTTCTTTCTTTCTTTTTCTATTCCCTATCCCAACTCTCTCTTGCTCCCTCTCCCCTCTGTCTCTCACATCTCTGTCTCTCTCTTTCTCTCTCTCTTGCTGTCAGAGTTTGTTCCTGTCTCTTACTGACTCCCTGTGCAGTAGCTTTTTTCTGTTTTGCCATCTTTCTCCCTTTTTTCTTTCTATTTCTCCCATTTCTTTTTCTCCAAAGGAGAAAGCCAGGGCTTTAAGAGGCCTGAGTTCTGGCTCAGCTTCTACCCTAGCTCTCTCTGAGTAACCTTCAACAAGTAGTTCTTTCCCCTCTCTGAGCCTCAGTTTCCCCATCTGCACACTGAAGGCTCTAATTTATGTGACTGCTGGAATCTAAGCTAGAAGATCTTGTGAGTATTTACTCCTTTCAGGGGGTAAGAGGGAGGGCATGGATCAGATTCTCTAGAGAGCAGGACCACACAGTGCAGCCTAGATGGGAGGAGAGAGGGAGGTCAGTGGAGTGTCTCCTTGGGCAGTGAGGGCTCATGGGAAAGGGCAGAGATGGAGGAGACCACCCTTGCTGGTACCAAAAACCCAGTCTAGAGAACCCAAGGAACAGACAGGGACCTGGGGTCTGGAAAGGTAGAGGCGCCCACCCAGCAGTGGCAGGGGACAGGGCTTAAAGAGCGGCACACTGGTCTTGATGTTTGGTGTTCCATCTGCTTTCCATGTAGCCTGGGATCAAGCCAAAGGCCAGGGGCCCTCTATCTTCCAGCTTACCTCTCTTCTCTCTGTGGCGTCTACCCGATACTCTCTGGTGACTTGAGGGTGGATGAGTAGGGGCTAGAGAGTGTCACCCATCCTTGCATGGCCTTCTCCTCTGGTCTCACCAGCACCTCAGACCTACTGCACACCAAACCAAATTCCTTCTCCATTTCCACCCATGCGTCCTCATCCTCCTTGCTTCTTTTCCTGAACAAATGGTGCAGCCATCCTCCCAGGAGCTCAGGCCCTGGCTCTGGCTTCCCCTCACTTCACACATCCAATCTATTTCTAGTCATGTGGCCTCTACCTCTTTCCTCTCCCGCCCGCCGCCCACCCCCACCCCCGGCCTCTCCAGTGCCCTCACCGACTGCCATGGCCCCAGTCCTTTCGACCACCATTTCTCACCCAGCTCTTTCCACAACCACCTCTTGCGCCCATGTCTTCTGTCTCACCACCCCTAGTTCTGCCTCCACACAGCTGCCAAGGTCACCATAATTCTGGGACCTAGGAGTAATTTCAACGGTTTGGTTGTTACATATATAGCTGTTATAAACATTTATGTGCATGTCTTTCCAAATGGAATTGCTGGTTCATGGGTAAGTATACATTCAGCTTTCACAGACACTGCCTCATAGTTTGCCAAAGGGTTGTACCAATTTACACTCCTGCCAGCAGTGTATGAGAGTTTTGGTGACTCTCATCTTCACCAAAATTTGGGCATTTGTATTTTCTTTCATTTTATTCATTCTAGTGGGTTAATGATGACATCACATTATGGTTTTAATTTACATTTTCTTTTTGACTAAGTGGAGCACCTCTTCATATGTTTACTGTCTATCTTGATACTCTATTTTTGTGAAGTGCCTGTCAAAGTCCTTTGCACATTTTTCTATTGGGTTGCATGATACATTCCAAATTATGACTCTTTTGCCAGATATATCTATTGCAAATATTTTCTCACATTCCATGGGTTGTCTTTTCATTCTCCTACTAAAACCTTTTGATGATCAGAATGTTTTTATTTTAGTATAGTCAAAATTATCAAATTTCCTTTCCCTAGATAGCATTTTTAAAGAAATATTTGTATACTCCAAGGGTACAAAGTTGTTCTCCTATACTTTCTTCTACAAGCTTTATTGTGTTGCCTTTCACATTTATATTTGCAATCTATCTGGAACTGACTTCTGTGTATGGTGTGAGGCAGGGTCAAGATACAGATTTTTGTTTCCCCATGGCTATCCAACTGATCCAGCAGCATTTATTTATTTATTTATTTATTTATTTATTTATTTATTTTTCTTTTTAAAAAGAACCTGCAATGTACTGCAGTGTCATTTTTGTCATAAATTAAGTAATCATATGTGTGTGGCTTTGTGTTTGAATTTTCTCTTCTTTCCATTTGGCAGTTTCTATATCCTCGTGCCATTACCACAATGTCTTAACTACTATAGCTTTCTATGTCATGATATCTGGTAGTAAGAGTTCTCCAACTATGTTCTTCTCCTTTAAGATTACCTAGGAAATTCCTGGCGCTTTGCATTCCCATCTGAATTTTAGAACCAATTTGATCATTTTCAATTTATAAAAAGCACTTGCTGGGATTTTTGCATGAAATCACATTGACTCTATGGATTAATTTGGAGAGAACTGACTTCTTACGAATATTAATTTTTCTAAATCACAGATATGGTTTATCCCTTAATTTATTTATGTCTCCTTTAATTTCTCTCCACAATGTTTTATAGTTGTTGGTGTCAAGATTTTTCCCATTATTCATTAGATTTATTCCTATTTCATATTTGTGCAATTATGTATGATAAGGTTCTTAAAACCTCATTTTCCTATTTTTTGCTGCTATATGGGAATACAATGAATCTTTGCATATTGACCTTCTATCCAGTGATCTGGTTAAATTCACTTATGAGTTTTATTATTTTGTCAATAGAGTCTTTGGATTTTCTATGTACACAATCATGTCGAATGCAAATAATGGCAATTTTACTTCCTCCTTTCCAATCTTTTATTTCTTTTGCTTGCCTTATTGCACCGATTAGAACCTCCAGGACAATGTTGAATGGAAATGGTGATAGTGGGCATCTTGTCTTGCACTCAGTCTCACTATGTGGAAGCTTCAATATTTCATAATGAAGGCCCAGCATGGTGACTCACACCTGTAATCTCAGCACTTTGGAGGGCTGAGGCGGGTGGATTACCTGAGGTCAGGAGTTCAAGACCAGCCTGGCCAACATGGTGAAACCCCATCTCTACTAAAACTGCAAAAACAAAGCAAAAAAAAAAAAAAATCAGCCGTGGTGGTGCGTGCCTGTAGTCCCAGCTACTCGGGAGGCTGAGGCAGGAGAATCACTTGAACTCGAGAGGAGGAGGTTGCAGTGAGTCAAGATCGTACCACTGCATCACTGCATTCCAGCCTGGGTGACAGAGTGAGACTCCATCTCAAAAAAAAAAAAAAAAAAAAAAATCACAATGAAGTATGTTGTTTGCTGAAGGTTTTTCATAGATGCCCTTTGCCAGGTTGAGGAAGCTCCCTTCTGTTCCTAATGTGTTGAGACTTTTATCATGAATGTGTGTTAAATTTTGTAAAATGCTTTTTATGCATTTATCATGATTTTTCTCCTTTTTACTGTTAGGTGAATTACAATGATTGGTTTTTGATTGTTAAACCACCCTTGAATTCCTGGATTAAAACTCATCTGGTCATAATGAATTATTCTTTTAGTATTTTGCTGGACTCCATTTGTTAATATTTTATTATTTTACTTTATTTTATTTTGAGAAAGGGTCTAGCTCTGTAACCCAGGCTGGAGTGTAGTGGTGCAGTCATAGCTCACTGCAAGCTCAAACTCCTGGGGTAACATGATCCTCCCACTTTGGCCTACCAAAGTGCTAGGGTTATAGGTGTGAGCCACTGTGCCTGGCCAGCTAATATTTTCAATCATGCTTTTTTGTGATAATTGTAGATTCACACACAGTTGTAAGAAACAATTCAGAGATATATTGTATCCTTTGCCAAGTTTCTCCCAATGTTAATATCTTGCAAAAATACAGTACAGTATTACAACCAGGACGTTGACATTGATTCAGTCAAGTTGCAGACCAGGCTAAGCTCATGCCTGTAATCCTAGCACTTTGGGAGGCCAAGGCAGGTGGATCTCCTGAGGTCAGGAGTTCGAGACCAGCCTGGCAAACATGGTGAAACCTCATCTCTACTAAAAATACGAAAATTAGCTGGGCATGGGGGCAAGTGCCTGTAATCCCAGCTACTTGGGAGGCTGAGGCAGGAGAATTGCTTGAACCTGGGAGGCAGAGGTTGCAGTGAGCTGAGATCATGCACTCCAGCCTGGGCAAAAAAGCGTGACTCAGTCTCAAAAAAAAAAAAAAAAATAGCTGGGTGTGGTGCTGCGTGCCTGTAGTCCCAGCTACTTGGGAGCCTGAGGCAGAAGGATGGCTTGAGCTCGAGAAGTCAAGGCTGCAGTGAGCTGTGATCATGCCACTGCACTCTAGCCTGGGCAAAACAGCGAGATCTTGTCTCAAAAAACAAATAAATAAATAAATAAATAAAGTTACAGAACAGTTCCATCACAAGAATCCCTCCTATTGCCTTTTATAGCTATGCCCACTTCTTTCCTGCTCCCACCTCCTCTTTAAACCCTGGCAACCACTAATCTTTTCATTTCCATAGTCTGTCATTTCAAGAATGTTATATAACGGAGTCACACACTACATAACCATGTGATATTGGTTTTTTTACTTAGCATAATTCTCTAAAGATTCATCCAAGCTGTTGCATGTATGTTTGTTCCTTTTTATTGCTGAGTAGTATTCTGTGGTATGGATGTACCAGTTAGCCAGTCCCTCGTTGAAAGACATCTGGGCTGTTTCCAGTTTTGGGCTATTACAAAGAAAGCTGCTATAAACATTCATGTACAAATTTTTGTGTAAACATTAGTTCTAAATTCTCTGGTATAAATGTCTGAGTACAACTGCTAGGTCATATGGTAGTTGCTCATTTAATTCTTATAAGAAACTACCAAACTGTTGTGTAGAATTACTGTACCATTTTACATTTCCAACGGCAATGTATGAGTGACCCAGTCTCTGCATTCTCACTAGCATTTGTTATTGTCACTTTTTTTAAAGCCATTTGACAACTATGTAGTGATATGTTATTGTGGTTTTAATTTGCATTAATTTGCACCGATGATGTTGACTAACTTTTCATGTGCTTATTTGCCATCTGTGGATCTTCTGTGGTGAAATGTCTCTTCATGTCTTTTGCCCATTTTCTAACTGGATTGTTTGTTTTGTCTTGTTTTGTTTTACTGCTGAGTCTTAAGAGTTCTTCATATATTCTAGATACAAGTCCTATGTCAAATACATGTTTTGCAAATATTTTCTCCCAGTCTGTAGTTTAACTTGTCATCAATGTTATTGCAGAACATAAGCATTTAATTTGATGAAGTCTAATTTATCCATCTTTTCTTGTATGAATCATGCTTTCGATATCAAGTCTAAGAATTCTTCACCAAAGCCTAGGCCCTGAAGATTTTCTCCCATGTTTTCTTCTAAATAATTTGTAGTTTTATATTTTGTATTTAAATCTATGGCTCATTTTCAGTTAATTTTTGTGTAAACTGTAAAGTCTAGGTCAAGGTTTATCCTTTTGTTTATGAATTTCCAGTTGTTCCAGCCTAATTTATTGAAAAGCCTGTCTTTCCTCCATTGAGATGCTTCTGTACCTTGGTCAAAAATCAGTTGGGGGCCGGGCATGGTGGTCACACCTGTAATCCCAGCACTTTGGGAGGCTGAGGTGGATGGATCGCTTGAGCTCAGGAGTTTGAGAACAGCCTGGGCAATATGGTGGAACTTCGTCTCTACCAAAAATACAAAAAACAATTAGCCAGGCATGACGGCACAAGCCTTTAGTCCCAGCTACTTGGGAGGCTGAGGCAGGAGGATCACTGGAGCCTGGGAGATGGAGGTTGCAATGAGCTGAGAGCACACCACTGCACTCCAGCTTGGGTGACAGAGCAAGACTCTGTCTCAAAAAAAAAAAAAATCAGTTGCGCATATTTGTGTAGATATGCTTCTGAGTTCTTTATTCTGTCCATTGATCTATGCCTGTCTCTCTCTCTCTCTCTGCCAGTGCCACACAGTCTTAATGACAGTAGCTATGTAATAAGTGTTAAAATCAGGTAGCGTGATTCCTCCCACTGTGTTCTTCTTTTGCAAAATTGTCTTAGCTATTCTAGTTCCTTTGCCTTTTCATATAAATTTTAGAATAATCTTGTCTATGTCTACAAAAAAAGCTTGTTGGAATTTTGATAAGAACAGCACTAAGCTTGCATAGAAGTTTGAGAGAACTGACATCTTTTCTATGTTGAATCTTCCAATCCATGAACTCCTGGGTATATTTCTCCATTTTTTTTTTTTTTTTTTTAGCTCTTTGATTTCTTTCATCAGCATATTGTGATTTTCAACAGACAAATCCTTTGCATTTTGCTAGATTGACATCTAATTTTTTGTTGAGATTATAAATGGTATTGCATTTTTAATTTTGATATGCACATGTTCATTGCTAGTATATAGAATACAATTTATTTCTGTATGTTTGTCTTGTATCCTATTACCTTGCTGAACTTGCTTGTCAGTTCTGGGAGGGTTGTTTTTTGTAGATTCCTTGAGATTTTCATGCCTTCTGCAAATCAGAGCCAATTTATTTATTTTCCAATCTGTATGCCCTTTTTCCTTTCTTTGTTCTTTGCTTTGCTTTCCTTATTACATTGACTAGAACTTCCAGCATTATTTTAAAGAAGAGTGATAAGAGCAGACATCCTTTTCTTGTTCCCGATATAAGGTGAAAAGTATACAGTCTTTCATTATTGAGTATGACCTCAGTTGTAGGATGTTGTAGATGGTCTTTATCAAGTTGAAGAAGTTCACACTCCCTCCTTTTTCAAGTGTTTGTCTTATGAAAGAGTATTGAATTTTGTAAAATGCTTTTTCTGCATCAATTGATAAATTAATGTGATTTTTCTTTCTTAGTCTGTTAATATGATGAATTACATTGATTGATTTCTGAGTATTGAACCAGCCTTGCATTCCTGGAATAAACTGCACTTGGTCATGGTGTATGATTCTTTTTATGTATTGCTGAACTCTATTTGTTGTTTTTTATTGGGGGTAATTTTTCTATTTTTCTAAGGGATATTAGTCTGTAGTTTTTTTGTTTGTTTGTTAGTTTATTTATTTATTTATTTATTTTTGTATATAGTCTCTTCCAGTTTTGGTGACAGGGTAAAACTGACTTCCTAAAATGAGTTGAGAAGTCTCCCCTCCTCTTCAGTGTTCTGGAAGAGATTATATAGAATGAATTATTTTTAAACTTTTGGTAAAACTGTCCAGTGAAACAATTTAGGCCTAGAAATTTATTTTGAGGGAGGTTTTTTAAATTACAAATTCAATTTATTTGATAGTTATATGACTATCCAAATTTTCTATTTAATATTGAGTGAGTTATGGTAGTTTGTAATTTTCAAAGAATTGATACATTTTATCTAAGTTGTAAAATTTATGGGTGTAGAGTTGTTCATAGTATTTCCTTACTGTGATTTTGATATTCACAGGATCTGTATCAATATCCTCTGTTTTATTCCTGATATTGGTGATTTGTGTCTTCTCCCTTTTTTCCTTTGTCAGTCTTGCTAGAAATTTGTCAATTTTATTGATCTTTTCAAAGAACCAGCTCTTTTGTTTCATTGATTTCCCACTCTTGAAGTCCTGGAACATACTTCACTTGGTCATGACGAATTATTCTTTCAATGTATATTCTGATTCCATTTCCTAATATTTTGTTTTTAGATTTTGCATTCATGTTTACAAGATGGATTTGTCCAAAATGTTCCTTTTTTCATAATACCATTGTCCAGTTTTGGTATCAAGGTTTGTCTAGTTATTTGGCTAGCCTTATAAAAAGAGTTGAGACGTATTCTTTCTTTTTCTTTTCTCTAGAGAGATTTTTGTAATACTGGTGTTAATAAACACATATAGTTTAATGCACTTAGATATATTTGTTGTAAATAGTTTCACTTCTGTGCATGGAGCTAAGTGAAGGAAGGTAACACATTTTTTATTTTTAACCATGTGCCAGATACCATGCTAGGTATTTTACATTCATTATTGTATTGTTTCTTTATAAAAATCTCATTGAGGAAGTATTTTTATGCCTGTCTCTGAGCTCAGAAATTGAAATTCATTGACTTGATTAAGATCATGCATGTAAGAATCAAAGCTAAGTCTTATATATTAACCTCCTACTATTTACCAGGCTCTGTGCTCCAAGATGGCCATCTACTATAGCAGCTCAATGAGATGGTAATCATGTTTTCCATTGTGGAGATGAGGAAGCTGAAGCTTAGAGAGGTTGAGGAACGTGTTCAGAGCTGCACACCTAAGATTTGGACAAGCTGGTCTCCAGGTGATATTTTGACATTCTTCAGCTGAAGAGTGTGTTCTTTGTGCTGTAGTCAGAATGTTCCTCATGTGAGCACATTCTTGTGTTTTAGTCACTGCCACAATTGTTAGCAGCAGGGAAGAGTCATGATGGTCAGGACAGCTGCTGGCCTCAGACTCCAGGTGTGACAATGAGTCAAGGCTGAAGATAAAGTTGGGAAATAGGCTGCTGGGCAGCTGGAAGTAAAGGGCTCAGGAATGTGGGCCCTGAGACTGGGGAGCAGACCAGGACATGGACTAAGGATTAGGAGATCAGTGGGAGGCTGGACTTTGACTGGTTGAAGTACCCACTCCTCTGTCATGGGATACAGCTTTTCTGGGCTAGGTCTGGCAGGACTGAATTTCTTCTGCCCCTGCAAAGCCCAGTCTTGAACCTGTATCAGTTCACTCCTAGGAAAGACACTGGGGGTGGAGGTGGGAGAAGAGGTGCCCTAAGGCCCTGGCTCCCAGCCAGAAGGATGGGGGTAACTAAACTGGGGCTAATGATATGGCAGAGCTGTGGGGGCTCCTTAAAGATCACCTGGTCCAATCACCCCAGTGTCTAGGGGGAAACCAAGGCTCAGAGAACTGAGGATACACTGATGGATTTGTCCAAGGTCACACAACCCTGAATGGGCATCTCGGGGAAAGCAAGGGTCCAGACTGAGCTGTGGGGGTGTGGGCACACAGGGGATGTGTGCACGTAGATTGGCTTTCTTTCTATAAGGCCAGTCCTTTATAACACCTGTTGTATACTGCGGTGGGGATGAACATGAACCAGAGTTCATTAACACTCAAGTTAATACATGAATCAGAAGGGCTGATTCCATGTATTAACTTGAGTGTCTAGAAACAAGTTACTTGAATGCTCTGGACTTCAGTTTCCTCATGGGCCCCTCATTGTAGTAATTGCCTCATAATATTGTTGCACAGATTAAATATATATATATATATATATATATCACCTAGAACAGTGTGTGCCACATGGGATGCATTGTGTAAGTGCAATTGTTATTGCCAGAAGCTCTGGGGTGGAGTGGAAAGAACAGAGGCTCAAGAGTCACCTACCCAGGTCCCAATGCAGACTCTGTCACACTGGCTATGTGACTTTGAGCAAGTCCTTTTTGTCTCAGAGCCTCAGCAGCATCGTCTACAATATGTGTAACATGGGATTCATAAGACTCCCTGGAGGCCGGATGCAGTGGCTCATGCCTGTAATCCCAGTAGTTGGGAGTTCCCCATTTGAGGCCAGAACCTCGAGACTGGCTTGAGCAACATACGGAGACCCCATCTCTATATAAATAAATGAATAAATAAATACATACATACATATTCTGGCTACCAGGGCTGTTGGACTATCACATGGACAAATCACCTGTCTTACAGAAGACCTTAGAGAAAAGATGGTTGTTATTATAATGCTAGTGAGACTCAGTGGGGATAGACAGATATCCTTCATGGTTTCTGTCCCCCCAGGCCGTGGTCTTCCACACCCTTCAAGCTAGCCCAGCCCTCCCCAGCTTTGAGCTGGATAGGCCCTGCAGCCTCTCTGCTCCTGCTCCCAGGCTGGCTCACTGGCTTAACAACTTCCTTTCTCCTCACAGCACTGAGGGTTGTGAAGGCAATTCTGAGGCAACTCTGAGGCAGGGAGGGAGCTGGCTGGAGCCCTGGATACCCCTACATATGGTGGCTTGCAATGGAGAGACAGGGTCTAGCTGCAGATCTCCTTCCACCTTGGTAGGGTTTGCTTGCCTCAAAGCCTCCCATCCATCTGACCCTGGTCTGGGGCTCAGTGGAGCTGGAGTAGTCAGTTAGAATGAGAATCAGAGACTCCTAGGCTTCTGAGTAGAGTTAACTTCAGCTCCTCAACTCTCCATCTTCACATATTTTAGTTTATGGGAGGGAGAATTAGACCTAGAAAGAACAAAGAATGCAGCCAAGGTCACACAGCAATGATTTCCATATTACAGAGTAGGTAGCTGTGGTTTAGACATGTTCAATGCAGAGTTAGGATCATAATCCAGATCTCTTAAATGCTATCTTTTCTAGAATCAGAATATGTAGAGCCAGAAGAGATCTTAGTTTGAGGGACATCTGAGTCTAATCCCACTTTGTACATGAGTAACACTGAGGCCCAGAGAAGAAGAGGGATTTACCCATGGTCCAAAAGGAGTTAGTGGCAGAGGTGGCACTCGAACACAGGGTTCCTGATTTTTTTTGTCCAGGGGCTCTTCCCACACCCACGAGCTGCAGGAGAGGTGGAGGGCCCAAAGGCTGTGTGTCAGGGTGTAAGGTGCCTGGCTCAGTACTGGAATGCTTTTAGCCCCTGCCCAGTCAGAACTATTGTTTTCCTACCACCTTATAGCTCTGAGGACCCTCTCTTACCTTCTTGATTGGTACCCTGGGGAAAGTGTTCCCACATGGCTGAGCCCTACAAAGAGTTAGGAACCTGAGTTCTAGGCTGCATGTCCTCAGATGAGTCCTTTCCTCTCTGTGAACCTGTGTTTTTCCAGCTTTAAAATGATGTGTATGGAATGTGGAGCAAAGGAGGACTAGTTGAGTCTGAGCAGTAGAATTAACTGGACAGCTGGGAAAAATCCTGATGCCCAGGCCCTACCCTAAACCCATGAAATTAGAATTTCTGGAGGTGGGCCCCAGGCTTGGGATGATTTGTCCAATCCCCCAGGGAATTCCAGTGAGCAGCTGGTGTCAAGGCGATCTCTAAGAGCTCCTCTACCTGACTGTTGCTGAAATTCCATGTCCCATTCAAGGTGTCTTGGGTTGAGGGGAAGGAGGACTCTGACAGCTCCCCTCCCACAGCCTCCACACTGAGCATGCCAGCCCAAACCATAGGCCATTTCTCCAGGGTTAGAAAATTGCTTTGTGCTTTCTGGAATTTTCTGAATTCCTACTGGGACACTGCTCCTGTGGTAGGAGTCTGCTTGTCCACACCCCTCCACCTCCTCTTTCCCTGAGATCCCCCCCTCCTTGTCTGACCAACTCCGTGTGGACAAGAAATAATGCAGGCTTTGAAATCAGGACAGACTCAGGGCAACATCCCTGCTTCACCATGAGTAGCTCTACAAATCATTTCACCCTCTCTAAGCCTCAGTTTTCTCATTTGTAAAGTGGATTGTATTGTTACTTAGCTCACAGCACTACTGGGAAGATTAGCTGAGCCAATGCATGCGGCATGCCTAGCACAGTGTCCAGCACGAGGGAGCACTCAGTGAATAGTAACAGCCCTGGGGGCAGCCTGGTGCCTGTCTCCCTCAGAAGAACCTCAGGGAAACTGACTTGCTCTCAATTGAAAGACTCAACATCCTGAATGAGGCCCTATTCTAAGACAAGGCTCTCAATCTGCTTTCCGTGCTTGCTGCTTTCTAGTTCATGAGACTGGTCCATTCCACTTGTGCCACCTTCCCAGCAAGCCCATGAGAAAGGAATTCTTATCATTTCTGCTATACAGGTGACTAAGCTGGAGCCCAGAGAGGTTCAGTCATTTGTCCAAAGTTACTCAGTTTAGAATTGGTATTTGAAGGTAGAATTTGAAAGCTGGATTAGAAAGCAGAACCTTTATTAACATCCATCCACCTCAGTATGGGTGCAGATGCCCACTGAAGATGCTTGTAGAGTCAAGGTGGCCAGACACTAGCCAGACATAAACACAAACAGAGTCGGGGGTGCTGGGGCAGGCTATAACAAATATCACAGGGTTGGTGGGCTGGCAAGTTTAAAGGAGGCTCTCCACACCAGCCACAACTGAAGGAGGTTGACAAGTTGATATTTGCTGGGAAGGATGTTAGGGAAAATGATGAATGATCCCCCCATACCCTGAGCAAATGAACAGCTTCTTACACACATACGCACATGCACACATGCGTGATAATACAACTAGCAATAGCCACCCTTTGTTTGTGTCTAGCTTTACAACATATGCAGAAAAACTTTCTCCTGTCTATCACCTTATTTTTCCCCCACAACACATTTGCTTTATTTCCCTCAACAAGATATTCATTTGACAAACATCTATTGAGCTCCTACTATGTGACAAGCACCGTTCTAGGTGCTTAAGATACACCCATGAACAAAATAGCTAAGATCCCTCTAATCGTAGAGCCTGTAATCTAGTGAGGAGGCAAAAAGTAAACAAGAGAAATAAACATTTCATGTGGTTGATGGTGATACGTGCTGTGGGGTAAGAAAAAAGCAGGAGGAAAGAGGGTCAGGATGTGTGAGGGGAGGCTGCAGGTGCCCAGGTAGGTCACACTGAGAAAGTGACATTTGAGAAAGCTCTGAAGGAGGGAAAGAGATGAACCATGAAGATATCTAGACCATTCTAAGCGGACAAAACAGTCCACACAAAACACCTGAGTTGGTTGTGTGCAGGAATTTCTTGAAGAGCTACAAGGAGGCCAGCGCTGGAGCTGACTGAGCAGAGAGAGGGAACGGGACGTGAGGGCAGAAGGTAATGAGAGACAAGATCTTGGAGGACCTTGTGGCCACCATGATGACTTTGGCTTTACTCTTAGAGAGATGAGGAGCCATAGGAGGGATGTTACTTGGGTTTCACCAGACCCCTCCAGCTTGCATCCTTGAAACGCAGAGAATAGGCTGTGGCAGGCAGGGTGGAAGGGTAATCCTCAGGGTAGAGGCAGTGGAGGTGGTGAGAGGGGACCAGATGATAGGACAGAGGATTCGAGACAGATGGAATGTGGAGCGATAAAGAAAGAAAGGAGGCAAGGAATACCTCATGTGCTATGAATGTCTCCACAGTCTCCACTTCTGTGGTCACCACCCTGGACCCCAGCAATGGCCTCCACACAGGGACTCCTTGCTCTAGACCAGCCCCCTACAATCTACTCTCCCCCCAGCAGCAGAGGGGTCCTTTTGAAATGTAAATCAGGTCCTGTCACTTTCCTGATTTAATCCTCCTGTGGCTTCTCATGATACTTAGATAAAAGTCCAGGGTCCACATGAGCTGGCTCCATCTGCCTTTCCCGTGACTTTTCCCACCTCATCCCCATCCCCCACTCGGCTCCAGCCTATTCTGCTGTCCCAGGAATTCATCAAGCTCATTCCCACTTCAGGACCTTTGCATTTGCTGTTTTTCCTGCCTAGAATGTTCTTTCTCTACTCTGCAAAGTTGGCTGTTTCTCATTCTTCAGGTTGCAGCTGAAATGTCGTCTTCTCAGAAAGATCATACCCTATAACACCACCCCATCAAAGTTAGGTCCATCATTCTGGATTTTCTCCTATAGCTCCTGGGTTTTGTTTTTTTTCCTTCACATCACATTCCATGGGTGATATGTTGCTTTCTGCAACTTTTGTCCCCTTCACTCAGCTTCCTGAAGGCAAAGGCAGGGGCCACACAGACTTGGCTCAGCCCTGCATCTCAGTGCCTGGTTCCAGGACAGGCACTCAGGGTAAGTGTGTGTGTGGCAGTGCATGATAAGTGTTTTATAGGCATATGCTCATTTAATACCTACAGCAAACCTGTGAACTAGGTGTTGCTATTATCTCCATTTTACAGATGAGGAAAGTGAAGAATGGAGAGGTCATAACGTTTCCAGTGATAGAGCAAAGATTCCAGATCTGTCTGACCTTTTATAATCACACACACACACACACACACACACACACACACACACACAAAATGGGTACTCTGGAAATATTTTTTAAATGAATGAAGGATTGCAAATGTTAAAAAGTTAGACTTAAATTTAGGTCCATCAGACATAAAATTCATATTCAACCTCCACCGCCTCAGCTGACATAATGGGGAACCCCATGCTATTTTTGATGTGAGATTATGGAAAGAACATGAGCTTTGGAGCCACGCAGGCCTAGGCTTTCAATCTCTGTCTCACGGATTACTATGGGACCTCAAGCAAGTCACTTCACATCTATGAACCACTGTTTGCTCATCTGTTTGTAAAATGGAGATGAAAATCACCCCTGATTCTTGGGGTTCCTGTCAGAAGTATGACTTTGGGCAAGTTTAAGTCTGTTTCCTCCTCCAGTATTCTCTAATTTAGTAATCTCAATCTATACTGCTGTATCTTGTTTCATTCATTCAACCTATTCATCTGTCCATCTACCTACTCCTCAGTCCATCAATCCACCAATTCATCCATCCATCTACCCACTCATCCATCTATCCATCCATTCTCCATCCATCCATCCATCCATTCATGCATATATCCACCCATCTATCCATCTATCCTCCATCCATTCATTCAATCTATTGATATGAATCAAGACCTCTGCTATATACCAGACCCTGTGTTACACCATGAGCTACAGAGAAGAGTAGGATACTAACAAAACCTATAGTCTAATTGTTCAAATAGTGGTTGACGTCTCTATCATGTCCTGTGGTACCACACGGAGTGAGTGGCTAGTGCTGCCTGTTGAATGAAAGCATGATAGCTGGCCTGAAAGCTGTAGCAGGCACCCTCCAAGGGCTGAAATTGTGTTGACTCCTCTTTTGGTCCCAGTGCTTAGCATACAGGGACTTACTATGTACTGACCTGCTTCTGAACTGTGAGCACTCCCTTGAATATAGTGTGAACTTTAGTCAGTGGGCCACATAGTTTCAAGCAGGGGTATGACAAGATCAGATTTGCTTTATAGAATGACTTTTCCAATCCCTGGTGTCTTCTGGGTTAGAAGAGACAGAATCGAAAGCAGGGGGCCCAATGTAGAGGCTGTTGCACTAGTAGCAGTGAGAGATAATGGGCAACTGACTTTGGCAGCAGTGGAGCTGGAGACAAGCAGAGAGACTCGGGAGATATTGAAGTGGTAGACTCACTTTGTTTTAATTGCATGGATGCAGAGGTGAGGGTGAGAAAAATGGAGAAGATGGCTCCCAGATTTCTCCTTTGGACAGTTGGGGACCTGACTGGAAGACTCCAAGTGCTATACTACGGAGGCTTGGGACAGGGGACAGGGGAGGGGATAAGAACACGGTGGCTTTAACTTTCCCGGAGCAGTTTGCTTGGCATTCACATTTATTACCAGCAAATATTTTTCTTTCTTCAGAGCTACAGCCCCTCAGCTCTGTCCTGCTCAGTGACAGATGTAAAAGCACATTGACAGATGCCAGTTGCTAACACACCTTCATTTAAAGGGATTAATCAGCCCCTTGGAAACCTGGGAAATTCTCACTCCTGACAGTCTCTTCTTTCTCTCTCTTTTTTCCTTTCTCTCACTTTCTCTCTCTTCTCTTCTCTTTCTTCCTCCACTCTTTTTTCTCTGTTTCTTACACAGATACTCTCACATCCACCCTTACACATACTCACACACCCTACGCAGACTTGGGAGGATGTGTGTGTATGTATGTCTGTTTGTGTGTGTATACACAGGAATGGGGTGTGGGAGGGAGTGGGAGCTTGAAACGTGAACTTTTTAAACATTTTTGGTCTCAGACCAGACTCTTAGTTAAGGCCCAAAAGGGAGCCCCATAGGTCATGTGTTTGCAGATGACATGATTGTATATTTAGAAAACCCTATCGTCTCAGTCCAAAATCTCCTTAAGCTGATAAGCAACTTCTGCAAAGTCTCAGGATACAAAATCAATGTGCAAATATCACGAGCATTCATATACACCAATAACAGACAGAGAGCCAAGTCATGAGTGAACTCCCATTCACAATTGCTACAAAGAGAATAAAATACCTAGGAATCCAACTTACAAGGGATGTGAAGGACCTCTTCAAGGAGAACTACAAACCACTGCTCAACGAAATAAAAGAGGACACGTACAAATGGAAAAACATTCCATGCTCATGGATAGGAAGAATCCATATCGTGAAAAGGGCCATACTGCCACAGGTAATTTATAGATTCAATGCCATCCCCATCAAGCTACCAATGACTTTCTTCACAGAATTGGAAAAAACTACTTTAAAGTTCATATGGAACCAAAAAAGAGCCCGCATAGCCAAGACAATCCTAAGCAAAAAGAACAAAGCTGGAGGCATCACACTACTTGACTTCAAACTATACTACAAGCCTACAGTAACCAAAACAGCATGGTACTGGTATCAAAACAGAGATATAGACCAATGGAACAGAACAGAGACCTCAGAAATAACACCACACATCTACAACCATCTGATCTTTGACAAACCTGACAAAAGCAACAGGGAAAGGATTCCCTATTTAATAAATGGTGCTGGGAAAACTGGCTAGCCATATGTAGAAAGCTGAAACTGGATCCCTTCCTTACACCTTATACAAAAATTAATTCAAGATGGATTAAAGACTTAAATGTAAGACCTAAAACCATAAAAACCCTAGAAGAAAACCTAGGCAATACTATTCAGGACATAGGCATGGGCAAGGACTTCATGACTAAAACATGAAAAGCAATGGCAACAAAAGCCAAAATTGACAAAAGGGATCTAATTAAACTCTGCACAGCAAGAGAAACTACCATCAGAGTGAACAAGCAACCTACAGAATGGGAGAAAATCTTTGCAATCTACCCATCTGACAAAGGGCTAATATCCAGAATCTACAAAGAACTTAAACAAATTTACAAGAAAAAAACAAACAACCCCATCAAAAAGTAGGCAAAGGATATGAACAGACACTTCTCAAAAGAAGACATGCAGCCAACAGATACATGAAAAAATGCTCATCATCACTGGTCATCAGAGAAATGCAAATCAAAACCACAGTGAGATACCATCTTGCACCAGTTATAATGGCAATCATTAGAAAGTCAGGAAACAACAGATGCTGGAGAGGATGTGGAGAAATAGGAACGCTTTTACACTGTTGGTGGGAGTTAAATTAGTTCAACCATTGTGGAAGACAGTGTTGCGATTCCTCAAGGATCTAGAACTAGTGATCTTGACCCAGCAATCCCATTACTGGGTATATAGCCAAAAGATTATAAATCATGCTACTATAAAGACACATGCACATGTATGTTTATTGTGGCACTATTTACAATAGCAAAAGACTTGGAACCAATCCAAATGTCCATCAATGATAGACTGGATTAAGAAAATGTGGCACATATACACCATGGAATACTATGCAGCCATAAAAAGGATGAGTTCATGTCCTTTGTAGGGACATGGATGCAGCTGGAAACCATCATTCTGAGCAAACTATTACAAGGACGGAAAACCAAACACTGTATATTCTCACTCATAGGTGGGAACTGAACAATGAGAACACTTGGACACAGGGCAAGGAACAACACACCCCGGGGCCTGTCATGGGGTAGGGGACAGAGGGAGGGATAGCATTAGGAGATAGACCTAATGTAATGATGAGTTAATGGGTGCAGCACACCAACATGGCACATGTATACCTGTGTAACAAACCTGCACGTTGTGCACATGTACCCTAGAACTTAAAGTATAATAAAAAATAAAAATAAAAAATGCTGCTGTGAATATTCATGTAAAAAAAAAATGTTAGTTTTTTTCATCCTTGCTAAGGAATATCATGAGGCAGTTATGGTAAGTGAAGTATATCTCTCGAGGGCAGAACAAAAGTAAATAACATTTTTTTAATTGCAGCAAGATGAGTTGGTATATACACATATATTTCCCAGCTATGTCAGCTGAGACAGCCTAGAAGCAATGACATCCTAGTAGCAATGACTGCATCGAGTGCCCACAGCTTGGTTTCTTCTGATACCATCCTCCAATAGAAGGAACCAGGGCTCCTTGAAGAAATGGCTGGGTCAGGGCTAGGGCAGGGAAAATCCAAGATCAGCCTGGACCATCTCGTGGTGCCAGAAAATAAGGAAGTGTTCATAAAATAAAATAAAATAAAATGAAAAAATAATGGGAGCTTGTCTAAGGAGCACAGGAGCCAACCTGCAGGAAGTCCTAATAGCCAAAGTAGGAACAATTTGGGCAGAAAATAAATATAGTATTGGATTTTTAATAACTTATTTTTATTTTAGAGTGGTTTTTGATTTACAGAAAAGGGACAAATAAAATATTAAGAGTTCCCATATATTCCACATCCAGGTTCTCCTATTAACATCTCACATTAGTATGGTACACTTGTTAGAACTAATGAGCCAATATTGATACATTGTTATTAATTGAAGTCCATAATTTATTCATATTTCCTTAGTTTTTACTTAATGACCTTTACCTGTTCCAAAATCCCATCCAGGATATATCACATTACATTTACTCATCACCTCTCCTTAGGCTCCACTTTCTTGCAACAGTTTCTCAGACTTTTCTTGCTTTTGATGACTTTGACAGTTTTAAGGAGTATTGGTTTGGTACTTTGTAGAATGCTCCTCAATTTGAATTTGAAAAATCATGATTTTTTTTTTCTCATGGTTAAAATGGGGAATGGGTCCCGGGAGGAATATCACAGAGGTGAAATGCCCTTCTTGACACATCTTATCAATGGTACAGGCTGTTAGCTGATAATGTTAACCTTGATCACCTGGCTGAGGCAGTGTTTGTCAGGTTTCTCCATGTTACTTTGTTCCCTCTTCTGTACTCTCTGGAAGGAAGTCACTATGCACAGTCCATATTTACAGAATGGAGAATTATACTTTACCTCCTTAAGGGGGGAGATAATACTGGATTTTAACCCACAGAATAAAATAAATATCAACTTAAGGGTGGAGGGTTGGAGGAGGGTGAGGGTTGAGAAACTACCTATGCTTACTACATGGGTGATAAAATAATCTGTACACCAAACCCCCATAACACACAATTTACCTATATAGCAAATCTGCACATGTACCCATAAAACTAAAATAAAAGTAAAAAAAAGAAACTGAATAAATAAACAGGAGAGAAGGGGGAAATGGTGGATCCACTGACGAATGCCACAAATTGTGGGTGAACGTTTGAGGAGAAATAGGATTTGCATAGTCCCAAGATATTTATCAACTAAAAAAGGAACTATAGTAACTTTATAGTGGATAAACCCTGCAGACATCAACTTAACCAAGTAATCAAGGTAAACACCACTAGTCATAAGACACATGGACATTATGAGCCTCTTGCTATGGTGTGCTGAGATGGACCCAATACCATTTCTGTGATATTCTTGCCAAAAACCGTAGCCTCCCTCGGGTCATGAGAAAATATCAAGCAAATTTGAATCAGGGGACTCTATAAAACACCTGACTGGCACTCTTCAAAAGTATGAAGATCATAAAAGATGACGACAGACTGAGGAACTGTCGTAGATTGGAAAAGCCTAAGGAGAAATGACAACCAAATGCAATGTGGGATTCAGGATAGGATCCTGGAACAGAAAATAAGATGTGAGGCAGAAAATGGGAAATTCCAATAAGATCTGTAGATCAGATAATAGTGTTGAGCCAATGTTAATTTATTGGTTTTGATCACTGTACCATAGTTATGTAAGATATTAATATTAGGAAGCTAGGTGAGGGGTGTACGAAAGCAATCTGTTCTATTTTTTGCAATATTTCTGTAAGTCTAAAATTAGTTCAAAATAAAAGGTTTTAAAAGTTGCAATATAAAAGATTTAGGGCAGATACCTGGAAGGCCTCTGGTGGCAGAAACTTGAGATGTTTCAGATGTTTCAGTGGATTTTTGAAGGGTGCTTGTCTCAGGCAGTTAAGGAAGAGCCTGGGTGTTTAGCCCTTGGGTCCTCAAACATCCTGGTGCCTCTCTCTGCATTTGGGGCTGGGAGACCTCCTCTCCTCTGGGCAGTCTCCCATGAAGATTTGTTCAACATAGTGGCCTGTGGTTGGTCAACTCCCCTGTATCTCCAGACCACCCCTACCCCCCCCAACCTTGTGTCACCGGCTGAGACTGCAATCTCCACCCGCTGTTTCTCCTCTCTAGTATGGTGCTGGTGGGGGGAGGGGGTGTGTGTGTGTGTGTGTGTGTGTGTGTGTGTGTGTGTGTGTGTGTGTGTAGCAGGAGAGCTGGGGATTCCCATCCTAGAGAATGGAGGTGGCCGAGGTGAGGCTGAAGCAGTTGGGGGAAGGCTTGGCAGGCAGGCGAGTGGCTGCTCCAGAGAGAGGGCGGCTCAGACAGTGGTTAGCTGCAGAGTGGGGCTTAGCAGAGGGAAGGGGGAAAGGGAGGGGGCTCTCCTTCTCAAGGGGCCCTTTCATGTTGAAATCAGCCAGCGTGAATGCTGGCGGCCCAGGAGCCCAGCCGGGGGAAATGTGAGAGCCCCCTTATCTCCCCTCATGTCACAGCGCCGTCTGCGGTTCTCAGCCGGCCAGAGAGGATGCATTAGGAGAAGTGTCGGTGGGGGGATGGGGGAGAGAATGTTCCCATCAAGACCCTGGGCTGGGCCCACTCAGTTAAGGGGAGGTTGGAGGAAGCAGGTTCCAGACCGTCGTGCCACTGGAGGTGGGGGTGGACTGGAGTGCCCTGCATCTCAAAGCAACGAGCGCCAGCGGGCTTTGGGGCCTAGGGTTGTGGATTTGGCAGGAATCAGAAAGAAGGCCTCAGGTTCCACCCCTATCATATGCCAGAATGCCCTATATAGAATGCCTCTGGTCTGCTCTGGGAGTGCAGTCCCTGCCCACACACCTGCAGGAGCAAGGAGCCCACTCCCTCCTGGGAGATCTGGCAGAGTCAGGCCATGGGTTCCACCCCTGGATTCAGTTCTTGTTTCTGGACAGGAAACCTGGAATATTTCACTAGGAAAGCCATGGCCTCACCTTTCCCAGGACACTCTCAGCCCAGGAGTGACCCCTGCTGTTCAAACAACCTTGAAGGCAGAGGACAGAGCCGCTAACTTCCCATGGATTGGACTGGGTGGTCCTTCCTGCCCCTTCCAACCCTGCAATCTTGTTTCTCTGAGATGGGCTGTGTGGTTCTTTGTAAATCTGCTGTTGCAGGAGGGAGGTGGGTGAGGCCACATCTGGACTGTGGGGGCCTTGTTGGCTGGAGCTGTCAGCAGCCAATGTTTTCACAGACACCATTTGTCCGTGCAAGTTCCTGGCCCCCAACACACTCCCACTGCCTAGGGCCCCAAGCCTCCTCCCTGCAACAGCACAGGGACCCAAGGGAGCCCCAGTCGACCTCTGGGATGACCTAAACCTTTAGGTCATCCCAGAAGCCTCTGCTGCCCAAGAGAGGAAAGAGCTGAGATGCCATGGGGTCATGTGGAGGTGTGGGTACAAACAGGACAAGGTGAATGAGACAATTTGAGGAGCCCCTGGAAACAGCTCAGTGCCTGGGGCTGTAGACCTCTGGGATCTGCCCCTCGTTTTGTTTGTTTGTTTGTTTGTTTTTTGGGGGGGTTCTTTTCAGACAGAGTTTCACTCTGTCACCCAGGCTAGAATGCAGTGGTGAGATCGTGGCTCACTGCAGCCTCAACCTACTGGGCTCAAGCTATCCTCCCACTTCAGCCTCCCAAGTAGTTGGGATTATAGGTGCATGCCACCACGCCTGGAACATTTTTGTGTTTTTTTGTAGAGATGGAGTTTTGCTACATTGCCCAGGCTGGTCTGCAATTCAAATGATCCACCCGCCTCGGCCGCCCAAAGTACTGAGATTACAGTGTAAGCTGCTGTGCTCAGCTTGTCCTGATTTCTGCCAGAACCTTGCTGCATGACCTTGGATCACTCTGTTCCTCTTTCTCTCCAACTGTCCAATGGGAAGAATTCCTCACCACCCGATTGAAAATAGCCTTAGCTTCTTCTGTGAAAATAGCTCCTTCACAGCACATACCTCTATTTGAGCTCTTCTCTCTCCCCCACTAAAGCACGATCTCCATGAGGGCAGGGGCCCTATGCCCTGGGCATCCAGAACAGAGGGGCAATGGGTCTCAAAGGCCTTCTCAGTGCTGGACACTCTCATTGCATTTGTTCCAAGGAAGATTCGGGGTTTGAGCCAGGGAGGAAGGAACCATGTTCTGGGGATGGCAGATGAGAATTTTCTCCTGGAGCTGTGTCAGCATAGTGGGCCACATGGTGGGCTCTAGAATGCAAAAGGCTAGACTAAGCACCCCCTGGAAGGGGAGACAGGCCTGAGATAGCTGCCAGGGCACAAGACCTACCAGAGGCGGATCCAACCCAGCCAGGAGATGGGCTGTTTGGGGATGGGCCCTGTGATTCCTCCAGGCGTCCTCAGCACCAAGCTCAGGACCTGGCAAGGGAAAGGGACTCTGGCAGTGTTTGATGGTTAGCAACAGTTGACTACTCACCATTTATGCCTGCCTTGGCACCTCCCAGATTTGCCTCTGGGACTTTCTAGGTGGGCCTGGTCATCTCCTACAGGCTGATTGTGCTTTATGCACCATTACATTGCCCTCTCGCAGCACTGTGGTAGGTACTATAGTACTATCCCTGTTCTACGAATGTGGAGACAGAGACACAGAGAAGTTTAGTGACTTGCCCAGGGATACACCACCACCAAGGTACAGAGCCAGGATTTGAGCCTAGGTCTATGCTGTCTTCTTTACCCTGTTGCTTTCTGTAAAACTTGTTCAGAGATCCAATTTGACCAGACTCAGAGCACGTGGGTCCCACACTCCGACGTTTCCACACATTTTTGCTATCTCACTGCATTCTTACCCCCAGCCTGTGTGGTGAACAGGGCAGGCACTATAGTCCCCACTTCACAGACAGGAGAATGGCTTGTGGTCACCCAGCCAATAAATAGCAGCACTAGGACCTGAGCCCAAGTCAGCCTTGTGTTAGAGTCTTGCTTTTTGCCTTCAACCAGGCTAGGCCTATGCTCTCAGACCCCACTCACTCCCTAGGGCCCTCCCAGCCTGCATTCAATACCACTGATGCCACAAGCACCCCAGGAACCTAACCCTCGGTAGAACCTGCTCTTTTCACCCTGGCCACAAGGCCCTTTCAGCAACTCCTGCTGAACCTTCAGTGGGGAAGCAGGTGATGGGGGGTGGGGAGCAGGTGGCCATGTCATGGAACAGACAAATAAGGCAAACTGTGGGGCCCTACAAAGGTCTCTGCAAAGATCTCTGACCAAAGGCAGCTGCATCTTAACTTTTGCTCAGAATCAAGCCTCAATTCAACGAATATGTACTGAGTATCCACAATCCACCTGGCATTTCAGAAAATGCTTTTCTAAACAGGCAGTTGCCATCAGTCAAGCGCTTGCTATATGACAAGCAGGCATTGTGCACAATCCACTGAATCTTCACAGATCCTTTGAGGGGTGCTATGAACATGGACCCCATTTTGCAGGTGGGTAAAGTGAGAGTCAGAAAAGCCAAATCGCATGCCCAAAGTCTCCAAGGTAGAAAGTGACAGATCTGGGAACAGATCTAGGCCTGCCAGATTAAAACATCTATGTTATTAAGCCCTGTGTTATCTGTCTCCAAAGGGGAGTACCCTGCCTGGGAAGCACGAATGACAGCCAACTGCATTAAAAGAAGGAAAACAGAGAAAATTCAGGGCAAGAAAGAGAGCCCTAGCGAGGGTCCAGCTCACTTCCCGAGGACACAGGGGCCATGGGGAGATAGGGATGCCTCCCCTCAACATCCTGCCACAGATTTATCAAGCCTAGGATCCCCAGGTTTGGCTGAGGTGGGGGTTGCTGAGTGTGTGAGGGCTCTACTGATGCTACCCATGTGGAGCTGAGGGGCCCAGAGCATATGGATGACAGTGCAAAGGGCCCAGAGAGAGCAAAGGAGGTGCGATTGGGGAAGGGGGATGTTCAGAGAAATTCTCAGGGGAAATCATGGGAAAAGCTTCCAAAGCAAAGAATGATGCCTTTTGCTTTGTAAATCAGGACACACTTGTAGGACAGAAGCGAGAAACTAGAGGGGCAAGAGCCTGACTCAGCAGAATGCTGGCAGACAAAACGAGTCAGGCCTCCCAAGCTTTGTCAGGCAACTGACACAGACTCTTGATGAGGGTGAAACTGAAGCTCTCAAGTGGGACCTGAGGGATCTGAAATTGCATAGTTAAAAAGGGGGCAGATTTGGGTTGTGAACGACGGCTTAATCTGGTTTCAGAGCCTGTCTTAGTTCAGGCTGTGATAACAAAATACATTAGACTGAGTCATTTATCAATAATAGAAATTTACTACTCACAGTTCTGAAAAGTCCAGGATCAAGGTGCCAGCAGACGTGGTGTCTGGTGAGGGCTCACTCTCTGTTTCCAAGATGGCACCTTCTAGTTCTAGTTGTGTCCTTACATGGTAGAAGGGCAAAAAGCCTCCCTCAAACCTCTCTTAAAAGGGCACTAATCCCATTCATGAGGGCTCCACCCTCATGCCCTAACTACCTCCTAGCAGCCCCATCTTTTAATACTGTTGTATTACAAATTAAGGTTCAACATACGAATTTTGGAGGACATAGCAGAGCCCATGTTCTGAAATGTCCCAAAAGCAGACTATCAGGGAGAAAAGCCCTGGGTGGTGGCAGCACAAGGAGGCCCAGAGCCCAGAGCTGTATGCCTGAGGCCTGGGTATCTCGGCCCCCATAATCCCTTGGACAGCAATAGCCGCTTCCTAGAGTTCCCTGGCAAATACAAGACACTCTGGGCTGGGAGGAAGGTGGAGAACATCTAGTCCAAACCCCTCCTTCCATCCATCTTATACTGAAGTCATCTCTGCAACATTCACGTTGAGTGAGGTTTCACTAGGCAGAAATAGGAAACAGCACTCCAGGCTGAGTGCACAGCCTGAGCAAAAACGTGGGGCTTAGAGAGACCATGGTGGCTGCAGGGCAGATGACATTAGTGTGGCTGTAGCAAGACTGCTGGGAGGGATGGAAAGGAATGTGGGAAGCCAGCTGAGTCTTGGGCTGAAAAGGGCCACCAAGATTCTCTAGACCAGGCCCTCACTCTGAGCCATACCATCAGTGTCTGATCTCCCTGCCCCCAGCCACCCTGCAGGATTTGAGAAGCTAGCAGATTCCTAACAGTTCATCTAGCCTGGTTCCTTCTTTTGCAGATGGAGAAATTGAGGCTCAGAGAGAGACAGTGACTCATGCTAGGGCCCACAATCAGTCAGTGGAAACCCTGGAGCAGCCCTTTTGTGGACATTCAGTAAATATCCATTCATTTGAAGCTTAGTTCTGAGCAAAAGTCCAGAAAGCCTTTAGTCAGAGAACTTTGTAGATGTGCTGTACTCTTTGCTCCTTCAGAGCAAGCATCCCTAGCTTCTGGGGCCTCTCCTCAAAACTTAGAAACTGCCTACATATGGCACATGGTAGGAGCTCAATTCGCATTTATTAAATGAATAAAAGCTTGATTAAGTCAATGGTAGGGACATTGGGACAGCCATGTGGACACCCAGCCAAGTGGGCAGTGGGAGCTGAAATCAAGCCCACGCTGCACTCACTAAGCCATGTGCCCTGGTACAAGGCTGCATGCATCCAAAGGAGGTGCTTTTTGCCACCTTGCACTATGACACTGTATAGGCTGGTGACAGTGCTGGGAACTTCAGAAGACCAAGGAGTCAGTCTCCTCTGTAGCCTGCTCTCCTCTAAACAGACATCTATTTGGCCATGACCCACCCACCACACCTCCAGAGGGACACCCAGTGAGTAGAAGAGATGCCTCCCCTGCACCCAGCCCCCAGCCATCAGTTGATGCAGGAGCTCTTCGGGCCACCATGTCCTGTTGCTGACTCACTGAGTTTCCAGTCAGCTAATCCCAAATCCTTTTCTGCTCACTCCCTCGCTCACCGCCTCATTACACACCAGCCTCTGGTGGGAGTTCTTCCCCTGACATCTCTTCCAATTGCGTGTACTTAGTAGGTACTGCCCTCCTAGAGCCTTGAACAGTGAGAGAGCAGGGCATTGATGGGTGGGGAAATTGAGTCTTAGAGAGGTTAAGTAACTTGGCCAATGTCACCCAGCAAGAACATCCCAATGTGGATTTAAACTGAGATCTATCTATTCCAAGGCTTAAGCTTTGCCCAAGGCTCTCCCTCCAGATGCCAGGGTGGGGCAGTCCCACTGGAAAAGTGCCTGATGGCAGACGCTTCTCCATCCTCTCTGGTACAAGGCACCTGTGTCAAGTTGACATCAGAATGTCTGGCCGTGTGTTGTACATGCCACCTGTGTGACTCTAGGCAGGAGCTCCCACCTGGCTTTTTAGTAGGGCACAGATGGACTTTTGTTCTGCCCACCGACCCTGCTACTTAGAGCTACGGCAAGACTTTTGGGAGCAGCGCTGGGCTTGGTTGGGAGGGTCCAGGGCAAAGAGTGGGAAGCGTGTGCAGGAGCCAGGCCCTGATGGTATGCATTTCTGTCTCTAACCTGGGCAGGATTTCCCTGGGTAGGGGGTGTCTGCAAATCGAACCCCTTCACTGAAATGAGTGTCAATTCTAGTTCTGCGCTAGGCTTTGCTTGGCAAAGCAGGTGGGCAGAAAGGAGGAGCAACTGCTAATGCCCTGTCTCAGAGCCATGTGGGGCTGGGCCCACCTGTCTGGTGGCCTGATCTGATGTCAGTGTCTCCTGGCTGAGGGGAGAGTAGGAGGCTACTCCAGAGAAGATGGAACCCCCACATGCAGGCCCAGCCAACAGGCCACTCATCTTTGGCAGCCCGGGGCAGAGGGGCACTAAAAGAAGTTCCAATTAGTTGAAAGTCTTAACTGCTCAAACTCTTGTTGAGGAAGGAAGAATGCATTACATAGTGAAGGAGGGAGAGCGAAGGGCAGAGGCAGATAAATAGATAACAGAGGGGACAAACAGAAGGGGTGAGAGAACACAGAGCGTGAATGAGCCAACGAGCAGGGGCGCACTTGGAATGAACGCATGGCTGGGAGTCAAGAGACCTGATTCTAAACCCAACTCTGTCACTGACTTGCAGGGGGTCCTGTAGCCAGTCACTCCCTCTCTTCTAGGCCTCTAAGTCCCATTTGTCAGGCTGTGGGGGCAGGGAGAGGGAGGGAGGACTGACCTAGGTACCCTCCAAGGGCCCACCAGCCCTGACCTCAGATTCTGTGAGATAGAAATTGCTCCTCCTAGGCTGGCTCTGGCAGTGGGTGTTTCTGAAATTCACAGCAATGAAAAATAGGATAAAACAAACTTTGGGAATTCCAAGTTTGGCTGGGGCTGGAGGATGGGGCAGGCAGAGCTGCAGAGCTGTTTGTCTATGATTCAGAGCCTCTTGGGAGGTAGAGCAAATGTTCTTAGAGGCAGGACTGCCCACCACTACCCACCCCCCCCCCCCCGCCACACACCACTCTGGACTCCCCACCCAGCTCAACCTCAATGAGGCCCTTGCCCTGTCCCCGCCGCCACTGCAGCCACCACCTCACTCCGACTGACCCTCTGGAAGAATCAGGGATGAAGCCAAGGCCCAGAGAACCTCACTAACTTGTGCACAGACACCCAGCAACCTTCAGGCTAACCCTAATATCAACAGCCCAAGTGGGCAGGAAGGTGAAGGGAAGGAGGAGTATCCCACGCAGCCAACTCCTCCTAGGTACCCAGGACAGTACTTGTACCTTCCATACATCATCCTCTTTTATCTTCAAAACCATCCTTTGGTTTAGGCCTTAGGGTACCTGAAACCAGTGCTGAGAGAGGCACCTCTGCTAGCTCAAGATCACATAGTCACTAGGTGTAGAGCTTGTAGAGCTAGGATTTGGAATTCAGATACCAGATTTGCACCACTGCCCAAGGGTCCCAGCATGGCTGCAGCATAGGCCTTCCTGACAGTTGGGCCTTATCACTTTGACTAGCAATTTCCTGTCCCACACAGGCCTGACCATGAGGCCAGGTACAGGCTGCAATCTGAGCAGCTTATGGGAATAAGCTTAACTGAAGGAGGTAGCCTGGGGAGGTCTTGGGGAATATTGTGGGGTGATTTGCCATGGGGGTTGTGCCTCTGTCTGCCTGTGTCTCTGCCTCTTCCCCTAACAGGGGTGGCAGGCACTGCTCTAGCCCCTGGATCCTGAGCAGGCCTGAGTGAACCCACTGGGCCATGGAGCCCTGCAGTTTGGGCTTCCAGATGATTCTGTGAGGGGACAGTGGGAGTCACCACCCTGCTTCCAGTTTCCAGGAGCTGCCAGCCAGGCACAGGGAGCAGAGCAGAGCAGGTCTCACACACACAGAGTTGAAGGCAGAGCAGCTGTAAGAGGCAGAGAGAGAGAGAGAGAGAGAGAGAGAGATAAAGGGAGATAGAGAAAGGTGGAGCCAGTGAGAACCAGAAAGAGGGAGATAGAGACTGGGCAAGAGAAACAGACTCGGAAACAGAGAGATAGGAGACCAGGAGATAGGACAAGGAAAGGCCTAGAGGCAAAGAGATGGAGAAACAGAGACAAAACCAGAGACAAAGGGCAAGGGACACAGGGCAGACATGGAGAAAACCAGCAAAAGACAGAAGGGCACAGAGGAGGGGCAGAGAGGGGGCGGGAGCAGGATGGGAGCTGGGGCCAGGGATCTGGCCTGAGGCATCCCAGCTGTGGCTGACTCCTGGTCCCCACGTGCTCCTCCCTGCCTTTGTCTCCCTCTCCCAGCCTTTTTCGTTCAGGGCCCACAGAGGAAAAGCAACATCATTTATATGGCAAAGTTGGGGGAGGGGCCCTGGAGGCTAGGGCCCCCTCAGGCCTCACTTTGTCTCCCTGAGGGCTGAGGGGGTTAGCACCCCCAGAGACCTATAACACATGTGGCACAACAACAGTTGGGAAGCTCTGTCCCCAAACGCTGCTGTTTGGGATTATCCCAGCATGTTGCTAGAGCAAGTCCACAGCCAGGGAGGGCTCCAGAGTCCTAGTTTGGCCCTCGCCTTTCTCCTTGGGTCCTCAGTTTCCCCAGGGTTTTATTAACGGCCCCGCATGCCTAGCCCACTAGCCGGGAAGCCACACGGAAAAGGACCCAGGGCCATTGTGAGGCCCATCAGGCCCCTTCAGTCAGCTCTGAGTACAAGTGGCCACCCTTCCCCACTTCCTCCCAGACCTAGCTGCACACCTGCCTCCCACACCCTCTGCCCTGTCCTTACTCTCACTGAGGCTGCACCACCCTGACATGCTGCCTCCTTCCGGCCACCAGCTGTCCATCAGCCCCTAGTTCCAATCCCTCCCTTCTCAGCCAACCAGGCCCAGGGAAACCAGGATTCCGGGCAAGAGTTCAAAGCCTCCATAGCTGCCACCTGCCCAACCCCAGGGAAGGGTCCTCGGGCCCACCAAGAAAGCCTCTTCCTACCATCCAAGCTTTTCCTACTGGTCAGGCTAGGCTGCACAAGGTCTGCTGAGCCAGCCTTTCTCTGCTCTCCGTTGCAGGCCTGGATCAGGCAATGGCCAGGGTGAGGGTGCCTCCCTCCAAGATACTTCCCACATTTTACCCAGCAATCTGGGAGCCTCTTGCCATATCTTCTCCTCTGGGCCCCACAAATCAGGGGCAGTGCCAACTCAGCCACCAGCCAGCAGCCCTGCCCTAGACTCTAGATAGGACTCTAAAGCTCCATGCTTTAGGGAGGTAAGCTTTCAGGTTCCAGGCCAAAGTGTGTGTGTGTGTGTGTGTGTGCGTGTGTGTGTGTGTGTGTGTCTGTCTGTCTGTCTGTCTGTCTTACATCCTAGCAGTAGAGCACTCCAAGAGCCATGAGCTTTCCATTGGGAAGGAAGGTGACAGGCTCTGCTCTCAGAGGGCCTGAGGACAATATTTGGCCTGGTTAAATGGAACAGCTGCTTCAGACCCAGAGGAAAGAATTCTCTATCCCAGCCAAAATGTCTCTGTTTAGGGGGTTGTAGGATGTGAGGAGAGGTCCAAAGCCCATTTACTCACTTCCTGGGAGGGCAGACAGACCAGAACATTCTTCATGACATGGGAAAAGGGCTGCCTCATCCTAGCCCCTCTGCCCTGTAGAGGCTGGCATGGTCGCCCTCCTGGATGGTTAGGTCACTCAGGGATGGCATGGAAGGGAGACAGGCCCCAGTGGATGCAGAGAAGTGACCTATGCCAGCCTCTCTAGAAGTTGGGGCCTTCTACATGTTTTCTGCCCACTGCCAGCCCATATTTGGTCCCTTGGCTGGCATTTGTTCCCCAGTTTGAGCTGTAATCCAGTCACCAAAGGAGGCCCCATGCAGTGTGGTCACCAAGCCTAAGTTGAAACACTATTCCCATTCTTTCTATGCATTTCATACCTTGGAACATCGAGGCCCGGTCAGTAGGAATGGCTGGGTCAGATTTCACTCAGTAGAGGAAAGGCCTTCAGCAGCCCCAGGTGACCAGAGCCTTCAGTTTTCCCAAATTAGTGTCACCAGCAGTGAAGAGAAGTCCCCCAGTCCCATCCCAGGACTCACTCAGCATGGCTATGGCCTTTATATTTGTAGCACATGTACCCACAGGATGCCCATGTGGCACCTGCCTGGCAGCCAACTCACTTTCTTTCTTTCAAAGAGGCAGTGTAATATTAAAAAATAAAATCAAGTTTGTGACTCCTGGGTTTGAATCTAAGATCTGCCATTTCCTAGCTGTGTGACATTAAGCAAGTCCTTTAACCTCTCTGAGCCTCCACTTTCTCATCTACCAAAATGAAGGTAATTACTACTGCCTGCCTTCCCTGTCTACCTTGCGAGTCCCACATCAGGGAGGGGGTGTTGGTCATTCACTTGTCCACTCAAAAAAGACCAATCAAGCACCTACTATGAAAAAAGACTAATCAAGCACCTACTATGTGCCAGACACTGTTCTGGGGCCTTGGGGTGCTGCAGTGAAGAGAAGAGACAAAGTCCCTGCCTTTGAAGAGTGCCCTTTCTAGAGAGAAGAGACAGTAAACAACGAACATCTAATATAATATCAGCTGTGATAAGTCCTATAAAGACATGGCCAAATGAGGGGGCAGAGGGTGATGGTAGTGGTGCCCTGGCTCTGACTGCCCCATCTTTCTGCCCACCGGATGCTGACAGAGCTGCCCTCTCCAGTATCCACATGGCTCCTTGCTTATGAGTGGCCTAGCCAGGCAGGCAGAGCAGGACTGATCTGGAAACCCACTGGCCTGGCCTATTTCTGTCCCAGGGCCCTGGCACTGATCCAGCCCAGATCCCAGCCTCCCTCGCTTCCCCAGCTCCAGTTGAGTTGGGCTGAATCCCATCTCTGCTTTCCCCTCCCACCAGTCTCTGCAGCCACCTCCCAGAAGCCAGCCTGGGCAGTCTCTTGGGCCTGGTTCCCTGCCCCCAACTCCCCATAGATGCGTATCAGCCCTCACCCTCTCTCCTACACTGGGTGCAATTGGGGCTGCCGCCCTCCTCCACCCACGAGCTGGAAAGCAGCCCCTCAGAAGCAGCTGGGGCTTCACTGAGCTGGTACTAATGCCATCTCCTACAACCTGACAGGAGAGGAGAAAGGAATGAAATGGTCTTGGCTTTTCAGAGGCCCTCAAGAGCTCAGCCCTTCCTCCACCAGCCTCTTTGCCAGGGCACTGTAGGACACAGTGGTCTGGTGGGGGATGGGTCACTCCAGGCAACAGAGGGACGGTGGGATGTCCTCAAACTAAGGAGAGACTGAAGTGGCAGAGAAAAGGGATTTCTCCACCGGGCCCCACACCTCTCTGGGCCTTCCCTAGGCAGATATGTCCTGGGACTAGGCAGCTCTTATTGTCCCTTTTAAATGTGTTTACATTTCCACTTTGATGATTTAACATTGATGAGGTCGCTATGTACTGATGAAATTTTTGAGAGGTTTTTTTTTTCTGTTTGCAAAAGTTAATCAGGCTCATTACAGAAAGTTTGGGAGGTAAGGAAGACAAAAATAACATTTCCCACACCCAACTATCCAGATATAATTCCTGTTCACATTTTGTTATTACCTGCTGCCGTTTGTCTATGCCTAGCTCTAGAGCCCTGTGTAGCTATATTAATACCTATACACACAGATACATTTTAACATACTTGAGAATATATATGCTAACAATAGTTAACACTTATTGTATGCCTACTGTATGCCAGACCCTATTTTCTGCACTTCACATGTATTAACGAATTATTCTTCCCAACAATCTTAGAGGTAGGCATGATTATTAAGCTCACTTTATTTCTTTTTTTTTTTTTTTTTTTTTTTTGAGACGGAGTCTCGCTCTGTCGCCCAGGCTGGGGTGCAGTGGCCGGATCTCAGCTCACTGCAAGCTCTGCCTCCCGAGTTTACGCCATTCTCCTGCCTCAGCCTCCCGAGTAGCTGGGACTACAGGCGCCCGCCACCTCGCCCGGCTAGTTTTTTGTATTTTTTAGTAGAGACGGGGTTTCACCGTGTTAGCCAGGATGGTCGCGATCTCCTGACCTTGTGATCCGCCCGTCTCGGCCTCCCAAAGTAAGCTCACTTTATTTCTAAGGAGACTGGGGTGAAGGGAGGTTGAATGTCCAACCCAAGGTCATGCATCTAGTAAGTGGCAAAGCTGGAAAATTAACACAGACCATCTTGACTTCTGGAATCCGGGTGTTTAATGATAGACTGCCTTAATATTTTTAAATGATAAAATATATTATACATGCAAAAGAGTGTATGTAATGCTAGCACCGTTTAAAGGCTGGGAATAAGGTGAGCATCTGTGCTATCACTGACCAGGTTATGAAATAGAGCATTACCATGGGAGTGTTTTGTTTTCTTTCTGCTTCACCAGATATCAGGCACGTGTTTCTATATCCCTCCAAATTTTCAGATAATGTGGCTCATTACTGTCTAATAATGAAGTTTTTCCCCACAGGCCTCCAAAACCTCCCTGATAGCATCATCTGCCAAAGACTCCTGGTAAGACACTGGGGTGCACTTCTCTGGCACTTCCATGATAGGCCCCAGGACACACAAAGGCTGGCGGGCTGGGATTGGTGGAGGCATAGGCAGCCCTCACATAGCCTGCCTCTCCGGGCATCAGGTACCGTCTCAACCCTGCAGGCACACTTTTTATCTTGCTGATGTCCACTGGCCAGTTGTTCTGACAGATGGAGGAGGACAGGAAGAAGGGGTGAGGAGGAGAGGAAGGGAGGAAGTGTGAGCTCACTGAGATGGGGCCTAAAAGGCACTGAGAGCGCATAGGCTGGCTGTTCTCTCCGGCTCAGCAATAGGACCCAACGTAGGAGTGTTTCCTTCAAACCTTAGAGATAGATACTAAGCACCCCCATCCCAATGGCTGGAAGGCATTCATTCGTCCTTTCCTTCAACATTTTTTCCTTGGACATCTACTATATACAGTGCTGTGTTCTGGGGCACAGTGGCAGAGGAGACAGACACCATTGCCTCCCTCCTGGAGGATTTAGTCAGTGGGGCCTGGGGGGCAAATGTTCAATGACTAATAATCAAATAAAGATTTACTTACCGTTAGGATGAGTACTCTGAAGGGGAGGTGCAGGCTACTAGGAGGGCATATGACAGAGGTTCGTGACCTAGCCTGGGGGTCAGGTCTGGGTGGGGGAAGCCCTTAAGAACCTGGCCTACCTCCTCTCCTGCAGGCAATGAGGGGATGGACATGGGAAGGGCAGGCACAGCTCCTATCCACCTAAAGTCACTTTCAAGAGCCAGAGTCTGCTGGCTGGTGGCCCTCAACTTGGGCCAAGCTGAACTGGGTGACTTCTCTCTTCTCCATTATTCTACACTCACTGCTGGGGGAAGGCTTGGCCCTGCTTCTTTGCTGTGTCCTCCACCCTAGTGGCAGATTCTCTGAATGAGCCTGCTGAGCCACCATCAAGGCACAAACTGCCTCAGTCAAGCACCACTTAGGTGACTGGGCACGAGGGTGCCAGGGCCTACCCACACTCAGGCTCTCCTGTGGGCCCGGCCCATGTGGCCTTGAGCCTCGCAGTATGCCAGACCCTATTTTCTGCACTTCACATGCATTAACAGAATTATTCTTCCCAATAACCTTAGAGGTAGGCATGATTATTAAGCCCATTTTATTTCTAAGGAAACTGGGGTAAAGGGAAGTTGAATGTCCAACCCAAGGTCATGCATCTAGTAAGTGGCAAAGCTGGAAAATTAACAAAGACCGTCTTGACTTCTGACCCAGGCTCAGCTTCTGCCCTACCTGGGAGCCTCTTCTCCCTACTCTGCCCCCATGTGAATGCCTGGGCCCTGAGGAGAGGACACTAGCCTTCTCTCTGTTCCTGAAGACACTGGGAAAAGAAAGGCTGAAAGGCTGGTGGTGTCCAGGGCCAAGCCTGACTCACCTTTGGGGCCCCAGGGTGCAGAATGAGGTCTCTCCCCTCTCTTGCCCATCCAGCCATCCTTCTGGAAAGTGCTGAGTCCAATGTATAGTGGTTAAGACACAGGCTCCTTTGCCAGGTGGCCAGCATTTGAATTGCGGTTGTGCCACTTACTAGTTGTGTGGCCTTGAGCAAGTTACCTAATCATTCTAACCTCATTGTCTCATCTGTCAAATGGGGATGATGATGGTGGTAACTATATCATAGGGTTGTCACAAAGATTAAACAGATTGTTTGCAAAGTGCTTAGGACAGCACTTGACACTACAGAGTAAATATAATGATTGGCTGTTTGTAGTTTTGCTGTCTCCCAGGGCCTGAGGTGACAGACAAGTGCTGCTCTGAGTTCTGCCTTGGACATTTCCAAGCAAAGTTATTGCCTTTGAGTGTGGAGACTGAGAATAGTTGATAAATTCTTTTTTTTTTTTTTTTTGCCTTGTCAGAGATCCATAGAGCCTGCAGCTGAAAAAAAAACCCAGAAACTATCTAGACCAGCGACTAACATCCCCCCACCTCCCACCCTTGCTCAATGAATGAGAAACTGAGGTCCAAGAAGGAGGCAGGACTGGCCCAATGTCACACAGACAGTAACAGCAAAGGGGCTATGAGCTTGACCTTTCAGTCACAGCTCTAGTCTAGCCTGGTTGCTAAGTAGTCAAGCTTGGATTCAAATCTGGGTTTTGGCACTCGAGAATACTTAATGACTGTGTCCCTTAAGCAAGGGACTTAACTCATAGGAGCCTCAGTTTCCTCATCTGTTAAATGGGGATGATAATATCTACCTCACAGACTTGTTGAGAGGATGAAGTAGAACAACACATGAAAGTGCTTGCTGTGGGGCCTGGCATAGAGTAATGCATGTTTGTTATCATTCTTGGCTCAAGGGCTCTTTCACTGCACCAGCCTGCAGGTGCTGATGCCCAGGTGATGCCCACTGAGCAGGCCAGGCAGACCCAAGGGCTCACCAACTGACACTGTGCCCCTCTGACCAGGCCATTCTTCCCTTCTGGTCGCAGGCCTTCTGTGCCTGCTGTTAAGACAACCTGACTGGCTCAAATTGGACTTATCAAGGGCCAGACTGGCTTAGACACACTTGAGTCGAAGAACGCAGGCGATGCCAGGCAGTGGTGTGGTGGTTTCATTCATTCTCCCTGCCCTAGGAAGAAAACACGACTTTCTCTGTGTTTGTTTGGTTTGGGGTTTTTTTTTGTTTGTTTGTTTGTTTGTTTGTTTGTTTGTTTTGTAGAGGCAGAGTCTTGCTCTGTCATCCAGGCTGGTGTGCAGTGGCATAAACATAGCTCACTGCAGCCTTGAACTCCTGGGCTCAAGTGGTCCTCCTGCCTCAGCTTACTGACTGAGACTACAGGCACATGCCACCATGCCTGGCTAACTTTTTATTTTTAATTTTTGTAAAGACAGATGTCTCTCTGCCCAGGCTGGTCTCAAACTCTAGGCCTCAAGCAATCCTCCTGCTTCAGCCTCCCGAAGTGCTAGGATTACAGGCGTGAACTACCATGCATGGCCAACTGTGTGTTCTTTTTTATGCTGGGGCTGGCTGGAGACCCAGCTTCCTCAGAGGCCCTTTCTGGGGTCCCTTTGAGCCAGTGCTGGTCCCCTCAGAGGCCAGCTCACAGGCCAGGAAAAGTCAGAGCCATTCGACCAAGAGGCAGACACAGAATGCTTGCTCCAGCAGTTCTCCACCCTGTATATTAGGCTCATCATGTGGGGAGCTCTGAAAATGCCCATGCGTGGGCTCTATCCCCTAGACTCTACTTTAATTAACCTGAACTGGGTCTGGGACACAGACATTGTGTAGAAGCTCCACACATGTTGAGTTTAACAGGAGTGTAGCCAGGGGAGTGAGCACCTCTGCAGTAGGTGATTCCAAGATGCTTCAGCTGAGGTTCTTGGCCTCACAAGGCACCCTGGCTAGTGGGAAGATAAGACAAGTAAGGAAACCATGACCAGACAAAAGGATGTACATACTAACAGGGATGGAAAAGCATGCTGCTAGCACCAATGTGCTTTTCCTGGGCTACCTCACAAAGGAAGTGATATTTGATCTTGACTTATCCATGCAGTCAACATTAAGGGACTATTTATTGGGCAGTTACTGTGCGCCAAGATGGTTCCAGGTGTTGGGGTGCAGCAATGCCCTCCTGCAGCTTTTATTCTAGTAAGGATGTCCTGTGATGGGTCAGTGGGAATTTGGCAGGCAGGGAAGCTGGGGAAAGATATTCCAGATAAATGAAATACCATGAGCAAATGGGTGGGAGAGAGGAGGCCTTGCTTTGACAACAAAGTTTGATATGGCCAAAGCCTTAGCATCAAAAGTGGAAGTGGTAAAAGAGAAGAAGAGATCCAGGTATGGCCCAGCTGCTGGGAGTGGGTATGCATAGGCTCTACTAAGGAGCTGGAATTTATACTGCAGACAACAGGAGCCATGGCAAGGCTGTGGGCAAAGGAGTGGCTTATGTTTAGAATCATGACTCTGGGGCCATGTAGAAGAAGCTAGGCCACTGGCCCATCCTAGGTGACTCTTCTGACCCTTCCTCAGTTAAGATCCTGAAGTGTTGATTTCCTCTTGAGGGAGGCCCCATGTGAGGCCAGGATCGGAGGCAAGCAGAAATGAGCACAGCAGGCATCTGTTGAGTGCACTCTTCCAAGCATTGTGCAGGCATTAGCTCATTTAATCCTCATGACAGTCACTCAGGTATCAGCCCCATTTTACAGATGGTAAAACTTAGGCTCAGAGAAGTTAATCCATTTTCCCAAGGTCACATAGCTGGTCAGTACCAGAGCCAGGATTTGATTCCAGGCAGTTCACACTTTTAAGCACTATACTATATCGCTTCATAAAACACCTATTAACTTCAAGAGCTCTCAGTCTTGAAGGAATGCCATGGGGGCATCACCTCAATTCCTCCAGGAAGGCAAGGGGTATTCTAACCTCATGTTGAGATTGGGGTTTGTCCTCTTGAGTGGAAAGGCCCTCACTGGTGCAAGGCTGGTCCTGACCTGTTGGTAATTTCAGGCCTGGACCAGATGAGATCCTTCAGGCTCTGACCACCTTGCCAGTCTTGCCTGACACCCTTATTCTAAATGACTTCTCCTCAAACCTCTCTGGGGTAGTTTGGAGAAATACAAGAAGGATTCATGGTCGTTCCACAACTGGCATGGTTCTTGACACAAAGCAGGGCAAGTTGGAAGTTAAATGAATAAATGAATGAACAAATGAATGAATGAAGAGCCCCCTCAGTGGCTCTTCGCAGGTAGTAGAGCATAGTGGTTACGCATTGGCTTCTGTGTCAAGACAGCCTAGGTTCAAATCCTGACTTGACCAATTACCAGCTAAGTGGCTGTTTCTGAATCTAGTTCCCCCACCTCCTTCTTAGAGCTGTTTGAAGGGTAGAGATAAGAGCTATAAGGCACTTAGGATGGTCCCTGGCATACAATAAGCACTTAATAATTAGTAGCTCATGTTGACTTTCTGGAAGTCTCTGAGAACCTAATAAACACTTTGGACCATCTCCCTAGAATAATGCACCAAGCTGCCCAATTTTCCATATAAGAGCAGCAGGGAACCTCTAAAGACTGGACCCCACATTTAAGAGTCTGGCTCCAGGTGCCCTCATAGGAATGATATTGGGAGACACGGTGGTATTTGCCCTTCCGCTTTGCCTACTTCTGCCCCCAAGACCTTTGGAAGGGGGCGGTTTGGGAAGAGGAGGTCCCAAAGCCTTGGGGACAAGGGGAGGGCTCCCTTGCAACAATTCCCCCACAGCCATTGGCATCTTGAGTCTGTCTGATTCCACCCTCTCCTCCTCCCTCTAAAAGCCAGAGATGGGGTGGGTAAGGCTAGGGTAGCTACCAGCTTTAGATCAGCTTGGACAGGGGAGAGAGGTGGGGGGTTCAGGAGAAAGTAAGGAACCCCAGCTGTTGAACAGCCACCCAGTCAGGCATGGGCTGGGAGACCTCCGCAACCGTCTTCTCCTTCACTGCGTAGGTAAGACTGCATGTGTCTGAGGAGTTAATAGCCCCGTTAGCAGATGAGAAAGCAGGCTCAGAGACAGGGATGGGTGTGTAGGGGGAAGAAGCGCAGGGCCCTTCAGCCCTTAAGTGATTGAGTTGTAAATGCAACCGGAGCCTGTCTCGCTCCAATGCCCTGTTCTCTTCTCCCCACCAGGTTGCCTCAGGGGGAAGGAATGGCTCCCAAACCAGCTGAGCTCAGCCTTGTCCTGTAGGTGGGCATTCAGTGTAAAGGGCCTCAGATACCTAGGCATGGGCACCCACCTCCTGCCCCATTCAGGTCTCAGGCAGGCTGTACTGGGAGCAGCAGCCACCCATCTGGAGCGGGTGGTGAAGCCACAGCTGAGTTTATGAAGAGCAAAAGATGACTCCAGCTGCACAGGAAACTCAGTAACCCTGATTATGTGTTTATTCTTTCCCTTCCCTGCCTCCTGTGCCCTCCCTCCTACCTCCTTCTCTTCTTTCTTCCTGCCTCCCCCTTTCTGCCTTTCCTCCTTCTATTGCCCCTCAAATCTGCCTGCTGCCAGCTGCCCTCCACCCTCCTTTGCTCTTTTCCCAGCCTCATCCCGGCCAGCTGGTTCTACATGGCCCCTTGTTCTCCCCCTCTAGAGGCAGGGGCTTCTCAAGCACCACAAGAAGAGGCACCAAACCTCCATCCCTCTGGTAGACAGCCACAAAGCTAGAGGCAACCCTAAAGGTGAGCTTGTCCAGCCCTACTCTCCCCTTTTTATAATAGATGAGGAGACTGAGGCCAGAGGGATGGAGTCAAACAGCTATAATTAAACAGCTACAATAGGGCCAGAAGTAGAATTCCGGATGCCCATGGCAAGACTTCAGGGGCATCAGTGACATGATACCGTGGGTGCTGGAGGAGGTGCCAGGGACTTTCCACCTCTGGGCCGTGCTGCCACCAATAAGTCTCATTACTAATGGACTCCCAGTCAACTCCTCCTGTTTGCCAAGATTCCTAGAGCTACAGACTATCAGAGGCCACAGGACCCATTGAGGTCATCTAGTCCAACCACTTGTCATATTGGATCCAGGGGCAAGTGGGAGCAGATATCAACTGGCCTTAACCCTTGGCCCAGGAAGGAACACGGCACCAGACTCAGACACAGGAGCAAGTCAGAAGTGTAGACACAGCATAGCATTCCAGCCAGCCAGGGTTCGAATCTTAGTTTAACAGCGCATAGGTGGTGAGGCCTTGGGCATGTTGCCAATTCCTGTCTCTTATTTTCCCACCTTACAAAATTGAGTGATCATAGCACTTACCCCATAGGGTAGTTATGAAGATTGCATGGGTTAATACTTGCGAAGCACTCAGAATAGGGTCTGGCGCATGGGAAGTGCCACATACATTTTGGCACTCATCATTATTCAACCTCATAAGGAACTCTTATATCGCCAACAAAAAAAAAGTGCCCAGTAAGAAGCCTCCATGGGCCTATTATAATGATTCACCAACAATCGAGGTTGCCCAGTAGCAGGGCTGAGAGTGCCCACTGTAATGATGCAACAGGAAGGCTATTGCCCGAGACAGTCCTTGCAAGATCTACTTTACTGATTCACTCAAAACAGTTGGAAACTATCAGGTTGAACTGTATGAAACTGTCAATATTTGATCATTTCTGACCTACAAAAATGGTTATTTCACATGGTTTAGCCTAATAGCAAGGTTCATTTTGGGGCGGGTAAGGGATGGTTCAGCCTCCACTTATTTCTTACCTCTTCAGTTGAGGGAAG
Organism: Papio anubis; assembly: GCF_008728515.1. Classification (NCBI taxonomy): domain Eukaryota; kingdom Metazoa; phylum Chordata; class Mammalia; order Primates; family Cercopithecidae; genus Papio; species Papio anubis. Next base: position 82,691,004 of record NC_044996.1, on the reverse strand, counting down.
GGAGTTGCTAAGCATATTTGATTCATTTCTATAAAGAGTCAATAGGTAGTTTCTAGTAGGTGTTTCTAAAGTGCTTAACAACTGCTTCCTTGAGAAGTTGAAACTCCTCCTGGAACCAATTTTGCATTGTGAGAGACCTTGATAAATAAAGCCAAGAGGGGATTTTAGCCAAAAAAAAAAAAAAAAAAAAAAAAAGAAACCTTTATTTTTAGCTGTCTGAAGATGAGTGGTGAGTAATCAATGATACCGATGTCATTTCTGGAAGTCCTGGAAGGCACCAGGGACCACTGGAGATGGGTTTGAGACACTGGGATACTGCCCAGGCAACAGAGTAGAAGAGAAGGGGACAGGGTCACTGCCATCTCTGCCCTGGGATGGCTTCCAGGTTTGTGGAAAATGGCTCAGGGCAGAAGCATGTGTAGGGTGCGTATACATCCTCTCTCATCTGTATCTTGCTGCTAGTTTTAGTAGTATCAATGACATGCTGTGTTCCCTCTGACCCTCAGTTTCTTCCCTATGAGCTCCAGGAAGTCAAAGACCACATCCATCTTGTTATCACTGAATCCCCAGGACTTAGCACATTGCTGGGCGCAACTAAGCATTCAATAAATGTTTTCTGGATTTATTAATTAATGAAACAATGAAGCAAGTGGATTCTGTCTCGCCTAGTGATCATGGTTTCCAGGTGGAAACAGTGACATACTGTGAAAATCCTTTCCAAGAACTTGAAGTGGCACCCAAATGCCTGGGGATTTTATCAATGCGGTGGCCGTGATGTTGATCAAAGCTCCCTGAAGCAGATGGGGACGGAGCTCTAAGAATGATGAAAGCCACAGAAGAAGAGGAGGCTGAAGGAGCAGGACACGGCCACTTTGGGGTCCACAAAATATTAGTCTGTGTCGGTAGCTCCACTGAAGGGTGACAAAACAAATTATCTGCAGCAAGAGGGATTTAGGTCAGACCTTCTAGACACCCTGGGGAGGTGAGGCAGGGTGAAGACTTCCCTCCCTGAACAAACAGAAAGCTTCAATTCTCATCACACCACCCCTAACTACTTACTGGCAGCGAGGCTCCAGCTAATTCCTTCCCCTCTCTGGGCCTCAGTTTCCCCATCTATAGCTGGAGGTGGGGGACAGCGGTAAACTCCATGGTCTCTATGGTTCCTTCCAGCTCTTAAAGTCTGGAATTCTGTCTGGAGGCTGGGCTGAGCTGGCATAACTTCAGAAGGCTGTAGACGGCCATAAAAGTGGTGGGATCCCTGGGGATGGAGAATCCTGCAGGGAAGCCCCCTCCCCCAGCCCTTCACCTCCTGCCCTTTTAACTGCTGCAACCACAACCCTCCCCTGCTCTCCCAGGTTCCTCCTCCCCAAACCCCCACAGCTCTGTCTGAAGGCCCCATTCTCTGACCAGCTTTGTTTGCTTTTAATAAAGTTAATCGCACTCCTAATTTGTATGTAATGAAAAGATAAAAGGGAGACATGGGGGCGAACCTTCCATTGGAGTGGGAGCAGTCCAGGTCCAGGGCCGACAGCCGCCTCCCCACCTCCGCCCTCACCACTGCCTTGCCCATCTGAGTCTGAGCAGGGGCTGCTGTCTGGGCGCCAGCCCGGCCCAGTTGTCCCTGCAGCTCCCCCAGGGAAGCCTCCTGGGGTCTGCTTGATCTGCCTTTCCCTGTGCCTTTCGTGGAGGACAAAGAATCCCCATGTGTAAGTCCTGACGGCACCCCACGGTTCACCTCTGTAGGATTCCCCATACTCCCAGCCATTCAGTTCCTTGAAGGCAGGGGCTGGCTCCTGGCTAGGAACACAGCAAGTAGCAGCAAAATTTGATTCCTCCACTCTTGACTGTGTCCTCATTTGGTCTCTGCGATTGCGTTGGATTCCTCAATGAGAATAAAAAAGAATATACTGTAGGGGGTGGAGGGTTACCTATTAAATTTTACTCACCTGTGGGTCAACACTTCTATCCACTCAGCCATTTCTTACCCCCTTACACGGCTCACAAGCCCTACTCAAATGGTTGGTTACCCCAGGGTCCTCATTCTTATCCCAGCCCTGCCACCTGCATGTGACCTTGGGTCCACACTTTTTGCTTCCCTGGTCCTCAGCCTCCCCATCTACCTCAGAGGCGAGTCAAAAGGTTGGCGGTAGATGGAAGGATGGCTTAAGCCTAAGATCAGGGTGCATAAGTCCCAGCATGCTGAAGCAGCTCTGGGGAGCTGCTCCCCAGGGAGGCCAATCCCCCAAAAAAGAAGCCTGGCACCCAGGGTTATTCCCCCTGCACCCACCCGCCCCCAAAGGCAGTGTCCATGGGAAACTACCCCCTGTGGTGGTGGTTTGGGGGACGATGTTCATGGGGAGATAAGGAAGGAAACCCAGGCTCCCCATGGGGAATGCTCAATGACACAATTCAGTGAGGACTGTGGCAAGGGATAGAGGCAGCAGGGGTCACCTCTATCTCCAGCCCTTGTTTCAGAGGCCCATGTCCCAGATCCTTGACCATTCACAATAGAGGGACAGAGGTGAGGCCGATGGGGATTGGGAGTGGCTTGGTGCACAGGGAAGAAGTCAGGCTAAAGAACAAGCAGCCCTTCTCCTGCCATCCCAGGTCTAGGTCAGGCAGGGCACAGGCTAACCTCAAGACCCAGATGGGGGTATGGAGTCAGCAGCACTGGAGGGGCTCCCAGCATGGCACGCCTGAGCAGCAATCTGGAAGCTATTGGGCTGGTACATTTCTGCCGATCCACCGCGAATGCCATGCCCAGTTCATTTCCTCTAAGGAAACACAACCTCGGGGGATAATTAGAGCTTCTTTGCGTACACAATCCCATATTGTTTATCCAACACAAATTAAAAAACGTGGGCCCCAAGAACATGGAGCAGAGAGATAAAGGAACCTCCTCCTCCTCCTCCTCTTCCTCCTCCTCCTCCTCTTCCTCCCCCTCCCCTCTCGCTCCCTCCCAGCTGGATCTCATTACCCTGACCCTCCAGGCCAAGGCCAAGCTCCAGCCCCAGCCCCAGCCTCACCCCTATCCTGCCAGGTCCTGCTCCTCAGACCCGGACCCTCCAAGTCAGGGCCTGGGATCCTCCCCACCCTTGCCCCTGTGTCTGCCTGTAGTGAGAGGTGGCTCCGGCATAGGCTTCTCTGTCCAAGGGTGCTGGGCAGAGTCACCATTTTGTCCCTGTGTCCTCTCAAGGACCCTCCCACTGAGAAATGTGGGAAACACCAGCCCGGAAACGCAACTCAGCACCAAGAAGCAGAGGCAGGGCCTGTGCCCTGGGGCTTTCTGGGAAGGAAGGGCTGGCTCTCTTGGCCCTGGCCTTGGCCCTAGTTCCCTTCCACTGCCCAGATGTGCTCCACCCAGACAACAGGGAGCCCAGTCATCCTGGCCTGGGGGCCCCCTTCACAAAGCCCGGCCCCTCTCCCCCCAGGGCTCAGCCCAACAAAGGAGGATTCTCAGGCAAGGCGACTCCGGGTGGGAGGAAGGAGGGTTGTGGGTGGAAAATCGCTTCAGAACCCAAGGTTGGCCATCTCCATGAAAGCCCTATTATTGCTTGGGTAGTGAAACGTCTTGCTCAGCATGGCCAATTCAGCTCCCCTCACTTCCCTGTCTCCCCCTAGGAATAGCTCCACATTCCAACACTGCACAGCCAGCCTTTTCCAACTATGGGGAGGCGGGACAGGAGATGGTATAGGCAGGGAGGGGTTGGGGAGGAAGAAGGGTTGCCCAGGAGAACTCACCTTCCCCAAGCCTTTGCTTCCTTAGAGGGCAGAGATGGCCCCACAAAAGTTAATTCATCATTAGGTGTGACCTTCCTGTTTCTCTTACATCGCAGCCTACTTCCTGGGGGGACCTTGTTCCAGGAAGGCCTGCTGGACTTTGCTTGCGGGCTGGGAAGGTGTCCTCCTACCCACTGGCCACTAAGCAGTATGGCATCTCTCCCTGCCAGGGCCAGGGACCAGCATGGCCAGGCCTCTCTGTTCTGCATTCCGACCCCTCCCCTACCTCAATCACTAAGAAGGCCAGAGGGTCGGGAGGCCAGCCCTCCCACCCTTCCGCAGGCACAGAGCAGGGAGATGACCGACTGGGTGAGCAGGGAGTTTGACTGGAGGTACAATTTTCTCTGGTTGAAGAGGAAGTTGTGTGAGCTAAGAACACATTCCCTGTCTGGTCTGTTCTTTCACCTCTCCTGGTAATTTTTTTTTCTTCTTCTTCTTTTGGTTTGTCTCTGAGTTGGAAAGAACATGTGCTTGGCAGATTTTTATTTATTAACTCTATAGCTTGCTCTCTCGTGCGCTCTCTCTCTCTCATTCTCTTTCTCTCTCTGTCTCTGTCTCTCTTTTTTTCGCTTGCTTGACAGAATTTAGATTAGACAAAACATGAGCTCATTTCTGCCTGAGAAAAAAAAGCAAACCACTCCCCCTCCCCCTCCCCCACCCTCTCCTCTTCTTCCCAGCCTCACCCACCTCCACTCACCAGGCAGGGGTGGGGAGGGCTTGCAGGGCTCACCCAGACATCATCTCTAAGTTAGGTCTTGGGGTGCCATTGCCCCCATGTTGCGCCAGCTCCCAGCTCTGGAGGAGAGACAGTCTCACAGTCTTGAAGTCATAGGCCTGCCACCCACAGTTGGCTAAGGGTAGGAGGCAGAGGGGTGACCCGGAAAAGACATACCTGGAGTTCTGAGGGTAGGTTGGCAAAGTGGGCCCTGCCAGGGTTGGCCAGGTTCCTGGCAGCATCGCACAAGCACCCAGGCCCCAGACCCCGATGCCACTTGGGCCCCTCTCTCACTCACCTTCCTTTATTTTCACTCCCATAGATATTCCTGGACCGTTGTTACCACTTCCCATCATCATCAGGCCACCTAACCAGAGTCCTGTTTCTTTAGCCCGTCCCCTCTGAACACTTGCTGGGGGCCCCCTCCCTGAACTGCTGACTAAACTACTGAAGGCCCTTGTTTCTTCATGGATCATCAGGCATACGGGCATATGGGGTGGTGGCTTGGGAAGCCCATCTGAGTTGAAATCCCAGCTTTATCATTTACTTGCCGGGTGTTGGTCTAATCATTTCCCCTCACTAAACCTCAGTTTCTTGTCTGAGAAACAGGGATAATAAGATCTGTATTATAAAGTTGTCATGGGATTTAAATAACATTGGAATCCATTTTGGCCAGGTACAGTAGCTGATACCTGTAATCCTAGCATTTTAGGAGGCCAATTGGGGAGGATCACTTGAGCCCTGGAGTTTGAGACCAGTCTGGAAAACAAAGTGAGACCCTGTCTCTACCAAAAAATTAAAATTTTAGCCGGGCCTGGTGGCATGTATCTGTAGTCCCAGCTTCTCTGGAGGCTAAGGCAGGAGGATCACTTGAGCCAGGAGTTGGAGGCTGCAGTGAGCTATGATCGCACCACTGCACTCCAGCCTGGGCAATGGAGTGAGACCCTGTCTCTAAAACACACGGACAACGAAAAACCTAACCATTTTGACCTTTTTAAATGAGTGAAAACAAAGAGTAGAGTCCTCGATACATTACAAATAACTGTGCAGTAACTGAAGGAATGACCCCCCTCCTCTTTCTTCTCCTCCTCCTTCTTCTCTCTCCTCACCTCTGAAGAAAATTGGGGTGGAAGGGCAGCAGGAAGGATTGTACTTAGACATGAGAAAGAACTTCCCAGGAATGTAGAAGTTGGGACTTGAAAGAAATGCACACTGGAATCTGTACACATGCCTTTCAGCATACAGCAAAGGACAGCTGCCCAACCCTGGAGGCAGGAGGATGCTGAGTCTTGCCCTGGAGGGTCTGGAGCAGTGGAATGACCATAGACTGTGGTGAGACAGAGCCCTGGGTTTGAATCTTATTTTCACCATTCCTTGTGTGACTGTGGGCAGGTCACTCCCCAGTCTGAGCTTCTGTTCCTCATCTACCTCATCTATGGTGGAAGAACAACTTCCCTCCTCTCGAAGCCGCTGGGAAGTATCTTTATGAGTTTCTGCGGGCTGCCCAGATGAGTCTTCCTTGTCACTCCAAAGCATCAGGGAGGAAGGCCAGAGGGGGTTTCTGGGGCTGCCCTAGCTGCAGAACCTGCTGGGCCCTCGGGAACCCTCGCGGTTGTCCTGTCAGGCAATGGTTCAGCGCAGTTAGGGCTCCCAGCCCAGGCTCCAGGACTGGTGAGACCCTCAGAGTCAGTGGGCTCCCCCACACTTTACTGTCACCCCCTCCTCAAAGCCCACCAGCCAACTCTCCAGCTGTCCCTAAGCCAAGCAGGGCAGTACTGCTCTTCTAATCTCGTTTTATAAATTAATCCCTCTCTTCCCTTAATCATTTTCATTGCCTGCCTCTGAACCCACTCCAATCCATCTACTGCTCCTGCACTTTCTCCCACATATCATCTCCTTTGTGTCCCTCTGGCTGCAGCGAGAGGCCCCCCACATGGCCTGCCAGTGTCACTGCATTCCCGTCCCCCGGTGAGAGGGTCAACTTCCAGTGCCAGGTGGGCCTGGCCCCTTTGCCTTTGGCCCCTTAGAGACAGCTAAGTGAAGCCGAGATCCAACACACCTGGACCGAAACCCTAAGGCTGACACTTACTTGCTCGGTACCCCCAGGGAAGTCCCTTCACTTCTCTGGGCCTCATCCTCTTCATCTATAAAATGGAGCAACTGGCAGCGACCCAGGTGAGACAAGTGCTTTGCAAAGGGCTGGGCACATTTTAGTCACTCTGTTCACTTTGGGGGAGGACAGGGCTGCACTGACTCTGAGGGGCCCACCAGTCCTGGAGCCTGGGCTGGGAACCCTAACTGCACTGAACCATTGCCTGACAGGACAACCGCGAGGGTTCCCGAGGGCCCAGCAGGTTCTGCAGCTAGGGCAGCCCCAGAAACCCCCTCTGGCCTTCCTCCCTGATGCTTTGGAGTGACAAGGAAGACTCATCAGTTCTCCCCTCGGCCCTGTCTGCTTCTCTTCTCATTCACACCTTGCCCCCTAGCCCTAGAGCTCCCTGGCATGCTTGGCATAGGGCCCCACAGCCCACCATGGCCACAAGCAGGAGCCTCATTCCCCAAGCTGCTGTCAACTTCCATTGGGAATGAAGGGCTTTCCCCCATCACAGAAAGGAAGAAGGCTTGACCTGAAATAGCAGCCTGCAACAGCAAGAGAGGGGCTCTGGGTGTGATGCGCTGGGGGCCCTTGTGGCCCAAAGCTCAAAGGGATGGTCAAGATGCTGAAAGTTACCCTCACTTCCTCTCCTGTGAATCATCTCCTAGATGTTCTCTGGAGAAGGGAACTCCTCTGTTTGGCTGCCTAAGCCTTGGGAGGATAGGGCAAGGTTGAGGGAACTCAGCTTTGTGGAGCACCTACTCTGAATTTTCCCAACAGCCCTGTGAGCCTGGCTGAGGGGATCATATCCCATAACTTGTCCACTTGAGTGCCTATGCCATGTGGGGTGCTTATGGATTCAGCAGCAACAAACGCAGTAGACACAGTTCCCACTACGCTGAGCTTACCATGCAGAGAATGGTAGAGCAGCTTCTGAACCCTGGTCTGTCTGATGCCAACACCTGTGCTAATAACCACTACACTAAGATGCCCCATGTTTCAGACAATGAAAAGAAAAAACCTTTCTAGTTGTATGACAAAAGAGGTGGCTGACAGTGATCGAGAGGCTTCTCAGGACCAGTCCGAGCACTCTAGGAGCTGATAATCTACAGGAGTGACATGGCAAGGATAGGAATAGGGCAGTGGGGACACAAGGGAGCAAGTCCTGTCTGCAGGAGTGGGGCAAGGCTTGGTGAGCCAGAACTTTTAAGATGGCTCTTAAAGGATACATAAGAACTAAGAGTTGGCCAAGCTGACAAGGGAGAAAATGACATCATAGATGGACACAACTCTAGTAAGTGCCAGAGCTAGTGCCAGCAGACCCATGACAGTGGGACCCCCACCCCTCTTTCCCTGTCAGCTGCATGCAGGCCCCCACCTGGGGGAGGGGGCAGTTTAGAGGAACCTGGGCTCCTATCTCTGCTTTGCTCTTTCTTGGATGTCTGGCCTTCGACAATCACTTCTCTCTGAGCCTCAGTTCTGCAATCTAAATGCTGGGCACCCAGTCAGTGTGAGATAATAGACAGCTATTTTAACTGGTATCTTATTATTATTGTTATCTTCATCAATATCTTCACTAAAACTCATCTCAAAATGACCACATTGTAGGGTGTCTGCCCCAGCCCCACCTTGATCTGCCTGCATTTTCCCTTGCCCCACATTTTCTCACCTACCTTTAATTCACCCTGAGCCCCACCTCTGCCTCTTCTATAACAGACTGGCTTGGCTCTGGCTGAAGTCCAAAAGGTCAGGCCCTAGCAAGCTCCTAGCAGACTTTAGAGCACTTAGCATCCTTTCTGCCAGTCCCCCACCATTTTCGGGGAAAAAAAGGTGGAACAGGAAGAGATTTTTCTCTCCCTGCTCCAATTGGGATGGGTTCTGCTGCACAGATTGCATGATCTGGGCTGAGGTCTGTCTTCTTCATCTGCTTTGTCCACCCCAGGATGAAAGGAAGAGAGAGTTATTTTGGGTGAGAGTCTGGATGCAAAACTATTCTCCCCTCCCACCCTCACCCACCATAGCCCACTCAAGACCTCCACCACTGACAGCCAAAGGCAGCCCCTTCTGAGTAGCACAAGGTCAACCCTCCCCGAACTCGTTGCATTGCTGAGGCCTGGCCTCCCTCAGGCTTCTCCCAGGCCAGGGACGCTGGGAGGAGGCAGTGAGGGAGGTTGTTGTGGAGGGGGGGATCCGGGGCCAGAAGTCCAGCCTGGTTCTGATTTCCCTGGCTAGGGCTGGGAACTAGAGTCTGGTCTGTCTTCAGTCCCTAGCCCCCCCCCCCCCCCACCCACCTTGTGCAACGCTTCTCTGCTTTCAGGAGCGGCCCATAACCGCAAACACATTTGCTAATGCAGCTAGCTGGCCTGCCCTGGGACAGCTGGCTGGGCCCTGTGCCTGGGGCCAGGCCAGGCAAAGGGCAGGGGGCCTGGCTGGGAAAGGGGCCTGAGGCTTCTCCTCCTCCTCTGCTAAGCCGCCTGCATAGCCATGGTCACTGCCTCTCTGACTCCACAGCCCCTCTCTACTATGACTCCTTCTAGGGCTAAGTAGGATATCAGAGAAACTGAGGCCACTAGAGAAGGATTGCATGATGGTTGCATACTGTCCAGCCCAAGAATGGGGCAGCCAGACATGCTCTTTGGCCAAGAAAACACTTTGCCTGCCTGAGCTAAGGGGGTTTCTTGGCCTGAGCCCTCCCACATAGCATCTCCTTCTGAGAGGAGCCACCTATAGGAATGGAAAATACAGGGCTCAGGGAGGGCTGCGGGCTTATAGGTTGCTCAGGAGGGCAAGAGCGGAGGAAGGCTGGAACTTCCCATCTCTGCCACTATGAGACTTGGGTAATCACTTCCTTTCTCTGAGCCTCAGTTTCTCCATCCTGCCCTGATTACCTCACAGACTTGCGATATGGGAATGAATAGGCAAGTGTCTTATAAACTGCAAAGCTCTGTACCCATGAAAATAAATTATTCTACCAGACCATACACTCTAGAAGGGCTGGAATCGTGTCTGAGCTAACCTCTATGTCCCCTGTGATCCAGCCCTGGGTGCCACTGTAGGGGATGGCTAGAGAGATGAGCCTGGGGACTGAGAGACACAAGTCAGTGCTAGCTTTTGTCAACCCTCAGTTCACGCAGCCTCTGGGAACTAAGACTGAGTCCTGGGGTCCCTGGGTTCCGGAGCTGGAGCTGTGACTGTAGCCCACCCCCACCCAGACAGCCATCCCAAGGCCCCAGACTCACTCAGCTGCCCACATCCACCCTCCCCCCACTCCTCCCATCACACGCAAGGCATGCAGCTCAGCTTCCCCCTGCCAAGACAACCCCACCCTGGTCCCATAGCCCCTCTCCAAAGACAGGGGCCTTTCTCTGCCACGTTCCTGGAGGCTTTTCCACTTAACAGGGCCTTGAAATCCATTTGCTGCAGACTGTGAACTTCCTTTCCATGCTCTTGCCCGCTGGCCCTCTTCTAGGCTGACCACCCCCCCACTCCCACCCCCACACTGGCGTCCGCCAGCTCATGGCCTAGCAGCTGTCACAATGATCTTCCCCTACTCAGGCCTCTGGGGCAAAGCAGGGGGCACCTGGAGGAGGTATTTGGGGCCTAGGAAGCAGCAGCAGCCTGGACTAAGAAAGCGGGCTAAAAGCTCACTTTCTAGGAGTGTTCTGAGCTCCAGCCTAGCCAGCCTGCTAGAGAAGGAAGCCACCTCCTTTAAGACTCTAAAGTCACAGAGAGACTGGGCACTGTAGCTCAGACCTGTAATCTCAAAACTTTGAGAGGCCTAGGAAGGAGGATAGCTTGAAGCCAGGAATTCTAGACCAGCCTGGGCAACACAGCGAGATCACATCTTTATTAAAGCTTAAAAAAATAGCTGGGTATGGTGGTGCATGCCTGTAGTCTCAGCTACCCAGAAGGCTGAAGCAAGAGATCACTTGAGCCCAAGAGGTTAATGCTACAGTGAGCCATGATTGTACCACTGCACTCCAGCCTGAGTGACAGGGCAAGACCCTATCTTGAAAATAAAATATACAATAAAATAAAATAAAATAAAATAAAATGCCACCAAGGCATTTCTCCTTAGATAACACCTCCATCCCTTATGGCCTTTGCCCTTGTGTCCTCATGGCCCTCCTTCATGGCCTTCCCTCATGGCCCACGGTCCATGGCTGTGCTGCTGGTACAGGTACACGACAGTGGCCAGATAACCCTCCAGGCATAGCTGGGAAGGTAGGTATTCTGGGCTCTAGTCCTACCTTAGCTACAATCCATGACCTTGATTGTAGCTAAGTCTGGTCTTGATTCCTTTGGAGGCTCCTCCCCGCCCAGCCCTGACATCCTCTTGTTTCCTGAATTCAACTCTGTCCTCTACTTCCCCTGAGAGGTGAATCCCAGGTCTTTGTGCCCTTCTTTCTGGACTCCAAAATTCTTCCATGGTCTGCCACAAAGTTCATTCTCCATTTCACGAGGCCCTCTGAAGCTGGGGAAATGGAAGGCAGCTGACATCCACTGAGCACCTACTAAGGCCAGGCATTTTCATACTTTCTACCTCATTTTCATATTAATATCTTCACAGTACCTGCTAAGGAAACTGAGGCTCAAAATGGAGAAATGACCCATAGGCCCAAGGCCAAGAAATGGTGGCACCACAACTTGAGCCTGGGTAGTTGGACCCTCTCATCTGTGTTCTTTCCTCGTCCCCTTCACATGCCCATGCCTGCACACCAATGTCCTCTTGTCACAGAAAGAGATCCAGTTCATCCATACTTGCTTTGCAGCAGCTGGTCATAGAGCTTCAGATCCTGCTCAGGTTTCAAATGGTGAAACTTTGTGCTGACCCGTGTGCAGCCTGTGACCTACTCTGGCCCGAGGCTCCATCTCAGCTCTATTTCCCTAAAATTTTATTATTCTAAAGCTAAAGCCAGAGTGAAGAAAAAAAGCGTGCACCAAGGACAGAGCACTTGGAAGAGGGAGGGAACGCCTTGTGTGTCTCAAGTTATCCAACCTGCTGAACACCGATTGTGTGTCAACAACTGGTAGCCAGTTTCACACACCTTCTCTTGTTTAAATACAACAACCCTTTGGGCAAGCAACAATCTTGGCCTTTTTATAGGTGAGAGACTGAGGCACAGACAGAAGAAGTAATTTGCCCAAGACCACACAATGAGAAAGTAGCATGGTATTTTCCCCATGCCCACTCCTACACCTCAGCCTGGCCTATCCCCAAGGGAGGAAAGAAATCTTGATTTCTGCAAGAAGAGGCTCCCCCTGTCCCAAAGACCTCAGGCCCAGAAAAAGCACCATGAGCACAGAGAACCTATATGGCAGAGGTCAGGGATACAGTCCTAAGTCAAAGTTTGCCTTATCCCTGCTGCCTGGAGCTCACCCTTGCACTGGCTCTGGGGGATTGCCTGTCTCTCTCCCCATCTGTCTTTCTCATCCTTCCCCACTCTGGTTCTCAGCAGTGAATTTGTGTGAAACCTGGACTGAATTACCACCCATTACCCAACCTGCCTCATTCCAAATCCCTGGCATTAATGCAATCAATGGAGGGGAAGCAGGCTCCCTTCAGCCCCCTGTCTGGCCCGCCCAGCACTGGCTTCCTGGTGCTGCTAAAGCCCTGCGCTCCAGCCCCTCCTCCTCCTTGCATATGTACAGGTCCCACACACCATTCACACATGTGTCTATAGAAACTAAGCAGGTCCTCTATCCACAGAAAAGGCTCTTCTAAAACCTCAATTGAATGAAGACATATACGTGCATATTTATTATTTCAGTGAACGTTTATGGGGCACCAACTCTGTGCCAGGCACTGTTTCAAGGCACTGGAGATACAGCAATGAACAGCCCAAAGTCCTTGTGTTCATGGACTTTAGCATTTATCCAGGGGAAGGGGTGAACAATAAACAAGTAACCATAAATTAACAAGTTAATCCCAGATTGTGACAGGAGCTATGAAGAAAATAAACCAGGCTTATGTAATAATGATGTTAGAGGGGGCTATCTTAGATTGAGTGATCGGGGAAGGCCTCAGTGAGCACATAATGCTTGGGTCGAGACCCAGTTGATAAGAAAAAGCCAGCTACGTGGGAATCTGGGGGAAGGGTTTGATGAAGAAACAGCAGAAAACGTAAAGGCACTGAGGTGGAAATGAACGTGATGGGAAAAAGGGGTAAAAGCTGAAGTTGGAGAGATAGAAAGGGACCATATCACATAAAGCCTTATAAGTCAGGGTAAAGACTATGAGTTTTACTCTATGTGTGATGAGAAGCCATTAAAGGGTTTTAAACATGTTAAAGAGTGCAATTGAATTTGTGTTTTAAGATCACTCTGGCTGCTACAAGGGGTATGGATCATTGAGGGGCAAGGGTAGAAGCAGGGAAATGTATTGCACCAGTCCAGGTGAGAGATGATGGTGGCCTGGCCTAAGCTGGTGGCCAGAGAGAAGCAGATATCAAATGGGTAATTAGCTACAGCAGACTTCAATAGAGGTGTCAGGCTCTTCCTGATTACCTCCAATGGGTGATTCCTCCATATATCCACTTGAATTGTCTAGTTAGGCATCTCAAATATACTCTGGCTACAAAAGAATACTTGATTCCCCATCATCACCACCACCAAACCAGGCGGTTAGAGATACAAGCATGGAGTTTAGGGCAAAGATCAAGATTGAAGATACAAATCTGGGGGAGTCGTTGGCATATAGATGGTATTTAAAGCCATGGGGCTTGATGAGATCATTTATAGAGAAAATATACGTAGAGAAGATGAGAGCATCTAAGACTAAGATCCAACATTTAGAGGAAGAGCCTGCAAAGAACCAGAGAAGGAACAATCAGAGAAATGGGAGGAAAGTCTGAAACAAGGAGAGCATGGCTCCAGGAGGGAGTGGTCAACTATAGCCAATGTTTCTGAGAGGTCCAGAAAAGCAGGGCAGATCGTTGGGGTTGGCAATGTTGGGTCATTGGTGATCTTTGACAAGAGAAATATCAGCGGGCATTGAAATCCGCTAGGGTAGCTAGAGGTGAGAATGAGCTGTGAAGAAGCAGACACATTGAGTGTAGAAATCTGGTGTGAGAGGTCACACTGTGAAGGAAAGCAGAGTGATGGGGCAGAAGCTGGTGGAATGCATGCGTGAAGAAAAAGTAGTAGGGCAGTGGATTGGAGGCCTAAGTGAGGACGAAGCCTTGGTAGGTAAGGGTACTAGAGGGAATAAGAATAATAGGATGTGGGATCAAAAAATGAGATGATTGAAATCAAGATTCTTAAACTCATGTCATTAATTGTGATGGCAAGGTCAAGGGTATGGCCAAGAGAATCAATGACTGAGATGGGATGAAGGGCCAGATCCTTGGAGGTGTGAGGTACTCCAGGAAGAGAAAAGCCAGGGTGGTAGGTCTATGTTAATGAAGAAGTTGCAGGATGCAGGAGTAGAGAGGAGACAGTGAGCCACCTACTGACATCTTCAGTGAATGGGGGGCAGCAACAAATGCAGTCAAAAGATGGCAGCCTTCAGGAGGGGTGGGAGATGAGGCAGTCTTTGGAAGAGCCACCATTTTAGAAGGAGGAAGGAAAACAAGTGGTCTAGAAGCAGCCATGGGAAACAAGGAGGACATCTACCCCATCTCCCTGCCCAGAGGTATGTGGGGTGTGGGAGAAAAATATAGCCCCCCAAAATATAACAGGAGAGTTGTGATCTTGGGGTATACAAATAAAGGAAACGGTCATAAGAGATTGAGCATATGGGGAAGGGACAACAGTTGCTACCCGTAGACCATGGGTCCCAGAAGGCAGAGTGGAATGGTTTGAGGAGCTTGGAAGGAATGTAAGATGAGACCCAAAGTAGGGACTGTACAGAGCAATGGAGAGACTGGAGTTTGGGGGGTGATGGAAGACCAGGAGGCCTGGCTTCTGTGGTGAGCGAGGTAAAGAGGAATATGAGTCCTAATGGGATATAGCAGGATTCCTTCAAGAAAATGGGCTCATCAGGTCAAGCCAGCAGACATGGGGAGGCTGAACGACTGCCTGCCTGCTACTGGCTGGTGGTGCTGAGGCTGAGGGTGAGCTAAGACCTGTAACTAGGGGAAGCTCTGTAGGCCTCCCATATAACCTGCAGGGGGCAGTGTCTCTGTTGAGAGAGAAGACAATTTCAAACAAGCAAAGCATGGAAACACACGTCCAAGCAGCCCCTCATAACTGCATACCCTCAGATACACACTTGTATGCACACAGAGACCCTAGACCAACCCCCTACGAAGCATAAACATGTGGACAAAATCATATGTATATGCAAATGTACATAAGCAGGCATGTACACTTTCGCATGTACCAATGTACACACACAATGCATACAGGCCCAACACACCATGCATAGCCTTATTACCCCATACCATCATATACACGCATGCAAGCACACACCCACCCACACGCACATGCATGCAGAGGCAACCGAGACTGGGTTTTCTTAAGTCTTGCCAAGCCACAGACATCAGAAAATCAAGCTGAAGTTGAACAATCCAACCCAGAAAAGGGGGAGGAGATGAAGGGCGTGAGAATGAGGTGTGTGTTGGGGTAGTCAGGAAGCGGGGAGCAAGGAAGCCAAGTGCTGAGTTAAAAAAAAAAAAAAAAAAAAAAACTAGACCGTTTGGAAAAGGGAAAGCCTTCAGACAGAGCAGGAATGCAGGCTGTAATTAGAATCGCTTCAACCGTCTCTAGATTGGGAGAGGATAGGCAAACTGGTTACACATGCGGTATGGCGATCCCCAGCCCAGATAACACCGGCAAAGCATGTGCACGTGTGCGCATGTGCACATGGGAGCATGCTAGGGCTGTGGAAAATGCACTTAACTGAACCACATTGGACCCTGGGGAAGCCAATGTGAGGTAGCCTCCTTCACTTGCCCCTGCAGCCACTTTCCTTCAGGCTGGACTTCTCACCAGACTCAGGGCCACCACCACAAACATGTGTGTGTCCCCGACAGGGTAGGACTTGCCAAAGGCCACAGAGTGGGCCTAGGGAGTACGTGGTGACGTAGGCACTGGATTGGGAGACAGTATCTCTGAGCTGGAGTCCCAGCTAAGCCACCGACAGGCTGCCTTACTGGGGCCACATTCCTCCCCTGCTCTGGGCCTCTGTAGCCTGAAGGGAGATCTTGGGGTCCTTCCAATCTGGCCCTGAGTATTCATCCAGGACTGTCGGTTCTGAGCAGCTGGAAGGAAGCAAAGGAAAGAGATTTGTGGGGTGCCTGCAAGATGAGGAGCTGGACCGGAAGAGATGTGAGTGTCTCTGGCTCCCCTGGTCCTGGGAAGAGGTTGCACTGAGGGAGAAACTTCACACGCTGGCCTGGCTGGTGTGCTGTGGGCCCCAGGGACTGAAGCAGGCCTAGGGAAGAGGGCCAGGCGGCCACAAACGGAATCCCTCCTATTCCCTCTGGCCCTTCCCTTCCCTTCTTCTCACCTTTCTCCTCCAGGCTTTCTGGGAGGCCTCGGGGCCAGCTGCCATCATCACTAAAAATAGCTGAGGCAGCTTTGGGTGTGAAGGAGCCCCTCTTACTTGCAGAGTCCCAGAGGCCTGGCAGGTGGCAGTTGGTATCTATGGCCCCTCCAAGCCTGAGAGATCAGATTATCCTTTTCAAGGAGAAATCTTGCAAGCCCCAGTTCCAGCCAAAAGCTTAGGTTCCCCATGCACTGCCCTCTTTGTTCTTTGTTCCCCAGTATCCCAGCGACTCCAACTTAGAGCCTCACACAGTGGGTAGCCTGGATCCTGGTGCTCAGAGAACTATAATAATAACAATGATAATAATAATGGTTAACACTTATTGAAAATTACTGTGTGTCAGGCACTTTGCCAAATGCTTTGCGTGTATTAACTCATGACTCTTCACAACAACCCTTTGAGGTAGGTCCTGTATCCCCATTTTATAGGTGAACAAACTGAGGCACAGACAGCTTAAGTACATTACCCACGGTTACACAGCTAGCAAGCGGTAGAATGAGGATGCTTTTTATTCTTTTAATCGCAGATTCCTTCAGGGAGAGAAAAATTCTGATAACGATAATAGTAATAGTTAATATTTATTCATCTTCACAGGCATTGGGCAGCTGAAAGAGCCTCGAAGCTAAAGGGATGAAGGGTTAAATCCTTGGTTTGCCCCTCACTAGCTGTGTGACTGAGCAAATGCCTTCCCCTTTCATAGCTTCTTGAGTTTCCTCATCTGTAAAATAGAAATAATCACAACAGCTGACTCTCAGAGTGGCGACAGGATTGTAGGAGACGATGTGTGAGGAGGTACTTAGCACAGAGGAGCTCACATCGCCCTCTTGCCCCTTCTGAAAGATACCTGGGGCTTTTTGTCTCATTCTCTCCAGTGGCCGGGTGGAGACCACCTGAAGTCCTGAGCCCAGGCTGTTCTTTCCACGTGGCACTAACGGCTCAGTGCCCAGGGCCTCCGGGCTTTTCAGGGGCCTGTGAAAACATGTGAGCCTCAAGAAAATTTATTGGCTCTAAAATATGAAAAGAAAACAGCAGAATTGGAATTAATAAATGTTCTATTATATGTCTACAAAATGTAATATAATACCAACCTCATTAATTGTTAAATTTAGTATTGCTAAAAATTTCATTACATTTGAAAACAATTTGTTGGTTAGATTTCCTCACTTTGCAAGAATTCCCAAGTATGCACAGTGATTACAAAGAAATCAGAGCCAATTGGGAATGAAACGAGTTACTCATAGGCAAATAATTTCGAAAGCGGAATTATAAAAATCCTTTGAAATATTTTATAGCAAAAATTACATTTAATATGGGATGTGGGAGCATTTTCATATATATGACATGCTGTGGGGTGAAGCCTCTAAAAGTGAGAGTGCCTAGGGCCTGCCCCAAGAGAGAGGAAACAAGAGCCCCTCTGAGGCACACTGGGATGGGGGAAGCATCCATGCACCATGGTGGGCATCTACCGCTCTGGTTGTTCCCCTCATCTCCTAAAAAAAAAAAACAAAAACAAAAACAAAAAACAAACAACCAAACAAACAAAAAAACACCAACCAAAAAACCACCCTGGCCCGTATAGGCGCTGGCAGAATGGCCCTTGTGGAGCAGCCCTTTCATGTACTGCCCTCGGTTCTTATCAAAGACCCTTTCAAGAAACAGGCATGCCTGTGTGCCTCTCATAATCAGGAAGAGAAATAAACATTATCTGACTAAAATTGAGAAGAAAACAACCATGTGTAAACGGTGTCTGTTGGGTTGTCAAGTCATTGCCCAGGACATTGTCCACTGGGCTGCTCAGTGCCCCCCCAGACAAGGGCCCACATGAGGTGTTTCTCTCCCAATTTAGCACTAGCATAAACTTGGGGTCCCTTGAGTACCTGTCAGTTTCTTCCTCTCCGATACCGAAAGCGGCAGAATGATCTGCTTCTGGCTGGCTCACAATGGGAGACCGCCCCTGCACAGGCAGGGAGTGAGAAGCACACAGGCCACCACTTACTTCTACGTGACCTCGGCCAGGTCCCTCCCCACTGAGCCTCATGTGCAACACGGGGTTAAGTCACAGGGTTACCGTGAGGATGCACTGAAATAATGAATGTCAAGTGGAAAGAACGGGCCTCCGTACTGTTAAGAACGCCAGGTTGGGAGCGGATTTGCTCTCAACTGCTGGGACTTGATGACTCAGGCCTCCCACCCCAAGATGCCTATCTGCTCTGCAGGATCTCTGACATCCCAGCTCTGTGACCAACACATGCCAGCAACTTGACGAGGTCAAGCCTCTCCCTTGTCAAATCTGCATGCCCATGGATCACCGATGAGCTGGGAAGATTCCACCATGGCTTCCAGCTTTCTGGGAGCTAAGATGACTCATTCTCACCTAGGCTTGAAGTCCCCTCTCTCGCTAGTTAACGTTTTCCTGGTTTCTGATTTCTGTCCTCTCCTCCTTACCTCTTCAATGCAAAAACACAGTGAGGATACAGTTCCGCCAAGAGCTCTTTGTCCTACTTACTGCTGTGGCCAATGCAGGGATGAACGAGCCCAAGCAAGAGGCTGGTGGCATAATGCCAGCTCATCAATGGCAGACAGCATTGGGGCTAATCCACCATCTGCAGCTGGGCCACCCACTCTCCAGGCCAAACACCTTGCTACCAGCTCAGAAAAGGCTCCACCCACTCTTTTGAATGCCATTTCTCCACTGCCCCATCCTCTCTCCCTCAACCCATCCTCTGCCTCCTCTTGTCCCCCACACGCCACTAGCCTTCCCTCCTTTGTGCTTTTACCACTTTGTATGTGCCTCCATTGTGGTCCTTAGCAGCTCTTGGCTCCTTGGAACAGCATGTCTGGGCTCTCACCTCTGCCTCTCTCCGACCACCTCAAGAACAGAGCTTGTGTGGTTTCATCTCTCCGTCTTTGGTGCCCTGCACAGGGCTTACCATGGGGTGTATCTACTGAAGGAACAGAGTTCAGCATAGGTGAAGGGAACAGGGAGAGAAGTAAGAGTGACTCTGTCCTCTTGGGTTAGTTCTTCCAACTCTGGGCCAGGACTCAGAAGATCTGGGCTCAAATCCCTTACCATTTTTAGTTGTGTGGCCTTAGACAAATCACCTCCCTTTCCTTTGAGCCTCACTTTTAAGACCAGAAAAATGAGGATCCCAGTCCCTCCCCTGCCTCCTGCATGGGCTGTTGTGGAGATCAAATAAGCAAATGATTGAAGAAGTATGTTAGACGTTGTGAACTGCTAAAGTTCCATGTATTTTCCCATCCTGGGAATTCTCTGAGTTCATCCTTGTGAAGAGACTGCAAGCTTCCTGGGAACATGCAGACTGGTCAACTGCACACACAAACACCTGCCCACTAAACCACTCCATTGCAAGGGAAACCCAGTTTGTGTGCTTATCACATGATGACTCACATTTGTACTGTGTGATCCAGTTTACAAACAACATCTAGAGGGCTTTCTGTGCCCTTTCATTACCTTAATACCTGCTTTTCCCCCACGTGTCAGGCAACCTGAGCGCCATTTGGCAGTTGACGATCACTAATAATAAAGGCAGCTAGCACTTACTGAGGACTTACTAAGTTCTGAGTGTTCTGCATTTATTAACTTACTTGACAGGTACCATTATTTTCCCCATTTTTAGAGATGGAAAAACTGAAGGTCAAAGAAGTTAAGTAACTTGCCCAGGATCACAGAATTAGTACACAGCAAAGGTATGGCTTGGTCCTAGGTATTCTAGCTCTAGAGTATGTGAGTTTAATCACTGAGCTGTACTACCAGACAATAAATTGAGGTTCAGAGAGGGGAAGTGACTTGCCCAAGGTCATGCATACAATGGGTTAGTGGCATTGCCTGGATCCTCTAACTCAGATCTTTAGCACTTTCTACAACCTGGACTTTTCTGTTAAATACGTAATGATCTGTAAATGAACATTTCACTGTGCTCTATGGATGGAAGGGAGGTGTTGTATGAGGGAAGCAGATCAGAAATATTTCTTATGCTTCCAATTCAATAAACACTTTTTCTTGCTCTCAAGGAGACCCTAATTATAATATTCAACTGCAGGCACCAGAGGTTCATCCAGTAACTAACAATGGCCTTGGAAACAAAGGAAGGAGTCCTTCACTTTCCTGCTTGGGCTGGACCTGGGAGGGTGGAAGACCTGGGGATGTGGGAGTAAACAGAGAGGCATCTCCAGCAGACGAACTGCCTGAGCAAAAGTGTGGCTGTGGGAAAAGGCCTGATGTGTTCTGGAAATAGTGCTGGGTCCCAGGCCACTACAAGACTTTGTGGAAGAGAAGTGGGGACTTGAATACCAAGCGAAGGAATTGGGACTTCATTTCTGCAAGTGACAAGGAATCCACTTACTTTCTGGTTGCCGAGAGAAGCTACACCCAAGGAGTAATTCAAGGGGAATAGACTCAGTCATGATATGTCCCAGCTAGAAAGGACACTGAGACCTTCCAGAGGTGCCAATGACTCAGACAAGGTCAACCAGTGAGATTGTAAGAATCAGGCCTTTTTATTATTATTTTTTTAATTTTTATTTTTTTTGAGACAGAGTCTCGCTCTGTCATCCAGGCTGGAGTGCAGTGGCACGATCTCGGCTCACTGCAAACTCCGCCTCCTGGGTTCAAGTGATTCTTCTGCCTCAGCCTACTGAGTAGCTGGGACTACAGGTGCCCGCCACCACGCCCGGCTAATTTTTGTATTTTTAGTGGAGACGGGGTTTCGCCATATTGGCCAGGCCTCGACCTCCTGAACTTGTGATCTGCACACCTCAGCCTCCCAAAGTGTTGGGATTACAGGTGTGAGCCACTGTGCCTGGCAGGAATCAGGCCTTAAGTTGGATCTCGGCAGACCTTGGAGATTTGTACAAGCAGAGACAAGGGAGGAAGGACCATAAGAGTGGGGAGTCCAGTAAAAGGGAGAAAAGGGACCTGACTTGGAGCAGCCCCACATCCCATCCCTATACCCACCCAGGCTGTCAGGTGTGGCTTTGGGTAGGGGGCTTCCTAAAGGGGTAGTCAAGTCCCTGGAGTCTTCTTGGTTGCCCAGAATCCTGGGCCAAGGCCCACGTCTGGGTGTCGGGGAGGGACCCCAGAGCCATGCCCTTGGTCTCCTTCTCTGCAGGAAGCCCTCAGGGAAGAGCTTGTCAGGGGAATAGAAGGGCTGGCTGGGCCCAGCTGGCCAGGCAAGTGTCCTGGTTTGAGAGAGGCCAGGCCTAACTCAGAGCAGGCAGCTATCCCCAGCTGGTAGGGGAGCCAATTAGAGCCAGGGTTAGGTGGGGTCCTGGTGGCCTCTGCCCTGAGTCCTCCACTCCCAGCTGGCAATCATTAGGTTTGCTCAGAGGATCCCTGTCAGGAGAGGTCGATGCTGGGATGGATCAAGGTGAAGGAGAGGCTGGCACAGAGGACCCCACTACCTAGACCACACACTGAGCCCCCCACCCCACGGCTGCCGGCTACCTTGGGCATGTCAAAAAGACATTTAAAATACCTAGTCAGCCCCTTATCAAGCCATGTGTGCCCACATCCTCCCTGCCCCTCACTTGATAAGCACGTGTCCCGCTGTCATGGGGAAATGTGGGCGCTATAAGCTCACGGGCCTGCCTCTCAGAGCAATGGGCCCATTAGTCAAACAAAAGCTGCTAGGGGAGTGCTCCACTCTGGGACTGGGAACATGGGTTCCAGGAAGCCCCAGGATACATAGTCCCGAGGAAAACATACACAGGGGGCCGGGCGCGGTGGCTCAAGCCTGTAATCCCAGCACTTTGGGAGGCCGAGACGGGCGGATCACGAGGTCAGGAGATCGAGACCATCCTGGCTAACACAGTGAAACCCCGTCTCTACTAAAAATACAAAAAATTAGCCGGGCGTAGTGGCGGCGCCTGTAGTCCCAGCTACTCGGGAGGCTGAGGCAGAAAAATGGCGTAAACCCGGGAGGCGGAGCTTGCAGTGAGCCGAGATCGCGCCACTGCACTCCAGCCTGGGCGACAGAGCGAGACTCCGCCTCAAAAAAAAAAAACAAAAAAAAAAAACATACACAGGGGCTGAAGCCATGCCCCTTCTTCCTCCAACCTTCAGACCCAATGGCCTGTTCTCCAAAGTCCCAATATCCTCATCTGTAAAATGGGCACAATTCCTTCCTCACAGGGCTGTTGTGAAGCTGAAACAAGAGACTGGATACAACATTCCCACCACAGTCCCAAGCACAAAGTAAGTAGTAAGTGCTAGGCCAGCCCACCCACTTTTTGTACCTACAAAAGGGGTCAGGATAAAACTGGTGAAAATCCACCAGTCCATGAAGCACCTACATGTTAGAAGTTGGAGGAGGCGGGGCATATCCTCTGAACTCTGCCTCCTCTGCTCTACTGATGCAGCAGTAGAGGCCAAGAGAGGTTAAGTGACTTATCCAAGACCACATAGCTTATCAGTGGTAGGTCTGGGACTGGAATCCGGGTTGCCTGTATCATAGCACACTAGAGTGCTGCTCATCTCACAGCCCTGATTTGGCCCCTGCAGCAATATTGGGTGTTTTTCCGTACTCCTCTTTTGAATAGGATGTGATGAGGACACCTCTAGGTAATGTCCTGGCAGGGCTGGGCCTGCAGATAGGGGGTCCTCTGCCTTTACTCTGTGCTACAGCAGTGTGGCCCCAGGCAGGCAGAGAGAGAAAGAGAGGGAGAGAGAGATGCTGACTTCAGTGGGCTACCATATCGCATTGCAAGCTCATATCTCATTTGCTGTTCACCAGTCCCTGGCCCCCCTTTTCTTGCTCTTTCCCGGGCAGAGCTGCATGGTTTGCATTATTCCCCTTCCCGCCCACCTCCATCCCCGGATATCTTGGTTCCATATTTTCCACGCTGAGGCTCAGTTTACTCCTGGCTGGGCTCTGGGCCTG
This sequence comes from Papio anubis, assembly GCF_008728515.1. Classification (NCBI taxonomy): domain Eukaryota; kingdom Metazoa; phylum Chordata; class Mammalia; order Primates; family Cercopithecidae; genus Papio; species Papio anubis. The sequence continues at coordinate 82,668,025 of NC_044996.1, read as the reverse complement.
CACCTGGATTCTAAAAGGTCTAGGGGGTTGTGAGAGAGAGAGAGTGTGAACGTGTGTGTGTGTGTGTGTGTGTGTGTGTGTGTGTTTTGAGTGGGGGAATGCTGCTGTTATCCAGCCCTTCTCTCTGTCCTGGGTGCAGGCCACCAGAACATCCTCCCTACCCTCTGCCTTTCACTTTCTGCCTCTAAGATGACAACATTTCTCAGAGTAATGACCACAGACCCCTGCTTCTGAATCACTAGAAATAAGGACTTCCCAGCCCCACCCAGACCTATAGAATCCACATCTCTGGGGCCAGGGCTCAGAAATCTACATTATGACCAGTGTTTCATTCATAAAGATTCTGCTTGATTTTTTGCCTTTAAATCTTCACTGGCAAGGGGTTCATTTTGATACCTGATGTTGATCACTCCTGTCCCAAGTTCACTTAACAAATATTCACTGACCACTCAACATTTTCTGGGTTTAGCTACTAACTCTCTGGCTCTCAGAGCAATGGGCTCATTAGTCAAACAAAAGCTGCTAGGGGAGTGCTCCACTCTGGGACTGGGAACATGGGTTCCAGGCTACTGTCTCTGTTTCCTTTGCCAGCTCCTCTTCCTCTCCTATTCCTTGAATGCTGAAAGGCCCCGGGGCTCAGTCCTTCCCCCTCTTTTTCTGTGCTACCCAGCCTCCCTGCGTGAGCTCATCTTCTGTCAGCTTCAGTTCCTATTTGTGTGCTGAGAATCTCCACCCCAGGTCTCCCACCCAGTCCTCTCCCCCGAGCTGATTCAGCCCCATCCCAGCTTGAATGACCTCCAGGCCCCTCAAATTCAACAGGACCCATACTGAGCTCATCTTCTTCACACACTCAGTGAACTTTCTGAAGCACACATCTGATGACCTCACTCAGAAACCTTCTGGGACTCTCCTTGGCCCACAAGATCAAGTCTATACTCCGTAGCCAAAAGACAGAGCCTGGCCGCTATTTACCTCTCCAGCCTACCCTCTCCCTACTCTCCTCTCCTTGGCCTTCATCCCTGACTGCCCCACTCCAGATCGGATTGGCTGAATAACTCACAGTTCTATAAATGCACCAGGCGCCCCTCACCCTTGGTCCTGCATGTGTCACTTCCACTTCCTGGAACACAGGGGCATAGTGAGAGGAGGACCAAAGGGGACATCTGTCTTTGAGCACCAGTCTATGGGGGTGCTTCTGAGATTCTAGTGGTGGTGTCCTTAGTCAGCATGAGAGGACAAAGGGGGCAGACATTTCCTTAGCACAATTGACTCTAGCTATGCCATTGTTGGCACACCCTTCTCCCACAGCTTCACCAGGCCAAATTCCATTTCCTCTAGGAAGCTTTTCCTTACTCTTCCAGGCTGAACTGTCAGTATGTTAATGATCAGAGATAAACCTCTAGGAATAGTGCCTGATACACACTAAGCACTCAATAAATATTTGTTAATGACTGAGCGAATGTGTTATCTTATTTTCCTCTGTCAACGTATTCTATTATGATCCACAATTTCAAGACTATCTCCCACCTCCACCCTTATCCCATCCCACCCCCACCCCCACTCCAGACTATGTGCTCACCAAGAGCAGGGCAGCATCTTCTCTATATATCCATCCCCAGTGTACAGCAAACAAGAGCAGGTGCTCACCAAATGTTCGATGAATTAGCTTATTGAGACCCCTCTCTGCCTGGCACTAAACTATGTCCTAGGGAAGCAAGCAATGATTAAAAGACAGAGTATCGTGTCCCCTGCTCCTGAGACACTGGAAACTCCAGCTGGCATACTAAGGGTAGACAGGGCAAGTTGTTTGCTTTTTGGAGGCAAACAAAGTGAGGAGGAGAGAGTGGGAAGCTTTCCCAGAAGAGGTAACTTTTGACCAGTGCCTTGTTGGATGTGGAGGGCTTTTCTAGTCTTTGTCTTTGATTATAAAAATCAAGGCTTTTTGGTCAATTAAAGCTAAGTGCTGCTCATTCAATATCTCAGTTAATCCAGATATCAATCCCAAAAATAGGGATTCTCATCATCCCTGGTTTACCAATGACCAAGAGGAGGTGCCCCTGGTCATTCGTGTGGTGAGTAGCGAAGTTGGAACTTGGTCCCAGATTTCCCTGATCCCAGAGTTCACATGCTTACTACCACATCCTCTGCATCCAATTCCATACATATTGTAGACCATTTCAAACACACTATGTTCTAAAAAGAATCCCCAACTTGCCCCATTAGGTAAAGTTAGGCACAGATGCTTCCAGGCCTTTCCTCTTGCTGTTGCCCTAGAAATGAGAGGCAGCAAAGTGTGATGGTTCAGAGCATGGACTCTGGGGCAAGGCCACCCCGGTGTGTGCTCCAGCTCTGCCACTTACAAGCTGTGTGTCACGGAGCAGGAGGCTGTACCTCTCTGGGCCTCTGTTTCTTCATCTGTAAAATGGTGATGATGATAATGATACCGAATTCATAGAAGAATAAATGTTATGTCCATTGTTTAATGCTTATCTATTGTTATGAAGATTAAATAAGGTATAAAACACTTAGAATAGTACTTGGTGAATCTAAAGACAAAAAATATAGTACCTGGAACATAGTAAGTGACCAACAAGTCTAAGTCATTATTAGGTACATTTTCTACAAAAAAAAGGGAACTCTACTAAACATGTAGCTTGCTATTCTGCTTTTTCCTGTGCAGCAGGATTCCGTCAGGTGGAGAAAAGCATTCTAAGCCAGTGGGGAGACATGTACAAGAGCATGGGGGTGGGGAAATATGTGATGTGTGTTAGGAAGATCAGAGAGGGTGGAGATGTAGATGAGGGCTGGATCCCAAGGGCCTCAAAGGCTCCCTTTACATGACAGGACTGGGAAGAAAGCCCAGGACTCCTCAAGACACTGAGAGCACTGCCCTCACATCATAGATCTAGCTTCTCAGCCCTCATCTCAGCTTCTCTGGTAAACCTCTAGCAGGGTTGCTGGAACAGGGACTGGCCTTCCCCAGGCACCAGGGTTTCCACTGTCCAGACAGCTATTTATCTCTGTCTGCCCAGATCCGGCCTCCAGGACTGGTTCGTACTCAGGCATCTAAAGCATTCTCTTCTCCTCAAAAGCCAGAGGCGGGGGGAGGAGGTTGGCAGGGGCAGGGCCCTCTCCACATCTGGAGGTGCCACATTGGGGTGAGCTCACCTCTGAAAGCCAGGATGGGGAAGGCAAGGTGAAGGGGCCAGGGCAGCCTGCCAGGATGGGCTCCCCTTCTCAGCAGAGGTATAATGGGAGCTGACAAGAGCAGCTGTGGGCCTTTGATCTGCCCTTCAGGTATGTGTCCCAGCTCAGGATGGGGAAGCCAGAATGAGGAATGCTGATGAGGGCGGAGATAAGAAAAGATCAGTCCAACCAGGCAGAAAGGGCCTGGGCCACCAGGCCAGGGCGCAGAAGAAGAAGGAGAGAAAAGCCTATGCTAGAGAAAGGCCTGCACAGCTCCAATCAGTGGCTGCCTGACCCCTTCCTTCCCCACAAAGGCGAGAGAGGTTCCTCTGGACTCAGCCAGGCCCCGCTTGCATGGGTGGGGTTCACCCTGCCATGTGGTCTTCATTTCAGGTCTTCACACACACACACACACACACACACACACACACACACAAGTTCCACCTTGCCCGCACCTGGGGAGACATAAGGTGGGCTGAGCTTGGGACTTAAGTCAGCCTCAGCAGGTGAATTGGGGTGGGGGCCTCCTGGAGCTGCCAGCCCTGAGATGAAGGGTCCAGCCCAGGCCCAGTGGGTATTTTTCCAGTTGGCTTTGTCCCAGGAGACACCAGCTTGGCATGGTCTAGAAAGATCCTCAAACCTTTTGATTGCAGATTCTCAGGCCACCAGGACTCCCTCAACAGTGCTCTCCCAAGTGGTCAACCAGCATTTTCTTGAAGAGTGCCAGGGACAGGTTGCTCATCACCTCTCTAGGCAGGCCAACTTGCGGACTTACTTTGTCACACTTGGCACCTCTGGTCACACCTACAGCCCCACCATGAGCTGACTCTGTCTACCTTGCCTTCTGCCTCTTTAAACGAAATCCTCAGACACTGACCCAGAGAAAAGCATATGAGCCCACGGAAAATCAGGCAGCAGAGGGAGAGGAGCCAGCTGCTTATGTGAGATTCTAGGCTCTGATCATTTCTGTTGCAAGCAGACCCTGGTGAGATCCGAACCCAGGCCTCAGGGAGGAAAGCCAACCATAGGGCAATGAGGAAATGGAAGCCCAGAGAAGGGAGGAAGTTGCCCATGGCACATAGCTCTTTTGTAGCCTAGTGGACCATGGTCATTCTGGGTCCATTTCCCAGGCTGGCAGGAACCCTGAACGCCATCCCATTCCACTCCCACCTAATGCCCTGCCAGAGGACTTCTTGCATACCCCTAGCTTTGGGGTGGGGTTGGGGGGACTCAGTACCTTTCCCTTCTTGGACCACTCTAGTTGTCACAAAGTGGTTCCCTATTAAAAGTCTGGAGTCACCTCCCTGGAACCTTCCCCCTTGTGCCTGTTCTGCTTTCTATACTTTTCATAGATGAGGAGGGTACTTGGCCAGGGGGATGGGGTGGAAAGAGCAGTACATTTGAGAGCCAGCCTCCCTGGCTCATCTTTGGATGGTCCCTTCCCCTCCAGATTACATCTGATGATTTTTATTGAGCTCTAAGATTTTTTTGTCAGTGTTCTGCCCTATGACAGCCTTTCAGACTTCTGAGGATGAAGACCACACCTCCCACACTTACTCACAGCTTTCTCTTTTCCAGGATCAACAACTCCAGATTATTCAACTGATCCTTCTAGGGCATGAGTCCCTGTCTCCTCCCTGCCAGGGAACACCCCTCAGTGACAGGGGAAGTGGGGGAATCCAGAGTGACCTATACTCAGAACTGTGTGCTGAGAGGAAGAAGGAGGGAAGGAAACAAATTTGGACTTTCGTCTTCTCTATCTTTATGCAGTCTTCTCCTTGACCTTATAGTTGCTCAGTTGCCCTTATTCCTAAAGCCCCAAGAAGCAAGACCTGAAGCAGACACCTGAGACACTCCTGACGCCTTCTCCCCTCCTGTCAGGGCTGAAACTAAGATCCCCAGGAATCAACCCCCATCCAGTTTCCCTTCCTTCTGGAATCCTGTCTGAAGATCCTCAAAGGCCAGGCCTAGAGATCTTCGACAGAGGCTGGTTTGGGGGAAATGGAATCTGCTTCCATTTAGGAAGTAAGAGCTGGCCACCTTGAACTCCTGGCCAGCCGGCCAGCTACTGCTGCAGCAGCATCAGAGGTGGAGCTGAGATTCCAGGCTAAAGCCTGAGGCTCGGCCCAGAACCCCAGACCCCTGGGACCCTGGCAAGCCCTCCAGGAGATAACAGCATCAGCAGGAGCTTGCAAGTGAAAGAAGTAGGCCAACCTCCTCTCCTGCCCCCTCCTCCTACTCTTCAGGCCGCTGAGGAGTTGGAATGTTGCCCTTTCTCCCTGGGGTGGTCACCTGCTTCCTCCCTACCTGAGCGCTAGAGCTGCTGAGTAGGTGGAGGAGGGCGGGGGAGGGGCTAGGAACACCAGCTAACCTTGGCTTAGAAGAATGTGCGGAACAAGCAGGCCACAGGGCCCCTTTCCCCGCCAAGGACCCAGTGATAAGGAAACGGGGAGGGGGCAGCTGGAGGCAGCAGCAGGAGGGAGAGGGGAGAGTGTAGGAGAATGTGCTGTGTCAGCCAGTTGTGCTCAGGCTCGGCCCTGAACTAACAACTCCCTCCCCTCCCCTCACCCTTTTCCCTCCCTTCCTTCCTTCCCTCCTTCCTCCCTTCCGTCCTTCCCATTCTATGTCTCCATAAGCCTTTCTTTCTGTCTCCATGTTTCTTGGTTTCTTTCTCTCTTTTGTGTCAGCCTGTCTTTCTGCCTGCTTCTGTTTCTCTTTCTGGCCTTTCTGCCTGCCTTTGTCTCTCTTTTTCATCTTTGAACCCACTCTCTGTCTCTCTGGCCCTCTCCCTGGCTCCTTCTCCCTCTGTGTGTGTCTCTGGCTTTACTTCTCTACCTGTCCCTTTCTCTCTCTCTGTTTGCCTTTCTCTAAACCTATCTTCTTCTCTAGATGGGTCCATCTCTCTGTGTCTCTGAGCATGTCTTTCTCTATCTTCTCTATGTCTTCTCTCTCTCTCTCTCTCTGTTTCTCTTTCTGTCTCTCTTCCTCTCTGCCCCACTGCCCTCCTCTGCGATATCTCCCTTTCCCTCCCCTGAGTGGCTCCCAAGAGGCTTTCAGCAGCAGCAGAAGCACCAAGTGTGAAGCCTGGCCCTGTAGTGGGCTGGCCAGCCATGCTTCTGAGCAAGGCCAGGCCCACGGCTGCTTTTCCCAGCAGAGAAGGAGCAAAGAGGGGAAGGAGAAAGGCACCAGCCCCTGCACACAGGATCCTGGGAAAGATTTGGGAAGGAAGGAAGCAACCTTTTGTAGCACCTCTGCTCAGCAACCCTTTTTACCATGTGATGGAAAGACTCTTTTATCCCCATTTTTCAGATGAGGACACTTAGTCTCAGAGAGGGAAGTGACTTGTCCAAGGTCACAGAGTGAGTCTGTGGCAGAGCTGCTGGATTTGAACCCAGCACTTTCTGCCATCGTTTCCCCCTGGGAGAGGGCTTGCCCTTTGGCTTCTCTTAGACCATGCTCTCTAAGTCCACGCTGGCCTCTGCCTGACAGCTCTCTCTAGGATCCTGGTCTTTGGGCTTTCTTAGTAAGAGACCCAGTTGAAAACCTCCTGGGAAGCAGGGCTGGTGAGGTCCAATGCATCACAATGATGTCACCCAAAGCTGACCCCCAGGACAGAAACCCCCAGGGCCTCTTGGGAGACATGGCTGAGAAGATGGCATCTGATGGGGTGACATAGACAGTCTGAGCTGAAGGAACCCTGGGAGCCACACAGTCCAGCCTCACTCACTGCACAGATGGGGAGGTTGAGGCCCATGCATAGGGAGTGAGTCCAGACCACCTCAAGGCACAGCTCTCAGGGGAGCAGGACAACATTTGAAAAGAAAAATTGTCAGGGACTAGTCTGTTCTGTATAAAGAACATGAAAAGTCTACGTAAGCAAATCCACCTCGCTCACTGCCACCAAGCCATTCATATTCCATCTCTGGACAAGGCACTTGGAGAAAAGCCTGGGGCTAGTCCCTGTGCCCAGGCCCTTCTCATCTCTGGGGACGACTGAGGGTAGAGTCAGACTGTCTTCCGGGTCTCATGGTCTGCAGCGCTGGGCTTGCCTGCTCCTTTCCCTGCCAGGGGCGGTATGGAGGCAATACCAGCCCAAGTGGGCAGTGCAGCTGGTGGGAAAGAGCATTTGCTACCGAGACATGATGGGGTGGTTGGGGGGCGGCAGGGATTATGGGAAAAAATGATCATAAAAGAGACAGAGAGAGACAGAGACAGAGAAGGAGAGGCAGAAGGTGTGAGCAGGCTGGGCCTGGGGCCTGTGCACAGGCCTGCAGGGAATTATCAAAGGACAGCGACTGCCTTGGCGGGTCAAAGCAGCACCAGTCTCACTCAAGTAGGGCTTGCTGTTTACACACATAATCTAATTTTGCTTCTCACCACAGGCCTGTGACATTGGTGAGGCTGAGATTACTGCTGTCCCTTTGCCAGAAGGGTAAACCAAGATCCAGGAAAGCAAAACCACTTTAAACTCTGGGGCAGCGAGTGAGCTGCTGACCCAAGCCCTTGAGCAAGCCTCAGGTGGCCTTTGCCACTTTGCCCTCAGTCCTGCTCTGGGAGGCAGTGGCATGTGGGTTCCACTGAAGAATTCTCCAGTGAAGTACAGTCAAAGTAGAGGAGCAGGAGCCAGACTCGCTGGAGGGCATTTAGAGGGAGAGAGAAAATGATTTAGGCAGAAGAGGCATTGGCTGCGAGAGGAAGATGAAAGGATCCAACAGACAGGGCTTGGCTCAGGGATGAGTCAGGCCTCCCGAGATAGTAATCTACAAATATCTCTGAGGTGTAAACAGCCAAGTAGGCTTCAAGGAGGAGGAGGAGGAGGAAGGCAGCAGGAGCTGGAAGGGGAAGGGAGGGGTGGGAAGTAGATTGCCTTGACCAGTCAGTGCAGGGACACCCACCTTGGGAGCTGCGCTGGGAGAGGTAGGCTGAGTCAGGGAGCAGGGCCCTGGAGGACCGCCCTGATGAGCTACAGAATACCTCAGTGGGAGCCCCATCCTGCAAGGGTGCTGACCTCCCACCCTAGGCCCTCCCATGGAGTGGGCAGGCCACTTCCCATTTTCTGCCCCGCTCCCTGGAGAGGGGCTTAGTGCCAACTTGGGTCTCTTCCATCTCTAATAGGACTGACTCTATGAGCACATGCTGCATATTCCCAGGTCTGGGCCTGATTGTCCATCCACACGTACTGCCTCAGGGTTGCTTGGCAGCCCAGGGCTGGGAGCAGGAGCCCACCTTCCTAAGCCTGTCCCCTCCTGCCTCCCAGGGGCCCCAGGTGCCGGGAGACCTGGCTTGCCGGAGCAGGGCTTAGCCCCCTTGCATCAGCTCAGAGAAGAGGCCACACAGAGATGCCACCCACGGAGGGGCAGGGGCCAGAGCCTCAGCCTCACACTCACATACTTTTCTATGCTCTGCCCAATGTCCTGGTGAGAGGGCCTGGGGTGCTGGTCCTGCTTTAAGCAAAGAGGGAAACAATGTTCCTGGGTTTGAGATGAAATGTTGCTTATAGAAGGCAGAGGAAAGGAGACAGAAGCCATTTTTCTTGAGGGGTTGGAAATATTGTTCCACCCCACCAACAATCCACGTTTACACAAAGCTCACACACACAGCCACACACGTGCACATATGCATGCAGGCATCTCTTCTGCACTCTCTGCTGGGGTAAAATGGAAGGGCCTGGACAGGAGCTCAGAGGAGACCAGAAAGGCCGAGTGTAATTCTTGTGTAGTGGCTTTCCACCTAGCTCACTGGTGCCTCGCCTCAGCTCTGCAGGGTAGAGCTCATAACGTCCATTTCACAGACAAGGAGACTGAGGCTTAAAATGATGAGACTTACGCTCCCTCAGCTAGAAAGTAATAAAAGATGGGGCATCAGACTCGGGTGTGTGTGTGTCTGCCCATGGGCTTGGCCGCCTCCTGGGGGGCAGTGTGATGGGGACCCTGCCGCTCCCTCCCTTCCTGTTCACTTTGATATTGCAAACCTAGCCCCTTGGGAAGTTATCCTCTGGGTGTCCTCTAAAGCTCCACTTTCTGGGGAAATGAAAGCCTAGCCAAGTCCACTAGCAAGAGGGAGGTGACCCAGTTTCTGCTCTTCCAGCAGGTAAGATGAGCCCCTGGCTGCTCCTCTTTGACTTCCTGCCTGGAAGAGGGGTGGGAGGATCTGGGAAGCTCCTTCAGAGCAGGCGTGCTAGGCCTTCCCATTTGAAGCCCATGATCTGCACACTGGAGGCACCCTGGCAGAGCCCACAATGGATGCCAAGTGGCAGTGAGGCCCTGGGGAAGAAACAAAAGGATGTGGGGCAGGCATAGTGAGAATGGTAACTCCTGTGTGTGCAGCATGTGTCAGTCTTCAAAGTGCTTCCAGAGGCATGCCATGGAGACCTAGCCCCTATGAATGAGGGAGGGAGGAAGGGATTACAATCTCTATTTTCCACATGAGAAAAATGAGGACAAAAGAGTAGAAGGGGCGTAGCTAGACTATGGACCAGTGCTTTGAGTTGCTGTGGTTGATTTTTCTTTTTGTTCTTCTTCTTCTTCTTCTTCTTTTTTTTTCTTTGAGACGGAGTCTTGCTTTGTTGCCCAGGCTGGAGTGCAGTGGTGCAATCTCACTGTAAGCTCCGCCTCCCGGGTTCACGCCATTCTCCTGCCTCAGCCTCCCGAGTAGCTGGGACTACAGGTGCCCACCACTACTCCCGGCTAATTTTTTGTATTTTTTTTTTTTTTTTTTAGTAGAGACAGGGTTTCACCATGTTAGCCAGGATGGTCTCGATCTCCTGACCTCATGATCTGCCCGCCTCCACCTCCCAAAGTGCTGGGATTACAGGCGTGAGACACCGCGCCCGGCCCGTTGTTGATTTTTCATTGCAACTCATGGTTACAAAACCAACAATAACAATATTTATGTGTGTGTATAAAATCATTTTTTACATCAAGACTCAGTACACATTTATGTAAAAATATATAAGTGTATATAAAATGGAAACAAAAGCTTCATGAAACTACTTATCCTTACTGCATGGGATGTACTCATTTTTTTTTTTTTATTTTTTAGAGATAGAGTCTCACTCTGTTGCCCAGGCTAGAGTGCAGTGGCGTGATCATAGCTTGAACTTTTGGGCTCAAGCAATCCTCCTGCCTCAGCCTCCTGAGTAGCTAGGACTACAGGTGTGCACCATCACACTTGGCTAAGTTTTTAAAAAATTTTTGTAGAGACAGGGTCTTGCTGTGTTGTCCAGGCTGGTCTCAAACTCCTAGCGTTAAGTGATCTTCACACCTCAGCCTCCGAAAGCCCTGCGATTACAGCGATGAGCCACTGCACCTGGCCTGTGTGGGATGTACTCTATTCCATTTTTTAAAATCCTGATCTAGACTCACAGAATTGATTGTATTACTTGCTAATGAGTTGCAACACGCAGTTTGAAAAAGACTGCTCTGGGGGCTACAGGCCACAGCCTCAGTTCTGCCTCCAAAGAGAGAGAGGGCTGTTTGCATCATGCTGTCCTGCCTCATTTTGAAAGAGAGGGGATGGGACCAGCCATGGTGGCAGAGGATTGGACTGGGGTGCTGTGGTTCATTAGGCCAGAGGAGGCCTCTTGGTGAGGGCTTCCTACTCCTCTGAGACAAACATGGAGCACTGGCAAAAGTCATAGAGATCTCAAAATGCTGGCCCCTGAAGGAACATAGAACCAAGATGCTAATACTGGGGCCTGATGGGGTGAAGCCTGTGACAGAAGGAAAGGGATCTGACAGAGGGGAGAGGGAATCATCCTGTGAAAGGTGCAGACACCCCTGCACATGAACTCACACATTCACTCACACACATGTGCACATACATGCACACGTGCACACGCACCTTCCTTTGCAGCCCCCTCCCACCCATCCTCAAAATTCCAGTTCATCCCCTCCCTCCTGCATACACAGACACACATGCATGCCCTCCCATACCCTCATACCATATACACAGGTTGCTGTGGGTGTCAGGCCTCTGGTGCTGGAAGGGGAACGGCTGCCCCTCCTTGGTGGCCCTTGGTGACCATCGGCCTCTCAGACGGCAGAGGGTAGGAGAAGCCAGTGGCTTTTCTGGCCCAATTCTGGCCCACAAAAAGGACCTAGCTGGGGAGAGAGAGGTGCTGGGCACCCTAAGAGGAGTGAGAAGGTCTGCTCAGGGCTGTTTCTCACCAAGAGGGCATGGACCCTGGGCACCTGGAACTCAGAGTTCAGAGAAGCCAGGGAAAAGATCAGAAGTGGAGGATGAGAGAAGATGATTTCATAGCCCAACACACTCAAAAAGAAGATGGTTCAAAAGCTCAGGAGGCATAGGAGAACCTAGACATTGGACTTGAATGGTAGAACTGCCTATAGTCTAGACAAAATGGGGCAGTTATTGGAAGTAAGAAGCACAACAAAAGGATTTTCCAAAGGAACTCAGAAATGGCAAGGTTATACACCAAGGCTGCAAAGTAGGGCAGAGAACCAAGCCATGGGAGAACAGGGTAAAGTCAGAAGGACTAAAGTCAGAAGCAATGAGGACAGCAAACAGCGTCAGGCAGCAAGAAGACTGACAGGAAGTCCACAACCTAGTTCTTCTACCTTCTGGCTTCTCTATCCCTGAAACAGCTGTATATTGAGAAGGAAAAGCAAACACCAACAAGAGGGCATTGAAGCTCAGAAAGAGCTGAGAAACAGAGACTCGAATGACTTATTAGTTTAGTTAAGAATATGTGTCTTACAGTCAGACAGCCCTGGCTCAAAGGCCTGACTGCCACATCCTAGTCATGTGACCCTGGGCAAGTCAATTAACGTTGCTGAGCCTCAGTTTCCCCATGTGTAAAATGAAAATGATCATGGTACCTACTTCACAGGGGGGATGGTGATTCCATCATAATGTGTGTAAATTGCTTGATGCAATTTCTGGCACATAGTAAATATTTAATAAATAGCAGCTATTATGATTACTCCTCATTTTTCATGCTACAGACCTCAAGCAAAATCCCACACCTCCATGCCTTCACTTGGGCTCTTCCACCCAACTAGAAAATCGTTCACCTCATTGCCACATATCCAAATCTTGCTCATGCCTTAAGGCCCAGCTCAACTGTTAACCTCCTCCACAAAGCCTTCCCTTATCACCTCCCAGCTGCCTCTCAGCTCTTTCTCCTCCAAACCTCTTAACACTGTATCTGTCCCTCTTTTCTGGCACTTGCCACCTTCTATCTCTTATTAGAACTATTTGTTGGCATGACTTACCTCTCCTTCTAGACAGATGGGCAGCTTGCTGAGTAGAGGAATCACATCTTGCTCAGCCCTGGTTCGCCACCGTTTCCAGCCCAATGATGTTGAATGCACTTGTTATTGTAAATGACTTTGTCTCCAAGTCCAGATACCAAGAGCAATTGCAGATACAAGGTTAGAACTATCATTATCCTTCTAAGAACATGTGGAAACTGGGAGGTTTACAAGTACAGCAACAATTCTCCAAAATAGGGAAAGGTAGACTTTGGCAATATCAAGCCACTTTGCTCAGTCTAGAACTTTAACAAAATTCTCAAAAGAAGTACTAAGTTACTGGTTGTCAGGAAACCTCTGAATGAAGCTGGGAACATAAGGAAGCAGTGCGTTCACTACAAACATGTCCGGGCCAGTTAGGCCTCATTTGATATTGTGACTATGTTTGTCTCGAGTTCAGCAAAGCTTCTGACAGGGACCCCTACACTGTCCTGGTGAATGAAATAGAGAACTGTGGGCTGGAGAAGGTCAGGCAAGGTGAGTTAGTAGCTGAATAGTTGAACTTAAAGTGTCTTGACTGATGTCAACCTGGAAGGAGTTATTTAGCAGCTGCCACAGGGCCCTGGGCCTTGATCCCATCCTGCACACCAAGGTTATCAGTGATCTGGAGGAGGACACAGAAGGCCTGGTCACCACCAGATCTCTGAAGACCAAGAGCTGCACGAAACAGCTAATATGTTGATTGGGAAAAAAAAAAAATGTTTTTTTAATTCTTGACAGGCTGGAAGCAGGGGCCAAAACCAGCCAGATAAAATTGAACAGGGGTAGATGTAACGTCCTGCTTTGAGATTCAAAGTCCAACTGCACAAATACAGGCTAGGGAGACAGAGTTTAACAGCCGCATGTGTGAAAAAGACCGAGGGCTTTGAGTTGACCACAAGCTTCACAAACGCCAATAGTGTGACGTGGTGGCTAAAAAAGCTAATGAACTCTCAGTCTGTATGAATAGAAATACAGTTTTCAGATATGGAGAGGTAATAGCTCTACTGTACTCCTGCCTGTCCAGACCATCTGGAATATGAGGCCTGACTGTAGGCCCACATTTGCCAAGGCACATTGATAAACAGCCAGGGAAGGTCACCCAGGCTGGGGAACTGCCACATGTGAGAAGTGGTAGGAGAAGCAGCGGCCATTTCCCCTATCCAAGAGTACTCATGAGCCTTGGCCTAAAATAGCAGTGTTCCGCAGAGACTACTCACAGTGAGCGCTTACTCTGTGTTAGTCACCATGGGAGAAGGCTTTACCAACATGAAACCCCCAACAGCGGCCCTAAGGGGAGGCGTTCTCACTCTCACTGGACTCAGGAGGTGTGGAGTAACTTGCACAAGGTCACACATCTAGAAAGTCCCAGAGCCAGCAGCACACAACCCAGATCTGCTTAGTTCCAAAGACTGTACTTTTGTCCAAATAGCTGAAGACCCACATGGGGCAGAGAAAATAAGGGTGGTCTGTATGGTCTGAGAAGGCATATCTGGGCTCTGTGGGTGAAAACCACTGGAAAGTATGATTTCAGCTCAATACATAGATGGTGTTTGTGGGGTTTTGCTTGGTTTTGTTCTGTTTTGCTTTCACTTTTTATTATGGAAAATTTCAGATATATGTAAAAGTAGACAGAACAGTTTCACCCCCATGTATGTACCCATCACCCAGTTTCAACAATTGCCAACTCATGGCCAATGTTGTTCTATCCCCGCCCCAACCTACTCCTCATCCAAGGATTATTTTTGAGCCAATTCCAGACATCCTACCAGCATGTATACAGAGGGTGATTTTAATGGTCAGCCCTGTCCTGAGCTAGAACTGGTGCCCAGGAGAAGGAGGAAAGGGGCTCATTGGCACTGGAGGGCTATGAGTATCCCTGAGGCCATTCTCTCTTATGACCAGTTCCCTCTTCTTTCCAACATAAATGAATTGATGGGGTGCAGGTCAAGGAGCAGAGAGGGTGGTGCTGCCATCTGAGCAGTGAAAACTACAAAAGTGCCTTGGGCTTGCAAGGTTTTTCCTCAGCTAGAGAGCTCCCTACCCTCCCCAGCCTGCAACTGGCACTGTCCTACCGCCGGTACCCCAGATTTGCTCAGAAAGAAAGAGGCACATATCTCCCTACCCCTAACACACACACACACACACACACACACTCACACACACACTCAAACACATTCACATACTCACACACCCTATTAGAGACTTTGGAAGGCATGTCCTAGGCCGCCTCTCACACCTTGCCCTGGAGCCCGGGATGAGTCACCTCCTCACCATGGACATGCAGGCACAGGTCTTCATGAGAGCCGTGGGAGCAAGCAAACTTCAAGGCTTTAGGGGCCGCCAACCGCCAGGCCTGAGCTACACTTCTAGCAGCTGGTTCCTCTCAGCCATGCCCACCACCCCCAAGTGCCCTTTAAGAGTGCCCCTTCTTTATCAGTTCCTTCCCTGGCCTTCAGCAGGGCCTCCAGCCCTAGTAGGGGACAGTTGGAGACAGAGGTGTGGTGGGTGCAGTACTCACATCAACCAGGGTAACAGCATGTGACCCATTTAAGGCCCAATATGCCCTTGACCTTGGCAGGGTTCTGGCCTTTGACCTGAACAGATGGTCACAAACAGGCAGTAGCTCCACAGGTATGCACACTGGTTTTGGTGGCTCCCAAATGCCTGTGTCTATGTTAGTTTATCAGCCTTTAACCAGAAGGCCGGGATTGGCCTCCCGCTGTTCTCTCCAGAGACCAATGGCAATTTGGCCTTTAAATAAGTAAATATATTCCAGAGAAGGTGGTGGAGGAAATAGATAACAACAGTGAGTGGAAATTATGACTGGAAATATTGGTAGTTGTTGTTGATAACAGTAATAGGACAAATAGTTAAAGTTGCTGCTGATGGTGACGATGATGGATTGTGTTAAGCTGGGGATAATGGTGATGGAAGCAGCAGTGGTGACAATGAAAGCAGTCACTTACCAAGTTTGTGCTCTTGTGAAAGTCTTTGCGCTTCCCTACACCTAGTTTTCTCATCTGGAAAATGGGCTAAAAATTCATACTTTGCAGAGGATTGTATGACATACTTCTACACTGGGCCTGTCGCAATTCCCAGTACATGGTGGGCATTCCACAACTAGCAGTAGGTCCTTTTCCTCCCTTTGAATCTCACCGAGAGACTGGTCTTCCCTAACACGTTATCCATGTGGTGCACCAGAACACCCCAGAGAGGGAGACTAGGTGGCCAAGAGGCTCATCTTGCTACCACTTGACCCATTTCACTGGGAAACCTCCAGGTTAGGCTCTGGTCCATAAGGAGATCTCCCAAAATGCCAGTGGGTGATGATCATCTCTTTGTGGCCAGGAGAGAGGAAAATGGCCCTTCCCCACTGCCTTGGGCAGATGTGGCAGGATTGACCAAGAAGAGGACACTGTGTGGCTTCTCCCTGCTCTGTAGTCTTCTAACAAGCCCCTCCATGTGGCACAGAGAATGTGCTGTCTGGAGACATCTCCTGCATTGTTGTTAAGTCCCTTGTATTATTTGATTTGGCGTGCAAATCTATGTGTGTGTCTGAGTGTGTGCAGTCTCTTCAACTGGACTGCAAGGCCCCCAAGACCTGGAAGTACCCCTTCATCCATTCTGTCCACTCTTCTCGCAAGGGTGGCCACCTGGAAAGTTTCAGGCCAAACTAGTTCTTGCTTCTGTGGCTGGGCAGCTGTTAAGGGTCCTTCCAAAAAGGGTGAAGATTCCAAATCCTTCCTAAGCTCTAGGTCTCTGGGCTGAGGGGCCTTCCTGGACCTTCAGAGACTGTCTTCCTGGCTCTGTCCTCCTCTAGGAAAACCTGTACAGACCTCTGAACCGAGATTTCTTGGGTGTATCTCTGTGCCACCGTCTCTATAAGTGAATGTCTTCCAGTCTCTGGGAAATGAGGGCGGAGCCAATGCAAACATTGCCGCTGAATAGAATCTTTGTGGCCTAATGATTTTGGAAAACGATTTCCACGGCGGGCTTATTATTCTGAGGATGGGAACCAGCTGTTCCCCCTCTCCCTGACAGCAGGATAAGAAGGAGCAGATGAAAACTCCAGTTGGAGAGACTGAGGTTTCTGACCTAGAGGGCTCAGTGACGCAGGGACCATAGGCCCTAGATCTGGGTGTGCAGCATTCTTTCTAGAAAGCTCTAAGATCAGGTCACCTTCCATTCCAACTCAATCTGGGCAAAACATTCTTCTCTCTGGAATCAAGGCGTGGACATCATGACCCCAAGAGGCTCAGGGAGCAAGAAGGCACAGCATAAGCGGCACTGGGCAAGAGTTTGGCAAGACCTGGACAGGAAGCAGGAAGTAAGAGGGCCTTGTGAAGCCCTGGGATAGAAATTTGGGACTCTGAACTGGGAGCTCCACTAAGCAACTGTGGATGGCCAGAGGTGAATGGCCCCATTTCTCACTGCAGACCAACTATAGATCAGGACGTGCCCCTGGTGCTTCTGAATCTATCGACCTCATTCACCCCTCAAGGCCAGCCTTTGAAGCAAAGGGATTATTGTGCTCGTTTCGCTGATTAGGAACCAACCTGAGGCTTATTCAGAAAGGTGAAGTGATTTGTCCAAAGTCACACCCAGACAGCAATGACAGGGCCAGGATTTGAGCCTAGGTCTCGCTCCTAAGTCGGTGCTCTTTCCACTGTTCCAGAAGCCTTAGTGTCCAAGGAGAGCAGTGACAAGTTGGGCCATGGCTGCTGGTGGAGAGGGAAGTGGAGAAGAGTGTGGCACTGACCTACTGGCACTTGTCAGGAGCAAGCCTGCTGCATCAGGCCAGGCCATCACGGATGAGGTTCCTCATGACCCAAGCACCCTTGACCCTTGATGTCCCAGGGTACCAGGGCTGGCTGAGGGCAGTGTCTATGCTAGAGCCCTTTCTGACTCCAAAAAGAATAGGTGTAAGGGCTCTAGGCTCAGCAGTTACTGAAAATTGATTTGTTCTCTTTCAAGGCAAAGCTCCACCAGGGCATCCAGGGTTCTCTGCCGGTGCCAAGATAGTGCCCCTTGAGATACAAGGAGGCTAGTCCCACTCTCACAGAGCTATTGAGAGGCTGAAACAAGAAAACACATGTGCTTGTGCCCAGAGATGGTGCCATGCACCTGGGTGCTCCACGAGTGTTAGAATCTACATGGCCGAATGAAGGACAAAATAGTGAGGAGATCTGAACCCATGTCAGGGAGGCAGGGGGAGCTAGAAATCCATGGGGCCTGTGGCTGGCACACTCCAGAGCCCACTGCTTCCTCGAGGGGGCCTCTGCTTCCTTCCATAAGCCACAAGCAATGGGTTCAGCTCTCTTTCTGCTTCTCAGCTGCCCCACCTGCCCCTCCCCTGCCCACTGGGGAAAGGGAGATCGTTCCCAGCATCTCTCCTCCCTCCTGTCTCTGCAACAAATCCACAGCCCTTTTGTGTTTTAGCTTTACGGTTACTCGGGACAGAGAAACAAGTAAAGAGCGGGGGGTGTCACCAGAATAACAACCAAAGGGAAGCCTCAAAGGGTCAAGAGAGTAGAGTTCCAGTTGCTTTTGGCATTCATTGAAATGGAAATGGGGCTGGGGCAGCCGTTCTCATAGGCCTTTCCCAGACTCCTTTTCTTCCATGGTCCGTGGACATCGCTTGTTAACTTCATTCTCTGTTTTATGCCTGAGCTTGGGGCTCCTGTGTGCCCTAGCAAGGTGCCCTCATGATCAGCTCCCACCCCCATCACTCCTCACAATCAATAGAGTCTAGGGGGTAGCAGAGACTGTCTTAGGGCAAAATAATAAGCATCGTGATTAACACCATTCAAGCTCGAGCAGACTCAAGTGCGTCATTTACATGGACCCTCGAATGCTCCTGCTGAGAGGGAGCTTAGGGATCATCTAGGTCATCCCCTCCCCCGTTCCTACCCTTTTGGGGAACAAAGAAGGAAACTGAGCCCCAGAGAAGGGGAGACCTCAAGTTTCTACAGTGAGTAAGAGGCTGAGCCAGAAGCAGAGGTCATGGTTCCTGATGGCTCAAAGGGCTTCAGCCATGCTTTTTGTTTCCGACCCTGACGGTTTGTGGCCTGGGCCTCTGAGAATGAGCCTTAGAGGGTGCATCAGAACCAACTTTGGCCTGCTTTACACAGGGGGGCCAGAAGAGCTTTTCCCCTAGCTAAGGGCGGCTTAAGCCATCCTCCAAGGGGCAAAGGAAGGAAATTCCCATCCGCGGCTGGTCTACTATGTGTAAAATACTCCCACATTGGTCATTTTATTCCATCCTCATAGCAATCCTACCTAGGAAGAAGGCAGCATGATTATTCTTATTTTGCAGGTGAGGAAACTAAGTGTCAGAAATGTGAAGAGACATTTCAAGGTCACCTAGCTTGAAAGTGCTGTTCTGGTATTGGAGCCTGTGTCCTATGACCTCCATCCTCCTGCCTCAGAGGGCTCCTCAGAACTCGTCTCAGCCAGGCCCCAGCCCAGCCCATGCTCCCTTCCCCTTCCACCTCCAACCCACCTCCAATTCACTTAGCTTGACCCCGATAGGAGTGGCCAGGTGGGGGATCCACAGCTCAGTGCTCCTGGGAACACACAGGCTCTGACTCAGCCACTTCTAAGGACTCAGAGGACTTAGGAGGCAGCTCTCAGCACACTGTGGCACAGACAGGTGTTGGTGACAGGCACTGTGTTCAAGTCTTGTCTAGGTATGGTTCTGTGTATATGCACATATGCGTGCATGCAGGATGACTGGGTGTCTGAGTCGATTTGCAATTGTGCAGGAGACCCTAGGTCTGTAAATGTGTCTGACTCCAAGCACTTGGGGCTCTGTTTGCCTGGGTGGAAACAGATGTCTGGATGTGTGTGCCATTGTATACATGTATCTATCCACACGTACCACTGTGTCTATGGATGTCTGTTTCTCTATGTAAATCTGTAACTACAACTGTGTGTGTGCAGGATTGCAAGCACGTGAGATAATCTTTCCAGTGTCCGGGTGTGGCTGGGTGTGGACGCAGGTGCCTATACCAGTATCTGTGCCTGTTGACTGTTGACTCAGATTTGTGTGGGTGCCAGGTGTGTATAATATCATGTGTGTAATTTATACGAGTCACTGTGTCTGCAGGAGTGTGATCATCAGGGTCTTTGTGCATCTGGGAGAGCGTCTCCACGACATGTGCCTGGGTCTAGGGATATCTGTAATGGCATATATACGTAGAGCACACACTTGAGTATGTCTGCACGTGCATCTGTCTGTGTACACCTGAGCCTCTGAGGGAGCCTGGCACATGCAGACCTCGGTGTATTCTCAGACCTGATCTCAGTCTCCACTGGGGAGTCTCAGTAGTCCCCCAACATCCCCTGCAGCCTCCATGACCCTCCCCCACATGCCAAGGAAGCAGGACCCATCCGGTGCAAGCATCCCTCTCACACCCTGCCAAGTGCACTAATCCCCCTGGGGAAGTGATTACCAACAACCATACACAGCCGGAGTTGCTTAATCACTCTTAAGAAATTTCTTTATAATCTGAGTAAATTACTTTAATTACTTGCAACTACCAATTAGTGTTTGAAGGTTTCCCTTCCAGAGAAACAAGCCTCCCCCTCTGGCCTTCCAGCTCCCTCCTCCTTGAGGCTGAGGGGTGCTCACCTGGCTGCCCCTCCTACCAGGCACCAGACTGCCCCCTCCTCCATCCACAGAGCCCAGGCACAGTGGCCCAGACCCTGGCTTGGCTTCAGGAGGGCTCAGTCTCTCAGTGGTGCTCTGGGCCCTCCTTCCTGACCCCAGGGCCCATGCCAGAGAAGGAGGCTGGAGAGACTGGTGGTTAGCACACCAGCAGGCCCCAGCCCGGCTCACCCGATACACCCCCATGGGGCCTGGCTCAGCTCTTATCCTGTTCCGGGCTCTGCTGCCAATGGCCAGAACTTCCCCTCTCTGGGCCTCCCTCCTCTCCTGCCATCGCCTGCCTCTCCTGGTATGCAGGGAAAATGGCTGCTGCCTCTGAGCTCCTTGCACAGACGGGGAAGAGTGGATGTAGGTGTCTAAAGGCCAAGCAGTCCTCCAAGTCAGGCTGCTGCCAGCTTCTGCTGAAACCCCAGAAGAGACACTGACTTTACCCAGCTTCCACCCCCAGCCTAGGGAACCCCCTGGAGATTCCCAGAGAAAAGGCAGTGTGCTGTAAGAGGGGGAAGAGGAACACTGGCTTTGGGTTGGAATCCTGGCTCTGCTTCACCTGCATGCCCTTGCACACGTCATTTCCCACTCTAAGCCTCAGTTTCCTTATCTGTAAAATGTGGAAGATGACATTGATTTCACACTTTGGTGTGAAGATTAAACCCCCAGCCCCACGGCAGGATGCCAAGCACAGAGAAGACATAGAGTACATGCTAATTCTCAGTGTACTATAGGCTGCGGACACAGAAAAACAGGACCCTTTTGCTGCCTTCAGGAAGCTTCCAGTCTCGTATGTGGAGAACAACTGGAACAGAAGAAGAATTGTGGTACTTGTCCCTAAAAACAGACACACAAATTATTGGGAATGGTCAGAAAAAAAAAAAAAGAGTAGGAAAAGTAAGGTTAGTGAAGGAGATAATTTCATTTGGCATTCAACTCACCACCCAATTCCCGTTTGTCCTTCCCTGTGTTCATTAAGACCCTGGGCACCTGGGCAAGAGCGTCTTCGTGTGGCACAGCCATCTAGGAAGCCACAAGACCCCCCACACAGTCTGCTCCAGCTCATTTGGTGCCTTTGTGCACGTGCATATGTGTTTGCATGTATAGGACAAATGTGTATGTGTGTGTTCACATGTTCATGAGAATCTTGGGGGAGAAAAAGAGTGGGTGAAGACAAGGCAAGAGAAGCAGGCGGCAGGGAGAACGGCTCCCGTCTCCCCTCTGCCGGCTCCTCTCTCCCTCTTCCCAGTGCTGGGTGGCAGCCCCTGCTTACAGAGCTCAAGGAGGTCGACTGCCCACCCACTGCCCCACTTCAGGCCCCTTTCTTCCACTCGGCACCCCCTTCCGTCCCTGATATTCCTGATTTCTTCCCATCTGTACTTGTACACACAGTTCTCAGAGCATTTGCCCCTCCCCTGTCCCATTAGATTGGTCCCACAGTTCTGACAAATAGGTGCTATTAATATCCGTTTTAAAGATGGGGAAACTGGGGCACAAAGAGATGATATGACACATCCCCTCCAAAAATTGTGCTCAAAGATAAGCTTCTTAGACCCTAGTCCCTTGGTCTCTATAGGGGAATCCCACCAACTCTTTGAGGGGCGGGGAGGCGGATTGAAAAGGAAAGCTGCTTCTTTGTCTGGGGGCCAGGGGTCACTTGGGTTCCAGCTCCACGTCCTTTCTTCACACTTCAGTTTCACTGCCCCCCACCTTTTCCTCACCCCACAGAGATGAGGGAACTGGCAGGCTCCTGGGCAGGCAGTAGGGCTGTGGGGGTTAATTAACTGTTTCCCAAAAAGCTTTGAAGATGAAGGCTCCTGCAGGAGGCAGGCAGTGCAGGCCAGCTTGCAGGCAGGCAGAACTGCCAATGAGTTGGGGCGCCAGGTTGTTATTAAGGAAAAATTCCCAGCTTCTGGCCTCCACTCCACCCACCCCCTGCCAGGTGCTCTGTACTCCACAAGCTCTCGGGACTCCGTGGCCTATCATGCCTGGGCGAGCTTTTTGAAGGTATGCAGCCCTGGTGGAGGGGGAGCTGAGACCCTGGTCTCCAGTGGGCAAATGAGGAGGGAGGGGAATGACCCAAAGCTGGAGGTAATGCAGGTCCCAGAGCCACATGGAGGGGAAGCTGGAGGTGCTGCCCAAACATCCTGCCTGTCCCGGCTCGATTTGGCTCTGGCCTTAGTTCAACTACACCAGGTTAGCACGGCACACTCCTCTGCCATGTGCCTATGTGTGGGCGTGATCCAGAGGGGCAGAAAGATGGCTCCTGATTCAGTGCCTTGGGTCCTCAGAAGGCCAGAATTGGGATCTGAGATGTTTTTCCCCAGGAAAACCAGGTGAAGAGTAAACTTGTTCCCACCTACAAGCCAGAAAGTTTCCATGACTGCTTTTTTATTCTCTTTCTTGCTTCCTTCCCTCTCTCCTGGTGCTGCAAATGTAGAAATGGCAATACCCTGACCCTGGACTCCTGGAACTTACAGTCTAGTTGGAGCAACCGAGTTGTTAGATAAAATACAGCCATTTAACCCAGCATTCCTCTTCTACGAACCATCCTATACGCATGCACGGGAAATTGTACACAACCTAAATGGCCATCATTAGGGGGCTGGTTTTAAAAGCTACTCCATACTATGGAATACAATGCAGCTGGTCAAAAGAATAAGACAGATCAATACATGCAGAATGGAAAGATGCCCCACACATACGTTAAGGTTATTTTTATTTTATTTTATTTTGAGACAGAATTTCATTATGTTGTTCAGACTGGATTCGAACCCCCAGGTTCAAGTGATCCTCCCGCCTCAGCCTCCTGAATAACTGGGACTATAGGCACGCACCACCACGCCTGGCTACCATTAAGTTTAAAAAGCTGTAAAACATTGGGTGCACGTGAAGTCGGATCCCACTTGTGAAAAATGAAACCAGGCTGAGCGCAGTGGCTCACACCTGTAGTCTCAACATTTTGGAAGGCCAAGGCGGGCGGATCACCTGAGGTCAGGAGGTCAAAACCAGCCTGGCCAACATGGTGAAACCCCGTCTCTACTAAAAATACAAAAATTAGCCAGGTGTGGTGGCAAGTGCCTGTAATCCCAGCTACTCAGGAGGCTGAGGCAGGAGAATTGCTTGGACCTGGGAGGCAGAGGTTGCAGTGAGCTGAGATTGTGCCACTACACTCCAGCCTGGGTGACAGCAAGACTTCTTCTCAAAAAAAAAAAAAAAAAGAACCGGAGGGAAAGAAAGAAAAGAAAAGAAAGAAACCAATTCTACATGTCTATCTGTACTTATTCATGTATGTGTGCAGATATACAGAACAAAGTGCCGGCTTTCCCTCGCCCCTCCTGGACAGCTCCACTAGCCCTGGCCTGGCCTGCAGGTGGGGCCTGACACTTCTTCACTGATCTTCATCCCACAGTGGCACAACTACAAGACAGGAACTAATAAGAAGTAACTGAATGCCCACTCTAGGCCAGGTCCTTGCTAGGACTGAACATGTGTTTGTTGAGGGTGGCTAAGTCTCAGCTGAGGCTGACCAGCACCGCCAGAAGTCATCCCGTTGTGACTCCTGCCTCCACACCAGATGGCTTCTTCCCACACCAGTCAAACCAGGGTCTCCCTGATCTCTGGCAATGCATGTCTCCCTTTCTCCAGGTCTGGGACCAGGGGTCAGCAAAAGGGTGTGTGCTCTGTGGCCCATGCTAAACCCTGGGAGGGGAGATGGGGAGCCAGAGGAAAGAGTATCTGCCCCCACAGTCTGCTGGGGGTGGTAAAAGAAGTAGGGTTCTGTAATCCCAGCACTTTGGGAGGCCGAGATGGGCAGATCACGAGGTCAGGAGATCGAGACCATCCTGGCTAGCACGGTGAAACCCCGTCTCTACTAAAAAATACAAAAAACTAGCCGGGCGAGGTGGCGGGCGCCTGTAGTCCCAGCTACTCGGGAGGCTGAGGCAGGAGAATGGCGTAAACCTGGGAGGCGGAGCTTGCAGTGAGCTGAGATTCGGCCACTGCACTCCAGCCCGGGCAACAGAGCAAGACTCCCTCTCAAAAAAAAAAAAAGTAGGGTTCTGATGGCACATATGGAAACCAAACTTCAGTCAACTTGAGCTACAAAGGAATTATTACCGAGACTCACGGAAGGGGTACTGACAGAACTCATGGGAACCAAAGAGCCAGACTTGAGAGCCAGTGGAAGCCAAGGTTCAGGAAACGTGATGCACAGTGCCTGTCTTGTAACCAGCACTGCCTGGTCAGGACGCTGTCACTGCCACACAGCCCTCATGGCCAATATCCACCACTCCATTGTGTACCTTGCTCTCATGGCCAGCCCCCTCAACCACCTTAAGTTGAAGCAGTTATCTTAGGTTACACCCCAGTAAGACCATAAAATAGGAAGAGGTAATTCCTTCAAAAAAAATCAGGTTGCCAGCCAGGGTGGTTCACACCTGAAATCGCAGCACTTGGGGAGGCCGGGGCAGGCAGATTGCTTGAGCCCAGGAGTTCGAGACAAGCCTGGACAACATGGCGAAACTCCATCTCTACAAAAACATTTTAAAATTATCTGAGCAAGGTGGTGCATGCCTGTAGTCCCAGCTACTCAGGAGGTTGAGGTGGGAGGATTGCTTGAGTACCAGAGGTGGAGGCTGCAGTGAGCTGAGATCACATCACTATCACTGCCACTGCACTCCAACCTGGACAACAGAGCCAGACCCTGTCTCAAAAAAATAAAAGAAAAGAAAAAAGAAAAAGAAAAAAAGAAAAGAAATCAGGGGGCAGGTGGACGGGAAATGGGCAGCTTCCAAATGGCAAGTGGCCAGGACAACGGATGCTAGGACATAGGTATCAGACAGAGCTACCCTAGACCAACAAAGCCTTGTGTGCTGAGGGCATGGGTAATGGCCATCCAGGCATGTGGGGAAGACGTGTTGAGCACCTCCTCGAGGCTAGCCTCGCACCAGGCTCTTTCCACGTATCATGACCTTCATCCTCACTTCAGCCCTGAGACATGGGCAGTATCATCTCCAAATACAGATGGGGACCTGGCGGCTCAGAGGCAGGAAATGACTTGCCCGATGTCATCACCTACCAACAGGCTGAATTGGGACTTGAACCGGGATTCTGGCTGTTCTCTCCCCCTGCTCCCCACCCACAATGTGGGAAAGCCACTGCACTGCTGTTTGACCAGCTCCTCAGGATCACAGCAGGGCCTTCAGAACTCTGTGTTAGCAGCACTCTCTTGGGCTCTCTTCTCCCTCTCCCTCCTTTCCTCATTCCCACCTCTAGAGCTCAATCTATCTAATCTAAGCAAATCTCTGAGCTTGATTTAGAAAGGGTGCTTGAAG
Organism: Papio anubis; assembly: GCF_008728515.1. NCBI lineage: Eukaryota > Metazoa > Chordata > Mammalia > Primates > Cercopithecidae > Papio > Papio anubis. The sequence continues at coordinate 82,642,589 of NC_044996.1, read as the reverse complement.
CCTTTGGTGCCAGGCGGCCTCGTGGGCAGAGGCAGGGCGAGCTGTGGTCACATTTCCTGGAGGCTTTCCTGCCAGCTCTCTGCAAGGCTGGCCTGGATCCGTTGGCTATGGGCAGGGCCTGGGAAAGAGCTTCAGTCCCGGAGGGGACAGAGCAAGGAGTTCCTATTTCTCTGCTGCCTTCTACCCACTCCAGCAGCACTGAGGCAGGCATGAGGCTGCGTGGAAAGCAGGGGGAGTGCAAGATGGCTACAGAAGGTAACCCAGGCTATCCAAGGGAGAAGGAGAGGATTCTTCTGGCTGGAGGGTGGCCTGGAGGGTTCTCCTGCTATCCTACCCCTCCTCTGAGCTGACTACTCAATCAGCCACGTTGGTGGCTGGCTCTCCTACCCTCCCTCCCCACTCCACTGCCAGAGCACAACTATCAGGACTCAAACCCTTTCCAGGCACTTAGACTACTTCATGGGCTCCTGGCTTCTCACTCACACTAGGTGAGTTGCCCTCTTAGAGAGATGAGTCTTGGGGGACCCTGGATGGGTCTGTTCAGGGCCTCAGGCAGGTCTAGGCCACTGGCTTTGAGGCTTATACTCTACAGCCACGGTTCAGGGGGATTAGTAGTTCTTTGAACTCACACTTAGAAATCCTTGACCTGTTCCTCTTGGCCCATCAGCTATATGGTAAAATTAAGGACTGTAGCCTGGAGAAAAAAGTTCCTTCCCGCTGTTGCTTGACTGACCTGCCATGGGCAATGCCAGGAGGTACGTGGGTGTCAGTGAATAGGACAGAGAGACCTGCAGGTGCAATTCCAACCCTGCCGCTATTCGCTGTGTAACCTTGGGTAAGGCCCTCCCCTCCCTAGCTTCCTATTACAACCCCTAGGTCACAGAATTGCCGGAGGCTCAAATGAGTCAATGGTTATAAACAAACTTTGTAACACAAATAATTTATTGAGTGCTCACTAACTGCCAGGCACTATTCTAAGCACTTTCTAGTATTAACTCATTTAAGTCTCACAGCAACCCTGTGACCTAGGAACTTATAGTTATCACAATTATACAAGGGGATTGGGGGAGACCTAAAGCACAAAGAGACTGTGTAACTCACCCGAAGTCACAGAGCTACTAAGTAGTAAACCAGGAGTTAAGCCCAGGAGACAGGAGTTAAGCCCAGGAGACTTGGCTCCAAACATTTCCCTTTAAACACTACGCTACACAGACAGTCCCTAACTTATAATGGTTCGACTTAGATTTTTTTGACTTTCCAAAGCTGCAAAAGCAATAGGCATTCAGTAGAAACTGTAATTCAAGTACCCATACAACCATTGTTTCACTTTCGATACAGTATTCAGTAAAATACATGAGATATTCAACACTTCATTATAAAATACACTTTGTGTTAGATGACTTTGCCTAACTGTAGGCTAATGTAAGTGTTCTGAGCACGTCTGAGGTAGGCTAGGCTAAGCTAGGATGTTCAGTAGGTGAAGTGTATTAAATGAATGTTCGACTTATGATATTTTCAACTTATGATGGATTTATCTGGACATACCCAACCTTAAGGTGCATCTGCACTATTAAAGGCTGCACATGCCTCCGTATGATTTTTAAATAACTGCCTCTAACTAAGGCTGACTGTGGTGTTCTTCAGAGAGGAGGCTCTAAGGGAAAGCAAATGAGGATTTGGGGAGGAAAAAACAAGTGAGTGCCCGCTTTTTGAAGCTGGTGGAGGTATGCAGAGGTCAGCTTGTGCCTGTCCTGGCTAGGAGCCTGGGGTCCCTTGGATTTGGGGGAGCCTCTGGGCGGCTCCCGTTCGCTCAGGTCGGTGGGACGGGAGCAGCGGGTGAGCAGCTAATCAGAAGCAGCGGGCCTGCCCAGGCTGCGCCCCGACCGCTTGGCTCGCTCCTATGCAGCAGCGAGCGCCTGCTGAAAGGCCTCCGCTCCACCCCGGAGCTACTGGCGGTGGCGGGGGCGGCGGTGGTGGCGGCGGCGACGGTGGTGCGACGGCGGCGGGGTGAAGATGAAGAGCCCGCGAAGCCCCTCCCCAGGGGCAGGCTGCCCGCCACTTTGCTTTGATAGCCTGATCCAGGAGGCAAGTCCGCAGTCCCGCAGCTCCTCAGGCGCTGCACGCATTCTTCCCGGCCGAGAAGGAACGCGGCGAGCTAACGGGATCCAGATGTAGGAGTCCTCTGGGCTTGAACCCCAAATACCCCAAATACCAGCCAGGCCACTGGGAGACCTGGGGACGTGCAGGAGGCGTGCTGGGGACTCCCGGCCTCATGGCCTCATCGAGGGCCTGGAACCCACCCTCAAGCCCCCTCCAGTTGTGCTCCAGTGGCCTGAGGGCAAGATCTGGAGCCTGGGCCCAGGCCTCTCCTCCCTCTTGATTCTGTGCTTGGTCCTGGTGGTTAGCCTGCCAGGCTCCCCAGCTCTTTCCCCATAGGAGATGAGGAGCCTGGTGGGTAGCTCTGAGGCCCCTGGAAGAGGTTACATGCTCCTGTTGGACTCAGAAGCCCTATCCTCTGACACTGCTACCACACTCGGTTCTGTCCCCAACCTGAGCTGTCCCTCTTTGTCCAGAGGGGACTTTGGGCAGCCATGACACCCAAGGATCACAAGACTTGAGTGCCAAGTCTTGGGTGCATGTCACTTCAGTTTTCCAGGGCTCAGTTACCTCATCCCTAGAATGGGAGTATGTGTGGGCAGTTCTGCCATATGAGGAAAAACGGATCCCAGCCCTGAAAGCTGAACCTGGCACCTGGTGGCTCAGAGGGAAAGGAGGCAACTCTCCAGAGACCTCTGGAGTGGTGCCCCCACCCCTACTCTTACATGCTTGCTTCTTCTCCCACAGGGCCTGGCCATGCTAAGCAGAAGGAAAGGGGCTGGCAATGTGTGTTTGGGTCCCTGCTGCAGGAACTAGAGGCTGGGAGCAAAGTTTGGGCAGGCAAATCTGGGTGCCTCCTTGGACATACTCCTTTAAGAGCGGTGCGACTCAACCTATGGCGGTAAGCTGTGATCCCAGACCAACAGGCATTACTGAGTATGTGGCAACACAGAGTATTGGATAAATGGTGTGTAATATAATATGATGGACTCTTAAAACTTCCCTCATCCTCAAGCTCTTTTTCAGTCTCCAACAAGCCCAGAGAGCCTGAAATTGCACCATTAGCACTTTACAGCAAGTTATTATTTGCCATTGACACCACAGTGTGAATTAGTTGATTAGCTTGCTGGAAGACCAGGAGTGATGGGCTTGGGGGAGATCATTTCAGAGCCTGGAAGGATAGATCTGGGCCTGACTCAGGTGCAGAGACAAGAGTGCCAGGCCCCCAAGGAGCTGGCACACGGGGACTGCACCTTCCAGAGGGCTGGACTGAGAAACAGAAAACCCACGTTCAAGTTCTGCCATTGTTACTAAGTTGTATGCCCACAGTCAGGTCATGCCTCCTTTCTGAGCCTCAGTGTCCTCATCTGTGCAGTAGGTAGAGCCTGCTCTGGATGGGGACAAGGAAGGTAGAGTAGTCTCTAAGTGCTATCTTAAGGAGAACATTCAAAGATTTTAATGTCCCAGCAAAGCTCTGAGCTGGGCCCAGCCCAGAGTCTCCCTATGGTCTTGAGAAAGCGGAGGAAACAAGGTCTTAGGGGGAGAAATTTTGGGCCATAGGAGTGGGGAGTAGGGGGTTCCTGCTTTGTGGGAGACCCAATCCCTGGTCTATACAGACTCAGAAAGGTAGATAAAGAGGGGAGGAAAGAAGAGGGAGTGAGAGGGCTAACTCCAGCCTATTCCCCTCACTGCATTCGCTTTTAAAATAAAACCCATTTATATATAAATGTTGGCCTGATGCCCAGTCTCTGTAGAAAAGCTTTTCTGTATTAAACGCTACAATGAATTAAATTAACCATAATGATTTCTTTGTGAATGGAAACCTCTCTCTCTCCTCTCTCTCTCTCTCTCTCTCTCTCTCCCCCTCCCCCCCCCTCTCTCTCCCCCACCCTTTCCCCCCCCTCCCTTGTGACATGGTTTTGATCAGGTTTTCTCCTCCCTCTTCAACTCCAACACCCCCCATCCCATCTCCCACCCTCCACCCTTCTACCCCACCACCACCCCTGCCAGCAGCACTGCCCTCCCACCAGTGACTAGTTCTGTGGGCCCTTCCCAGGTTAAACTGATGACTTCTGGCTTTCAATGGGGAGCTGAAATCAGCCAACTTAGGGGACTCGTGTGCACAAATGTAGCTGAGGGCACGCCCTGGGAAAGCATGTGCCCACCGTGGCTTCCATGTGAGGTTTTCCAGCTGTACAACACTTCTCTCAGTCTCACTTCACCTGTAAACTGGAGTGAGTGGTATTGAGGTCAACAAATGAATGCGGGGAAAGTGTAAGGGGGCTATTCCTGTGGGCATGTGTGTACACTGGCTGTGCACAGGAAAAGAGTAGATGGGGGTCCTTTGTGGGACATGCCTGAGAACATACCTACCCACAGAGCAATCTCCAAATGTGGGTACCTGGACTCTTGTCCTTGCTCATACATTTAGCCATGTGTGTGTGCATGGCAGGAACATGAGTGCATATGCAGCTTGATCTTCTAGGAACCTCCCCCAGGGCTCTGTGGAGAGAAATCAGACATGGGCTTTGCCTTCGAGGCACTCACAGATGCTGTGCAAGGAGAAATGACCTGAAGAGAGGCTCGGGCTTCCAGCTGGGAATAACCGAGGAAGGCTTCCTGAGGGTGGTAGCTCTTAACCTGGGGGCCAGAAAGGGCGGGCCGAATAACAATAACCTTTCCCATAGACAGAGAGCTTTACATGTCCAAGGCCCTTTTATAGGCATTATGTCATTTCTCCCACACACCAAGCCTATAAAGTATGTGTTATTATCCCCATTTTAGAGATGAGAAGACAGGACTTCAAGTCTCCAATACCAGTTTACTCTACAGCCATAGCCTGGCCCCAGCCCATCACACATTTGATCTCCACCAGGCCAAGCCAACCAACACAATGACTCCAGTCCTCAAGCTGTGACTCACACAGCTTTCCCCTCCTTTTGCACCATCACCTCACAGGTACATCCTTTCCATACCTCAGTATCTCCATCTGTACTATAAGAAGTGCCCCCAGAGCCTAACCCACAGCCCTCAAAATTACCAGGCCATTGTATGCCTCTGAGTCTCTTCCCAAACTGCATCCTCTGCCTCCTTGTCCACCTTCCAAACACCTGTTTACCTTTCAAGTCTCCCAGCACCCCTCAGTACAATGCAGTGGCTGCCTCTTTTGCCCTCCCTCCCTGCACTCTGAACAATATCCCAGCAGGACACCTAAATAAGACATTTGAATGCTTTGTGGACATGTCTGTGCCTCCCACCAGATGGTGAGCTCAGAGATGGTGGGAGTGATCTCTGATGCATTTCTGTTTCTCTGGGGCCCAACGCAGTACAAATCACTGAGATGTTTGTGGAAGGGGTGCGGTGTAGGGGGCTGGGGAGAGGGGCAGATGGTCTTTTCAATGCAGAGTCTACTGAGGTACTTGTGGCCTTCATTCAATCAAAAACTATTAGGATAAATGAGCCTTTATGATAGTTCTAGGATATATCAATTTTGAGATGGTGAGGGCAAAGCCAGGGTGCTGCCATCCATTGATTGCAAGCTGGAAACAGGAAAGACAAGTGTACTAAGGTTGGGGGTAGTGATGTGAGATGGATGACTCCCAGGGCTATGAAGCCTTCCTACTGAGGCTAAAAAGCCTCTGGAAAAATAGGTCCCAACAGCCACAGGGCACAACAGGCAGATGCTGCCGGCCCAAAAGAACAAATCCATCACACAAATGCAGATTTCTTTCTAGAAGGCTGGAATCCTCTAGAGACTTTGTGGAGAGGGGAGACACGGGAGCCTGATAAAGGGGCAACATCTTAAGAGTCTCACAGGCATGAAGGGCAGGGACGTGGAAGGGAAGTCTGCCCCTGCCCTTTCTGTTTCACTCAAGTGCCCTAAAACTCGTGGGCACTGGCCCAGCCCCAGGGCTTGTAGGGTTGTGCCTGGATTCTAAATGTATAGATAGCCATATCTGACAGAGGCCAGAGATGTTAATGAGGCCATTCCCCAGACTCTATGCCTTTGGAGGTCCCTCAGTAGATGGTGGCCATGGGGGTCACACAGGAAGGAGACCAGGCAAACTCAGAAGAGTTTGGCAGGGTGCCAGCAGGCCTGCCCTGGCACAGAGATGTGAACGCATGGCCGTTGCAACTGGTCTAATTGCTGTCTCATCAGCTCTCCCAGGGGCTCATTCCAGAGCCAAGCAAAGGGAGGTTTCTGCTGTGGGACTTGAGGGAGCCTGAAGAGAGTTGGAGGGGCCGGCACTTTGAAAGGCACTGACAAACCCCAGCACGCCCAGGGCAGAGACCCAAGTCTGGGGGCTATGGCGGGGAGAGGCAGGGAGCAAAATGGCCAGGAGGGAAGGGACTAACTTTCCCATCAGCTGCTCTTGGCTCCCCCATTGATCCTGTGTCTCCCTAGTTAATGTTCCATATCTCCTTTTCCAGGGTCTTCACTGGGCTGTCCCCACTTCCCCACCTGTCCTCCACACCTAAGACCACTGCTGACAGCTTCCCACTCCTACTTCAGCTCTCACCCAGGACCTCAAAAACCTAATTACAAGAAGTCAGTGGACACTTTTTCATCCTTAGCTCGTGGAGCCTCTCAGCCACATTTGATATTTGTGACTACTTCCTGCTATGTGACAATTGCGACTCCCTAATCCTCTACTCTCTACTTAGACATGGCTTTCCTAGTTCTCCTCTGGCTTGACAATTCTTTCTCAGTCTCTTTCCCAGGCCCCTCTTCTCCAGTATGCCCCTTAAGTGTTGGGTCACCTCCCCTACAGATGCTCTCCCTGGCTCTCTCAGCCCCTCCTGCGGCTTCCACCACCTCCTCTCAGCAAGTGAATTCCATGTAACCTCAGCCTGGGCTACTCCCCCAAGCATCAGCCAGTACAGACATTTACCCAGTGGTCATCTTCAAAGACACTTCAAACCTACCTTGCCCCAAACAGAATTTATACTCCCAGACCACACATCATTTCTCCAGACCCACACCACACTTCATTTCAGCTTTATTCTCCAGGGGTAACCCCACCATCCACCCAAGTTCCTGGCTAGAAACCTTTTCTCCTCCCTCTCCCTTGCTCCTCACATCTAATTAGTTACTGTGACCTGCCAATTTTACCTCCTTAATAGCTCTGGAATCCATCCCAAGCATTCCATCCCTACAAACACGGCCAGAATCCAGGCCTTTATCATTTCTCTGCCACCAGAGTGCGTCCTCCTCGGACCAGCCTCCACACAATAGCCACTCAGACCTTTTCTGCAGACAAATCTGAGCATGTAATTCTCCAATTCAAATCTGCCAGTGACTCCCCACTGCCCCCAGAGGAGAGTCTAAGTTCCTGAGCCTGGCGCACAGGCCCTTCAGATCCGGCCCCTGCTCACCTATCCCACCTCCCAGCCCTGGAAGGGATTGTGCTTTCATGCTATGCTCTATAATCTCACCTTACTCTTCTGCTGGCAAGTTTCTACTCACACAAGCAGCTTGGTGGAGTGGTTGAGAGTGTGGGCTCAGGGCCCTGACTGCCTAACCAGGAAAGTCACTTATCCTCTCTGGGCCTCAGTTTCCCTATCTGTAAAATGGGGGTGAAGACTGTTTTTACCTCTTAAGGTTGTATTTGTCTTACAAGGGAATAAATTAGATCATGCATGTAAAGCACTTATAACAGTGCTTGACACACATTAAGCACTGTATAGTGTTAGCCACTATTTATTATTCCCCTTCAAGAACCAGTGCAGACAATACTGTATCTGTGAAGCCGCACCCTCCTCTGAGACTACGTGCTCCTCTTCTGGTTCCTTCTGGGACTCTAGAGCCCTGGCTAACTTCTATCACAACACTTGAGACCATCTGCCTGCTGTTTGACCTTTCTCCCTTGCTATTTGATATCAAGGACTGAAGTCTACCCATCTTTGCATCTCTAGCACCTAGCCCATGTCTTCTCATATGGGCCTCAGACTAGCCTGAGATCAGACCAGTACTGTAATATTATCATGTCCATTTTGCAGATGAAGAAACTGAGGCTCAGAGAGGTAAAGGCAATTTTCCAAGATCGCACAGCTAGAAATTAGCAAAACGTGGGTTTAAACCCAGGTCTGCAGGATTCTGAACTCCATGATCTTTCTACTTTATCTAACTCCTTGGGGGAGGGGAGTCCTGAAATCTTGTCCTAGAAGGAAGGATTAAAGAACTAGTGGATGCTCTGCCTAGAGGAGAGACAACTCAGGAGCCAGGAAAATCCCTTCCCTTCCCACCCATCTGTCTGAAGCCTACTGGTGCTTATATGTGTGTTTCAATGTTGATGCCAACGCATGTGTTGGACACGTGTGCAATGAGGTCATGCCAGAATGCTAGAGATAGAAACCTTAATCTCAGAGCCCCTGCTCACCTTTATATGGTTCTCCAGAGTTTACAAAATGCTTTTGCGTCTCATCTTGTCATTTGATCAGCCTCACGCACCTGGGATGTGGCAGTCATGCCCTAGACAGGGCAGTGAACTGCCGCAAGTCACCCAAAAGTGGCAGAGCTGGGACTCCAACATTTAGTCAATGCATAAAGTCTGCAGCAAGCCCCTTCCTTCCAGCAGGAAGCCTGAGGATTCTGAGACTGTGGCTGGGGAAGTCATTCCCCCAAAGAAAAGGGGATGTGAATGCTGGGTGTGGCCCAACCTAGAGAGAGGAGAGGTGAGAGAGAAGGTCTCTCAGACTCAGGGTTCCCATCTGCAAATGGAATAACACCCCCACCCTCACATGGTAGGTGTTAAGTCTCAAAAGAGATGATATACGTAAAATGAAACAAATGCCTGGTGTGTCCTAAGCACCCAACAGATACAACACTGCACCTTTTTTTTTTTTTTTTTTTTTTTGAGACGGAGTCTCGCTCTGTCGCCCAGGCTGGAGTGCAGTGGCCGGATCTCAGCTCACTGCAAGCTCCGCCTCCTGGGTTCACGCCATTCTCCTGCCTCAGCCTCCCGAGCAGCTGGGACTACAGGCGCCCGCCACCTCGCCCGGTTAGTGGTTTTTATTTTTTTATTATTTTTTTATTTTTTAGTAGAGACAGGGTTTCACCGGGTTAGCCAGGATGGTCTCGATCTCCTGACCTCGTGATCTGCCCGTCTCGGCCTCCCAAAGTGCTGGGATTACAGGCTTGAGCCACTGTGCCCGGCCAACACTGCACCTTAACTCGTGGAAAGTGTGTTTGAAACAGTGGCAAAGGTGTTCAAGGAAAGTCTGCCTGTCAAGAATTAGGCAGAGGTGGGTTTTGAAATGCCATCTCTGCCCCTTACCAACTGCGGGGGCTTGAGAAAGTCACATAAACCCTCCAAGTTTTTGCTGCCTCATTTGTAGGATGGAGACAATGAAGTCTACCTGACAGAACCGTTGTGAACGGCCACATGCCGAGTATGTGTGTAAAATGGCTGACACAGGAGCTGGCACTAATAGTCATTATTATTGTTCTCACAGATTAGATGGCAGAGCCAGTGAAGATGACTCTGGAACCATACCACCTGGGTTCTAAGCCCAGCTTTATCTACTAGCTATGTGACCCTCAGCAAGTCACTTCACTTCTCTGTGCCTTGGTTTCTTCAGCACACAGATGGTTAGGATTAAATAAGTGACTACATGTCAAATGCTTCTGGCACAGGGTACATGCTCTGAGTGCTGGTGAGCATTGTTGTTATCAAAGGCCCGAGAGGCATGAAATAGCGTCCCTCTTCGCCCAAGGCATCACATCCCCTTCATGAACAAAGACATTAGCTGAGGCCAGTTGGAACAGATTAATGGGGTTCCTTTCATTCAGCTTCCTAAAGGCATAAAATGACCCCTCCCTAGCTGGGGCCCTGCTTGTAAGGATAGCTGTGTGCAAGCCAGACTTCAGCCAAAATGCCCTAGGCTCTCCCCCAGATTCAACCAGAACTGTCCAGATTCGTTGCAAAGGGCTTTGTTGGGCTCGGAGAGCTCAGAAACCATTACCTGCTATCCCTCTCCCTTCTTGGGAGGCCGGAGGTGGCCGTTAGGGAATAGATGCACCCCTCACACACCTAACTCTGGCCCCCATGGCTGTGGGCGGTAGGGGTTTGGCTACATGGGCTCAGCAGCAGCAGCAGGAGGGCCGGGTGGGGCAGAGTTGGGGGCCAACACCTGGGGTCCAGGCCCAGACGGTGGAGGGCCGACAATGCTCCCTGAAGTTCCTGTTCTGGCTCCATTTACAACAGGCTTCCTGGAGTCACGGTGCATTTTCCCAGGCGCCTGCTCTCGGCTTTCATAGCTGCCTCCCACCACCCAGACCCAGCTAGGCCGGCCTTCGGGCACCCAGAAGGAAGCAGGAGCCCAAGTCCTGGCTCACTTGGGTCAGTGCTTGGGCTGGCTCGCCGCGGCTTTCACACCCAACTCTGCAGCCGCGAGGAGATGACCCCTCCCCTCCCCTCCCCAGGCCAGCCCGGCCCCGCCCCGCCCCCAGTGCCGCGTGGAGGGAAATCAGGAGAAGCTGAGGAATTGTTTGTAATTAGTGTGTTTTTAAAGGCTTTTCCGTGAGCCTTCAGCCGATTTCGGGGGAGGGCAGCTTGCCAGGGAGCATTGAAATGGAAATCCTGTGTTCTAGCCGGGACCCTCTTGGAAGGAGATTCTTCCCAGAGAAAAGACCAGAAGCCCCGCCCCGTCCCCCGGGTCTCCCGTGCGCGGCTGTGGTCATGGCGGGCTCAGCGATGTGTGGCGGCTTTGTGGAACGGCATTCCTGGCCAATGGGCCTCAGCTCTGCCTCGGGACCCCGCCATTCAGCCCCCGCATGAAAGGCCGCTGCCCGGGCCCGCAGCTCCCACTCTCCCCCACCCCAAGGACGCACCCATTCACCTCCTCTCCCCACCGAATCTCCCTTTCCCCCATTTTCCCCAAACGGGAGGCGCTGGCCCTGGAACATGGCACATCCAGGGCTACCTCCTCCCAAGTTACCCAGAGGTCATGTGTACAAGCAGCAATTCTAAGAACAGTCCCTCAGGCGTGAGCGGCATTTTACAGTTTGCAATGCCTTTGCACATCCACCAGGCCAGTTATTCCTCGTAGCAACCTCGCGAGGAGCTTCTATTATTATCAGTTCTCAAATGGGACTGGGGGAGGGGAATGCCTTGCCCAAAGCCCCTGGGCTAGCAACTCACAGAGCTGGGCCTAACCCAGGGGTCTGCAGGATGTCTCCTAACATTCCCACCCCAGGCTGCCTCTCCCACATGCTGGCTGACACGCAGGCAGGACTGTTCTTCTGGTGCAATCCCTGGGCCTTGTGGTCTGGGATCATTTCCTGTGGCCTAAAGTACTTATTTGCAAGTTGTAAGGACTGCCGGGTTTCTGGAAGCCTCGCTGAATGCTTCCAGCTGGGAATTTAACCTTCTCAGACCCAGCTGTGGATCATGAGAGCTCTCTTAGTTCCCACCCATTTTCCTGGAGCCCCCTGAGATAAATTAGTTGTGTCTGGGTGGGGACAATGGAGGAGTACTGGACTGGGATCCAGAAGACCTAGCCTGGGCCTGGCTCTGACACCCACTTGCTCTGTGACCTTGGGCAAGTCCCTTCACCTCTCTGATCGCAAATCAAGGCTTAAAAACTGTGCTTCCCTGCCTGAGTTTGCAAGCCCAGCCTCTTGTTTTCACTGAAGTATGAACGGAATTGACCTTCCCTTCCGCAGCTCCTCCACAGCTCAAGGTCTTGTGAGAACCTTGGAATTGTTGCACCTGAGAGCTGATTATGTAGGCCCCTGAAGATAGTGGAAACCACTCCCCCCATCCTCCAGCATCGGACAGATGGGCAAACTGAGGCACAGGAAAGGGGAGCCAGTTGCTCAAGGTCGTCCAGGGAAGCTAATAGTAAGGTTAGGATTAAAATCCAGATCAACAGAGGTGATACCAAAGGTAGTGTGAGAGATTTTAGCTTCCTATACTTTTCCACCACTTTCCCAAGCCTTCCTTTTATTCACATTTTGCACATTATTATTAATTATAATAACATTAAAAATAAATGCATAGTTAAAATCCTGTGTAAAATGTTTATAAAGGTATCCTCAGAAAACTTTCCTCTTTTTATGTATCTGTAACACACATCCTCTGAGCATATACAGTGTTTGCTCGGCACATGCAGCCTCAAGGGGTGGCTAACCTCCCACCAGATCTCTGCTGCCCTCAAGGCCCTCTTATAGAGAGACTCAATAGACATGGGCCCCTTGCACTCTTCCCAGAAGCCTCCTCTTTGTGTTTGGGAACACACAACACCCGTGGGTACCTTCTTTTAGCCCAAGACCCCACCCCTCCTTAACTAGGGGAGGCTTCTCAGACAGAGCCCCACCCTCCTCCACTTCTGCCCTTACATTGGTTCTAGGAAGACAAAAGCACAAGGAGGAGAATCCGAGATTTACAAAGGAATAGTTTCATGGATGTTTCAGAGGTGACTCTGCCTGCCTTTCCCTCATGTCCTCCTCCTTCATAAAGGAAGCATTTTTTTTTTTTTTTTTTTTTTTTGGGCAGAGTCTCACTCTGTCACCCAGGCTGGAGTGCAATGGCATGATCTCAGCTCACTGCTGACCTTCACGTCCCAGGTTCAAGTCATTCTCCTGCCTCATCCTCCCGAGTAGCTAGGGTTACAGGTGCCTGCCACCACACCCGGCTAATTTTTGCATTTTTAGTAGAGACGGGGTTTCACCGTGTTGGCCAGGCTGGTCTCAAATTCCTGACCTCAGGTGATCTGCCCGCCTCGGCCTCCTGAAGTGCTGTGATTACAGGCATAAGCCAACGCGCCCGGCCCTAAAGGAAGCGTTTCTGAGCTTTCCCTAGTCCACAGAACATCAAGGAACTAGAGCATGCTACAGTTCCAATAAGCCCTTACACATCTCCATTTCAACCTTCTCAGGTTACAGATGAAGAAACTGAGGCCCAGAGAGGGGACAGGAACTGAGAAACCTGGCAGAAGAGTGAAGACCAGAAACCTCTTCTGCCTCCACAGCCAATATTTTCCCACCGTCCCCTGTACCCTTCTGCCTCCTGCATACACGTACAGGCTCACCCATGTGTGTACTAATGCAGGTTGACGGCTGCTGGGAGGGTCACACATGGAGCCACACACTGGCCCATTCACTCTGACACATACCCCAGCTGGCCGTCCCCAGATACACACTCCACCATCCCCACTCGCCCACTTGCCTGCAACTACCCATCCCATCCCCTCCCTGCCATCCCCTCACACAGGCACACCCACACTGATTCACAGGCCTCTCCCTGCTGGCTGTCCTGGGTCTCCCTTTGTTGATATGACTGCCCAGAGCTGCGCAGAGAAGGTGCTGAGGCAGGGGAGACAGGGAGGGGTGTGTTGGGGGGTTGGGAGGGGTGCGTTGGGGGGTATGAATGTAGACTGGATCCAGAAGGCTCCGACTGGTAGACGTGAGGCTCACCCACAGTTTGGATAGAGCAAAGCAAGGGGAAGACTCTCTAGTGTTTGGAGAGGGAACAGGAGAAGGAGACAAGGGCTAAATAGCCCAAGCAAGGTAAGCTCAGGAGTGGAGGGGCTGGAGCCCCATTCTGACAAAGCTGGGATGAGGTCCTGGAAGAGTAGCCTGGCAGCCATCCAGAAAGTGTCCGTTCGGGGACCACTGGACATTAGTCTAGACTGGAGGTAGGTGAGGGATGGAAGTGGGGGGCAGCCTCTCTAGAGCTTGGCGAAGAAATTGCTGAGCTGGAGAGAGGCCAGGCAGAGGTCCCCAAGCAAAGAGCTATGAGTTTGATAAGTCTCTTGGGCTTTATGAGATTGGACATTGCCTGACACCCTGTGGGTGGCAATCTGTGATTATTAGATAAATGAATAAATGAGCTCTGTCACCCTTTGCCATTGTCATCACAATGGCCTGGGCCTGAGCCCACCACACAGTCCTGGCTGACTTGGTGTGGCTGGCTGCATGGGGAAGGTTTCAAAGGACAGTGCCTTGAGAAAAGGAACTGAGCCCTTGGGCACCACTAGGTGGGATGGCACAATGGGGCACAGCAGGTGGGGCCCTGGGTCATCATCAGCCAGAGCTAGCAGGGCCCCTCCTAGTCTTTTTTTTTTTTTTTTTTTGTTTTTTTTTTTGAGATGGAATCTCACTCTGTTGCCCAGGCTGGAGTGCAGTGGTGCGATCTCGGCTCACTGCAACCTCCGCCTCACGGGTTCAAGCCATTCTCCTGTCTCAGCCTCCCGAGTAGCTGGGACTAGAGACACATGCCACCACACCTGGCTAATTTTTGTATTTTTAGTAGAGATGGGGTTTCACCATATTGGTCAGGCTGGTCTCGAACTCCTGACCTCAGGTGATCCCACCTCAGCCTCCCAAAGTGCTGGGGTTGCAGGCATGAGTCACTGTGCCCAGCCCCCTCCTAGTCATCTAATTTAACCTCTTCCCCACTCTCTTAGGTGAGGAACCTGAGACTCAGACTGGGAATGAATTTTCCAAGATCCTGCAGCCCACTGGTGACAGGGCTCAGCCTGGGGCTTGCCTTGCTCACTTAGTTCAGGCAGCTTACTGCTTCCCCTAGCTCCCGCCAGCTCCCGCCTCCGAGCTGCCTCAATCACAGCACTCTCAGCCGCTGAAGTCTGCTTGGGAGCCTTGACCCAGTGGTTTCTGGGCCTGGGAGAGATGTGAAGAAACCAGGAAGGATAGAGAACATATAAAGTAAGAAGAGAGATGAACTTCTCTGGGGGAGCAGAGGAGGAACTACCGGGTCATAAGTAGAGTCGTGCATCTAGGAGACAGATGTCCATTCCAGCTCTTTTCTGCCACTCTGATGCCACTGAGGTGGAGCCAGTTGTTCCTCACTCTCAAAAAGTCCACAGGGCAAGGTTTGTGTTCCCCATACACCACACTGTGTGCACCCGCATGCACACACACACTGATGCACATGCACAGAGCCCTAGGGGGAAATCTGTCCCATTATGTGACAGAGGCAATGGTTGTAAAGACAGTCTCTGTCCCTCCATCTCACAGTAGGGCCTAGCATTGCAGTTAGAAGGGAAGTACCGAGTGGCTTGGGGGACAAAGGCCCTTGGATTCCATACACCCCCGATGGATATTTTTCTTGTTAACATACAATGCTGCTTGCATAACTGGAACTGGCTAGACACTGTGAGAAATGTTTAGTGCTTGGGAAAAAAGCAGGAGGAGGAATAAACAGCCACAAAGCCACAGGGTCCCAGGGGCTGCTTTCCCAAAGATGGCCTGCTACCCCCACCCTCCCACATTCCATGAATGGGGTTCTGGAAAGGAGGCTGCGAGGAGCGAGCAAGCGCTCCTTTCAGCCACACCAAATGGCCCACTGGGTATGCAGGGCTTGTCTCTTTGCACAGAACCCAAGGTTCTCCGTGGCCTCTCATCTTTTTGTCCAGCTGACCCAGCAGGACCCTCTGGTCCTGGATTCTGGTCAGATCCAATCTCTAGGTTGGGTCCAGGCTGGGTGAGCAGCAGTTGGACAACTGTCAGGGCCTAAGCCAAAGGGATGTCTCCACATGCCTAATCAGGTCTATGTAGACAAACCAGTTGTTTCTATTCAACCCAAGCCCCAGTCTTGGCCCTAATTCCAGCGATAAAGTGATCCCTGAGATGGTAAGCAGTGGCTTAAGGATGTGGGAAAGATGAGGGGGAGATGATCAAAGAAAACTGATTTTATCAGATGATTTGGGAAAACTTCTTTGGCGAAAATGTGGCAAACTCCTTTGTCCCTTCAGCTGGCCCCCTTAGCATTGTCAAATGCATAGGTCTTATCTTCAAATACAGGGCTAGGATGAAAGGACAAGGGAAAATGGGCCCAGATGCCTCAACCCAAGTGTGCAAGGAGATGCATATGGGTACGTGTGCAAGGCCAATGAGCAAAGATGGCATGATGCCCGTCCTCAGCCACCAGGGCCAAGCCATATGAAAACCACCTTCTTGATGCTTCCCTGGAGCCAACAGGCCCAAGGGTAAATAGTCCTCAGAAACTGACATTCTCTCACTGTAGGCTTTGGGGTGGGGAGGGTGAGAAACATTGTATCCCCTGGCCCCTGCTCCTCAGTTCTTTTGCAGACAACTTCCTGTTGCCATACCCTTAAGCCTTTTCTGGAGGCAAGACTCCCCAGAACTTCATTTTCTTCATTCCCACCTCTGCCTTTCCCATTACCTTTTGGGAGGTGGACTCCTTGAAAAGAGGCCGTGCTAGGCCCCAAGCATCCCATTCCAGTTCTCGTTCTGCCTGCCCCCTGGAAAATGGGTAAGGGGGATCTGGTGACTGGCACCCCTGGGTCCTTAAATGAGAAGCATGTTTGTTTATAGCCAGAAGAAATTCATCCCTACTCCTACCTACCCCCTCCCACGTCTGTGTATACGTCTCAGAAGTTCCTGCCACGGCCTCTGCACCAATCTGGCTGGGGAGGTGGGGTCCCCTCCTCCCACTTCTCCCAACCTTCCCACCCCTGGATCCCCGAGAGGCGGGGCTGAGGCAGCTGCCACATTCGGCGTGGCAGAGCCGCTAGCTCAGTACAAATCAGAAACACATTGGAGGCATGCAGGCCGGGCGGGGAGCAGACAGGCCGGGGCTGGGGCCCATTAAGGCCGGAGCCCGGCCGCGCTGTTTACCGTCTCAGCACAAGGTTTCAGGTTTGCCTCTTGATTGTTTGTTTGTTTCAGAGATGAGAAAGGCCAAGAAGGCAGCTGACAAGGACCATGGGGGGCATGGCGGGGAGGGGGCACGGAGGCCCTGGCTCTCACAGGTTCTCCCCACCCTGTGTAGGAGAACTCACCAAGTGTAAGAGAAGCAAGCTGCCTCTTTTCCCTACCCCCACCCCCAAATTTCAACCAGATGTGCAGTCAGATTCTTCCTCTCTTGGTTGGGGGAAACAAAAGAAATTAAAAATGGGACCCTAGAGACACCACTTTAAAAAGAACCCTAATATAAAGAAGGGATGAAAGGGAGACACAGGAAGGACTTCCGGAGGTGCAGGTGAAATGGGAGAAGTGAGGGGGGTAGCTCACCCCTTTCCCGAAAGACAAGTTCCTAAAGATTCCTATCTGGGGTTGGGTGGTTGCAGGGAGAGTGGTGCTGCCTGGAAGGATGATTGCTCTGGGAGGTCCCACTGAGTCTCAGATGTAAAGGATTCAAAGATGTCCGCAGACATGAATAGAGTCTATATATCTTGATTCAGTGAGTCCTGACTTAATCAGGGCTGGCAGTAGAGACCCTGGAGCCCAGCCCTTCACTGAGAGACAGAGACTCTGAGGCCCAGGGAGGGGAAGGCATTGCTCAGGATAGCACGGCAGATCAGGTTCTGGACAAAGCCTGCAACAGAGGTCTGCTGGCTCCCAGTCCAGTGCTCTTTTCATTTTGTGCTGCTCCCCTTGCTCAAATGTTGTGATTTTGTAGGAAAGCAGATTCCGGGCTTCTCTCACCCAGTCTCACCCCAGCTCAAACCTAGTGTCTCGGTGTTCTCTTTCAGGGGATCTCTGCAAAGTCTGAAAGTTCTCTCTGGATTTGCCTTGCAACCACAGCTGCCTGTGAGGGGGTTTCTACTAGTGCCTGCCTCTTCACCCAGGCCAGTCTCAAATTGGTTGTGAACAGTGTTGCCAAATGGTGAGCGCCTGAGTTTAGGTGACTGGGCCAGTGACCTTGTTCCTGGAAGCAGAGCTTCCAGCCTGCCACTGGCTAGGCCAACCCAGGCTACCAAGAGTTTCATGCCCAGCACTGTTCAGTCCCTACTCAGCTCCTCCCTCATCTCAGATCTGTCTGCCTCCTTGCTAAGTCTGTTGTAAACCTGGTCTCCTTCCATGCCCACCAGAGGCCAGGCTGAGGGAGTAGAGACCCTCTGGTCTAGTCTGTAGCAGACTCCAAGGCTGTCTCTGGATGCTCTCTGGACTCCTGGAGGGACCTGGACAGAGATGGTCCCCACAACATATACATACTTGCACACATACACTGTTTCCAGAAGCATCTGGTGACGGCTGTTCTTCCACTTGTGCCTAGGGAACTGGCCAAGCCTCACCCTACTGTTAAGACTACTAGCCTTGCGGTAACCCATGGCCCATTGTCTACACAAAGCCCTTACCCCAGGGGGCTTTGAAAACGCCTGTGTTGGTGTCCATGCTAACAGCGCTAAGGATCAATGCTAAAGAACAGGTTTGGGGAGATGGTGACCAAGGAGATTACATTGTCTTTCAGTGACCCCCTCCTCTCTCTCTCTCTCTCTCTCACACACACACACACACACACACACACACGCACATGCACAAACATCCTCCTCGTTCCTCTCTCTCTCTTTCCCCCCTCACTCCCCAGTTCTCTTTTTTCTTGCAATAAATTCTAAACAGATGGGCAAGTCTTCTACCCCCACTTCTGAAGTTGAGAGGGAATATCAGCCATGGGGGAACAAGAAATCACTCCCTTCCTCAGACTGGATCATCCCAGCCTCTCTGGGCCTCCCTTTTCCAGTGTCTCATGCCTCACTGGATTAGGCCAGATATTACAAAGTATTTCCTTAGTCCTTTTTGTTCTGCGTCTACTATTGACACTTGTGCTTTCCTCACTGCAGGGCCTTAAACACAGTGGGGGGTGAGGAGGAGGGAGGGGGGAGGACACACTTTCTAGGATTCAGCTATCTGAAGGGCCAGACCCAGGCTGCAACCCTATTATCACAGGGGAAGAAAAGCTAAACTCTTGGGCATGACTGAGAATATCAATGGAGTGTCGTGTCTGCCTATATAATCTCTCTAAGCCTAGAGACAAGCACAAACAGAAACAGCAGCATTTGGAGCAGTCAAGTGCTGCTTCTTGCTTTGCAGCAAGAGCTGGGTCTTGTTATTTGAGCTATAGACAGAGGGGTTTCTATGTCTCTATGTGATTTTCCCTCTCAGTGCCAAGGCCCAGAATCCCTATGCATAGGCAGGGCTGGGACAAAGCCTCTCACATCTCAAAGATGTTCCCAGAATCAGCAGCGGGGACAAAGTTGGGCTGAGCTACCTGGTTTCTTCGGCTTGCAGCCCCTTATGGCTACGGCTGTGGCCACAGAGCCAGCACCCTGGCCCCTGGGGTTGACCTTTAAACTCAGCTGAAGCTTCACCTGGACTCTTAGACCCCTGGCTTGGGTGTCATCACCACCTGCAACTGGTTTCACAACTTGTGCCTCTGCCTTGCACCCCAGATCCAGCAGCTAACCCCCAAGCTTATCTGTTTGGGCCCATCATAGGACTATGGAAGGATGCCATAAGAGGGACACAATCGCTACTTACTTCTCTGACAAGTAATAATAGCAATGATAACTAACACCTTCTGAATGCTTACTATGAGCCAGGCACTGTTCCAAGAGCTTTATATGTATGCTATGACATAGAAACTCAGCATTGCTCTCATTTGAGGCGAGGGACCTGAGGCACAGAGAGGTTGAGTAACATGTCCAAGGTCACACAGCTAGCATATATAAGAAGTGGGATTCAGCCAAGTATAAAGATCATGCCCTCAAGCACATAATCACTGCCTTCCAGGGCTGCTGCCCTGTTTTCTCAGTCTTCCCAGGATTGCAGTCAGGCCTCCAAACCCCATGTCCTGTGGCTATTCTTCGATTAGCTGCCTATCAGAGTCTTACCAGATGCCACCCACCTGCCTAATACCTCTCCAACTTTCCGACCCTAGGCTCACTGGCCCTCCTGCCTGCCAGGCAGGGCCTTGGCTTCTTGCCATCTGATGGGACCTTCCCCCATTACCTGCCCTGCTCTATCTAGGGCATCTCTTCAGAACCGACAGCATTGTTACCTCTACTGGAGATTTAGCATGGTGCTGTCCAATAGAAATATAATGCGAACCACATATGGAATTTTCTAGTAGCTCAGTTCAAAAAGTTTTTTTTAAAAACAGGTGAAATTAATTTTAGTAATATATTTTATTTCACTCAATATGTCCAAACTATTATTTCAACATGTAATCAATATAAAAATTATTAATGAGATGTTTTACTTGTGACCTTCCACAGTAAATCTTCAAAGTCCAGTGTTTATTTCTGCTTCCAACACATGTCAATTCCAACTAGGCACAGGTCAAGTGCTGACTAGCCACAGGCAGCGAGTGGCTACTGTATTGAATTGCACTGATCTAGAGACACAGTGTGGACCTGGAGGGGCCCAGAGTACAGAAGATAACGAAAATAATGCAGAGGCAGGGTCAGTACACTGTGCAAGGGAAGCAGGAAGCAAGAGGGATATTGACTTGGGAGCTAAGAGTCCTGGGTTCTACTCTCAGTGCTGATGCTACATGACCAGGGAGTTTGAATAAACACTTCACCTTCTCTAGATATTACAACTGTATTACAATGAGAGGATTGGCCTGAAGACTCTTCCAGCTTAAACATTCAACCACCACCGCCTCCTATCTCCCCACACACCGAGGGTATCCAGTTATTAGTAAAAATAGAAAGTCCAGTAAGTGATGCAGTTCTCAGGAAGCAAGATGAGCACTGGTAGAGCCCCATTTCTCCAGACCATAAAACTGTGGCCTCTTCTGGAAATATCCCTGGTTTTGTGGAACTTGGCCCTTCATTCCTCAGAACCAAAGGACACTGAAACTCGGCCTTGGACTGTCACAGATAGACACTTAAATTGATGCAGAGTCAGGTCACCTTTCCAACAACAGGAGCAGTTTAAGCACAAGTCAGCCCAGGAGTGTATCAGGCAGTCGGTTCTCAACTTTTTGAGAACCCTCCTGGCTCAGTGTTTCTCAATCTTCATTCATGCGCATCCACCTCCACATTCTGTGTATCCCATATCAACCAAAAAGGTTTGATACAAGCTTGACTTTCTGGAGGTCAGATCACGGGGAAGAAAATAGGTATCTTGAATCTGCTTCTACCAATTACACATGCCCTTGGGAATTCTGTAATCCACCACCAGCACATCCCTACCTCCTGACCAAGCTCACAGTCATTGGCCTAAATGAAAACACTTTTTCCATTAGAGAAGTGTTTTTAGTAGAGTTCTAATCCTGAGATTTCAGAAGACAAGGGAATTTTCCAGTGATTTGGGCTAGTTATAATCCACTTGGAGCCATGTTGGCCTATTAGAATTATTCTTCTAAAGAAAATATAGCCTGCTTAAAGTTATTACTGGAGTAGCCTTATCACCAAGGTCAAATGTTGTAGAATTAAAATAAGTATTCTACTTCCAGTTCATAAAAAGAAATAATTTTTCTTTTTGTTTCATTATCATTATTTTGAGACAGAGTCTCACTCTGCCACCCAGGCTGGAGTGCAGTGGCGCAACCACAGTACACTGCAACCTGGATCTCCCAGGCTCAAGGGGTCCTCCTGCCTCAGCCTTCTGAGTAGCCGGGACTACAGGTGTGTGCCACCACACCTAGCTAATTTAATTTTATTTTTTTTGTAAATACAGGGTCTCGCCATGTTTCCCAGGCTGGGCTCAAACTCCTGGTCTCAAGCAATCCTCCTTCCTAGACCTCCCAAAGTGCTGGGATTACAGGTGTGAGTCACCACACCCTGCTAGAAGTCATTTTTCTTTGGTAACTTAAGACTTTGTTTATGACGGTGGGATGGGCCAGTGTATGTATTGATAGGGGAAAACCTTTGCAAATGTGGTCCAGGACACAGAAAAAAAAATGGACATTTTGCTTGGACATTGCCCCTGAGACAAATATTCCAAGACTTGGTTACAGCTTTTGGCTATGGGACCTTGGGTAGGTTTCTTCCCTTCTCTGAGACTTGGCGCCCCCATCTGTAAGGTGGGATCAACAGAGCCAGCCTGCCTGAGTCCCAGAGTTGTTATGAGGGAAGGGCCTATGAGATAACTAACTTGCAAACAGAATTTGTAGACTTCAAAGTGTTGAGCACATGTGAAGGGTTATCGCCCCACCCAGAGGAAAACAGGGGTACAAACGCAGAGACTATCCTGTCTTTTGGCTATCTTCTGCATGTTCAGTGTCAGTGGGGAGGCTCAGAAAATGTTTTGTCTACTATGGTTGAAGGGTAGATTGGGCACTGGGAAGCAACCAGTGCCCAGGAGGAGTGGAAGGAATTCCTGAGTCAGAGGTGAGAATGGAAGAGGCAAAGGATGTAAAGATCTTGGGTAGGATCTTGAGCAAAGTTAATAACAATAATTTTTAAAGCTTATAGTTTATAGCATTCTACTTTTCGAGAAAACACTTGTGCAAATATTAATCATCATAACAACTCTGAGAAGTGAGAGCTATTATTATCTCCACTTTACTGCTGAGGCCCAGAGAGTGTAAGTCATTTATCCAAGGACACACAAGGCTAGTAAATGACAGAGCTAGGATTTGAATCCTAGGCTGTCTGATGACAAAGTTATCCTCTGTTCACACCATGCTGCCCCTGACCCCAAGAGAACCGTGGACAAGCACACAATAATACTGACAGACTCATGGCGCTGTCCAGGCACTGTTCTATGTCCCTTGTGCATATTATCTCATTTAATGCTCATTACACCCCTGTCAGGTAGGTATCATGATTATCCTCCTCACTACATAGGGAATACTGAGGCACAGAGACACTAAGTCACTTATCTAAGGCTACCCAGCTGCCAAGTTGCAGAGCTGAGATATGAAGCTGGCCATCTGGCTCCGGCGTCCTTAACCACTTCCCCATGCAGTGTTTTAGGCCAAGCTGTCTTGCCCAGGCAGTGGCCTAAAGGAGGCACCACCTATGAGCCTCTCAGTTAGTGGCAGCAGGGAAACAACCCAGGCCCTCCTCTGCAGGCTGGATCCAGCATGCCCTCCCCAGGAGTAGTGAGCCACCATGCCCATCTTTTTTTTTTTTCTCGAGACGGAGTCTCACTCTGTTGCCCAAGCTGGAGTGCAGTGGCAAGATCTCGTCTCACTGCAACCTCTGCCTCCTGGGTTCAAGCGATTCTCCTGCCTCAGCCTCCCAAGTAGCTGGGACTGCAGGCGCGTGCCATCACGCCTGGCTAATTTTTTGTATTTTTTTTTAGTAGAGATGGGCTTCGACATGTTGCCCAGGCTGCTCTCAAACTCCTGACCTCAGGTGATCTACCCACCTCGGCCTCCCAAAGAGCTGGGATTACAGGCATGAGCCACCACGCCCGACCATACCCACCTTTTAAGAGAGCTCAGCCAAGCAGAAGCAAGCTCAGCCTGACAGAGAGGCAAGATGGTGTAGTGGAAAGAATGTGGCCTCTAGCATCAGACAAACCTGAGTTGAAATTTTGGCTTTGGAAATTACTTTGTGACCTTGGGCAACTCACTGAACTTCTGTGGATTTCAGTGTTCCACATCACTAAGGGCTGTTGTGAGAAGTAAATGAAATGGCTATATAGAAAAGTGAATTATATACTCTAAAGTGCTCTTGAAGGTTAGTTATAATTGTTAGTTGTTCTATAGGGCTAAGTTCCTTGGCCGAGGCTGGGCCACAGCGGCGACACGGAGAAGTGGGCTTTAGAAATGCTAATACCATGGGTGAGTGACAGTGCGAGGACAATGGAGGAGGGCGCTGTGAATGGGGCCGCCGAGGCCTGGGAGCCGGGCTCCCCACGTGGGAGCTGGGTGGGGGAGGGGCGGGAGGGGAGAAGCGGGTCCCAGCCTAGGGGCTCCGAGCCTGGGCTAATTGGAAGGGGCTGCAGCTCCGGGGGCAGGAAGGGGGAGGGGATTACCTGCTGGTCGGCCGCGGAGGGGCAGGGCTCTGAGGAGGTGGCGGGCCCTGCCGGCATTGGGAGGGGGCGCCGGAAGAGCCTTGGACCCGCTGACCTGGAGACCTGGAGAAAAACGGTGGGGAAGCCAGCGAAAAAAGGCCCTGGGTCTAGGCCTGCTGGGGTGAAAACTGAGCAGGGGTTTTTGGGATGGGCAACTCTAGGTCCAAGCCTCTCCTGAAGGTAGGAAAGACATGACAGCTAGTTTCCAAAGTCAGCTCGGATCCTGACCACCTTGGGTTGACTTGGGAATCAGCCTCCCCAGAGAGCGAGGGAGGGAGCGAGAGGTGTGCGGGTGCGTGTGATGGGTTGGAGGGTAGGGGGAGGCAGGAGCTGGGTTCTTCTTCTCTTCTTCCCCTACTCCTCACCCGGTCTCTTCCCTCTCTTCCTCTTCTCTCACCCCTCTCCTTTTGCCCTCCCCTCCCCCTCCACCATGAAGGCTGTTTTTGTTCCTCCTCCTGGCCTAGCCCCTGAGGTGTGCAAACAGGAAGGACCTCTCCCTGGGCAGTGAGTAAGGAGGGAAAAATGAGGTGTTGAAAAGATGACAAGTCGCCCTGTCAGAGCTCACCTTGGCAGGGAGCAGGCGGCAGGGGCCTGTGGGTGGTTGGGGGAGGTCGGCCCTGGAAGCCAGCCTACATGTGCCCAGAGCCAGGCAAGCTGATACGCAACAAGCAGGCACTGTGTATGCGTTTGTTTGGTTTAGAAAAGTCTAGCCCCCTCCCATTCCCACCATCAAAGATTCCTTCCTTTCCTTCCCAGTAGGAAGAGTAAAAGCCGCTGGGCCAGCGGTTTAGTGTATGATTGAAGGAGGAGGGGCACTGGGAGAGGGCTGGGCAGGAGGCCCAAATCTGTCTTCTAAACTCCGAGACTTGGATCCCAAAGCCTCCTGGACATCCCTTGCATGTTTCAAAGGCTCCTCGCCCTTGACACATCCTAACCTGAATTCATCAATGCCACTTTCCACACCCGTGCATTCGGTCTCTCCTATATGGCTCCTATCTCAGTAAATGACCTCATCCTTCAGCCACCCAAGCCAAAATCTTGGGAGTCATCCAAGACTTCCTCATATCCCCGTTTGGATTGGTCTCCCAATCTGTTCAGTTCTCTCTTATCTCTCAAATCTGTCTCATCTCTCTTCCCTGTGGCCACGACCCTATTTCAGCTTCCTTCATTCATTTACTCATTCGGCAACTTTTCATTAAGCCCTTACCGTGTGCCAGGCACCGTGCTAGCCACTGAAGATTTGGCTGTGAATAAATCTGATCTGGTTCACACTCCCATGGAGTTTTGTGTCAGGCACAGCTGGGCTCACTGCAGTGGGATGGGGCCGACAAGACGAGCCAGAACACGATGGTTAAAAGCAGGGATTCAGGTCAGGCGTGGTGACTCACGCCTGTAATCCCAGCACTTTGGGAGGCCAAGGCAGGCAGATCATCTGAAGTCAGGAGTTCGAGACCAGCCTGGCCAACACGGTGAAACTCCATCGCTACTAAAAACACAACTGGCTCTACCACTCATAACTGTGTGGCCTTGAGCAAGTCACTTAATCTCCCTGTGCTTCAGTTTTCTTGTGTAGAAGATGCGGATGATGATAGCACCTACCTCATAGGGCTAATCTCAGGGTTGACTACATTGATATTTTAAAGTGCCAGGTAGCACAGTGTTCTATTCGCATTGTTAATTTTATTATTTAAAATATGCAGTGAGGCAAGGCCTGACCATAAACCAAGTTCCAGGAGTCCAGGGAGAGGCCAGGCTGGGCCGGGAAGCAGTGGGTCGGATTGCAAGAATATGACAGCAGGAGCTTGCCATGGTCCTGTCAAGAATTCAGCACAAGGAAATCCAACCGAGTCCTCATTAGCTGGCAGAGGCCTGTCATAGGACCTCCAGGTGCAGCATCCAGAAATCCAAAGGATATGAAGCAAAGGGTAGCATAACAGTTACTGCCAAGAAGGCTGGACTAGCAGCTCCAGCTCTGCTGCTTCCTAGCTATGTGACCCTGAACAGGTCATTTCCCCCTCTGAGCCTCAGTTTCCTAAGGATGGCAGTTGGCAAGTGCTGAGAGCTTAATATGTGCCAGGCACTGTCCTATGCACCTGCTCCCTGCAAAGGGAGCTACTATTATTTAACTCCCATTTTACAGATGAGAAAACTGAGGCACAGAGCACTTCAGGCTCTTGCCCAAGGTCACAGAGCAAGTGAAGTGCAAAACTCAGACCTGAAGGCAGGTATCTTTGAGACTAGTGATCAGAGCACCTTCCTTATAGAGCTGCTGGGAAAATTCCCTGAGATGATACTTAGGGAAGTGTTTAACAGGCTGGCAGGCTGCCCAGGAAGGACTGTCATCAGACTGTGGGCTCTTGCCACTGGGCTGAGGCTACAAAGGCTAGACCAGCAAAAGGAAGCCTGAGCCTCAGGCATCAAACAGGCCCCGAGGCAGCATCAGCAACTCCAGAAACAGGCCAGAATTCCGCTGGTCAGAAGCAGGGCTCAAGGTCAAGCCTGGGCTAGTGGCCAATAACCCATGAGACTGAGGGCAGAGACCATTTTCCTCACTTTTGGATTTCCCAGTGCTCCACAAAAGGAAGTACTTAATAAATATAGGAAGGAAATGGCACTTTTAGAGTGCCTCCTGTGTATGACCACGGCACTAGTCCCTCATGTCCTCTTTGAAGCAGTTCTGTGAGGTTATCATCCCCCTTCAACTGATAAGGAAACTGAGGCTCAGAGAGGTGAAGTGTCTCACTAAAGATCTAGAGCTGATAAATAGTCAAGTGACTCTTTCAACCTAGAGAAGAGAGAAAAAAAAAAAAAAAAAAAAAAAAAACAGTACAAAGAACCCCTCCCATTCATGGCAGGGGAGGAAGGTGCATTTTAAAACCCCAATTGACAATTCTCTGGTGATCATGGGCCTTACCACCTCTGCCTCACACTACCCATCTATAGCCAATGGACTAGCTCTACCTCTGCAGAGCCAACACAGGACGAGATTTGCACTTACATGTCCTAAGCCTTCACTGACAACCCTTGGGGACTGGGCCATAGAAGCCCCCATCCTCTCTGGCCTAAAAACTTGGTGCTGTGGGACTTTTCCACGTGAGAACAAAGAGACCAGCAGGAATTTCCGACTCTCACAACCCTAGATAAGATCCCAGGTCAGCTACCCTCTTAGCTGAAGGGACTCTGGGCAAGCTTTGGGCCTTTCTTTTCCCAGTGCCCAGCCTGGGAGGGAGGAGTCGATGTGGCAGCCATGTCTAATCAGGCGGGGCCCCATGACACAGAAGCTCCTTCATCTAGGCCTGCGGAGGGGTCAGACTGGGGCTCTGGGAGGGGCCACAGGAGACACAGAGCCCATCCAGCCTGGACCAGCCCACATTCCTCAGCAGGCCTGGATGGGGTGGGCACACGCAACAGGAAGCCAAGCCCTTCACCAAGAGGCTAAGCCACCATCTGTGCATGTAGACAGCAGTGAGCAAAGTGCCTGGGCCAGCAGAGTCAATTGCACAGAAAAAAAATAGCAAACATTTTGCTTCCTCCCCCTACTCCCGCCCCCACCCCACCATCGTGCAACACTCCGCTTCCAAAGGGAATGTTGAAGTCCTGCTAACTATTTTTCTCCAGACTGGGGCCAGGCATCTGGAGCCAGCCTTGCTAAGTTGCTGAAGAGAGAACGATGAGGTGGAGGGATTCTTTCTATCCAGGGAGTAGTTTGTTTGTTTGTTTGTTTGTTTTCCTTCTGAACCTTAAGCTCCTACTGCCCCAGCCCAGAGAAAAAAGAGCTAGGAAAAACAACACCAAACAACAACAGTCCCATTAAGATGGTATAGTATATTTTGTCTATCATTTGCTCATTCCCATCACTCTATGGGATAGGGATTTTTTGGGAGTCCCATTTTATAAATAAGCAAACCAAAGCTGAGAGAGGGCATATGCTTGATCAAGACTCGCAGTTAATTAGCACTAAAACTGCTTCAGACCCAGGTCTGACTCCAAATGCTGTGGTCGTTCCACTAGGCGACACTGCCTGGGTGCAAAGCCTCTTTGCAACTCCAACATAGGACCAGGGTGGCCAACGAGGGCCTGCTTGGCTTCCCTCAGGAAGATCCCGGCCTGAGAGGTTTCAGTCAGTGTTCGAGCAACATTTTAATTGTCTCTTAATTCTTTCTCCCCAATCATCTGCTTGTTGAAGAGAATTTAAGAAATGCCCTCAAAAAGGAAAGACAATTAAAATTAAATTAACTACATCCCACCACTAAGAGAGAATCACTGTTAGCTAACTTCATGGTAGGTTTCCTGATAATCTTTTTATTATGCACATATACAATGTGGAGATCTCTTTTACATACCTGAGATCATGGTGGACCTGCTTTCAGTGCTGGGCCACCTTCCAGCCCCCACATCATGTCTTCATGAGGCTAGCTCAACTGCAGTTCTTCTTCTCCGTTGGAGACCTGCTGGAGCCACAATTTCTGGTTCCCCGGCGGGGGCCTGACCTTGTAGCTGAAAGTCCCGACTGGCGTTTTTCCATTTATATCCTGACAATAGACTCCCCACTTCATTACTACATTACTAGATGTCACTTGGGAGGGTCTTTCTTTCACAACTCAGGGTCTCACATGCACAACACAAACACACACACACACACACACACACACACACACACCCCACACCACACACGGTACTGTTTCATACCTCCATGCCTTTGTTCATTCCGGCCCTTTGCCTGAGATTTCTGCCCTTTTCTCTCCCTCCCTCCCTCTTTCTCTGTTTCTGTCATGTATACACATGGTAAAAAAAAAAAAAAAAGCAAGAAGAAAACGAACAAAAATAAAAACAAAATCAAATTAACATAACAAAAACTCCAAAAGGGAAAAAGCATACAGTGAGAATTGAGGCTTCTCTTGTCCCTCACTTTGGCTCGTTTCTTATATATCGTCTTTCCTGAGATATTCTGTATATTCGTTAGTACAAATGAATATGTATCTTTTGTGAAACGTGAATGATAATAACTGCCCACTGTTTCACGCCTTGCTTTTGTAACTTCTTGATTTTTTGATACTGCTGCACGGCAATAACTGTGGATGTGCCTCATGCTGGGTATAGGCTGTCTAGCGAAGTATCTGATGGCTGTGCCATAATTTATTAAAACAGGCCCCTAGTAATGGACATTTAAATGCCTTTCTGTCTCTTGCTACTACAAACAATGCAACAATAAAGATACTTGTACAAACAACTTTGTGCTTTTGCACATGTAGCATAAATTCCTACTACTGGAATTGCTGGGTCAAAAAGTATGTGGATTTTAAATGTTAATACATTTTACTAAAGGGCCCTTCAAACAAATGGTAACAATTGACACCTCCACCGTCAAAGACAACCCGACAATGTAGAAAGGGCCCATCCTACACTCCCTTTCCTTACCTGTTTCCCAGCTGGGCCAGCCAGGCTCTTTGCTCTCAGGTCACCCTGTGCCTGCCTCCACATTGCCTTTCACAAAGAATATGGCAAACCTATGTTTGTCTGTCTCCCACACTGGACTATGAGCTTTTTGAGGGAAGGACTAAGCCCTACTCATCTCTTGCAGGCCCCAGTTGAACACACCACAGGCAGGAGCTCAATCAATATTTGTTGAGCTAAACTAGCCAACTCTGAACCTCCGTTTTTGAGTGCAAGAGTGGGCAGAAATGTGTTTGCTGAATGCAATTCGAGCATGGTCCTGACTGAGCAGAGCCTTGGGCTTGGTTCCCTGGGTCCCTGAAGATCTGTCTCCATGGGTTCGGTGGCCCAGCCACACACCTCTTGACTATGAGCAGACACTATCCGCTAGTCCTCAGTTCTATGTATGAATTCTTCTACGTATGTGTCTTGTTTCTCCTCTTCCTCCTACCAAAGTGCCTGACTTCTATTGTCTGCGTGCCCCTGGGCTGCTCTTGCCCTGGTCCCACAGTGCTGTGCTTGGACACAGGTAGCACACAGTGCTTATGACCAGAGTGCCTGAATGGGGTCTAGCTGCAGCCAGTTGGGGGTTCTACATTGACGTCCAGATCCCCAGGTGCTCCCCACCACGCTGGGACTAGGATGGATGGGGAGAAAACATCTCTGCTGCCCTCCCCCACCAAGCAAACATGCTCTTGCTCTGTCTTCAGAATGTCATCACCTTTCTGAACACTGGTCTCCTTACCACTCACCTGGGGTTGATGGCAGGGTCTAGTGAAATCAGTGAATGCAAAGGGGTCTGGGGAAATCTTATCCAAATGTGAGAGATTGTGAAGTCTCACTAATGTTTTACCACCCTTCTTGGGATAGTGAAGTACCCAGGGAGGAAACAGGAGGAAGGGGGGCCTCCAGGGGTCAGCAAAACCCACAGCAAAGAGCCTAGCCACTAAGTTCCAGGCTGCAGAGGCATATGCCAAGGCAGGCTGAAAGGGTTGCCCAGGGGTCCCAGAATCTGGCTTGCTCCACACCAGACCTTGTGCAAGGCTGGGACCGTGTCGGCAAACACCCTATCAGCTTCATTTTATTCAGAGGTTCAATCCAGGCCCAAGAGGGGCATGCTGAAACTTGTTGCCATGTATTTCTCCATCTTCAGATAAACGCCACCTTCTCTCCACAGGCCTTGGGTATGAGAACAGCCTGTGACACACTGGGGATTCCACAGGACAAACAGAAAATGGGATAGAGTTTGAGGGTTGAGAGGGTGGCAGGAGGGAAGGGGGGCGCCAGGGCCTCAGAGGCTGGGGGTGGGAGTGGGGCTAAGCTTGGTCCAAGTCCCCATGACTCCTACTGCGTTCTCTGAACACAGCCCCTGCTTGAGCCTACCTTGGGAGAGGAATCTATTCACGCTGTCACCCAGTGTTGCAGAACACTTTTGTGCCAAGCAGTGCATGCTGGGACTGTAGAAATGGCTCACACATAGCTTTTGACATCAAGAACTTAGAGATGGGAGACACAGAGAGGCAAGGAGCTAGGGGATATTGAATTTTTCTTTTCAGGAGCTGGCAAATTAGTTTTTTTTTTTTTTTTTTTCTTTTTTTGAGACGGAGTCTCGCTCTGTTGCCCAGGCTGGAGTGCAGTGGTGCGATCTCGGCTCACTGCAACCTCCACCTCCCAGGTTCAAGCCATTCTCCTGCCTCAGCCTCCTGAGTAGCTGGGACTACAGGCACCCGCCACCATGCCTGGCTAATTTTTGTATTTTTAGTAGAGACGGAGTTTCACCACATTGGTCAGGCTGGTCTCAAACTCCTGACCTCGTGATCAGTCCACCTCAGCCTCCCAAAGTGCTGGGATTACAGGCGTGAGCCACTGCGCCCGGCCACAGATGAACTTTTTAAAGGATGAATAAAATTTAAACAGAGCTGGAAAGGACACTTCAGGTCAGAGGTCCTTAGGCACTTCCATGGAAGGGTTTCACTGAAACAAAGGGTTAAGAGAAGGGTAGGGCCTTAGGGCACAGTAAGAGCCTTCTAATGGTTCAGCTGTAGTGCCAGCTGGGGAGACCACCTCAGGAAGTTACAGTGCTCTCTTGCAAGATGTAGTGCTTTATGCCTCAAATGATTGACCAAATCTGGGGTTTTTTATTTCACAGCCAGCAAACAAGACCAGAAACCCAGAAGTAAAGTATAGTGGGTGATACCTTCAATGAATATCCAAACAACTTATTCTCATAAATGACTGCTTCATGTCTGGAGGCCCCTGAGGCCTGCTGTTCTAAAACCATGGCCCCGGGTGCCAATGACAGGTCCACTGCATCATAAACAGAAATTTGCCTGACCCTTGGCCATGTGGAATATCTCATATGATGAGGAAAACAGCCACAAAAGTGGGCTATGGTATTGGCAAGTACTTGGGGTTCCTAGTTACAAACAACAGAAACCAATGCTAGTTTAGTTGAATCAGAAAAGTTTTATTGGAAAGCTATAGAGGAGCTTGGGGAATTGTCAGAGAGGCTGGAGAATCAGAAACTGGCAAGAGCAAAGGAACTGGGCAGCCAAGCACACAGCCACATCCTGCCATAGGAGCTATTGGCGGCCAGCACTGTCAGCACGGGACCCACATCACTGCCACCCCGTACCACTGCTGCTGCCGCCCCTGCTGCCACCACCATCATCACCACAGCAGCATGGGGACAAATGCTTTAGGATCCCTGCTTCTCTGACTTTCTCCCTCCAGCCTTAAAGTACTGGGCACGAGTGTATGATGGGCTTAGTTGATGTCCCAGGTCCAAGTCACAGCTGCTCAGGGCCCCAGGAGTACAGGTCCTGGGGCCTGTGGGCTTTCCTGGTAGAGCACGCCTCAAGTCCACCAAGACACTGCAGTAGCAGGTTGCTCCAACACACCAGCAGGGGGCTTTGAGCACTGAGTAAGTGTCCCTTTCTGTTTCTGTGCAGAGACTAATTCTGACTAAAAGGCAAATTAGGGTCACTGCTATGCAATAGCAACAGAAAGGAAGATGATTAGGACCCAAGCGTGCTCCTAAAATACCTCCTTAGGTGGTGCCAGTCAGAGCACAGCAAAGGTTAATGGTAAACCTCCAAAACCCCACCCTAAAAGGGCTCTCCAAGGACTCAGACTCCTGAGCCTCCATAACCAGCTGAGGTGCTGGCTGAAGGCCAAGGGGAAACCTAGAATGACTTGTGAGGGATAAAGTCATAAATATCAGCTTGACCAGTTGCAGAAAAAAGAGCTGCAGTTTCAACCCACATTTCTGTACTTGCAGTGAGAGAAGAATGACATCCTGCTTTTCCTAATTGGAAAATTTTTTGATTTTGCTTATTTTGTTGTAATAATATTCATGAAAATGCACTGACACTGTAAAAAATATGAAGCAAATTCATTATTTCAGGTGAAAAACAAAAGCCTCCTTCCTGACTGCTTTCCCCCAATCCTCCGTCCCTCCCTAGAGGTAACCCCTGCCATCAGTTAGGCACGTCGCCTTCCAGACATTCTTAGGCATTTTCATATAAAGTTTGGTTTTGTAAGGTTTTATTTTACACAAACACTGTACATATTACTCTACACTATGCTTTCTTAACACTGTCTTGGAGATCTTTCCGTATCAGTATATCCAACTTTTAACTGCTGCATAGTTTTAATTCCATACTAGCAAGGAACCCAGGTCGGGCTGAAGTGCATGCACCAATTGAATATGCTGATAGATAGCTACTACCCAAACTGTTCTCCAAGAAGACCGCTATAGTTTATATGCACACCAACCCCATGAGTCTTTTCATTTCATCTCTTCCTAGCCCAAACTAGATATTATCATGAAGAAAAGCTATTGGCTTCTGATAGATGTAATATGTTTCATCGGTGTGTTAATTTACATGTCACCGATTATGAGTCAGGTTGAACTTGAACAACATCCAGCCTGTTGGAGATGCGCGGAAATAGCACTCAGAAACTGTCAGTAGGAGCATGAACAAGTACAATGACTTTGGAAAGCAATTTGGCAATATCTAGTTGGGGTGAAGATGCTCAAACCCTAGAACCCAGAAATTTCACTTCCATATACTTACCTCTAGAGAACTTCACACATGTGCACAAAAGGACATCTGTTTAGTATGTTCATTGCCGCAAAATGCTGGGAAGAACCTAAGTGTTCACCAGTAGGGAAATGGATAAATAAGGTGTGGTAATTCATACAATTAATATTTTGTATACAGCAGTTAAAACTGCATGAACTACATCCACATATATTGAAATGGCTAAGTCTCCAAAACACTGTTGAGCGTAAAATTCAAGTTGCAAAATGATATATATAGTCTATCAATTATATCCATTTAAAAAACATTAATACTGTATTTGATTATGAATATATACACACATATACATACATACACACACTCATATATATGTCTAAAGACACACACAAGAAGTAAACACACCATTTTCTGGTGTGTTTCTTACCTCTGTGTAAGAAAGAAGGTAAATATTATGGGCTGAGGAACTTCACCTGTGCTTAAAAAAAAATTATTTATTGGAGAGAGAGAGAGAGAGAAGAGAGGGGTGGCAGGAGAGAGAGAGAGAAAGAGAGAGAGAGAGACATCTCTGAAGCAAATATAGCCAAATGTTAAAACCTGTTCACTCTGTGTAAGTGAGTACCTGTATTTTCCTGTAGCACTTGTGTGGCATATTTTTTCTATTCCTATCTGTGTCACTGTGTTAAGCTATAAAATTCGCATATAGCTTTATTTTTTTGGACCCATTCCCTCTGAGAGTTTCTATTTTCTCAAAGGTGATTTCAACTCATTCATCCCTACATTCAGTTTGGACTTAATCCTGGCATTGTTTTGTTTCTTTACCATGCTTTCTTATTGTTTCTTTCTTTCCTTCTTTGTTTTCTTCCTTCTTCATCTATTTGACTTTTTCCCTGTAGTAGCTGGACAACCATACACTTTATTCCTACTTTTAAAGTCACTGCCCTCTTTTTTTTTTTTTTTTTTTTTTTTTTTTTTTTTTGCGATTGTTGAAGTCAGCATTTCCAGTGAAACTAAAGTTTTTGATGCAAATGCAAGGGATCAATTATAAAGTCATTCAGTACCACTGTTTCAGACAAAACCAAAGAATTCCATTATACCATGTAAAACCAAAAGAAAAACTTTAATAAGCTTTTACAGCACTGCAATTACAGGAACATCGACCCATAACATGCAACAAAAATGATTTTGCCTTTTGGACATATTTAACAGATACACTTGACATTACAAGTAACAGCAACACATTCTACTGAAGAAAACAAATGCGATTTAACTTTCAGGTTAGAAAACGTATGTTCTTACTGCAATCTCAAGTAGCATTTATAAAGTTTAGTTTTCCCTTTTCTAACCTCTAAAAGATGATATGATTTTTAATGCAATCATACACAACTGTTTTCACATTGGAAATAATCACGAGGAATCAATAGGTTTAGGCTAACTGACTGACTGGTTTTGTTTCCATTGTTAATTTCAAGAGGGCTCCTGCAGTATTGTGGATTTCAGATGGGGAAAATAATCAGACCAGGAGTAAACAGCCTTGGTCTTTAGAGTGGGGGAGGGAACATGCAGCGGCACACAGGGCAGGTGCCTGACTTCTGAAGCCAGATGGACACACACGGCTTGTGGAAATAGTGGTGGCATGGCAGCTCAGTTGCCACCTCCCCCTTCACATATTCGCTACAGCAGATGGGGCAGCACATCTCCTGACCAACTGCGCCATGATCTTCAGTGACCAGGATCTCGGGAAGAGCGTCAATGCTCTCCTTGCTTGCTGGTGGATTGGCCACCTCCACATCCACTGCAAGAGACTCCAAGTGTGCAAGGGCAGTTTCCATTGCCTGGGCCAGGCGTTCTTCAAGTGCCATGTAGGTGAGGAACTGAGGATCCACATAGGAAATGGCTTCAGCCACTCCTAACCCATCTGCAAATCCATCAAAGAGGCTCCAACTAATTCCCTAGGTCTTCGCCACACTGGAGATTACCTTTCAAGTTGTTGTTTCCATCCAGCATGAATACCCCAGGCTGCATCAACTCATGACCAGAATCATTATCCCCCTCACTGCTACTCTCATTCTCATTGTACTGGAGCCAAGGAATTTCTCCTTCTTCCAGGGATGCCTGCTCTTCCTGAAGAGATGGTTCTAACTTCACAGGCCTGTTGCTGGCTGCTGCCAGCACTGGCCTCAAGGCCAGCCCCGCACTGGCACTCCAGCACCGGGCCGGGCTGCCAGTGTGCTGGCACTCACCCAGCCTGTGGAGTGTTCCCTCCGCAGAGTCTCCCAGCTTTCACCACTGAGACAGGGCTGCTCCCCGCTTCGATACTCACTCCAGAGCAGCAATCCACTCTTTGTCACTGTCAGAGTCTTCCTCGCAGTATTTGTAGTAATCATCACTGTGCGTCCAGAAGTCAGGGTCGGCCATGGTGTGTCACGCCCTGCACCTTTCTGGTTTCTCACCGGTCACCTCACTTCCCGTTTGTCTTCAGGGTACTTTGGCTCAGAATAGCCACTTGAACTCTCGCCTCTGCCTCTTCTTGCTGGGCCATCTGAGTGGCCTTCATTGTCATTGGCAGTATCCCTCCACCTGGAAGTACTGTGTGGCATATCATCATCATCATCAGTATCAAAAAAAATTTTTGGTTTCACGCAGTTTGGACTTGACAGGTTTCTGATTTTGGGCCTGACCACAGGTTCCTCTGCACTCTTTGAGGTGTTTTCCCCACCACCACAAATACTCACAGGAGCCCTGCTGGGACGTGCAGGTAAATTTTGCTCCCTTTTCTCCCTCTCCAAGCTGTCACCTTTTGTAGCCACCTTGCCTTCAGCAGAAGACGACTGTGAGGCCACACTACTTTGTGGCAGGAAGTCAGCTCTGCTAGCTGAGCATCTTGCTGCAGGGACTGGGTCTAACTTGTCTCGCTCCTCTCTCACATCACGGCTAAAACTAGAGAACTGTGGAGGTGGCCCAGCCAAAGACCTTGCCCCTTTCTCTGGGTCATACAGCTTATCATCTTTAAACTTGCCAGTTTTTCCTCTCGCTGGCGGTCGCTCAACAGGCCCAGCCCCCTCCTCCTCACTATCATCTGCCCCATAAGAGTCAATATGTCCATAGGTCATTCCTCTTCTGCTACCCGAAGCTCTGTACTCTCTTGGCGGATACCTGGAATAGTCCTCATTATCAATATTTAGGTTGGTTCCCGAACTCTCGCTGTCGTCCCAACTACGACGAGTAGTGGAAAATGGCGATCGGCTCCTCTTGGTGGTTTGACTGGAGGCTGATCTGTGCATTGGGACTTTGGAGTTCGTCTTTCTCTGGCTGGCAATCCTTTCCCGCTGGCTCGTGGGTGGCCTGAAACTGACATAAGCATGCCTTCTTCCATACCTCCTACCTGTATTGGACTGATACCCTCCTGTTGGATTGGGCCATACAGGCTTGCTAGATTCCTGACCCGTCACTCTGACTTAGGAGGGTTTTCAATACAGCTGGGGCTCGGGCAGAAAGATTCCTGCTCCCTGCACACGTTTTTCAGATGGGAAAGTAAAATCAGTTTAGAATAAAGCAGGGAGATTTATTTTCACTTCAGCAGGCACGTAACTGAAAGAATAAGGGGCCTTTAAATTTAGTTTCACTTTCTTCTAAGGCCTGGAGTAGCATTCCAGTGACAGGTGTAGACCTGGAACACATTTTTAATGTTGGCAAAATGATTACAAGACTGGGTTTGCAGGAAAGCCAGACTTAGGGGAGAATCTGACGGAAGATGGGGGGTGACCGGACACTTGGAAGGTGGGTGAAGTACTGTAGAATTGTGCCAATGTGGGGAAAGGAAAGACTGCTGTAGTTTTCTTTTTATGGGGTGTCTGCGTTTTTCTGAGTGCTGCAGACATACAGGAGAAATGCAAATTGGAATA
The DNA here is from genome assembly GCF_008728515.1 of Papio anubis. Taxonomy (NCBI): domain Eukaryota; kingdom Metazoa; phylum Chordata; class Mammalia; order Primates; family Cercopithecidae; genus Papio; species Papio anubis. The sequence continues at coordinate 82,605,426 of NC_044996.1, read as the reverse complement.
GAGTGGAAAATACAGATTGCTGTGTGCGCACAAGTCCCTATGTGTCTATCAAGAGGAGAGGGACAGGTGGAAGGGGACCAGCAATCCTGCAACAGAGGGATGTTTATGTTTGTAGGGGGAAAGGGTATGAGTGTTAGAATGATTCTGGATGTGGGTATGAAAATGACAGGCATGGGTGGGGTGGCTTTGGAGGAGAGGGGTGTGTGTATCTATGAGGAAAGGGAAGGTGTTTGTGTGTGTCGCTGTATGTGTGGCAGCTGAAACTACAGAAGGATGCCCATGTTTATGTGTATGTCACAGGCAGGGGAGTGTATGGTTGGCAATGGAGAGGAGTGTCTGAGAGTTTGAGTGTGCGTATGTTAGTCAAAATGGGAGGCAACAATGGAGAAATGTCAGTGTGCGCAAATGCAGCAGGCACAAACGGAAGCGGGGGTCGGGAGTGGCGCAGCACTGGAGACGGATGCGCTTGAGGTGGATGGAACAGAGGCCGGCAATCAAAGAACGATGCCTGCCTGTGTGGATATGGCAAGCAGGGAAGCAGGTGGTGTCCCCATAGAAGGATTTATGTGAGTGTGTGTGTACACCTCAGGGACCAGCGAAAGAGCTGTGTCTGACACACGTGGCGGAGAGATCAATAGAGGAGAGCATTTGAGGAGGGGGTATGAATGAGCACATGTGGCTGTACATGCATGTCACTGGCCAGCAATAGAAGGATGTCCTTATGTGTGTATATGACAGGAAGGAAGAAGGAGAGCAGCCTGAGGGGGTGTGTGAATAGGCATGTGTTCGCGAGAGCACACAGAGGCCGAGCAGGGAGGGGGCCGGTGCTAGAGGTGTGTATGTGGTAGGCGGATAGAGGAGGGGGAAGGCATGGGAGGGTGTGAGGGTGTGTGAGAGGGTGTGTGAGAGGGTGTGTGAGAGGGTGTGTGAGAGGGTGTGTGCTGCGTGTGCCTGCGCATGCGCGGGAGAGAAGACGCACTGGAACCTTGAGGATGGAGGGGCAAGGAGGGGGCTGCAATGGAAAGCTTCTGTGCGGGGGCGCGTGCTCGCGAGACACGGAGGGGTGTGGGGTAGGGGGTATGCAATGTCATAATAAGAGGTGGGAAAAGGCCATCAGCTCAAACGGGAGACCCAAACCGATGTAGCAGGGAAGAGGCAAAATGAAAGAAAAGGGCGTGCGTGGGTCTAGTTTTCCCTGAGAATAATTATTTTTTCCTCCTTACAATTTTTTCCCTGGGAACAGTATTTTTACCTAAAAATCTTAACCATTTACCATTTGGCAAAACAACAGCAAAATATGGGAAGAAAGGCCACGGAGTGCTCCGCAAAGGGGCCGAGGAGGGAAGAAGGAAGGAGAGGGGAGGAGAGGCAGGGAGAAGTGGGAGAGGGCCGCGACCACCACTACCCTCCCAATAGCGATGAAAGCCACTCGAGTGGGGACCGCGCCACACGAAAGGGGTTCCCGGCAGCGGAGGATGCGGCCCCAGAACAGGCCGATGTAGAACATGGGCCTCACTCTGCAGTCAGGTCCCGCGTCCGCCCCACCCCTTCCCGAGGGGCGAACCTGAAAAGCAGTTCCCAGGAACCCCGCAAAATCCTCGTCCCCGTGCCCGGCCACTCGCACTGCGCCCGACCACTCGCGCCACCGCCAGCGCCCGGAAGAATCGAGGAAACAATCAGCCTTTCACTCACCAAGTCCAGAAAGCCACACGCTTTTCAGAGAAGCAGAGCTCTCGGACCTCCGACCGCCACGACCGCCAGAGCCGCTGCTCCCGGTCTCGAGCTCCTCCCCCGCCAGACAGCAGCGGGGCGGGTGGCGACTGCGGCGGCGGAAGTGATTGTGAAGTCAGCTGGAGCCCGCCCCCTTGATGTGGCGGGGGCGGCAGCTGCTCTCCACAAATCAGGGTGGGCCCGAAAGCATTATTTCATCTTAAATGATGAAATCGTCAAGGATACAGCAAAGGACAGCGAAAAATGTCACGAACACCCAGCTTTAACTAATGTTAAATATTTAGCTATATTCCCTTCTGTTTTTTTTTTTAATAAAATAAAATCTGCAAATTCTTTCTGATTAAGTCCAATGTGAGAGTAATTACGTTACTACATCACATCCTATGTTACGTGTTATGGTTGTACCGAAAGTATTAAACCTGTGAAACTATATTTAGGGTTGCAGTAAGCTTAAATTTTTTTAACCTTATTGTTAAAGCAAACTGAAGCTGTTTAGTGTTGAATTTGTTGCTGCTAATCACAAAACCAAGCTTCTCTATTCAAGAGATCATAAGACACAACACAGGTTCATATTCTGGTATTGCATTGCAGTTAAAACATATTACAGTTATGTCTTTTGGATTTATACCATTTTACTGAATACTGAAGTCTTTAAATTGCGCTTTATAATGGAACTCTAATATTTACAGCCAATGTAAACATTTCCTATGTTCACAACAGTAGCAAAGTTTTGTTCTTACTGGAAACAAAATGCACAAGAGAACAAAAATCTTAGGGGTAGCAACATAATAGAAATAGAATGTATAACTTTCAAACCATTAAAGTAATAATATGTGGAACAAAGAGAAAAACTCATTCTGAACAAAGGTCAAGAAATGTTGCTGGGGGTGTGCAAAAAAAAAAGGATGCGAAAAGTAAACAAAAACGCAGGAATCTAAATATATCAGCATGCATTATGGGTTAACATCTCCTAATAAAAACCAAACTCTTATTTTGAGGATTTTGTTTTTAAAAGTCAAGTTATATACTATTTCTGTGAGTTTCACCTAAAGCAGAAATAGAAAAAATATGTATATGACAGTAAAATACTAGCAGAAAAAAAGGAAGGGAGGGAGGGAATGAGGGAAAGAAAGAAGCAAAAAAAAAAAAAAAAAAAAGGAAGAAAGAAAGAAAAGGAAGGAGGAAAGAAACTCGTAACAACATCAATATCCTAAACATCGAGAACTCAGAGTAAAAAGCACTAAAGAGAACAAAACAGGTTGCTTTATTCACTGAGAAAGATACGACAAGCTGGTGGTGTGTGCCTGTAGTCCCAACTACTTAAGAGGCTGAGGCAGGAGGATTGTGTGAGCCTAGGAGGTTGAGACTGAAGTGAGTGGAGATCACGCCACTGCACTCCAGCCTGGACAACCAAGCAAGATGCTGTCTCAAAATAATGATGATAATAATAATGATAATAATAATTGAACTTCATTGGCGAGAAATCTGAAGCTATCAACTTTTTAAATGGAGATACATTTTCATCTAGCAATTCTACTTCTAGTCAACTTCTCTGTTGTGTGTTCTATTGAGACACACAAGTGGAGAAAGATATGTGAATAGGAGTGTAGCAAGATAATGCAAACCACTTTAATTCTCCTCAACAAATAAATTGCTTAAATTTACTTAAACATGTTGCTTGGTGGCTCATGTACAGACATGGTGGCTGACACCTGTAATCACAGCACTTTGGGAGACCAAGGCAGGAGGATTGCTTGAGCCCAGGAATTTCAGACCAGCCTGGACAATATGGTGAAACCCCATCTCTGCAAAAAAATGTAAAAATTTCCGTGGCACAATGGCACATGCCTATAGTCCCAGCCACTTGGGAGGCTGAGGTGGGAGAATCACTTGAGCCCAGGAGGTTGAGGCTACAGTGAGCTAAGATTGCGCCACTGCAATCCAGCCTAGAAAATAGACTCAGACCCTGTCTCAAAAAAAAAAAAGAAAGAAAGAAAGAAAGAAAGAAAGAGAAAAAGAAGAAGAAAGGAAATAAGGCAAGTATATACGTACTGATCTAATATAAATAAATTAAGTGAAAAAAGCATGTTACAGAACAACGCATTTTTTAAAAAAAAAAATATAATAGTCACAAAAATTTATGTGCCAAACAACGTAGTTTCAAAATATATAAAACAAATACTGTTAGAAATATAAAGAGAGATCAGGAAGTCTGCAATTATAGTGGGAAACTTCACCTCATTTCTTATGGTATAGATAAATCAAATAGACTGCAAAATAAATAACGATATGAGGAAATGGGACAATACAATATACTGAATGTATATGTATTTTTGTTTTTTGTTTTTTTGAGACAGAGTCTTGCTCTGTCACCCAGGCTGGAGTACAGTGGCGCAATCTTGGCTCACTGTAACCTCCACCTCCCAAGTTCAAGCAATTCTCCTGACTCAGCCTCCTGAGTTGCTGGGACTGCAGGTGCTCACCACCACACCCAGCTAGTTTTTGTATTTTTTGGCAGAGATGGGATTTCACCATGTTGACCAGGCTGGTCTCAAACTCCTGACCTCAAGCGATCCACCTGCATCGGTCTCCCAACATGCTGGAGTTACAGGCTTGAGCCACTGTGCCCAGCTTGTATATGTATTTTTGGACTCAAGAGAGGATACATTTTCTTTATAAAATATTTTTAAATATGTCAACTATACAGAAAAGTAGAATACAAAATACACATTTGAATGCACCTGTCACATGGATTGCGCAAATTTTATTTTCTCCAGATCCTCAGATCCTTCTGTTTTTGAAACAAAATAGTACAGTTGAAGCTCTCACTTCATCCTATTCACTTGACCTCTCTCTTGAAAATAAGCCTTATTTGGAAGTTGATGTGCTCTCGTCTTGTTCATGTTTGTGTGTGTATATATATATCTATGTATAGATAGATGTGTATATATGTATATGTGTATATGTATGTGTATGTGTATATATATACATATATGCATATATGTAGTATATATTTACAGATGTGTATATATATATCTGTGCATATATGTAGTATATATTTACAGATATATATATATCTGTGACCAATACACAATTTTTTATGTATTTAAATTATGCAAATGGTATCATTATAAATATATACTTTTGCAACTTAGATTTTCACTCTATTGATTTTTGAAACTCAGCAATTTTGATACCTGTAGATCTAAGTCATGCATTTTAACTGCTGAATATTACTGTATCAATTATCCAATATATTACTATAACGTATTATTGTATGGCCTTATTTTGCATAAGTTATCTAATTTATCTCTTTTCCTACTGTTTCTGTTTTGTGCAATTATAAGTGAGGATTCAATGAACATCCTAGTGCATGGCTCCTTGTGCCTACATAGAAGAGTTTCTTCAGGGCAGAGCTTCCCAACTGAGTTATAAGTGTTCTGATATATTGATCCCCTTAGATCTACAGGAAGGTAGCTCTGACTTCAGCAGCTGCCCCTAGGGACTGTTGCCTCTGGCCAAGAGCACACTGTCTGTTTATTCCAATGAGCTGACACAATATTAGCATTTTAAATATATGTTCTGATGTGAAAAGGATTGAAATAAATTGCTCCAGTATAGAAACACTGAAATAGAATTTCTTGGTCAAAGAGTATGTTGTAGTTATCTATTGCTGTATAACAAATTTCCCTAAAACATAGCAGCTAAAAACAACAAACATTTATCATATCACGGTTTCTATGGGTCTGGAATCCAGGCATGGCTTAGTTAGGTGCCTCTGGCTCAAAGCTTCTTATGAGGTTGCACCCAACCTCTCATCTAGGGTTGCAGTCTCATTTGAAGGCTCAAGTAGGGTAAGAGGTCCACTTCCAGGCTCTTTTACATGGTTGTCGACAGGCCAAAGAAGACCCATTTCTAAGCTAATTCATGTGACTGTTGTCAGGCTTTGTTTCCTCGTCATGTGGACCTATCCATAGGCTTCCTAAGTCTCCTCACAGCATGGTAGCTGGAGAGAGGGAGAGAGAGATCCCAAGAGGAAAGATGCAGTGAGAGCCCATCACTTTTGCCATATCTTATTCATTAAAAACAAGCCATGGAATTTGTTCATTTTATCTAAGTTACCAAATTTGTGGCCATAGAGTTGTTCATAATACTTTGTATTATCCTTTTAATGTCCATGAGGTCAGTCGCAATGGCTCCTCTGTAATTTCTGATATGAGTAACTCTGTTTACTCTCTTTTTTTCTTGGTTAGTCTGGCTACAGGTTTCTCAATCTTGTTGACCTTTCCAAAGAACCAGCTTTTGATTGTATTATTTTTTCTCTACTATTGTTCTGTTTTCAATTTCATTGATTCCTGTTTTAATTTTATTGCCTGTTTTTTTCTACTTACTTTGGACTGAATTTACTCTTTTATTTTCTAGTTTCCTAAGATGGAAGCTTAGGTGATTTATTTAAGGTCTTTCTTATTTTCTAATGTATGCATTCAATGCTACAAATTTCCCTGTAAGCACTGCTTTTGCTGCATCCCACATATTTTGGTAAATTATCTCAAAATACTTTAACATTTATCTTGACACTTCTTCTCTAACCCATGTTTTATTTGAAAGTGTATTGTTTAATCTCCAAATACTATATGATTTTCCAGCTATCATTCTTTTATCGATTCCTAATTCAATTTCATTGTGGTCTGAGAGGATACTTTGTATAGTGTCTATTCTTTTAAATTTGTTGAGGCATGTTTCATGGCCCAGGATGTAGTCAATCTTGGTGAATGTCCAATGTGAGCTTGAAAAGAATGTGTATTCTGCTTTTGTTGGATGAAGTTGTCTATAAATGTCCATTAGATCCAGTTGATTGATGGTGCTATTCAGTTCAACTATATCTTTACTGATTTTCTGCCTGCTGGATCTGTCAATTAGTGATAGAGTGGTGTTGAAGTCTCCAACTATAATTATGAATTCATCTATTTTTTCTTGAAGTCCTATCAGTTTTTGACTCATACATTTTGATGCTCTGTTGTTAGGCACATACACATTGAAGATTGTTACGTCTTCTTGGAGAACTGACTCCTTTTTCATTACATAACACCCCTATTTGTCCCTAATAATTTTCCTTGTTCTAAAATCTGCTGTGTCTGAAATTAACATAGCTAATCTGGCTTTCTTTTGATTACTGTTAGTATGGTATATATTTCTGAATCCCTTTACTTTTAGTTTATCTCTGTCTTTATACAGTTGGTTTCATGTAGATAACATATAGTTAAGTCTTGTTTTTAAAATCCATTCTGATAGTCTCTTTTAATTGGTGCATTTAGATCATTCACATTTAAAGTGATTACTGATATAGTTGGATTAATATCTACCACACTTGTAGTACTTGTAACTATTCCCTATTTGATGCCCTTGCTCTTTTTTTTTTTTTTTTTTTTTTTTTTCTTGTTGATGGAGTCTTGCTCTGTCACCCAGGCTGGAGTGCAGTGGCTCAATCTCGGCTCACTGCAACCTCCACCTCCTAGGTTCAAGCAGTTCTCCTGTCTTCACCTCCTGAGTAGCTGGGATTACAGGTGCCCACCACCACACCCAGGTAATTTTTGTATTTTTTTTAGTAGAGAGGAGGGTTTCACCATGTTGCCCAGGCTAGTGTTGAACCCCTGACCTCAGGTGATCCACCCACCTTGGCCTCCCAAAGCGCTGGATTACAGGTGTGAGCCACCATGTTCAGCCTTTTTTGTTTTGTTTTGTTTTGTTTGTCTTTTTGTTTTTTTGAGATAGAGTCTCACTGTGTCACTCAGACTAGGGTACAGTGGTGTGATGTCAGCTCACTGCAGCCTTGCCTCCCAGACTCAAGTAATCCTCCCACCTCAGCCTCCTGAGTAGCTGGGACTGGAGGCACACACCACCATGCTCAGCTAACTTTTTGACTTTTTTTGTAGAGATGAGGCCTCCCTATATTGCCCAGGCTGGTCTGAAACTCCTGGGCTCAAGCGATCCTCCCACCTCACCTCCCAAAGTGCTGGGATTACAGGCATGGACCACTGCACCCAGCTTCTCTGATTTTAATTAAGCATTTTATTCTCTCCTCTCTTAGCATATTAAGTTTACTTTTTATTTTTACTTTTTTAGTGATTAGGGCTTGCAATATACATTTACAACTAGTCCAAGTTCACTTTTAAATAACGCTATAACTCCTCATGAATAGTGCAGGCACCTTGTAACATACTATTTCCAATTCCTTCCTTCAGTCTCTTATAACAGATTTAATAATCATTTCTGTCATTCATTTCATTAGTATATATACTATAATCATTCAACATATTGATACTATTATTTTGAACAAGCTGTTATTAGATCAATTAGTAACAAGAAAAACAAAATATTTTATTTTATTTATACCTTAATTTATTTCCATTTCAATGTTCTTCCTTTCTTTACGTAGATTCATATTTCTAACCAATATTATTTTTCTTCTCTCTGAAGAACCTCTTTTAACATTTCTTGCAAGGCAATTCCTAGAATTGACATCATAATACTTTTGCCACATTCTATTTATTAAAGGTGAGTTACTAGGCCTAACCCACATTCAATGGGAGGAGATTACCCAAGAGCATGCATGGGGGCAAGAGGAGGCCATCATGAGGCATCATGGGGGCAGGAGGATGTTGGAGCATTTCAACCTTAATAAATATTCCCAATCTGTTTTCCAAAATGGTTATAACAATCACATTTTCACCTGAAGTTTATTCACATCTCTGCTTTTGGTGAGTATTCACCAGATCCTCACCACTCTTGATATAAGCTTTAAAACTGTTGCCAATCTGATGAGTATGGAACACTGGCTTTGCTTTTCCCTGAATTACTAGAGAAGTTAAGCATCCTTTCACAGTTGTTGACCATTTAGATCTCTTCTCTGAATTACTTGGTCATATCTTTTGTCTGTGTTTCTACTGGGGTTGTTTTTATGGTTATTGATTTCTAGGAGTTCTTTATATATTCTGAATACCAGATGTCAGCTGTATTTGTACCATTGCAACTATCTTCTCATAGTCGGAGTTTTCTTTAAATGTAAATATGAAATTTTAAAAGCAGTTAAAATAAACCATGGGAGAATGTTTTTTTTAATAATCCTGGAATGGAGAAGACCTTTGTAAGCTCGATGAAATATACAAGAGAAAAAAAAGAGAGAGAAAGAGAAAAGTTTCAACTACATCAAAAAAATCTTCTGGCCAGCAAAAAATAAACAATTCTAAGTAAAATAAAAGAAAAATGAAGTGCCAGGCACAGTGGCTCACCTTGACAACTTGAAGCCAGGAGTTCAAGACCAGCTTAGACAACATAGTAAGACCCCATTTCAATTAAATATTTGCTGCTAATTGCATAAAGGACTAATTTCCGAAATACATGAAGAGTTCCTATAAATCAATAAAAGGCCAACAAACCAATTTTAACATGAGCAAAGGATACCAATAAACATTTTATTAGAAAGGAAATACAAATGGTATTTCAACATGTGAGAAAACGTTCAAGCTCAATGATAAAAATAAAATGGAATATGATTTCACCCATCAGACTGAGCAATGAGAGACAGTTTGATAAACACTGTTGTTGAAGGTGTGGAGCCACAGGCAGGCACCCTTCAACATTGCTGGTAGTAGGGTGAGGGTACTTGGTAGTTAGAGCCTCTGTAGTCAGCAAGTTGGCAATAGCTATCAAATTACTAATGCACATACTTTTTGGCCCAGAAATTCTACTTCTAGGAATTTGCTTACAGATATACTTGCACATGATTAAAATGAAATATGTGCCGTTATATTCCTTACATCACAGTATTGTTTTGAATAGCAAAAAACTAGAATGAACCTAAACATTTATCAAAAGGGAAATGAATAGTTGTGACGGTGGAAGACCTACTGTAACACAGCTAAGATGCAGACTCTAATGCTAGTTGTATCAGAAGGGATAAATCTAGAAATCAATATTGAATGCAAAAAGTGAGTTGTAAGAGGGTATGTATATTACAATAGCATCTATATATGTTTTAAAAGCACATAGGGGGCATTGTAGGTTTGAGATTGTTCTATCTTCTCAGAGAATTATTTATTTGATCACCAATAAATGACATAATGATATACCTCTAATAAGACTTTTGGTATAAAGGTCAATCCTGCCAGCAATTCTACTTTCCAGTTTTTGTTGTTGTTGTTGTTGTTGTTGTTTGAGATGGAGTCTCGCTCTGTCGCCCAGGCTGGAGTGCAGCAGCATGATCTCAACTCACTGCAACCTCCACCTCCTGGGTTCAAGTGATTCTCCTGCCTCAGCCTCCCGAGTAGCTGGGACTACAGGCTCACGCCACCATGCCATGCCAAGTTAATTTTTGTATTTTTAGTAGAGACGAGGTTTCGCCATGTTGGCCAGGCTGGTCTTGAACTCCTGACCTCAAGTGATCTGCCTGCCTGGGCCTCCCAAAGTGCTGGGATTATAGGAGTGAGCCACCACACCCAGCCTCCAGTTTTCTTTTGTTAAGATTTTTTTCTGGCATATTTTTACTCATCTTCTAAAAATATTTTTAAGGTAATATCTTTATACTTACACACAAATATTTATGTAATTTTAGACCCAGTCATAAAAGAAACCCTATGTGCATGCTTTATTAAAACTATAGTCCTTTCTCGGCTTGGGCGGCGGGAGGGCTGGCAGCAGCCAGCCAGCCCAGCTTCGCGAAGGCTCTCCAGGCGCCGCAGCCCACAGGCACCCGGCACGGGAGGCACGCGCCCTCCCCGCCGCCAGGATGCCCAAGAGGAAGGTCTGCTCCGCCTAAGGGGCCGCCAAGGAAGAGCCCAAGGGGAGATCGGCGCGGTTGTCAGCTAAACCTCCTGCAAAAGTGGAAGCAAAACCGAAAAAGGCAGCAGCAAAGGACAAATCTTTAGACAAAAAAGTGCAAACAAAAGGGAAAAGGGGAGCAAAGGGAAAACAGGCCAAAGTGGCTAACCAAGAAACTAAAGATTTACCTGCAGAAAACGGTGAAAGGAAAACTGAAGAGAGTCCAGCCTCTGATGAAGCAGGAGCCAAATCTGGTTAGTGCCATATACCATGTCTTATCGGTGGTCCCTGTCTCACTTCTTGTACAATCCAGAGGAATATTTTTATCAACTTATCAACTAAATAGTTGGTAAATTTACAAAATTGCAAATGTAAATGCAAGTTTTTTAGTAGCTCTAGAAGCATTTTTAAGAAAGAGGGAATCACACCTCATCCCATTTTTTAAGTGTAAATGCTTTTTTTTTTTTTTTTTTTTTTTTTTTGAGGTGAAATCATTTGCTGGTTGTTTATTTTTTGGTACAACCAGAAAATAGTGTGGGATATTGAATTATGGGATGTTTTGACTGTCTCGCGTGTCAGCCTAACATTCCGTAGATGGGGGTTAGTTTTTATATCCTGTAATACAAAGCATATTAAATGGCAATATGGAGTCAGTCCTGCATTTAATGTCTTGAATATTTTAAATTACTTCTATTCCCATGTTTTGTTTTTGTTTTTGTTTTTTTGGTTTTTTTTTAGTAGAATTGTTTCCTAGAGAAAACCACTCTTTGATCATGGCTCTCCCTGTCAGAATTGTATGCACTCTATAACATCTTTGGTTGTGGTAGTCCTGTTTTCCTGATAACTTTGTTACTGTGCTGTGAAAGATTTAAAATTTGAATATGTAGTGTACATGCTATTCAGTTGTGAATTGGTGACATATAATAGCTTACCAAACATGTGAAGGTACTGGCAATTTGATAGCCTTCTTTTTTTTTTTTTTTTGAGGTGGAGTCTGGGCTTGTCGCCTCCAGGCTGGAGTGCAGTGGCCAGATCTCGCTCACTGCAAGCTCCGCCCGGTTTACCATTCTCCTGCCCTTTCAGCTCCTTCCCGAAAGTAGCCGGGACTACAGGTACCCACCACCTCGCCCAGCTAGTTTTTTGTATTTTTTTTAGTAGAGACGGGGTTTCACTGTGTTAGCCAGGATGGTCTCGATCTCCTGACCTCGTGATCTGCCCGTCTCGGCCTCCCAAAGTGCTGGGATTACAGGCTTGAGCCACCGTGCCCGGCCTTGATAGCCTCTTAAGGAAAATTTGCTTCAAATTTTAAGCAGGAAAGTCACTGGAATAACTTTAAAAAAGAATTACAATACATAGCTTTTTAGATTTTTGTTACATATGTTAAGAATTGTGTACAAATCGAAATGTCTGTACTGATCCTTAACCAATAAAATCTCAATTATGAAAGAAAAAAAGTTATAGTCCTTTCTATTTTTACTTGCCTTCCACCTCGGCCTATATCAGTACTCCCTCCACAATCTATGTCAATAAACTAGTATTCATTATTCCATATTTTTCTTCATACTTGTGTAATCACATACAGACATATGCATACACATATATGTATACTTTTGTGTGTATATACATATACACATATGCAATACATGCACAAGTTTTTATTTGTCCTTTTTTATTAAAATGAAATTATATACATACTCTTCCAGTTCATATTCTTCTCACTCAACAACACTCCCTGGAAATCAATCATATGGCTCTAATTACTAATCTTCAATGGTTGCCTAGTATTTCATAGTGTGGATGTGTCATAATCTACTCAGCTATTAACCTATTGATAGGTTACTATGATTTTTAGGGTTTAAAAAAGCTGTAAGTAATTATGCAATACACATCTGTTATGGTTTGAATGTCTCCTCCAAAACTCATGTTGAACTTTAATTGCCAATGTAATGGAATTGGGAGATGGGGCCTTTAAGAGGTGATTAAGTCATGAGGGCTCCACCCTCTTGAATGAATTAATGCCATTATTGTGGCAGTGAGTTAGTTACAGAGGGAATGGGTTCCTGATAAAACGATAAGCTTGGCTTCTTCTTACTCTGTGCTTTGCATGCTCACTTCCACCTTTTGCCTTCCACCATGGGATTACCCTCACCAGATGCCAGTGCCATGTCCTTGGACTTCCCAACCTCCAGAACCATGAGCCAAATAAACTTCTGTTCTTTACAAATTACCCAGTCTGTGGTATTCTGATACATCAGCAGAAAATGAACTAAGACATCTTTGTCCATATAGGACCTTAAGTACTGGGGTTTCCATTCTTACAGGATGATGTCCCAGAAGTAGGATTGCTAGGTCAAATGATGTGCATCTTTTTATTTTAATAAATGGTGTCAGACTGCTTTCCCCAAAGCTTAGAGCCTTCTCACTTCCTCAACAATGTGTGGCCCAGCAGCCTGGCTAACTTGACTTATTCTTGGCAGAGATTCCTCTCCAAAGAATTTGAAATTCAAAAGGAGACACACAGAGATTGAGAAGATTGGAGCTGTGTCATATTCATATCAATCAATTCTGAAAACAAGCCCAATATCTTGAAAATACAGTCTTAGTTTTTGCCCAAGTTAGCCGGAGTTGAATTCTGTTGCTTGCAACCAAAAGACACTAATAAACTGTAGTCATGGACTGAGACCTCAACCTGGTCACAAATCCAGCCCTGATCCCAACTACGAATTCAACTCTAATCCATGCCATAGACTTAATCCTCACCCAGGTTGGAAACTGAGGGTCATTCCTGGCCCCAGACTTCACTGTACACTGCCTGCCAAGAACTCCTCTCCAAGGGATGTCCCTGGCTGTCAGTGGATACATTTCAGTGGAAACATTTCGGCCAAACGTATCCATAGCCTGGGACCCAAAGTTAAGGCTTCTTTGTGGCAACCAGTGCTGATTACTTCTGGAGATGGGGGAATTTCTTGTGAAGAAAAATTTGTAAAATCTAAGAGATATTTTGGGGACATCTGGGTTGCAGGAAATAAAAGATCAAAAGGGAACACGGTTCTGGGGTGAAGGTTTAGTTTGTGGAGGCAGATAATAGGGATATGAGGGAGCCAAGTGTCTGGAGCTGAATGGGGCTGGGCTGAATCCCCTGCTGGAGCCTACATGGGTCTCTATGAGAGAGAGATCCCGTGCTCCCAGGATAAGCTCAGAGGAATTGTCACCAAGAGGTCCAGGCAGCCTGTGGCCCACAGTCTTCCTTCTTTGTCTCTCTCAACATTCTGGCACTGCCTCAACTGGCCCAATGGGCCCCCATGAGGCTCAGGCCCCTTTCCCCACTGTTCTGACACAGGCCCCAAAGCCACCTGCCACTTTCTCCTTCCTTCCAATTTCCCTCCCATCATCTTTTCCCCTGGTGTATCTTCTCACTGCATGCCTCCTGCTGAATTTCAGGGATTAGGACTGTCTACCATGGGACACAGCTCCCTTCTCTTCTCCCTGGAGCCAGGAGGTTCTTGCCAAATCTGGCCCCAGCCTCACCCCAAGGATCTCTGGAAGGAATTAGGCAGAACTTGCTGGGTGTGTGACTGGAGAGACAAGTCAAGAGTGTGGGGAGGGAACTACCATTTGTCAAACACCTATTATTATATACCAGGTAGGGAGTTAGTACTTAGCTCCCCTATTTAATCTCCACAGCAAGTCAATGAGATAGCAATTTTTATGGTCAGATAGGGAAGCTGAGGCCCAGGTATGTTCAAAGATTTGTCCAAGGCTACTCAGCTAGAGGTGGCAGAGCTGGGATTTGGACTCAGGACTGTTGAATCCAAAGCCAGCTCCTTCCAGGACTTAAACAAGAGGAATGTAGTGGCCTCAATTTCTGCCTAAAAGGGAGGCCCTACCAGGTAGAGAGTTCCCTGGTGGAGGCCTAGAGCACCTTCCTGGACCCTGGGCCCACTCTGTAGGGAGGGCTAGTTGGGTAAGAGCTGTACTAGAGGGGCAGAGAAGCAGGTTTCTCTCACCCCAACCCCTGCAGGTTCCACTCAGGCAGTGCTGGCCTCCCTCCTCCCATAGTGTCTCCCCACTCCCCTTATTCCTCTGTGCTTCCATCAACAGGGAGAGAAGAGAGCCAGCGGACAGTGCTGAGAGTAGGGTAAGCAGAGTCAGAAGACCAGACACAGTTCATTCACAGGCAAGAACTCTGGGCTGCTCCTGCTTCACTGTTCCCATCAGGGCAATGGGGCATGAGGGGGTGTATAAGACGATGGCTGAGCCCATGTCAACTCCACCAGTGCATGTGTGGTGAGGCCTGCCTGGGCAGGCAAGCACTGTGACCATGTCAGTGGAGATGACTTTGCCCACAGAACATGATTCAGGGGATAGCAAGGGCAGGAGCTAGGGTAAGCCAGGAAGACACATCAATAGCTGGTACAAGAGCTCTGTTAGGCCCTGCCTGGGGTCCAAGCCCTGCCTCTGGCTGCCCCATCATGACAGAAAGGTGGAGGATAAGCAAATGAGAATCTGTGGTTAATAGAAATGGGGACTTTTTGAAAAGAGGAACACTACAGGAAGTACAAGAAAGTAAGAAAGGGCTGGAAACACTCTCCTGGTTGTCCTGAGAGGGAGAGGAAATTACACCTGTAAGAAAAAGCTTGCCTTTAGATCTCCACAGAGGCAAGGGGCACTGTGTGGCTGATTAAGCGGCGTTCTAGTTACAGACCTGATACCCCTGCTTGCTGTGCAACCCTGAGCAGGTCTTTTTTTCCTTTCCGGGTCTCAGTGTTTCCATCTGCACAGTGAGAATTTGGACCCAAATGTTCTCCAAGAGCTCTGTCAGCTCTCAAATTCCAGCATCTTCTCCAAACCTGCTCTGAGTCAAGCCCCTTGAGCATGGCTGTGCCTCAGGCACTGATGGTTGTTTTAATGTGCTGATCAGTAGTGGAAGTCACAGTAACATTGTGACATAGGGGTGGTGTGCGTTGGGGTCATCCTAGGATCCAACATGAACTCCTCACCACAGCCTAGAGGCTTGAGTGGATTAATGCCCTGCCCATCTTTCCAGCCTCCCCTCTCCCTCTCCAGTTTCCCCTGACCTCCTTTCCTTGCCTGGGACATATCAGACTCGTTCTTGCTTTGGCACCTTCACATACACTGTTCACTGTACTTGGAATGCAGGATCCCCACCTCTTTGGTAATTCTCTTCCTTTTGATCTTAGCTGAAATGGCCTCTCTTCCAGGAAGTCTTCCTGGGTCCCTAGCCTAGGCCAGCTCCCACTCTGAAACACACTCATAACATCATGATAAGATCACAGTAGTAATTGCTTGTACCATACAAGTATGTTTGTATCTGTCTCCCCTCCTCAATTACTATCAGCTCCCTGATAGCAAGACCCTTGTTTATCTCATTCACAGCTCTACCCTTGGTGTCCAATAACCCAGGAAACTTTTAACCAGCAACTATTTCTTGAAAACAAAACCCCTAGAAGCTGCCATGTGCTATAGACTTACTGGGCGCCAGGCACAGGCATACAACATCTCATTGGATCCTTGGATCATGCCCTCCCTACTTATTTCTTAGGTGCA
Organism: Papio anubis; assembly: GCF_008728515.1. NCBI lineage: Eukaryota > Metazoa > Chordata > Mammalia > Primates > Cercopithecidae > Papio > Papio anubis. Next base: position 82,589,310 of record NC_044996.1, on the reverse strand, counting down.
GAGATAGTGTGGCAGAGAGCTGATGGGTTTTGTCCTTTCAGAAGATCTTTGTCCTGGACCAGTTGGCTGGGATGCACAGAGCTGGGCCTGGCAAGCAGGTCTGCCTGTTTTGCGCCTCCTTTATTTGCTTGCCACCACTCTTCGGAGAGGAGCAGCAGCTGTGGCCGCTCCTCGTGTTCCCATAGCAACCAATGCTTACCTCCCGCTCACACTGGTTCCTAATTGCCTGATTACGCATCTTCTCCCCCACCAGCTCACCAGCTCGGGAGCTTCTTGAGAGCAGGGTCCATGGCAGGCTTTGCTCACCATTGCGTGGCTCCAGACTCAGTGAGTATTAGTTAAATGAACAAAAATGAATGCATGACCATCCATGCACATGGGTTTTTACAAGCTTTCATCAAAAACAAGGCACCTGGCAGCCTGTAGTGGCTGGGGGAGGGCGAATTTGAGGACTCAGTGCTCCTGGCTCACCTCTGCTTAGTGGCGTGGGTGGCCAGCCCCCCTTCTCCTTTCTCCCCTGCTGCCTGGGGAAGCTCTTTAGAAAACAGGCAAGACAGCCTGCACGGTCATGGCTGCTGGCAGGAGGGGGATGCTGGAGATGGTGTGACACCCTCCCCTACCAATCCCCCCACCCCTGCTCCACCATGCACAGGCACACTCGAACTCCCTCACCACCTCCTTATGATGGAAACCATCTCAAATGGCCAGTTTTTGTTTTAAGAATTACCAGAAACAATTGAGCAGCCTATCCAATTCTAATGCTCTGTTCACAATCTCACCAGTCAGCCCCTTTACTCTGTTCCCATTGCCATCATGTTAATCCCACTCACCACCATCTTCCACCTTAGCTGCTCCAACAGCTGCCTCTCTGTCCCACTTCTGTCCTCTTCTCTTCCCCCTCCTGCCCTCCCTCACCCCATCTTCCATGGCACAGACAGAAGGAGGGTCCCAAACAGAAATCATACCATGTTATTCCCAGCCAGACTCACGAGGGAGGCAGGTGCATTTTTTACTATTTTTGTGGCATGACAGAGTCTGTGTAAGTCACCGAAGTGCCTAGAGGGGGAGCAGGCAGAGCTACTAGTCCATTAACTTAGTCTTTAAATGTTTGTTTCCTTAAATGTTTGGCTTTGGACCACACATAAGCTGGTGAGTCCAGAGCTCACAAGGATGGGACCAATATGAGTTTTTATCCTAATGGAAGAAACAGAAAAAAAAAAAAAAAAACTGAGACGTGATCTGCACTTTGTAGAGGGTGCTATGGGAATGTACAGGGAAGTATGTTTGTGCAGAACCAGAGCAAGAAACATTTGAGCTGGACTTCCTATCAGAAATTGTTGGTTGCAAGCAACAGAAAGCATCTCTCATTAACTTAGGAGAGAAGGGAATTTGTGGGGTTGGAGGGGTAAGCTATAGGGAGCTTACAGAATCAAGAGAAAAGCTAGAGAACCAGATATGGAAATTGACATAAGCAAAGACACTTCTTGGGGAGGGGTTGGGAAGGAATAGGAAGCAGGAATGGTTTGATCAGGATGCTGCCAATAAAATGAATGAAATATGTTTCCTCTATTCTTATATTCCTTGTTCCAGATTCAAAGTCCAACGAGAGTGTCCAGTCACCAAGCTTAGTCACATGCTCTCCTCCTGGCTATACTGGGCTGGGGAGGGGAAGGCAACTTCCCTTTGGCTTCTATGAAAGGAGGCATGCATAGATTTATTGTTTCACCAACATCACCCACAATCAGGCAGAGACAATTCACTAAACAGGAGTCTAAGGAAAGGGGAGGAATGAAGGCTGGGAAGCCACAAACCAACAAATGTCCACTCTCTGCTTGATGGCAGCAAAAAAAGAGGAAGAGGGCATTCTAGCCAGAGAGAACTGAATGGACAAAGAAAGAGCTGAAGCCTGCTGTGCTCATGGCAGGCAGGCAGCAATGTGTGACTGGGGTGTAAGAAGAGGAAGGCAAAGAGCTACAGATGAGATGAGAACAGGGAGAAGACAGATCACAGTGTGTCCTGTGGAGTGGGCCCTAGGGAGCTAGTCTCTAGGGGTGGGGGGGTGGTTACCACATTGGCATTTTAGAAGCTTCACGCTGGGGGTGTCAAGAATGGATCAGAGATGGCAAAGTTGGAGATGGGGAGACCTGCAAGGAACTCTTGTAGGCAAGAGATAATGAGGCCTGAATTCCAACATTGGCCATGAAACGGAGAGAAGACAATGGATTCAAGAGCAATTCAGGACCTAGAATCCTGAAGTTTGAGAGGGTGGAGGAGGGAGAGGAGTAAGAGATGACTGTGTGTCAAGAGGGAGGAGTGAGTTTGGGAGAGTTTGTGCTTTCTTCATGGACTTCAAGAAGCCCACAAAGAATGGGTGTTCTCTCAGCACTCATTCAATCAGTAGTTAATGTCAGCCTGGCCCCACTAGTATGTACTGTATTGAAAAAGGTGGGGAGAGAGAGTGAGAACTTTTTTTTTTTTTTTTTTGAGATAGAGTCTCATTCTGTCGCCCAGGCTAGAGTGCAGTGCAACTTCACTCGACTCACTGCAACCTCCACCTCTCGGGTTCAAGTGACTCTCGTGCCTCAGCCTCCCGAGTAGCTAGGATTATGGGCGCATGCTGCCACGCCCAGCTAATTTTTTTTTTTTTAGTAGAGACGAGGTTTCACCATGTTGGCCAAGCTGGCCAACTTGTGACCTCAAATTACCCACCCGCCTCAGCCTCCCAAAGTGCTGGGATTACAGGCATGAGCCACCCGCGCCCACCCAAGAGTGAGAACTCTTAATGGACCCCCTCATACTCTGCTGGTGGGAACATATACTGATGCAGTTACTCTGGAGAACAATCTGGAAGTATGTTTTACTGTTTTAAATATGCATACCTCTGCACATTGATTTCTAGAAATTTGTCCTTACAAAATAACAAGTGTGTACAGATAAACATAGGTACAAGGATGGCTCAACAGTGTTTATAAGAGTAAAAAACTGGAAACTACCTCAATATGCATCAGCAGGGAAACTGGCTAAATAATAAGCCAGTAGGGACAGAAAAGAGAGAAGACACTGACCACATCCCTGGCCTCTGCAGCCTGACAGGCCTCAGTGGAGGAGAGGGGTAAAGCTTTCACTTTTAGTGAAGTTTGGGTTTTGTCTGTTCTACTAGACTGGACATGTTAATTCCTGGAAGTAATCGGAGGATTTTTTTAATTATCTGAAAGCACCTCAAAAAGTTCTGGCTCTTCAGGAGATTTCACCCAAGAAGCAGGGGAGAAATAGGTCACAGAGAGTGTTTAGGAAGAAATAGGAGAGAGAAAATAAGTTTTCTGCTTGTGATTTCAACCCGTTTACTAAAGTTACAATAACAACCATTACCTCTGGGGAATTCTGATTGAAAGAGGCAAGACTTTTACTTAATATTTTAACAACTTTCGCATTGTTTGAATGTTTTACAATGCACCCAAATCACAGAAATAAAAAGATAGTAAAAACAATAAAGATACTTGCATTTGTGGAGAGGGTGGAGATGCTGACAAGCTCCCTGAACCCCTGGAGCTTCCAGAGCAGGGTTTCTCAACCTGGGCACTATTGACTTGTTGCAAGGGCTATCCTGTGCATTGCTGGGGTGGGTGAGGCAGACTGTTAGCAGTATCCCTGGCCTCTGCCCACCAGGTGCCAATAGCATACCCCCACCCTGAGTTCTGACAACCAAACTGTCTCCAGACATTGCCAAATGTCTCCTGGGGGGCAAAATCACCCCCAGTTGAGACGACTGCTCTAGAGGGATTATTCAGAATATGTGGGCGTCTTCTGAGCCTCTAAGCCTGGTGACCTCATTAATCCTATCTCCTAATGGCTCCCTGCCAGCACCTTTCCATGACTCCATTGGTCTGGTAGTCAGAACCAGTTTCGGTTCTGCCACTTACTAGCGATGTGATCTTGGGCCTTCCAGAGCCTCATTTCCTCATCCCTAAAATGGAATAATTAACAATGACGTGGCTCAAGGACAACCAGGTTCTCCCTTTCAACTGGATCTTTCCCTACTGCTTTTCAGGTGCCCAGGTGTCTCCCACTGAAACCAACAAACCAACCCACCTTCCTGGACCTTACTTCCTTCTGCAGCTACTGCCTTGCCTCTCTCTTCTTCACATACAAACTTCTTCAAAGAGTCATCTCACTCTTTGAAGGCATTTCACACTCAATGTGTCCTAAACTGATCTCATGATCTTCCTCCCCAAACCTACTGTCTTTTCCTGTCCCTTACATCTAGTTACACAAGCCACAAGCCTAGGAGTCATTTTCAACATCTCCCACATTACCAACCTCATAGCCAATCCTGCTCATTTTACTTCCTATGTTGCTTTGACTTTCAAGGTTATTTATCTCTAAATAGGAAATACATTGAAAAATCAAAATAAATATAAAACAAGATTTAGTAAGGAGTCTCACCCAACTCCATCAACTTCAGTACTCCCCCTAAAACACACACAGATAAACCACCTTTATTTGAGGGGGTAGGTATCCTTCTAGTGCATCTTTATGGAAAGACAAACAATAGATATTGCTCCCTTTCTTCCACAAAATACAATACTGTACATGCTGTTTTGTACCTTGCATTTTTCACCTAAAAATATATTTTGTCAATCTTTCTGTTCAGTATTAGAAATCTTTAGCTCTGTTTTTACAAATAGTATTCTACTGGGTGGACCTAATAACATTTATTTTACCATTCCCTTATTTACAAGTGCCAGTTATAGGTAATCTGCTATTCTAAGCAATTTCTAAACATCTTTTCAACCCATCCACTTGTTTCAGTCTCCTTTGTCTCCCCTCTAATGCAAGCTACCACCATCCTTTCCTGGACTCAGCAGTATCACTTTCTAAATACTCTGCCCAAATCATCTCTTGCTCTATCTTCATGTAGTGGCTGGACTGGTATTTTCAAAACAGGACTTTGATCATATCCTTGCCTTGATTAACGACCTGCTGCAGCTTTCTTGTGGTTTCAGGGTAAAGACAAAACTCCTCCTTATGGCCTGTGAAGCCTCATTGAGTCTGGCTCTGCCTCACCCACCTCTCCCTGCTCCCCTGACCCTCTCTGCCCCTCTCCGCCCCTCTCCTTCTCCACTCCACTCCCAGTGGCCACCTTTTAGTTCTTTGCATATGATGTTCCTTCTGCGTAAAACACTCCACTCTGCTCCACTCACCGAGTTCCTTTCTATGTGTCCTTCAGATCTCAGCTTCTTTGTCCACTCCTCAGGAAGTCTTCGCTGAGCTCCCTGCTAGGTCAAAGCCCCAAATTAAAGGATCTCATTAGTACCACATGCTTCTCCTGCATAACCCTAGTCCCAGTTGTAAGTTCACATTCATTTGGGGGACACTTTGATAAATGTCTGGCTCCTATTCCCATGTGGACTATGAGGTCCATGAGGGCAGAGGCCTTACCTATCTTTGCTTTCCATAAGGCCCTGCATCTAGAAAATTGTTGACCAAATGAATGAAAGGATGAGGCATATAAGGGCCCCAGCAGAGAACCTGACACATAGTAGGTGCTCAAGAAATGTTGCTTTCCTCTTTCTTGCATTCACTGTCTGTCTTTGCTCTGGAGCCTGTAACGGGTTGCCTTCCATGTGCGCTACTCAAAAACGCTGCTCTCTAAACACTCAGCCTGTGGCCTTTGCTTGGACTTCTCCTTTCTTGATATGACTCATTTAATGGCTGATCATTTATTCCTCCTGAAAATCCTCTCTTGACTTGGCTTGATGCCCTGGGATCCCCTTACCCATGGTGGCTTCCTCTCTACTTTCTCTTCCTCTGCCTACCCCTGAGATGTTGGGATTCCTCAGGTTTTATCTCAAACCCCTTCTCCTCTCATTCTATACACTCTCTTTTGAGCCATCTCATTTATGCTCATAGCGTCCATCACCACATATGTGCAAACTTTGAGTCTCCCGCTCAGGCTTTTGTAATATGCCTCAAGCCCCCATATTAAATGCCAGCCTCTGCCTCTAGAATGTAAGTGGAGCAAGAGAGCAGAGATTGTGTCTGTGTTTGCTTATTACAGTGTCCCCAGCCCCTGAAGCAGTGCTTGGCACATAGTAGTCGCCCAATAAATACATATTGTCAAATACATAAATGGCAGGGCCCATGTTAGCATGGAGACAGCTGCCTTCCCCAGAGGCAGCCTTTTTGTTGGCAAGGCAGTGGGGCAGAGAAAGAGGCTAGGGGCTAAATGTCATGTCCTGGCTTTTCTCATGCTGGGTCTTAGCAGATATCTCACACCCACAATCAGGGTGAAAGATGAAATTCCAAGCAGGATTTGCACCCCGGAGCCAGCAGTCTCTGAATCAGCAAACTGTCCTATGGGATTGTTTCACTCCATTTGCAAACCATAAGGCAACCTTTGAGAGAGAAGGCAGCTCAACAGAACATGTGCTAGCATCATGTCCAGCCAAGTAGCCTTTTAGGGGAGCAAATAGCTGGTCACCGTGTGTGGCAATGTTGTCAGAGGGGAGGAGGGCACTAGGCTGAGGCTGCACCTGCCAGGATATGGAGATGAGGTTGAATCCTCCTGCCCCACTGGAGAGGGGAGCCAGACCACCCTGCTTGCAAACCCAGGGCCTTTCCAACAAAGGTCAAGGGTGGAGGAAAGCCAGGTTGAGTGGGCAGAGGAATTCTGCTTATAGCCCTGACACACTGCCTGTGGCACAGCCTCCTACAACAGGCTGTTCTGAACTCAGGCCAGGTCCTGCCTGGTCTGCCATGAGAACTGACACAAAAGTACAGACTGTTCTAAGTCAGAGCTGAGGAGGCCCTTTGAACCCCAGTTCTACCCACCTCATGATTCTGATGGAAAAGCTGAGATTTAGGTTCAGGCAGAGACTGTCCTGTAGTTGGTAACTAGCAAGCCAGGGCATCTGGCTTATCTCTTAGCCTTTAGCCTGCTTGGCCCTACAGACTTGATAGTTTCTTCCTATCAAGTGCTAAATGCTTACATTTTAGAGGGAAGAGACAGACCACAATTTTAAAAAGAATATGCAAGTAAAATATGTAGCATGAAAGATGGTGGCAAGGGTTATGGAAAAGAAGAAAGTAGTGGAGGGGAAATGAGGGTGCTAGGGTTTGTGATTTTAGATGGCATTGTCAGGGGAGGCCTCCTTAACAAGGGACCACTGGAGCAAAGCCTGAGGGAGGTGAGTGGGTGCACTTACTCTCTCTACAGTGTACTGTGAGGACACCTGAGACAGAGCTTGAACCTCCAGACTGCCCCCAACAGGGCCATGGTCAGAGGGCCTCTTGGGAGGTTTGCCTATGGATTTTGGCCTGGCCACAGGGACAGGAATAAGCATATCTTCTGAAACTGAGACTGGACACAGAACCAAAGGCCTATGACACCGTGGGTCAGGTAATATTAATAACGACAGTAGTAATAATAATAATAGCACCATTTTATCTGCATTGAGCACATACCATATGCCAGGCACTGTTTCTAGCATGCTACTTGTGTTATCTATCTTATTGCATTCACACAATGACCCTATGAAAATAGCGCTGTTCTAATGCCCATTTCATAGATGAGAAAACAAAGTCTCAGTGTGGTTACAGAACTTGCCCAAGGTCACAAAGCTAATGAGCAGTAGAGTCGTGCTTTGATCCTAGGTCTTTGGACTCCAGAGCCCATTTTATAGACAGAAGCAGGTTTTAGGCATCTGGGCTGGAACGGTTGTCTAGAGGCAGAGGGTAGATGAGATGATCTCTTGGGTTCTCTGCTGTGGTCATAAGGGCCAGGCAGCTCAGAGGCAGTTGAAAGGGATGTCTAACATGGCAGCCAACCTCGGGGTAGGATTGTGTCTGAGGCCTCTATGGAAGTGGTAGACTTCATCTTCTCTGGAATGTGAGCTCCATGAACAATAAACCTTGTCTGTCTGGTCTGGTGCTCTATCACCAGTGCCTGACACTTTGTCAGTGATCAATAAATATTGGAGTAAATGAACGAATACAAGAATGAATCAATAATTCACTCTCACTTATCGAAGGTGGGCCCAGCCATAGACACTGCCATCTTTCCAAACAACCAGGGCATCTGGACTTGTGTCTCCCTGAGAATGTGAGGCAAAGAAAGAAGGCATAGCAGAACTAGGAGCAAGGGAGATGCTGCTGGGGTCAGGAGCCAGGACAGAGCCCAGAGCTGAGGACTGGGACAGTGATGGGTGCAGAGAGGCCACCCTTTGTGAACACAGTTCTGCGTGCTTTACGTGTGCTTCCTCATATCATCCTTCCCACAGCCTTGGGAGATAGAGATTGCTACCTCATAGAAAGATGAGGAGACTGAGGCATAGAGAGGCTAAATGACTTGCCATGGATCACACAAGCATTATGGGGTAGAACTGGGTTTAAACTGGGATTGGCAAGGCAGGCCAATTGCTTCATGTGGTCCCTGACTGGGGTGCAGTCAGAAACTCTCTCCCCTCTGCTATCTACCATCCCACATTCCAACCTCCCAAGCTCCTTTGCTCTGCAGCTGTCTCCAAACCTCAGCCTGGGAGCTGGACCCTGTCTCTTCAGTCTCCCTAAAGAGGGGAGACTCCAATGCAGCAGCTTTTCCCTCCCTCCCTCCTTTCCTCCCTCCATGTACCCTGGAGGTCTGAGGTCAGGGCAAAGCCAGGACCAGCAGTAAAGAACAGACCTGGAGTGAGACAGATCTGAGTTTAAGTCCTGGTTCTTCCACTTAATACCTCAGAGAGGAAGAACTACCTTGCTGATCCTCAGTGTCCTCCTCTGTACGTATGGGATAATATCACCCATGTCATGGGGTTGTGGGGACTAACTGAAATCACTCAGGGGAAGGAACTGGATTCCAGGTGAGCTGGAGACAGGAGGAGGCAGTCACAATAGTCCACCACATTACAGCTTACACAGCACGTTTCCATTAATTTCTAGGCTCCCCTTTTTTTCTGTATCACCATTCCATTGGGTGAAGTTATGGTCCCTCTTTTGTAAATGAGAACACTGGGGCTTGGAAGTGACTTGCTAACCAAAGGCATGCAGTTTGGAAGTCGCAAGGCAGACATTCTAAGCTAGATGCATGTAACACCCGAGTGTGTGGGGAGCCCCCTTCACCTTCCAAGGTGAGCACTCCTTTACACTCCTATATCAAGTCTGGTGGTGAGAGTACTGGTCTTGTAAAGGGCTGGTTCTCCTGATCCTCTCCTCCAAAGCAAGACCCAGTAGTGCACTGAGAGGATCTCCTCCAGGCCATGGCCCGCCTCACTCTGCAGTAGCAGCAATGAGGAAAGGAAAATGATTGTCCCAGCACAGGATGGGAGAGTCAAGCATGGTCACAATGAGGGCCAGAGAAGGAGCAGGAGGTAAGCAGAAACACTGAAGTAGTGCACCTCAAACCTAGGAAAAACCATGTCTTTGGCCATCTTGAGAGGCGGCTTACCAGAGAAGCTGCAACAAGACCCTTCCCCGTCATCAGGTCATAGCAGTCATTCTCTGTGCATGGCTCTGTCTCATATTGTGAACTTGTTCTTTGTATAGAATGGGTCTCTTTTCTGCTGTAGCCTGTGAGGTTTTTTTCCTTATCTTTGATGGTCTGTGAATTTCCCACAAAGTGTCTAGGTATAGACTTATTTTTATTTATTTTGCTTAGTCCTTGGCCTGCCCTTTCTCCCTGAAACTCATACCTCTTTTCCTTTCTGAAAAATTCTCAGCTATTATCTCTCAATGATTGCCTCCTCACCATTATCTGTTTGGAGTTTCTGTTAGACTTAGGCCGAAGCCCCTCCATGCAAACCCTTCATGCCTACTAACTGCTCTTTCAAAGTTTGTTTCTATGCTGGTGTGAATCCCTCAGCACTAGCTTACAATTCTCTAATTCTTTCCATGATTGTGCCCAGGCTAGCGCTATCCCATTCATTGAAGTTTGCTTTCTTTTTATTTCAATGACTATATTTTTGACTTCCAAAGTTTCTACTTGATTTTCTTTTTTTATCTCTCTTCCTGTTTTTGTGCAATCCTGTTTTGTCCTTTTAAGGAATGTCATTCCTTCATTTCTCTCTGTGAGCATCCTAGGCATGCTTATTTTCAAAATCTGTCAGCCTATTCTCTAAAACTCATCTGGAGTAAATTTATGTGCTGATTGTAGATTTTGCTGGCTCTCCCTGAGCATTTGATTTCTTTATGTGTTTTGGAATTTTGGTTTGGAGAGGCAGTGTTGGTGTTGTTTTGTTTGTGTTTGTGTCTTATTGTCTTTCTCTCTCAGTGCTTACCCCTCCCTGTCTGGTGGTTTCATGGTGGCCTCCATTGGCCCCTCCAAACCCCTCAGCCCAGAATCTGATTTTATGACACTCAGGGCTCTTGCCCTATAGGAGATGTTGGAAGCATTCTCCTGCTTCAGTGTAGAACCTTGGGGCTCGGTTCACTTCCTTGTCATGAGGCCGAGTCTCCCTCCGCCCAGCTCCTCATGGCCCAGGCTGCCTTGTAGTCAGAACTCCCAGAAGCAGCTGGAAGCTGTCTTTTCCAGCTCATAAGGGGAGAACCTTGCCCCTCCTCCCCCTGGTTTCTGCCTCCCATCCCACAATGGAGCACTTGTAGTACTCACAGGAGCTGAGTCTTGGCCACTCCTGCCCACTCCCCGCCACGGTGCCCGTGTTCTGACCCAGAGACTGGCAAGTTACAGCTGTGCTGGTTGCTTTGCATTTCTGTATGTGCTCTATATCTCATTTTTTCAGCCTGACTCTGTCTTTGGGGTTTTCTCTTTTTATAGTGTATCGATCTTCCATCACTCCGTGCTTGGTACAGAGGGGCTCTGTTGCCATCTTAACTGGAAATGTACTCTAATTGTGTACTGTATGTACCATAACCAGAAATGATTTAACCAATCCCCCATTGTTACACTTTTATGTTGTTTGCCATTTGGGGCTAGTACAAATAAGAAGGCAATAAACATCCTTAATGTACTTGTCTAATCCCTGATGCGAAGTTGTGAGATCAAAGGGTAGCCATGTTTCCATTTGATACACATTTCATTTTGTATGTACTACCCCAACCATCACCACCACCACCAATACACCATCACTGGCATCTGGTTGGTTGAACAGAACAAGGGAAACCCTGGAAATAAATGAGACCGTGCTGTTGTAAAGTCTAACTTGGTGTACACAGGTGAGGCATTCTTAGACAACTTCTTCCCTGTTCCCATCTCTTTTGGAGCCCCATATCCTTCTCATGGGTTATTTCATTTAATCTTCGTGACATCCCTACAGGATAGGGAAATCTCATTTTGCAGAGGAGGAAGCCAAGGCTCAGAGAGCTAAGACGACCTCCTAAGCTTTTACTGATAGGAAGAGGAGTCCACATGAAGTTGAGGAGAAAGGTAGGGTGCTCCCCAGTCCACTGAGCTGCAGAAGGGAGTCTTTCTGGCCTTCACTGATCCATATGTTTAGGAATCTGGCTGCCTCCATGAGACCGTGGTACAGCGATTGTGGGCAACTCCTAATTGTCTGGGTTTGGGCACACTGGGGCAGCCTCCACTGTGTGTGGGACAAGTGCTGGCTTTGCAACTCAGGCTCAGCCCCTCTGTAGTTAAGTAATGATGAGCTCCTCTTTATCCTCTCATTTTTCAGTTGGAGATAGCCAGGTATAGTGAAAGCACACAGGCTCTGGATTCAGTTAAAAACCAGCTCTACCACTTTCCTGCTGCTTGACCTTGGGCAAGCCACTTCACCTCTGTGAGTCTCAGTTTCCACATCTGTAAAGTGGGGTCATAAGGCTTCTCTTGGAGAGGCATTGTTAAGATGAAAGAAAGACCGGTGTGCCTGGCACATAGTAGAGATTCAAATAAAGCCTGTTTCTGACAAGGGTGAAAGGTCACATAGCTAAGCCTGCTCAGCCAATCAGCTGGGGCCACACCCTGTCCTGACTCCACACTCAGTGTTGAAGCTCTGGTCTCTGTGCATGCTCCCACAGCTTCTGCTGGGCTGCCTGACATGAGCATGGGCCCTGAAAGCTCCACATGTGTCCCTGGACCCCATCACAGGTGTGAGCCTGGATGCGTGACTCTGCAAGATGCTACACACTGAGAGGACTGGAAGTTTGAGATTACTGTGGAATGGTAGCTGCTGACGGGGCTTCCGGCCTGCCCATTGCCTAGACCTGTAACCCTCAAGCAAGTCTCCCCTGCTGTCTTGGAGGCACTGCCAGCAGCCTGTTGGAAGATCACAAAAAGCAAGAATTGGCCCTTCCTCCTCTGGCAGAGCCTGCACAGCCTCTGGGAGGCAATTAGGGCTTGGGCCTTCCTTGGGAATTCCCAAGGGTACCCCAAAACACTTCAAAGTCACAAGCCCATCTGCCTGCTTCACCCGGGGGGGAGTGGCAAGGGGGTCATATTGCAATCACTCCCAGATGGGAAGCTAAGGAGACCAGTCTCAGGCCCACAGTGGCCTGGGATGGAAGCTCTGGCCATGTGAGGTTCTTCCTTTGCACAGTGCTGTGGCACATAAAGGTGTCTGGTTGTGGGCTCAGTGTGAGGGAATGGGGTGCTGGTGAGCAGAGGTGAGGCAGGGATACTTGGAGTCCCAAATGCCTGCAGCTCTCACAGCTAATGACCTGGGTCTCAAGATAGGCAGAAAGACTCTGTCACAGGGAGATGGCACTGGAATGTCATGAGATTAGAACTGAAGACCCAGACCCTTCCAGTCTGGTCACTGGCACACTCCTGAGGTGCTCTCTGCCCATCACTGGCAGGTTAGTGCTCCTTGAGCTCTGTACCAGGCTCACCTCTCTTCCATCCTTCACATGCCTCTGGTGTGACCTCATCCACCCCTCAGATTGCAGCTACCACCTCTGCCCTAATAAGAGTTCAGACGAAGTGAGTGCTAACTCTGTGCCAGGCACTGATCCAAACATTGTGCTTGTGTCAATTCATTTAATCTTCACAGAAACCTAATGAGGCTGACCTTACGCCTTCACACAGATGAAGAAGACAATGAGGTCTGGGAGGCCATGGAACTTGCTAGGAAGAGGCTGATGACTCCCAAACTGCTCTCTTTCCAACTGGTTTCTCTTCTCATCTCCTTTTTTCCTATTGCTCGTGGCACATCTAGGCTGGAATGTCCCACAAGCTCCTCAAACCCACCACAGCCAAAACTGCACTGGCATTTCTCCTGTACCCACACCCCATCTCAAAATCCTCCTTCTCCCAGAAGCCTCATCTCCCACAGTGACTTTCCCATCTACTACATCCCTGGGTGGTATATCTTGCATTCCTTTCTCCTCCCCCTGCAACACCTCAAGGGTCTTCAGTCCTACGCATTCACATTTCTTCAATCTCCCTCCTGTTTTTCTCCTTCCTCAGTGATCCTTCCCCCTGGGGTCTTCTCCTTCTCCTTCTTCTTTGGTTTTATTTTAATTAATACATAATAATTTTGCATATTTATGGGGTGTAGTGATGTTTCCATACATGTATACATTGTGCAGTGTTCAAATCAGGGTAATTGACATAACCATCATTGAAGCATTTATCATTTCTCTGTGGTGGAGACATTCAAAATCCTCTCTTCTAGATATTTTGCAAGATACACTACATGATTGTTAACTGCATGGCCTTGCTGTACAGTAGCACACCAGAACTTACTCCTCCTGTCTAATTGTAACATAGTTACAGTTGGAACAACCTTTCCCCATCCTCCCTCCCCAGCCTGTGGGAGCCATTGTTCTACTCTCTACTTCTATAAAATCAACTTTTTAAGATTTCTCATCTCATATTTCTACTTTTGTCTTCTCCCCTCACATTTACCTTCCATAGTGCCATGGGGAGAGCCCATGGCCCATCCCCTGCTCAAAATCCTTCTATGGTTTCCCATAGCCTACAGGATCAAGGCCAAATTCCTGATCCTAACATGCAGGGGCCCCCACAGTGGGAACAACTATCTGCTGAGCTTCACCCTTTACTTTCCCGGCCACTCTCTCTAGCCAATCTGGCCTCCTTGCTGTCCTTCCAAGGTACATTTCAATGCCTTGAGCATACTCCATCCCATCCCCACACTCCTCCACACCCTTGGAAAGCTCTCCTTCCCATCCACCTGTCCCGAATGTCCATCCCAAATGCCACCTCCTTGGTGAAGCCTTCCTGTCCTTTCCTGTTGAAAGTACTCTTGGCTGTTTTGAGACTGCAGCACTGCAATATGGAGATCGGACAGACCACGGGATTTGGAGACAAAACTGAGCCATGGGACATCTGAGAAGGCCCTTTAATCACTCTACCTCAGTGTCCTTCCTTATAAAATGCAGCCATGAAGACCTCTCCTCTGGGTTGTTGTGAGGGTGGAATAAGAGGCAGCAGGCAAAGCTTAGCACACAGTGAACAGGCCATGGGAGAGCCCATCACCTCTTCCCAGGGGCACTCCATGTCCACAGCCCTCTGTGCCACAGCACACTGCCAAGGACTGTTCTACCACCCCCGACCCCTGAGATTGTTTCTCTCTCTTTGCTTTCTTCCTAGCCCAGCATGCAGTGGTCCTCAGAAATCCCTGAGGGAGGAAAGTCCTGGCAGGAAACCACCTTGCTGGGCAGCCTCAGTTTGGGGCCTGATGGTAGAGATTTTCCCCAGTCTTAACAAGTGAGACATGCATCATTGTATTGTACAGGTCAAGATGGGTTGTTTCTGATTCCACTGAGCACTGAGGACTCCAGGAGTAACACTGACTGGCTCGGGAGGCCAAGCTCAAGCCCCCATCCTTCGTTGGCTGGAGAGGCTGTCATGACATGGTCATCTCCCCTAAGAAAGGGAACTTGGCCTGAGCAGTACTGGGCTCTGGGAACAAGGCATGTGAGTTATGGTCACAGAAAACCTGTTCTTAGAGGAAAGCTGGACACCTTGTTCCTGGATTTATCAACTATCAGGTTTCTTAGCTTTTCTCCCCTGGGCCATGGGTCCAAGAACCAATGGAGCATTTCCTGGGTTTGAACAATCTGTACTTCCCTCTGTTCTTCCCCCCAGCCTGATCAAAGCTCACTCTTGGACCTTACTCCCCTGTTCCTTTAACAGCAAGTTCAGGAGCATGGTCATGGTGCCTAGAGTGCCCAAACAATCCAGCTGAGCCCGACAGGACAGAGAATAAGCATTCCCTTATATGTGATTGAGTCATCAGTCACAAATCACATTCTCTGATTCAGAGACTCTCAGAGTAGCAGTGCTAGGGCAGTTCCATAGACCTTTCTCCTTGCATTGCAGCTGGGCAGACTGAGGTCCAGTGAGGGTGAGGGACTGATTCAGATCACACAGCAAGATAGCGGTGGAACCCAGACCTCCAGACTCCCAGTCCAAGGCCATTTTTCCCACACCCAGGACTCTATCTGAGAAAGTGATGGTAACTGGTAGGAGAAGCCAGGGGTGAGGGCTGCAGGAGGCAGGAACTTGAGGGGAGGAATGTGGGACTGGAAGGTGGAGGGGAAGCAAAGCCCCCAGCGTTGAGTGGCAGCCCACCCTGGAGACATCAGCCTAGCTATCACACTGCTTCCTTTGCTGAAGATTAGCACAAACATCCCCCAGCTGTGGCCCTCCCTGCTGGCCAGCTGTGCAGGCTTTGGGTGGCGTGCCCCAGATGCAGGAGGCCCCAGGCTGGAGGCTGGACTTTCTCTCTTGTGACGTTGTGTGCTCTCCCGGCATCCAGAGGGCATGGGCCAGCCTCTGGCTCATCTCTGCTGTCAGGCCTGGTGAAGGACAGTCAACACTCCTGACTGATCAAAGGCACTCCCACCCTCTGGCCCCAGGAGTGCCGGGGCCGAAGGGGAGTGGGAGAGCTCAGATGCCATCCTGTCATGCTTTGAAGTCCCAATGCATTCTGGGATAGAACTTGCTGTGGAGTGAGACCTCTGGAACACAAACTTAACAAAAATTCCTGACATGTGTTATGATGGAGGCAGGAGAGCCGAGTCCTGACACATTTGGCCAGACCTTTCACCTCTCTGAGCCTTGCCCTTTCCAACTGGGCCAGGAGGGCATTGGATTCTGCAGAGTAAAGGCCAGGCCAGCTTGCCGTCCCATGACTCTCTGACTTTCTCTTTCTTCTCTCAGAGGCCAGGTGGGTAGGGTGGCCCAGAAAAGGCTTATGGGCAGGAATAGAGGTAGTCTGGCACCAAGGACAGGGTACGTGGGATAGCTAGGGGTAGGGGCTATTTATTCATTCATTTATTCATTCATCTATCCATGGAGCACCTACTGCATTCCTTAGCCCAAGGACTTGGAAATCGGGCACCCTACCATGCTGATCCACTACTCAAGGGACCTATTAATAGATTCTGAACTGGCTCCTCCCCTCACCGTGCATTGCCTCTGTTCTAGAGTTAGGATGGGCACCCTGGTTTGTGACTTTTAGTCATCAGGGGCCATATCCAGCAAGGGTTTTGGTTGAATCTGAGTCCAGCTAAGTTAAACCAAAAATAGATTTACTGGAAAGCTTTGGGATGGCTCATAGTCTTGTTGGGGAAGGGGGAGAACCAACCTCAGAGAAAGGGCAGGCACCCAACGAGGCAGGGAAGTATGTTACAGAACCAAGGGACAGTCGGGCTCATACACTACTTCCAGTACTGCTTCTCCTCACCTGACCTCTGCCAATGGACCCTGACATTGGGAATCATTTCTAAAATGCTTCTTTTCATAAGGAGTATCTGGCTGTCTGTCAGGGGACTTGAGGAGGAGCTCTTTGAGCTTCTGGCCTTCTCCCCTTCCTCTCTGAACTCTCTCCAGCTACTGCAGCCGATGCCCAAGCTGATACTGTTTTCTGATTGACCAAGCTCTTTGGCTTCTCCAAATGCCCCAGCAAGCCCTGAGCTTTCTGAACTCACTATATCTCCAAATAACTTCTTTTCCCCCTCCACGTATGTCCTTTAAGGCCACAACTAAAGGGGCCAACACAGACATCTCCCTCACTGGTCTTGATCATTTTGTGCCTGGTCCCAGCCTAATTTAAAGCTCTGTAAACTAGTACATGTCATGACCTCAGGGTACAGGTGAAACCCCCTGCCGTCTGCTGAGGGGTGGGGGCGGGGCTCTTGCTGGAGGAATGGTACAGTCCAGACCCATGATTACCCCAGGAGAATCAGCCAGAGGCGAGCCGGTCTGCTCAAAGCCCTGGAGGCTGAGAGGTCTGGTGGCAGCCTGTCAAGGAGCCAACCATGCAGAGGGCTGGCCAGACTGGATGTGGGAACCACACTGGAGACTTATTGGTGTGGACCCCTCTCATAGCTATGCTACAAGCCCTCTTATATGATACAAAGGGGATCTTCTGTTCTCCACAAGGGCAACGTCCTACCAAGGTGGGGGTAAAACTGGCCTTGGGACATTAGAGACATTATGTGACTTGCTGAAGGTTATGTAGATGATAATGAGGAGAGCTGGAACTCCCCGGTCCTTAGTCAGCAACAAAGCACTTTAGCGAAGACTACATTGTACCAACTCCCCCAGATAGCTTTCAGGAGCCCCCAGCTCCCCAGCTAGCCTCCTGCCTCAGGCCTTAACTACTTCATTAGAACCACAGTGTTGAAGCTTGAAGAGACCTCAGAGGTCAGTAGCCTAGCCCTCCCCTCACACACACATATGCACACACACACAAGTACACAAAGTACAGCTGGAAAATTCAGGCTTGGGGAGGGAAAGGAGAATGCCAAAGATCGGCAAGCGAGTTGATGGGTCTAGAAGCCAGATCCCTGGGCTCCTCTGGCAGCCATGGTTCTGTGTACAGGCCCGGCTACATTCCTGTCCTTATCTTACAACCTAGCTGCAGCAGCTATTCCTACCTGTCCTCTTTTCACCCTGTCCTCGAGCTGTGCATTCCGGGCCAAACCTACTGCTGGAGAAGTCCCTGCCCTCCACCTGAGCACCCATGGATCAGCTGGTACCCCCACGGCTACCCCTGGTGGAAGAGCCACCCCACTTCTGGCCTACTTCCTTCTCTTTCAGTAGTATGTGTGAGGAAGAAGCTGTTGGTGCCAAAAAGATTCCAAGAAAATAGGTAGGTCCAGGCCAGGCAGCCCAGGCTGCTAATGCAAAGAGGCAGCTCCTACCCTTCCATCAAAGCCCTGGAATCCAGAACTGCAAAGGCCCCAGGGAGGAAGTAAAAGGAAGCTGAGTTGCTAAGTGGCCTGCCCCCAGCCTCCACGCCCCTGGGGATGCCTGGCTGGCTGGAGAGGAGGGGACTAGCAGAGGAATGATGATAACCATCCCTCCCATCTGGACGGCCCTTTCACACACCACTAATAGGCTTCCCTCCCCTTCCCTTGTCCTAGCCACACAAAACGCTTGGTAATTATCCCCAGCAGCCAGATGGAGGCTCAGAGAAGATAAGAAACCTGCCTGAGGTTGCACAGCCAGTTGGTGGTGGTATTAAGCACAATTTGCAATCCAGGAATCCACGTCCCATGCATATTCCCCTTAGCTTTCACCTGGCTTACAAACCCAGGCCTTGGGCTCCTGGATCTCTGCCCCAGCCAGAGGGCAAAGGGGATAGGGCACCTGGGCTGGAAGGGACTGTAATAGAAGAGGCTTTAAGATGGGGGAGGGCACTGAGGACCGGTATGACAGAAAAAAGCAAGTCTACCCCTGTCCCAAGTTTCCCTCATTGCCCTCTTGACTGAAGAACTTTCTTTAGCTTTTCTTTTAGAGCAGATCTGCTGGAAACACATTCTCTTAGTTTTTCTTCATCTGAGAATGTCTTTACTTCTGCTTCCTTCCTGAATGATATTTTCACTGGATATTGAACTCTCTGGGTTGACAGTTCTTTTCTTCTGGAATTTAAAAAATACTGTGGCACTTCCTCTGGTCTCCATGGTTTCAGGCAAGAAATCCACCATCATTCATACTCAGGTCTCTTCTGACTCCAAGGGTCTGCTCCAAGGGAGGCCAGGCAGGGTAGCAGAAAGAACTCTGGAGGACTGGGAGTTGAGCCACAGCTCCACCACTTCCTATCAACGTGACATTGCATGAGTCCCTTCACCATTCCCAACCTCAGCTTTTACATTGCTGCTATAAGAGGGTAGGACTGGATTGTCACACTAAAGACCCTGACATTCCCAGGGTCTCTGAGAATTATCCAATTCCCAGGGGTGCCAAGCTCCTGGTGATGAGGAAAGAGACCCCACAGAGACACCTTCTGTCCCTGCTTTCCTTGGGGGATGTGGCTTGAGTCCTGTACTTTTTGCTCCCTCGACTCATGCCTACCCTGGCCTCACCTGGTCCATTGAGGCAGGGAGGGTTCTTAGTATGTTTCAGGCTTCCCAACCCAGCTCTCAAATCCTGAGCAACCGGGAGAACCCCCTCATTCCCTCTCATCAGGGCCATTGCAGAGCGCTCCTTCAGTGGGCAGGGGGGCAATCTCCAGGACCACCCAATGTCTCTTGCCATCCTACCCCCCCTACAGTACAGTCTGACTGCTGGGCTCTCCCAGACACTGCCATGCTGTTTTCATGCTTCCATTTTGTTCCCTCTGCCTTGGAAATCCTTTCCCCCTTGTCTACTTGGCAAGGTCTTGCAGAAGCAATACTAGCTCTTTACTTCTCTCTGCCTTGGTTTTCTCATCTGTAAATTAGAGATTACAATAATAGTGGTAATACCTACCCCATAAAGTCATTGGGAAGATCAAACAAGCTACTCCCTATGAAATCTTTTGAACAGTGGTTGGCCCATAGTAAATATTCAACAGACACTAGCTTATTATTACAGTTATCATTAACACTATTATAGTGTGATGGTTAAGTGCACTTAGAATCAGACTTCCTCTGTACAAATCCCCTGTGCCACCTCAACCAACTACTTGACCTCTATGTGCTTCAGTTTTCTCATCTTTAAAAGGTGGTTAATAATAGCCCCACCTCATAAGGTTGTTATGAGGATCAAATGAGATAACACTTTGCACAGAGCCTGACACATAGTAAGCCCTCAAAAAATGTTAGCTGTGATGATAAGGAAGCTCGTCAACATTTCAGCTTCCTTTCCTCTTGAGAAAGAGAGGCAGCAGGTACTCTTGGGGAACGTGTTCACTGGAACATGAGCTAGGGAGAGACACCCATGCACCCATGCAACTCTTAGACCACATCAGGTTCCTGGTTCTGGCTTGTGAGATTCCCCACCTCTGTGACTTCATGTGGCCTGTTCTCTATGCCTAAGTTGCCCTGTCCCCAGGCCCAGTTCCAAGGCCTCACCTTTGGGATGCCTCCCGCAGCTCCTGCATGTTGACCGACTTCCAGGTTCTTGTAGGACACACCCAACAGGTCATCTGAAGCTCCATCCAATGCTCCCCCAGGTCTGCTTGGGGTGGAGTTAGTTCTGCACTACAGCCCTCAATTCTAGTCCTGGCTCTGCCCCTGACTTTCTGTGTGACTTGGGGTCAGTGTCTTTTCCTTTCTGGGCCTCACTTTTTCATCTATAAATTGAGAATTTTGACCCAAATGGTCTTTAAGGTTTCTCCCAGATGGGTAAATCCTAGTATTACTCGCCACTGTCATCCCAGGGCTAAGCTAGTCCAGTGCCTGATGTTAAACGTTTGATGGGGACTCAGGCTGAACTAAAGTGGACTGATTATAGAACCACAGACAAATGCCTCCACCCATTCCCTCCCATACCTCCTGTATGTCCTGTCACCCAGGCTTTAGCCATCCTTGGCTGCCCAGCTCCCCAACCTCTGCAACTCAGGGCTTGAGGACAGAGCCTAGCTGCTGCCTGAAGGCTGGGCTCCTGGGGCCCCAGCAGGAATGTTCCTGGGCTTATTTTGGTCCTTTAAATTAGAAGGCTGGAGGTTCTAATTTACCACTCCCTGCCTGGAGCGGGAGCCTGGGCTGGAGTGGCATGCCTCAGCTGCCAAGCATGAACCCCACTCTCGACCACAACCCAACCTCAGAGCTGTCTGTGGCTGTCCCTGCATAGCAACACCACAGACAACAAAGGCCCCTTAACCCTCCTCTTCTAGCGGTGACTGTAGTAGTGGCTGCTGCTGCCTGGGACTCAGCAGGATGAGGCACAGAACGGGGAATGGGCTGGCTAAGTCAAAACACTAGGAAGGTACAGACAGTTCCTGTGCCCACACTGGAGACTCACCCTTTGGGCATCTTGGCAGGGCCACGTGGGCTGTCCCCACAGAGCTAGGCCAGATGGAGAAATCTGGCCAATGGAAACTATGGCCTAGGACCTAGAGGGCCACTGGGCTTTGAGGGAAGAGCCAGCTGTTTTCCATCTTCACTGAGGACTGAGGGAATAGAAACAGGCAGGAAAAACAGTGAGAAGAACTGCTGGTTTCAAAAGGCAAGCCTTCTATCCTAGGCATACTGTGGAGAGGTGACTGGACCTCCAGTCATCCCCCTTCAATCCACCCTCCAGGCTGCCATCAGAGGTACCTTGCCAGCAAAGACTTGATCGGATTATTTCTTTAATTAAAACATTTCAATGGTTCCCTATCGCCTACAGGGGAAAATCCAGCCTTCCATTCAAGGAGCTAAGGCCCTTCACAATGTGGCCCCAGCCTACCTTTCTGCACCACTCTCAAGGCCTTTCCTACCCCACCAACCCTACAATACAGCCACTCTGGTGGCTGGCTTTCCCCCAGACCTCCCATGCTCTTTCACGCCTCCATTTTATTCCTTCTGCCTGGGAAGTCCTTTCTC
Source organism: Papio anubis (assembly GCF_008728515.1). Classification (NCBI taxonomy): domain Eukaryota; kingdom Metazoa; phylum Chordata; class Mammalia; order Primates; family Cercopithecidae; genus Papio; species Papio anubis. Next base: position 82,567,659 of record NC_044996.1, on the reverse strand, counting down.
CCTTGGCTCCTTAGCAAACTCTTTTTTATGGTTGAAGCCTCAGCTCAAATATTCCCTATTCTTGTACAAAGGTAACAGTTTCCTCTCTTGTGCTTCCAGTATTTCTGTCGACTTTTATTCATTCAAGCAGCATGTATTGAATACCTACTATACAACAAGCATTGTTCTAGGAACCAGGGATACAGTGGCAAAAATGACAAGCCATAGACCCTGCCCTCATGAAACTTCATGTGGAGGAGACATACAGCAGATCAGTATGCTGACAAATACATAAGATGATTTCAAATAGTGTTGTGTACAGGGTGTACTGGAAAATGCTGAGTGATCTGCTTGGAGGAGGGCATCTGCAGCACCTGCTGACTTCTGTGGTGCCGACATTCCCATCACGGCTGATCTCAAGCTGGCAGTGTGAAGTCATTGAATACTGAGTTGGGAAGAGCCAGTGAAAGCCAGCTCTAGCACACTGGTACATACTAAAAGGAAAAGAAAACCAGTTAATAGAATAGAGAGCAACTGAGGCACAGAGGTGGGGAGTGTTGCTCAATTCGATTAGGTGCAGGGGGGACCAGGGAAGGCCTCTTTGAAGAGGTGATATTTAGGGGATGGCCTGAATGACAAGAAGCCAGTTATGCAAAGATCTGGGGAAAGCTCTTGGCACTTTTGGTTTTTAAAAATACTTTTTCTATTGAGGCATAATTTCCATACATTAAAGTGCACTAATCTTAAGCATACAGCTCCATGAATACTTACATATGTATCAGCCTCTGTAACCACCACCTAGGTCGAGATATAGACCATTTTCAGCACTCCAGAAGGCTCTTGTGTGCCTCTTCCCAATCAGTAATCCCTGCCCCAAGGGAAACTACTATTTTGACTTCTCTCCCTGTAGGTTGGTTCCACATGTTTTTGAAGTTCATATTCATGGAATATAAATATAGCATGCCATAGTATGTTCTTTCTTTGTGCTGTATTTCCCTCACTCAACATCACATCTGGGAGAGTCACCCATGTTGTTACACGTTACATGTGGCCATGTTCTTTTTCACTGCTGTATGGTATTCCATTATATGACTCTTTCCTGGTACCTTCCATGTTAGTGATGTTTTCCTGTCTGTCTCCTCCTCAGGGCTTTGTAACACAGCATGAGCAGCTATGAGCTCTGATGTGGGCCTGGCCACCACTGAGATCAGGGATGTGGAGTCCTCTTCTCTGAACAGGATGTTCCCTTCTGTCTTTGTATCTGTGAAACAGATAGTGGCAAGCCCTCCTACATATGTAGCAAAGAGTTAGCAAGATGATCCACAGCAAGCACTTAGTGGAGGCCCTGGTCTGGAGGGTCTGCTCAAGGGCACCCCAGGTGCCTTCTCCGCCCTTGGCCTGTGCATTTGGCGAGCAGCAAGTATAGTTCATGCATGTGTGTGGGGGAAACACAGCACACGTTTGATTGTGTGTTGTGCTGTGAAATGACTGCCGAGATTGCTTTGGGGATGATTGGAGTGAGGGACAGTTTTGAGGGACCAGAGGCACTTCCATTGCTGAGAGGGCCTGGAATGTGAGCTGCCACAGAAAGGTCTTCAGTACCCTCCCCACCAGGCTGGACCAGGATGTATTGAGGGAAAGAAAGAGGCGAGGAACTCAAGACCCCTGCCACAGCGCTTGCACAGGAAGGAGTGCAGAGCACTCCGCTTGGGGAGGGAGGCAGGGCAGGGACCATTTTCTTCAATTTACAGTTGCATGAACCTAGGTTTGGAGAAGTAAGGTCAAGTTCACATAGCCTAGAAAGTGTTGGTGGAGAGATTCAAACCTAGGTGTGTTTAACTTAAAGCCAGTGGGTTGAGGGCATCTTGTGAGACCTTGAGGGTTCCGACCCAGCCTCAAGGAGACAGAGTAGCTGGGCGAGCAGGCTGGGCTCTGGCCTGGAGGAATGCCTTGGGCCTGGTGCTGCCAACTGCAGAAGGGGCTGTCTGGGGAGTCCCTACCAACACGTCCCACATAATGGGGCTCACCTAGGCATCACATCCTCTTTTTTCTCCCTTTGCTCCTGAGAGGAGACAGTGAGCAGTGGAAAAGGAGTGCCTAAAAAGAAACACGTGTCCTCAGCATTCCAACTACAGCTTCCTGCCTGCCCACTCCCCTGCGCCTCTCCCTCACTTCCCCACCAGCCCCTGCCCGTGAGCAGCCTTGTCCTTGGTGCTGCCACCTCTGGCTCTCCCCACACCTCCAATTTGTTTCCAGAGGCCTTGAAGGCCAATCTTTCTTCATGACAGAGCCTCGTCCTTCATTCACTCATTATCTCTGTCTTTCCCTGACTCCTGGGAGCCCTAGGCCAGGAAGGGAGAGTGATGGGGTGGGGACACAAGAACATGTGGCTCCCAGTCCTGACTCTACCACAGATTCCCTGCATGCCATTGGGTCAGTCCCTTCTCTTTTCTGGCCTCTTTCCCTATCTGTGCAATGGACCAATCTCCAAGGGCCTTGTCAGCCTTGGGTTTCTCACCAGGCAGCAGAGACTCATTGCCCTAATGGAGAGAAGCAGAATAAACTACAGCTCGAGGTCAAGAGCAGACCTGGAGGCAGAGAGGAGGCCAACTGGACTGTGTTCAAAATGGAGGGCTGATTCAGGCATAAGGGCATAAAGAGGCTGGGATCTGCTCACCCTGGGCCCCTTTTCCTGTGACCGCTCCCTCAACATGCATTCAACAAGTCACTATGGAGCAGCAGCTCTGGACCAGGCAATGAGTTAGGTGCCTAGGGTACAGCAGTGAGCAAAGTGGACATGGTGCAACTGCTAAAAATTGCAACAAACCCTTGGTTCCTTACTTTGGCCTTACAATCCCAGCCACAGCTTCTACTTCTCTTCCCTACAGACTAGGAGAAATGTGGGGCCTGATCATCCAAGGCCACACAAAGAATTAAAACCGAAAACTGGGCTCAAATTCTCATCTCCTAACCACCACCACCTCCCCACACCTTGTCAAAATTTTTCTCCCTAAAATCCTAGACTCACTGTCTGATCCGGAAGGCACTTTAATCATGCCTAAGAGCCTGGAGATTTATAAAGGAAGCTGTAACTGGGAACAATCCGGCCTGCTGGGAAGCTGCTTCTACCAGGTACCCACAAGCAAGACACGTGGCTTCACTCCTCCGCGCCCCCACAGTATTTTGTTTCCCCATGTAGGCACAGCAGTGGTGCAGGTTGCCCCCTTTCATCATTTACTCACATGCTTGTCTCTGGCACTGAGCAGAGCCTGTGTCTCCTCCATCTCCGTATCTCCCAGGCCTGGGCCAGGCAGACATGAGGAAGCAATTCAGTGGGTGCCTGTGGCATGGAATTGACCATGTTGCTCCTGAAACACAGTTTCTTTTCTTTCCTTCCTTCCTTCCTTCCTTCCTTCCTTCTTTCCTTCTTTTCTTTTCTTTCTTTCTCTTTCTTTTTTTGTCTTTCCCTCTCTTTCTCTCCTTCCTTCCTTCCTTCCTTCCTTCCTTCCTTCCTTCCTTCCTTCCTTCCTTCCTTCCTTCCTTCCTTTTTTGAGACAGGGTCTTGCTCTATTACCCAGAGTGGAGTGTAATGGTGCTATCTTGGCTCACTGCATCCTTGACCTCCCGAGTTCAAGTGATCCTCCCACCTCAGCCTCCCAATTATTGGGACAACAGGCACACACCAACACAGCCAGGTAACTTTTTGTATTTTTAGTAGACGGGGTTTTACCATGTTGCCCAGGCTGGTCTTGAACTCCTGGCCTCAAGTTATCTACCTGCCTCAGCCTCCCAAAGTGCTGGGATTACAGGCATGAGCCACTGCACCCAGTCCCTGAAATGTAGTTTCTTCTGTGCCTGCCCTCAGTGAGTGAGCTCTGGAGGAAGGTGCCCTGGATTTGTGCTGTGGTTCTGTCACTAACCCCAACTTTGACAGTAACTTAACCTTTCTGTGCTGTGCCTTGCTTTCCTACTGGTAAAATAACAGCAATTACAGTACTGATTCATAGGGTTGCTGTGATGCACCCCAAATAGTGTCTGGTACATAGTAAATGTTCAGTATTTATTACCACTATTACTACTGCTCCCAATCCTACTACTGCACTCACTACTACTACCATTTTAACTTAAGGATGTATGAAGCTATTTCCTGGATAGGCTTCCAGAAGTGGATATTCCTCATATATGATTGCCAGCCTAAAGGCTGTGAACTAGCCTCCTCTTCTCCAATTTTCTCGTGCCTAGGACTCACCTGGGGATCTCACTAAAATGCAGTTTCTGATTCAGCAGATCTAGGGTGGGGTTAGAGACCCTGCACTTCTAACAAGCTCCCAGGTAGTGCTGACACTGCTGGTCCAGGGACCACACTTTCTATAGTAGCCCTTGCCAATATTAACTACCAAAGAGAACTACTGTGTATTGAAAACCCAGTAAGTGACAGACCCTGTGGAAGTGCTCCGTATACATTATCTCCTTGAATCCTTGCATCAGCCCTGAAGAGTATGTATTTTCATCCCTATTTTACAGATGAGAAAACAGAGGCTCAGATAAATCAAGTGACTTTCCCAAAGTTACACAGCTTGAAAGTGGCAGAGACAGGGTTTGAACTCAGACCAGGCTGACTCCCAACTCCTATTTTTTTCCATTCTTGCAAAGAGCCTCCCTGTGGCGTGGCATACCCCAGAGGATGTCTGTCCCCTCACAGAGAGAGGGCTGCAACACAGCACCTGAAGTGATAGCAAAAATCACTCTCTGGGCACAGCCCTTTAACATATCCAAAGCGCTTGCCTGCCCACCACAGGCCTGGTAAACAGGCAGGGCAAGGACCTGGATCCCTGTTGAAGCTGGTGAGGACTGAGAGCTGTTGGGGTGGGTGTGAGGGCAGGCAGAGGGTAGAGGAAGATGCTGGCCTGGATTCACCAAGGGATGGCCCATGACCCAGGAGCTATTCTTCATCTCTGTGTGCTCAGGAATCCTCCAAGGTTGCAGACTCAGGGCCACTGAATGCCACTGGCCCAAAGCCCAAGATGCTGAGATCTCAACCAAAGGACCCATTTCATGCACTGGGGGCGGGACAGCAAGCCAGCAAGAAGCCCCTGTATTCTCACTGGCTTCTTACCATGAGGTAAGCCCACAGCCTCAGCAGAGAGAGCCTGTTGCTTCTGGCAGCTCTGTGGTTCAGGGTTGCTATGTCCCAGCCAAGCCTAGAGACATCCTCACACCTCTGACTCCATGATTATGCCCATTCCTATTCCTGACTAGGCCCATAACAACCTGTTTTCACACAGTGCATAAGACGATAAACATGTGCTACTCTCTTGGGTCTTTCTGGGTCTCCTAACGGGACCATGGATCTGTTGGGTATATGAGAGACAGGTTTCTGGGGTCTGAGATTCCCCTAGAATTGTAGGCAAAACCGTAGGGGGATGTGACATTTTCTGAAGGGGCTATTCGTAGCTTTTACCATTCATCTACTGATTTAGCAAATATTGATTGAATGCTTACTCTGTGTGGGGCACTGAGTTGGGCACTAGGAGTGCAGTGATGAGCGAAACAGAGATCCATGCCTCCAGGAAGCTTCCAGTCCAGGGGGCAGTCAGTGAACAAGTAAACAAACCAATAATACACATAAGGACAGATAGTGATGCTGGGTTCTGTCCAGTCCAGTGTCATTCGCTACATAAACAGGCACTGCTAACATTTTTGAAGTGATGCCTGAGTGAGGGCCAGGGGGGGGGAGGGGGGCAGGGCCTGCCAAAGTTCATACCCCCAAAACAGACCCTCGGGCTTCCGGGCATGCATGTGGACCATGACATACATGAAGCGTTTAAGTGGGCATGGAGCTAATCAACAGAGCTGCAGAAGAGAATGACCACCTTGGGCCTGGCATGTTTTTCAGTAACCAAAAAAGCCACCCCCACCTCCATTCCTATACTGAGCTTCTCTGTTTCCAACACAGATTGCTTAAGGGGGAACCTCACCCCCTAGCCCTCTTACCCCAAAGGCAGCTGTTCTCCCTCTAGCCTGCTGGGTGGGCTCTGCACCTTCCTCAGGCCTCACTCCTGAGAAGGTCCAGCTGGTGGGCCCAGCTGGGGATTTCAAGGACGATGGAGCCCATCTGGAGGGAGCTTGGAGTGAGTCAGAGGGGCCAGTAGAGAGGAAAAGCCCCTTGGGAACAGAAGCCTGGGCTAGGGGAACTCTCTCAGAATGATGCAAAGAAGAAAAGGAAAGGCCAGAAACCTGGGTTGGCATTCATGAGAGCGTTCTGAGGCCTGAAAGAACTCTGAGAGGTCACCTTCACTCACCCCACCTTCATCTAGGACGCACTTCCACTGTATCTGAATCTGTGTCAACGTGCAGTTTCTAAAGACTCCTGGCTGGCGAGTGAGCCCTCTCCCCGCCCACTGTGCCTTAGCACTCTTCTCTTTCTTCTCTTCTGGCTCCTGTGGCCCAGACACCGGGCAATGTGTGGGGAAAGGTAAAGAGTGGATCCACAGCTGAAGAAGTCCTCTCTCTGTTCTATAGGACTTCAGTCTCATGCAGGAGACAAAGCCTAAAGAATTTGCTTGGATACAATGTGGTCAGTGCTTTCGGTCTTCTGAGGAGGGAAAATTATGTCTGTGGAGGGTGGGGTGAGGGGACCAGCAGGGAGAGTAAGGAAAGGCCTCCCAGATGAGGCCTCAAGAAGTGAGAGGCTCTATGGACAGAAGGCCATCCCAAGCTTCCAGAGAGCTGCCTGCTCTGATCAAATCCTCATTCAGATGTTCAAGTCCCGTCTACCATGTTTCAGCCAAATGCTTGCCCAGCCTCTCCTTTCCCACTTCCCGAAGCAGGGAGCTATATTCGCCTCGTCAGGACAGCCCAGATCATTTTTGTATTTTTAGTACAGACGGGGTTTCACCATGTTGGTCAGGCTGGTCTCAAACTCCTGACCTCAGGTGATCCACCTGCCTCGACCTCTCAAAGTGCTGGGATTACAGGCGTGAGCCACAGTGCCCGGCCCAAAAGTTGCTTTATTCAACTTAGCTGAACTCTGTCTCTTTGTGGTTTCCATCCATTGGTCACAGTGCTGCCTCTGGGGGCCACCTAAGCTCTGCCTTCTCCCTCTGCCCTCCAGCAGCCTCTTACAGGTCTGAAGCATCACCATAGCCATAACCCCCGAGTCTTCTCCAAGCAAAACAACTCCACTTCCTTCAACTGTTCCTCCTGAGACCAGGGCCCCCGCTTTCTCCACGGCATGCTTTTGCCTCCCTGGTCATGCTCCAGTGTGACTCTGGTACCCTTAATACGTGGCACACAGAGCTGACACCATATTCCAGGGCAGTCTGTCACCTCCTTGTTCTTGAAACTTCACTCCTATACTGCCTACAGATGCAGCTGAAGGTTCCATGGATGTATTTGGTCAGACCATGCATATGACAGTCACCTCCTCAGCTCTGCTCCTTGCCCTCTCACCTGGTTCCCCCTTGCCCTCTCACCTGGTTCCCCCTTGCCAGCCTACATTTGAGGACTGGATTCAAGAGCAAGACCTAACATTTCTCCCTGTCATATTTCCTTTGTAAGCTTCAGCCCCTCCTTCTAGTCTGTCAGGAATGGGAATGCTTTTGAAAACAGACTCTGAAAGCCAATGAGATGTGCTCCTCCTGCCCACAGTTGGACCCAGACTCCAAATTTGATCAGTGAATAGCCATGTCCGCACATGTGCCATGAGGCACTTGTCTGCAAATTCATCCGGAGACCTTGACAGATGCCTGGAGGCCAGAAATCAGCCTCCTCTATGCTACCATGTGGCCCCAGGAGCCTGAAGAAAACACCAAGTACATCTAGAAGTTGACGGTTGACCGATGGGAGAAGGGGCAAGATGCCAATCACTCAGTCAGTCAACCTTTCCTGAAGATTGTTGGAGGCTCCAAGTGACATAGGGGATCATGCGAAGAACATTCAGAGACATCATCTACTGCCTCTGCCTTCTGGAAGTTTCTAGTCTCACAAAAAGGAAGACCAGGGAAACCCTTAAGACAATGTAGTAGGCTGAATAATATCCCCCAAAGATATCAGGTCCTAATCCCTGGAACCTGTAAAAGTTACCTAATTAGGAAAAATGATCTTGGCAGATGTGATCAAGTTAAGGGTTTCTAAATGCAATCACATAAGAGGGAGGCAGAGGAGACTTGACATAGACAGAAAAAGAAAAGACCACGTGACCCTAAAGGCAGAGATTAGAGTGAAGTGGCTACAAGCCAAGGAATGCCGGCAGCCACAGAAGCTGGAAAAGACAAGGACCAGGTTCTCCCCTACAGCCTCTGGAAGGAGCATGGCCCCATCAACACCTTGATTTTGGCCCAGTGATACTGGCTTTAGACGTCTAGCCTCCAGATCCGTGAGAGAATACATTTTTGTTGTCTTTAGCCACTAAGTTTGTGGTCATTGTTACAGAAGCCACAGGAAACTGAGATAGGTAATGAGGGAGCTCCACAGGCAGGTGAGGGGCCTAGACCACAACCAAGGTGGGCCAGGCAACTGATGGCCATAAATCTCAGGCAAGGCTTCCTGGAAGAGGCAGGCCTGGAGCTGGGACCTCAAAAGTGGTAGAGGAGGGGGCTTGGCAGAGGGAAGAGACAGGGCTCCCTGGGTTGTGACAACTGAGCAGATCAGGCCTGGTGTGGCCAGAGATCACTGAGACTGCAGAAGTGAAGGGTGGTGGTGTGTATGTGAAAAGGCCACATCCTGCCAACTTGCCACTTTACATTCCTCCCAGGGGAAAGTTAGCAAAACCCTGCATCGCCAGCAGGGTGGCCCTTGGTCATGCTGCAAAAAGCCAAGATGTGAGGTCAGACAGACCTGGTTCTAGCACCACCACATACTGGTGCCTGCTGCCTCCCTGAGCCTCAGTCTCCCCATCAGCAAAATGGGGATGATAATATTGGTGTAATTTCCAAGGATATTTTCTCATTTTCCAGCTTTCCCTTGTCGCATTTCTTCTTTAAGCTAGATGTTCATAGGCAAGAGGAGGGCTGCTGCTTTTAAATGAAGGGATGCCAGGGGGGCATGGAAATGCCAAGACCCCCCTCCTTGGGATGAGGCGGGGATTGGGCAAAATAGTAGCCGGCTCTGATTCTGTGCACACTGAAGGACAGTACCCTCCCTGCTTGCCTCCAAGAGCCACCTGCCAGGGCAGGTGCCCCTTCCTCCCCAGAGGATCTGGCTCCTCCCTCCTGACGTCTGCCAGCCCAGCCCCCAGGCAGCCTCAGGAAGGCATGGAGGAGAGTCGAGCTTGGCTATTTATAACATGGGATGCGATAAACACTTCCAAGAGATATTTCCCGATAGACCAAATTCAACGGAGATTACATAAGCAATTAGATCTTTTGAGCTCTCTGCTATCTCTTTGCACGGAGGCTGCCAAAAGCATGTGCGAGCAAGTCTTTCTTTATAGTCATACATTTATACTTTATGAGAATGTAATTGAAACGTTTCAGGTGAGCAAGCCCACCCTCCCTCCCTGCTCCACGACTCACCGTCTCCCTCCAGCTGCCACAGGTTGGGTAGGGAACCTCGGGGCCTCTTCTTCTCAGCCAGCTGTATGTTCCTGGCCAAACTTCTGCCCCTCTCTGTACAAATACAGGGCTAGACAAGCTGGCGTCTTGAAGGATGTTGGGAGATTTGAGGACTCCCCATGCCAGGGGCTACGGGAAGAAGAGCACTAGGCAGGGAGCCCCAAGCCTGAACTGAAGCCTTACTGCCACACTGACTTGCTGAGTGGCCTCAGGCAGGACCCTTTCTCATTCTGTACCTTGGTTTTCCTTCTGTACAATGGGGAGAACAACACCTAGACCATAGTGCTGTCATGAGAATTCTGTGAGAATGTACATGTAAAGCTCCCAGCCTGGCCTATGGTAGGTTCTCAAGACATTCTGAATCCTAGGGTCCCTTTCCTCTCTCTGGTCCACCATGGGCAGAGAGGACGGTCAGTAAGGAGTTTGGCTCCTAGTTCATCTGGCCTACCCTCCCTGGACCCACCTTTCTCCTATGCCACTCACTTCTCCCCAAGTGCAGACGCTGCTTTCTCATTTATCAGGCTGCGGTGAGCCTGAACAGTGGGAGTTGTCTCTTGCTAAGGGTGAGAGCTGTCTACTTTCAACAAGGGTCGTGCCTCCACTTCTTCCTGGCCCAAGTGCCCAGACTCAAGCTGATCCTCAGGTGCTGGCCCTTCCCACCACAGCAGGATCTTTTGTTTGTCAAAATGTGCAGGTCCAAATCCCCCAAAGCCTTACAGCCAGCAGCCCCTGGGTCCTGGCTCTCATGAGTTTAGCTGTCATGACTCGGCACACAGTGGCCCGGTAGGCCTGCCTGCCCACTTTGTCCATGGGGAACTGGGCAGAATGGCTGGCTGGCAGCAGCCCAAGGTGGCTGGGGTGCTGAGAGGAGGCCTGACCCTAATTGTCCTCTCCTTCCTCAGCCCTGAGCTCCTGCCACACTCAGTTGCTTAGTCTGTTCTTCCCACCTCCAGGCCTTTGCCTGTGCTTGTCCCTCAGCCTCTGCTCCATCTCCATGTAATAGGTCCCCACTCATCATACAGGTCCCAGTCCAAATACTGACCTACTCTGTGAAGGCAACAATCTCCAAGATCTGCACTCCCAGGGGCTTAGTGTGTCACCCTCTCCTGGTATCAGGGTATGCTGTGGGTCTATGCTCTCTGTGGTCCTCTATGGCTAGCCTGGAGCACCTAGCTCAGAGGAGATGCCCTGGGGAATTTTGGGCAGTAGCATCAGGGTGGTCAGTACAGGGGACAGTGAGGCAGGTGGAATCTCTTCCCCCAAGGCCACACAGAAACGGGTCAGCACAGCTGGGGGCTCCTTTCAGTGGAAGAAATGAAAGTGAGGGGCTGAGGGAGGGTGGAGCCTCTTAGAGCTAAGATGTGACTTTAAAGGTATTCAGTAAGCACTCAAAGAAGGTTACTGTGGGACCCCTGGAAATACTTCTGCTGTGTAAGTGGCAAGGGGTCTGTTTTAATGTGGTGGACAGAAAACCGGCCCTGGAATCACAAGACCACCATGCAACCAGCTATGTGATCTCGGTCAAGTCAACTGTTCTGACTCTCAGTTTCTTCATTGTATGATGGGGTAGGAATCCCTACCTTACATGGCTGTCTCAAGAAGTAAATGATAGCATGTGAACACTAGTCGGGACCCCAATAAACCACCATTTCCCTTCCCTACCAGGCCCCCCAGGGAGCTCACAGTGTATCTGGGGGCCTTATCCAGTAGAGCCCAAGTAGATTCCTAAGTTTTGAGGGCCTCAAAAATTGAGTAATGAGTTCTGTTTTTGTTGTTGTTTGTTTTTTGTGACAGGGTCTTGCTCTGTCGCCCAGGCTGGAGTGCAGTGGCGTGATCTCAGCTCACTGCAACCTCTGCCTCCCAGGTTCAAGTAATTCTCCTGCCTCAGCCTCCCGAATAGCTGAGATTACAGACACCTGCCACCACACCTGGCTAATTTTTTGTAGAGACAGGGTTTCACCATATTGGCCAGGCTGGTCTCGAACTCCTGACCTCAGGTGATCCACCCACCTCAGCCTCCCAAAGTGCAGGAATTACAGGCATGAGCCAGCACACTTGGCTGAGTAATGAGTTCTTAAAGGGACATTTTATGAGGACAGGGGTCATGGGAGTGAGGTTAAATGACTATAGCACAGATGCAGGTAAGACAACAGGAAGAATTCTCAGATGACAAGGACTTGGAACCAAGAAACTTTTGGAAAGGAAAGATCCTGTAAGGAATTGACATCTGAGCTCAAATCTGTATGACATGAAGGACCTGGCCATGAGAAGTGGAGCAAGTATGTTCCAGACAGAGAGAACAGCAATGCAAAGGCCCTGAGGCAGGAACCAGCTTGTAGGTTCAGGGCACAGAAGAGATGAGTGTAATTGGAACAGAGTGAGTAAGGGGAAAGTGATCCCAGATGAGGCCAGCGGTGTCAGCAGGGACCACGGTGGAGAGCCTTGTAGACCATAGGTAAGGCCTTCACATTTTCCTCTGAGTGACATCAGAAGCCTTGGGAGGGTTGTGAGGAGGGGAGTAACATGACTGACTTAGGACTGCCACAAATCATTCAGCTTTTGCGTGACTAACAGTTGGGAAGGGACAAACCTAGAAGCAGGGAAGCTGAGAAAAGGCTGCTGATCCAGGCGAGAGGTGAGAGTGACCTGGACAAGGATGGCTGCAGTGGAGGTGTGGGGAAGAGATTGGGTCTGTGATTTATTTAGAGGTAAAGAAAGAATACTTACACTGGGCACGGTGGCTCACACCTGTAGTCCCAGCACTTTGGGAGACTGAAGTGGGTGGATCACTTAAGGTCAGGAGTTCAGACCAGCCCAGACAACATGGTGAAATCCTGTCTCTACCAAAAATACAAACATTAGTGGGCGTGGTGGTGTGTGCCTGTAGTCCCAGCTACTCGGGAGGCTTAGGTGGGAGGATCACCTGAGCAGCAGAGGTCACAGTGAGCCGAGATGGCGCCACTGCACTCCAGTCTGGGTGACAGACTGAGGCCCTGTCTCAAAAGAAAAAAAAAAAAAGAAGAACAAAGAACGCTTACTTGGCATCTATTATATGTGCATCCGTCATCTCACTGAATCCTCCCGACTGCCCTGTGAAGTCAAGCTCATTTACCTCCACTGAACTGAGGAGGAAATTTAGGCTCAGACAGGCAAGTGGCTTGCCCAAAGTCACACAGCAAAGTGGCAGACTACGACTAGGACCCAGGTCTGTGTGATTCCAAAGCTTATATGCTTTCCATGACACCATGACTGGAGGCCCAGGCTAGGCCAGGCCTTTAGGTCCTGCTTTCCCAGACATCAGCTCTCTGAAGAGAAGTTTCTTGCCACTGCTATGTTCTAAACCTGACCTGGAGCCCTGTTCAGCCCACCTGATTCTCCTCCCTAACTCCTGAGACCAGCCTTCATGTCTTCATCTGTAAAATGCAGGGACAGCCCATTCTCACTATGGCAATGTGAGGGCTAAATGAGATGGGATGAGATAGCAAAAGCTCCTTGTCTAGAGTCTGGCACACTCCCTTCCCTCTTCCCTCTTAGCTGCAGGATTCACCTGGGGCCCAGATGTCCAGCAAGCTGCCCCCACTGCTTTGGTGCTCCCTTCCCCACCCAGTTCCCCACTCAGAAGCCAGCATCCCTAGGCAGGGCCCAGTCAGGCACACGCTCTCCCTTGTTCTCACCGTCCATTCCTCAGGGCTTAGGCAGATGGGATGAGTCCTGTCTTGCAAGAAGGATGCAGAAGCAGGAAGAAAAGCTCTTTCCTCTGGCATGATGTTTTTTATCCCCACCAAAAACAAACATAACTGACACTGACTCTGTGGGGCCCAAGCCCCTCTGGGGAAACAGAGAGGGCGCAAAATGTCCATCCCATGCCTTTCCTCTCCACATTCCAACTCTCCTACCACAAAGCTTCAAGAATACTTCAAACCAAAAGGAAGCAATGGCTTGCTCTCGGCGGAGCACTCTTACGGTGCATCCGGAGAATCTCAGGCTCAGGAAAAAGGGACTTGGACACAGCTACTTAACAGTGGCACCAGAAATGAAATCCTCGTCTTCATTCCCAGAAGTATGCCTTTGCCTCTCGTCGTGGCCCGCAGGTACCTGGCATGTGAGCCCATGTGCCCCCCACTGGCTTCCACTATTCTATGCAAGGGCCATGCAAGGGGGATTGGTGGGGGGGGGTGTCTATGTTCAGAATCTCTTACAAGCCCCTGACCCTTTCTCCCTGTCCCCAGGACAGAGGTTCCATCCTGGGTCACCCCAGAGTAAGGACTCATTCCCCAAGCTGCGTGGATCAAAGGCCCAAGAATGGATGCCACCACTGTTCCCTTGCCTCAGCCACCCACCTCCATCCCTGGAGACTGGCTTCTCCCCAGATTACCTGGCACCCACTATGTCCCCTCTTGGCAGCCCCATCATTGACCCCAACCCAGACTCTCTCCCACTCAAGCCAGGAAGAGTGGGAGGGCATGCAAAGGCCATGAGGAAACTCGTGCTGAGCCGGCCCTTGGGGACCTCACATTGGTGAGCAAGAAAGGGGCCATGGCCTCTGGGGGTGAGAGAGCCAGCACGGGATTATGGGCTCCTCGCTTGGAAATGATTGGTCGTGACAAGCTCACTGCAGGAACAAAGCCATGTGAAATTGACCTCATCACCAGCGATCAGATCAGATTGTTTAGTGTGAGGGGAATGTGAGGGGGTGTTCAGCTGGGCGATGACCTAGTTAGGGCCTTAAAGAGGCAGAGCAGCTGCCCCACTCTGGGGAGACAGAGGCAAGAGGCCTCCCAGGGGAGGCCCCCACTGAGCTGCAGGTAGAGGAAGACCCATTCCCATGCAGGCCTTTCAGCATCTCCAGAGGGTAGCTGAGCATCTGGGCTAGGGTCTAGCCTCAGAGGACTAAGGGACAATGATAGAGGGGGCCAGGGTAGGAAGCAAGGGCAGAGTTCATATATTTGTCCAGGGAGATTAATGAGATAGAGCAAAAACTGGGGCAACTCGGAGGGTAGGAGTTGGGGAGATCCTAGGGGACAGGGGCTGAATTTATTTAACAATTATTTGTTTATTTACTACACCTCAGATGCTATTCTGAATATTTTACATATATTAACTCAACCCTCAAAACAACCCAGTGAAGTAGATACAATTATGATGCCCATTTTATAGATGGGATACACAGACTTGCAAATCTATCATGTGGCCCAGCCTGGGCCATCTGGCCTGGTCTCTGTGCTATTAACTGCTACATTCTACTGCATCTCCTCTCTTTGACAGGGTTGACCAAATGCGGCAGGCCAAATAGAAACTAGGAGGAGGTTCCCAGTGCCTTTAAGGCCTTTCTTTCCCATCAGTCCCTAGGGGCACCAGGAGGCCCAGAGGCTGGGGCAGGGAAGAGGGGTCCTGTCAGGAACAGGTGCCTGTTTTCTCCTTGGATCCTGTTTCCCGACACTTGCTTGAGGAACCGAGAGGGGAGGGAAAGTAAAGGGACATGTGGCCAGCTGGGCAGAGCAGGCCCCTTTTTGCCAAGTGCTGCCTTAGGGAATATGATTCCTGCTGCCTGAGAGGTATAGAGGGATGCCAGAGAGGGGGCAGGACTTCTGGTGGGGCACATGGTGTTAACTCTTTCATCTGTGATATGTATGCAAAAAGCTTAGCACAGGGCCTGGCACGGAGAAGTAAGACACTCACTAAATGTGCAGTAAACAGCAAAATCCACTGACGGTAGGGCCAGAGCAACAGCTGCAGCATGAAGGATCCTGGTTGGCTTCTGGGAATCATTCCAGGGAGACCAGAAATCTCCCCTTAAGGGCTTGAAGCATAGAGAGACCCCTGCCACCCCAAGGAGTTTGGGAGCACTTGAGGCCAGTGCCTGGGTGGAATCTGCTGGGAGTTGCAAGGGTGCCAGCTCTGATGGAAGTTGAGGGGCAGATGCAGAACTGGTCTGGCCAGGCTAGGCTGGGCCGTCCTAGTTTGGTGCAAGCTGAAGAGCCCAGGCTGGCAGGATCTCAAGACTTCGTGCCTGCTCTCTAGGGAGTGTGTGGCTGAAAAGCACTCTTGCTACTCCTGGGCGCTGGGCTGAAAGGGCTGACTCAATGCTCTGTGCCTCTCTTCTTAGAGGGCATCCAGTCCTGAATGTGCCCCCAGAGCAGGCCTCTCTGCTCTCTGGCTCTTGGCTGCCCAGTTCCCTGGGCACCTGAGGTCTCCTGTCATGGGTTTGGGTCTCAGGCAGGGTCGGGCCAGCCTGCCTCCTGCCCTGGCCTTCTTTCCAGCTGCCTGCCTACTTTCCCTATGTCCTCAGGCTGGGCCAGTTTCCATTCCCTCACCTTATCTCAGACTGAGGTCCACGAACGTGACCTGGTGGGACATCATTTCTGACCAGTAGCCCCTCCCTGGAATATTTCTGATGCTCCTGCCAACTCCCTCCCCAATTTGGTTTAGCATGGGGATGCCCTCTTCAGGATGCAGTGCAATTACGATGTGTTGGAGGGCCTCTCATTCTCTCCTGAGAGCCCACATTGAGAGAATGCAGGCAGAAAAGGACCTTAATTCTTTGGGGAGACCTCTGAAGGACTGCCAAAGGGCAGAGGGAGCTAGGGTGACCTGGATGATCCCAAGGACCACAGTTAAGACTTGTGGGTGGAAGTCTCAGAAATAGCAATTTTAGTCCACTTCCAGAAAGGACCTCCTGTCAGTTTGAGCTGTTCTGCAAGGGGGCGGCTGAGTCAGGGCCTATCGATACCCCCGTTCCCAGAGGTTTGGAAGTGGAGGCTGGATGGACAACCATGAGGGATGCTGTAACAGGGCCAGTGAAAGGAGGGTGGGACAATTCTATCCCCATGTCCTTCTCTGTGTTTCTTTGTTGCAATTGCTACAGCCCCATGCGATGTTGACCTCTGGTCAGCTCTCTTCAACAAAATACCGATGCAAGTTCTTGAAGTTAAAGACAAACAAAAAGGCCAAGAGCAAATTCAAGACATGGCTTTGGGGTGGAGAGAAAGAGAGGAGGAAAGATACAAGGAGAAAAGAAAAGTGGGGGTGGGGGAGGCAGCACAAGAGCAATGACAGAGAAAGAGAGATAGATACATAGAAAAAGGGCCAGAGACATCAAACCAGAGGCAGGGACAAAGTTGGAGACAGAGAACTGTTCCCTGGACTTCATTCTCCTTTGTCTCCAGCCCAGCAGTGTTGAGGTTTCTGAGGAGCGTATCTGACCCCTAACCCTATGTGTTGCTTCAAAAGCGAAGGAGTGGCCCCCAAGGGCAGCTGTGTCAGTTGCATTGGTCAAGGCCTTGCAACATGCCTGGCTCAGGCCACCACGCTTCTCCTCGGTTGTGCCTTTGGTCAGAGAGAGCTTTCAATGGGGCCCCAGAGGCACCCAGGTGGGAAAAGCCAAGAGAGGGCTCTGGGGGAGATGGTCTCTGACCTCATACGTCTAAAGAGTTGCCACCGGGTAGAGAGGGCAGACTAGGGTCTGGTGGCCCCAGGGTACAGAGGTGTGATCCACAGGTGGCAGCCACACAGAGGTAGCACTCAGCTCAATCCAGGGAAGGACTTGATAGTCATCAGGGCTCTTCACAGAGGGATGGAGTAACAGCGGCAAGAGAGGCTGGCTGACAGCCTGGTGGTGGAGCGGGAGGGCCCAGGATTGCATGGAAATGAGACTAGACAGCTTCAGAGCCTAAGAGAGGAGCTGATTCTGTGATTCCCTGTGTACTGGGTGACACACCTTTCCAGCCCAAAGGAGAGAATCCTGCATTACTTTACGTAGCCAAGCTTTCTAACAAGGCTTTTACATAAGAATGTTTCTAATCTGAAGAATTTGCATGTGTCTATGTTGTAATCTCTATGACTATGTAACTATCTACGTATGCATTTATAAATTTCCATAGCTCTGTATCTCTATATCTATCTATATATCTAAACGCCTCTATATCTAAGTAACTATAGGTCTATTTATGCATCTCTTTGCTCCATATCTATTCTTTATGCATCTCTCTCTCCACTTCTGAATGCGGCTGATGGAGATCCTGGAGGTTTAGAGCCCCCTGCTTCCTCAGCTGCCTCTGTCCATGGTCATTGCCCGCTTTCATGCCAGTTGTTCAAGGCCTGCCCTCCCGGCCTCCTTTCCCACAGGACAGTGGCCGTCCTGGGCTTGGGCCAAGGGGTTACTGGGAGGATCCTGGCCAAAGTCCGGAAAGCCACCCTTGCAAGCCAGAATGCACCCTCTGCCTGCATTTGGGGGTCAGGAAGACAGGAGAAGCAGGAAGAGAATTCTGGGGAAGTGTCGGGGAGGGGAAGTGTGGGGAGGGGAGGGGAGGAGACAGGGAATGTGGGAGCAACCCAGCACTTGTTAATTTTCATTATGGGAGGCAGAACATCCAGATTAGTGGCCCGGTGTTGTCATGTACTTGCTGTGTGATCTAGGACAAAGTCCTGTCCTTCGCCATGCTTTAGTGTTTCTGTCCACGCCATGAGCATCTTTAAGGATCCTTCTGGAGCTGCTGCCCTCGAGTTTGGTGACAGGGCAACAGTCACCAAACTTTCAAAATCATGAACTCTTATCACTAGAGCATTTTGAGCACACCAACTCAACACATTCACAGAAATTTGTTTATACATAATAGTGGTTAAGAACACAGACGTTGGGCCTGGCCTGTGTGAGTTTGCATGCTGGCTTTTTGCTTGGGCAGGTGACTCCATCTCTTTCCACATGCTATGGAAAGTGGAGCTGGTAATACTACTTACGGCCATAAGGTGTTGTGAGGATCTTGTGAGTTAATGCATGTGGTATCTGGGACACAGTAAGTGTACATGGGTTGCTATTATTATACATGCATTACTTTACTAATTGATTAGGTATATCACAAATGGCATGCTGAACGTCAAAACTGTTAAAAGATGAGGTAAAAATAAATAAAACATATATTGTGATATTTTTCTGTCATTCCCCAAATGGGTTGCCAGGTACAGTTGGAGTTGGAGGTGACTGTTGTAGAGTTTGGATGGGACCTCTTCTCTCGCCTTCTGACTGACTCTACTAGAGGAGCTTGAGTTTGACGGTGGGCCCCCAGGGGCTGACTGGGATGCCCCTCACTACACAACCACTCCTGGGGCTGTTGCATCTTTCCAGGAGGCCCAAAGGGAGCCCTACTTCCCTAGACCCCAAGGGCCAGCACCATCCCAGGGACCCTCCCACACAGGCCCCCAGGCTCTGCGGCCCACACATCAGGCCTCTGGTTTTTCCACAGACCAGAGCCTGGTGTCCAGGTGGAGCCCCTTCTTCTTTCCCTCAGCGTAGCCAGCCTCACAGGGTAGGGCACCAACCTCTGAACCACAGATGAGCAAGCCAAGCCCAGGGCTCACAGTTGGCATGAATCACTATTTACCAAATTCATCGTAAGAGCTCACCACTGGCCAGGCGCGGTGGTTCACACCTGTAATCCCAGCACTTTGGGAGGCCGACATGGGTGGATCACGAGGTCAGAGATCAAGACCATCCTGGCTAATACGGTGAAACCCCGTCTCTACTAAAAATACAAAAAATTAGCCAAGTGAGGTGGCAGGTGCCTGTAGTCCCAGCTACTCGGGAGGCTGAGGTGGGAGAATAGCATTAACCCGGGAGGCGGAGCTTGCAGTGAGCTGAGATCGTGCCACTGCACTCCAGCCTGGGCGACAGAGCGAGACTCCATCAAAAAAAAAAAAAAGAAAGAAAGAGAGAAAGAGAGAAAGAAAAAGAAAAAAGAAAAAGAAAGAAAAGAGCTCACCACTGGCCGGGTGCAGTGGCTCACAATTGTAATCCCAGCACTTTGGGAGGCCAAGGCAGGTGGATCGCTTGAGGTCAGGGGTTCGAGACCGTTGGCCAACATGATGAAACCCTGTCTCTACTAAAAACACAAAAATTAACTGGGCATGGTGGCAGGCACCTGTAATCCCAGTTACTCGGGAGGCTGGTGCAGGAGAATCGCTTGAACCCAGGAGGCAGAGAGGCTGCAGTGAGCTGAGATCCCGCCACTGCACTTTCAGGCCTGGCTGAGAGCAAGACTCTGTCTCAAAAACAAAAACAAAACTGCCGGGCACGTGCTCACTTCGTAATCCCAGCACTTTGGGAAGCTGAGGTGGGCGGATCATGAGGTCAGGAGTTCAAGACCAGCCTGGCCAAATGTTGACACCCCGTCTCTACTAAAAATACAAAAAACTTAGCGGAGCGTGGTGGTGCATGCCTGTAATCCCAGCTACTCGGGAGGCTGACGCAGGAGAATTGCTTGAACCCAGGAGGCAGAGGTTGCAGTGAGCAGAGATCACACCACTGCACTTCAGCCTGGGCGACAAAGAGAGACTCCACCTCAAAAAAAAAAAGAAAACAAAACCAAAACAAAAACAAACAACAACAACAAAACCTCCTCACCATTACTGACCGCGAGTTATGTACTTTCTTTTCTAAGTACTTTACCCGCGCTGTTTTCTTTCCATCGTCCCAAGGATCCCGTGAGGCAGGTGCTCTTATTCCAATGTGACTGATGCTGGAGAGCACATGGTGAATAAGCGAGGGAGCCCGAAAAGACTTCCAGCAGTGTGACTGAAGAGCAGCCTCTTAACCACCTTTTGATGCGGCATGAACGAATGAGGGAACGGGCTCTCGGGCCCCCTTCACACTATTCCAAGTCACCTGCTGTTGCCTTCCTTAATTCTGGCCTTATCCAGACCCCTCAGCTTCCCCGCCTTTTTTCTCGGGGTCTTCAGGTCAGCAGGTCCAAGGTTCTTCCGGCGCCCACTCCCAATGCCGGCAGGGCCCCCTTACCTCCTCGGAGCCCCGCCCCTCCGCGGCCGACCCGCAGGTAATCCCCTCCCCCCTCCTGCCCCCAGAGCTGCAGCCCCTTCCAATTAGCCCAGACTCGGAGCTCCTTGGCTGGGACCGGTTTCTCCCCTCCCGCCCCTCCCCCACCCGGCTCCCACGTTGGGAGCCCGGCTGCCAGGCCTCGGCGGCCTCATTCACAGCGCCCTTCTCCATTGTCCTCGCACTGTCACTCACGCATGGTATTAGCATTTCTAAAGCCCCCTTCTCCGTGTCGCCGCTGTGGCCCAGGCAAAAAGGGACTCACTTTGAAACGTAAGTTTTGGGAAAGGGTGCTTCCTAGGCTGCTCAAAAGCTTATCTTTGGGTCCTTTAACTCCGGGCCTCAGTGTGTTCGCCGATGAAATGGGGAGAATTGTTTTCCCTCATCTCTAGGCTCAAACACCTGGAGCTTCTCAGCTCCAAGAGTGGTTGAGAAACGGGGCGGCCCCCAGGGGCCCCAATCAACTGCCTGTCCCTTCCTCTGGGTTTCTTAAGCCCTGCCAGTCTGGACCCTCCATTTCCCACCCACGTGCCAGAGGAGACATGGAGTTTTGTCAAAACTGGTTTTCCCTGCCCTAACCCAGGCGCCTTTGTTAAGGGCCTGGCAGGATGGGGCATGAATGGGGGTGACTTCTTTGCCCTGGCATCTGAAACCCGCCTAAACACTTGGATGGAGAGACAGCGCCACCCAGTGGCTGCCTGGGCGCTAAGCCAATGTTCCCTGGGGTGGGTCCTCACATACCTGGCTTCTGGGCTGGCAACGGAGGAGTCTCACCAGAGAAACCCTTTTCACTTGGCGGAATTTCATTTGCATTCGTTTAGCTGCTTCAGACCCAAAGCTAAATAAAGAGCTGGTGGTTAGAATCCCAGCCGGCTCAGCTCAACCTCACACCCCACCCCACCCCTCCCACCCCCTGACCGCCCTCACCACCCCTGCCCTGGGGCTCAGTCCGTGAGGCTGGCAATGGCTCTTGCTGCAGACTTTGTTGCCAACGGCCAGACTTTTCCCCTCCCTGGGCCTCACTTTTCTCCATCTGGAAAATGGTAGAATATTCCCCAGCCACCCCCTCCTCCTGATGGGCTGGGGAAATGGGCACTAGCTCGGGAGTTCCCTTTTTGTGGGGTGAAGGGAGGGTGTGGATATGAGGGCCAGGCAGTCCTCCAAGTCAGTTGGCCACCTAGACCCTGAGAATAGGCTCTGGCCCCATCCGTACACCACTGCCTGGAGACCCATCAGCTGCTGACTAGCCCCTCTGAATACCGGAAAAATGGGATCCACCCCTCCCCCATGCCTGCTTTCTTTCTTTAGTTCTTACCCCCTGCTTCTAGCCTCTTCCTGCTTCCTACCCCCAACCCCGCCTGTTCAGCCGTATGCTGCAGGCTGTGGGCATTTCTCTTCAAGCCTCGTAGGGAGCAATATGAGGCAGGTGACCTCTGTCTCCAATTAAAGTCCCCTCCATACCCGGTTCCCTTCTGGAGCCCCTTTTGAACCTGCTCTGGCTGAAGCAAGTGTAGGGACCAAGGGAAAATTTCCCCTTCGCCCTCGGAAGTTTCGCTGAAAAATCAACTCACAAAAGGCAGATTAATCAGAGAAAAGGCATACAAATGTATTAACATGTGCACAGGGAGAATCGTGGAGTGATTACCCACGCCCCCAGTCGGGGGCAGAAGCTTAGATACCATCTTGAGGTTACACAAAGAATGGGGACTTGGATCGTGGCAAACAGGTTATGGGAAGGGGGAGAAGAGGAATTCTGCTGAGGAGCAATAAATGATTACCAATGAGAATGACTGAATCAGGGAACAGAGATTAACGTGTAAACAGTTCTCTTTGGAATTTGAACGATCCTGAGAGACACATTATTCTGTGAAAGGGTCTGTTCAGGTGTGGTTACATTTTCTGTTTTCTTTTCTGCAATAGATAATGAGATAACAGGAAAGGGAAAAAGACTGTTCTCCTTGGAGGGTCTGTCCGGTTTTTATGTAGATGGGGGAAACGTCTCATCCAGTGCCTGTTGATGTCTAAAGACCTTTAATTCAAAATACTCCTTATACCAGGGAGCCATATTTTGGGGTGAAATTCCTTGTGCTCCTTCACAGGCAATGAGGAGAGAGGGAACCAACAGTAGGCCCCAGAAATCTGGAGTACTCAGCCTACATCCTCCCGAAGCTCCTGGCCTTCTCTGGTGGAGTCTCCCTCTGTGTAGGAGAGGGCAAAAGAGCTCCAAGCTCCCTCTGGCTTGGGGAGACGGAGGAGGTAGACTGGGCCTAGAGCTTCTTTTGTCTGAAATCTGCTTAGGCCTCCAGAAATACTGGACTGATGGAGAGAGTAGGAGAGAGGAGGAGGCTCAGTGGGGGAGGAGGCTCAGTGTGGGAGGAGGAAGCAGAAGATGCTCAGCTCTGTGATGTAGTGTCACCTCTAAGCAGGCTCCAACCCAGACTTTCCCCCAATCCAGCAGGAGGTAGCAGTGAAAAAGAGCTGAGAACAGGCCCAGAAACATGGATGCTGCTTTCTGCAGCATCAAGGGTAGGGCCCTGCTGGCCTTCAGTCCCTCTCTATCTCTGCTCTGAAAAAAAAAAATCAGAGAGGTCCTGGGACAGCTAGGTATGGGTGTGGTGTATTTAAGGGGAGGCCCCCCATCCCAAAACAGCTCTACTCAGTCTGTCATTTTTATTAGAGTTCCAGATGAGATTTTGCCTAGAGAAAATATGCCACCAAAAAATAAAGTTTAACAAACCCTGATTTCACCCATCCCTACATTTTACAAAGGGAGAAACTAAGGCCTAAAAAGGTAAATTAAGGTGGTCCTGGCATCTAGCATAAGGCACTGCACCCACGAACTCCTCAATCAACACTTGTAGAAGGAGCAATTGAATGCCATGAAATTTTCAAGTAAATTTAAAGCATAACTGAATTCACTTTCAATTTATATATGAACACACCACAAGACCTGCCACCTTCTTAAGCTATCTAAGTAAGTTATCATACAAGCAACAACAAAGAAACTTGATAATTTGTTCAAATGTTGGGAATTACCTAAAATTGGAGTGAACTCTCATAATTGAGGTGTAAGCAAAGAGATAATTTCTAAAATTGCCTAATTGTCCTTGCCTGCTGTCCAAGCCAGGATGTATATATATTCGTGTGTAAATTTTGGCTAATTTTCATCATGGGTTTAACATTAGCTTGGCTGATGTTTGACATGAAGAAGCCAAAAAGGAAAAGACTTCTCTCACTTTGAGGTTGAAATGTGAAAGATGTAGTCCTGAACACAAAGACTTATTCACACCGCAAAAGGGTGGTTTGATACATGGGGCTCCTCATTGTCCCTGAACCCAGGCAAGGGTTCCAGTACTCTAGTTCCTTTCTCAGCCCTCCATGGACCATCGTGCATCACAGAACAACTTGTGAATGCACACTGGCATGATTTTTTCATCATCCTCATGTAGATTATGCCCAGGAAGGGTTTAATCCTGGGCTACTTTCTCTAACCAACTGTTGATGGACTATCAGGAAAGGAATGTAATGTTAGGAGTGGCTTGAGTAGGACATAATGATCAAGAGAAGCCATCTACCAAAATGGGAGCGTGCATACAAAAAGCAAAGAGAAATAGTTGGTAGACTAGGCCCTGGTTTGACTTATCCATGCTGCTGATTTGCTCCACCCTCCCAGCCCACTTCCCTATACCCCCAGTATGGCTAAGTAGAAAGAGCTTTCTGCCACTGACTCTCACTGAATGTGACTTCAGGCAAGCCACATTTTTCTCTAAGCCTCAGTTTCTTCATCTGCAAAAAGGGGGTTAAGAGTGAACTATAGATCAAGAAAAGTTAACAGATAATCCACAGAATGGGTGAAAATATTTGCCAATCATATATCTAATAAGGATTTAGTGTTCAGAATGTATAAAGGACTCTTACAACCCAAGAATAAAAAGACAACCCAAATGTTTTTAAATGTGCAAGAGAAATTTGGACAAATAATTTCTCCAAAGAAGATATGCAAATTTCCATTAGCACACGAGAAGATGCTCAACATCATAGTCATTAAGGAAACGCGAATCAAAACCACAAGGAGGTACCACATCATACCCACTACCATGGCTAGAATAAATTTTTTTTAACTCAGAAAGTAACAAGTGTTGGTAAGGATGTAGAGAAATGGGAACCCTCCTGCATTGCTGGTGGAAATATAAAAATGATGCAGCCACTGTAGAAAATGATCTGTCATTTCCTCAAAATATTAAACATAGAATGGCAATACGACCAAGCAATTTCACTTCTAGGTATATACCCAAGAGAAATGAAAGCACAAGTTCATGCTAAAACTTGTACATGAAGGTTCACAACACCATTGTTCATAATAGTCAAAAGGTGGAAATGACCCAAAAGGCCAGCAACTGGTTAATGAATAGACAAAATGCTGTATATCCATACAATGGAATACCACTCAACAATAAAAAGGAATGAAGTACTGATCCAGGCTATAACATGGATGAACCTTGAAAACTTTATGCTAACTGAAAGAAGCCAGATACAAAAGGGCACATATTTTATGATTCCATTTATATGAAGTGTCCAGAATAGGCAAATCCATTGAGACAGAAAACAGATCAGTGGTTGGTATAGGTTGGGGGAAAAGGGGGCTGGAGAGTGACTGCTAATGGATATGGGGTTTCTTTTTAGGGTGATGAAATGCTCTGGAATCAGATAGTGATAATGCTTGCACATACTAAAACTCTGGAATTGTACACTTTAAAAGTATGAATTTTATAGTATGTGAATTATATCTCAATCTTTTTTAGAAAGAGTGAACTGTAGCAGTAATTTACAAATTTGGCAGAATCGCAACTACTCCAGAACTACCCCTCCTCCTGGGGATTCTGGGCCTGTAAGTCTGTATCTTTAACATGCCCCTGGGGTGGTTCAGATGCAGCCAGGGTTGGGAACCACTGGACCAGCTCTAACATTCTGGGTCCCTGCCTGTGTCTGTAATGAGAGGTACCTGTAAACAGTTGCACACAGCCCCTTTCTCTGTGGGAGCTGCCCCCTCTCAGGTTCTGCATGCCCTGAAACAGCCAGACCTCACACCCCAAGAAGGATCTGTTGCATTAGCCACAGAAACAGACCCCTCTTGTGCTCCTCAGGCTGCAGGGGGTTTTCCGACCTCTGAGGCAGGTCTGCTGGCATTGCCCCCGCTCCCCGGGTGTGGGGGGGCCTTTCACTCCTCCCCCTCCTCCTTCCTCCAGGGTCTCCCTCAGTGGAGCCTGAGATCTATTGCCCTTTGCTCCATACCAATACCAGGCCTGCCCAGCAGGCCATGTGGTGGAGGAACTCAAACCCTGCTGGAGGATCTGGCGGGGGAGGGGGCCACAGGGATGACCCTCAGGTGCCTGGGAAACCGCAGGCCTGGACCAGCTTGGCTCTGGTGCTTGGATCAGACTCTGAGGAGGGAGCTCCTGGAGAGGAAATCCAGGCCCCACCTTCAGCAGGAGGTGCAAGCAGATGAGTGCTTCTGGTCCCCTTCAGTGTGAATGAGGACAGGAGTGTGTGTACAGGCCTAGCAAGGCTGTAGTCTCCGCTGCAAGCCAAGGTGTTAGGGCCTCACCAAGAGCTCCTTATGAGCCTTGAGCCTTGCCTTGTCTGAGGCTCAGCTCATACTCTTTCCTCACAATCGCTGCAACAATAATAACACCGCCCACTGATTGAGGACTGACTATCTGCTTGGCCCAATGAAGCAAGCTTTGAGGTATTTCACTTCAATTAATCCTCACAACTTTTTCAGTAGGAATTACTTTTCTCACTGTACCTGAGGAATGAAGAAGTCAAAACTCGTATATTCACTTCATGAATATTTGTTGAGCACTTACTATGTGCCAGGCCCTCTGCTAGGTGCTGGGAATACAGAAGTGAGTAAAGTCTAGCCCCTCTTAGAGAATACATTCGGTCTTCAAGCAGGAAAGGAGCTTTCTAGAAAGAGGTTGGGCTGAGATAGCTAGCAAGTTCCACTTGAGTCCACAAGTCCTCCTCCCCCAGGCTGCCCCACCTCTACTACATGTGTAGATCCCCTCCACACAAAGCTCCCAGAAGCCCTCCCAGGGCTGCCCTGTGGCTGCGTTGGTCCAGGAACATGAGAGGAGCACAGTGCTACCAAATGTTAGTTGTTCACATCCCATCAGCATGATTTTTGCCAGAGTCGCACCACTGTTCCATCATTCAGCTGTTGTTTCTCTTTAAATGGACTCATTTCTGAAAAAAAGACCTTTCATACATACTTACCTTAGTGTCATACTAAGCAATGATATCTATGAAATCATTTGTTGATGTGCTGGTTGTATTCCTTTCCTAATAAACCTTTAAATGAATTTATCACTATCAACATACAAATCTTTATTTATGTGCCACTTAAAATTCCCTCAACACCAGCAATATGAGCACTATACTTTGGGGAAACACTGGGATAGAAAGAAAATATGACTCCCTTAGCTGCTTGGAGGCGAACTTGTGTGGAGACCACCTTCGTTGGGAAGTGGCTTTGGTAACCCTGCTTTGGGCTAGACCCCGAGCCTCCAGAGCCCAGAAGTGCCCTGATTGAAGGCTTATTTGTTATTCTAGAAAGGCCAGGAGGGAAGCAAGAGGAAATGCAGTTGACAAAATGGTGGAAGAGCCTTCATACTGCCAAGTGACCCCCGCCTTATAACCCCCACTCCCCCAATCACCAGTTAGTCATTCTCCTCAAGGAAGGCTTGAGGCAAGTAGTGAAGATTGTGGGCCTCTGGGCAGACTGAAGAAGGCAAAATCCCAGGCAGCAAACTGTCTGTGTGGTACGGAAATCCTGGGGAAGCCTTTGGATTCTCTCAAGGTTCAGGCCAAGCTCACCCATATTTGATAAGGGCAGGGATCCTCAGCCACAGTGGCTGTGTGACCCTAGACAACTAACTTCATCACATCTCAGTGTCCCCATTTTTTAAATGGGGAAATAAAAGGGCTTTCATTTCAGAGTGGTTATGAGGATTAACAGACAAAATGTGTGAGTGGACTTCTGTAAAGGCCCATCTAAATATTATCATTTTATTATAATCACTATTCAACAAATTCAATAAACATGCTTTGGCTCCTTTGGTGCACAAGGCAGCATTCCAGGCACTTAGGCATGAGAGAGGAAAAGAGATGGGTGTGGAGGGGTACACAGAGATGAGTACAATGCAGTCCCTGCTGTCTACAAACGGAAGCAGACAGACAAACAATTTGGGTTGAACCATATGAAATTGCCAACATTCAGCCATTTTTGGCTCACAAACCAGTACTACTTCTGACATCAGGCAAAGTGAAATAAACACAAAATAGAAACGAAGGAGGGAATGATTTTCTCTAGCTGGAAAAAGGAGGGAAGGTTTCCCTTGAGGAAGTGAGCTTTGACTGAGTCTTGAAGGATGGGTTGGACTCCAAGAGGCTGAAAACCAGTGAGAAAGCCCTTGCAGTCTAGGAGGAAGGGAGAGCATGACAAAGACATGGAGGGGGGGTCATGCAGAGCTTGTCTGGGAAATAGGAATGGACCGTGTTGCTCAAGGCGTAAGGTACCTGGGGGAATGCACTGCAGAGGAGCCCAGAGAGCTGAGCGGGACCCATTGTTGGGGGTTTTAGCTGCTGACTTCGTCTTCCCGTAGGAGTTGGTGGCTATCCATCAGCAAACAGGGGATGCCATCATTCCTCCATGCTTATTTGGGCAACTGACCCAAAGTGGGTCAGCAGCCTTCCTATGTTACCACAAAAAGCTGAAATGGTAGCAGGAGAAATGGTAGTCAGCCAAAAGAAAGAACTTTCTGGAAGCGAACTATGAGAACCTATTCTAGAATGACCAAGGAAGGCTGAATATTCTCTTCACCTGGAGACCTTGAAAAGCAGGAGAAATTCTCATCTGTCTGGTTCCAGAACAATTCTGCCCAGAGGCAGGGGGTGGACCAGATGACCTATTTGGGTTCTTTCCAGTCTGCAGCCTTGATGATCTCATCTTTCCATCTTCCTCTGGACGAGGCTTCTTCGCCCCAGCTCAGACTCATGGGGATTACTCCTGTTGCTAGAGATCTCCCAGGCCCCCAAAGCCACAGTTCTTCCAGTTGGTGACTCACAGCTTTGTCAGCAAGATCATCCTAAATGTCTAGCCTCCATCCTCCTTGCTGTCAACTTGAGTAAGCTGAGCCTTTCTCTTCCTAGCTTCCCTTGGAGGTAAGAAAAGGCAGGCTATTCACCTTGTATAGCCAAGACCCTTCCTGTTCAGTCTTATCACTAGCCTTCCTCTCACCTTTGAAGAGATAGGGAGGACCTCCCACATACAATAGATTTTAGAGTCAAAAGGCCTGGGTTTGAATTGAGACTGGCTGTGTGACCTTGGGCAAGTTGTTTAAGGACACTTACCGTGTGCTTAGTGACAACTTGTTGAATAAATCCAGTTGTATGCATTATCCCCATTTTATGGGCAAGGACACTGAGTGAGCCTCCAAGAGGTTAAGTCTCTTGCTCACTGTCACCCAACTAGTAAGTGGTAGAGCTAGGACTGGAACTCAGATCTGACAGATTCCAAAGGCTGTGCCGTCTCCACTCTGTTATGTTACCTCTTGCTTCACTAACTCAACCTCTGTTTCTGCCATCTGTAAAATGGGGCTAATACGCTCTGCCCCACAGCTATTGGGATGATTAAAAAACAAATATACTGTGTGTGAAGTGATGTATAAGTTCAAAAAGTGCTGAGCAGACACTAGATAATTATACCTTCTGAAGCCCTGGTCAATTCTCTGGGCTTCTGCCCACACCTTTGAGAAGCAGTTTCTGAGGGTGGCAGGCAAAGTGAATCTCTCCCTTCCTTCCTACGGACCTCTCTTCCATCACAGCTCTTATCTCACTGGGCTGTCAATTTTTCCTTAGCATGCATGTTGGCCTCCCTAATTCAACTGTGAGCATCTCCAGGGCCCAGTGCTTGCCACATAGGAGCACCCAGGGAGTGTGGCATGAATGAATAAATAATGTAGCGACTTTCCTTCACAAACCTGCTCCTTCTCTGTCAGAGTTCCCGCCATAATCCGTTCTCTGTCGATGGTCCAGACTCCTATCCTCCCTCCCTAGACTAGAGCCCAGCTTTCTGACTGAACTGCCTACTGCTAGCCTGCTGCGGACCAATCCTGTGGTCACACGCTAACCTCAGCCAGCTGGCATTCAGTCCTCAGCATCTGGCCCCAGCCCCATTCTCTTTGATACCTTTCCACCCACTCTACTGCCCTCACACTGCCAGGGTACTGACCAAATGGCCAGACTCAGTTTCTCAAACATGCTGGACATTTCCCTACTTCTCTGCCTCACCACTCCCTCTACAGGAATGTCCTTCTCACCCAATGCCCTCTTGTCAACGTGCATGTTCCGGCTTCTTTGTGAAGCTTTCCCTAACCATCCACCCTCTCCAAAGCTAAAGGTGATCTCATTTTCCCATGAATCTCCATTGTGCAGGGCAGATGCCCTTTAGAGGGCTCCTTCATATCTTCTATTTTCTCAGGTATCATTTGCATCCTGCTCTGTGACCTTGGGCATGCTCCTACTCCTGTTCTGGGCTTCAGTCTCCAGTCTGTACAGATGTGTCCAGTGACTCTTGCAACCCTGCCACCCTGTGATCTGGCTCCTTTGGGAGTCAGGGAGGACAAGACACCCAAGAGGAAGAGCTCCAAGTAGGCTGGCCGCGACTGGGGCTTTCGACTCTTGACAGCACATACTCAGCTCCCAGTCCTGAAAATCAGCTTCTCAGATATTACATGCTAGTTGGCTTGCTTAATAAAGGGATAAATAAATATCTACTTAACATGATTACTGTCACAGGCCTGAGCTCCAGAGCCTTTCCATCATTGGGGTTTTATTGCCAGAGAAGCTAATTAGCTCTAATTAGGTGACTCCCAGATGCTTAAGACAGCGGGATTGGGGGAGTTTGGGGCAGTGGAAGACAGGTGGAGAAGGGGAGGGAAAGGTGCTTGTTTCCTTCACCTCTCTCAGCTGATAACCTCCCATAACTGGGCTTGGGACACCTCAGGAACCTCAAGCTTAGTGACACCTCAGGTACCTGGTTCTTAACTCCTCACCCATCTTGGATGAAGGGAGGAAGACTCTTGAGAACCTACTATGTGCTGGGTGGTGCACTAAGCATGTTCTCTGCGTGATTTCATTCGATCTTCACAATAACCTTCAGAGGTAGGAAGTATTCATTGCCCATTTCATAGATGAGGAAAAGGAGATGCACAGAAGTTAAGCTCCTTGTCTGAGTTCATACCACCGGGAAGCAGAGGAGCTGGACCTGGATCTGATTCCAAGGCCAGGGCTGCTGTCTTTGGCTACTACTGCCCCTAACAGGAAGTTTGTGCTGCGCAGAGAGGGGCTTTTGGATAGGCAGTGGCTTGCCTTTGCTGTGGTGCAGCTTTTCCAGGATGGGCCCAACTGGGCACAGCCAGAGCTTGCACAGTACTTGATTTGGTCATGTTTTGATTCAGGGACTCCTCCCCCATGAGTCAAGGCTCTGGGCTGGAAATCCTGGATGATTCAGACTCCTGCCCTCAGGGAGCTCATGTTCCAGTGGAGGTCTATGGTCATTGGAATAGCAAGTCATTGAAGTACAAAGCTTATATAAAGAAATACATCTGTCTTCTATCATGGTATTACTCTGCTCAGACATTTTTTCTAGGTTTTGAGGCCCTAAATCAGCAAATTTAGATTTCCATGAGACTGCTTGGGGTATGGGAAGGAGCATAAACTGTGGAGCCTCAATCTGAATCTAGGTTCTGCCATTTATTAGGTATATGATCTTGGTCATGTCCCTCTTTATCTCTGTCTGTCAATATTCCCACCATTCTGGACCTAGCATCCCAACTCTCACCTGGAAACCCAATCTCTTAACTGGTTGTCCTGTCTGCTTCCTGCTTCTCTGTAATCCATTCTTTATGCTGTAGCCAGAATCAGCTGGATAAACATGAGACAGCTCATGCGATAGCCCTCTCTGAGTCCTTCAAAGTCCTCACCATGGCCTGAAAAGCTGCATAATTGGACCCTTGTCTATCCTGTCTACCTCCCTGGCCTCCTTTCAGTCCACTCTCTCACCAAACTCCACCATGTTGGTCTCAATGTTGTTTGAAACAAACTAAACCTCCTTTCTACCTCAGGGCCTTTTTTCTTGCTGTTTCTCCCACTTCAATGTTCTCACCCCAGCCACATGTGCATTGTTGGCTTCTTTTCATTCTGAAATGTCACCTCCTCAGAGACATAACAGCAGTATCACTTTTGTTCTGTATTCAGTACTTCTTTTGTCTCCTTCCAAACATGACAATTGGTCATTATTTTTATTCCTTAAAAAATGTGTTTATTGTCTGTTTCCTTCTACTCAAGGGAGGATAATGACTCTCTTTTCATCACCACTGTGCCACAGATAGTGTTCAGCACATAGTAGGTGCTGTGCTCCATATGGATGTGTTAGATAGACAGATGGATAGGTTGACGGTTGGAGTAGTGAATGAATCAACACTTCTTAAAGCTGTCATGAGGATTAAATGAGATAATGCATGTTAAATGTCTGGCACAGAGCCCAGCAAAGAACATAGCTCAATAGCTAATAGTTGAACCTGCATGTGACCTGCTGCCGGACGCCCAACTGCTTCCTGAGCCGGTCTTACCCTAGCCAGCTAGTCCATCCCAACGCTCTGCTTCGTTCAAAGCCCAGCTCCTACTGCCCTGGAAACAACCAATTCTTATCCATAGGCAGTGGTGTGCTGGAGTTGAGAGCTGGCTATTAAATATTCAAGAACTTTACATGCAGTTTGTTAAGCTATTGGTAGCTTAAGAGTGGCCATGGTGGTAGTATTTATATCACAGAAATTGGCAAATAGTACGAGTTTGTACTATTTGCCACCTGCAAAGAGCCAGTTTCCCAGTACACCACCACTAGGCTTCACCTCTGCTGTCCACCCTAGCAAAATACCCTACCCATGTTCTCTGCCTGCATCCAGCCTGCCAGCCTTCAAGGTCCACATCTAGCACTGAGTCCCCCAGAAAGCTGTGTAACCCTCTCTGATCTCACTCCTGCTGATATCCTCAGTGTGACCAGGCTAGAGTACCTAAGCCAGCATTTCTATGTATTGATTTTTGTCATCTTTTTCTCCAAGTAAACATGAGAATCTAGTCCCCAAAGTTCTTTTAAAACTGTGAAATTAGCAGCATGGTCTATATATTTTTTCTTCTTTTCTTCCATGGTGCCTAGCACAAGACTGGGAACTGTAGAAGTATTCTGTAAAGACTCACAGCAGCAACTTGGTAGAGTGGCAGGAATCTAGGACAGGGAAACAGGAGCTTTGCATTATGGCTCAACTTAACCACTGACTTGCGGAGGGACCTGAGGTCAGTCCCTTTCCCTTTCTGGGCCTCAGTTGACCCATCTAAACTGATACTGATGATTTCAAAACTTCCTTCAAATTTCAGGCTACAAAGGGTTTATTCATTGACTGATATGCTGACAAGTGTTTATTATTTTTATGAGAAAAGTCAGGTATTTTCTTTTCTTTTCTTTTCTTTTTCTTTTTCTTTTTTTCCGAGATGGAATCTCGCTCTGTCTCCCAGGCTGGAATGCAGTGGCACAATCTCGGCTCACTGCAAACTCTGCCTCCCGGGTTCAAGTGATTCTCCTGCCTCAGCCTCCTGAGTAGCTGGGAACTATAGGCATGTGCCACCACACCCGGCTAATTTTTGTATTTTTAGTGGAGACGGAGTTTCACCACGTTGGCCAGGCTGGTCTCGAACTCCTGACCTCAGGTGATCCGGGGGCCTCAGCCTCCCAAAGTACTGGGATTACAGGTGTGAGCAACCGTGCCCAGCCAAGGTATTTTCAAAGAAAGTGGCATCTCTCCCACCCCATCCACTACAATAGAAGACTTGGAAGGACCGTTAGGGAAGCTTAAACCCACCCATGACCTCCATTCTGCAGATAATTTACTACGATTTACTAAGCATTTATTATGTGCCAGGTACAACTCTAAATACCTTATTTACATGGACTAACTAATTTAGCCTCCACAACAACAATGCTAAAATGTAGATGCTATTAACAGTATCATTTTACAGATGAGGAAACACTAAGGATCAAAGAAGTGAAACAACTTGTTCGAGTCACACAGCGGGGAAGCAGGCTTGAACTAGGCAGCCTGATCCTAAGCCCCACACACCTAACCACTGTGGTGTACTACCTTTTACAGTTTCTCAGAGGAAGTGGCTGCCTCTCAGAGGCCCTGAGGCCCCCAGGCAGACAGGTAGCTTTCCCACTATGTTTCAATAGGTCCCAATATAGCCCAAGCTTTACCAATAGGCCTTAGAGGAAACAGTATATATTGGTTTCTCCATGTCCTAGCTGTGTGACCTTGGGCAAGCCCCTCTGCTTCTCTGAGCCTCAGTTGTCTCATCTATTTCATGCTGGGGTCTGTGAGGATTGAGAGAAGAAGGAGATTAGCATTTACTGGATGCCTACATGTGTCCGGGCACATTGCTTTAAATTACCTCGTCTGGTTCTCCTGGAAGCCTAGAGGGAAAAATGATTTTTCTCATTTTATAGAAGTGGAAACACTCTCAGACAGGCTTATAACTTTCTTAAAGCCACACGGTCAGGAGGGGCAGAAATGGGATTCAAACCCAAGACTTCATGCTCTTCTTGTTCAAACAAACATTTTATTTTAGAACAGCTTAAGATTTATTAAAAACAAAACAAAACAAAACAAAACAAAAAAACAGAGAATACAGAGAGTTCCCATATACCCTGTACCCAGTTTCCTCTGTTCTTAGCATCTTCCATTAGGATGATATATTTGTCACAATTAATGAGCCAATATTGATACATTGTTATTATTAAAGTCAGATTTTCTTCATTTGTACTTATTTTTTTTTTTTTCTGTCCCAAGATACCAAATTACATTTAGTCATCATGTCTCCTTATTCTCCTCTTGGCTGTGACAGTTTCTCAGACTTCCCTTGTTTTTGATGATCTGGACAATTTTGGGGGAGTACTAGTCAGGTATTTTAGAACATCCCTCAACTGGGATTTGTCTGATGTTTTTCTCATGATCAGACTGGGGTTATGGGTTTTAGAGAGGAAGACCACAGAGGTGAAGTGCCGTTCTCATCACATCATATCAAGGGTACTTATGATCAATATGACTTATCACTGTTGTTGACCTTGATCACCTGGAAGAGGTAGTGTTTGACAGGTTTCTCCACTGTAAAATTACTCTTTGTTTTTCCTCTTTCCATATTGTACTCTTTGGAGGGACGTCACTATGTGCAGCCCACTCATAAGGAATGTGGAATGGGAAGATATGCTCCTTCTCCTTGTGGGAGCAGGATCTACATAAATTATTTGTAATTCTTCTACATGGGAGATTCGCCACTTCTCCACGTATTTATTTATTTGATCATTTATTTATATCACTATAGACTCATGGATATTTGTTTTATACTTCGGGTTATAATCCAATTCTACATTATTTATTTTGTTGCTCAAATTGTTCCAGTTTTGGCC
The DNA here is from genome assembly GCF_008728515.1 of Papio anubis. Taxonomy (NCBI): domain Eukaryota; kingdom Metazoa; phylum Chordata; class Mammalia; order Primates; family Cercopithecidae; genus Papio; species Papio anubis. The sequence continues at coordinate 82,532,723 of NC_044996.1, read as the reverse complement.
ATTGGAAGCTCTTTTAGCTGGCTCCTATATCCCTTTGACATAATCCCAACATTGTGGGTTTTATGTTTTTAGTATAATAATTCCTTTCTAGTACTACAAGATGCTCCAGGCTTATCTTGTATATTTTCTGTTATCTGGAATCAACCACTTTTGTGAGGAGCTCTGGTTCCTTTCATTGGAGAATGGTTTTAGAAACCAAGATCTGGGCACTGGGTGTGTTCATTGCTACTGGGCCCGCTTGGCTAAGAGAATAAGGAGATATATGTGTATATACTAACTAGCATATATACACATATCTACAAATATTTCTCTGCATAACCATCTGTACCTACATTAAGCTAAACATGAGTTCGTGCTGATGTCTCCCACTCTAATGCATTGCCACATGGATCATTCCAGCCTTCTCTCTTGCTTATCTGTACACTCTCGCTCCAACAGTGAGCAGCCTGGCTCCCATCATCCACTATCCGACTTTGTGCCCTTTTCTTAGCCCTTCTTCCCTCACTCCTGCCAAGTTCCCAAGGCTTACATGGCAACTGCCATGGGAAGTAGCTGTGTTCAGCTTTCCTGGGCTATGGGTGGCCCTCAGTGGCTGGCTGTGATTTAGCAGCCTGGGAAAGCCTTGTCCTCAGGCCCCCTTTGGTTTGGTTTCCACAGGCAGTCCTCGGAGGAACCTCCTCCAGTCCTTTGGAGGACACAGGATGGTTGGCACCAGTGCCTGCCTGTGGATGACTAAACCATTAGACCTGCAGGAACTCATTGCTGGTGTGGCAGCAGCCCCTTCTCCACTGCCTGGTGTGCTAGTCTTACCACCCCTTCCCCTGCCATCCTTCCTCCTAGCCAGCCAAGGGGGTCTCTTGCTTAGCCTTGCTCAGACAAGCAGTCCCAGGCCAGTGGTCTCGGCTGAGGTGTGGTAGAAGATCCAGAGAAAATTAGAATCCCAGGCATGGGCAACCCACAGCATGAAGAGCTAAGGCTCCTTTGGCCAGAGTTCAAATCAGTTTGGCTCAGTGACTGTCACCTTAGAGCAGTACATTCTATAGCCCCATGCAAACAAGGCCCCTGCCCCAGTCCCACCACTCAGGGGCCCTTGTGCTTTGGAGGGCCTTCCTCCTTGTGTTCTCATTTATTTTCTGGTGCCTAGTACAGGCCAGGGCCGGCAGCACCTCTTAAATGGGGTGCTTCAAGCCCAAACGTGAACCCATGCACACCCCAGTCTCTGTGCCTCCTCTTTGGGGCAATCTCTGGCTGGTATGCATGGAGTCAACCAGATGCCCTGAGGAGCTCCAGGACTCGCATCTATGGTGTCTTCCTGGGGTTCTGCAGCTGGGCCCAGTTCCAGGAGAACGATCTGGCAGGCAGATAGCTCCTGCTCACTGGCACAGTACTTTTTTGTGCCAGATCATGAGAAAGATTAGGCTGCCAGAATGATGCTAACAGGCTGGTTTGGGGTGACTTGAACTGTTTATATAGAAATGGGCCCAAGGCCCACAACACTCTAAGGGCAGTCCTTCTTTGGAACTTACGGAGTTAAAAGTATAAAATGTCCAAGCTGCAAGGGAGTTCGGAAGCCATTTAGCCCAAGGCATTATTGGTGTGTATTTGTCATTACCCCCTTGCCCCAGAATCTGCCCTGGGCTGGCCCAATCCTGGAGCTGCTGAGTTGGAGAGAGTAATAAACCTGATCCCTGCCCTCTAAGGGCCTCCCAGTCTAATGAAAGACACAGACACAGAAATTGTCACTTAGAATAATGTATTTAAAAGAATAGCAGTAATACTGGTAGCAGATAGCATGCATTGAGCTCTTACTCTGTCCCAGGCACTGTGCTGTGTATTTGGCATGCATTCTCTTATTATTTGCCCTCAATGAGTTATGAAGTGGGTGCTACTATTATTCTTCTCTCATGGAGGAGGCAACTGAGGCTCACAAATGTAAAATGGCCTAAGCACGAGAGCCAAGAGTCTGCCTCAGATCTGTCCAGCTCCACAGCCTGAGTTCTTTCACACTCTCACACCTAAAGCCTGAAGAAACGGAAGCCAAATGGGGTAAGGCGACTTGCCCAGAAAGAAAGAACTTGAATCCAGTGCCCTCTGCCCTCAGCCCTGCAGGGAAGCTGCCAAGCCTTGCCAGAAAGATAGTGGCATGTGTCCACGATGTTGGCTCTCTTCTCCTGCCATGGTCTCATCACCTGGCACGGTCCCAACCCCAGGCTGAGCCGGGCAGGCCATGTGGCTAGCACATCTCCCTTTCAGCTCTGCCAGGCCTGCAGCTGGCCCACCCCTCGCGTGCCCCCTCCAGCGCCCAGCTCCCTCTCCTCGGCCAACGACGCAGCCCTCCTTCCGTTCAGCATTCCTGCCAGCTGGTGTGTGTGCCCTGTACGAGGAGGCTGGGTTGCCATGGCAGCTGTGGAGGGCTGGTGTGGAGGGGAGCCACCCTGGTGCAGGGCTCCTGACCCCCCTGGGAAGGGGGGCTGTGGCCCGGGGCCTAGGGAGTGCTTTAGCAGGTCACCTCAGAAAGCCTGCCCCCACCCCGCCCTGGCCCTCTGCCCACACCGGGTGTGCTTTAAGAGCTCTCACTTCACAAGAAAGGGATGAGCTAGGGAGGAAAAATGCCCAGACCCTTCAGAGCTCAAGCCCAATATAGCAGAACTAATTTGAAATGTCACTTAGGGCAGTCTCGCTCCCAGCCAGCGAAAAGCTGGTTTATTTACATAGTCGGCCATGGCGGGAGGCCAAGAACCCCACCATGCCAAGGCGTAGGGGATGGGTGGCTGGGAACCCCAGTTGTGACCCCTTGGCCTGGAAACTTGCTGAAAACCACCATCTGGAAACCCCTGTGGGCAGAAGGGCCCCATGCATGCCTTCCCCCACTCCAGCCAGCACTCCTTTATTTCAGGGCCGCAGGATGGGGCAAGAACTACTAGTGACTGTCTTGGTGCCAATTCTGTGCCAGGCACTATGCTGCATGCCTGACACAGTTTTCTCATTAAGCCCTTGCCAAGCTGAGCAGAGGGGTTATTATTACCTCCATTTCACAAGTGAGCAAACTGAGGCCAAGAAGGATGTATGACTTTTGGGGGCTATAAAGCAAGTAAGTAAAGATTACTTAACTTGCAGTTGGTATTCAAATCCAGGTCAGTCTGACTCCTGAGCCCATGTTTTGCCCCCTGCATCCATATTCTGTATCTTGAGTCTTTGGATCTCACTGGCCTGGCCACCACCAAGGAAGCGGCCTGTGGGAGCCACTGAGCCTGTGAATTGATTACTGATGGCATTTTTTTTTTTTTTTTTGGAGACACTCAGGCTATGGTACAATCATAGCTCACTGCAGTCTTGAACTCCTGTGCACAAGCTATCCTCCTGCCTCAGCCTCCTAAATAACCAAGTAGCTGGGACTGTAGGTGCACACCACTTTGCCCAGCTTCTAATGGTCTTTTTAAGCAGAGTTCCTATAGGCCCTACTGGATTTCCCAGTGAACCACTGGTCTAGGGACTGACAGGACTGGGGTAGGTCAGAGTGGACTCAGGCCCCCGGTAGAAGAATGGAAGCTCTTCCTTGTATCTACCTATCTTCTTTAGTCATGAGAACATCCAGGTCCCTGGCTGAGATAGGGCATGTAGAATTGACACTCTTATCTGTGTATACTTGACTCTGTCATGTACCAAACATGTAGCAAACATCTTCTGTATGCCTGGAACTGTGCTGGGCATTGGGAGGATGATGGTGAAAAAGACACAGTCCCTGCCCACACAAATCTCCGACTCACTGTCCACAATAATAAAACACCAAAGGCTAACATTAACTGGTCAATGCTAGGTGCTGTTTTAAGCAGCTCGTGTAGATTAATTTGTTATGTGTTTTTAAAAAATTTTTATTTTTAATTTTTGTGGGTACATAGTAGGTGTATATATTTATGGGGTACATGAGATATTTTGATACAGACATATCTAATGTGTAATAATCACATCAGAGTAAATGGGGTATCTATCACCTCAAGCGTTTATGTTTTGTGTTACAAGTAATCCAGTTATATACTCTTTTAGTTATTTTAAAATGCACAATTAAGTTATTATTGACTATATCATGTGGTTGTGCTATCAAATAGTAGATCTTATTCATTCATACATTTTATTTTGTTGTACCCATTAACCATCCCACCTCCTGCCTAAGCTCCCCACTACCCTTCCCAGCCTCTGATAACCATCCTTCTATTCTCTATGTCCATGAGTTCAATTGTTTTGATATTCAAATTTCACAAATAAGTGAGAACATGCGATGTGTGTCTTTCTGTGCCTGTCGTGTGGATTAATTTGTATAATCCTTTTAGCAAGGCTATGTGATAGGTACTATTATTATTCACAGATGAGGAAGCAGCGGCATTGAGAAAAAAAGCATCTTGTCCAGGATCAAACAGCTAGCAAGTGACAAATTTGGGGTTTGAACCCAGGCATACTGCTTTCAGAACCAGACTTCTGATCCAACATTATCAAGAATACAAGGAAGAGAGCTGAATGTGGCAGCAAGAAGGCTCAGGACTAGACATAGAGCAGGATTTCCAAGGCCACCATGGCAGGCAGGCACGAGGTGTTCAGCAGCCAAAGACCCTTCCTTGGGTACTTTTCCAGAGTGTTGACCCCAGGGAAGGGGGTCAGGGGCGGCTCAAGCTGCCCTCAGAGAAATCTGACCACTCTGTCAGATCTTGACTCCATTTTTCTTGGATTTCCTATTTTGGCTGCTTCTTGGAGGGGCCCACTGAAGAAGGGCCTACACTCAGTGCCAGGGCCCTGGGAAGAAGATGGGGCTGGGATCCACTGGGAATCATTAAGGGACATTGGCAGGGCAGACTGAGGTGGGGAAGGATATGGAGAAGGCCCAGAACCCAAGGCAGTGGTGTGGCAAGTGGCCAGCCAGCAGGATCAGGGCTGATGGGACAAACATAGAGTCAGGTGGGGAGGAGGAACTGCTTGGCCCCAAGTGGAAAGCCTGCTCACTAAGTGGTCCTCCTCGAGGCTCAAGACCCAGGGAGCAAACGTCTGGAGAGAAGGCTGAGAGAGGAAATGGAGACTTGGCCTGGTAGATGGGAAAGGGGGGCTGAAGGTCTTTTAGAACCCAGGCCACTTGGCGGGTTAGGATACCCCGTCCACACTCCGCTTTGCTGTATGTCTCCTGAGGACTCATTTAGCCTCTCTGGGATTTCCCAAAGCAACCCAGAAGGAATTAGAGAGAACTCAGTGGTGCTAAGGGCTAAGATGTCCCCTCCCCCTGCCCCAGCCCTACTGCCAGTGCCCACCATCCATACAATTCCTCTGCAGAAAGGCAAGCACAAGACTTGCCTTTGCTACTGCCACGAGCTCTGGAGAATTGTATCCGGTAAATGTTTCTTGACCTAGAAACCCAGGGAAGAGTGGGCAAGAGAGAGGCTGCTGCGTGGGCTGGAGGTCCAGCTAAGCTCCTCAGGCAGTTGGCTCAGAACTGGTGCTGAGGGCACCTTGAGGAAAGGGGGCAGCACTAGCTGGCAAGTTAGTGGCAAACTGCTGACCTCAGGGAATCGATCTGGGGAGAAGGGCAGAAGCTCAGTTTCTGCCTGAACCCATCTAGAACTGCAAAGAGTTCTACTGAGTAGGGAGACTGTGGGACATCTCACCAGAGGCCACTGAGAACTAAGAGAGGTGCCAAGTAAAAGTGGGCTTTGTCCTAGGATTCCTCTAACCTCCTCAGCTGGTTCAGGATCCCAGGGACCTGCAAGCAGTCATGGGACCAGCACCCTGTGGCCCCTGATGCAGGCCTGACAGCACCTCTGATGGCCTTTAATAAGCAGGTGGCCAGCAGAAGGAGATCCAGGGCCTTACTGAGCTGGGAGAATGGGCTGGAGTGACATTCAAGGTGTCAGAAATGTCATCTAGTTGCCGCTAAGCCTTTGGGATGAATTTTCTGGGTCCCTGTCTCCTTTAATTTCACTCCTCTAACTCCACCAATGACCCACTCTCCTTATACTCCTTCGGTGACTCTTCATTCTCCCCAACGCTCCCCACTCTACCATTTTCTCATGCTACCTCCTTGCGTACTGTCTTCGCATCCCAGCATTGGGATCAGCCACATCGACGTGTGTATTTCCAATCCTTGCCCCACGCTCTGTCATCCCGAGTAGGCAGCCAAGAGCCAACTGGGTCCCTCTGAGCCCTGTGTGAACAGGGCAGGTATATTCTATGTCTCTCCATTTTAGCAGAGAGATGCCAACTTGGGCTACTGAAGGGGAGAAAAAGGGCAGAGAAGGAAGGAGACCAATGAAACAGGATAGAGCTGCTCAGCTGTACCCCAACTCTCAGCAGCCTTAGCAACAAGGGCTCTCAGGCTTACGGGAGCACATGCTGGAAAGCATGTGAGCGTAGAACAGGGCGCTGCCAAGCACGGGCTGGCAGGCAGAAGGCAGATGGGCTCAGGATTCACCTTCCCTACAGCTCCCCCTACCCCCAGCTTCCCATGAAAGAACTCTTGCTGGCCCAGGTCCCAAGGTCCAGGGAAGCTCTGGGCACTGGGGGGTAACTGCCAGAACACTCTGCTTTCCCCCATCTTTGTGTCTGTTGATCCTAATCCCCCCAGCTGCCCATCTAAGGGCCCTGCTGTACTCCTCACTCTCCCTTTCCCACCCTCACAACCGATCAATCATAAAATCACCAAACCTTGCCCATTTCAACTCCTAAACCTCACATCTTTCTTTCCCATTCTGTACCTTTCACTATCACTAACCTAATCTTCAAAACAACAGTACTATCTGTCCTTTGCTAAGTGCTTTAGATATGCCAGGTTCAATGATAACTATCTACATATATTTGCCTCATTTAACACCCCTACAACAACCCTCTGAGAGCTGTACTACTTTATTGGCTCTATTTTACAGATTAGGGCAACTGAGGCCCAGATAAATGAAGTCTCTTGTGCAAGGGCATTCAAACTCAGGCAGTCTGATCCCAGAGCCACACATCAAGTCACGGTGCTCTGGTGGCCCCTTCCTGAACACTGGTCTTACTGCCTTTCTTCCTCCCTCCTTACTGCTGCCAGGGTGGTTTCTCCAAAGCCCAGCTCTGATCGTGTCTGTTGGACTCCTGGCCCAGTGCCCTGTTCTAGATTTCCTTAGAGTGTCAGTGCATCCCTCCTCACTGCCATTGCCCCTTGTCCAGGCTGCCAGCATTTCTTGCCTTCCAACTTTTGCATTCCACTATCAGCTGCTTGAGAACTAGGGCTGCCTCTGTCCTGTTCACCAACAAAATATCCATCACACAGATGAGCTGGATAAAAATTCACTGAGTCAACAGATGGAAGAACAGACCCCCTGTTTCCTGTCCTCTCCCATCCAATACCTTTACCACACTATTGCCAAAGGGATCTTTCCAACTGTAGCCCTGAGCACGTCGTTACTCTGCTGGAGATCCATCACTGACAAATGTGACCCACAGATTCTACTTCTAGGAATTTATCCTATTGCTATAAATGCAAATAGACAGATGCCGTATGCACAGATTATTTATTGCCCCCATTGTAATCCCAAATGATTGGAAATAACCTAAATGTCCATCAGTTGGAGATGGATTACCTCTTGGACATGAAAAGAGAATGAAGTTCTAGATCCTTGAGGAATCACCACACTGTCATCCACAATGTTTGAACTAATTTATACTCCCACCAACAGAGTGAAAGTGTTCCTATTTCTCCACATCCTCTCCAGCATCTGTTGTTTCCTGACTTTTTAATGATCACCATTCTAACTGGCACAAGATGGTATCTCACTGTGGTTTCTATTTGCATTTCTCTAATGACCAGTGATGATGAGCTTTTTTTCATATGTTTGTGGGCCACATACATGTCTTCTTTTGAGAAGTGTCTGTTCATATCCTTTGCCCACTTTTTGATGGGGTTGTTCTTTTTTTTTTTTTTTTCTTGTAAATTTGTTTAAGTTCCTTGTAGATGCTGAATATTAGCCCTTTGTCAGATGAGTAGATTGCAAAAATTTTCTCCCATTCTGTAGGTTGCCTGTTCACTCTGATGATAGTTTCTTTTGCTGTGCAGAAGCTCTTTAGTTTAATTAGATCACATTTGTCAGTTCTGGCTTTTGTTGCCATTGCCTTTGGTGTTTTAGTTGTGAAGTATTTGCCCATGCCTATGTCCTGAATGGTATTGCCTAGGTTTTCCTCTAGGGTTTTTATGGTTTTAGGTCTTAGTTTAAGTCTTTAATCCATCTTGAGTTAATTTTTGTATAAGGTGTAAGGAAGGAGTCCAGTTTCAGTTTTCTGCCTATGGCTAGCCAGTTTCCCCAGCACCATTTATTAAATAGGGAATCCTTTCCTCATTGCTTGTTTTTGTCAGGTTTGTCAAAGATCAGATGGTTGTAGATGTGTGGCGTTATTTCTGAGGCCTCTGTTCTGTTCCATTGGTCTATATCTCTGTTTTGGTACCAGTACCATGCTCTTTTGGTTACTGTAGCCTTGTAGTATAGTTTAAAGTCAGGTAGCGTGATGCCTCAAGCTTTGTTCTTTTTGCTTAGGATTGTCTTGGCTATAAAGGCTCTTTTTTGGTTCCATATGAAACTAAAAGTAGTTTTAGTTTCTGTGAAGAAAGTCAATGGTAGCTTGATGGGAATAGCATTGAATCTATGAATTACTTTGGACATTATGGCCATTTTCATGATATTAATTCTTCCTATCCATGAGCATGGAATGTTTTTTCATTTGTGTCCTCTCTTATTTCCTTGAGCAGTGGTTTGCAGTTCTCCCTGAAGAGGTCCTTCACATCCCTAGAACCAGAAATACCATTTGACCCAGCAATCCCATTACTGGGTATATACCCAAAGGATTATAAATCATTCTACTATAAAGACACGTGCACATGTATGTTTATTGCAGCGCTATTTGCAATGGCAAAGACTTGGAACCAACCCAAATGCCCATCAATGATAGACTGGGTAGAGAAAATGTGGCACATATACACCATGGAATACTATGAAGCCATAAAAAGGATGAGTTCATGTCCTTTGCAGGGACACGGATGAAGCTGGAAACCATCATTCTCAGAAAACTAACACAGGAACAGAAAACCAAACACCACACGTTCTCACTCACAAGTGGGAGTTGAACAATGAGAGCACATGGACATAGGCAAACATCACACACTGGGGCCTGTCAGGGGGTGGGGGGGTAGGGAGAAATAGCATTAGGAGAAATACCAAATGTAGATGACTGGTTGATGGGTGCAGCAAACCACCACGGCACGTGTATACCTATGTAACAAACCTGCACATTCTGCACATATATCCCAGAAGTTAAAGTATAATAATGATATAAAAAAGAATGAGGAAGCACTTTATATACTGACATGGAACAATCCCTAAATGTAATATTTGGTGAAAAAGCAAAGTGCAGAACAGTGGCTATAGCATTTATATAAAACAAAGTAGGAAAAGTATATGTAAATGCATTTGCGAGATTCCCAGGCAAGATGGCCAAATAGCGACAGCTTCGATCTGTAGCTCCCAGTGAGACCAATGCAGAAGGCAGGTGATTTCTGCATTTCCAACTGAGGTACCCAGTTCATCTCACTGGGACTGGTTAGACAGTGGGTGCAGCCCACAGAGGGTGAGCAGAAGCAGGGTAGGGCATTGCCTCACTCAGGAAGTGCAAGGGATCAGGGAACTCCCTCCCAAGCCAAGGGAAGTCATGAGGGACCATGCTGTGAGGGACAATGCTATCCAGCCCAGATACTACGCTTTCCCCATGGTCTTCACAGCCCATAGACCAGTAGATTCCCTCAGGTACCTACGCCACCAGGGCCCTGGGTTTCAAGCACAAAACTGGGCAGCCATTTGGGCAGACACCAAGCTAGCTGCAGGAGTTTTGTTTCATACCCCAGTGGCACCCAGAATGCCAGCGAGACAGAACCGTTCATTCCCCTGGAAAGGGGGCTAAAGCCAGGGAGCCAGGTGGTCTTGCTCAGTGGATCCCACCTGCATGGAGCCTAGCAAGCTAAGATCCACTGGCGTGAAATTCTTCCTACCAGCACAGCAGTCTGAAGTCAACCTGGGACGCTTGAGCTTGGTGGGGTAAGGGGTGTCCAGCATTACTAAGGCTTCAGTAGACAGTTTTCCTCCCATAGTGCAAACGAAGTCACCAGGAAGTTCAGACTGGGCAGAGCCCACCACAGCACTGCAAAGCCGCTGTAGACAGACTGCCTCTCTATATTCCTCCTCTCTGGGCAGGGAATCTCTGAAAGAAAGGCAGCAGCCCCAGTCAGGGGCTTATAGGTAAAACTCCCATCTCACTGGGACAGAGCACCTAGGGGAAGGGGGAGCTGTGGGTGCAGCTTCGGCAGACTTAAACATTCCTGCCTGCTGGCTCTGAAGAGAGCAGCAGATCTCCCAGCACAATGCTCGAGCTCTGCTAAGGCACAGACTGCCTCCTCAAGTGAGTCCTTGACACCTATGCCTCCTGACTGAAAGGCACCTCCTAGCAGGGGTCAACAAACACCCCATACAGGAGAGCTCCAGCTGGCATCTGGCAGGTGCCCCTCTGGGATGAAGCTTCCAGAGCAAGCAGCAGGCAGCAACCTTTGCTGTTCTGCAGCCTCCGCTGGTGATACCCAGGCAAACAGGGTCTGGAGTGGACCCCAGCAAACTCCAGCAGATCTGCAGAAGAGAGGCCTGACTGTTAGAAAGAAAACTAACAAACAAAAAGCAATAGCATCAACATCAACAAAAAGGATGACCATGCAAAAACTCCATTTGAAGGTCACTAACAACAAAGACCAAAGGTAGATAAATCCATGAAGATGAGTAAAAGCCAGCACAAAACGTCTGAAAATTCCAAAAACCAGAATTCCTCTTCTCTTCCAAAGGATCACAACTCCTCACCAACATGGGAACAAAACTGGCTGGAGAATGAGTTTGACAAATTGACAGAAGTAGGCTTCAGAAAGTGGGTAATAGCAAACTCCTCTGAGCTAAAGGAGCACGATCTAACCCAATGCAAGGAAGCTAAGAACCTTGATAAAAGGTTGGCGGAATTGCTAACTAGAATAACCAGTGTAGAGAAGAACATAAATGACCTGATAGAGCTGAAAAACACAGCACAAGAACTTCATGAAGCATACACAAGTATCAATAGCCAAATCAATCAAGCAGAAGAAAGGTTATCAGATATTGAAGATCAACTTAATGAAATAAAGCATGAAGACAAGATTAGAGAAAAAAGAATGAAAAGGAACAAATAAAGCTTCCAAGAAATAAGGGACTATGTGAAAAGACCAAACCTGCATTTGATTGGTTTACCTGAAAGTGACGGGGAGAATGGAAATAAGTTGGAAAACACACTTCAGGATATTATCCAGGAGAACTTCTCTAACCTAACAAGACAGGCCAACATTCAAATTCAGGAAACACAGAGAACACCACAAAGATGCTCCTCAAGAAGAGGAAGCCCAAGACACAGAAACATCAGATTCATCAAGATTGAAATGAAGGAAAAAATATTAAGGGCAGCCAGAGAGAAAGGTCGGGTTACCCACAAAGGGAAGCTCGTCAGACTAACAGTGGATCTCTCCACAGAAACACTACAAGCCAGAAGAGAGTGAGGGCCAATATTCAACATTCTTAAAGAAAAGAATTTTCAACCCAGAATTTCATGTCCAGCTAAACTAAGCTTCATAAGTGAAGGAGAAATAAAAGCCTTTACAGACAAGCAAATGCTGAGGGATTTTGTCATGACCAGGCCTGCATTACAAGAGCTCCTGAAGGAAGCACTAAATATGGAAAGGAAAAACTGGTATGAGCCACTGCAAAAACAAACCAAAACATAAAGATCATTGACACGATGAAGAAACTGTATCAACTAAAGGGCAAAATAACCAGCTAGCATCATAATGACAGGATCAAATTCACACATAACAATATTAACCTTAAATGTAAATGGGCTAAAAGGCCAAATTAAAAGGCACAGACTGGGAAATTGGATAAACAGTCAAGATCCATCAGTGTGCTGTATTCAGGAGACCCATCTCACGTGCAAAGACACACATAGATTCAAAATAAAGGGATGGAGGAAGATTTACCAAGCAAATGAAAAGCACAAAAAAGCAGGGGTAGCAATCCTAGTTTTTAGACTTTAAACCAACAAAGATCAAAAAAGGCAAAGAAGGGCATTCCATAATGGTAAAGGAATCAATGCAACGAGAAGAGCTAACTGTCCTAAATGTATATGCACCCAATACAGGAGCACCCAGATTCATAAAGCAAGTTCTTAGAGACCTACAAAGACTTAGACTCCCACACAGTAATAGTGGGAGACTTTAACACCCCACTATCAATATTAGACAGATGAATGAGACAGAAAATTAACAAGGATATTCAGGACTTGAACTCAGCTCTGGACCAAGCAAACCTAATAGATATCTACAGAGCTCTCCACCCCAAATCAACAGAATATACATTCTTCTCAGCACCACATCACACTTATTCTAAAATCTACCACATAATTGGAAGTAAAACTCTCCTCAGCAAATGCAAAAGAACAGAAACCATAACAAACAGTCTCTCAGACCACAGTGCAATCAAATTAGAACTCAGGATTAAAACCCTCACTCAAATCCACACAACTACATGAAAACTGAACAACCTGCTCCTGAATGACTACTGGGTAAATAATGAAATTAAGATAGAAATAAATAAGTTCTTTGAAACCAATGAGAACAAAGACACAATGTACCAGAATCTCTGGGAAACAGCTAAAGCAGTGTTTAGAGGAAAACTTATAGCATTAAATGCCCACAAGAGAAAGCAGGAAAGATCTAAAATCAACACCCTAACATCACAATTAAAAGAACTAGAGAAGCAAGGGCAAACAAATTCAAAAGTTAGCAGAAGACAAGAAATAACTAAGATCAGAGCAGAACTGAAGGAGATGGAGACACAAAAAACCCTTCAAAAAAATCAATGAATCCTAGAGCTGGTTTTTTGAAAAGATTAACAAAATAGAGAGACTGCTAACCAGACTAATAAAGAAGAAAATAGAGGGCTGGGCACAGTGGCTTACGCCTATAATCCCAGCACTTTGGGAGGCTGAGGCAGCTTGATCACCTGAGGTCAGGAATTCAAAACCAGCAGGGCCAACATGGTGAAACCCTGTCTCTACTAAAAATACAAAAAATTAGCCAGGTGTGGTGGCGCATGCCTGTAATTCCAGGTACTCAGGAAGCTGAGGCAGGAGAATTGCTTGAACCTTGGAGGCAGAGGTTGCAGTGAGCTGAGTTTGTGCCATTGCACTCCAGCCTGGGCAACAAGAGTGAAACTCCGCCAAAAAAAAAAAAAAAGAAAGAAAAGAAAAGAGAAGTACCAAATAGACACAATAAAAAATAATAAAGGGGAGATCACCCCCAATCCCACAGAAATACAAACTACCACTACCATCAGAGAATACTATAAACACCTCTACACAAATAAACTAGAAAATCTAGAAGAAATGAAAAACTCCTGGACACATACACCCTCCCAAGACTAAACCAGGAAGAAGTTGAATCCCTGAATAGCCCAAGAACAAGTTCTGAAATTGAGGGAATAATTAATAGCCTACCAACCCAAAAAAGCCCAGGAATAGACAGATTCACAGCCAAATTGTACCAGAGGTACAAAGAGGAGCTGGTACCATTCCTTCTGAAACTATTCCAAACAATAGAAAAAGAGGGACTCCTCCCTGACTCATTTTATGAGGCCAGTATCATCCTGATAACACAACCTGGCAGAGACACAACAAAAAAAGAAAATTTCAGGCCAATATCCCTGATGAACATCGGTGCGAAAATCCTCGATAAAATACTGGCAAACCGAATCCAGCAACACATCAAAAAGCTTATCCACCATGATCAAGTTGGCTTCATCCCTGGGATGCAAGGCTGGTTCAACATACGCAAATCAATAAACGTAATCCATCACTTAAACAGAACCAATGACAAAAGCCACATGATTATCTCAATAGATGCAGAAAAGGCCTTCAATAATATTTAACAACTCTTCATGCTAAAAACACTCAATAAACTAGGTATTGAAGGAACATATCCCAAAATAATAAGAGCTATTTATGACAAACCCACAGCCAATATCATACTGAATGGGCAAAAGCTGGAAGCATTGCCTTTGAAAACCAGCACAAGACAAGGATGCCCTCTGTCACCATTCCTATTCAACGTAGTATTGGAAGTTCTGGCCAGGGCAATCAGGCAAGAGAAAGAAATAAATTGTATTCAAATAGGAAGAGAGGAAGTCAGATTATCTCTGTTTGCAGATTACATGATTTTATATTTAGAAAACCCCATTGTCTCAGCCCAAAAACTCCTTAAGCTGATAAGCAACTTCAGCAAAGTCTCAGGATAAAAAATCAATGTGCAAAAATCACAAGCATTCTTATACACCAATAATAGACAAACAGAGAGCCAAATCATGAGGAAACTCCCATTTACAACTGCTACAAAGAGAATAAAATACTTAGGAATACAACTTACAAGGGATGTGAAGGACCTCTTCAGGGAGAACTGCAAACCACTGCTCAAGGAAATAAGAGAGGACACAAACAAATGGAAAAACATTCCATGCTCATGAATAGGAAGAATCAATATCTTGAAAATGGCCATATTGCCCGAAATAATTTATAGATTCAATGCTATTTCCATCAACCTACCATTGAATTTCTTCACAGAATTAGAAAAAATTACTTTTAGTTTCATGTAGAACCAAAAAAGAGCCTTTATAGCCAAGACAATACTAAGCAAAAAGAACAAAGCTGGAGGCATCACACTACCTGACTTTAAACTATACTACAAGGCTACAGTAACCAAAAGAGCATGGTACTGGTACCAAAACAGAGATATAGACCAATGGAACAGAACAGAGGCCTCAGAAATAATGCCACACGTCTACAACCATCTGATCTTTGACAAACCTGACAAAAACAAGCAATGAGGAAAGGATTCCCTATTTAATAAATGGTGCTGGGGAAACTGGCTAGCCATAGGCAGAAAACTGAAACAGGACCCCTTTCTTACACCTTATACAAAAATTAACTCAAGATGGATTAAAGACTTAAACTAAGACCTAAAACCATAAAAACCCTGGAAGAAAACCTAGGCAATACCATTCAGGACATAGGCATGGGCAAATACTTCACGACTAAGACACCAAAAGCAATGGCAAACAAAAGCCAGAATTGACAAATGTGATCTAATTAAACTAAAGAGCTTCTGCACAGCAAAAGGAACTATCAGAGTGAACAGGCAACCTACAGAATGGGAGAAAATTTTTGCAATCTACCCATCTGACAAAGGGCTAATATTCAGCATCTACAAGGAACTTAAACAAATTTACAAGAAAAAAACAAACAACCGCATCAAAAAGTGGGCAAAGGATATGAACAGACACTTTCAAAAGAAGACATGTATGTGGCCCACAAACATACGAAAAAAAGCTCATCATCACTGGTCATTAGAGAAATACAAATGAAAACCACAATGAGATACCATCTCATGCCAGATAGAATGGTGATCATTAAAAAGTCAGGAAACAACAGATGCTGGAGAGGATGTGGAGAAATAGAAATGCTTTTACACTGTTGGTGGGAGTGTAAATCAGTTCAGCCATTGTGGAAGACAGTGTGGTGATTCCTCAAAGATCTAGAACTAGAAATACCATTTGACCCAGCAATTCCATTACTGGGTATATACCCAAAGGATTATAAATCATTCTACTATAAAGACACTTGCACACGTATATTTATTGCAGTACTCTTCACAACGGCAAAGACTTGGAACCAACCCAAATGCTCATCAATGTTAGACTGGATAAAGAAAATGTGGCACATATACACCACGGAATATTATGCAACCATAAAACAGAATGAGTTCATATTTCTTTCAAGGACATGGATGAAGCTGGAAACCATGATTCTCAGCCGAATTGCACAGGAACAGAAAACCAAACACTACATGTTGTCACTCATAAGTGGGAGTTGAGCAATGAGAACACATGGACACAGGGAGGGAAATATCACACACCAGGACCTGTCAAGGGATGGGAGGTTGGGGGAGGGATAGCATTAGGAGAAATACCTAATGTAGATGACAGGTTGATGGGTGCAGCAAACCACCATGGCACATGTATACCTATGTAACAAACCTGTATGTTTTGCACATGTATCCCAGAACTTAAAGTATAATTTAAAAATGCATTTGCTGTGTATGTTAACCTACTTGTCTCTTCTATTTTTAAATTTTTGAACTGTGTGAATTTATTACGTAGTGAAAAATATAAACTTCATTATTTAAAATCTAATAATGTGAATGACAATTTTTATTTACACAAACAAAACAAAGTCTCCTCATCTGTCACACACCTAACCTTGGCCATGCTGTTTCCTCAACCTAAACTGCCCTTCCCCTTCCTTCTAGCTTCTCTGAATGGCTACATTTGCGCTGCCCATTCTGGTGGGTACGAGCTGCACATGGATATTAAGCACTTGAAATGTGACTAGTCCAAATTGAGATGCACTGTAAGTGTAAAATCCACACCAGAATTTGAAGACTCAGTATGAAAAAAGAATGTCAAATATCTGCATAATTTTATGATCTTCATTACATGTTAAAATGAGAATATTTTAGGCATGTTGGGTTTTAAAAGATATAATTAAAATTAACTTCAGCTTCCTTCTACTTTTTAAATATGGCTGCTACGCCAAATACAGTGGCTCACAGTTGTAATCCCAGCACTTTGTTGGGAAGCTGAGGTGGGTGGATCATTTGAGCCCAGGGGTTCAAGACCAGCCTGGGCAACACAACAAAACCTCATCTCTACAAGATAGAAAGTGAAGATTAGTTGGGCATGGTGGCACACACCTATAGTCCCAGCTACTTGGGAGGTTGAGGCAGGAGTATTGCTTGAGCCTGGGAGATCGAAGCTGCAGTGAGCTGTGATCATGTCACTGCATTCCAGCCCAAGCAACAAAGTGAAGCCCTGTCTCTACAAAAAAAAAAACAAAAAAAAAAAAACAAAAAACATATATATATGTGTGTGTGTATATATATATATACACACACACACACACACACACACTAAAAAGAAACATATGGCTGGGTGCAGTGGCTCATGCCTGTAATCCCAGCACTTTGGGAGGCCGACTTGGGTGGATCAACAGAGGTCAGGAGTTTGATACCAGCCTGGCCAACATGGTGAAACCCCATCTCTACTAAAATATAAAAATTAGCTGGGCACGGTGGCAGGCACCTGTAATCCCAGCTACTTGGGCAGTTGAGACAGGAGAATCACTTGAACCCAGGAGGCAGTGGTTGCAGTGAGCCAAGATCGTGCTATTGCATTCCAGCCTGGGCAACAGAGCGAGACTCCGTCTCAAAACAAAACAAAACAAAACAAAAACAAAAACAAAAACAAACAAACAACATATCTCACAGGGTTTCTGTGAGAATTAAATGAACAAGTGCACATGAATCATTTCACGGTATGCTTACAGTAAGTGCTCATTAAATACTGGCAGCTATATTATTACTGTGTGCCAAGCACTATGCTAGTCATGTTACACACGTATTCCAATCGTCACAATTATGTCATGGCAAGCATGTATTACCACCCTCACATGAAGGATGCAGAAATCTAGTCTAGAAAGACCCCACATTGATATAGGTCTCTACTGGCAGAGCTGACATTGGCTCGTTCAGTTCCTGCCCCTTCCCGCTTTGACATGCCTTGATCCATTCAAAGGACTTCTGGTCATCTTCAGGGCAGAAGTCTCAACCACTGCTTCCCCTGAGTGCCAGTGAGGTTCAAGGAGTTGTTATAGGCCTTCCTCTAGGAAATGTGCCTTGACACTGGCCTGGCATGGAGTCTCCAGCCAGCTCTTTAGAATGGAGGCTGGATCTCAGGTTCAGAGTCAACCCCAGAGCAAGGACCATAGAGTCAATGGCCATTGGGTCATGCTAGCTGAGAAAGCACACGTTCTTGAAGCCAACTCTGAGTTCAGATAGCTAAAGATTCATCCAAAGCATTTACTGGATACCAGGGACTACTCTAGGTGACTTTACATGCCTCATCTCAATGAATTATCACAATGAGGTAGGCTTTACTTCCCCAATTTATAGGTAGGGGACCTGAGGCTCAAAGAGGTGACTTAACCATCTGGAGCAAGAAATCAAACCCAGGCCCCACTTGCTCACCAACTCTATTAATTCATATTTCTTAGTCTTTCATTCATTAATCACCAATTAGGTACTGAGGACACAATGTAAATTAATTTCTGTTATAGAAACAAGACTGGGGGAGAACTGAGAAGGAAGAAACCCAATGACAGCTGGGAGGGGTGTGTGTGTGTGTGAAGTGTGTGTGTATTATGGGGAGCATTGGCAGACAGTGAATGTCTCTGAGACAAAGCGTTTATTGAAGAATAAACACAATTTCACTGGGGCTGGGGAAGAGAGAAGGGGAAGATGTTTTAGGGGAGGGAATAGCTTGGGCGGGGCTGTCAGAATGCAGTATGTTTTGTGGCTGATGAGAGACAAGATGGTATGTGGTGGGGCCTGTAGAGGACATGGGGGACAGTGCAGGAGGTGGACCTGCAACCTGTATCTTACAGGTCTTGTATGCCAGTGCAAGGTGTCTGAACTGAACTTGATGGGCCTGGGGAGCCACAGAGGATTTTATGCATGGTCAGTTTGCTTTGTAGAAAGACCACTCTGACAGCAGGGTGGAGTGCAGATCTAGGAGGCTGAACTGGAGGCAGAAACCCAGACAGAAGACCTTGGGAATAGGTCAGGGAAGGTGATAGATAAACTACAGTTGTGGCCCTGGGGACAGCAAAGAGGGGAAAAATCTCCCAAGAATTGTAGTTGGTAAATGGGACAGGAAGGATTAAAGGCAGAGGATGGGTGGAGGTCAAGGCTGATTCCTAGGCTCTGGGTTGGGCATCTTGTTAGATGAGGTTGCCAGGCCCTGAGTCAGGAAGCAACACAGAGGAGGAGCAAATGTAGGGCATATTGAGTTTCAGGACATCCAGGTATAGAATGGCTACATTTGGAGCCCAGCAGTGAGGTCTGGGCTGGAGAGAGATTTGAGAACCCTTGGCTGCTTTCTTGATTCTTGGTCTCATGCTCCTCCTATTCTGTGCAACCGACGTCAAATATCTTCTGAAAATGGACGGTCCTGGTGACACAGCAGAGAAACCCCCATTGGATTTGGGATCTAAAAGCAGTCCAGCCGGGAGGCAGTGGGGTTTCTGCAGGGTTCATGCAAATGCAGCAAGACTCAGAGAGCTGGACTGAACGGAAAGCCAAGAGGTCACCTCATCCAGCTTGGTTCTAGGCAGAATTCCACCTAAATCCTAATTTCCATGAGAGCCCTCCCCCTCCCCCATCATACCCAGTCAGGGAGAGAGCTGGAAGAACTCTGAGTAGTGCTAGGAGAGGACCAACCGGAGCGTGATTTGCATATGATTTGCATAAGACAATCTGTTCTCTGGTAATTTTCAAGTGAAAATGTTATCATCGCTCCCGGAGGGTTACCGCTGCGTGATTTTTCTTTCCTTTGTTCTTCCGCACACACAGACTGCCCCGGGTCTGCCCTCGAGGAAGGCTTAATGGAGAGGAGGGGCCAGAGAGGGGCTGGGAAAGTAGGGTCTGTAGCGTCCGTGTCTGTGCTCAGTTTGGGGCTCCCTTCCCAGGGCACAGTGTAGACCCATGTTTCTATTGAACCCCCTTAGGGCTCTTCAGAGCCTCCCACCCCCCACCAGGCCTGGGCTGCTGCCTGCCTCCCCCTGACCCCTGCCTGCTGCCGTGCTCTGGGGCCTCCCTTGGGGCCCAGCTGCTCCGTGGGGCCCAGGCAGCTCACAGCACAGGCCTGGCTCAGGGGACGTTTTCTAATAGGCGGATAATTGCCTCTGTTAATTGCAATTTGATTTTAGCAATTTTTCTCTAAGAGCCTAGAGGCCTCAGGCCCAGATATGGAAAGGAGGTGCATGGGTGGAGCCTCCAAGCTAGGGTCTGACTGCTCAGAACTTACCACCTGCTGGGTCTCCCCTAGGCTCTGCCCCTGCCAGGCAGGGGACTGAAGCCTGCACTGCATCTCACCCCACAGCCTCAGCTCCGCAAGAAGGACATGCTGCAGATGGCTCTGAGCAACACCAGCCCTGAGGGAGTAGTTTGGCGGAAGCCTCTGGAAGGGGTCAGTTGGCAGACACCCCAGGGGCAGAGCAGGAGCCCCACTGCAAAGCTTGGAGAGCTTTCAGCTGGAGCCAAGAGACTGCAGGAGTTCTCTCCCATGGCCATCCTTGTTCCTCAGACCCTTTCCTGGGACTGCCAGTCTCCCCTCCCAGTTACCAGCCAGCCTTGTCTTCCAAGGTCCCTCAGAGCATGGTTTTGGAGCCCAGACACCTAATAGACCTAGAGCAGGTTCCTCTATTTCTCTGTGCTTCAACTCCTTGGTCTTAAAGTGGGGAAATAATAGTATCTCCATGGTAGTGATCGAAGCAGTTAATGTGAGCCAAGTTCTTCACCCAGTGCCTGGCACGTATTAACTTCTCTATAAATGGTAGCTGTATTCTGGCTTTTACCATAATCCACATCTTGGGATGCCCTGGACTGGCCTCTAGTCCTGCAGCCTATGACCATATGGATCTTCAGGGGCAAAGATGGAATCATGTGGGAGAAAAGTGCCTTAAGGTGAGCGTCCCTAGATGAAGCAGGGTCTGCCCGGGACAGGGCTGGGAGCTAGGAGGGAGAAGCTGCAGCCTGAAGTCTCCAGAGTGGAAGTTCATCGATTTGCAGCTGAGTGCTTCAGGATGAAGAGTAAATTATGCCTCTTGCCCATCCACTCTCCTTCACCTCTTCCTACCCATCCAAACTGGCCATTCCTCCACTAAAAAGGACTTCTTGGAGGAAGAGGCCTCCAGGGAAGGGAGAGGTTTGTGGA
Organism: Papio anubis; assembly: GCF_008728515.1. Classification (NCBI taxonomy): domain Eukaryota; kingdom Metazoa; phylum Chordata; class Mammalia; order Primates; family Cercopithecidae; genus Papio; species Papio anubis. Next base: position 82,511,727 of record NC_044996.1, on the reverse strand, counting down.
GCTGCATTGCTTCCTTGGAAAGGCATGTAGGCCAGATTCCTTTTCCTCTTGTTAGCCGTGAGCCTTGGGCCTCTGACTCTACCTCTCCCAGCCTTAGTTTGCCCCTCTGTACCAAAGAAGCTACTCTATGTCCCACATGGGGTGGCTATGGGGAGCAGCTAGAATAACGCGTGGCCGCCTGTAAGTAGGTGCTTCGTAAATAGCCATTTCCTCCCCTGCTCCCTCCCCTTCCTTCATGTGTAAGGGGAGCAATTCTCTCCCTGTGTTTATGCTTGTGCTGCCTGCCTCTCCCCACCCAATTCCTCAGCATGGAGGTGTCGGCCACTGCCTTCCTTCCCACTGCACACAGGCCTTCTCTGTTGCTGGCAAGGAGGGGGGAGGTGGAGGCAGGCAGTGGTTTGGGGCCCAGGGAGAGTGTCTCGGCGCCTGCCCACCACCTCTGGCCTGCCACTCCAGGCAGCATGCTAATTAAGCTTGGAGGACCCACAGAACAAAATTGCAGGCCCCCTGCCTCAGCCCAGCCCCCAGTGGCCTAGTGGGGAAATCTGGCAGCACAGACAGGCCCTTTGCTTTGGGCTTGGCGGAGGTTGGGTAGAGCTGGGCTGGGCAGTGGCCCAGAGAGGAAACAGAGGAGGGATTGGCCTGGGTCTCAGGGAGCCTGGCCTCTTAGGCAGGGCAGGAACCAAGAGATGTGAGGAGAAGGCCACAATTTCTGCTTGGTCCTGGGCCATGCTGGGCCTGGTCTGGCCCGACCCTGCCTGTAAAGGAGGTGTTGACAGAATGATGGGGTGGGAGCTCCCCAGATGGGGGCACTGCAGGGCCAGCATGCTGGGAGGTGACTGCCTGGTACCTTTTCCTGGGGCTTCTGGACTCTACTACCCACTATAAATTTGTGTAACTCAGGGGAAAGTCCCTTTACTTCCTTGAGCCTCAGTTTCCTCTTCTCTCAAATGGGGCTGATGATCAATATGTAATGAAAACATGCATGGAAATGAGGTACGCTAGATTCAGGAGAGTGGTTATGTCTGGGGAGGGTGAGAGGAAGGGAAATGGGCCAGGGCAGGAGTATATAAGGACCCTTATCTCTACTGGATTGCTTTATTCCTAAAACAAGGTGTGAAGCAAATGTGGAATACTGTCAAGATTTCACAAAACTGGGAGATAGGTACACAGGTGTCTGTTAAGGTATTTTTTTCTTGTGTCTTGTCTGTGTGTCTGAAATATTTCATAATCAAACAAATGTCCAGTGACAGCATTACATGCAGGATTTGAAATGTGCTGAACCTCAGGAATCCCTTACAAGAGTGAAGCAGATGTGCCCTGGGAAACAAACTCCAGTGTTGACCGGGACCTCGAGGCCAGAGGCATATGGAAATCCGTGCATTTTAGATTAAGTGAGTAGGAGAAAACAATCTCAAAATTCACGTCCTTTATCTGGGACGAGTGGTTTCCAATAGACATGTACACCTAACTAAGGAGTCAATTAAGTATTATAACTAGAATCGACAAGCTGCCATGGCAACTGTGGCACATATGAGGCAGCCACCTCTGTCTCCTCTGCCATGAAGTGCTGGAGTATTGGGTCAAACCTGATTCCAGTGACCACCTAGATCACTGGTTCTCAGCTCTGGCTTCATGTGAGAATCACCTGGGGAGCTTTTAAAACATACGAATGTCCAGGCCCCATACCCAGGGACTCTGACTTAATTGGTATGGGGTGGTGCCTGAACATTTGTATTTTTAAAAGCTCCCCAGATGATTCTCCTGTGTAGCCAAGGCTGCGAACCACTGGGCTACAGCCAGCAAGGCTGTTCCCAGCACCCCTCGGCCTCTCCCTCTTACCTGCTTTGAGAGAAGGCCCTGAAACCAAACACAAGCAGTCATCCTTCTTGGGCCAAAGCTATGTGATCTTTCGCCATCAGAACACATTGCCTGGAATCCCTGACTCCTCCCTCAACACACAGAGGACTGCTGGCTTTTAAGGAGGGTGAGGAGGTGAAGAGGAATCATCTCCCACCGTGAGGCTGAGTGAGGTTGTAATTAGAAATCATCCACCCCATTGGCTACTTCTCCACCTGCATCTCCTCGGCCTCTGGCCCTGGTGGATGCAGCAGACTCCTTCCTGAAACTCCTCTGTTGATTTTCATGAAGACTTATTCTCCTGATTCTCCTCTGATCTCTCTGCCAATGCCCTCTACCAACACACACACACACACACACACACACACACACACACACACACACACTTACTTCTCTGCTTCCTCCTCTTCTGTTCACCCACGCCTCATACATTCCCACCTCGAGGTTCTGACTTTGGCACAAAATTTCTGTCTTAAGACACTCTCTGCTCCCTCAGTCACACTGCTGCCCTCTTAAAAGAGGCTTTTCTCTCTCTCTTTTTTTTTTTCTTTTTTTTGCAGACGGTGGAGTGCAGTGGCATGATCTCGGCTCACTGCAACCTCCAAAAGGAGGCTTTGCAAATTTCTTCCCAGCCCCATCCTCTTTGCCAAACTCCAGTCTCACATCCCCAACTGGGAGACACCTGGAATTCTCTCTAGCACCTCAAATTTAACATGGCTAAGCTAGATTCATCTTGTCTTCCATGTGCCCTCCACCAGCCATCTGGTCCAATTACTGCTCATGGTACCACTGTTCACTCAGCTCAGCAAGCTTCAGTCACCACAAATGCTCCCTGTCCCTGCTTTCCCCTTACACGTCCTCCAGCCAGTGGGTCACTCTCCAGACTGTTGAGTCTCCTCTGGTCATGTCCTCTGCACCCCAGGATTTTCCTCCACCTCTCTACTCCCCACCCCTGCTTCAGTTGAGACCATCTCATCCCTGCTGAAACCATCACAACTGCTGCCTCCACAGTGGCGCTCCTCCCTCTCGACATGCCTCCCCATTGCCTGTCGGTAAAGTCACAATTCTTCAGCATAGGAGACAAGATCCTGTGCAGTCAGTCTGCAACTGCCCTTTCTAACCCTCTCCCCATAGCTTCCGCAGGAAACCTTCCTCTCCTGGCAGGCTGCTACCATTTGACATGCCTTGAGCATCCAGGGCTCCACACTGTCCTCCAACAGTCTCGGTCTGCATGGAGGTCACAAAAATCATTGGCGTACAGAGGCTGGGTAGGGAAGGGAAGTGAGGGGATGTGAGCTGAGTTGGAGATGCAATCAGGAGTAGGGCAGAGTGTGGAGAATGGGAGTGGCATGCCTCATTTACAAGTGGTGACATTCTTCAATTCCCACCAATCATGCCCATGCAAGAATGAGGGCCCGTCTTAGTTTCTTCGGACTGCTGTGACAGAATACCATAGACTGGGTGGCTTATAAACAATGGAAATTTATTTCTCACAATTCTGGAGGTTGGGAAGTCCAAGATCAAGGTGCTGGCAGATTTGGTTTCTGGTGAGGGCCTGCTTCCTAGATGGCCATCTTCTCACTGTAACCTCAATAGCAAAAAGGACAAGGGTGTCTCCAGAGTCTCTTTTAGAAGGACACTAATCTCATTCATGAGGACTGCACTCCCATGACCCGATCAGCTCCCAAAGATCCTACTTCGTAATACCATCACCTAGGGGGCTACGAGTTCAATGCATGAATTTTGGGGGGAATACAAACATTCAGATTATAACAGGGCCCAATGTTGCCAGATCGATCCTCTAATTTATCCAGAAAAGCCAGAAATCCAAAACCTGAAGGTAAAATCTCTAGATTTTTTAAAATGTCAAATCATTCAGATTTTTGTAAAATTTTGAGCTGGGTCACACAAAACACATCTGCCACCAGGTGCTGCTCATTGACTCCAGTCTTGCGATATCCAGGCTCATTCCACACCCAGCCCTGCTTGGAGAAGCGCCCTCCTACCCCTCCTGTCTCAAGCCTCCCCAGTCTTCAAGGCCCAGGTAAGGTACAACCGAGCTGGTGAAGCCCTCCCTGGCCACCCCAGTCCTCTCCAACTTCCTGTGACCTTTAGCCTTCAACATCATGTACCTAGCACCCCAGCTAGGGTGCTTAGGGAGGCAGCAGAGCACCAAGGTTAGAGGTCAGAAGTGTGGAATTGTAATTAGGCTCCTTGGATTTGAATGTTGGCTTAGCAATTTATTAGCTGTGTGACCCTAGGCAAGTTTTTAACCTTCCCTGTGACCCATTTTCTTTCTCATGGAGTTGTTATAAGGATTAAATGGGATAATCTATGAAAAGCACTTGGGGCCGGGTGTGGTGGCTCACGCCTGTAATCCCAGCACCTTGGGAGGCCGAGATGGGTGGATCACCTGAGGTCAGGAATTCGAGGCCAGCCTGGCCAACATGGTGAAACCCTGTCTCTACTAAAAATACAAAAATTAACCAGGCATAGTGGCATACGCCTGTAATCCCAGCTACTCAGGAGACTGAGGCAGGAGAATCACTGGAACCCGGGAGACAGAAGTTGCAGTGAGCCAAGATCGCACCACTGCACTCCAGCTTGGGCGACAGAATGAGACGCCATGAAAAAAAAAAAAAAAAAAAAAAAAGAAAGAAAGAAAGAAAAGAAAAGAAAAGCATTTGCAACAGCGTGTGGTTTATAATAAACACTCGATAAATGGTACCTGTGATTATCATTGCTGCTGGGGGTTGTTTGCTCACCATTTACATGTTCAGATTTTGCCTATTTGCCTATATGCCCAGAGAGAGCAGGAATCATGTCTTATAGCATCTGCACCCTCTATCCCTGAACCCCTCAATACCTTGTCCAGACACTCAGGAGCACAATCGACACATCAGAAAATGTTGGTTGCAACAGATTGAATTCAATTGACAAACATGTATTGCATACTGATGCTGTACCAGGCACAGTGCTAGACACCAACAGCAAAGCACTGCAGTAGCAACACTGGCATTGGAATCAGGCACCCCAGCCTGCTGCTTCCTAACTATGTGAGTGCCAGCCGACTGCTTCCTACCAGTGGACTTCATGTCAGCATCTGTAGGATGGCAAGACCTCCCTATACCTAGGATTGCTGGGGGCACTCTGGAGAGGTATGGGTATCCTTGTCTCAACTTAGGTAGCTTTTCTAAGATTCGAAGGAAAGCACTCAAGTGTCTGTTTATGGAAGGGAAGCTGGCAGATAGGCCACTTCTCCCAGTATCTTCTGGCTCTGAGCCTGCGGCCCTGAGAGATTTTGCTATAGATTGCCTCACTGCCCTGCAGGTACTGTCTCCAGGCTCCCTCTCAGGGAACACACTCCCGCCAGGGTGTGTGTGTGTGTGTGTGTGTGTGTGTCGTGTGTGTGTGTGTGTGTGTGTGTGTCGTGTGTGTGTGTGTGTGTATGTGTGTGTGTGGCAAACTTGACCACAGGCTGGATAAGACAGAGTAGCTTACAACATAGAATCACCATCAACTTGAAAGCAAGTTTTAGACACCGTTCTTTAAAAAGTTTCCTGAGTGTTTCTCACCATCTAGGTAACCTCTAGCCTGCTTGGCCAGCTCTCTGCTCCCCACTGTTTGCTACCCTATGGCAACTCAAATATACATATGTCTACATCTTCCCTCCCACTTCATTATAGTGAATAATTCGACCTTCTCCAGCCCCTGCCCCCACGCAGCTCCCAGACTGCCTTTCTACCTTTCCAAATTCACTATCATGCTCTACTTAACACTGGACCACTTCCTTTCTCTCTCACACTTTCTCTTTGCCCTAGAGGGGAAGGCAGCAGTATAGAGATGTATCCCCTATCCCCACCCTATGTGAATTTTGTCTCAACCCCTTGGATGCTAGAAGTAACTTTAGTTGTTTGGGTTTAAACTGGTTTTTTTTCTCTTCCATCATATATTCACATGTGTATGCAGCCATGAAGCATCTAGTGCATCCAGTGCAGCACCTGGCCTGTGAGAGGCGACCCTTGTGATTAACCCTCCCCGCATCTTACGCTTCAGGTTCTGAGGCCACAGACTGGAAAAAGACTGATCTCTGTCCCACACCTCACCCCACCCAAGAGCTCACAGTCCAAAGAGGGAGAGGAAGAGCCAGACACCCAAACCTGTGCTGCCAACAGGAGTAGAGAAAGGAGGTGGGAAAGCCATCTAACCTGGGGCTAGTAGGAAATCGCCCAATAGAAAGTGACATTTCAGCTGTGTCTTTAAGGATGAATGAGGGCAACGGGAGTGGCATGCAAAGGACAGAGGTGAGAAGCATCAGATAGTCTACCTTGGCAGAGGAGAGAGTGGATACAGGTGTGGAGTCAGGAGAGGAGCTAGATTGTGGCCCACTGTGACTGGCCTTGAAAGCCAGGCTAAAGAATTGGGACTTAATCCTGTCGGCAATACTGAGCCATCAGCGGTTTTGTAAGTAGGGGAGTAACATGATCAGAGCTGTGTTTAAGGAAGATTAATTAAAAATAATGTATGGTGTGTTTAATTCATAGCTAGCCCTGGGCTTTGGAGAAGACAGGAGATGAAGAAAACAAGGCCCCAATGAGCAGACAATTCACAAAATAATGGCCAATAAACATATGAAAAGATGTTCAACCCCACTAGAACGCAAAGAAATGCAAATTAAAGCAACAATGAGATACCATATTTGGCCTATCAAATTAGCAGGGATTAAAAATGATAACACTTGATGCTACGGAGGGTTTTGTGAGGCGGTCCCTTCCTTGCTCACTGCAGGGAGGGGTGCAGGGGAGGGAGTCGGGCGGCAAATCACTTCGGCCGTTGGAACAGCCGTTTGACAAGAAATAAGAAAAGCTTTTTAAAAGTGCACATCGTGTGACCGAGAAATCCCACTTGTAGGTATTTGTCCTAAAGAAATTGTGAATGTGAGTAAAAATTTATGCCCCAAATGTCCCCCCGCCCTGGGTGTTATTTATAAAAGCAAATAACTGGATCGAATGAGGGAAGTGTTAAAACTGTGTGACCGCGACCTCGGAGACTGGACCTTAACATTTCTCAATCCTCAAAGGCTGGAGGCAGGAGACAAAACCGCTATTTCTTTTTTAAGCTGCCGGTGATGTGTTGCCCGGGTCTCTAAGGGGAGCAGCTAAAATTTGTCCTGGAGGCAGACGGTGCCTTTGTTCCGCTAGGGACCCGCAGGCGAGGCCTCTTGGTCATGCAGATGTACCTCAAGTACCTATTCATTGTCTTGGGGAGGCCCTGACTCCATATGCAGATGCGGTAAGCAGCGATGTTAAGCATTCTGTTTAATAATGTAAAAGGCCTTCTTCATTGTGGGCTGGGCGGCATCTCTGCAGAATCTCTTGTGATGTTAAATGATTTTCAGCTTCCTTTGGCCAGGCTTTGCGACAGCATGGGGGCAGGTGGGGCGGGGGGTGGGGGGTCGATGACAGCCCTGGCATGGGAATAGAAAGGACGGAAGAAAAGAGGCTTGGGTTTGAGGAGAACAGGGTCCCAGCAACGAGGCGGCAGCCTGGATTAAAGACCATGACCGCCAGCAGTGAGCCCTGGGAAAGGGCAGAGACTCAGAGCAAATGAGCCCACTATCAATTGTAATTCCCCATGCCAGTATTACCCCAAGAGAAGTTCTGTACAGGAGAGGATTTTAGGTGGGCCATGGAGGAAAAAGAAATTGAATACTTGCGGCTGGGTGCGGTGGCTCATGCCTGAAATTCCAGCACTTTTGGAGACTGAGGTGGGTGGATCACGAAGTCAAGAGATCGAGACCATCCTGGCCAACATGGTGAAACCCCGTCTCTACTGAAAATACAAAAATTAGCTGGCTGTGGTGGTGCGCGCCTGGATTCCCAGCTACTCAGGAGGCTGAGGAAGGAGAATTGCTTGAACCCGGGAGGCGGAGGCTGCAGTGAGCTGAGATCGTGCCACTGCACTCCAGCCTAGCAACAGAGTGAGACTCCGTCTCAAAAAAAAAAAAAAAAAAGAAAGAAAGAAAAAGAAAAGAAAAGAATACTTGCTTAGGCTGAAACTCAAGCAAAAAGGTGAGGGGAGAGTATTGCTAGAAAAAGACCAATATTAGTGTGCATGCTAGGACAGGTGAAACATGAATATGGCAAGTGGCAAAGGTGGTTCGCAATGAACGGCTATGGGAAACACCACTCTGTGTTACCAACAAGCCATCAGAAAGTCAGTAAGTTATGACTTACCAACTCAGCTATATGTTGGGAAATTAAGACAGAGGCTGTAGTCTACACAGAGACTGCGGGTCTCAGAAATAGCTGCAGCAACACAGAGAGAAAGGAGCGATGAGGGCACCAGAAGGGAAGAGGGAAAATCCCAGAGCATTGGGGGCTGCAGGTGACAAAGGACAAGCAAAACAACAGAATCCCCGGAGTTGGAGCATTGTAAACTCTGGGAGGGCTCTAGCCTTCCTCCGGACACCCAGGTGGGCTCTCGGACTTGGGCCATTTGGATGTTGAGTGCTCATGGGAGGCTGGAGAACTTGGAGATGTTCAGGTCCTAAGTGCATGGCACATCCAGCCAGATGGCTAGGCAGCCTTTTACAATTTTGATTTCAATCATTCCTAATTATGTAGAGGGATGCCAGCGAGATATTGTGAAGTGAAAAAGAACACAAGGTCAAGCACAATGGCTTACACCTGTAATCCCAGAACTTTGGGAAACTGAAGCAAGAGGCTCACTTAGGGCCAGGAGTTTGAGAGCAGCTTGGCCAACATACTGAGGCCCTGTCTCTAAAAAAAAAAAATTTTTTTAACTAGCCCAGCATGGTGTCTTGAGCCTGTAGTACTAGCTACTCAAGGGGCTGAGGCAGGAGGATTGTTTGAGCCCAGGAATTTGAGGCTTCAGTGAGCCTTATTGTACTCCCCAGCCTGGGTGATAGAGCAAGACCCTGTCTCAAATAAATAATTTTTTTTAAAAAAGAAAAGAACACAAAACAATAGTAAGTTATGATTTCAATTATCATTATTATTTTTTAAGACTAGAAGGGAGGCTGGGCACGGTGGCTCACGCCTGTAATCCCAACACTTTGGGAGGCCGAGGTGGGCAGATCACAAGGTCAGGAGTTCGAGACCAGCCTGGCCAACATAGTGAAACCGCGTCTCTACTAAAAATACAAAAATTAGCTGGGCGTGGTGGCGGGTGCCTGTAATCCCAGCTACTTGGGAGGCTGAGGCAGAAGAATCACTGGAACCCAGGAGATGGAGGTTGTGGTGAGCCAAGGTTGTACCACTGCACTCCAGACTGGGCAACAGAGTGAGATTCTGTCTCAAAAAAAAAAAAAAAAAAAAAGACTAGAAGGGACTTCACCAAAACATTATTGGTGAATGTCACCCAGGTGGAAGCCATAAGAGGAGCCATTGTCAGCCAAAGGAGTCCAAGAGACCGCCATATTTGAATCAGGGGTTATTATGGGTTGAATGTTTGTAATCCCCCAAATTCATGTGTTTCAATTTAATCCCCAAGGTGATGGTATTAGGAGGTAGGATCCTTTGGGAGGTGATTAGATCATGCAGGTGCAGCCCTCATGAATGGGATTAGTGCCCCTATAAAACAGACCCCCAAAAGTTCTCAAGCCCTCTTTCCACCATGTCAGGATACAACATGAAGTCAAAGTCAGCAGTCTGCCACCCTGAAGAGGGGCCTCACTAAAACCTGAACACACTGTCACCCTGATCTCAGACTTCCAGCCTCCAGAACTGTGAGAAATAAATTTCTCTTGTTTCTAAGCCACCCAATCTATGGTACTTTGTTATAGCAGCCCAAACTGACAAAGACAGGCATCAGAAAAGTAGACGTTTGCAAGGCACCTTCATTCACTGCCACTCCAGAAACAGGAAGTTGTATGGCAAAGGCCCAGGATGTGAGGAGTCTAATGTGCTGGTCACAGGTGTCACTTGTGATCAGATCCATATGACTTATCAGAGCCCTCTGGCCACTGAGCGGAGGATGCATTACAGCGAGTTAGAAGATCAGAGAGCAGCTGGAAGTTGATTACAGTCATCTAAGAGAGAGGTGACAAGGATCTGTACTCCTTCTGAGGCAGCGGGGAAAGAAAGAGGCAGAGGATTCAAGACATACTGAGGTGGTGGAATCTAAGAAATTTGGTGACAAATTGGATGTAGATGAAAAAGAGGGTGATAAATTGGATATAGATGAAAAAGGGGATCTTCCAGGTATCCGGGAGGGCTTGCACCCATGGGTGGAACAGGTGGACTAGAGAATGAGGAGGCCTAGCTCTAGGGACAGCTGTCATAGGGCCAGCACTGTCACCTCTCCATGCCTCTGCTTTCCTGTGCCATTTATTCTCCAAGGGGGCTGATCCCAGGTGTGAGGCCGTGAGGGATGGGGGGCAGCAAGGAAGGGCAGGGGAGCACCAGATGACTACTGACAGCAGGCCACAGCTGAAAAGGCCCTTGGGGACCTTCCAGTCCAACCTCTTCATGGGACAAGTAAGGGAACAGAGGCCCTCATTCTTACAAGTTTGGTAGCAGCAAGGAAGTATAGCTTTTCCCAACACCACAGATTAGGACAGTCTCAGGGAAGAACACTGATAGGCTGGCTTAGGCCACATGCTCACCCTTGTGGCCAAGCAGGCTGGATTTTTTACCCTGTAGGGGCTAAGGGAAAACTTCCCCTTCACCCTCTGAAGGTTTGCTGAAACATCAACTCACAAAAGGCAGGCTAACTGGCGGGGGAAAGGCATACAATTTATTCGCGTGTACATGTGTAGACAGGGAGCATCACAGAGTGATTACCCAAGCCCACAATGGAGTGCAGAAGCTTATATACTATCTTGAGGTTACAGAAAGAATGGGAGCTCCCTTGAGGCATGGCCAAAAACAGGTCATGGTGGTAAATCAGGTTATGGTGGCAGGACAGGTTATAGGAGGGGAAGAAGAGGAGGCCTGAGGAGCAAAGGTGGTCTCCTTAGGTAGATGAACCCTCACAGGTAGCAGCCCTCAGAGAGAATAGACGGTGAATGTTTCTTTCAGATCTTTAAGGTGTGAGACTCTCGGTTCATCTTTCCCAGATCCTGACAAGGGAAGGCCTGGCTGCAACAATGCAGGTTCTGCATAGATGCAAATCGTCCCCACAAAAGACAGCTTTGCAGTGACACTTCTGTTTGCTGAGCTCCTGACAGCCTTCTCAAAATATGTCAAATATATTTGGGGGTAAAATATTTTCATCTCCTTTAACCCAAAGAAAAAGGAAAATGAATCCCAAAAGGATCAAGACAATCATTATCACAGATTCTCTGGACTCTTAAAAATTAGAGTGAAGTTGGCCAGCCGCGGTGGCTCACGCCTGTAATCCCAGCACTTTGGGAGGCCGAGGCGGGTGGATCACGAGGTCAGGAGATCGAGACCATCCTGGCTAACACGGTGAAACCCCGTCTCTATTAAAAAATGCAAAAAATCAGCCGGGCGTGGCGGCGGGCACCTGTAGTCCCAGCTACTCAGGAGGCTGAGGCAGGAGAATGGCGTGAACCCGGGAGGCGGAGCTTGCAGTGAGCCGAGATCGAGCCACTGCACTCCAGCCTGGGAGACTGAGCGAGACTCCGTCTCAAACTCCATCACAAAAAAAAAAAAATTAGAGCAAAGGTTAACTCTAAATGTGGGCTTTAACCAATGCAACTTCACTGGTGTGTGTTCACAGAGAAAGAAGGTCATCCCATCCGAAAATGAAGTTAAAATATCATGAAGTCCTTTCTCCTGCATCCAAACTGCCAGTCTATCACCTCTTCCACAACTCAGGAAATGATTAAGAGTGTGGGCTTTTTGAATTTGAATCTTAGTTCTGCCACTTACTAGCTTTGTGACCTGAATGAGTCATTTTACCTTTGGACTTCAGTTTCCCTAGAAAACTTCATAGGCTTGTTGTTTAGATTGAATGAGTTAATATTTGGAAGGTGCTTAGAACAGGGTCTAACATATAGTAAGTGCTATGCAAATGCTGTCAAAGGTATCATTCCTCACTTAAAACCCCATGCTACTTCCTCTTCATCCCAAGCTAACCTCCTCCATGAAGTCTTCCCTGCCTGTCCCTCCCTCAACTCCCAAGAGGCTGTGCTGTACTGTAGTTTACCTTCCTCTACACAGAAGTCTCCCAGCAGGAGGTCAGGGACTCTGTCAGAGCTCTTGCTTGGCTCCCAGCATACAGCACAGCACCTGCACAAAAGCAGGGCCTTGGGAAATGGTGAATGCATAGATGTTTTACGTTTGAAGAGTTCCTTGCACTTTACAAAGCGCTTTTCACTTCTGTTGTCTCACTTAAACCACACTCTAGACTTGTAGAATGGGTAATATTGCCTTCATTTTATAGATGAGGAAGCTAAGGTTTTGAAAAGTCAGGGGGCGCAGCTAGCATATGGCAGGGCTGGGGTGCAAGCTCGGAGCCTCTGCTGTCAAAGCAAGTGGGAAGATAGCCCTGGGTGAAGGGCTAGTGGAACCCAATTCCTATTCTGGTTTTTGCAGCTGGACTCGCTGTATGATTTCAGATACATTCCTTTCCCTCTCCGGGCCTCTGTTCCCTTACTTGTCCCATGAAGAGGTTGGACTGGAAGGTCCCCAAGGGCCCTTTCAACTGTGGCCTGCTGTCAGTAGTCATCTGGTGCTCCCTTGCCCTCCCTTGCTGCCCCCCATCCCTCACTGCCTCACACCTGGGATCAGCCCCCTAGGAGAACAAATTACACGGGGGAGCAGAGGCATGGAGAGGTGGCAGTGCTGGCTGGGCCCCAGTGGAGGCTAAACTGTTAGAGGACTTATTAGATGGTAATGAACTGCAATTGAGCATATTGATTACCTCTCAAATCATTTCCTCCTAATTCAGTTCTCCAGGGTCAACAGGCCCCTGGCTTCTCTGGGCTTTCCACCCACCCTCTAACTAAACAGTCAAGGGCTTCATCTGAGGGCTGCCAAGCCCAAGGGGAGCAGGGTGGGAGGAGGGAAAATGCTAAGGTATAAGCCCCCATATCTGTCTTACTGCCCCTTCAGCTTGCACTTGTATAGTCAGGGCCAGCCTCACAGATACGCCACCAGTGCAATCCACAGGGTCCCACACTTGCTTTAAAGCTCTGCTGTTCTCACTTTGAAATTCCTTTTTTTTTTTTTTTTTTTTTTTTTTTTTTGAGACAGGGTCTCACTCTGTCGCCCAAGCTTGAGCAGCGTGATTTCGTCTCACTGCAGCCTCGATCTCCTGGGCTCAGGTGATCCTCACACCTCAGCTACCTGAGCAGCCGGGACTACAGGCATGTGCCACCATGCCCAGGTAACTTTTATATTTTTTGTAGAGATGGGGTTTTGCTATGTTGCTCAGGCTGGTCTCAAATTCCTGGGCTCAAGCAATCCACCTGCCTCAGCTCCCAAAGTACTGGGATTACAGGTTAAGCCACTGCACCTGGCTGAAATTCTTAGCAATTTTTTTTTTTTTTTTTTTTTTGAGATGGGGTCTCACTCTGTTGCCCAGACTGGAGTGCAGTGGCGTGATCTTGGCTCAGTGCAACCTCCACCTCCCGGGTTCAAGCAATTCTCCTGCCTCAGCCTCCTGAGCAGCTGGGACTACAGGCACACCACCACGCCCAGCTAATTTTTTTGTATTTTTAGTAGAGACGGGGTTTCACCATGTTGGCCAGGACGGTCTCGATTTCCTGACCTTGTGATCCACCTGCCTTGGCCTCCAAAGTGCTGGGATTACAGGCGTGAGCCACTGTGCCCAGCTCTATCTCTATTTTTTTTTTTTTTTTTTTTTAAATCAAGAGGCCTTGCATTCTCATTTTGCACTGGGCCCTGCAAAGTATGTAGCAGATAGGTAGTCACAGGCTAGACTGTGGTCTATGTGAGTGGCACCCACTAGAGTGTTCAAAATGGTAGCTCTGGCTGGGAGGGCCTCTCGAGCCCATAGAGTTTAGTCCCCTAGATTGATACTCAAGATGGGAATATACTTGCCCAAGGCCACACAGTCCAGCCAGTCAGTGGCAGTGTGAAGAGTAGAACCTAGACTGCCTTTCCTTTTCCTCCAGATATTAGAACCCTCCAAGCTTCTCTAGAAAAAGCCCTTGGTCTAGATCACTCCTGTCACCCTTTTAAAAAATTTTTTATTTCCATAGGTTTTTTGGGAACAGGTGGTATTTGGTTACATGAGTAAATTCTTTAGTGGTGATTTGTGAGATTTTGGTGCATCTATCTCCTAAGCAGTATACACTGAACCCAATTTGTAGTCCTTCATCCCTCACCTCCTCCCCACCCTTTTCCATGAGTTCCCAAAGTTCATTGTTGCCATTCTTATGCCTTTGCATCTGCATAACTTAGCTCCCACTTATGAGTGAGAACATACGATATTTGGTTTTCTATTTCTGAGTTACTTCACTTAGGATAATAGTCTCCAATCCCATCTAGGTTGCTATGAATGCGATTAATTCATTCCTTTTTATGGCCGAGTAGTATTCCATCATATATATATATATATCACAGTTTCTTTATCCATGCGTCGCTTGCTTGATGGGCATTTGGGTTGGTTCCACATTTTTGCAATGGCAAATGTGTCACTTTTTTTTTTTTTTTGAGACAGAGTCTCACTCTGTCACCCAGGCTGGAGTGCAGTGATGTGTAATCTTGGCTCACTGCAACCGCCACCTCCCGGGTTCAAGCAATTCCCTGCCTCAGCCTCCCAAGTAGCTGGGATTACAGGCGCCTGCCATCACGCCTGGCTAATTTTTCTGTTTTTAGTAGAGACGGGGTTTCACCATCTTAGCCAGGCTGGTCTTGAACTCCTGACCTAGTGATCCACCCACCTTGGCCTCCCGAAGTGCTGGGATTACAGGTGTGAGCCACCGCGCCCAGCCATGTCACCCTTTTTTGACAATTGATCTTCTAAGTGCTCAGAGCTGGAGATCATCAAGGAGCTTCAGCCCCCGCCACAACTCTCACTGGATGCAACGGGCTCTGGTTTTCCTCCCAAGTCATTGCTCCCCTGTAGTGTCAGAGCTCATTGCCTCACATGGCAGACCATTCCATTGTGAGACACCTGTGACACTTTTAGGGAAGCTCTTTAAGAAAATTGTGTGAGTTTCCCTCCTTATAATAATCACCCTTTGGCCCTAGTTATTTTCTTGAGGAACACCTAGAATTAAGTTGGCACCTTCTCCTCTCAAGACTCTCAGGTTGTAGGCCAGCAGAACAGCTTTTTTGTAGGTGGGAAAATGGTGGAGTTGATCTGTCCACCTTTAGTCCTATTAGCCCAAGGAATCAGGGTCTCCAATAAGGAGGCAGAGGAAGGGCATGACAAATGAGCACACTTGGCTTGCTGTGCTCCCAGGTGGGAGAGCATCCAAGGGTGTGGGCAGCCTCTGGCTGGGAGGTCAGTACCCTTAGAACATGAGAGCAAGGTAAGCTCTGGGGGGTGCAAGGCTTCCCTGTTCTTTTGATTCTCTGCTAAATTTGCCAGGGCTTGTTACAGAATTGAGTCCACAGGAGGAATGCTGATCGTGCACGTGAATGCCCTGTAGACCTCAGAATTGTTCTTAAAGAGAGGATGTATTTCAGTTCCCTCTCTCTCCTGACTGAGGAAGAGCCTATGGGTTAGAGTCACAAAAGGAGGTCTGTGGGTTAGACACCTGGAAGGACTGCCTGACTCCGAAGCCTGGGATGCATCTGAATGAGTACCCATAGAATGCTCTCTGGCCCTGGTATGTTCAACCTCGGCTGCACATGTGAATCAGAGGGGAGCTGTTTCAAAGTACCTGTACTCAGGCCCCATTCCCAGAGACTTGCATTTTTTCAGGCAGGGATATGGCCCAGGTATCAGCATTTTCAAATGGATCCCCAAGGGATTCTAATGTGCAGCTGAGGCTAAAACCTAGTCATCTAGAGCAGGGCTTCTCCAACTTTAACGTAAAGGGAAATCATCTGGGGATTTTGTTTGAATGAGGATTTCGATTCAGTAGGTATGGGCCTGAGATTCTGCACTCCTAACAAGCCACCAGGAAATGTCCATGTTGCCAGTCCTGGACAGCACTCTGAGACATCTTTAAGCCAAGGATGCCTTGAGCCCTCTTAAGTCTGGGACTGGACAGATGGAGTAGGCCCTGAAAGCTCAAAGATGGACTTGATGCCCTTCAAGGACACGGTATGGACAGCCCAGGCCCGGCTCCTCTAGAAAAGCCTCAGGTTTGGTCCTGAGGCAGCAGTACTGGCCGAGTAAGAGGGTTCCCATGGTCAGCGCAGGAAACTCTATGAGCCAGTTTTTGGAGCTCAGAATTTGCAGTTACAAGGTGAATCTCACAGCTCCCAGCATCCTCATTCACTAAGCTCAAGAGCCTGGGCATGTGTTGGTCCGCACTTCCTGCCAAGGTCAACAGCACTGGAATCCCCAAACTCTCCACTGCCCTTAAGGGTGATGCACCCTCAGCCTCCCTCAAACCCCCAAACCAGCCGCTAAGTTGAGCCTCAAATGGTGATGGGTGGCAGAGGGCCCAGATGTACCCTGCTTTGCTCCCTTGGGCTGTCACTGTTCCCAGGGGCCCAATTAAGCCAGCGCTTTGTCCCTGGGCAGTGGAGGCAGGCATCCCTGGCACTCTTCCGCTCCACACTCCATCTCTTCATCAGCTGTCACCAGACAGCCCACATAATGTTGGGATTTCATGCTCAATATTCTTGATGAAAGTGGAACATCAAAACCTCAGCGGGGTGGACACATGGAGACTAAGTGAGCCTCTTGCCAAAGGAGCTATCTTCTCAGCACAAGAAATCAACAAAGCTCCTTTTCCAAAGCTGTCTTGTATTATTATTGTCATTATTATTGTTGTTGTTATTTGCTTCCCTTGCATCTAAGTAGGAATAATAAGTTATGCCTTGCTTTTACACACACACACACACACACACACACACAATCTATATATCTATTCTCTCTCGTATGCTTGCTGATAGCAATCTCTGCCTCCTGTTATAATAAATATTGATTGGCACTGTTAGGAAATGCCAGGGCTTTAATCTCCTGGCTGCCTGCTCCCTGGCTCAGCGACATGGGTGTTAGGGAGGACGACTGTATTATCAGCTCACACACCTGTTTTGCCACTCGCCTCTCTCCTGCAGCAAAACTTGGGCTATTAATGCCATGGGGAATTGGCTTTCCTGTGATGTCGCTTTGTCTCTTCCCTGTTCTCTTGTTCTTGTGGCTCCAGGGAAAAGCACTTTTCTGGTCTGCCAGCCTTGGGCTGTCACTACCCACACAGCCCCCTAGGGCCCAGGCGTAGAGAAGGAGTGCACATAGTCAGTCATTTATTTGTTCTTCACTCATTTAGTTGTTCTGTCATTGAGCATTTGTCAAGCACTGACTTTGGGATGGGCTCAAGGCTGAATCCCATGGAAGCAGTGCTCCATGAAACATAGTCCCTGCCCTCCCAGAGCTCCCAGATGGTAGGAAAATGATCCTATTACATACGATGTGGTCAGCATGAGAGCAGAAGGCAGACTAGCCATGTGAGTGGCACCATAGAGGAAAGGGAGATGCTGGCTTCCTGGAGGAGGTGACCATGAGCCTAAATCAAATACCAGTAGGATGGGAAATGTCAGCATATCCCAGCTGAGAGTTCCTTCAAGACCAAGCAATTTGAGGTTCTCAGGAAATGGTGGCCCTGAGAGGGGAAGAGATGTGCTGAGAGCACTGTTCATTTCTAGTTTGAAACCCCACCCTGCCACTGACCCACTGTGTGACCTGGCACAGGTCACAGCCCCTCTCTGGCCTCAATCTGTCCTAAAATGAAACATGAGCTTCACCTCTTCTCAGAATGGGAGGTGCCCACATCCCTCCACCAGGGGCAGCTCCTCTTAGAGGCAGGAACCACCACAGTGTGAGGTTGTTCCCTGGGTGGAGTGTGCCTGTGACAATAACTCTGTCTTGACGCAGAGGTGAGCAGATCCTCATGCTCAGAGAACCATGACACTGACAGGAAGAAAGGAGTGGGAAGACAAGCAACGCTGGCTTCCAAAGAGCCTGCCACAGGGAGCCAGCACAGGGCCCTTGTCAGAAGTGGAAGAAGAGAAGAATGAACATTTATTGCACAAGGCAAAATGGGAGGCACTTTAACATATATGATGACATTAAATCCCTAACACAAGCCTGTGAAGTAGGGATGATCACACCCACCTCACCAATAAGGAACTTGAGGGGGTGGCAAGGTTTACAGAGATACTCTGCTGTGCAGTGGCTAAGAGCTTGGGCTCTGGCTCAGACCACCAGATTTGGAACCTGACTCTACCTCTTTGTAGCTAGGGGACCTTGAACAAGTCACTTAACTCCCAGTTTTCTCAGCTCTAAATTGGAGATAATAATCACACCAATTAAATAGATTAAATGAGAATTATCTATATATAGAAACAACTTGGCTGGCGTATAGCAAGTGCTCAAAGGTCATTGCTACTAGTGGCTGAGGTTATGGAATCACTGTATTGCAGGGCTACAATTTGAACTTGAGGCTGGCTCTGAAGCCAACACTCTTTGCAATGCTCTGTACCCTCTAGCTTGCCACCTGCTCACCAGCACTGCCGCTCAAGCCTTTCTTTTGAGCTAGGCTGAACAGAGTAGTACTTGGGGCACTCCCTCCTGCTTGGTGGACTTACTGAAGCTAGGTGCTAGATTTCAGAGCAGAGCACTAAATGTAACGGAGGAGAGAGCACAGCACTATAGGAGTCCAGCTGATGATCAGCACTTCTGAGAGGAGAAGAGGAGCTGTCACAGAGACTGCTCTAATAGTTATTCAATACCTACTCTTCCCTTCTCCCTGAGTAACAAAACTCCAGTTTTACCCACGACGGCAATGCCTAGCTGAAACAGTATATTTCCTAGCCTCTCTTACAACTAGATGTGACCATGTGACTACATTCTGAGCAATAAAATGTAAAAGCAAATGTCACATGGGACTTCTGGAGCTGTTGCCTCAGAGGAAATTGACAGTTAGGATATGTGTCCTTTCCCTTTTCTGTTGCCTGGAATGGTGACGTGATGACTGGAGCTCCAGCAGCCATCTTGAATCCTGACAAGACCTTGAAAATGAAGCTGGTACTAGGATGTCAGAGCAGAGAGATGGAGGATGTGAGATCTTGATGACTCCATAGTGCCACTGTGCCATCTCTGAGCTGCCTATCTCCAGGCGTCTGGTATCTGAGACTATAAACCCTTACGTGTCTAAGCTAGACTTTTTTGGGTTCAGTTTCTTGCACTGAGTGCAATTCCTGAGTGATTCGGAAAAGAACTCCACAGGAAAGAAATAATTTGCATGGGCTCTAGGAATAAGTAATTCCGGACAGAGGAAACAGCCAGTTCAAGGCACAAATGGAGGTTTGAAATGTGTGACACATGATAGATTTGGCAGGGGTAACCAAGAAGTCAGACATACAGTAGACACCTTGCATCCCAGTCAAACAGGACTCCTGGCTCATACACCATGCACTCACTCGCTCCACAGTGTGGTCCCCTGAACTCTTCTTTAATAACTCTGGGGACCAGCAGCTTCAGTTGTAATTGTTCATGACCTGTTTATTTTGTCCTTACATCAAATCAAAAGTAATGCAATTTTCAGGTAGTCAGGTGCTATGATCTCCATTTTGCAGATAAGAAAACCAAGGCTTGTGGAGGTTTACCAGCCTATCCTAGGTTACACAGCTAGTAATGGCAGAGCTGGAATTTAAATCCTGGTTGGCCTGAGTCCATTGCCCTCTTTCTACCACTGGTTCTCAAACTCTAGATGCATCAGAATCATTAAGAAGGCTCATTAAAGCACAGATTGCTAGGTCCTACCCCAGAGTCTCTGATTCAGTGGGTCTGTGATGGAGGAGCCAAGAGCTTCCATTTCCAGTAAGGTGCACAGCAGGGGAGGTTGGGGAGGGAGTGATGCTACTGATGTGTAGACCTACTTGGAAAACCACTGAATTGGAGCATTCGCCAGGGACTGGGTCTCCTCATAGCAGGTGTGACAGTGTGGAGGCACTGTGACTTAGCAAAGTGGTGCTTCATCTGGAGTTCTTGAATTTATGACCCTTTTCATCTACTGTCAGCCAGGCCAGGATGGGTGACACCTGAGCCAAGCCTGGGCTTGGCAGGAATGCTGAGAATTCCAAACTAGCAAGCTGCCGGCAGGTTCCAGCTAAAATGCAGACAGGCACCACCCTTAGTCCCTGGGTTAGATTTCTTTGACTCCCTGGCCCTCAGCCTCCAGAAGGGTTAATGCTGACCCACTGGAACAGAGAGACAGAATGAAGAACTTTTTGTAGGCCAAGAACCAATCTGAATCTCACTGAAAACCTCCAACCAGACCTGAGAGATTCCATAAGCCCCCAAGAGGTTGCTCGAACAGGAGACTACCGTGTAAGTACTTTCCTACACATTCATGCAGAGGTTTTAAAAAGATTGTGTCTTAATAGTTGTGCCCTGTTGGCACATCAGTTTCAGGCTATGAATTCCTAGAGAGCAGGAAATTGATTTGCAGGGATGAGAAATTAAAATTCACAATGACGGAGATAACGGTGATGACGATTATAGTGTTAGGATTGATGTTGGTGGCCACAGTGTAAAGAGGAGAGGGAAGTAGTGGTGGTGGTAGGGAGGTGGAAATGAAGGTGAGGGAGGTAGACAGATGTGAGGTTGATGAAGATGTAAGTGGTGAGTGAGGGTGATGAAGGTAGTGAACTGAGTTGTCCATACCCCTCTGAAGACACTTTCCCTCTTATCTCTGTATGTGTCTGTTTCCCCTTCTAGAACCTCCTCTGGGGCAGGGCCTGTGCCTTGTTCACCTTTGTGTCCTAGCACCTAGCCTGGTGCACTGCACATCGTCAATATCAACAAGTGCTTGCTGATGAATGGAGTGCGAAATGGCGTGGGGCAGGAGAGATGGCAAGGCTGGCCAGCCATGATGACCTAGAAGAAGCGGCCACGTTGGAACACTCCCTTGAGGGAGCAGAGGCTCCACAGAATGATGCCCGTGCCCCTGGAGCTCAGAGACAGAACTGTCCCCATGAGGCACAACAATGGTGCTCCCTGCAAGTGGTGGCTGTGAAATGAGTACAGGGGGCCCTAGAGGCTGGTCTGTCTAGTCCAGCTGGGCTCAGTGGGCCCCAACCAGGCAGCAGCAGCAGCAAGTTTGGGGATTTGTTGATTTGCTCAGCCTGCCTGCTGGGTGCAGACTGTTTTTCCATAATCATCTTTTATCTGGCTGAACAATAGAGGTGAAGGGGCAGCCAGGCAGGTGGGACATAGCTTGACAGGACCCAGGAAGAGAAGGGGAGGCTCCCACACTGCTTCTAGCCAGCTGCCCCACTGCAGGCCTCCCTTCCCAACTCGGGTCCACTACCGTGGACCCCCAAAGGCTGCTGATGATTCTCATCAGGCCTGGGATAGGCCCAGCCTGGGACCCCGCCCCCGACCGGGGCTGACTTTCATACCTCCCCACATACCTCTTTCGCTCAGAAGCTTCGAGGCTTTTGATAAATGTTGGCGTGGTTCAGCGCCTGAGGAAGGCAGGCTGCTCCTGGGAGGAGCCTGTCGACATTCGACACTGGGAGAAGGATGGCCCCACATGGGAGCAGGGTGGGGGTGGGGGCTGCAGCCCAATTCCCCACAGAACAAAAAGAGATTTCTCTCTCCCTTGCACCAGCTGCTGAGTCCCAGCCCTGGCTTGATCATTTTTCAAACTGCAGTAAATTAACATTTTCTGGAGCAGGAAAACCACACGGAGAGGCCTAAATACCAAATTTGGGGATGGCCTCAAGCCCCTTTCGGCCTTCTTCCCCTCCCCCCATTCTTACTGGGGACTGGGGAGGACAGAGCCCCAAAGGAACAGCTTCTTCCATTTCACTCACACCTTTCCCAGGACTGGCTGAGGGACCCTCCCCCGCTCCCTGCACACAACCCTGCCTGTCACCTCCTCTTTGCTGACATTCCCTCCTCCATCTCTCCCACCCCATAGAATGTAGTGCAAGCACGTTTATTCCCACTTTGCAGAGGCGAGCTGGAGGACCTGGGAAAGAGTCGGGGAGAAAGGGTCCAGTGAGAGTGCAGGGAGGGGGCCTGACGTTGGGCCCCTGAGGCACAAGTTGGAAGTCCTAATACCCCTGGTTTCCCGAACTTGAAATTGACTTATTTCCACTGAGTTGTGAAACATACAGTTTAGATAGGACAAGGAAGCCCCCATGCTCTCTGGATCATCTTCCTGTCTCTGCAGGGTGGGAGCTCCCCTATTCCAAGCCTCCAAGGGAAGACATTCCGGAAATAAAGTCTGCTGTGGGTATCTCTGCTTTCGTATCTCCTTGTGGAGATACAGAAGTGTTCATTTATTCCGAGCAAGGCAGTTGCCCTTTGCTGTGTGCTTAGTATGTGTCAAGTAGCACGCTGAGTACTTTCCAGGCATCATGTCACTGAAATCTCAGAGAACACCTCCAGGGAAGGGAAACAGAGGCAGACACTGAGGCTCAGAGAAGTGAAATGACTTTCCCAAGGTCCCACGTCAGAGGCAGCATTGCTGTCCAGGTCTATTGGACGTCAGAGCACTGCTCTCTTCTCCCACCACTGCCCCGTCACCCTTCCCACTCCTCTGTTCAGTGGGCCCAGCTGCCCATGGCGACCTTCCCCTGTTCCCTCTGTCTCTTCTGACTCAGGACTGCCCACACAGGCTTGAACCAGCTGCACTGTCCTGTCACCAGCTGGGGCCTCAGCTCTAGCAGTGGGGAGCCAGGATCTTGGCCTCAGAATGGAATGGTGGGGGGGCTGGCCACAGCTGGAAGCAGCTGGAAGGCAGGCCTTGTGGAAGGAAGTGCAATGGCACACACACACAGAGATACACGCACAGAGAGATACACAGAGACACACACACACAGACACACACACACTGGGGTTGGGTGGGTGCTCAGGGGAACCATTCCATTTGCCTTTCCAGAGAGCAGAAGGAATAAAAGGAGTCAGGCTGTGGCCTGAACCCTTGTGTAGCTCAAGCCCCAGGGCGCTTGGCTCTCTCAACATCAGAGGGCTATGAAGTACCTCAAAATCTGGCACCCATCTACCTTTTGGAACTTATTTCCTGCCCCTTCTCTTTATACTCTCTGGTTCAACCAAACTCAACATTCCTCCTCCGTGCCTTCCCTCATGCTGTTCCTGCTGCCTGGATACCTGCCCTCCTCACTTCCCTGTACGCAAATTCTATCCATCAGCTAGGGCCCTAGGGCCCCGGTCAACTGCCACTTCCTGCAGGAGGCCTTCTTGTCCTCCTCACCTTGATACCTCCCTCTTCTCTGCCCCAACCTGAAAGAAATTCTTCCCTCCTCAGCACTTCCTCTCTTAAGGCACTAGCTACTTTCTCCCTAGAATCTGAATCATCTGAATTTGCATCTTAGACTTCTTCTAGACCAGGAGTTCTCTGAGGGAGGAGCTTGGTCAGATTCATCTCTGTATTTTCTAGTACTTTGCTTGAAATTCCTCTGAAATGTATTGGGTGTCTACTTCATACCTCACACAGGAGGGTGGCATAGTGTAGTGGGAAAAACAAGGCTTTGGAGTCAGAGGCACCTAGGGTTAAATCCCTGCCCTGCTTCTTTCCAGCTAGTGCCCTTGAACCAGTTACCTTCCCACTGAGGCTTGATTTTCCTAACCTCTTGTAGGATAAAAATAATAATTGCTGGCTGGGCAAGGTGGATCACGCCTGTAATCCAAGCACTTTGGGAGGCTGAGGCGGGCAGATCACGAAGTCAAGAGATCAAGACCATCCTGGCCAACATGCTGAAACCCCATCTCTACTAAAAATACAAAAATTAGCTGGCCATGGTGGTGCGCGCCTGTAGCCCCAGCTACTCAGAAGGCTGAGGCAGGAGAAATGCTTGAACCCAGGAGGCGGAGGTTGCAGTGAGCCGAGATTGCGCCACTGTACTCCAGCCTGGTGACAGAGTGAGACTCCGTCTCAAAAAAAAAAAAAAAAAAAAAAAAAAAAATTGCTACCACCCAGGGTTATGGTCAATATTAAATGTAGAACTAAAAAATAAAGCACCTCCTAAAATATATGGCACATTTTTGTGTTCAATAGCTTATTTGCTCGATACTTCTCCCTTTAACAGGGTGTGAGAAATGAATGAATGAATGAATGAATGAATGAATGAATGAATGAGGAGATTCATTAATGTTGTGCCATTCAGCCGGCTGTAACCTGAGGTGCTGGGCCACCTCTGGCCTGGCTGTCCTCTCCTCCAGGCAGACCCACTCAACAGCCCACATCCCTCCATTCTGTTCCCAGCCGCCCCAGGCCCACAGTTTACACGCTAAAATTCCCAGAAGCCGAGACTTCCAAACAAACCCCCCAAGTTTGGATTTATCAGCCATGCTATTAAAACAGTAATTTTCAGCTGCCTAATGTTTCCAACTTCTGCTCTAATCCAGCGGGTAAATATTTACGGAGCCTGACACCACTCCTAGGCCACTTGCTCTGCTGCCAAACATTCATTTCCCTTGTAGCTCCACTGGTTTGATATTTTTAGGAGCGGGGGAGGATGGAGGGACGTGTGTGTGTGTATGTGTGTCTGTGTGTGTGTGTGTGCGTGCATGCATGCCTGCATGTGTGTGTAAGGGGTGGGAGAGAGGCTGTCTTTCTCATGGTGAATTCCTGGATGGGGAGAGACACAGGGTAACATAGGCCTTTATACTTCCTTCTCCCTGATCTCCCCTACTAGGGGCAGAGGGGCATGGGCTTGGTACAGTGTGTACAGATCCTCAGGCATCCCCTTCCTCAGCCTCCCTCAACCCTTCCACCTTCCCACTACACACACAGTCACACATGCACACACACAGCTAGCCAGCACAAGTCTCCATACAGGCTAACCATAGAGACAGCAAAGAAGCCTCGGGGAGCGCGTGCAGGCACTGGAGGCCTACAGACTTAGGCGCCTGCCTCAATTCTGCCATTTGCTAGGTGGGTGGCCCTGACCATGTCCCTCCCCAGCTATGAGTCTGTTTCCTCATCTGTGAAATGCAGGTAAGAATGCCCAGCCCCATGGTGAGATAAGTTGGCGAGCACCAAGCACAGTTGTGCTAGGTGCCCTGTAAAAAGTGCTCCCCTCTTGCCTCCTTCCCATTTCGAAAGAAGATAGGAAGCATGCCCTCCAACCCATTGATGCCCCAGTCCTGCTGGAGTGCTGATCACCTATCAGAACTTCCATGCCCTTGCCTGTGCTCTTTCTTCCGTCGGAAATATTCCCTGAGCCCCAGGAAAGTTCTCAGCATCTTTTCTTAAGACTCAGAACTCATGGCCCTAAGAGAATCTCACTCTGTCTCTCTCTCTCTCTCTCTGTCTGTCTTTCTCTCTCATTAAGCATTCTTAGTGAATGAAGCCTGAGTCATATTCATCTCCACGGCCTCAGCATCTAGCACAGAACTAGACAAGGTGCTCGAAGAATATTTGTTGTGCATGTGCATATATGTTTAATATTTATGGATTGGTTGGAAGAGGAGAAGGAGCAAAGGATGGCTTTTAGCTTGAGCTATCTGAGACACTTTGTCCCCCTCACAGGGAGAACAAAAGGAAGAGAGAATGAGACCAACATTTATGGAATGCTCCATGCAGACAGGGATCCTGTCTGTCTTGTTCCTGTTGCAACCCCAGCATTTAGAATGGTCTCATGACATTTAATGAGCTCCACTCTGTGCCAAGCAGTAAATACTTTACATGGACTAACTTACCTAATCCTTATAACAGCCCTATGAGGTAGGTGCCCTATTGTGGAGATAAGGTCACTGGAGCACAGAGAGGTTAAGTCATTCAACCA
Organism: Papio anubis; assembly: GCF_008728515.1. Taxonomy (NCBI): domain Eukaryota; kingdom Metazoa; phylum Chordata; class Mammalia; order Primates; family Cercopithecidae; genus Papio; species Papio anubis. The sequence continues at coordinate 82,486,024 of NC_044996.1, read as the reverse complement.
GGTTCACACAGATAAGAAAAGGCAGAACTGGATTTTGAACTCGAGGAGTCTGGCTTCAGAGCCTGCACTGTTACTACACTATCCTACCTCCCTTCGTAGATACTCAAGGAACATTTGTTGAATGAATACATGAATGAATGTTTACCATGTGAATGGCTGTGCATGGCACAGTTATATATATTATTTTATTGACTCCTCACAGCAGCCTTTCCTTGCAGGGTAGGTGCAATCATCTCCATTGTTCAGATGAAGAAACTGAGGCTCAGAGATGTAAGGTAGCTTGTCCCAGGTCACACAGCTAGGAAGCAGCCAGGCCAACTTGCCTCTGGTGTCCTGTCTGGCTGGAAGCTGAAAGGAGAAATCCAAAGGGTGCTTTATTCTCATCCCTTGGTGCACAGAAGGGAGCAGGACTTCTGAATACAGAGGTTTCAGCAGCCCAAGAGGCCAAGCTGGAAATGATCATAGATATCATCCATCCCACCCCTTCAGATTGAAAATGAGGAGCTGCGCCCAGAGAGATTAGTGGTTTGCCCAAGGCCATATAGCAACTAAGCCAGTATACCTGAGCCTGCAAAGTGCCCCTGCTCTCCTCATCTCTCTCAGATCTCCCCAGGCCACCCAGCTGGCCCAGCCATGAATGTATATCCCCACGGGATTGGCTTCTGCTAGCTGGAAACTGAGAGGGGTGTAATGAGGAGGAAAGAGTCCAGCAGGGAGAAAATGGGTTGCTTCGGGGAAGAATTCCAAACAGATTGAGCTACAATGGAGCCCCTGTTATTAGTAATTGTAGTATCATGAAGATGCCTGAAATGATGGTGGCAATGACGGTGATGATGATAACGTTCACGGGAGGGGGATAAGGAGAAGGAGGATTTGGCATCATGGCTTAGCAGGTTCCTCTCTTCCCCTCCTAGACCAGGATTTGCTCAACCCACTGTAAAGAAAGGACAGCCCAAGTAGGGCCACGCGGATGGCTGTGTAGGCTGAGCCCTGCTCAAGAGTGCCTGCTGCAGGTGACCAGTGGGAGCTAAACTTCAGCCCCAGCTCTTTGCACCAACCCATGTACCTTGCCCAGAGGAAGGGATACCTTTTTCTAATTGCACAGGTTCCATGTATGTTAGGAGTGGCCTTGAGATGAATCACACAGGAGCGTGTGTTGGGTCATCTTTCCCGGCCAGGCCAACATCCTGGAGCCAAACAGCTGTAACCCTGAATCTGGTCCATTACTTGTTCCCTTGTGATTTGACCTTGAACCAATCACTTTACCTCTCTGAGCCTCAGTTTCCTCGTCTGGAGAATGGGGCAGTGTTCGGAGAGTTAAATCAGATAGATAACGTGTTGAACAGAGTCTGGCCCAGAACAGGTGATGAAAACAAAATGAATTCCATCTTGCATCCCCTTCCCTCTTTCTCCAGGCACTAAATATTTGTTCTGTTTTTGTTTGGGGCCCAAGCCCCTCTCAGGCCCCACCCTTACCTGCCTAGGCATCAGGGATTAGAAAACAAAAATTGGTCCTAGGACCTCCAGAGATCCAGAGCACCAATGAAGGACCTCTTAGGTGGTTTCTCCTGAGCGTTTGTAGGAGACCTAAATGTCTGGGCCAGTAATACCCTGCCTGGCTGTCTGGGAGGCTCCCTTTGGGAATTAAGGAGGCTGCAAGATCCCTGGGCCTTTCCCCTGCCCATCTGCTCCCCCTCCCCAAGGCTGCTGAGAGGCTGGGGTGATGGATGGGGCTCTGACTTCCCCTCACCACTTCTTTGATGAGAAGAAAGAAAAGTCCACCTGAGTCTCAAATCAAAAACAGGTGAATTGCCTCTAAGTCAGGCTGGGCCCTCTCTGGGGTCTGCAGGAAGGTTGGGGGCTGAGGGGAGAAAGGCAGAATGTGATAAATCACACTGTCAGGTGGGGGTGCTACCCTCCAGCTGCAACAAGGACCACTGGCGGCTCCAGAGCTGTCTCCTCCGAGGATGGGTGTGTGCCCAGAACAAGAGGTGGGGAGCAGGCAATCATCCCCAACGACTCCCACCTCCCATCCTGCCCCCAGTTCTGCCATGCACACACACACACCTTCCTCCACTTCACCAGTCCCCCAAAGCACGTGCCAGATGGCAACACCACCTCACCTGCGTTCTCACAGCCCCAGCATGCTCACAGCTGAGAGGCGCGAGCCTCAGGGCCTGGTCTCAGCTCACCACCACCTTGCTGCATGTACCCAGGCAAGTCTTTGCCCCTCTCTAAGTTCTTTTGGAAGCTAAGAGGTGAAAGGCAGGCAATAGGCCTTGGGTGTGTACCCTGGTGTAGAGCTGGAGGGTGGAGTGAGGACCACAGGGGTCTCATATATTGGTGTTTGACTTATCTCTGCCCCAAACCTCTTCCAGCACTGACATTCTACAATTCCAGGCACCAAGAGCTGCCCAGATCTCCAGAGTCAGGAAGCAACTACGCCAGACAGATTCCCCAACATGCTGACATCAGGGCCCACACCCAACCCCAGTCCCTCTTCCAGTGCAACTCACAGACACAGACCCCTCTCTGTCACACCAGTGGCCCCTAGCATTTTAAAGGGGGCCATGGGGACAGAGGGTGAATGTGGGAGAAGCCACGCTCAGGCCTCCTGGGATTGACAGTCGCCACTGAAAAATAAAAAAAAATAGAGGAAGGGCTGGGAGAGTCCTCAGAGATCTACCTCTCCATTGTATTCAGGGGCAAACTGAAGCCCAGAGAGAGGATGGGAAAGGTCACACTGCCAGGACCAAGGCCAGAGGTCAGAGCTGGAGCTGAGAGCAGGCCCCAGGTCTCTGGATTCTCAATCTCCCTCCCCTCCAGAAGAGGCTGCACTTGCTAAGAGGACTGGAGAGTTTCTGACCCGCGGCTGCCTCCACTCCCAGATTCCAGCAGCGCTAGATGTTCCCTCCCTCACTCCCTGTCTCAACCCACAAAGCCTGGGAGCAAGCCCACAGCCCTGGGAAGAGGCAGGGCCGAGGCCCACTCCACCCTGACATCTCCACTCCTCCAGGGAGAGGCCGCCTGAGCCAGGGCAGAGGGAAAGGAGAGGGAAGGCAGAAGAGAATGGAGAAGAGGGAAGGAGGAGGGGAGAGAAGGGAAGGGAGAAGAGAGGAGGACAAGGGGAGAGAAGCAGGACGGGGGAGAGAGAAGCAGGGAGTGAAAGTCGAAAGCTGATAAGGAAGAAAGGAGGGGAAAGGTCCGAGGAGAGGAGATCTGGAACGTGGGCTCTGAGAAGGGAGAAGGCTGACCAGGCGGGGAATGAAGGGAGAGATACACCCGAAAAGGGGACAAGCTGAAGACAAGAGCAAGGAAAAGGGGTGGGCAGAGGGGCAGGGAAGAGGGCTCCAGCCCAGGGGACTCCCCTCCCTACGTTTCACGGACCTCCCCCAGGGGCAGTGGGGGCGAATCGAAAATGAAACACCTCGTCCCCGGGCCCAGGGATGTGACCCTCGGCATAAGAGGATTAGGGAGGCTTCCAAGAGGAAATGGGGAGGGTGCCAGGAGTGGGGGAGCCGAATGCAAACTCCTGCTGCCCCCGCGCCCCCACCCCTCCACACCGGCAGAAAGCGCGCCTCCGCGCCCGCCGGAGCCATGGAGCGCCAGTGCCCCCTTGTGGCCATAGCCCTTGGCTCACCCGGCCGCCGCGGCGATCTGGAAAACTAGGGGAAAGGGTGCACCGGGTGGGCCTTTGAACACCTGAAGGGGACGAGAGCGACGGAAAATCCAGGGGGTGGGCCAGTGACTTTGCTGGAGGCCTCCAAATCCTTTAAGCATCAGTGAAGACCTCAATAGTGAGGCTGGGCGTTTCTCGGTGGCCTCTTCCACCCTTGCAAGGGTGGCTCACAAGGCACAAAAAAAACCAGCGCACATCCACGCCTCCGAATGTCACGCCCACCCCAGAGGCACAGTTTCAGTCCTTGCCTTCCTGGCCTCTGCCTCTCATCAGCCTCTGGGTGCCTCCCACTTCACTCCCAAGGGCCTGTTTCCCTAGGCCATCGTGCATAGCCTGTGTTTGTGTGTGCGTGTGTGCGTGTGCGTGTGTGTGTGTGTGTGTGTGTGGCGGAGTATAGAGGTTCTTGTCCACAGTGAGGGGTGGAACTGAGCTGGATAAGACACTTACTGGGAAGAGTCAAGAACCCTGGGTTCCAACTTGCTTCCGTGGCTGTCTTGCTGTGCAACTTTGAGCATGTCTTTGCCCTCTCTGGGCCTCATGCTCCCCATCTGGAAACAAAAAGACTTGGCCTCAATGATTTCTAAGGGTCTATCCAGCCCTCTCCACTCTATCTCTATCTCTAACACTCTGTCATTCCAAAAGAGAAAGCTTGAGGAAGAAACTAGTCCAATGCAAGGGAGAATTAGTAAGTACTCCATTGTCATGTGGAGAAGGGGTTTGTAACTACAATCAGGTGGACATCCCACCCAGCCCTTGGCCCCGACTCCTCCTCCAGTGCCCTCAGCAATACTTCTGCCCCAGATCTGCACAGAGACGCCTGTGGGTTTCAAACTCAGGCCCACTCAGTGGGACTGGGGTAACTTCTCCCACACCAGAGGTCCGGGGCAAGAGGCCAGCCCGCCTCCTCAGTCCCTCACCGTGACAGCGGGTGCAGGACTCCTCATGTGTCCATTCAGAGCCCAGAGCCCCAGAGTGGATGGAAAGTGCAAGGTCAGCAAGATATCTTCTCTTCAGTGCGCCCAGCTCAAGGGAGGAGACTCAGCCTGGAAATGGAGAAAACTGAGCCTGGCTCAGCTCCCCCAGAGAGGAGGGGAAGGAGGGGAGGAAGCACAGGGAGGTGAATGGCACCTCAGGGAGACAGCCCGGCTCAGGCAGGAGAGACCTTGCCCAGTGCTGAAAGCCATGAAGGAGAACGAAGCCCTGGAAGGTGCAGGGTGGATGAGGCAGGGTCACCCAGCTAGAGAAATGAACCAGAAAGAAGGCAGAGGGTGTCTTTGGTTTCAGAGTCAGTTTGGTGCTTGAGTCTGTCAGTTATTTTTTCTCTGCCTCGATTTCCTCATCTGCAAAATGGGGGTAATAGTATTCACATCACTGAGCTGTTGTGAGGATTACGGGAGTTAATATTTGTAAAAAGCACTTAGAACGTTCCCTGGTACCTAGCCAGTAATTTTGTTTTATTTCTATTTTTGACCCCCAGGAAATCCCACCCCAGAGCATACCAGTCTGAGGAATCCTGGAATGCTCTAAGACCTTTATATTCAAACATGTAAAAGAATTGATCAGGGCCAGGCACGGTGGCTCACGCCTGTAATGCCAGTACTTTGGGAGGCCGAGGCAGTTGGATCGCTTGGGGCCAGAGTTGGAGACCAGCCTGGGCAACATGGTGAAACCCTATCTCTACAAAAGATACAAAAAATTAACCGAGTGTGGTGGTGCCTACCTGTGGTCCCAGCTGCTCAGGAGGCTGAGGTGGGAGGATCACCTGGGCCCAGGAGGTGGAGGCTGCAGTAAGCTGTGCTCACCCACTGCATTCCAGTCTGGGACAGGAGTGAGACCCTGTCCAAAAAAAAAGAGGGAGAGAGAGAGAAAGAAAGAAAGAAAAAGAATTCATCAGGTTCAAATTTCACTCCTCAGCTCCCTGCTACCCATTATGAATACAAATAGGTCAATCTAAGCTCAGAGACTGAAAAAGACTTACCTAAGATCACACAGTAAATTGTGGCTCAGTTGAGGTTTCTTCACTGCCAGGCCTGAACATCTGTTTGTCCTTCCCCAGATTGGTGTCCTTTGGTATCTCTGCTTGCCAGCTCTGACCCTAAATCTTAGATGGGATCTCAGCAAGTGTCCCAATGGCTGGACCACAGCTCTGAGACTGGGAGGCTCTCCTTCGGTTTGTTGAAGGTCCTGTCTGGCAGTTAGTTCATCTCTTCACTCCTGTGTCCCTTGGAACCAGTTTTTCCAGCTGAAAAGAACTTTGGAGGTCACCTGGTCCCCAGCTTCCCCTTTCATCTACCATCTACCATCACTAGAGACCTCCATCGCCATCCTTTTCCGTCTCTGACCCTCTGACCCCCTCCTGCAAACTCCCTGCCCCCGACTCTGCCCCCTCCTGCAGGTCTTTAACTCCAAATAACCTAGACCCTCCCTGGCCTCTTGTCCTATTTCCCTGGGGGCCAGCTGTGTCTGGTTGAAGAGCTTGCTGAGCCCGGTGATTGACATCAAACAGGACAACCAGGGAAACAGAGTCATCAGTCCTATTCAGCTCAGCAGCCAGCTAGCCCTCCTGCCTTGCCACCACCCCACCAGGCTGGCCGCTATGCCAGCTTTTGCCTTTTCTCAGTTTCTGCTTGGAGCGGCCAAGTGTAACAAGCCCAACTGCCCTGCCCAGGAGAGGACAGTGTCCAGAGACTCAGGCAGGACTCCAGGCCACCGATGAAAGTGACCATGAGCCACCACCAGCAGGGCTGAGGAGCTGGAGGAGCCCTCTCATCCTTCCAGCACTGCCTGCTCCCTCCCTGCAGCCCAGCTTGGGCTGGGCTATTCCCTAGCGCCTGGGCTAGACCTGTTTCCAATGATTCACGTCTATGCATTCCCACCTCGCCCCTGGGAGCCAGCTCTGCACTCTTAATAGATCTTACGGTTAAGAAGTTTTTTCCTGCTACTCAGCGTTAGTGCTTAAAGTGCAGTTACACTCTGAAAATTGACCATAAAATGACACCATGGGGTCCACATTTATCCTCCAGTCACAATTCCAGACCAGCTTGGTTCAGTTTTCAGGTTGAAAAATGGCTTTTGGGGGCTTCAAACTCCACCCAAGTCCTAAATCTGCCTCAGTGCTTCCCCCTCAGTGGCGCCTCCCTCCCCCAGGCTGGGGGAGAGGCAGGCCCTTGGGCTGCTGAGGTGGCGAGCCAGGCCCAGCTCAGCTTGGACCATTTCCTGCCACAGTCGGGTGGAGGTGGGGGCAGCTGTGGGAGTGTGAGGGACTTGGCCTGGACATAGGCAGAGATGGGCCCAGCCTACCCAAGCTCTGGGGCCTTGAATGAGCCCCCATGCTATGAGGGACACTGGAATGAGTCCCCCTTCCATCCCTGCTTTCCTGGCAGGGCTAGGGCCAAGGCTGAGAGAGGGAGCTTCCTCAGTCCAGAATCTCTGCAGAGCCTCTGGGAGGCAGGGTGGGAAAGGGAGTGATATTGGAGGTCTTCAGATGCCCCCCTGCCCATTATTATGCCTTGAGGCAGGGGCAACCCTCTGTTCAATCGCTCTTGTTTGCTCAGCAAATGTGGCAGTTCTCTTATCTTGGGTGTGTTACTCCTCAATGTTTGGCCAGTTTAGGACTAAGGGCTGGATTCACACTTGCTCTGGCCTTGAGGTCACCTCTGGTGCAAGTCAGAATAAGGAGGCACCTGGCGGTGTAAATGTGGGGGCCACGGGCTTTAGTTCTGAGTGCTGTGAGCTGCTGGCTGCTCAGGTTCTCGGCTGCCACCAAGTGCCTACACTAAAGCACAGGCAGGTTACCTGAAGGAGGACCCTCCTTAGTGTTTTTCCCCCCTGTTTACTCGAACAAGGCCTGGTTATCTGGTTCCCCAGTCCGCAGCAAATTAGAAGCAGTAAATCAGAAGGAGGGCAGAGGGGCTGCTGGAAGCAGGCACACTAAAAGTGTCAAGAAGTGAGAGCTGATGGCCTGACAGCAGGGGAGTAGGCAGCAAACTAGTAAAACACAAAACAACCCCAACCAGGTACAAGAGCTCAAAGAAGACAAACAAGCTGGGGCCATTTAGCCTAGAGGGGACACCCTGGGGGAGAGCGCCACAGCACAGTGCTGATAATGGCGGGCTATTAATGAGGACGACCCCAAATCTTTATAAAGCAGAGGCCAGGAAGATGAGAAAGATGTTTCCTAAACATGTATGTCAAAAATGAGTGATCTTGGGCCGGGTGTGGTGGCTCATGCCTGTAATCCCAGCTACTCAAGCGGCCGAGGCAGGAGAATCACTTGAACCCGGGAGGCAGAGGTTGCGTTGAGCTGAAATTGCACCATTCAACTCCAGGCTGGGCAACAAGGGTAAAACTCCGTCTCAAAAAATAAAAAGGAGTGCTCTTTTTGGTTTTTTGTTTTGTTTTGTTTTGTTTTTTGGGGGGTTTTATGAGGTGGGCACTCACTGGAATAAAATCTCAGCTTTCAGGCAAATTCTAAAGTCCAGAGTGCCTCATTCCTCAAACCCTCCCCACCCTACAGAGCCGAAGTCAGCTGGGTCACCCATTCCAAGAGCCAGTGCACAGAGAGGCATGCCTGCCTGCCTACTTTGGAGCCAGTCCTGAGTTCAGCCCCAGCTCCAACGCTTGCTGTCCATGGGACTCTTGACAAGTCACTTTACTTCAGCTGTTTCCTCTGTAAAATGTTGGCAAGAATACCTGCTTTGCATGGCTGGGAGGATTCAGTCAGGAAAATTAAAGCCCACATGTCCAACCCCCAGTGCATAGTAGGGGCTCATTAGGTGTTTCGTTTTTCTCCTTTGAGGAGCTCTCCTTCCAGAGGTCTGAAAATTGTGGCCCAGCCTGTTTTTCCCAGACCTCCCTTGTGATAGGTTCTCAGTGGGCAGCAGCACAGGGGCCTCTGCTGTTAGCCTGTTTGGCAGGAACAATGGAGCTCAGAGGTGATACTGGCTTTGGGTGGGGCCATCTGCTGGTGTGTGCCAGAAGATAGGGGAGAAGAGGGAGGAATCAGGGCTGTGGGAGCCAGGGGTTAGGGGCCAAGATGGGGAAGAGGTCAAGAAGCCCCTTTTGCTTCTTCCTCTTCCTCTGGTCTCCACAGCCTTCCCTTTCAAGAGTAGCTCCTCTAGCCTTCGTGATGCCAGTCAAGAGCACCTGGAACTCGGGCTGGGCATGGTGGCCCAAGCCTGTAATCCTAGCATTTTGGGAGGCCAAGGTGGGCAGATCAACTTGAGGCCAGGAGTTCAAGACCAACCAGGAGTTCGAGGCCAAACCCCATTTCTACTAAAAATACAAAAATTAGCTGTGTGTGGTGGTGTGCACCTGTAGTCCCAGCTACTGGGGTGGCTGAGGCAAGAGAATCACTTGAACCAGGGAGGCGGAGTTGCAGCGAGCCACTGCACTCCAGCCTGGGTGACAGAGCGAGATGCCGTCTCAAAAAAAAAAAAAAAAAAAAAAAAAAAAAAAAACACCTGGAACTCAAGCCAGGAATAGTGAAGAGGGGCCCACCTCCTGGGGGACAGGTGCCAACAAATGTCATGGAAAAAGTACCTGTGGCACAAGCTAAGCTGGCCAGTGGCAGCATGGACCAGGCATAACCAGTGTCTGCAGACAGGCGGGTACACCTGGCACCTGCTGGCCTGGACACCAGTATTCCAGGGACATGTGGAACACAGTGGAAACTTCAAACTTTCCTTCATCTCATTGATTCCATTCGCAGAGCTCCCTTTTCATCCCATCTCAAACACCTCAACTCTAGTCTCCATTGGAATTCCAAGCATGAAAATAACAGATGGCATTTGTCCAAAAGCCCCTCCCTGTCCCGAGTCGCCCACTCTGTGCTCTTCAGCCTGCTTGGGGAGAATGAGGGAGTAGGAGACACCTGGATCTATCGCATTCAAGAGAGAAAAGTGACATTTGAGGGACCGTGAAAAGAGCACTAGATTAAGTCAGTCTCATCCCAAACCCAGACTGGTGCCTTCTTTTGAGTTTCAGTTTCCCCAAAGAGCTTGGGCTTTGGGGACAGACAGACCTACTTCCTCGATGACTCTGGGCAGGTCATTTCTCCTTCATAAGCCTCAGTTTCCTCTTCTACTTCATAAGATTGTTGAAGAGAACCTGTGATTAAAAGGACTGGCCTGGCACAGTGGCTCACGCCTGTAATCCCAGCACTTTGGGAGGCCGAGGCGAGTGGATCACAAGGTCAAGAGATTGAGACCACCCTGGCCAACACGGTGAAACCCTATCTCTACTAAAAATACAAAAATAATTACCTGGGTGTGATGGCGCGTGCCTGTAGTCCCAGCTACTCGGGAGGCTGAGGCAGGAGGATTGCTTCAACCCGGGAGGCCGAGGTTGCAGTGAGCCGAGATCACACTACTGCACTCCAGCCTGGTGACAGAGTGAGACTCCGTCTCAAATAAAACAAACAAAAACAACAGCAAAAGGACTAAGCCTGGTGTCTGGGGAGTACATACTAAATGGTGTATGTCTACACACTCCACTACACTGAGTACTTTCCATGGATCAACTCCTTTACTCCTCGCAGCAATGCTGTGAACTAGGGATTGCTATAATGCTCATTTTAAGGATGGGGACACTGAGGTTCTGAGGGTGTAAGTGACTTTCCCTATGTTGCATAGCTAAGAAGCCACAGAAGCAGGATTCAAACCCAGGCATCATGAATCTAAGGCTTTTACCAATTATGCCATAATGAGGATTTATTAGGCAAATGGATGCAAAAGTACTTTGTCAACTGTAGGCTGCTAAACTCACGTGAGGGGTAGGTTGTGTTATTTAAAAATCATGTTGGCTGGGTGCAGTGGTTCACGCCTGTAATCCCAGCACTTTGGGAGGTCGAGGCTGGTGGATCACTTGAGGTCAGGAGTCTGAGAGCAGCCTGGGCAACATGGTGAAATCCGGTCTCTACTAAAAATACGAAAAAAGAAAAAATTAGCCCGGCATGGTGGCAGGAGCCTGTAGTCCCAGCTACTTGGGAGACTTAGGTGAGAGGATCACTTGAACCTGGGAGGCGGAGCTTGCAGTGAGCCAAGATCATGCCACTGCATTGCAGCCTGGGCAACAGAGTGAGACTCCATCTCAATGAAAAAATTAATTAATTAATTAATTCAAATAAAATAAAAATCTATTAGCAGCTAGTCCCTGGAGACACGGTGGGCACAAGGCTGCAGAATGAAAGCCCCCCGGCCCTGCAGGTCTGGGCGGTCCCTCCCAGGCCTCTTGCTTCCCTGGTTTCCAACAACCCATGTTCCTCTTGGCCTGGGCCTTCGTGTGTGGAGCTTCTCTGCTGGCACCTGTCCCCTGGGACCCAAGTCTGTGCAGGGTGGCTCAGCACCCTGCTGCTCCCAAGAAGGGGACATCAAAGTGGCAGCACGAGGGTGAGATGGCTGCCTGCTTTGTTTTTAGAGGCTGTGGGTTTCATGGCTCACATGCAAGCACACAAGGAAGAGGAGACAGACTGGCAGGCAGGCAGGTCAAGGAGCTGGTGGGCTGGGGAGTGGCTGGGAGGAGCAGTGTGGAAGGAGGAGGGTGAGAGCAAAATGTGACAAAGGCCCAGAGGGAGGGAGGGAGGGAGGGAGGTAAGCGGTGGTATTGGGTGGTAAGGGTGGGCGGCCGGGAGGGTGTGTTCATTATGTCACTGCTGCTGGGCTTCTGGAAGGAAGCCCTGGGGAGTGCTGTATGCCAAGCATCAGGCTGCTAGAGGGTTGTGGGCTGCCATCGGTTGGTATTTCCTTCCTCCTTCCTTCCTTCCTTCCTTCCTTCCTTCCTTCCTTCCTGCATGTATGCATTCATTTCTACATTCACCCAACAACTATTCATTGAACCATCAAGTATAGAATCGTGGGTTTAGCGAAAGAACTCTGGAGTCAGACTACCTGTGTTGAATTCTGGCTGTACTTTTTATTGGTTGTGTGACCTGGAGTGAACTACTCACCCACTGTGCCTCAGTGTCTGAATCTGTAAAGTGGGTATAATAATAGTACTTACCTCAGAGGATGGTTGTGAGGATTCAATGGGTTATTCCATGTAAAATTCTTAGGACAATGCCTGGCACATAATAAGTGCTCAATAAACATTTGTTAAGTATGTTCCTGCTTGCATGCATGCATACACACACACACACATGCACGCACACACACACACACAAACACGTATGCACAGCCTGCCAGACCTTGTGTCAGGCACTAGGAGCACAGGGATAACAAGACAGACACAGTCCCTGCTCTCATGGAGCTGACCTTTAGTCTTGAACTGATGCTATAGTGGAGGCCTTCCTGTCATTTATAGAATCTTCCTAAGCAGAGAGAAGTGAAACAAATGTTTAAACTGGCACTGCTGGGCCCAGAATGCAGCCTCTGTCCCTCTCTGCTACGCATTCCTCAGTGGGTACAGGCCAGGCCTCACAGTTCTGCACTTTGGAGACCTTTCTCCACAGTCCTGAAAGGAACTAGCCCATGAGCTCAGGCAAATGGCGTGACCAGAATGGACTTCATCATTAGCTGACTTCTAGGATATTTCCTAGTGGAATGATGGAAGGAATTAGTTACCCAAGAAAGTGGACCAGGAAAGAAAATCAAAATCAGTCTCTCTCTCTCTCTCTCTCTCTCTCTCTCTCTCTCTCTCTCTCTCTCTGTTCTTGGGCTTTCTGGATTAGCCCACACTGGTAGGCATGTCACTAGTGTGCCTACACGCACCTCTGCATAGATATATGTAGGAACATGTGCCCACGTACATGGGCACAGATGGACCCAGAGAGCCTGAGGAAAAATGTCCATGTAAAATGAAAGAACGGGGCAGGTAGAGGGTTGAACTGAAGCCTGGACTCCAGGCCAGTGTGATGGGATTCAGCAGGTATGTCCTCTAGGGCCCAGAGGAACCTTGCTACCCTACCCATAGTGGCCACTCTGCCCCAGCTGAGGCATGGCTGTAGAACATCAAAGTGTGTCCCAGAGAGCAACAGTGCCCAGGAAGGGAAGAGTAAAAAAGAGGCATCAGGACGGAAAAGATTCTGTGTCAAACAAATATGGAAAAGCCCAGTCAAACCGATGTAAATAGTTTTTTGGTTTCTGGTTTTCTACTGCAGGACTTCTCAGAGCCTTCAGTAAGCTAATGTACAGGCAAATTGCTGAGGATGTGTGTGTTTCTGTGTCTCACAGTCTATTGTGTCTCCCAAACAAATTTAACCACAAAAGTATTTCTTTGCAGAATGGCCCAGGGGAAGTGTTCACTCTGGAGAATATGGCTTTGAGTTTTCTCCAGGCCCTGACCTCAGCCTTCTTCCATTGCCCTCACATACTGGAATCTTCTCGCCCAATTTCTGAAGTCCCAATGTAGAGGGTTGTTGGGGGTCACAGACCTTGCTACCCGGCCTGTCACCTGTTTCTGCAGTCTGTTCTCTGTCCCCTCAGCCTCCATGCCCTCCCCACGCTTGTGGAATTCATCAGTGAAGTGTCAGAGGCTGGCCACCCAATTCCCCTTCAGACCTTCCTACTGAGGCCAGTCCTGGAGGCAGGGGCTCCCTTCAGATCCCCTCAATGCCATCCACCTGATCCTGAGGCGGGTCAGTTAAGGTGGTGGCAGAGGGGCCCACCCCAGTGCCTGTGGACCTGTGCTATTCCACATGAAGGAGTTCCTGTTCATTACCACCCTAACTCATTAGAGCAGCACCAGGCCCAGGAGGATGAAGAAAGAGAGCTGTGCAAATTAATGAGCGACCAAATTAAACATGTTCCCTCAGCCAGCAAGAGGTTCCAGTTGATCAGCTGAGGACTAGGGATTTGAAAGTGGGAAGTCCCTGCCCCATGGGCCAGAGACCCTGAGGCAGCCATCTCTTACTGTTCCTTAAGGCAGCCCGTCAGGAGCAGGGTTGCCAAATTTAGCAAACCAAAATACAGGGCACCCAATTGCAATCTGAATTTCAATACTTGTACTGTTAGTACAAGTATATCCCATGCAATATTTGGGACATACTTATACGAAAAAATTATTCATTGTTTATCTCACATTCAAATTTAACTGAGGCCGGGAGTGGTAGCTTATGCCTGTAATCCCAGCACTTTGGGAGGCCGAGGCGGGCAGATCGCCTGACGTTGGGAGTTCGAGACCAGCCTGACCAACACGGAGAAACCCTATCTCTACTAAAAATACAAAATTAGCCGGGTGTGGTGGCGCATGCCTGTAATCCCAGCTACTTGGGAAGCTGAGGCAGGAAAATCACTTGAACCTCGCAGGCAAAGGTTGCGTTGAGCCAAGATCACACCATTGTACTCCAGCCTGGGCAACAAGAGCAAAACTCCGTCTCAAAAAAATTTAAAAAAAAAAAAAATTAATTAACTGAATGTCCTGTACTTTATCTGGTCAACCTAGTCTGGAGGGTCCCAAAGCTCCAGGAGCTGTGGCACAGATCTAGTCTGGGACAGGGACAAGCATCTTAAGGGCGAAGACGAAGAGAACTAGCCCGCAGCCCCAGTCCCACCAGGTAAGGGGCTAATTCTCCTTTATCTCTGAGGACCTGATTCCCTTGTACCCTTGAGGGCCTTGAGGAAGCAATGAGGTGCCAGTGAAAGGGCTCTGCCTGGATTGGGAGGCAGGAGCCCCGAGGGCAAGTCCCACTACTGCTCTGGTCTCACTGGGTGATCCTGGGACACCCAGCTCTCTTCTGCTGCAGAGCAAGATATAAAGGCCCTGCCAGTGCTGATTCTACCAGTCTCTGTCAGAAATGCCTCTGACTGACTGGAGAGACTATGGCCACCAGGGCCCCCCTTCCCCCATAGGCTCCGTGGCACTAATGCTGGGAATATGGAGGTGCATGGCATCCACTCCAGGGGATGGTATGTGTGTCTGCTGCTCACCTTTCTCTACAGATAAGGCTTAATCTTATTATCCTGCATGCAAGGGAGCAGGGTGGGCCCATTTTATAGATGGGGAGAACAAAGCCCTAAGAGATTTCTAGCTGAGTCAAAACAGGAACTTCGGCTTCCGTCAGGAGCCCCATCTTTTCTCCTTCCTCACTCTGGGTGGATCCAGATGGGGGCAGTCAGCCCTGCCCCACATGGGCGCCTGTGTTGTTAGTGATGTCACCAGAAAGGCAGTTTGGATCGTTCCAGCTGCTCCCCTGCCCACCCCGCTCCCCACGCTTCAGTGGGTGGAGAGCTTAGGGTTAGCCATATTGTAAGGCCAGATGTGGATTTGGGTTCTAATTCTCTTCTCTTTTTTCCCCCAGACCCAGACCCAGACCCAGACCCAGACCCAGATCCAGATATGTCTCCAGCCTGATCTGGCCAATGAGGCTCTACAGCAGTGCCACCCAGGCCCCCAGTGCCAGGCACATTTGGGGGCTATTCCTGGACTGTAATAAGGCACCACTAGGCTGGGTGCGGTGGCTCACGCCTGTAATCCCAGCACTTTGGGAGGCCAGCGGGCAGATCACGAGGTCACGAGTTTGAGACCAGCCTATCCAATATGGTGAAACCCCGTCTCTACTAAAAAGTACAAAAATTTGCCGTGCGTGGTGGCGGGCGCCTGTAGTCACAGCTACTCAGGAGGATGAGATAGGAGAATCGCTTGAACCCGGGAGGCGGAGGTTGCAGTGAGCCGGGATCATGCCACTGCACTCCAGCCTGGGCGATAGAGTGAGACTCCATCTCAAAATAATAATAATAATAATAACAACAATAACAATAATAAGGTGCTCCTGCCAGAGAAAGCAGACTTCCAACCTTCTCTCTGAGGGACAGGACACTCTCTGTTGCTCCTGGAACACCCTCTTTCCCCATCCTCCAGCACCAAATAGCACCCACACCATCACATTTTTGCTGGTGACTGACTCATTCACTGAATGTAATTCAGAAACACAAATAATAATCATGGCTTGTATCTGCATGTTAGGGCTGAATGGGACCTGATAGAATATTTAGTCCAATCCCCTTTCTATGACAAATGGGGAGACTAAGGCCCAGGGGGAGGAAGGGACTTGAAAACATGTGTTCAACATCTGCCAAGCACCATGTAAACTTGATGAGTAAGGCCCAATGAGCTCCATTTTATAGATGAGGAAAACTGAGGGCTACAGATGATAACTGACTTATTCAAGGCCACACAGCCGGAAAGGGACTGAACCAAGATTTGAGCCCTAGTCTCTGCCTCAAAAGCACATGCTCCTACCACCACCAGGATGCTGCCTCTGCATGCTTGGCAGGACCCAGATGAATGATGCCCTGCTCTGGCCTGCAGGACTGGGTGCCCCTGACAGCCAGTTGGTGGCCACAGAGGAAGCTTTCCTTACTTCTGTGCTCACACTCACCTTTTCACACTGCACTCTCTTCTCTCAGCCCTCACCCTCACAAAATTATCCACCCCAGCTCTACCACTGCCAGGCCAGGAAGCCCCTCCTGTAGTCTGGCCCCATTCCTTAGCACTGTGGCCTGCAGTCCTTGCCCTCTGGAGGGGATCAGACCATCCCTATAATCTGTAAAGCACTATCCCTTAGGTGGGATCATTTAGGTCTCACTCTGGGTGATTGGCACTATCTCTATTTTATGCCTGAAGAAACTGAGGCTCAGCGAGGTTACTCACGTGCAGTCTTGAACTCGCCATCTCATTGATTCCATTCGCAGAGCTCTCTTTTCATCTCAACTCAAACATCTCAACTCTAGTCTCCACTGGAATTCCAAGCATGAAAATAACAGATGGCATTTGTCCAAAAGTCCCTCCCTGTCTCGAGTCGCCGACTCTGTGCTCTTCAGCCTTCCCTGGGGATCTGTCCTCACTGCCATAGCCCTGTCCTGTCTCTTGGTTGGGAGGCGAAGGGGATGACTCAGTTCTAGCTCTAGCGTTGGGCCAGTGCCCCATTGATTGAGACCTGTGTCATCGGTGCCCCTGCCTAGCACCCCCCCTCCCATGACCCTGGGGTGATGGCTGTCAGCCCAGGCCTTGGCCAATCCTGCTCTCTAATCTAGTCCCCTCTCAGCTTCCAAATGTCCTCATCCAGGCTAGCAGGAGAGCTCAAGTGGGAGTTTCCACCCCTCAGATCCCCACCCCTTACTCCCATTATTAGTGAGACGCAGAGAAGTGAAGGGAAGACAGAGATACAGTTAGGAAAGGGGGAAAGGCAGGGGAAAAGGGGAGAGACAAAGCCCAAAAGACAGGAGAAGGAGGAGGAACAGGAAGAGGAGAGAAAGCCAGAGACCCAAGGACAGCGACAGAGAAGGAAAGGAAAGACATCCCTCCATTGTTCCCCAAGGACAATCAATTCAGTTGCTGGCAGGCAGCTAAGGTTCCTTCAGGAGAGAGGCTCTTTATTGCATCATCAGCACCTAGCAGAGTGCCGGGCATATAGTAGGCACTCAACACATGCTCGCTCATTTGAAGGAATGAATGAAAGCCCATCTGTCCTCACTGGCTGTCCAACTCATCCCAACCTCACTTCCTCTGAGCTCCAATTCCATTTTGAGGAGTTGTAGTGCTCTTCATCTGGTGCCTGGCATGGCCTGCCAGAGACTGTCAGTTCTCTTTCCATGTGCTTATGTCATAGATTCCTAGACTGTCAGAGCTGGCAGAGCCCTCAGACAACCTCAGCCCACTCCTCATAGTACAACGGGGGGCACTGAGGCCCAGAGCCGGGAAGGAACTCGTGCTGTGTCACTCAGCAGAGCTGGAAGTAGAAGGCTGTATGCTTTCTGGCTGCCCTGGGGTTCAGTGCATTGCATCCTGTGGCTCTGGACCTCCCAAGCGAGCCCATCTGCAGCTGTGCTGTGGGTGAGGTCAGAAATCTTTGTTCTGCAGAAGAGATGACAACTCCCTGTCTTCACAGTCTGGTGGACAGCCCTGGCCAGGTGGGGGCCCTGCTTCCAGGGGAGGACTACAGGCAGGATGCTACCGAGGCTCTCCTCTCCAGTGAGTTGAAGGTGGGGGTCCAGGAATGAAGGGAGCACTCACCAGGACCAGGACCCTGACACAGTCTCCCCGCCCATCCATCCTACCTTTCTCTCCTGACTGCCATGGGGTTCTCATTCACTCTGGAGTCGAAGCCCTGAACTTGGGCTCCGATAGACTTGGATCTTCTACTTCCTAGCTGCAAATCCCTTCACCTCTCCAAGCCTTGATTTTCTTGTCAGCAAAATGGGCTAACTACCATTCCAACTTCATATAATTTGTGTGAGACTTAAAGGAGATAGTGTACATCCTGAGAATGGCATAGCACCTGTCTGGCACACAATGAATGCTCAATAAATGTGAGTAATTATGGGGCCCTCTTTCACCATCCTGCTGACCCCACCTCCTTTCATCCTACTGGCTTCTTGCATGGTCTTGAAGTACCCCACTACCTGCAGCCACTGAAAAGGCAGTTTCTGGCCCCAGGGCCCCCAGGTCTCCTTGAGCTTTCAATGCGACCTTGGGCAGCCCACTTCACCTCACTTCCCTTATCCTTCAAAGGCCTTCGTGGTGCTTCCATATACATCAAGGGACCCTCAGCTTCTTCCAGGTTTAATATTGCATTTCTAGAAACCATCTTTCTGTATTGAGCTGGGTCGGTCTAGAGTCTGGCCTAAATCCTCATGTTTGGATATGCATGTGTGTGTGTGTGTGCATGTGTTCATGTGCACTCCTAGCGGGAGGGCTGGGAAGTCCCAAACTTCCCCCTTTTCTCAGGCCAGTTTCTCTTCCACAGGGCAAGAAGCTTGTGGCTAGCTAGGATCCAATCTCCCTGGTGCAGACTGGCTGCCACCTGCCTGCCAAAGGGACAGTAGATCTTGTTCTCTGCACCCAACCAGTCCCACCTGTGGTCCTCCACCAAGCCCACCTGTGGTCCTCTGCGAGCAGCACCATCTACTTGGCTACATCCTCCCAGCCTCAGGACTTGCCTTTCCACCAGCCCCTGCCAGGGCTTTCTCCTGACTCCTCTCCCTCTGCTTCTCAGTGGGGGACCCTCTGTGGTCCCCCAGTACCTCACCCCACCACACACATACACACACACACACTCCCTACAGCCAGCTCTCCGTCTCCTGTCCCTGTCCTTTCCTCCTTTTCCAAGACAAATCCAAAAGTCTTGGTTCCTGTGCCTGACTTGCTGTGTGATCCTGAACAGTACACTTCCTCTCCCTCTCTGCCTCCCTTGAACCATTTGTGAAATGAGGGGAATCACACCTCCTACCTGTCAGCATTGCTGCAGCCTCTACCACAGTCCACAACAGGGAGGAGAAATGGGCTAGACAGGTGGTTGCTGGGGCAGGTCGTGCCACTGTGGCTGGTCCTATTGGCACAGTACCATGAGGTTGCAGAGTCCTGGCAGGGACTTAGAAGCAACAGAGGTAACCTACCCTTGGACATCAGCGTGCCCTCCACAGGGTCCCCACTAAGGGGGCTTCCCAGGAGGACTATGGGCTCCCTCTGCCCTTTTGAACTGTCCACACAGATAATATAAGGACATCCTGATGTGGGTCCTCTGTCCTTGGTCTGCTCCCCAACTGTAAATTTGCATATAAAGTTGTCTCTGAGGAAGCCCCTTGGGCCCAGGGCTGTGGCGAGGCCAGGGCCTGCGGCCAGCCAGGTGGCTTCCATTAGGTGCCGGCCAGCCCAGGACAGCAGAGCCGCTAATCCCAAGGTTTATGGGGCAGCCCTGCTCGCCAAGGCTCAAGGGCCCAAAAAGCAAAAATGCAATTTCCAAACCCCTCACAGTTTTTCCTCGATTTCTGTACTGCTTCCCACTGGACTTTCTTTTTCATTCTTTGTTTTTGTCTCCCTCATCCTCTCAATCTCACAGTGCCTCCCTCTGCTCTCTGCTGGGCCTCCAGGCTCTCTGACTGCCTCTCCCCTCTCTGCTGACCAACTTTCTCCATCTTCACAGAGAACTTGTAGGTATGACGCTGTGGTTGCTATAACTCTGAACCCCCTTCTTCTTCTTGTGCTCTTGCTCTGGGCCTTCTCTGTCCCCCTAAGACTAAGTCATTCATTCTCCCCCTCTCCCTTCTTGTCTTTCCTGGCTCAGCTGCCTCTCCTTCCTGGGCAGCAGCAGGGGCCTCGGTGGGCAAAGTGGGGAGCAGATGTGGGATGCCCTGCACCCCCACTGCTACCTTAGCAGACAAGGCTCATGGCAGCCCAGTGGATGGGTGAGCAGACAGATGAGTGGGTGGTGCAAGCCCTCCCAAGCCAGGCCTGCCAAACACACAAGCACTTAGCCTGCCTGGCTGCACAGACTTCAGCAGGGGTTTTGACTGACAACAGGAAATAAAGTAAAACACATAAAAGAGAAAAAAGTGCAGCCACCCAGCAACTGAATGCAAGCAGAACAGTAAGCAAGCTGGTTGGGCTTGGAGGGTGCTGGATAGACAAGACAGGCACAGAAAGGGAAGACCTTAAGTACTGGGTACCTGCCTCATGCCAGGGCTCTGGACCAGGCTGGATCTGCACAGCAGTCCTGGCACAAAGATAAGGAAATGAGGTCCCAGAGAGGCTAACTGGCTTTCCCAAGGCATCTCTTCTAAAATATCCTTCACTCCTTCTAAAGGACTCTCCTGTCACTGTCCTGCCCCAGGGTTCCAGGCTCTTCTTTCTCAGGCCTGTCCTCTGCATGGGGCCCCACTGACAGGGCAAACTGCTTAGATAAGGCCAGTTGCCAGGACAGCCTGTCTTGACCATTGCTGAAGTATTGGTCATCTTCGGGGTTTCCCCTGTTGTGCTCCTATCAGCTGCTTCCACTCCAGGCCACACCCCTTGGGGTCACAGTGGCCTCTACTCTAGTCCCAGGGCAAAGTTGCTCACCCTCTTGGTGCTCTTTGCTCCTGGATCCACAAGCTTCTCCATGGCCTGGGGTTTAGGCCCATAACTCAGCATCTGAACCTACCTCAGTGGTCTCAGTGGACTTCCTGAGCTCCATCCAAGACACTTGTGCCAATCAGCCTCTTCTCAGCTACTCCACCCTGTCTCTTTCCCCCCCATTTCCCCCCAGCTCTCCCCCATATTCCACACCCACCATGCTCCAAGTCTGGCATTCTCTTTTTCCTTTTGATCCATTTTCCTCATCTGCCTTTGCTATCAGTCACCTCTCCCCATTTTCCAGACACCTGATGAAGGGAAGACAGTGACCCCAGCTCCCAGTATCTGCAGAGCAAGGTAGCAGCCATCATAGGAGGTTGAAGCCATATCCCAAAGCTCCTAGCAATACCCCTGGGGAAGGGAGAGCAGTAAAGGGAGCCTACAGATAAGCAACTTCCCTCAAATCAGCTGGTTGCAAGGAAGGCAAAACTTGAGGTTAAGGTGGAGGTTTCAGGTCTTGGTTACATGCTGAGAGAGGATTGCTGCCCCCTTCTCCCAATGCCCATGGGAGAGTCTATGTGAGTGACACTTCTAGAGCACAGAGAATACACTGAGAATGGTGCCTCTGGAGTTGGGGGCTCCACTTCCCTCCTACCCAGAATCTCCTATCCAAGTATTGCAAGGCAAGGACTTATCTCTCCTCTTCCACGGCTACCATCTTGGGCCACGCTGCCATCACCTCTCCCCTGACTCCGACAACAGCCTCCTCTCTCTATGCTCCTACAATTAATTCTCCACACAGCAACCAGAAAAATCTTTCAAACATGTAAATCGGATCACAGCAAACCACAGCTCAAAGTCGTCCAATGGCTTCTTCTGTCCTTAGAATAAACTTAGGCTGGAGTTCGTGACCAACATGGTGAAACTCCGTCTCTACTCAAAATACAAAAAAAATGTCCGTGTGTGGTGGCACACGCCTGTAATCCCAGCTACTCAGGAGGCTGAGGCAGGAGAATCACTTGAACCCAGAAGCCGAGAGGCAGGAGAATCACTTGAACCCAGAAGCCGAGATCCCGCCCCTGTACTCCAGCCTGGGCGACGAGCCTGACTCCGTCTCAAAAAAAAAGAAAAAACAAAAGGAATAAACCTAGGCTGCTTACACACCCCTTGAGGTGCTTCGTGATCTGGTCTTCCAGCTCCTGCTTCTCTACTCCCCCAACCCACCCATCTACCGCCACCCCCAAGCACCTCCTTCCTTCCCCCATTCCTGTCCGCAGGCAGGGCTGAGAAAAATGGACATTCTGCCATTAATGATAGACTGGATTAAGAAAATGTGGCACATATACACCATGGAATACTCTGCATTCATAGAAAAGGATGAGTTCATGGACACTCTAGTTCTGGAAGGGAGGACCGCACAAAAACCCTGCCAATCAACTGACCTTTCTCTAATGGTCGAGGGAAGCCGACTAAGGAGTCTTTGAGGGGGCAGTGATGGTAGGGAATTTAGGGGGTGGAGAGATTTGAAGAAAAGTTAGGAAAGTTGGTGCTGAACCTGGATCAAGCAGGAAGGAGAACAATATGCGCACCTGAAGGAAAGAAGGCCACCGATTTGCCTGGGCACCCACCCTGTGCCACGCCATTCAGACCCATTTTCTCTTTCCGGCTTCACCACCGCGGAGTGTGTTCTGCTAGTTCCATTTCACAGACGAAGAAACTGAGGCTCTGAGAAAAATGAAGTGAACTGCCCGAACTGCCCCGGGTCACACAGCTGAGCCCAGCTGCCAGCACAGGCCTGTGGGACTCTCTTCACGCCTGGGGCTCTGAAGAGCTGCTTGGGAACCATCAATTACTGAATCGAAGCAATTGAGGGAGCCCAGCGCGGCCTCGCCGCCTGCCCTGGCGGTTGCTCGAGCCCCTCCTCTTCTGCGGGCTGAGGCCTTTAGTCATTTACACTTTGAAGGCAGCCTATTCTCACCAGCAGCTTTCCTGCCCGCACATTTGCATTTGGAGCCTTTCATC
Source organism: Papio anubis (assembly GCF_008728515.1). Classification (NCBI taxonomy): domain Eukaryota; kingdom Metazoa; phylum Chordata; class Mammalia; order Primates; family Cercopithecidae; genus Papio; species Papio anubis. Next base: position 82,463,559 of record NC_044996.1, on the reverse strand, counting down.
TGATCTCTCGGAATTAAAGGCTTTGTCTCCAATTAAAAGAATTCCAGGCCCGAGGAGCCCGGAGAGGGAAGGGAGGGGGCTCCGGGCCCCAGGACTTCCTTCCCAGCGCGCCTGGCCTCGAACCGGCTCCGCCGGCTCCAGCTCAGAAGGCGGGGTGGCCCAGAAGGCCTGATTTGGCCGGATAAAACGAGGACCGTCTCAGGGATCCTACTCTACGCTTTAACCCTGCCGAATTCTCTGGTCACCCCGGGCGGAGCCTCCCAGCAGCCTAGAACGCAGTTGGTCCGGTACCGGGAGCACGGGTGGAGCTGGCTCAGGCAGCCTCCCAATCCCGATTCTGCTGTTTATTGGCTGTGTGCTATTGGGCAGCCGGGCTGTCCCCTCGGAGCCTCAGTTTCCTCCTCTACAAAATGGGAGCAAGGGAATCTGTAAAGGGTGGGCCCCACCTGCCCAGGGCAGAGGAAAGGGTTTGATGTTAAGAGGTAGGGAAAGAAATGCAAACTCCAGATGTGTCCTTCTGTCCCTTTGAACAAAAGCTTTCTTCTATGTGGGCCTCAGGCTCCCCCTTGTAAAACGGGCAGTTGGGTTTGGAGGGCTTTCCTCCAACTCAGAAATATTATGGGATGCTGAGTCTCCTGGACACATTCAGTCAGCTCCCTCCCTCTTGCCCTGACCCCAGCCTGGACTTGGTCCCCTCCCCCATCATTATAATACTTTTGTCCCAGTTCTCTAGGCCACCCTGGCTGCACATTAGATTAACTTAGGGAGATTTATGAAAATACCAATGTCAAGCCCCAGAGATCCCGATTTAATTGTTTTGGGGTGGGGCCAGGGCCGTTTTTCAACGCTCCCCAGGTGATTCTAGTGTGCAGCCAAGTCTGAGAACCACTGCCCTAGGCCGCCCAGTACCTCTGCCTCAGGCAGCTCAAGGGTTGAGAGCGGGAACCTGGACCCTGGTTCCGACCTTTCCCCATGGTAACCCTGGGTAAGTCACTTGCCTTCTCTGTGCTGCAGTTATTTCCGGTATAGAAGATGAGATTGAGGGGATTAAATGAGATCATGCATGTAAAGCGCTGGCTGGGCACAGACGCAGTCCTCACTCACCAAATCCTGTCTCTAGCGTCTCATTTCCAATGTGGAGTTGACTCTGGGCTCCTCTCCGCAACCCTGAGAGGGCAGTAGGTTAAAGAAGCAGACATTACACATGGGTAGACTGAGGCCCAGAGTAGAAGTGACTCACCCAAGGTCATGTAGTTAGAAGGATCCTAGAAGATCCAGAGTTCTTGCAGAGTGGGAGATGGCACCATCTTTAAGTGTGCAGCCTCTGGAGCCACACTGCCTTGGATTCAAATTCTGAGTCCATCACTTATTAGCTGTGTGAACCTGAGTTGCTTATTTTCTGTGCCACAGTTTTCTCATCTTTAAAATGGGGACAATAACAGCACTCACCTCCTGGGCACTCATCAAGCTAGTTCCCCCTTTCCCAGCCCCAGCCACCTCCTACACTGTAAGTCAGAAAGTCCAGGCCCAGAGAGGGGAAGAGACTGGCCCAGTCATACAATGCGTTAGAGGCAGAGCTTGGTCAAAACTCAGTTCCCCTCACCTTTCCAGGTGGCCTCCTGGTGTAGGAACCAGCACTAGTTTCTATAGCTCATACAGTCCTCTCCACTCGCTAAGAACAGTAAAACCTTGTATGGACAGGTCATTGGCAACTTTCTGTCTCCCAGCGTTCATGGAGAAAAGCAGCAAAGGAATTTTCGTTCTCTCCCAGGCTTTCTTATTTTCTTTTCTTTTTTTTGCTTTCTCTGTGCTCTCTCTCAAGCTGGCTCTTCACTTGCTCTGATGCTTCTCTTTCCTTCCATTTTCTCCCTGTTTAATTCCCTCTGGTAACTCAAAACCATCTGAATGGAATTAAATAAACCTCTCCTCAAATAGTCTCCTTCAAGGGGGAGAGGATGGAAAGTTCAGCCTGAAGGGAGAGTTTCTCTGATGAGTCTAGTGAACGCTGACAGTGGCGGGGGAGGGGCGGGGGGAGGCACAGTGACTGATGGTGGTGATTGACCTGGGCGGGAGCTGATGGTGTGGCAGGGGTGCAGGGGGTGCTGGCTTGGATGACAATGTGGAGGCATGAGCTGAAGAAAGGGGATGCAGCTGGCCAGGGCTGAAGTAGGGGGCGGGGGGTGTCCATGAATAGGGTCTCAGAGGAGTCAGCACCTGGGGAGTCATAGAACAGCCTCACTTGAGAGGCCCAGAAGGCTAGTGTAATCCACTTCAACTCCTGCTCCTCCCCCAACACACACACACACACACACACACACACACACACACCCACACACACCCCAGATGGAAATGGGCCTTTCCCAAGGGGTTCAGGAAACATTGAGCAGTGAAAGACCCTGTTAAACGGCAAAAGCACCACCTGGAGAGGGAATATCTTACCTCATTGGCACCAGTGAGTAACATCACATATGAGTTTATCATTTACCCCCAACAGTGTGTATTACATATCTACAGTCCCTAAGCACAGTGACAGGCCGAATAAGTGAAAATAATAATCATAATAATAGCAGCCAACCATGTCTGAGTGTTTACCATGTGCCAGGCACTGTTCCAGGTATTTCACATGCACAGATTCACTAAATCTCACAATGCAGTGAGGTTGGTACAGTTAAAACCCCCATTTTGCAGATATGGAAAACTGGGCCCAGAGAAGTTAAGAAACTTGTCCAGGATCATTCAGCTAGTAAGTGACAGAGATGGGTTTAAACTTGGCTGTTTGGCTTCAGAGCTCATGAACTTAACTACTCTCATATGCAGAGATGAACAAAATGGGTCACTCCCTCAGAGAGCTGGCAGTCTGGAGGACATGCCCTCCTAACAGCAAAAAACAACCCTTCAGGGTAGCAAATGATGTCATATAAATAACCCTAGGAGTCAGGAAACTGCATTCAAATTCTGAGCTGTGTGGTCTTGGGCAAGTTACTCGACCTCAGATGCAAGGAGCCATAACCCTTCCTCACAGGGTTGTTGGAATAATCCATCGAATGTGAAAGTGTTTAGTAACCCAAACAGAGCTGGAGGGAAGGGATCATTACTGGTAGTGTTTTCTATCCACCTGCTCATGACCTATCATGTTCTGTTCCCCATCCGCCAATATATATACCTGTGTACTTACCCAGCTTTGAACCTCTGTCCTCCAAGGCAACTCAGCTCCCAGCAACACCCCACAAAAACACTCCTACTTGTAGACATGCACACACCTCTCCCTGCACACACGCTCCTTGTGCAAATGCACAGCCCTATTCTTGCACACATGTGACTATCCCTATGTACACAAACCCTCCCTTGAAATTCTGTCAGCAAGAGCCCTGTCTACAGGGTTCGGAAATGCAATTCTTGTGCAACTCAGCTAATCTTTCTCTCACATGGGGGCTGTAGGCTGGTGGGCATCAGCAGAGAATGGGGTGGTGTAGGGTACAAAGTACAGTGTGGAAGAGGCCGGTCAGGAAGGCAGCAGAGACCTGCTCAGGCCCTGCCTTTCAAGCAATCTGTTTAGCCCTGCAGCTAAGGAGCCCATTAGCGGTGGCTTCTCATTTCAGATTTCCCAGCATGCCATGGCTCGCAGACTGCACACTGTTTATTTGGAGAAGCCGAGAAAACTTGTTTGTATAATTAGAGTGGGGACAAGGGCTGCCCTTGAAGGGGTTCTCTGCAGGAGATCTGGGCTTGCAGCAGACGCCAGCTCCAAGGTCCCGCCACCCGCCTGAGGAGCACCCGGCTGGAGCCCAAGAACAACAGAGGCCGGCAAGCTTGAGCTGGCTGGGCTGCAGGGCCTCCACTGTGACCTCTCTGGCCCCCTCTCTTGGTGGTAACTGATTGGACAGACCACCGTTGTTCCACCAGGGCCCGCCTAGGACCAAGTAGAGAAGAGAGAGGGTCAAAGCGCCAATGAAGCCTCCATGGGGTGCAAAGGGCCCAGGCTTTGGATTTAGATCTTTGCTTCACTGGGCCTCGGTTTCCTCATCTGGAAAACGGGGATGGTAATACGCCTATTGGAGCATGGTGACTGGAAAGAGAAGTGACATCTGTGTCAAGGTCTGGCAGGATGCCACAGTGTCTCATAGATGCCTTCCTTCCCACCCTTTTCTGGGATGGACCTTCATTTCTTGTTTCTTTTACATCTAGATAATTGCCGTTTGAAGAGTTGGTTTTAAATCTATTCACCTTGGACTTTTCAATGACTTCTAACATAGTATTTCTGAGTCCAGACAATTTGTTTCCTTCTCTCTCTAAGCAGCTCTCTCTCTCTAAGCAGCTCTCTCTCTCTAAGTCTTTTCTCCTATTGCCTTTGATTGTCAGAAATTCTGATTGGATCTAAATCTGTCCTCATGAAACAACTATTCCCCCTTTCCCATCCCCATACCGAGGTCTGAGTTCTACTTCTCATCTGTAGGCTGGCCACTCTTGACACAAGTCCTAGAGCTCTGAGCCAGGGGTCCATGATCGGGGAAGATCCCCACCTAACTAACAGAGGTTCAGACTGGAGCCTGTTCCTTCAGGCCGGGCTGAACCTTGTATTCTATGGCCTAGCCTCGGCACCACACTGCCTTGCCCTCCCTCTCCAGAGTTGCAGCCTTAAAGTTCAGATGGCCATCCGGGCAACCTTCTTCCCTGATCCTGTCGGGTTGTTGTGGGGTAAGGAGCAACTATCTGTTTAGCTCCTGGAGAAGGAGCTGAAGTTTCCATTTGCACCTCACTTTTGCCATCTGTGAAATGGGGAACTGGGCTAGATAAACTTCGAGACATGCCATGATCTCAGTGAATGCTCACAATCGTCTGTGACGTGGGTAGAGAGGTACCAGGGTCACCAGGTCACAAAGCATCAAGGGGCAGAGCCAGGGTTCCAGTTCAGGTTAGGTTGACTCCAAAGTGCTCTTAAGTCTCAGAAAGATACATACACAGAAAACAAAGAAAAGGCAGGAGAATCAGCTTTCTGGCTGAGAGGAAGCAGCATTCATTCATTCATTCATTCATTCGTTCATCCATTTCTTCTTTTCATTTATTTTCATTATGAAATATTTCAGACATACATGAAGGTTTCAAGATTGATGCAACAGCTCCCTTTCACCATCATTCAGCTGAAGAAATAAAACATGGATGTTTCAGATGTGTCCAAGTTAACACATGTAACTGGAGTTTATTCATTTTTCACTGCTGTATTGGTATTCCATTGTATAAATATATTATGACTTATTCATCTGGTCTCCTGATTATGTAGCTTTGCATACAACCTGTAGGTAGCTTTGCATAATTGAAGACAAGGAAGAGTGCTGCTGTGAACACCGTTATATGTGTCTCCCAATGGACACGTGTGTTAGCATTTCTCTGGGGTCTTGCTGGATCTGCATGTGCGTGCTCATCTTCACCTTTACAAGCACTACCAAGTTGCCCTGTTCATTCATCTCTTCATAGGGCAAATGTTTACTGAGCACTTCCTATATGTCAGGCCCTGGTGTGACAGCAGAGCTGGAGGAGCCATCTCCTTTAAAGTGAGAAGCAGATGAAAAGGGTTAGACTTAGTTGGAAGGAACTCGGAAAGATGTAAGTAGGCAATTGCCAAGAATTTGTGGAGAACTCTATGGAAAGAGCTTTCAGGTGGTTTATGCCATCTTACTTTGGGACACATAGGGGAAGGGGAAAGACCTTTCCCTCCCAGTCAGCTCCCTATGGGATGCAATCATGAGAGCTTGGGGCTGGCAGTCAGCAGGTCTGGGTATTGGTCCTGGATCTGCCTCAAATTCATCATGTTCTGCTGGCTGGGTACCTTTCCCACTGTGGCCTGAATTTCTCCTCAGTACAAGGCAAGGAGGCAAAACAATACTTCAATCTGTATTGTCTACAGTCAACAGATTTGGGTTGTAAGAATTAATATATCACGTTACCCTCCAGAGCCTTGAATGTCTTTTATTTAACCTGGGCTTGCTAATCTTTGCTAGTATTCCTGGAGTATTCCTGGCAGCCTTGGGAGATGGGAGGTGCCCACTCCCGAGGCTGCCAGGAATAATCCAGAACGGTTCATTGTTATACTTTGAAGCATTGTTCTCCCTTAGGTACATTCCGGTCAGGAGGCAGTGGGATGGCAAAGATGATCCTTGACTTCCCTGCCGGTTTCTAACTTGCTCCTCCCATTTCTGCAGGGTCTCTTTCCCAGACCCTGCTCCCACTTCAAGTCAACCATCTTCACACACAAAATATAAATGTAAAAAAGTAAATAAACCTAGAGAGAGCCCGAGAACTGAAGCAAATTGCTGGCAAGCGCTGGCCACTGATTAGCATGCATAGTGGACATGCAACTGGGCATATCGGATAGAACTGCACTTTTCCGCAGGCTAGAGCTATCAGCACGGGCTGAGCTGGGGAGGGGTGCATGGTGGTGGGGGCAATGATGGTGCTCTAGTTGGACCCAGGGAGCTCATCTGCCAGGAGGGCCCCAGGCTTGCTCTCTCAGGCTGCTCGCTCCTCATCCATGCTCCCCAGACCTCATCAGGGGTTTCCCTGCAGCAAGCAAGAACCTAGCACCCACTCAAGGGAGATGCAGAAGGTGCGGAAGTGGAGCCAGGTGGTCAGGGGCAGATAGGCCCAGGGTCTAGGGTCCACTGAGTGACCTTGGGCAAGCGCATTCATCATCCTAAGCCTCCACTTCCTCATCTGTAAAAGGGGAACAAGAATAGTAAATACCTTGTAGGGTTCTGGGGGCTTAAGGAGTTTAGAAGAATGCCTAGCAGTGACAAACACATAGCACGAACATAAACAATGTGAGCCCTTTTCTGCTCCGTCATCACTATGTAAAGATCGCCCCACCCCATGTACGGGCACAGACCAGGAAAAGCATGAAGCAAAAGGAATGTCTGGAAGAATCCGTGGATAAAGAAGAAGAAAAAGTGAAAACAGCTCACATATATTGAATGCACTGTGTGAAGTGCTTTGCAGTCTTTATCACTTCATTTTAATGCCTCAGCAGTCCTTTGCAGATGAGGAAACTGAGGCACTGACAGGTTGTAACTTCCCCAAGGTCATGCAGCTACGTAGTAGCAGACCTGGCTGGTATTTAAATCCAGGTCATTTGACTTTAGTTGGGCCAAATACAAGACTCCCAAGTTCAATTTGAATTTCAGATAAAAAATGAATACTTCTGTAGTACATACTTATACGAAAAAGGACATACTTATGCTACAAAATATTCATTGTTTGTCTGGAATTGAAACTTAACTAGGCCTGCTGTCTTTCTTTTTTTTTTTTTTTTTTTTTTTTTTTTTTTTTTTTTGAGACTGAGTCTGGCTCTGTCGCCCAGGCTGGAGTCGCGGTGGCCAGGATCTCAGCTCACTGCAAGCTCCGCCCTCCCGGGTTCACGCCATTCTCCTGCCTCAGCCTCCCGAGTAGCTGGGACCACAGGCTCCCGCCGCCGGCCCGGCTGGTTTTGTATTTTAGTAGAGGCGGGGTTTCACCGTGTTAGCCAGGATGGTCTCGATCTCCTGACAGCCTTAGTCCGCCCGTCGGCCTCCCAAAGTGCTGGGATTACAGGCGTGAGCCACGGCGCCCGGCCGGCCTGCTGTCGCGCACCGGCAATGCAGCTGGCCGTGGCTGCACTCCTTAATAATTGCAGCCAAGGCAACTCCCACACTCTAAGGCCTCCGATGAACAGGTTAAGAATACGCCCCTGCCTGGGGCCCCAGGCTCTCTCCCACCCACCTGCAGTTCCACACCTGGTAACTACATTTGAAGAAGCACATAACCAGCCCCTCAGAACTTGGTTTTAATAGAGGAGAGATTGGATCTCAAACCTCAGTGGGGCCCTTAGCAGTCAGGCGGATCACTAAAAAGGGAGTGCCAGAGGAGCAGCTTGTCCCTCAGGGGCCTTGGGGACCCAAATCCCAGAGGCCTGAGTTGCAAGTCCATGGGGTAGAACAGTGGAAAGGGTACGCTTGCTCTGGAATGAGCGAACATGGGTTTGAAGCTTGGAACTGCCACTGTGTGATGCTAGGCGAGTGACTTCACCCCTCCAAGCCTCATTTTCTCATCTATAGAACAACTATGAACAATAATAGCGCCTTTAACTCATGGGGTTATTGTGGGGAGTAAGGGAGATAAGGCATGGCACATTGTAAGCACTCAGTGAGTGTGACTTATTGTTACCAATCCCCTGGAGCAGTTCCCTCCCCTCACCTACCCTTACCCAGGGTTCTCTCCCACTGCACTGCAAGCTTGAGATTTCTTTCAGGGTGGAGAAGAGGGAGACCATGCAGCTGATGAGGGTCGGGCCTCTGGTGTTACTTCCCCTGCAGCTGCCGTGCTTGACATGTGAGGACACCTGCTCCCACCCTTCTCCCAGCCCCCATCCTGCCAGCCCCAGCTCCTGAATAATTCACGAAAATACCAATACCCCAGTTATCCTCTTTCATTGAATGGGAGCTCTGGACAAGTGGTTTCTCATCTAAACTCTGCTGTAGCTATGGGGAAGATCAGCTGGGATGGCGGGGGTGGGGGGCAGGGGAAATGGGGGATGGCAGAGGCTATGGGATAGGGTAGGCAGGGCCAAGGGTTGAGGGGAGGAGCAAGAGGTGTAGCTTTATGGCTCCACCTCCCCCAAGCCCTCCATCCCTCCCATTGCTGATCTCCAACTTGGGAGACTTGGGAAAACTTGGGAAACACTGGAGAACTGTCTCTAGCCACTTTTCTTCTTTGAGTCTGTTTCCCCATCTGTGAAGTGCTGATACAATCCCCACATCATAGGGTGAGTGTGAGCAGAAAGTGAGAGGGTGGATGAGAAACCACTTTTTCAAGCTCTCTAACACTGTCCACAGGCAAAGCATTATCATTGCATCTGCGCCTTTGTTTTACCATCTGTAAAATGGAAGCCAGAATGCCTGCCTTCTAGGGGTGTTTTGAGGATTAAATAAGATGTCTTCTGGGCTTCTCAGGCTGTTTGCCCCAGCACAGAGCACCACTGCCCACCCTCACTCTCCTTTGCCTGATTAATTCCTTCTCATTCTTCAGAGCTGCTCAAAGTGTTTCCTCTTCTGAGAGACTTTCCTGCCTTCCCCCAATCCCCATCACCCTCCCAGCTGGCTTGGGCACCCCGTACCCTGGCTTGTTTTACCCCCTGTCCAGACTCCCACTCCCACATTCTGTCCTGGCCCATTTCCTCGTCCGTTTCCATACTACTCAGCCAGGTCACATCTTGTTCCTCATTTTCCCCCTGCCAGCATGGGGCCTGGCATAGAGTCTGCACTCAGTAAACATTTGCAGAATGAGGAAAAGTGCCCCATAAACACCGACGTGTTGTCCAGATATGAGGGGTTGTTAGCAGGGCATCCCTTTGAAACCCAACATTCTTCCTAGCATCATTGGCATCATGACGGAGCTGCATTTTTCACCACTGGACCTCTCCTCCTCCTCTGAAGCCTTTGTCCCTGGGAGTAGGCCTAGGGTGACACTGGGGCTGGTGGGGTGGGTGGGGGGCACCTGGTGGAATCTGGGGCCAGCTGGGGCAGTCTGTGAGCTTGCTCCAGCCTGTCTCCCGGGCCTCTGGTTTGCTGTTCTGCCCCGCCTAGCCCACTGCGTTCAGTTGCAGACACCTCATTATCGCAGCGATGCAGCCAAGCTGGAGGCAGTTCAGAGAAGAGCAGTGAGAGCAATGTGGGGAGGTGGGGGCCTGGCGCTGGTGCTGGCGGCGGGGGAAGGGAGCAGTCCCAGGGCCGAGGCTGGAGTTTGGCTCAGCAGGGCTCAGCGGGGAACCTGAGAAGTGCGGCATCTGTGCACCAGCGTCTGGAGAACGGGCCTCTTCAGCAATGGAAGAAATGAGTTAGCCACAAAGAAGCCAGGGGGACCCCGGCATAAGCCAGCGTAGGACCCAGCCATCTACCCTTTCCAACCTTCAAATGCCACTCCACCTGTTGCCACCTTTGCCACTACTGCTGTGACTGAGGAGAGGCCACATTCTTCGAGTGAGAAGCAAAGGGAAGAGGCCTGCTTCCCAGGAAGTGGGGAGGCTGGCAGTGCCCTCGGAAACCCACAGTCTGTGGAAAGTGCTTCTTGGTGATCTAGGCTGCTCCTGCTGTCTACTGCCCAAGGAGGAAGGGAACTTTGAACACTGCTGAGCACCACCCTCCCCCACCCCACCCCCATCTTATTATTAAAAGACACAGGCCTAAGGAGGGCACTCTCTAAGTGAGGGACTTGGCCAACATTCCTTGAGTCTATGGTGCAACCTGGACTGGAACCTGGGTCTCTGGACTCCAAGTTTTGTTCTTTTTCCACCATGCTTCCAAGCTGCTTTTTTTTTTTTTTTTTTTTTTTTTTGAGACAAGGTCTCACTCTGTCACCCACCCTCAAACTCTGGGGCTCAAATGCTCCTCCTGCCTCAGCCTCCTGAGTACCTGGTACTACAGGCATGTGCTACAACACCTGGCTAATTTTTTAAAGTTTTTGTAGAGATGGGTCTTACTATGTTGTCTGGGCTAATCTCAAATTCCTGGCCTCGAGCAATCCTCCTGCCTCAGCTCCCCAAAGCACTGGGATTACAGGCGTGAGCCACCGCGCCTGGCTTCACCATCTTTTCTCTCCCCAGGAACTGAGAGAGCTGCTGTCCAGACTGTGTGTATCCTGCCATCTGTCCAGGGACACACACTGTAGTAACATCACCCCACAGTCACACTCACACACCACATATACATAATACGCGTGTTCCAGGTGTGATACTACTTTGGCTTTCCAAGACACCTTCCAGAATGGAATGGCATGAGATGTGGATCAAGCCCAAGACCTCTTGCCTCATGGTCTGTGCTCTTGCCTCTAAGCCTTTGCCCTTTTGGCCTCTCTGCCTGAAATATTTTACTCTGGAATTTGACCTGGCTGATTTCATCTCATCACCAACGTCACTCTTCTCAGAAGCCTTCCCTGACCACAGGTCACTCCTTAGCTCATCACACTGTTTCTTGTTCTTTGCAGCACTGAGCACTCTTAAATCAGCTTGTTTGTAGTCTTTCCTACTCCCCCAAATGGAAACTCATTAAGGGCAGGAACCACATCTGGCTGGTGAAGGAAATCAAAGTGCTTTACCCCCAAATAGATTTCTTCGACATATTTTGAGATGGCTGTCAGGGGGCCAGGAAACAGAAGTGTCCCTGCAAAGCTGTCTTTCCTGGGGGCGATTTGCATCTGTGCAGAATCTGCATTGACGCAGCCAGGCCTTCCCTTATCAGGATCTGGGAAAGATAAGCTGAGAGTCTCACACCTTAAAGGTCTGAAAGAAACATTCACCATCTATTCTCTCTGAGGGCTGCTTCCTGTGAGGGTTCATCTACCTAAGGAGACCACCTTTGCTCCTCAGGCCTCCTCTTCTCCCCCTCCTATAACCTGTCCTGCCACCATAATCTGATTTACCACCATGACCTGTTTTTGGCCATGCCTCAAGGGAGCTCCCATTCTTTCTGTAACCTCAAGATAGTATAAAAGCTTTTGCACTCCATTGTGGGCTTGGGTAATCACTCTGTGATGCTCCCTGTCTACACATGTACACACAAATAAATTGTATGCCTTTCCCCACCAGTTAGCCTGCCTTTTGTGAGATGATATTTCAGCAAACCTTCAGAGGGTGAAGGGGAAGTTTTCCTGTGGCCCCTACACTGGTTTTCTGCTATAACCACAGCATCTAGAATAGTACCCTAGCACACTTGTGCACATACATACACACACACACACATTAAGTGAATAAATAACCAAACTCAGAGCAAACATTTTTTCTTCCAGAAAAAAACCTCTAGCACATACATAGAGAACTCAAGCCCAGGCCTGAACTGGAGGAGTACTGGGCTAGTTGATTCATTCAATAAATATTTATTTATAACCAGGCACCGTTCTAGGCACTGGAGACACGGTGAGCAAAACACAGATCCCTGCCTCCATAGAGCTCATATTCCAGTGGGAGCTGATGATGATGAGGAAGGCAAGTAAGAAAATGATAGTGCATGTGAGAAGCTGATAAGCGCCCCGAAGAAAAATAAAGTAGGAAGGGGGGTAGGAGTGCTGGGGTTGGGGGTCACATTTTCTTTACTGCTTGTAGTAGGAGGACACCTAGGTGTGGAAATTTAAATATGGCAGCCTTTTCAGCAGAAATCTAATGACCCTGAGACAGCCAGCCTGAGGATATCAGAAGAAGAGTGCTTCAGGCAAAGGAAAGCACAAACACAAAAACCGTGAGGTTGGAGTGTGCCTGAGTGACTGAGGAGGTCTGGACAGCTGGAGCAGAATATTTGAAGGGGAGAGTAGTGGCAAGGGGGTCTATTGTCACAAGGCAGGCAACCCTCCTGTCAGTGGCCTGTGCTTGAGGAGCCAGGAAGAATCAAGGACTGCAGAGCACTCAGAAATGCCTTCCAAGGAGTGTCTCAGACTCCTGCCTCTGCCACCTTTCCTGAATCTAGGGTCCCAGCCTGGCCCAGCTCCCTTGGGTGTCCTGGTTTGCTCTGCCTGTGGGCACAGGATGCTTCCATCAGCTTGGCTGAGGACAAAGAGGGCTGCTGGCAATAACCCTTACATTTGCTTGCACTATGTCCCTTAATCCTGCCATAGCTTCCCCCAGCCTACCTTAAAGCAGTCAGGGTTGGTGACTTTAACCCCACTTGACAGAGAGAAAAAATGAGATATAGAGAGCAGGCCAGTGGTCAATGTTTACGAAGATTCTCATTGAATCTTCACAAGGACCTTGGAGTTCCAGCCTCTTTTGACAGATGGGAAAAGGGAGACACAGGCATGTTAAGTGAGATTTTCTGAGGTCACACAGCCAGATCATGTCAGAGCTGGAACTGCAATTCAGATCTTTCTATCTCTGCTATTTCATGTTTTCCATGATACTGCTCAGCCTCTGCAGAAGGAGTGGGAGGTTGGGAGGTGAAGCCCAGGACACAGGTAGGTCATTTACACTGAGGAGGTGCTAATTAAACTTCATGGCATAATGGAAAGAATGTGGACTTTAGAATCCTTACAGACTGGAATTAAAATCCCAGAGTTGCTGTGTGACCTTGGGCAAGTTGCTTCTCTTTTCTGAGCCTTATTTTCTCGTGTCTAAAGCAGATTGAAAATCTCTACTTTGTGCAGTTGTTTCATGGATTCAGTGAAATCGTAGGTGGGCAAGTGCCCCATTTGGTGTCCAGCACATAGTCAATGCCTATCAGTGTGGGGCCTTCCTTATATGTTCATTGAGTTATGTCTGACTGAAGTGAAAAGGCAGAGGCTGCTGGCACTGTGGCCAGTCTTGCTACCCCCGTGCCTGGGTGAAATTAGGGTTGGGGCTGGGCCTGGATAAGAGTCCCAGAGAGTGTGCTAGACTTGTCAGCACCAGATCTCAGACCTGGCCCTGAGAAGCCTTCTGGGACTAAGTCAGCCGCAATGCCATTCCTCTGCCAGTCCAACTCTTTACTGGGAACGCAGGAAAAAAAGGGTGGTGGGAGTGGATGAGCAGGGTCGGGATCTAAGCCCAGCTCTTCTCCCAGGATTCTCATCCTGCCTTCTCTCTCTCCAGGCCTGCAGAGAAAGCAGTACTCTGCCTCCAGCAGTTCTGCCCCTCCCCCACCTGAGGGTTTCCCTCCCCACAACCCCAGGGCTCTGGGCTGTTTAATGGGGTGGAGCTGTCTTTAATCTGCTCCATAAATGTTTTCTGGATCCTCATTAGAAACCATAATGTCCTATTAATATGCTGATGAGATTTCATTTGGGGCTAGGGAAGGAAGAGTAGCTGAGAGGATGTGGGGTGGGGGCGGGGGAAATGGAATTCACCGTGGGGATCCCAAGGGAACGAAGCATATCTGAGCTCCTGGTGTCTCCCCCTAGTCCTTGGGAAACTCAGGAAGACTCAGTCGCAGGCCCCATTGTTCCCTCCACACAGGCCCCCAGGGGTCTGAGTCAGCTGCTGTGGGGACTGGCAGATAGATGCGCACACGCCCCTCCACACCCCACCACTGAATACCACCTTGGGGCCTCACCCCAGTGACCAATGTTAGTCACCAAAGCCTACACTCATTCTTCATTTGTTCCTACCACTGGCATCTACACTGAACGCGCTGGGGCCTAGCACCCAGTTAGGCCCCGGGCATACGGACTTCAGTAAGATACAACATGGCGCTTTTGGACAATGGAAAGAAGCAAGGTATGTAATGTGGCCAGCCTGTAGCCGGCTCCCAGTAAATTGTGGCTATGAAGACAGGTTTCTGCCCTTGTGTTTCTCCTAATCTGATGGGTAAGGGAGGCAAATGTGTAAACAATTAAAATCCAGCTGAGATGATGGAGGAGTTTGAGCATAACATAGAGGGAGGGGCTATGTGTGTTCACGCGGCTGGGTGTGTGGGTGCAATTCCTTAGATATTTACAGATGTGGCTTCTGTGCCAGGCCTTTCTGCACGCTGTGCCCTCAGCCAGAAATGCCTGGTTCTGCTGGCTAACCCCACATCATGTCTGCCCCTGCGATCTCCACCATAGGCAGAGAAGGGTTGGCATATGCAGAAGAATTGGCATCTCTGTCTTGTTTCCCTGAATGAGGCTGTGAGTTCGGGCTGGTGCCTCGAATGGCTTTCACTAATGGTCAACTGCATGCTCGTCTCCAAAGCCTATGGGCCCATGTGAATCCTTTACTCCCTGCTCAGCAAGAACCCTATTCCCTCACTTCCTTCAGACTGCCTTGGCCACTGCTGGCTCCTGACTCCTGGCTCAGACCCTCTATTCTTGGCTTCTAAAGGTCATTCAGATTGGGAGCCCTGATTCAGCTAGCTCTGACTGCCTAGGCAGGCAGCTGATCCCCTTCTGCAGGGCTCCCTGCCTAACTCTCCTCCCATGGCTACCCCTGGGAGCACCTTGACCTGAGTCTCTCCTATTCCCCTCCCCTCTTCCCAGCAAAACTCCCCTTCCTGGCTATTTGGCCTCTGTCCCCAGCTGGAGCACATTTGCTGTGGTACCTCACAGTTTGCAGGCTGTTCTTTCAACCCAGTATTCAGGTATTTGGTCAGTCATCTGGGCTCTGAACTCCTCAGAACCAGTCAGTCACCTATCCCTGTCTGTGACAGGTGGAAAGAACAAGTGGAACAGGCAGTGTTCAGGTTCTAACACCACTACTTATTTGCTGGGTTAGGCAAGTTACTTAAGCTCTCTATGCCTTGGTTTCTATAAAAGGAGAATAATAATATCTATGTCACAGAGACCTTGTGTGGATTCAAGGAGATGATATGAATAAAGCACTCAGCACGGTGCCTGATGCACAGGAAGTGCTCACTAAATGCCAGTTATCATTCCCCAGCCTTCTCAGAGGTTCATACAGGTTATTGCCAAGCCCACACTGCCGCTGCCCAGCCTCCAGGTCTTTCCCCTGCCCCTAGTTCAGCTTATTCCTGTTAACCAAGTTCTGTCTTTGAAATCAGGCAGACCTGAATTCACGTCTAGTTCTACCACTTAACTCCGTGAGTATTTCTCTGATCCTCAGTTTGTTTCTCTGTAAACTGGCGCTATGAATTGCCCCCCTCCACCACCAGGTTGATGTGAGGGTCAAATGAAATGGCTGCCATCACAGTGCCCATCACGATGTCTATCACATAGTAGGAATTTATCTTACCGCATCCATGGAGCTCAGGTATGAAACCAGCTTGGCTTGGGCCCAGGGGTGGGGTAGGCACAGAGGGAGGAGAATGACTGGGAAAACTGACATGGATGACAAGAACGCCCTAGTAAGGGTAGTCAGGCTCACCGAGGCAGTGTCTGAAGGGCAGAGTAAGCTTAGACATGAGGTAGGCAGTGGGCACTGACAAGAGTGCTGAGCTGACTTTTGGGTCCAGTAGAAGCAGTAATACTAAATCTTGCAGAATGCAGTCCCAGGCAGTAACAACCTCATCCCTGCGGGTGGGAGTGGGAGTAGTACAAGGAGGGACCTGGGGAATATGCTGGTGGTGGTGGTCAGGCAAAGGGTGAGAGATGCAAGGAAAAAGGCCCATACTAGAAAGAACCCAGCAAGTGGGGATCAGGTAGAAACAGAGCGTGGGAGGAGAGCCAGGGCCCCCACACCAGCACCCCACATACCTGGTCTGCTGTCAGCAGCATTGAACTGCAGGCTGGTGGGGCATAGGTTTGGGGGACTAGGCTGCCTGGGGTTGGTTTCCCATTTACTAGCCATGTGACCTTGGGCATGCCACTGGCCTCTCTGTGCCTCAGTCTCCTCATCTGTAAAGTAGCAATCATATTCTCTACCCCATAGGATTGTGCTTTACTATGTGTAAAGCACTTAGAACCGGGGTTGGCATATAAGTTTTGCTATTAATAGTATTACTTTAGCTATTACTTTATGATCCTGCCTGCCCCTCCCAGGTCTGTCTTAGGACCTGGGCCAGGAAGGGAGGACCCTCAGGAAGGCAGTCTGACTGGGGATAAAGTCTGGTGAGGCTGACAGTGGGGAAAAGCTGAGATAGGTGCATCCACTCTCTGCCTTCCCATCAATACCTGCTCCTCTGAGGTAGTCTCATCTCCAACGGCCCTCTGAGCTCTGATCGCCTGTGATATATGATCAAGAGTCCTTCATTAAGTGTCTGTCATCCTGTACTGGGATCTAACCAGGCCTGCCTTTAAGGACAAATCCAGACCCCCAGATAGGGGCAGAAAAGCAAAGAATCACAGATTCTTAGAGCTAACGTATTAAAGGGTCTAGAACTGTCCAGATTTCCAACATTCTGCCTCATTGTTTTCATGAGCAGTCAGAATTACTTAGAAATTCCAGACAATTGGCCAGGCACGTGGCTCATGCCTGTGATCCCAGCACTTTGGGGGGCCAAGGTGGGTGGATCACCTGAGGTCAGGAGTTCAAGACTAGCCTGGCCAACATGGTGAAACCCCATCTCTACTAAAAATACAAAAATTAGCCAGGCATGGTGGCACATGCCTGTAATCCCAGCTACTCGGGAGGCTGAGGCAGGAGAATCGCTTGAACCCAGGAGGCAGAGGTTGCAGTGAGCCAAGATCACACCATTGCACTCTAGCTTGGGGGACAAGAGCAAAACTCCATCTCAAAAAAAAAAAAAAAAAAAAAAGGAAAAAGAAATTCCAGACAATCTGGTTCAAATCCTAACTCACACACTTATTAGCTGTTTAACATTGGGCAAGCAATCTGACCTCTTTGAGCCTCAGTTTCCCCATCTGTAAGATGCAGGTAACAGCAATCTCTCCCTGTAGCGTCACTGTCAGGATAGAGAGTGGTGTGAGAATAGGCAGGAAGGTCTGACGGGGGCAGACAGAATGATTATGAAAGTAGAATTTCTAAGTGAAGTGGGGTTAGGTGGGTGAGTGAGTGAGTCCCAAGTGCAAACCCAGATATTTCAAAGGCCAGTCCCTGTCTCTGACTGCCTGAAGAGTTTTCCGGTGCCTGATTCCTTCCTGCAAGGACTTGGGTGGGCCCTGGTTGGATGGGGATCAAGACATGGCAGGGTCTGAGGCTGAAGTTGCAGGGAGATGGAAACCAGAGGCTGATTAACATAAAATCTCCCTGAGCTGCAACCTCCTTGACACCAGAATAAGGAAAGGCAGGAGGGGGATAGGAGCTGAGTAAGGCAGTAGAGGAAATGGAGACTTGGGCAGTGGATGACTTTAGGAGGACTCTAGAAACATACAGGCAGCCTTGAAGTCAAGGCCAGGGGCTTAAAGCCAAGAGCCGGCCCACCTCAAAGCAGCCATTGTGGTTCTCCAAAGCTCAGCTTATCTCTAAGGAGCTGCTCAGATCAGGAAATCATCCATCTAAAAACATTTATTAAGCACTTACTAGGCAGCCACTGGGGCTGGGAAAACAGAGGTGCAGCCCACAGGCCTTGTCTTCTTATGATTTGATATCTCTCAGTTGAAGTCCTGAGGCAGAGGCAAGATGAGGGATGGGGAGTGTGTAGAACTTTATCTCAGCTCTATCACTGATTTGCATAATACAGCCTTCTTTCTCTCTGAGCCTCAGCTTCCCCATTGGCACAATAGGAGGGGGTGGGGGAACAGATGCTTTATAAGGACTGATGAGTCTGAGCTGGTGAAGTGGGTTCAGCGGCCATAATAGGGGCTGAGCAGAGCCCAAAGTCTCAGAGCAACAGGGCTGGGAAGCTCTTTCTGAGCCTAGAAGGTGCCCACTTCCCACCCCACCCCCTCCCCAAGCTTCCTGGCCTTCCTATACCTCCCAGGGAGGTCCTTTGGGCTGTGAAACTCCCTTCTCACCTTTCCTGCTATGTGGTGTGGTCTGTCCAGACGTCTGCTTGCCCACCAGGCCTGGAGCACTTAGGTTTTGGACCATGGAAGAGCAGCCATGGAGAACTGATGTGGCTGTTTCCCTTATAGGCCCCAGACCCTCTCTGGTGACCATAGGAGGCCAATTAGCAGAGAACAAAATGCTTCCTGCCCTGAGCCCTTACCTACCACTGCCTGCATCTGCTCGGAGCTTAATGGTCATTTGAGCTGTCTCTGGGGACAGAGGATGGGGCTTCCATGGACTGCCTGGCTCCAGGCAACAGCCTGCATCCTGAGGGAGGCCAGAGGAGGAGGAGCAAGGTGCCTGCTGCTGCTGGAGAAGCCCAAGACAGCAGGAATACAGTATACTTGGAGCCAGCGCCAGCATCTGGAGGCTGCTCCTGCCACCTACCTGGGAACTGATGCTCCCTAGCATCTCCTGCACCTCTACAAGGCCCTAACTGTTGGTGGGCATAGTGGGTGGGTGCGGTGGGGAGCAGTGCGGTAAGCACTGAGCCTTTAGAGAATCCTCTTAGTGGAGGAAGCTGCTGGGGTCTAGCTCCTCACTGGACCCTATGCTCTTGTGGGTAGGATATGGCTAAGGGCCTTCATCTCAAACTTTCCAGTCTGGTCTGGAAAACTGGTTTCTTTGCCTGCCTGCTACAGAGAAAATGCTCGGTTGGAAGGGAGAAGAACTGGTTTATGGTTGGCGCCTGCTGCTGATGTGCTGTTCCATGGTTTTTCCAGCCCTGGGCCTCAGTTTTCTCATCTATTAGGTCAGAATGACTGTGCACCTTGCCACGTCAGCTGACCGGCTTGGAAGAGTAACTAACCTCCAAGAGTTCAGGCAGGTGGGATGGCTGATGTGGGGAAGTTGGAGTGGAGGGCACAGGGGTCGGGGTGGAGAGAGACTGAGTCTAGAGAGGTGATGTCACTTCCGCAGAGGGGTCTCCACTGATGCCCCTCTCCCACCTTGATCTGAAATCCCGCCCTACCACATGTATTAGTTGTGTGACCTTGGACAGGTCACTGAATCCTTCTGTGCCTCAGTAGAGTGGTGATTAGGACAATCTTACAAGTCACTCATAAATGAGGTTACCTTTGTGAAGCACCTAGCAGTGCCTGGACAGAACTCAGGTGAGAGAGAGGGAGGGTGGGAGCACTGTCACATGGAGAAAATGCCTGCAGGAGCCCTCAGGCACAGCTGCCGTCAGCCACCAGCCCCAGCCCCCCACCCCTGCCCTGCTATGAATAATGAACTGGTATCGATCCCCTACTCAGGAAATTCCCTGTGACCTGTGATAAAAATACACCCAGCCTGCAAGCCCGGAGCTCCAGACAGGTTTTCAACAGCCAGGGCTGAGCTTATCTGCACGGCCACCACTCCACTCCCAGCCCTAAGATGTGGGGAAGCTGGAGTGGAGGGCACAGGGGTCAGTGGTGGAGAGACTGAGTCTAGAGAGATGAGTCTAGAGAGAGCTCAGTGGAACAGGGCATTAGAGACTGAGACCAGGTGGTGCCCACCATCTCTGCCATCCCATCTCCAGGGAGATGAGATTAAAAAGCGGGATAATCTGTGGTGGGAGCCTTCAGAGCCAGGCCCCAGGAGGGAGGACCTGGGTTTGAATCCTGCCTCTATCACTTCCTGCCAAGTGCCTCAGTTTCATCAGCTGTAAAATGAAGATAGTCATTCTTTCTTCATAGAGATAGTCCTAGATTCAAATGATTTAAGGTATGTATAAATGCCCAGCACAGTGTCTGGCCAATGGGAAGCACTCAATAAACGGCAGTTTAGGCCTTCCCAATTTTTCCTCCTGCTCACTGTCCTTGCTGTAAAACTCAGAACTGTTTTGCAGGGGAATGAAACATTGAGTAACTTATTAAAAATAAGAGGCTTATTGATATATAACTCACAAACCATAAAATTCACTTCCTTAAAGTGCACAATTCAGTGGTTTTTTAAGTATATTCACAGAGTTGTGCAACCATCATGATTATCTAATTTTAGGACATTTTCATCTACCCTAAAAGAAACCTCTTGCCCATTAGCAGTCACTACCAATTCCCACCTCCCTCATCCCATGACCTTGACAACCATGGATCTACTTTTTATCTCTATGGATTTATCTTTTCTGAATATTTTATACTGGTGGAATCACATCACATGTGGCATTTTGTGTCTGACTTCTTTCAATTAGCTTAATGTTTTCAAGTTTCATCCGTGTTGTGCCAGGTAATAGTACTCCATTCTTTTGTATGGCTAAGAAATATTCCATCAGCTCTTCCCGCCATTTTGGCTCCTGTGGAGGCCTGCTAGGAACGGGACTTCTAAAAGGAATTATGTCTGGAAGGCTGTGGTCCAAGGCCATTTTTGCCGGCTATAAGCGGGGTCTCCGGAACCAAAGGGAGCACACAGCTCTTCTTAAAATTGAAGGTGTTTATGCCCGAGATGAAACAGAATTCTATTTGGGCAAGAGATGAGCTTATGTATACAAAGCAAAGAACAACACAGTGACTCCAGGCGGCAAACCAAATAAAACCAGAGTCATCTGGGGAAAGGTAACTCGGGCCCATGGAAACAGTGGCATGGTTCGTGCCAAATTCTGAAGCAATCTTCCTGCTAAGGCCATTGGACACAGAATCCGAGTGATGCTGTACCCCTCAAGGATTTAAACTAACGAAAAATCAATAAATAAATGTGGATTTGTGCTCTTGTAAAAAAAAAAAAAAAGAAATATTCCATCATATGGATAAACTATGTTTTGTGTATCCATTCATGGGTCGACAGATATTTAGGTTGTTTCCACTTTTTGGTTGTTGTGAATAATACTGCTATGAACCTTCATGTACAAGTTCTTCTGTAGACACATGTTTTCATTTATCTTGGAGATACATACATATATAACATTTTGAGGAACTGCCAAACCATTTTCTAAAGCAGCTGCATAATTTTACATCTCCACCATCAGTGTATGATGGTTCCAGTTTCTCCACATCCTTGCTAACACTTGTTATTATCTTTTTGATTATAGCCAACCAAGTGGGTATGAACTAATATGTCATTGTGGTTTTGATGTTGAGCATCTTCTCAGGTGTTGTTAGCCAGTTGTATATCTTCCTTGAGAAATATATTTTCAGATACTTTGCCAGTTTTTAAATTGGATTGTCTTGTGTGTGTGTGTGTGTGTGTGTGTGCTTGTTTTATTTGTTTGTCTATTTAATCAGACAAAAATTCAAAAGGAGCAATAAGGATATTCAGTGACAAGTAATTCTCATTCCTCCTTTCCTCCAAATATCCATTCTCCCTCCTGGGAGACAGACAATTTTAGTAGTTTCTATTTATTTTTCCAGAGATATTTCACGCATTTACAAACATATAAATCTATTAATATGTATATTAATAAATTATTTAAATTACTTCAGTAATGAAATTTGTTTTATAATTTCATATGCTAGATCATCATAGGCACAAAGGTTTTTAACAACAAGGCAACATTCCTTATTTCAGTTCTGTGTTATTACTTTAGATTTTGCCTTTATGCAATGATATATCATTTATCATCTACCATATTTTTATCTTCATTGGATACTTCAAAAACATTAAGAGAAAATTTTTTCAGGCTGGATGCGGTGGCTCATGACTAATCCAAGCACTTTGGGAAGCCAAGGGGGTAGATCACTTGAGGTCAAGAGTTTGAGACCAGCCTGGCCAACATGGTAAAACCCCGTCTCTACTAAAAATACAAAATTAGCTAGGCGTTGTGGCGGGTGCCTGTAGACACAGCTACTCAGGAGACAGAGGCAGGAGAATTGCTTGACCCCAGGAGGCAGAGGTTGCTGTAAGCCGGAGATCGCACCACTGCGCTCCAGCCTGGGGGACAGAGTGAGACTCCGTCTTTAAAAAAAAAAAAAAAAGAAGAAAGAAAGAAAATTTTTTCTTTAGAGACAGGGTCTCATTTTGTCACCCAGGCTGGAGGGCAGTGGTGCAATCATGGCTCATTGCAGCCTCAAACTCCTGGACTCAAGCGATCCTCTCACCTTAGCCTCCCAAGTAGCTGGGATTACAGGTGGGTGACACCACACTCGGCTAATTATTTTATTTTTTGTAGAGATGGGGGTCTCACTTTGTTGCCCAGCCTGGTATCAAGCTCCTTGTCTCAAGTGATCCTCCTGCCTCGACGTCTCAAAGTGCTGGAATTACAGGTGTGAACCACCACACCCAGCCTAAAAACATTTTAATATAGGAGGCTTAAAACATACCCAAAAGGAGAGAGACTAATACAACAGATCCCCAAGTACCCAACTAGTATGCACATTTTAAGCTATTAATAAACAATGCCAAGTTTTTACCTTACACAAGGTTTTTAGTTATTTATATTTCTATCTGCTACATATGAAATTTACGCTATCTTTTGTTTATACAGAGTAATTGTACATATTTATGGGGGTACATATGATATTTTGATACATGCATACAAAGTGTAATTTTCAAATCTGGGTAACTGGAATGTCCATCACCCAAAACATTTATCCTTTCCTTTTCTTGGGAACATTCCAAATCTTCTCTTCTAGCTATCTTGAAATATACAGTACATTGTTGTTAACTATAGTCACTCTACTGTGCAATTGAATGCTAGAACTGATTCCTTCTATCTAACAGTATTTTTGTACCTAGTGATATGGCTTGGCTCTGTGTCCCCACCCAAATCTCATGTCAAATTGTAATCCCCAGGTGATTGGATTATGGGGTTGGTTTCCCCCATGCTGTTCTTGCGATAGTGAGGGAGTTCTCACACGATTTGATGATTTAAAGTGTGTGGCAGTTTCCCCCTTACTCTCTCTCTCTTTCTTCTGCCTCCATGTAAGACGTGCCTTGCTTCCCCTTCACCTTCTGCCATGACTGTAAGTTTCCTGAGGCCTCCCTAGCCAAGGGGAACTGTGAGTCAGTTAAGCCTCTTTCCTTTATAAATTACCCAGTCTCAGGCAGCTCTTTATAGCAGTGTGAAAACAGACTAATACACCCAGTAACCAATCCTTCTTCATTCTCCCTTCCCTCTACCCTTCCCAGCCTCTTCTAACCACTATTTTATTCATTGCCTCCATGAGATCAACTTTTAAAGCTCCCACATGAATGAGAACGTGCAATATTTGTCTTCCCATGCCTGACTTATTTTACTTTACATAATGACCTCCAGTTCCATAAATGTTGCTACAAATGACAGCATTTCATTATTTCATTTTTTTTTTATGGCTGAAGAGTATTTTATTGTGTATATGTGCCACATTTTCTTTATCCATTCATCCATTGAGTTCACTTACGTGGATTCTGTATTTTGGCTATTGTGAATAGTGCTGCAATAAACACGGGTAGGGGTCTCCTTGATATACTGATTTTCTTTCTTTTGGGTATACACCTAGCAATGGGATTGCTGGATCATATGGTAGATCTATTTTTAGTTTTGAAAGACACCTCCATACTTGTTTCCATGGTGGCTGTACTAATTTGCAGTCCCACCAGCAGTGTACTAGCATTCCATTTTCTCCACATCCTTGCCAGCATATATTATTTTTTGTCTTTTTGATAATAGCCATTCGAACTGCAGTGAGATGATATTTAATTGTGGTTTTGATTAGCACTTCCCTGATGATTAGTGATATTGAACATCTTTCCTATACCTATTGGTCATTTGTATGTCCTCTTTTGAGAAATGTCTATTGAAATCATTTGCCTATTTTTTTTTTCTTTTGAGAGGGAGTCTTGCTCTGTTGCCCAGCTGGAGTACAGTGGCATCATCTCAGCTCACTGCAACCTCCGCCTCCTGGGTTCAAGTGATTATCCTACCTCAGCCTCCCGAGTAGCTGGGACTACAGGCGCTTGCCACCACGGTCGACTAATTTTTGTGTGTTTAGTAGGGAGATGGGGTTTCGCCATGTTGGTCAGGCTGGTCTCGAACTCCTGACCTCAGGTGATCTCCCCGCTTCAGCCTCCCAAAGTACTGGGATTACAGGCATGAGCCACTGCACCCAGCCATTTGCCTATTTTTAAATTTGATTATTTGTTTATTTGCTGTTGAGTTGTTTGAGTTTCTTATATATTCTGGTTATTAATCTCTTGTCAAATAGATAGTTTGCAAATATTTTCTCCCACTCTGTAGGTTGTCTCTTCACTCTGTTGATTGTTTCCTTTGCTGCGCAGAAGCTTTTTACCTTGAGGTAATCCCATTAGTCTATTTTTGCTTTTGTCACCTGTGCTTTTAAGGTCTTACCCCAAACATCTTTCCCCAGACCAATTTTGGGAAACATTTGCCCAATGTTTTCTTCTAGTACATTCGGAGTTTCAGCTCTTACATTTAAGTTTTTTAAACCATTTTGATTTTATTTGTTTTTATATGGTGAGAGATGGGTGTTTAGTTTCATCCTTCTGCATATGGATATCCAATTTTCTCAGCACTATTTATTAAAGAGACTGTCCTTTCCCCAATGAATGTTCTTGGCACTTTCGTGAAAAATGAGTTGGCTGTAAATGCGTGGGTTTATTTCTGGCTTTTATATGTAATATTTTGTTCCATTTGACTATGTATCTGTTTTTATGCCAGTACCATGCTGTATTGGTTATTATACCTTTGTAGTGTATTTTTATTTACATATATATAAATATAAATATATAAATATACATTTTGAGACAGGGTCTCACTCTGTCACCCAGGCTGGAGTGGAGTAGTGTGATCACAACTCACTGTAGCTTGGATCTTTGGGGCCCAACCAATCCTCCCACCTCAGCCTCCTAGGTAGCTGGAGCTACATACAGGCACACACCACCACACCTGGCTAATTTTTGTATTTTTTGTAGAGATGTGGTTTCACCATATAGCCTAGGCTGCTGTAGTCTATTTTAAAGTCAGGTAGTGTGATGCCTTCAGCTTTGTTCTTTTTGCTCAGGATTGTTTTCACTGTTCAAGGTATTTGTGGTTCCATATGAATTTTAGGATTTTTTTTTCTATTTCTTTGAAGAATTTCATTGGTATTTTGATAAGGATTGCATTGAATATGTAGATTTCTTTGGGTGATATGGACATTTCAATAATATTAATTATTTCAATTTGTGAACATTGCATGCCTTTCCATTTTTCATGCCCTCTTCAATTTTTTTCATCAGTGTTTTTTTTTAAAATCTTAGCCAGGTTTTGAGACAGAGTCTGGCTTAGTCGCCCAGGCTGGAGTGCAGTGGCGCGATCTCGGCTCACTGCAAGCTCCGCCTCCCGGGTTCACGCCATTCTCCTGCCTCAGCCTCCCGAGTAGCTGGGACTACAGACGCCCGCCGCCTCGCCTGGCTAATTTTTTGCATTTTTAGTAGAGACGGGGTTTCACCGTGTTAGCCAGGATGGTCTCGATCTCCTGACCTCGTGATCCGCCCGCCTCGGCCTCCCAAAGTGCTGGGATTACAGGCGTGAGCCACCGCGCCCGGCCCATCAGTGTTTTATAGTTTTTATTGTAGAGCTCTTTCACTTATTTGGTTAAATGTATTCTTATTTTTTTGTAACTATTATAAATGGGATGGCTTTCTTGATTTCTTTTTCAGATTGTTCACTGTTGGCATATAAAAATGCTACTGACTTTTGTATGTTGATTTTTTTTTTTTTTTTTGTCCTGCAACTTAACTGAATTTATCAGTACTAACAGTCTTTTGGAAGAGTCTCTAGATTTTTCTAAATGTAAGATCATATCGTCTGCAATTTGGCTTATTTGTTTCCAATTTGAATGCCCTTTATTTCTTTTTCTTGCCTGGCTAAGATTTTCAGTACTACATTAAATAAAATTGGTGAAAGTGGGCACCCTGGTGTTGTTCCAGATACTAGAGGAAAGGCTTTCACATTTTCTCCATTTAATATGATGTTAACTGCGGGTTTATCACATATGGACTTTATTTCTTTTCTTTTCTTTCTTTCTTTCTTTCTTTTTTCTTTTCTTTTTTTTTTTTTTGAGACAGAATGTCACTCTCTCGTCCAGGCTGGAGTCCAGTGTTGCAATCTCGGCTCACTGCAACCTCTGCCTCCCAGGCTCAAGCGATTCTCCCGCCTCAGCCTCCTGAGTAGCTGGGATTACAGGCACCTGCCACCACACCTGGCTAATTTTTGTATTTTTAGTAGAGACAGGGTTTCACCATATTGGTCAGGCTAGTCTCGAACTCCCGACCTCAGGTGATCCACCCACCTTGGCCTCCCAAAGTGCTGGGATTACAGTTGTGAGCCACCGCACCCAGCCTATGGACTTTATTTCTTTAAGGTGTGTTTCTTCTATATCAGTTTGTTGAGAGTTTTTATCATGAAAGGGTGTTGAATTTTATCAAATGCTTTTTCTGCATTTTTTGAGATAATCATATGGTATTTGTTCTTTATTTTGTTGATGTGGCCTATCACACTTATTAGTTTGCATATGTTGAATCATTCTTGCATCCCTGGGATAAATCCCACTTGATCATGGTGTATTATCTTTTTGATGTGTTGTTGAATTTGATGTGCTGGTATTTTGTTGAGAAATTTTACATTTATATTCATTAAGGATATTGGCCTGTAGTTTTTGTTGTTGTTGTTTTTCCTCGTCTGGTTTTGGTATCAGAGTAATGCTGGCCTCATAGAATAAGTTAAAAAGAATTATTTCCTCTTCAACTTTTTTTTATACTTTGAGAATTAGGGCTAGTGTTTGGTAGAATTTAGCAATAAAGTCATCCAGTCCTGGGCTTTTCTTTGTTGAGAGATATTTTATTACTGATTTAGTCTTGCTACTTGTTTCTGGTTTGTTCAGGTTTTCTCTTTCATCCTCATTCAATCTTGGTGGGTTATTATATGTGTCCAGGAATCTATCCATTTCCTCTAGGTTTTACAATTTGTTGGAATATAGTTGTTCATAATAGTCTCTAGTGATCCTTTGTATTTCTGTTTTATCAGTTGTAATGTCTCCTCCTTCATTTCTGATTTTATTTGTTTGGGTTTTCTCTCTTTTTTCCTTAGTCTAGCTAAGAGTTTGTCAAATCCTTTAAGAAAACCAACTTTTCATTTCATTGATATCTTGTATTTTTTAGTCTCTGTTTCATTTAGTTCTGCTCTGTAACCTAGGCTAGAGTGGAATGGCGCAATCTTAGCTGACTGCAACCTCTGCCTCCAGGGTTTAAGCAATTCTCCTCAGTAGCTGGGATTATAGGTGCATGCCATCACGCCTGCCTAATTTTTTGTATCTTTAGTAGAGATGAGGTTTTTCCATGTTGGTCAGGCTGGTCTTGAACTCCTGACCTCGTGATCCGCCCGCCTCAGCCTCTCAAAGTGCTGGGATTACAGGCGTGAGCCACCACTCCTGGTGGTATTTGTTCTTTATTCTGTTGATGTGGCCTATCACATTTATTGATTTGCATATGCTGAATCATTCTTGCATCCCTGGGAGCACCAGGTTGGCCATTCCACAGGCCCCTGGGTAACATGTGGGCACCAGCAGTGTCTACAGTGGGGTAGGTGGGCAAATCCCCAGGCCCGCAGGTGAGGTGGATGGGCGCCAGCAGTGTCTGTGGTAGGGTGAGTGGGCCAGTCACTGGGCCCCTGGGCTGGGCAAATGGATGCAAGGTGGCCCAGCTTTTGGAAGTGGGATGTGGTTGCTGTCAGTGGCAGCAGCCCCGAGCAGACTGCTGTCAGGCTCTTGGATTGTTTTTTGTTTTTGAATTGTAAGAGTTCTTCATATATTTTGAATACAAGTCCTTTATCAGGTGTATGATTAGCAAATATCTTCTTCCGTCTTGTGATGTGTATTTGTCTCTTCATTTCTTGATGGTGTCTGTGTTAGGCCATTCTTGCATTGCTCTAAATGAATACCTGAGCCTGGGTAATTTATAAAGAAAAGCGATTTAATTGGCTCATAGTTCTGCAGGCTGTACAAGCATAGCATCAGCATCCTGTTTGGCTTCTGACAAGGGCTCAGGGAGCTTTTACTGTTGGCAGAAGGTGAAGCAGGAGCAGGCACATCACATGGCAAGAGCAGGAGGGGTAGGGGAGGTGACGCACAGTTTTAGACAACCAGATATCACAAGAACTCACTCACTATTATGAGGACAGCACCCAGTCATGAAGGATTTGCCCCCATGACTCAAACACCACCCACCGGCTCCATCTCCAACACTGGGGATTTCATTTCAATATGAGATTGGTGGGGACAAATATCCAAACTACATCAGTGTCCTTTGAAACACAAAAGTTTTTAATCCTGATGAGATCAAATTTATCTTTTTTTGGTCACTCGCATTTTTTTTTTTTTTTTTTCCCGAGATGGAGTCTCACTCTGTCGCCCAGGGTAGAGTGCAGTGGCACAATCTCAGCTCACTGCAACCTCCGTCTCCCGGGTTCAAGCGATTCTCCTGTCTCAGCCATCCAAGTAGCTGGGACTACAGGCACCTGTCACCATGCCTGTCTAATTTTTGTATTTTTAGTAGAGACAGGGTTTCACCATATTGGTCAGGCTGGTCTCGAATTCCTGACCTTGTGATCCGCCTGCCTTGGTCTCCCAAAGTGCTGGGATTACAGGCGTGAGCCACTGCACCCGGCCATCACTTGCATTTTTTATATTGTGCCTAAGAAACCATAGGAGCCTAATCCAAAGTCATTATTTTCTTCTAAGACCTTTATGGTTTTAGCTCTTACATTTAGGTCTCCAGTACATTTTGAGTTAATTTATGAATTGGTATGAGATAGCAGTCAAACTTCATTCTTTTGAATGTGGACATACAATTTTCCCAGCACCACTTGTTGAAAAGGCTATTCTTATCCCACTGAATTGTCTTGACACTCTTGTTGAAAATCAATTGACCATATATGCAATGGTTTATTCCTGTATTCTAAATTATGTTCCATTGTTTTCAATGTCTACCCTTATGCCAGTACTATAGTGTCTTGATTACTGTAGCTTTGTAGTAAATTTGAAATTGGGAAGAGTGAGTACAGTGAGTGTTCCAACTTTGTTCTTCTCATTTAAGAGTGTGTCGACTCTTCTAGATTCCTTTCAATTCAGTATGAATTTTCGAATAAGTGTATCCATTTCTGCAAAAAACAACAACAACAACAACAAAAAAAAAACTAGCCAGGTTGTAAAATAGGGATTGGATTTAATCTATGGATCATTTGGGGGCCTCCTGCCCTCTTATCAATATTAAGCTTTCTGATACATTAACATGGGTTTTAAAAACATTTCTTTAGGTCTTCTTTAATTTCTTTCAGTGATATTTTATAGTTTTCAATGTACAAGTTTTGCACTTCTTTCATTAAATTAATTCCTATTTATTTATTTATTTGAGACGGAGATTCATTCTTGTTGCCCAGGCTGGAGTGCAATGATGCGGTCTTGGCTCACTGCAACCTCCACCTCCCAGGTTCAATTGATTCTCCTGCCTCAGCCTCCTGAGTACCTTGGATTACAGGCTTGCTGAATTTTTTTATTAGTTCTGTGTTGTGTGTGTATGCATTTCTTGGAATTTTCTATATACAAGGTAATGCTATCTGTGAGTAGAGAACATTTTTACCTCTTTCATTCCAACCTGGATGTTTTAAAATATATTTTTCTTGCCTAATTTCCCTGGCTAGAATCTGCAGCACAATGTTTAATAGAAATAGTGAAAGGAGAAATCTTTGTTTTATGCTTGATCTTGGTGGGAATGCTGTGGGTGTTTTGCAGATTCCCTTCATCTAGTATAAGAAAATTCCCTTCTATTCCTAGTTTGTGTAGTGTTTTATTATGAAAGCTTATTGCATCATGCCAAGTGCTGTTTCTTTTTCCATTGAGATGAATACATTTTGTCTTTTATGATATTAATATAGTGTACATTGATTGACCTTTGAATGTTAAGACAACCTTGAGTTCCTGGGAAAAATCCTACTTGGTCATTATGTGTAATCCTTTTTATAAGCTGCTAGGTTTGCATTACTAGTATTTTGTTGAGCATTTTATAGTCTATATTTATTCGTCTGTGTTTTTTTTTTTTTTACTTGTGACAATTTTGGTTTTAATATCAAGGTAATACTGGCCTTATGGTATGAGTTGGCAAATGTTCCCTACTCTCATATTTTGGAAGATATTGTGAAGATTTCTTATTAATTTTTCTTTAAACGTTTGGTAGAATTCACCAGTGATGTCATCTGAGCCTGGGCTTGTCTTTGTGGAATTTAAAAAATTATTAGTTCAGTCTCTTTATTTTTTACAGTCTATTCAAAATTTCTATTTCTTCTCACATCAGTTTCAGTCATTTTGTCTTTTTATAAATTTGTCCACTTCATCTGGATTGTCTAATTTATCAGCATGCAGTTGTTCATAGCATTCCCCTATAGTCCTTTTTATTTCTGAAAGGATGGTATTCAAATCCCTGCTTTCGTTTCCCATTTTAGTAATTTGAGTTCTCTCTTTTTCTCTTGGCCAGCCTAGCTAATGGTTTGTCAATTCTATTGATATGTTTGAAGAACTATTTGTTTTAATTCTTTGTATTGCTTTTCTATACTTTATTTGATTAATTTCTGCTTTAACCTCTGTTATTTACCTCTTTCTCCTTGCTTTGGATTTAGTTTGCTCTTCCTTTTCTAGTTTCTTTAGGTAGAAGGATGGGGTATTGTTTGAAATATTTGTTCTTTTCTAACACAGGCATTTAGCTATAAACATTCCTCTGACTATTGCTTTAGCTGCATCACATAATTTATTATGTGTTACATTTCTATTTTCATTCATCTCAAAGTGTTTAATTATTTAGGAATGTGTTATTTAATTTCCATAGATTTGTGAATTTCCCAAATTTTCTTGTTTTATTGACTTTCAATTTATTTCCATTTTGAGTGAATATGTCTTATATTATTTCAATCATTTTAAATTTACCAAGGCTGGCCGGGCGTGGTGGCTCACGCCTGTAATCCTAGCACTTTGGGAGGCTAAGGCTGGCAGATCACCTGAGGTCAGGATTTCCAGACCAGCCTGGCCAACATGGCGAAACCCTGTCTCTATTAAAAATACAAAAATTAGCCAAGCATGGTGGTGCACACCTGTAGTCCTAGCTACTCAGGAGGCTGAGGCAGGAGAATCACTTGAACCCAGGAGATGGAGGTTGCAGTGAGCCGAGATCATGCTACTCCACTCCAGCCTAGGTGACAGAGTGAGACTTCATCTCAAAAAAATAAAAATAAAAATAAATTTACTGAGTCTCATTTTATGACCTAACATATGATCTATTCTACAGAATGCTCCATATGCACTTGAGAGGAGTGTGTTGAGAAGAAGCTGTTGTTGGGTGGAGTGTTCTAGATTATGTCTGTTAGTTCAGTTGATAGTGTTGTCCAAATCTTCTATATCTTTGTTGATATATCTGTCTAGTTGTTCTATCAAGTATCCAAAGTGGCATATTAAAGTCTCCAACAATTATTGTTGAATTGTTTATTTCTTCCCTCAGGTCTGTCCAGTGTTTCCTTCATGTAATTTGGGTTCTTTTGTTAGGTACATATAGATTTATACTTTTTATGTCTTCCTGGTTTGTTGATTCTTTGTATCATAAAACATCATTCTTTTAATCTAGAAATAATTTTTGTCATTTTTAAAAACTTTTCTTTTAGATTCAGGGGTACATGTGCAGGTTTTTCATATAGGTAAACTTGTGTCACGCAGGTGTGTTGTAGAGATTATTGTGTCACCCAGGTATTAAGCCTATTACCCAAGAGTTACTTTTTCTGATCCTCTCCCTTCTCCCACCCCCAACCCTCAAGTAGGCCCCAGTGCCTGTTGTTCCCCTCTTTGCATTATCTAATGATAAATGTTCTTATCATTTAGCTCCCACTTACAAGTGCGAACATTTGGTATTTGGTTTTCTGTTCCTGCATTAGTTTGCTAAGGATAATGGCCTCCAGCTCCATCCATGTTCCCACAAAAGATATGATCTCATTCTTTTCATGGCTATGTAGTATTCCATGGTGTATATGTACAACATTTTCTTTATTCAATCTGTCATTGATGGGCATTTAGGTTGGTTCCATGTCTTTGCTAAGAAATAATTTTGTCTTAAAATCTATTTTGTCAATAATAGTATAGCCAGTCCAGCTCTCTCTTGGTTATTGTTTGCATGATATTTTTTCCTTCTTTTTATGCTCAACTGATTTGTTCCTTTAAATCTAATGATGTCTCTTGTAGACAAAGTATAGTTGCTCATGGATTTTTGTTTTTGGTGGTTTTTTTGCTTGTTTTTGTTTTTTGTTTTGTTTTGTTTTGTTGTTATTGAGACGGAGTCTTGCTCTGTCACCCAAGCTGGAGTGTAGTGGCACAATCTCGGCCCACTGCAACCTTGTCTCCTGGGTTCAAAGGATTCTCCTGCCTCAGCCTCCCGAGTAGCTGGGATTACAGGCTCCCACCACCATACCCAACTCATTTTTGTATTTTTAGTAGAGATAGGGTTTCGTCACGTTGGCCAGAGTGGTATAGAACTCCTGACCTCAGATGATCGGCCTGCCTCGGCCTCCCAAAGTGCTGGGATTACAGGTGTGAGCCACCGCATCCTGCCATCATGTTGTTTTTATCCATTCTGCTAATCCCTGCCTTTTGATTGGAGTGTTTAATTCATTGATATTTAAAGCAATTACTAGTAAGGTTGAAATTATACCTGCCATTTTGTTATTTGTTCTCTATGTGTCTCATCTCTTTTTTGTTCCTCTATTCCTCCATTACTGCCTACTTCTATGTTAATTAGATGTTTTGTAGTGTACCATTTTAATTCTCTTATTTCTTTTACTACGTATCTTTTGAGCTATTTTCTTAGTAGTCACCCTGGGGATTACAATTAAGATCTTAATGTAAAACAATCTACTTTGGATTTGTACTAAATATCAATAGTCTACAATAAACTTGCTCCCATATATCTCCATTCCCTCCCCTTCCTTTGTACTGTTATTGTCATACAAATTTCATCTTTTTACATTATAAGCTTATCAACAGTTTTGTTATTATTGCTTTACGCCAATGTCTTTTAAGTCAGATAGAAGAAGAAAAGCGTCACAAACAAAAACGCATTTATACTTTTATATACCTGTGTAGTACCTTTACCATGCTCTATTTCTGTGGATTTAAGTTATCATCTAGAGTCCTTTCATTTCAGCCCAAAGAACCTCCTTAGTGTTTCTTGTCTTGCAGGCCTGCTAACAATAAAATCTCTATTTATCTTAAAAAATATCTTGAAGTGCCTTAATTTCTTCTCCATTTTTGAAGAATAATTTTACTGGACATAGAAATCTTAATTGACAATATTTTTCTTTCAGCACTTTGAATATGCCATCCCTCTACCTTGTGGCCTCGGTAATTTCTAATAAAAAGTTAGCTATTAATCTTATTGCTGACGCTTGTATGTGATGAATCATTTTTCTCTTACTGCTTTCAAGCTTTTCTCTTTGTCTGTGACTTTTATCAATTGACCATGATGTGTCTATGTGTGGATCATATGGCATTAATCCTAGTTGGAGTTCGTTCAGCTTCTCAATATGTAAATTCATGTTTTTCATCAAATTAGGGACTTTGGGCCAGTTGTTTTCTCCAGATATTCTTTCTGCCCCTTTATCTTTCTTTTCTCCCTCTGAAACTCTCATTATGCATGTGTTGGTACATTTGATGTTGTCCCACATGTCTCTGAAGCTCTGTTCATTTTTCTTCATTTTTTTCTTTTTATTCTTCAGACTTGAAAATATCAGTTCAAGTTCAGATTAGCTGATTTTTTCTTCTGCCAGCTCATATCTGCTGTTGAGCCCCTCTAGTGAATTTTTAAATTACATTTACTGTACTTGTTTGTTTGTTTGTTTGAGTTGGAGTCTTGCTCTGTTGTCCAGACTGGAGTGCAGTGGTATGATCTTGGCTCACTGCAACCTCCACCTCCCAGGTTCAAGCGATTCTTTTGCCTCAGCCTCTCACGTACTGGGATTACAGACACCCACCACCACCCCCGGCTAATTTTTGCATTTTTGTAGAGACAGTGTTTCACCATGTTGGCCGGGTTGGTCTTAAACTCCTGACCTTAAGTGATCCGCCCACCTTGACCTCTCAAAGTGTTGGTATTACAGGCATGAGCCATCACGCCCGGCCTACTGTACTTCTTAACTCCAAAATTTCTATTTGCTTTGTGTGTCCGTGCGTGTGTATATGAAAATATATATAACATTAAATTTACCATTTTAACCATTTATATATATTTTTTATATTTTGTTTGTTTATTTTTGAGACAGGGTCTCACTATGCTGCCCAGGCTGGAGTGCAGTGGCACATTGTGATCATGGCTCACTGCAGCCTTGAACTTCTAGGCTCAAGGGATCCTCCTCCCTCAGCCTCCCAAGTCGCTGGGACTACAGGTGCATGCCACTATGCCCAGCTAATATTTTTGTACTTTTTGGTAGAGAAGAGAGCTTCCTATGTTGCCCAGGCTGGTCTCGAACTCCTGACCTCAAGCAATCCTCCCTCCTCGGCCTCCCAAAGTGCTGGAATTACAGGTGTTAGCCACCATGTCCAGCCCATTTTAACTATTTTTCATTGTACAGTTGTACCTTAGTACCTGTAAAGTATTGGTTCCAGGACCCTCCCCCATGGATAGTGAAATCCATGGATACTCAAGTCCCTTATATGAAACGGCATAGTAGTTGTATACAACCTACACACATCTTCCTGTAGACTTTAAATCATCTATATATTGCTTATAACATCTAATACAATATAAATATTATATAAAAAATGTTATACTGTGTTATTTTCATTCATATTATTTTTATCATTGTATTATTATTTTTATTGCTTCTTTCCAAATATTTTTGGATTGAGTTCTAAATCAAAATATTCCAAATCAATGTTTTTTCCAAATATTTTAGATTTGGTTGAATCAACAGATGCAGAACCTGTGGATACAAGGGGCCAACTGTACATATCATGGAATCAAGTGCATTCGCATTGTTGTGCAATCGTTACCATAATTCATCTCCGGTACCCTTTCATTTTCTAAAACTAAAACTCTATACCTTTTAAACAATAACTTCCAAGTCTCTCCTCCCTTCAGCCTCTAGCAATCATCATTCTAATATTTTGTCTCTATAAATTTGAGACTACTCTAAGTACTCTAGCTAGGTATAAGGGGAATCATACAATATTTATTATTTTATATATGGCTTATTTTTCACTTGGCATAATGTTTTCAAATTTCATGCATACTATAGCATATGTCAGAACTTTCTTCCTTCTTAAGGCTGTGTAATATTCCACTGTATGTCTATACAACATTTTGTTTATTGATTCAGCGCATACATTTGGGTTGTTTCCACCTTTTGGCTATCATGAATGATGCTACTATGAGTATGAGTGTACAACTATTTGTTCAACTTCCTGCTTTCAATTCTTTGGGGTATATACTCAAAAGTGGAATTGCTTGATCATTTGGTAATTCTATGTTTATTTATTTTTTGTCATACTGTGCTCCACAGCAGCTGTACCATTTTATATTCCCACTAGTGGTGCACAAGGATTCCAATTTCTCCTTATCCTGGTCAACATCTGTTGTTTTCTGTTTTTGTTTTTATACAGCCATCGTAATGGGTATGAAGTAGCAGTATCTCATTGAGTATCCTTTTATGTGCCTATTAGCCATTTGTATGTCTTCTTTGGAGAAATGTCTATTCGAGTCCTTTGCTCATTTATATTTTTTTGTTTTGTTTTGTATTGTTTTGTTTTGTTTGAGATGGAGTTATACTGTGTTGCCCAGGCTGGAGTGCAGTGATGTGATCTCTGCTCACTGCATCCTCTGCCTCCCGGATTCAAGCAATTCTCCTGCCTCAGCCTTCCAAGTAGCTGGGACTACAGGTACATGCCACCACACCCAGTTAATTTTTCTATTTTTAGTGGAGATTAGGTTTCACCATATTGGCCAGGCTGGTCTCAAACTCCTGACCTGAAGTGATCTGCCTGCCTTGGCCTCCCGAAGAGGTGGGATTGTAGGTGTGAGCCACCACACCTGGTCCTTTGCTCATCTTTGTTTTGTTGTTGTTGTTGTTGTTGAGACAGTGTCTTGCTCTGTCGCCCAGGCTGGAGTGCAGTGGTGCAATTTTGGCTCACTGCAACCTCTGCCTCGCAGGTTCAAGCAATTCTCCTGTCTCAGTCTCCCAAGAAGGTGGGACTACAGGCACGCACCACCACACCCAGCTAATTTTTGTATTTTTAGTAAAAATGGGGTTTCGCTATGTTGGCCAGGCTGGTCTCAAACTCCTGACCTCAAGTGATCCACCCGCCTCAGCCTCCCAAAGTGCTGGGATTACAGGCGTCAGCCACCGTGCCCGGCCCTTTGCTCCTTTTTCAATTGGGTTGGTGGTGGTTGTTGTTGTTGTTGAGTTTTAGGAGTTACTTATATATTCTGGACAGTAATTCATTATTAAATATGTGACTTATAAATATTTTCTCACATTCCATAGAGTCACAAAATATTTTTTCCCATTCCTTTTTACTGAGTCAATAGTGTCCTTTAATGCAGAAAATTTCTAATTTTGGTGAAGTCCAGCTTGTCTTTTTTTGTTTTGTTTTGCTGGTGCGCTTTTGGTGTCATATCCAATAAATTATTTTTAAATCCAATGCATTGAAGAGTCTCCCCTCTCCACACGTTCTCTTACATGAATTTTATAGTTTTAGCTCTTATGTTTAGGCCTTTGATTCATTTTGAGTTAATTTTTGTATATGGTGTTAGATAATGATCTACCTTTATTCTTCTGCATGTGGATATTTAGTTTTCTCAGAACCATTTGTTGAAAATACTATACTTTCCCCATTGAATGGTTTCAGCACTCTTGTAAAAAATCATTTGACCATATGTGTGAAGATTTACTTCTGAGCTCTATTCCATTGGTCTGTATGTCTGTCTTTATGCCAGTCTGTACTTCATGGTTTCGATTACTGTAGATTTGTAGTAAGTTTTGATACCAAAAAATGTGAATTCTCCATCTTTTTTCTTCTTTTTCAATAATGTTTTGGCTATTCTGGTCTCCTGAGATTCCATATGAACTTGAGGATGAGTTTTTCCATTACTGAAAAAAAAAAAAAAAAAAAAAAAAAAAACCTAATGGAATTTCTATAGGGATTGCATTAAATCTGTGGATCTCTTTGAGTAGTACTATCATCTCAGTCTTCCAATCCATGACCACAGATACCCTTCAGTTTTCTATGTCTTCTTTAAATTCCTTCAGCAACTTTTTTTTTTTTCTTTTTGTGAGATCGGGTCTCACTCCATCCAGACTGGAGTGCAGTGGCATGATCACAACTCACTGCAGCCTTGATATCCCAGGCTCAAGCAAACCTCCCACCTCAGCTTCCTGAGTAGTTGGGACAAGAGGTGTGCACCACCACGTCCGACTTTTTTTAAAAAAATTTTAGTAGAGATGCAGTCTTACTATATTGCCCAGGCTGATAAACTCCTGAGCTCAAGCAACCCTAACCACCTTGGCCTCCCAAAGTTCTGAGATTGCGGGCATGAACCACTGTGCCT
Organism: Papio anubis; assembly: GCF_008728515.1. Taxonomy (NCBI): domain Eukaryota; kingdom Metazoa; phylum Chordata; class Mammalia; order Primates; family Cercopithecidae; genus Papio; species Papio anubis. The sequence goes on along the minus strand of NC_044996.1, from coordinate 82,425,731 downwards.
AGCCCTTCAGCAACATTTTTTTTTTTTTTTTTTTGAGATAAGGGCTTGCTCTGACACCCAGGCTGGAGTGCAGTGGCGTGATCACAGCTCACTGCAGCCTCGACCTCCTCAGCTTGAGGCTTAAGCATTCCCCCAACCTCAGTTTCTTGAGTAGCCGGGACCACAGGCGCACGCCACCATGCCCAGCTAATTTTAAATTTTCTTTTTTCAGAGACAGGGTCTCACTATGTTGCTCAGAGTGGTCTTGATCTGCTAGCCTCAAGCAATTCTCCCACTTTGGCCTCCCAAAGTGCTGGGATTACAGGCATGAGCCACTGTACCTGGCCAACATTTTATAGTTTTCAGTGTACCATCATTTTGCTTCCTTGGTTAAGTTTATTCCTAAGTATTTTACTCTTCTTCGTGCTATTGTCAGTGTAATTGTTCTCTTAATTTTATTTTCAGATTGTTCAATGTTAATGTATAGACCCACAACTTATTTTTGCATGTTGATTTTGTATTGTGGAACTTTACTGAATTTGTTTATTAGTTCTAACAGTGTTTTATGGAATCTTTAGGGTTTTTCTATATATAAGACCATGTCATCTGTAAATATAGTTTTATTTCTTCTTTTCCAAGTTGAATGGTATTTAATCATTTAGAGGTGGTTTCCTTCAGTTTTAAAAAATATATTTATATATTAATCTTGTATCCTGCAATGTTGCTATAATAGCTTGTTGATTCCAGGAAATTATTTTTTGTTGATTCTTTAGGATTTTTGTCATAGGCTATCATATAATCTGTGAACAAAGACATTCTTATTTCTTCCTTCCCAATCTGTATACCTTTTATTTCCTTTTTTATCTCACTGTATTAGCCAGGCCTGCCAGTATGATGTTAAATAGAAGTGGTGAGATCAGACACCCTTTCCTTGTGTCTGATCTGAGCTGGAAACCACCTAGCTTCTCACCGTAAGTTTTGATGTTTTCTGTAAGCCTTTTTTAGATGTTCTTTATCAAGAGAGGTTCTTTTAAAAAATCATGAACAGGTGTTGAATTTTTTCAAATAATTTTTCTGCATCTATTGATATGATCATGTCATAGTTTTCTTTCACTTGTTGATGTGATGAATTCTATAAATTAATTTTCAATGTACATATTTATATAGATGAGTTGAAGTCTTTGTCTAGTAAGTCCAAACTTTTGTGCCTCTTCAAGGACAGTTTCTATTGGTCACGTTTTTTCCTGTATGTGGGACATAACTTTGCTTCTCTGTCTGGCTCATAATGGTTTGTTGAAAACTGGACACCTTAAATAATATAGTGCCACAACTCTGGAAATCAGTTTCTCCCCACTTCCAGGGTTTATTTCTGTTACTGCTTGTTTCAGTTGTTGTTGTTTGTTTAGTGATTTTCCAACCAGTTCTAAAAAGCATATTCTCTGTCATAATTTGGCTACTGAAGGATATGCTTGGTTAGCTTACTGGTCAGCTAATGATGGGAGAGAGACTTCCTTAAGTGCCTTGAACCAATAATCATCTGCCCTGTGATGAGGGGTGTGTGCGTGTTGGGACATCTCTTCAATGACCCAGCAGCTTACAACTTTGCCTTAGCCTTCATTTTCTACTTTTACCAGCCTCAATGCCAACCAGAGGTAAAACCTTAGTGCATTCTCAGGTATATCTGGAGCATGCACACAACTATGAACATGTGAGTGGCCTTCTAGAACCCTAGGAGTTTGTCAGAGCATGGCAAATCTGCTTCTGAACATCTCATTCCTTAGATCTTCTTTTTAAGTTTTTGGCCAGATAGCCTCTTGTTTACCCCAATTGTTACTGCTGTTGTAATGTCAAATAATTGCCACTGATTATTATTATTTTTTAATTCGCTTTGGATAGAATGTTTCCCACTGATTGAACTCTGAGCCAGCTCAAATAAAAGCAAATACTGTGAGTGGTCCTTTTCCAGGGAGCTGCTAGACAGGTCAAGTAGTAACAATTATCTGGGAATTGAGCTCTTTGAGGATCTCCAAACCTTGTCTGCCCCATCTGATTGCTTTGAGGCTGCTGGCTTTCCATGGATCTGGAAAGAAAGAGATGGGGAATAGGGCAAGTTCAAACCCCACAAAACTTACTGTTCTTACCAAGAGTCAGCAGGGTTTTTTTGAATAAAACTCCTTGGATTGTTGCAAGATTTTGGTTAATTTCTGTTGCAAGCTTTTGGTTAATTTCCAGAGTTCTAGAAAAGTTGATTGTGATCATTTGTGCCAGAGTTCTCATTGTTTTCAAGGAGGAGCAGATTTTTAGAGGTTCTCACTCTACTGTTCAGACATCTTGCTCTGAGTGACTCTTATAGGATAGGCAGACATCTATGTAAAAAGCAGGGGAAAAATTCCAGACAGAAGAAACAGCATGTGCAAAGGATGGAGCTGTGAAAGATCATGGCTTATTTGGGATTGGCAAGTGACCTTGAATGACTAGACCATAGGAAAGGTGGTGAGGAAGTATATTATTTGGGATTTATTTCTATTGCAAGTAATTAAAACTCAATCAAGCAGGCTTGAGGGTTTTTTGTAAAAAAGATATTAGTAAACTCATGAAATTGATAAGGTTATGAGTAGATCTAGCTTTAGGCACAGCTGGATCTAGTGCCTCAAATGATTTTTAGGATTCAACTTTGGTCTCTCCTCCCTGAGCTCTGTTCTTTTGTATGTTGGTGTCATTGTTAGATAAATTATTCTCTTATGGTTGCAAGATGGTGGCCAACAGGTCCAAGCTTACATCCTCAAGACTCTAAATTCAATGGTAAAAGAAATACCTTCTTCCCAACAATTCTGTCAAAAGTCCCAGGACTAGATCTCACTGTATTACTTTCTAAATTAATCACTGTGGCCAGGGGAAGCAGAACAAATTGATTGGCCAATCCTGAATCATGTGCTCTTTCCTTGAACCAGGGGTAAAGTCAGCTCCTAACTGAACCACAGAGACTGAGCAGGGGAAAAGGGTAGTTTTTCAAGGAATATATAGATTAACTTACCAGGAAATGGATAATAAATGTGAATCAGGCAAAAACAATAAACACACCCTCCAGAAAGAGTGGTAGAAGCTAGACTAAGAAGTGCCAGCTCTACAGAGATTCTGCATCCCAGGATCACACTCCTGACCACTCAACAAACTGGTTAGAACACACTCTGTGCTGGACACTGAAATACTAGCCCTCAATAAGGCTCCAGTCTAGTTTTAGACATTCTCTCTGTCTTTTTTTTGTTTGTTTGTTTTTTTGAGAGAGAGTCTCACTCTGTCACCCAGGCTGGAGTGTAGTAGCACTCCTCTGCAACCTCTGCCTCCCGGGCAAGCGATTCTCATGCCTCAGCCTCCCAAGTAGCTGGGATTACAGGCACATGCCACCATGCTAGGCTAATTTTTGTTTTTTTAGTAGAGATGGGGCTTCACCATATTGGCCAGGCTGGTCTTGAACTCCTGACCTCAGGTGATCCACCCAAGTCGGCCTCCCAAAGTGCTGGGATTATAAGCATGAGCCACAGCGACTGGAGTTGGACATTCTCAACCTACAATTTCTTTGATGAGACTTTTTTAGGTGATCGCCTTGTCCAAACCTTTCATTGTCCAGACTAGAAAATTGATGCCCAGAGAGGGATGGGAACTTTACCACTGTCACACAGCAAATCAGTGGCAGAACTGGGACAAGAACCAGGTTGGTTTCTTTGTGCTACATACATATCCCACATCCATTCTTCAAGTTATCTTTCCAATCCACCTCTGGAGAGCCTTCTCAGAGTACCTCTGTCCCTGCTGGTATCCCCCACAGAATGGCTGACTTCCACTGGGTTGACTCTAATGGAGTTAGTAAGTCAGTCTTTGGGCTCACTGTTCGATTTTTCCCCTGTTGCTTCACCCTCTGTCCAGCCCCAACATGTAGGCTTCCTGTCCCTATACTATTGGGTCTCTCGTTCCACCTTCTCTGGATAACCACTAAGAAGCTTTTGAAAGTAGCCACTTTTCCATGGGATATTCTGTGGGCAGTTCACAGAGGTAGCACTCAGATACAGGTAGTGTGAGCCAAGGGGTGTAGATAACACCCCACTCTAGGAGCATGGAAATCAGGGGGACTGTCACCCTTTCCACTCCTCTAATCAAGGAAGAGGAGAGAGGTGCAGAAGAGGTCACAAAAACACCTTGGGAGTCATCTAAGTAACCCGAGTCTGTCTGCTTAAGAAACTGGATCTCTCGGTCCCATCCATCAGTGAGGCCATCTGCACCCTTTCGTGGCCGTCTCCCCTGACCCACAAAACCATGACAACATCCCCCCTTTCTGGAAGCTTCCCTGCTGATTCCTCTCAACTGGGACTCACTGCAGCCTCGCTGCCCCACCATCATCTCGTGCTTTGATCACTGCAGCACCTCTCTGCTTCTACTTACGCCCTTCCTCCCACCGTCAGTCTATTCTCTAGACAGAAACCAGGGGGATTTTGTTCAAATAGAAGCCGGACCATGCCCTTCCTCTTATAAAACCCCTCCCACAAGCTCCCCATTTCACTCAAAATAAAGTGTGAAGTCTTTATAATGGCCTACAAGACCCTTCACCAACTGGTCTCCTGTTAAATCTCTGATTACTCTTGCTCTCCCTCCTTCCCCGTTCTCCTGCACCCTGACCTTCTGGACAGCCTGCCATGCTCTCTCCTCAGGACTTTTGAGAGCTGGACAGGCTATTCATTGTGCTTGGAATATGTGTTTCCCACATATCTGTGTGGTGTTCTCCCATACCAACTTCAGTTCTTTAATCAAATGTTACCTCCTTGGTGAGGTCTCCCCTGACTACTCTTTTAAAATGTTTAACCTCTATCTTTCCCCAACATTCCTTTATTTTTCTCCATGGACCCTCTAATAGACTACAACTTTTTTTTTCTTTTTTTTTTAACTGATTCTCACTCTGTCACCCAGGCTGGAGTGCAGTGGCGTGATCTTGGCTCACTGCAACCTCTGTCTCCCAGGTTCAAGCGATTGTCCTGCCTCAGCTTCCTGAGTAGCTGGGACTACAGGTGCGTGCCACCACACCCAGCTACTTTTTTGTATTTTGGTAGAGACGGGGTTTCATCATGTTGCCCAGGCTGGTCTCGAACTCCTGAGCTCAGGCAGTCTGCCAGCCTCGGCCTCCCAAAGTGATAGGATTACAGGCATGAGCCACTGTATGCAGCCATATGCTACATCTTTTGTTGATTGATTTTATTTATTGATATTATTAAACCTTATGAAGTAGCAGTTTTTGTCCGTTTTTCGAAATACTTCATTGCTAGAACCAATGCCTGGTGCATAGTAGGTGTTTCATACATATTTGTTGAATGAATAGATGAATGAATAGTTCTGAATAATCAGAATTTTGGGCAGTTTTTGAATCATGCAAAGTCAGAGCTAGGAAGTTACTTAGACCACTTTGCCTAACTGCCCAGTTTCATTTGACAGGTGAGGAGACTGAGACTCAGAGAAGGAAACAGACTTGCCCACAGTGACAGAGGGAGTTAGTTTAGTCAGAAATCAGCAATTTAACTCAGAGAACCAGGGAGCTTTCCATAGCTCTTTTCTTGGGATCTATCCTGTCCTACAAGGAAGCCCCTTCTATGCATGAGGAGAGGGGAGGGGTCGTTGCAGTAGGGAGAAGAGGGTGGTGATGAGTAGCATGCATCAAATACCTATTTTGTCCCAGGTGTTACACTAGGCATTTCATCTAAGGTGTCTCAATGGTCTCATTCCACTTGACACTTTGAATAAATATTCTTTTCCCCATTTTACAGGTATGGAAGCTGAATCTCAGAGAAGTGAGTTGCCTAAGATCACGTAGCCAGTAAACAGTGGTATAAGGATTCAGTTCCAGGTATGTTGATGAATAGAGTCAGTAGTCTTTCTCTGACATTCAGGACCCTAGCCAGCTTCCCAGGGACTCCAGTTGAAGGCTGAATCTCAGTCAGGAGCTCAGGGTCCCGAATGTCCTTCAGAAGCAGCAAGTCTGGAACAGGCCATGGTAGGCCCAGTGGCTGCAGGAGTGTCATGCACTGCTGTACTGCCTGGCCCAGAGCCTCCTTTTTCTGTGTCCCAGGCCTGAAAAGCTGGGCCTGTTTTCAGGATTGGACTAACTTTTTCCCCACAGAGTATGGATAGTCCACAGTGGAGCCAGATGGAGGCTCCTCCCACTCCTTGAAGGAGAGGAGAAAGGGGGAAGGGGTGCAGAACAGCCTTCCAGAAGGGATAGCTTTGCCGAGTTTCAGCCTAATATCCTGGAGCTATTCCTAGGTAGATTGTGGTCAGTGGAATTATGCTTTTATCAGGCTGCTGGGAGTTTCAATAAAATCTTTATGGCCGGGAAAGTTCTCTTTATGGAAATCAGATTATTGAAGTGCCTGCCGGAGGGAGGGCCTCACCAGCCTGCCTTTCTCCCCACTGCCTCCCTCCTCCTCTTCAGGATGGCTTCCCCACTCAGTTTCCTCCCTCCCCTACCCATGGGCCCCCAGCTCCCAGGACAATTTCAGCTCCACAGGCTGAAACAAGGAAAATGCCTTGGCAAGTAGAGGAGCACTAAGGGAACTTATCGAGGGTGTTGGTGGGACTGCAAAATTAACGTTGCGAAATAGCTCTTGCCCCGTACCCCCTTCATCATTCCCATTGAGAAGCCCTGGTTTTGCCATTTCTGGGTCAACTTATCTCCACTCCTGGCTCACTATATTGGCAATTCCTAGATTTTAATCCTTGGGACGCAACTGAGCCCTCCCCTACCCCCACCATCTTCTGTCCTGTCCATCTGTCTACAGAACCTTCTGGAGCCTTCCTGCCTGGTATCTCATGGGGCTGGGGTTGAGGCCTGGTCCTGAGGCAAGGTTGCTACAGCTCTATGGGGACTAGCTTGGGAGTGCCCTTCCTTGTGACTCTTTCTTGGGGTTGGAGGAGTAACTATGGCTGAGGCCCCCCACACTCTGCCCCATAAACTGTCTGCCGGGGGAAGGCTTGCCCTAGGAGGTTTTCCTTGTGGCTTTCTGGGATGTTTTAATTTAGCACAAGGAAAGTGGTTTGGACCAAATGGTCTCTTTCAGGACTAGAGTCTTTAAAAAGCCCCCTGAAATTTGGTGCTTTTGCCTACCCAAGTTGTCCCACTGCCTATCTTCCAACATCCTGTCCCCAATGTCTTCTACTAGGTGACTAGTTTGAAAAACATCATGTCCTCTGAGGAACAGTTGAAAGAACTGGAGGAGAGAAGACTGAGGGGGCCTGAGCTATGTCTTCAGCCCTTTGAAAGACTGTCATGAGGCAGAGGAAGTGGACCCTGCATGGTCCCAGGAATAGAGTTAAACGAGGCCCCAGCTGGTACGTTCACTCTGTTATCACACAAAGCATTGTCCCCATTTTATAGATGAGGAAACTGAGGCCCAAGGCCACATAACTAGGAAATGTGTTGTGGGGCTGCCTTTCAAAGCCAGGTCACTTAACATCAAATCTAACACTCTCCATATCCCGCTGCTCTGAGCACTGGACAAAGGCAACCAGTAGGCAGTGTTGGGTTCAGCATAGGCGACCCTTTTTAGCTATCCCTCAAAGCAGCCCATACCCCACCCATGCAAGGTAGAGGCTGAGCTGTGCATACCCCCAGGTTGTTCCCAACCACTGCCTACAACCCACTCTGTTCAACCCCATCTCTCCATCCCCGACCGTGCCTTAGACCTTTGGCCTGTATCCCAGTTCTGCATCTATCTCTGGCATTCCTGTTTGCCTGGAAGTAACACTCATTCTCCCAAATGCACATGTCCCAGACTTTCCTCACTCCCAGGCTGGCTTTGGACCTTTCAGAACTCAACCCAGACCAGCTAGTTTGCCTTGTGCTCCCATCCTGTCCACCCCTACCCTCCTGACTTAGACAATAAGGAAGAACTTCCTGACAGTCAGAGCTGTCCAAGGATGGCTGGGCAGAGCTGGCTGCTCAGGACCAGGCATTAGGTAGGGGACTGTCCAAGCTGGGAATCCTTCCAGTGGTTTCCATTGAGTTACGTATTCATTTTCCTGCGTGAGCCCTTCTATTATAATTCACGGCTTTTGCAATTACCCTCTTGTTTCCTATTCTTTCTTGCTCTCTCCTTCTGCATCCTTGTCTTCATCTGACTTTCTCCTCTTTCTGTTTATTTTTCACTTTGATTCTCTATCTTTCTCTGTGTACTTTTACCTCCTCACATTTGTCTCCCTTTTGCCCCCTCTGTTTCTGTCTTTTTCTTCCTTCCCTTGATCCTGAGTCTCTTTCTCTGTGTCCTCCCTCCCCCTTCTTTGTCTCTCTAGCTCAGTCCTCCATCTGTTTCACTTTTGCTCTGGGTCCCACTGTATTCTTCTCTCTCTCTCTCTCTCTCTCTCTCCTATTTTCCCACCTTTCTCCCTTTCCGTCTCTGCCTCGCCTGCCCCAGCCCCTCCCTCAGAGCCTCCCCTGACCGAGGGTCTGCTCTACTTGGCGAAGCCTGCTTTCCTCAGCTCTCTACAAAGGAGTCACCTGTGTCTTTTGTGTTTCTCCAATCTCAGGCTGTAACTTCTGTGGCAGCTCATACTGGGAAGCTGGATTTGAATAAGATCATCTTGGCCCCTGGGAAGCTGGAGGAAATCCTGGGTCCTGCAACTTCTTTCCCCAAAAGAGGAAGTTACATCCTTAGCCTCCTTCAGGCCTCAACTGGAGCTCCTGGTCTGCTCAGAACCTTGGGACTCAGGAATAAGCGGGGCCTCAATGACGCTTAAGAAGTCTGATCTTTTGAGTTCAGTTCCACCACGGCCACCCTTTGTCCATATCTGGAGGTCACTCCCCTCCTCTGGCACCCACTTCAGGTCTGGCCCCACCCTTGTTGCAGAATTGCTGATGCTTACTCTCAAAAGAACAGGAAGAAGTTCAGTATTGCTGCAGTCTAGAGTATGGGATGACAATTTGGCCTGAGGTGGCCTAGAGCAAGAGCATAGCATGGGAAGAGTCGAGGACTCAGGTTAGGAGTAGCTGGGAGAAGTCAAGGGATGAAACTGGAGTGGTAGGCTGGGGCTAGACCAAAGATGGGGGTTGGATTTTATCTTCAGACTACTGGGGAGATATTGAAGGTTACTAAGCAGGGAAGAGAGAGGGCCCTATATGGTTGCTGGATGGGTCCTGGATTGCAGAGGGGCAAAAGGAGAAGCAGGGAGAATGGGGAGAAGGCTGTAGATGAAGTCTAGTTGAGAAATAATGGAGACTTGGACCTGGGTGGTGGCAGTGGAGATGGAGAGGAGTGGACTTTTCATGGCATATTTAGGATGTGGGAAATAGAGCTTGGTGGTTAATTAGCTGTATGTGTGGTAGAAAGGGAGGTGTCAAGGCAGATTCTGGCTTGTACAATTGGGTGGCTGTTGGTATCTGCTATTGGCATAGAAAATATAAGAGGAAGAACAGTTTGGAGACAAGATGAGTTCCGGGTTGGCCATGTGGAATCCAAAGTGCTCGTGGGTCATCCGGATTGAGATAGCAGTCAGGCAGTGGCAGGCCCTAGAGCTCGGAAGGCAGGTCTGGAGTGGAACTAGAGATGTGGGAGATGGCCAGGGAAGCTGTGGAAAGGGGTGAGCTGGCCCAGAGCAAGAGCATGGCATGGGAAGAGGAGAGGGCTTAGGTTAGGGTCTGGGGAGATTTTCAGGAATCTGCAGAGCAAAAGAAAGTCTGTTAAGGAGACTGAGCAGGATGGCTCAGAGAGATTGGATGCCTGGAAAGCACAGGGGCAGAAAAACCAAGGAAAAGAATTAGTGCCAAAAGGAAGGGATCATCAACTGTGTGAAATGTTATGAAGTCAAATATCATGAGGGAGGAAAAGTGTCCAGCAGATTTCATGATGAGAAGTGGTGACTTTCATAAGAACATTTTGCAACAGTGATGGGCATGGTAGCTGGACAGCAGTAGTTGAAAAAGTGGGGACAGCCAAGAGTGTTTGCCCTAATCCTGCCACATTCCACTCTCTTTAATCATGTTCCTCTGCTCAGGAGTGAAGAGGAGGAGCCAGCAAGCTTCCATTGCTTTCCACTACCCTGAGGTCTGAGGTCTGATTTTCCCTCTCCTCCCGTGTGACTCTCCTATGCACACGCACACACACACACACACACACGTGACAGACACATGCTTCTTCACTTCTTTTTGCTTTAGCAGGCTGAATTCTAGGGTTCCCCTACCCTTTCCCACTGCAGACTCAGAAATAAATTGTTCACTGCCCCAGTGGTGAAACCTTATCTGGTCTGGTAAAAAACATGTGTCTGAAGCAGCTGAGCTCCACGTTTCAGCCAAGTGGGTGAGCTGGCCGCTGGCTGGCTGGCTTGTGTGCAGCCTGGGGTGGGGGCAGGGTTGGGAGATGGGAGGAGGAAGGGAAGCAGAGACTGGGATGGGTGTGAGGAGCGGGGGAAGGGGAGGGGAAAGAAGAAAGAAGATTGGGAAGTGGGAAGTGGGGCAAGAAGAGCTGTGAATGCTGAGAGGCTAGAAATGCTGAAAATGGAACTGCTTTCTGGAGTCAAAACTTGCGTCTAAATCTTGCCTTCACTACTTGCTACCTCTGTGGCAAGTAACTTTCCTCTCTGAGGCTCAGTTTGCTCATCTATAAGATAGACTTCCTAATAGCTATCTTATTATACTCTTCATCAGGCAGAATATTTTCTTCTTACTCTTACGGTCATTGTCATTGTCATTATTATTGTCAGGACAGTGCTGGTGTTGGGAGAAAGCCAGGCAGCTTCCCGGGGACCTTGCCTGAGCTACAGAAGCAACCACCCTGGGTCCCTGGGCCCCAGAGTCCTGTACTCTCCACCTGACTTTCTTTTGAGGGAGTACTCGGGTTGTCTGAAGCTGGTAGTGGCAGCCAGCAAAGATATCCGGAGCAAGCTTCAAAGAATGGCCATCTGGCCCCAGGCTTAGCAGTTCCTGCAGCCCTTTTAGCTTTTGCTCAGAGACAGTCTATGGAAGGGAAGGCAGCCCAGCCTCAGGGGCTCAAACTCCACCTGCTTAGACACACCTATCTTAGCTGTACACCAAAGCCAATCCATTTTCAGGCCTGACTCTCGTGAGCCACGACCGCAGCTTTCCACAGACACCTCTGGCCAGCTGCTCACCACATGCTGCCTGGGTTTGGGGATAGGCGGAGCTTCTGATGCCACAGGAGGGCAAGCAGGCCAGAGGACCACACCAGGCTGCCATCCACCCACCCCCCAGGATCCTGATGTAGAGGCTGGTGTTGCTCTCAGGCCTAGGGCTGGTGATATCTACCTTCTCCTGTCCCTAGATCTGCGGAGTCCTGAGGAAACGCCAAGCCATGTCTGCCCCTTTGTGCCTACTGCCACTTCTGCTCAACCCCTGCTCTCCTACCCTGTCAGGACGTTTCAGCAAAAGGAGATCTACTGCTGAGGGGATTACGACTGATGGAAAAGAATCCATCACAGCACTGGGGCAGCAGGAAGTGGAGAAATGAGACACACTTTTCAGGTTGGGAGGGGGATGCCACCTCTTCCTGATTGGCAAGGCAGGAAGTTGGGGCCCAGACCATGTAGAAAGCCAAGCCAAAAGGGTGCTGGTGCTCCTCCGGGGCTGTAGGCCAGGAGCAGCAGTGGCAGACCGTCTGGATGCAATCAAGCCTGCAATGACCTCATGGGGAGAAGGGGGGAGCCCCCAGAACTGAGAGCTTTGGGCCTCACTCTCACTGATGAGGGAGGGAGAGGAGCTGTGTGGGGATGAGATATGGAGCATTTAGTGAAGTGAGAAGTATGAGGATGGATGAGTCAGGACAGAGGGGAGAAGCAAGCTGCCGTCCTCGACTCACTTGGACTCAGAACTTTGAGAGAACCAGCCTGAGAAGAGCCAAAGCAGAAGCTAGAGAAGAGCTCCCATTCCCCAAATCCATGGGTTCCAAGTGCAGCTCCTGCTTGGAAAGGCAGGGACAGCAGCGTGTGGCAAGGCAGGTTTCAGATGGGTTCCGGTCCCTGCATAGACTTAGAAGTTGGTAAGCAAGGTAGCTGGCAAGGACTTTCCAGTGTGAGAGGACTGGGTCCTTATGGACGATCCCTTGGAGAGGTCTGTAAGGCAGAGCAGGAGAAGTGGAGTCCACAATGCAGCACAGGGGAACTGGCAATGGCCTGAAGCCCAGGTCCCAGGCAGAGCTGGTGGAGGAGCTGGAGCTTCCCAGCTTGGAGGAGAGAAGGGAGGGGAACAGGATCGTTGTCCTCAAAGCTCAGAAAGGCTGTCATGAGCAGGGAGAGCAGACAGTTTCTGTGGGGCCCCAGGGGGCAGAGATGCCTGGGCAAAAGCCACAGGGAAACAGAGTTCTTCAGCTTAATCCAAAAAGGAATTGTCTTAAGAACTCTCCAAGCACAAAATTGGAGAGGAAAGAGCTAGTGAGTGCCCCATTACTGGAGATGTGTGAACAAGGGCTGGACAGCCACATTGTGGATATTCAAAGAGTAGAGGTGGGTGGTCTCTTGGCATCCTCTGGCCACCGTGTCATGAGTCTGCCTGGCCCCATGAACGAGGTTACTCACCTCTGTGAGATGCAGTCCAAAGAAACAGCACTCACTCCTTGGAGCTCCCCAAGGGACGGTGACTTGAGTCTGCACCTCCCAAGATACCTAGCTCGATGTGATAACATCATGTGAGCATTCGCTTATGTGGCTATGCTGTTCTTTCATCATTGGATCCACAGGCTTTGGGCCTCTTACAATGTCAGCAACATCAGCATCTCAACACACTGAGTAGAGTGGACGTGTTTGATGATACATTTTTTTTCATACTGCATGGCTCCTAATAGCTTCCTATGGGGTTCAATTCAGAAAGCAGCAATTGGTTTCAACTTCATGGGCAACTGAAGGGATTCTCCAGGGTGATTTTGACTACCTGCAATTGAGTCTTATAGTCTGACTTAAGACACTAAGCTCGTGTAAGGCGTGGCTTCACCAGATGCTTTATAACACTGCTAGGCACAAAGCAGTGTGCTGGGGAAGGTATGGTGTGAGGGCCCAGACACAAAGGATCTCTCTCTTCCTGGAGGCCTGATGCCTCCATCCCTCCCTGAACACAAGCCAATTACCTCCCCTCTTCCCCTGCTCCTCCACTGGAGATCCTGTTGCCGCTACCTTCTGAAGAGATCCAGACTCAAACCATTTTTTTCCATCTCACCAGTTTCATTTGGGTCCAAACCACCATCATATCTCATTGGAGCAATCCCAAAAGCTTCCTTACTGCCTTATCTGCATTCATTCCTGCCTTCCATGCTGCTTGTTCACCCCAAAGTGGCCAGATCATTTCTGTCAAGACGTGAGTCAGATCCTGTCACTCATCTGCTCAAAACCCTCCAATGGCTCCATTCTTCTCAGAGCAAAAGCCAAATGACTTACAAGGCCCTACAAGACCTGGCCCTCATGCCGCTTCTCAGACTCATTTCCATCCACTCCCCCCATCACTAGCCGTTCCTCAAACCCACCTTGATACCTTTGTACCACTCTTCCTGCTACTGGAGACACTCATTCTATAAAACTTGATATAACTCATACTCTCACTTCCTTTGGTCTCTAATCCAACGCCACCTCATTGGAAAGGCCTTCTCCCTGATCACATTATATAAAATAGTGACTCCACCTGCCCATCCTACCCAGCACTGTCTACTCTCCTCGCCTGGATTTCCTTTCTCCACCACTTCTCACCATTTGACATATTATATATTTATGTGTGTATTTTACCTTTATTTGCCTATTAGAATATAAAACAGGGTCTTCTGTTCTCTGCTGTATCCCCAGCATCTAGTGCCTGGCGTGTAGTAGGTGCTCAATAAATATTGAATGAATAGACAATTTAGAACATACCCCTATGGGCTATCGCAACCAGGGCAGAGAGCCAATTGCCTCTGTCCTAACACTCTATGTTTCCTGTTTTTTAATGTCACTCATTCTGACCTTCTGGACATTGGACTCAGCCTGACTCCACTCATGAAGACTTTCTGCCTGCCTTAGTTGACACTTTAGCCTTGCCCTCCTGTTTTTCTAATGCCTGTTTCCCGCCTGCCTGATCGTTTCTGCTAACCACAGCTAATTCTCTGGCCTAGCATCCTTACGTGTGAGATGCAGGACTGTGGCCAGGCACTTCCTGGCTCATCAGACTTCTGGCTCATCAGGCCTGGAACACGTCAGGCAGGCCTATGCTGCACACTGCCACTACCTGTGCCACACCAACCAAAAGTACATGCTAACTTGCTCACAAGCACCCCAAGATGTTGAGAGAGGAGGGTTGGGGGAGAATTTGGAATTTATGCTATCTGAGCCTCTTCAGAGAGAGGCAAGCCTAGGACACTGAACTCTGGAAGGAAGTAGTTCCTGCCTCAATGGACAGGTTCCATGTTGTGCTGAGTTGGAGGTGACACTGTAGTGGAAGATCAGGGCAAAGACCTGGGTCTAGAGTTGCAGAGAAAGCCTTGAAGGAAGCAAACAACATAGCTTGTCCGTGAGAAGCCCAGGTGGCCAAACACTGGGGCTCCGGAGCTCTGTTCCTGGAGTAGTGACTGGGCCAGATGCACCTGAGAGTAACTTGGTACTAAATTCAGGAGCCCAGACAGAAGTCACAGACTCTCTTGAGTAACCAGGATCACTAGCTCACACTGCGGGCAGAGAGGAGAACTGAGCAGATGTATAACAAAAAGCAGAGAGAGCACCAACCACTGTACTAAACACTTTGGATGCATTTTTTCACAACAGCCTTATGCATGATTATTCCCATTTTACAAATGAGCAAAGTGAAACTCAGATTTGAAATGACATGTCTAATTTCACAGCTACAAAATGGCAGAGCCAGAAAAGAACTTCTGTCTCTGATAAGGTCTTTCTACCAAATTTGTACTGAGTATATACTGTGCAGTCTGCACTTTGCACCTATTGTCCAATTCGCTCATTTGGATAGCCCTCCAGGGTAGGTGGTGTTGTTCCTATTTCATAACTTAGGAATCAGGCTCAGGACTGGTTGAGGGACTGCCCCAGCTAGTGAGAAGTGAGGCTTAGTTTTAAACCAACTTGTTTTTTTTTTTTTTTTTTTTTTTAGACGGAGTCTCACTCTATCGCCCAGTGGCATGATCTCAACTCACTACAACCTCTGCCTCCCAGGCTCAAGCAATTCTCTTGACTCAGCCTCCTGAGTAGCTGTGATTACAGGTGCGTGCCACCACGCCTGGCTAATTTTTTGTATTTTTAGTAGAGACAGGGTTTCACCGTGTTAGCCAGTATGGTCTCGATCTCCTGACCTCGTGATCCGCCTGCCTTGGCCTCCCAAAGTGCTGGGATTGCTGGCGTGAGCCACCAGGCCTGACTTAAACCAACTTCTATTACATTCCAAGGTCCATAACCTTTTTACTATATTCCCCAATAAACATTTGGTTGAAAGAAAAAAAAAAACAATGAATGAATGAACAAAGACAGCCAATTCTTGGGGAGGTTGGAATGAACGCTTGCCTGAGAATAGGTTGGTCTTAAGTGGGGGCTAGAAGTGGAGGCGATCTCAAGTGGGGATCTCAAGAACCATCTAGCTTGGAAGGAAGGGAGGATTTTAGATGTGTCCAGGGGGGTTGAATGAGACTGGACAGTTTTCCCCAGGCCCTGTGGCACAGTCCTGGGTAGTGAGCCCAAGGTAAAGGTTGGGAGCAGGCCGGCTTCAGAGATGTGGAATCTGGGCACTCACACAGGGCCTAGTGCTCAGAAAGGTCCCACACTTGGCTTAATGCTCTGGAGTTGCTGTCTTGAAATTCTTAATAATTTTTTAACAGGAGTCTTGCATTTTTTTTTTTTTTTTTTTTTGGGACAGAGTTTCACTCTTGTTGCCCAAGCTCCAGTGCAATGATGCAATCTTGGCTCACTGCAACCTCCGCCTCCCAGGTTCAAGCTATTCTGTGGCCTCAGCCTCCCGAGTAGCTGGGATTACAGGTGTGCCACCATGCCCGGCTAATTTTTTGTATTTTTAGTAGAAATGGGATTTCACCATGTTAGGCAGGCTGGTCTCGAACTCCTGACCTCAGGTGACCTGCCTGCCTCGGCCTCCCAAAATCCCGGGATTACAGGCATGAGACACCGCCCCAGGCTGTGAGCCTTGCATTTTAACTTTGCACTAGGCCCTGCAAATTACATAGCCAGTTTTACTGGGAATTCCAAGTCTTGGAGGAATAATGTCCTTCCTCCATGCCTCTTTGTGTCTGCTCTTTCCTCCCAAATTTCACCCTGTACATGTTTCCTCAGTATATTCCCTAAAGCACAGCCTTGCATTGTCATTGCTCTGCTTAAGAACCTCCAGTGTCTCCCAATTGCTCATTGTTTCACTCCAAACAGCTCAGCTTGTACAGCCCTCAAAGCTCCCCTTCTATCTGTTTTCTCAGGACCCTTTCACACAGACCTTCTCCTACTGCCCCCAACATGCCCATAGGCCTGGGCCTTCCCCGTGGGCCTTGGTGTACTGTAAAACTTCAATGCCTGATGGCTGGAGGAAGGTGCCCAGGCACTTACATGAGGAATTCTTCCTTTCTACCAGCACATCAGGTCAAAAAGGGCAGGGTATTTTTTGTTGTTGTTGTTTTGTGTGTGTGTATGTGTGTGTTCTTTTCACTGATGGGTCCACAGCACCCAGGACAGGACCCAGCACACAGTAGGTAGTAAATAAGTAACCACTGAATGAATGAATAAATGAGTGAATTCAAGCTTCTCCATAATCTGGCTTCAACACACTCCAGGCCTGACCCCTATGTGCTTCAGCCCAATGGAACAAGTCCCTGTTCCCCATGAACATCCTTTAATGTTCCCACAACCTAGATGCCCCTACTTCCAATAATCATGTCTTCATATCTGAGTCATTTTCAAGACTCCACCCAAATGCCATTTCTTCCATGAACACTTCCCTAAACACTATAGCTAGCCATGATCTCTTCTTCTGGGTTATCTGTAGTGATTGATACCTCTCTTAAAGCCTCTCTCAATTTTTGGATGTAGCAGAAGGAGTCAAATAGACGGGCTCAAATCTTTTATCTGCTACTTACTAGCTGCATTATCTTTGACCTGTCACTCACCTCCCAAGCCTCAGTTTCTTCAACTGTAAATTAGACTTACAATAGCACTTACCTCATTGAGTATAGGTGAATTAAATGAAACAACTTACAACAATGAAATGAAAACAGCTTAGTGCTAAGTGTATATAATGATAATATTATCATCATCAACAACAACAATAATAATAGCAAAATGCTTTCTATGTATCTGCACAATAATAGTACCTTCCTATGGGGAAGGTGCTATTATTATTAATTCTCTCCATTTTACACGTGGAGAAATAGACCCAGAGGTTTTGTAACCCGTTCAAGGTCACACTACTAGCAAACGGTGAAGCCAGGATTGACAAGCCAGGCCGTCTGCTCTGCCCAGTTTCAGAGTTGCAGACCTCTGTCTGCTTCCAGAGCCCGGGAGAGCAGGTCCTGCTTCCTCACGGAAGCACCCCATGCAGCAGCTATGTCAGCTTCAGAGCTCAGCTCAGCCCAGCCCAACCAAGAGGGATTGCATTTGTTCCAAATTATGGATGGTTTGTTTTGAAACGCAAATCATTTGTAATCAGAGGGGCAAGGTAGAAATAGATGCTTCTCTTTCTCTAAACGAAGCCCTCAGCCAGACTTGCCCAAAGGGTATTCTTTTTCTTGGCCCTGAGGAAGGCATGGTTACAGTGTGCTCTCAATGAGGTCTAAATAAAAGCAAACAAGGGCTAATTCAAAACTGGCTGTCTTGCCACCCACACCCCCCTGTTCCTGCCTCTCTGCCCTCTGTTCTGCCATTCTGGCCTTGGATTGGTGATGGCACAGTGTTCCCCAGGGGGAATCTTAAGGGGTGTCATGGAAATCTCCTCTAATTCTCTAAACAAAATGAATTTGAACCTGATTTTAAGTGAAAAACTAATGGAAACCATATATCATCCTTGACTGAGAAGGTCTTGGGGAGGGGTGCTCAGAAAGTCCTCAGAGAACCAGGAATCCTGGGACTGTGCACACAGGTAACATGGAGAATTAAGGCAATTTTCTGGATTACGAACTCCCAAACTACCTTGGCCTCAGCTGGGCTGGAGACTATAGTCACCAAGTCCCCCTCTACAGGGATTACTTCCCCAACTTCTGTCTCTCCCTCGCCCCCAACACCAGATCTTGACAAGGTCACTTTCATGGATGTCATCATGGGGAGAGCCTTCTTTCTGTGAGTGAGAAGAAGGGTAAGGGAGACCCAGAATCCAGTTGCATTTAGCTCAGCAGTGTCTCCCCTCCCCTTGCCACCTCAGAGTTCCCATCTCTGTATTGTTCCAGGTTGGGGTTGGCTACAGGAGAAATTCACACGAGATCTGGAAGGCAGAAACACAGCAGCAGCCATTGCTCTGCTGGTTGACTTAGAGCAAGCTTGTTCAACCCGTGGCCTGTGGGCCGCATGAGGCCCAGGACAGCTTTGAATGTGGCCCCATACAAATTCGTAAACTTTCTTAAAACATTATGAGATTCTTTTGAGATTTTTTTTTTTAGCTCATTACCTATCATTAGTGTTAGTGTATTTTATGTGTGGCCCAAGACAATTCTTCTTCCAGTGTGGTCCAGGGAAGCCAAAAGATTGGGCACCCCTGAAGAGGTACAGTGGAAGCTCGCCGGCTGGCTTCCCTCTCTGTCATGGGGCAGTGATCAGTCCCATGTCTTTCTAGCTCTCCCACATCTTCTTAGGCTTCTGCAAGTCCCTGGCCCCAAGTATGTGCCGCTTGGTGGTAAAAGATGCCAGCTTCTTCTGCAGGCCCCCCCACACAATCCAGGCTGGAGGAGCTGAGAGACAGGTGTGGGTTCCTGTTTGTCCTCATTCTCTCCCACTTCCTGTCCAGCTTTTCCTTCTGACTGCTAACCTCGCTCTCCTCTAGCCACTTCAGCCTCACCACTAGATGTAGAGGCCACAGTCTTCCATAGGTTTCTTTATCAGCTCCCAAAATGGTGAAAATCATAATTCCCATAATAAATTTCTTATTCTATATCACTCACAGTGGCTCTGTTTCCCTGATCACACCCTAACAGATACAGTGCTCAGTAAATGCCATTTAATCAGTATGACTACAGTAGGGGTTTTACACACTGAGAGGAGTCTTTGTCATCTGTGTATGTACCAAGGGGCTGGCAGAGAATCCGTGAGTTGCTTCAATGGTGGTTGCTGAATGGAAGGGAACTGAATCAAGGCTCTGGACGATCTGTCAGTAATTGCTGTGACCCATTGTGAGCTAAGTCCTGGATATGCAAATGTAATTGGATGCAATTAATACTCTGCAGTCTATGTGGATATAGAACACTCAGAAATAAACAACAGATAGCCAATGATAATAAGAATATTTAGTACTTATTGAGTACATTGTATGTGTTACTCCATTTAATCCTCACACTAGCTTCTGAGGTAGGCGGGAAATGTGATCCTTGGAGAAATTAAGTAGCTTGCCCAAGTTCACAAACAATGGAATTGCAATGGAAAGGATTACCCTCCAGGGCCTGCGTAGGGCTGTAACTGCTGTGCCTGGCAGGGGCTTTCCTAGTAAGGGGGCCCTTGAAGGCACCGAGAGCACTGAAGAGTCACGAGCAAAGTCTACCCCAGTGTTGCCAAGTGTTGTCAGAGCTCAGAGGCTGGGAGGGGAGAGCAGTGAGCAGCGGCCAAAGGCCAAGGGAAGCTTCCTGGTGGGATTATGGGGCTTGAGCTTAGCCTTGAAAACTAAAGAAGACTGAGCCTGAGCTTAGCTTTGAAAGCTAAAGAAGACTGAGCCAATTCTCCAGGCTAGAAACCTGAGCCTTATCCTTACCCTCTTTTACCCTCTCTGCCCCATCTGTCATCTAGTTCTCTAGACGCTTCATTGGAAATGTCTTCAACCATACCCCTCTCTAGCTTCCACTACTCCTGGAACCTGTGGGACCTCAGACCTTCCTCATCTCTGGCCTGGTCCTTTGGTCCAGCCTCTTCCTCCCTGGCCTCCTAGCCTCCAGTCATACCTGTTCAAATTCACACTGGCTTCCAAACCTATCTTTTTCAAACTCAGCTCTGATCTTGCCACACCCCCACTTCTATCAGGGTCCCACAGGATAAAATAATGACGTTAAGATTGAACGATAATAAAGTTACTGATATTCAATCATTTTTGACCTACAAAAGTGGCAATTTCCTATGGTTTTTCTAATATTAGTAGTAGTAATAATAATCAGTTTATCAAGCCCTTATACTGTGTTAAGGCTGGACATATTGCCTCCAAACACAATTCCCACAATTTTCCCACTCTTTTACCCCTGTTGTCTGTCTGCCTCTTTTGAGCTTTTTTCTGCCTTACTTGGTCTGGTTCAGTGTGCTTTCCTCTGTACCTTGGTCTCACTCCCTCTATTGCCTACTCTGTCTCTCTGTCTTCTGTTTATTTCTCTTTGCCACTTTGTCTCTCTCTCTCTGATTCTCTTTCTGTCTCTGACTCTATCTCTAGCTGTCTGGCTTATAATAACTGTCTCATTATTTTTCTCCTCCCCTTCACTGTCATTCTCACCTTCTCTGTGTGTATATTTTCCCTTTCCTCTGTCTCTGTGTTCATTTACCCCACTCTTTCTCATCATGAGTGAGTGAGTGAGAGAGAGAGAGAGAGAAAGAGAGAGAGAGAGAGAGAGAGAGAGTGTGTGTGTGTGTGTGTGTGTGTGTAGACATGTTTCTTGACCTCCCAGGACTCTGGTATCTATGAGGCCCAGCTGAGATTGAGATCCAGAGCTCCTCTTCTAGGGAGCTGGAAAGACAGAACAGCCAGAAGCAAACAGCTGGCTTGGGGGCTGTGTTTGTCCTTGAGTTCACGGCACCCCCACAAAGGCAGCTTCAGGAGCTTGTGGCCTGCCCTAGGGCTGCAGCCTCATCCTGCCTGCAGCCAACAAGGCAATAGGTACACATGGCAATGGCCCAGATGTAAAACCCAGCTGTGCAAATTAGCCTAAGGCCTGTAAGAAATTAGACTGGATCTAAAAGAGATCAGGCTGTGGAAAAAGAAAAATGTTAGTTAAAAGAGAAAATTCCTGCTCCCACCTCTAGGTCATAGATCACAGAAGAGAATCCTGGAATCAGGAGGGACTTCAAGGGGCCATCTGGCTTGGCTGCATCTTAGAACCGGTCAGGCCCCAACCAGTCAAGAGAATGGCTGTCTTTCCATCTTTCAACAACACAGACCAGAGATTTTTCAGTGTCTCCCCCAGTACTTTGTTCTTGGAATGAACCCCTGCATTGTGAAAACGTTTGACAGAGAGCCCAGACCACTGGAGTCACTCATACTGGGACCCAAATATGTACTCTAACCTCAAATCTGTCTCCCACCCACATTCTTTCACATCTCAGCACCCACCACCACCATTCACCAAAATGATCAAACCAAAGCCTGGGAATCGACCTTGCTTTCTTTTACCAGCCTGTCCAATCTCTCAACAATCTTGACAGCTCCAACTCCCAACTGCATTCTCAGTCTGACTCCTCACATCACAATCACACTTACCGCCATGGTTCAAGCCACCATCATGTCCACCTATAAGCCTATGCACCTCTTCCCAGGTCTCCTTAATTCCATTCTTGCCTTCTCCACTCCATTCTCCCCAGCATACGGGAAGATTTATTTTTAAAGGTAAATCATCGGATCATGTCAGTCCTCTGCTCAAAACTCTCCTCTGGGTTCTCATCACACCAAACCCCAAGTCTTCACTGTGACACATGAAGCCCTACATCATTTAACTGTATCTCCCCCTCCTCCTCTCCCACTCCACTCTGGCTACAATGCCCCCTTGCTGCTCCTTGAACATACCAAACTCATTCCCTCCTTAGGGACTATGCCTTAACTCCCTGTTCTTTTTAGTATGTTCTTCCCCGAGATCTTCATGTGTGTGCTCCTTCACTTCATTTCAAGCCCCACTCAAAAGTCACCTCCTCCAAGAGGCCCATTCTGATGGTCCTAGCTAAAATAGCCCTTGCCTCACATCCCCTCACAAAACCTCCACCCCACAGCTCTCTATCTATTTCATAACCTTTCTTTATTTTTCTTCAAGGCATTTTGCACTGAGTGACATTATATTCTATATCAATTTGATGATTGGCTGCCTCCATCACTGTTTCCCCAGTGCCTAGAACTGTGTCTAGCACTTGGTAGATACCGAGTGGTGGTTGAAGGGATGAATGAAACCCTGTTGCTTATAGGCTATGTGACTTTGGTCAAGTTAGTTAACTCTTCTGACTTTTAGTTTATTCATCTTTAAGACAGAAATAATTACACCTACCTTGTGAGCTGTTGTGAGGAGTAAATGAGATGATGGATGTAATGATCAGAGAGTCTGGCACTAGAAATTACTAATCATTAAAATAGCCAGTGTAGTTGCCACTGAATTATTCAGGTTCTGTCCTCAGCGGAAGCAGAGAGCAGCTACCCACCCCTTTCCAGGTTGAATAACCCCAATCCTATTCATTTTTGTGATATTAGACATGGTAGTACAGGATGCAAGAGCACCAAGCTGACAGCTTCTCAGAATCCACCTAGGGCAGGAATGAGCCACAGAGACTTTAATTTAACTCCCTTAAATATGCTAATAGAGCTAAAGAAAACCATGGATAAGGAGCTAAAGGAAATTGGGTAAACAATGTATGAATAAAATAAAAATATCAATAAAATGGCAGAAATTACAAAAAGCAACAAACTAGAAATTCTGGAACTGAAAATTATAAAAACTAAAGTTTTTCTGAGCCACAGATGTCCCCTTTCCTCTACTGAGGGACTATAGGCCGGGGGCCAGGGTCTGTGATTTTGAGGTGCAAATCCCATGAGGTTCCAAGAAAAGGAACTTTATTACCATTGGGAGCACAGGATTTAGAGTTAGACAGACCTGGGGTCCAATCCCAGCTCTACTGTATAGCTTTGGGCAGTGGCTTACCCTCCCTGGCCTTAGTAATGGCGATCTTAGTAGTCTGTCAGGAGGAAGAAATGAGATAGCTCATGCAAAGCACTTAGGCCTGTATCTGGCATGTGGTCAGCACTCCCTAAATGGCAGCTATTATTACAAGTATTATCGTGATCTCATTCATCCCTGTCTCTAGGCAGCTCTGCACTCCAACCATTTCTCAGAGGTCTGGCTCAAACTCTTTAAACCATCCCACCCTCCTGCCAGGAAAACCACCCCAGCTTCAAATTGGCTATGGCACATGGAGATTTTGCCCTGCATGGAGCAAAATGGCACCAGCTCCCCCTATGGCCATGGAGATCCAAGCTGGAGACATGGCCTCTGCTGTTTGGTGCCTATGGGGAAGAAGAAAAAACCCAAGTGACATCAGCAAAATGGCAGACCAGGCAGCTCCAAATGCCCATCCTTCCACAGAAACATATAAAAACTTGCAGAAAATGTCAGTATCAACTTTGTCAGAACTCTGAAAAACAGACAAATGCTTATAGCAACAATAGAAACATTGAATTTTTAAAAGTCCACTTCAAAATGCTCCTGGCATTCAAGAAAATCTCTGTCAAAACACTAGTTGAACACAAGATAAAGGAACAAAGATTTCAGTGACCACACATGGCAAAAAAAACCCCACAGTCTTTGCAAAAATAGTTTGGAAAAGTCACTAAACAAATGGATGACTACAACCTTCAACAACCAAGAACAGCAAACCCCAGGGAAGGGGAGGAAAATGATTTCCAGAGTTACAACATTATAATATTCAAATGTCTAGCTTTCAACAAAAATCACAAAGTATACAAAGCTTATTCAAAGGGAAAAAAATAAGAACGCTCAGATGTTGGAGTTACTATTGAAGGCTTTAATCAACTCTCTTAAATATGCTCAAAGACCTAAAGGAAACCGTGGACAAAGAACAAAAGGAAATCAGGAAAATGATGTATGAACAAAATAAGGCTATTAATAAGGAGATAGAAATTATAAAAAGGAGCCAAATAGAAATTCAACACCTGAAAAGTACAATAACTTAAATATAAAAATCATTAAGAAGTTCCAACAACAGATTTAAGCAGGTAGAAATAAGGATTAGTGAACTTTAAGACAGAACGATTGAAGTTATTCAATGTGAGGACCAGAAAGAAAAAAAAAATAAAGAAGGAAGAAAAGCAAATAGAGTCTAAGAGACCTGTAAAGCACCATCAAGCTGACCAACACACACATTATGCAAGTTTTAGAAGAAGACAGAAAAAGAGAAAGAAAGAATATTGGAAGAAATAATTGCTGGAAAGGTCCCCAAACTTGATGAAGAATCCAAGTCTATAATCCAAGAAGCTCAACTAACTCCAAACTGTTCAAAGGCAAAGAGAGACTCTTGAAAGCAACAAGAGAGAAGCAGTTCATAAAGTAGAAGTTTTCCTCAATAAGATTATCAATTGATTTCTCACCAGAAGCCATGCAGATTAGAAGGCAACAAGGTGGCATATTTAAAGAGAATACTACGAACAACTGTACGCCAACAAATTAGATAAGCTCAATGAAATGAACATATTTCTAGAAACACACAAATTATCAAAACTCACTGAAGAAGAAAGAAAATCTCAACAGAACTATAACCAAAAAAAAAAAAAAAAAAAAAAGAATCAGAAATTAAAAGAAAAAACAACAACAACTCCCAATAAAGAAAAGTACAGGAACAGATTGTTTCTTTACTGGTAAATCCTACCAAACATTTAAAGAAAATTTAACATCAACACTTCTAAGACTCTTCCAGAAAACTGAAGAGGAAGGAACGCTACCCAACTCATTTTGTGAGTATCATTAGCTGATACTAAAGCCATATAAAGACATTACATGAAAAGAAAATTGAAGGTTACTATTTTTATGAATATACATATATATATATATACACACATATACAAAAATGCAAAATACTAGCAAATCAAATCCAAGAATATATCACAAGAATTATAGACATAGTCAAGAGGGATTTATCAGAGGAATGCAAGGTTGGTTCAACATAAGAAAATCAATCAATGTAATACACCACATTAATAAAATGGAAGTATAAAAATAGTCTCAATTGATGCAAAAATCCTCAATAAAATACTGGCAAACCGGATTCAACAACACATCAAAAAGCTTATCCACCATGATCAAGTGGGCTTCATCCCTGGGATGCAAGGCTGGTTCAACATTCGCAAATCAATAAACATAATCCAGCATATAAACAGAACCAAAGACAAGAACCACATGGTTATCTCAATAGATGCAGAAAAGGCTTTTGACAAAATTCAACAGCCCTTCATGCTAAAAACGCTCAATAAATTCGGTATTGATGGAACGTACCTCAAAATAATAACAGCTATTTATGACAAACCCACAGCCAATATCATACTGAATGGGCAAAAACTGGAAAAATTCCCTTTGAAAACTGGCACAAGACAGGGATGCCCTCTCTCACCACTCCTATTCAACATAGTGTTGGAAGTTCTGGCTAGGGCAATTAGGCAAGAGAAAGAAATCAGGGGTATTCAGTTAGGAAAAGAAGAAGTCAAATTGTCCCTGTTTGCAGATGACATGATTGTATATTTAGAAAACCCCATTGTCTCAGCCCAAAATCTCCTTAAGCTGATAAGCAACTTCAGCAAAGTCTCAGGATACAAAATTAATGTGCAAAAATCACAAGCATTCTTATACACCAGTAACAGACAAACAGAGAGCCAAATCATGAATGAACTTCCATTCACAATTGCTTCAAAGAGAATCAAATACCTAGGAATCCAACTTACAAGGGATGTAAAGGACCTCTTCAAGGAGAACTACAAACCACTGCTCAGTGAAATAAAAGAGGACACAAACAAATGGAAGAACATACCATGCTCATGGATAGGAAGAATCAATATCGTGAAAATGGCCATACTGCCCAAGGTAATTTATAGATTCAATGCCATCCCCATCAAGCTACCAATGAGTTTCTTCACAGAATTGGAAAAAACTGCTTTAAAGTTCATATGGAACCAAAAAAGAGCCCGCATCTCCAAGACAATCCTAAGTCAAAAGAACAAAGCTGGAGGCATCACGCTACCTGACTTCAAACTATACTACAAGGCTACAGTAACCAAAACAGCATGGTACTGGTACCAAAACAGAGATATAGACCAATGGAACAGAACAGAGTCCTCAGAAATAATACCACACATCTACAGCCATCTGATCTTTGACAAACCTGAGAGAAACAAGAAATGGGGAAAGGATTCCCTATTTAATAAATGGTGCTGGGAAAATTGGCTAGCCATAAGTAGAAAGCTGAAACTGGATCCTTTCCTTACTCCTTATACGAAAATTAATTCAAGATGGATTAGAGACTTAAATGTTAGACCTAATACCATAAAAATCCTAGAGGAAAACCTAGGTAGTACCATTCAGGACATAGGCATGGGCAAAGACTTCATGTCTAAAACACCAAAAGCAACGGCAGCAAAAGCTAAAATTGACAAATGGGATCTAATTAAACTAAAGAGCTTCTGCACAGCAAAAGAAACTACCATCAGAGTGAACAGGCAACCTACAGAATGGGAGAAAATTTTTGCAATCTACTCATCTGACAAAGGGCTAATATCCAGAACCTACAAAGAACTCCAACAAATTTACAAGAAAAAAACAAACAACCCCATCAAAAAGTGGGCAAAGGATATGAACAGACATTTCTCAAAAGAGGACATTCATACAGCCAACAGACATATGAAAAAATGCTCATCATCACTGGCCATCAGAGAAATGCAAATCAAAACCACAATGAGATACCATCTCACACCAGTTAGAATGGCAATCATTAAAAAGTCAGGAAACAACAGGTGCTGGAGAGGATGTGGAGAAATAGGAACACTTTTACACTGTTGGTGGGATTGTAAACTAGTTCAACCATTATGGAAAACAGTATGGCGATTCCTCAAGGATCTAGAACTAGATGTACCATATGACCCAGCCATCCCATTACTGGGGATATACCCAAAGGATTATAAATTATGCTGCTATAAAGACACATGCACACGTATGTTTATTGCAGCACTATTCACAATAGCAAAGACTTGGAATCAACCCAAATGTCCATCAGTGACAGATTGGATTAAGAAAATGTGGCACATATACACCATGGAATACTATGCAGCCATAAAAAAGGATGAGTTTGCGTCCTTTGTAGGGACATGGATGCAGCTGGAAACCATCATTCTTAGCAAACTATCACAAGAACAGAAAACCAAACACCGCATGTTCTCACTCATAGGTGGGAACTGAACAATGAGATCACTTGGACTCAGGAAGGGGAACATCACACACCGGGGCCTATCATGGGGAGGGGGGAGGGGGGAGGGATTGCATTGGGAGTTATACCTGATGTAAATGACGAGTTGATGGGTGCAGCAGACTAACATGGCACAAGTATACATATGTAACAAACCTGCATGTTATGCACATGTACCCTACAACTTAAAGTATAATAATAATAAATAAATTAAAAAAAAAAAATAGTCTCAATTGATGAAGAAAAGCATTTGACAAAACTGAATATTCTTTCCTGATAAAAACAGTTAGAAAACTAGGAAGAGGAGGGAACTGTCTCGACATGATAAAAGTCATATATGAAAAAGCCACAACTAACATTAGAGTCAATGGTGAAATACTGAAAGCTTTCCCCTAAGATCAGGAAAAAGACCAGGATACCTGCTTTCTCCACTGTTGTTACATTGTAATAGAAGTTTTAGTCAGAGTAATTAGGCAAGAAAAAAATAAAATGCATTGAAGTTGGAAAGAAAGAAGTAAAAATATCTTTATTCATAGGTGACATAAGCCTATATATTGAGAATGCCAAAGAATCCACAAAAGAAACTACTAAAGCCAGTAAACAAATTCAACAAAGTGTACAAGTTCAACATGCAAAAATCAGTTGTATTTCTATAAACTAGCAATGAACAACATGAAAAGGAAATAATACCTAGAAATAAATCTAACCAAGAAGGTGAAAGACTTGTACACTGAAAATTACAAAATATTACTGAAAGACATTAAAGAAGACCTAAATAAATGGGAAAACATCTTATGTTCATGAACTGGAAGACAATATTATTGAGATGTCAACACTATCTGTTTTAGTTTTTTCAGGCTGCTACAACAAAATACCACAGACTGGGTAATTTGTAAACAACAGTAATCTATTTCTCACAGTTATTCTGGAGTCTGGGAAGTCCAAGATCAAGACATCAGTTGGTTTGAGGGCTGCTCTTTGCTTCCAAGATGGCACCTTGTTGCTGCATCCTCCAGAGGGGAAGGACACTACGTCTTCACATGGTATTAGGAACAGAAGTGTGAACTCACCCCCTCAAGCCTTTTTAAAGGTTTGAGGCACTAATTCTTATAAGTGCCTAAAATGCTAATCTCATCCATGAGAGTGGATCCTTCATGGCCTAATCATCTCCTAAATGCCCTACCTCTTAATATTGTTGCATTGGAGATTAAGTTTCAGCATAGAATTTGAAGTGGACACAAACATTCAAACCATAGAACTACCCAAAGAGATATACAGATTCAATGTGATCTTTATCAAATTCCAGTGGCTTTTTTGCGCAAAATGGAAAAGCTTATTTTCAAATTCATATGGAATTGCAATGGACCCTGAATAGCCAAAAAAAATTCTTGAAAAAGAATAAAGTTGGAGGATTAATGCTTTCCAATGTCAAACTTGCTATAAAGCTATAGTAATCTTTAGACTGGGGAGGCAGCAGCTCAGGCTGAACAAGGACTCTAAGCTCTCAATTCCCACCTCCCACCCAGGATGATTCTCTTCCTCACAGGGGCCTGCCAATGCCTCTTAATTTTCTTTATTCCCCTGAGCTGACCCAGCAGCAGCCTGGCCTCCAGCTGGGGATATCTACTGCTACACACTTTCATGAGGAAAGAATGCAACGGCTACAAAGAAACTCAGAGAAGCAGGCTAGAGTAAGGGCTTTGCCAGGTGTTGGAGAAGGGCAGGGGTCCTTACTCCGTAAGTCCTCCCACTCCTGTACCCCAAAGACTACAGTCATAAACTAAGAGAAAGCCACAGCCAGAAGAACCCCTAGAAACCAGAGTCCACCCAACCCCACTTTATAGATGAGAAATTGATGCCTGGAGATGGGAAAGGAGTGACCCAAAGTTACACAACTGTTGAACTAAGTGAATCGTAATACTATTGGGCTGGAAAACACCTTTAACTGTGCCCTAGCTTTCCCATTAAACCCCTAATCTAATGAAGACTTGCTCTTAACCGCATCTGCAATGACAAGTGATTGTCAGGCTGTGACTTAAACACCTTCAAAAACAGGGTGCTCACTCCCTTCCAAGGCAGATTTATATTTCTGACTTTCTAAGGATAAGCAGGCTGGTTGAGAAGGAGTAGCCCCATCCCATCCAGCAAACCCTGAATGAACATAAGGTCCATCTCATGGTATCCCTACAAGGAGAAGTCTTGCCTCCCACCAGCCCTCACTCTTCTCTTCTCTCTCTGTCCTCCATGCACCTCTAAATTTTGCCTGAGGCTAGGATTTTGTTCCAGTAAAGAAGCAAAGGGTTTCCTTTTCTAGGAGCTGGCTCAGTATACTTTCTGAGAATCACTAACCTCTAAACACAGCCGAATGATTTTCCTCCCAAATCCCTCTTTGGGCAGAAACCAGAAATGGAAAACTTTCAGGGTCCTTTGGGGTATCTGAACGGCCTGCATCCAGGGTGGCCTGAAGTCCGTGTGAACTCACAGCCCCACATCCTGACTGGTGGAAATGGGTGTTCCAGAGCCCCTGGAGCCCTGGAAATTGTCAGCACCTCCAGAGCTCACCTTTGCTTGGGGAAGGGCCCCTCTCTACTCTCTTCTTGCCCCATCTCTGGCAGCCTAATGTCCCACTTTCCCTGCTCCCCTACTTCTCCCCTATCAGTACTTCAATAACAAGGCCCATTGGCTATTGTAGTCTAAACCCTGCCACCATTTTACAGGTGGGAAAATTGAGTGTCCAAGAGAGTTTGGGCTGTGCAGATGCATGCATTTCAAGCTTCCCAGGAACCTGCAGGAATGCCACATCCTCACTCCCAACCTCTCCCAAGTTCTTGACCCAATCTACTTGCACACTCTGGGCATACCTGACTCTGACATGCTGGGGTTAGAAAAGGCCTGGGGAAACCTGAAAGCTTTTGACCTAAGGGAGGCCTTGTTGATGATGGACCTAGTGATTATCATGATCATTATCATGCCCATGCATATTTGTTACCTATGCATGATTTCCCCATAGCTGCATGTGCCCACTTCCACCCATCTGCCTGCCTACCATGAGGATGACACTGGTGCCAAGTGGCACACTGGGATTCACTCCAGCTCAGCCCAGCCTGCCCAGGCCACCATTGCTCCTGGACCACCCTAAAGATGCCAAGTCTACTTCTGTGGCTGCTGGGGATTTGGAGAGGGACAGCTGGCCTTTGCCCTCAGCCTGCTCTTCTTGCCCTGTTCTGCTCTCTCTCCTCTATATTCCTTCTTTGCTCATGGAACTTGGTTATAAATCCTAAAAACCCAAACACCCATAAATTCTCAATTCATTCTGCAGATATTTCCTGTGTTGGGGTTTTCAGCAGCATCTGCTGGTTTGAAGTTCCCTCTTTATTTGTCCTGGGGGCACCATTACTCTCAACTTTAGCAGTTTTCCTGCTCTGTAGTTCTTGCCAGACTCCATCGGAGGAAGAGAAAATTGGTGAAAGAATAATTATTATTATTGTTATAAATATATATTTCATTTTGGTTTCTTTTTTTATCCCTCTAGGCTCTGATGAGTATCCCAGGCAGGGGCTGGCAAGAGGATGACTTCTTTATGGACCTCAGGGCAGTGGGCTTGCCCTGTTGGCTCCTGGCAATTTGCCCTCTGGGTAAAGGCATCTGCCAAAAGGCCATTCCTTGCTATTCTGCCCAATGGTACCTGGTTCTCCAGCAACTTTCTTCACACCAAATCTCCTGGTTGAAGTTCCCAAGTCTCCAGGAAACTTCCTTAAGCAAGTAGTAAAGCACCTACTGCATATGAGGCACTATCCAATACTTGGGCTTGATTATTTCTCACCATATCTTTATAAGGCAGGGCTACTTAGTTACATTGTGCAGAGGAGGAGACTGAGGTTCAGAGAGGAGAAGTTATTGGTCCATGGTGATCCAACTAGCAATTGAAGAGCTGGGATTTAAATTCAGATCTGTCTGGCCCCAAAGTTGATACTCATTCCACTTGACTATACACTCTCCTCCGAATTCCTGAAGAACTTCCTTTATGAGCTGCAGTATCTTACACCTGGAAAGAAGTTGCTTTGGCTTGCTCTACTTGTTTCTGGAGTCCACCTGACTACAGTTTGTAGATTCTCAGAATTTTAGAACCTTATGGATCCATTCGTTTAAGGACTTAATACTATAGAAGGGAAAACTGAGGCCCAGTGTAGGTGGCACATAATACATTCGTTGTTTTCTTCATGAGATGTAAGCCCCTTGAAGACAGGAACCATGCCTCCCCCTATATTTCTTATACATATCCCCAACACACACAGACACACACATGAACACCCCACTTGATGCAGTATTTAGCACAGATAAATAAAAACTATGACTTGTTAAGTGACAGGGACTGCTGGATCAGAGAGGGAAAGCAATGTGTCCAAGGTCACACAGTAAGGTATTGGCCAAGGCAGGATTTGAATTTCCGATCTGACAGACCCTTTCTGTCATTCTGCATGGTGACTTTAACAGCAGCATAACAACAGCTAACATTTATTGAATGAGTACTATGCATGAAGGACTAGCTAAGTGAGTAATCTAATACAAGTAATTAATTCAATCTTTACAATAACCCTATGAAATTTCCTCACTGTACAGATGAGAAAACGGTTGCTTAGGAAAGCTGAGAAACTTGCCCAAAGCCAAAAAAACTAGTGAGTGACTGAGCCAGGTTGATTTGATCCAAGGTTGATCTTACCCACACTATAAAATGTCCTCTTTATCTACAGATAATTGATATTGCGGGGGGGGAAATTCCACTGAAAGAGAATCTGTTTAAATTGTCATAGTAAATAAAGAATAGGTTTATTTAGATTTCTTATTAAAAAATGAAACCAAAAAGTATGATAAGCAATTTATCTTATATTTTAAAAAATAGGACTGAAATTATAGTTCTGTTCTAGTTCTTAGGGTAGGCAAAAACGACGACTCCAACATTAGTTGCTTTGTGGTGTGATTTTTCTGACAAAACTGTAGGACATCATGGCATAACATCTTTTTCTTTGCTTTTCATAGCATGATCATAAAGAAGGTCAGTTTATTAAAAGCATTCAAGGGCTTTGGTTTTCCTAAGGATATCTTTCAATAATTTGGGAGTCAACTCATTTTTGAAGCTTTTATTTTGTTCTCATCTTTGTTGACTTGCTCTTCAACTTTTAACTGATTTAATTCTGCCAGCCTATCATGTGTCAATGGTTTTGCTGAGATGCTGGCAGTTTTCCAATATCACTTTTGTTGATTTCATGAACTCCTGGATCTTTTCTAATATTTGCAGTTTTACTTTGCAAACTCATTGGCATTGTATTTGCTCTTTACAGTCTGATGCTTATAATACTCAACAATCAGAAAAGACTGGTCGAGATTCTAATGTTAATCTGGGAGGGATGCCAGAGTAATTTTATAATTGACCAGTTTGCTAGTGAATACCTTAATGGTCTCTTGCTTTCCTACCCAACCTTATGACTGCAGTAACTTAGAAAATGAATACTTGGATAATAAAAACATCTTTGTACTACTTCAGTAAGTACCTGGCAATTAACATATATTTAATAGTCAATAAGTATAGTAAAATAGGGAAGCACTGGATTTACTTCTCAGTTGTGTCATTTACTAGGTGTTACTTTGGGCAAGTTACTTTGTTACTTCATCTCAGTGAGCTTTGGTTTCCTTTTCTGTAGGAACATGGTAGTATTTAAGCATCCTTCCTTCCACTTCAAATGATTCAGCTAATCCAATCACATCATTTCTATTTTCCTTGCTAGCGATTGGTTCAGGAATGAATATACAACCCAATCCTAGCCAATGAGATATAAGGGGAAATCTACCTGGGGACCTCTGGGAAAGATTTCCTTCCTCCTAGGGAGACAAAGAGAGAGTTTCTGCCTTCCTCCAGGTTATGTTAACACCTAGAAGTGGCATTTGGCACAGGTGTATTCATCTTCAACCACCAGGGGAACCAACCTTAAAAAGAAGTTTTGCTGAGGATGGTGGAAAAAAGAGATGGAAAGATTCTAGCTCCCCGATGATATTGTTGAGTTATTGATTTTGTCATGCTTGAACCCACTCTACCCCTGGAATTCTGTTATTTGAGATAGTAATTTTCTAATTGGTTAGGCTGGTTTGAGTCATGGTTTCTCTCCCTCACAGCTAAAACCATACCAATGGACACAAGTACCTATTTCACACAGATTTTAAAATAAAAAACATAATCCATGTAAAGGGCATAGCACTCAATACCTATTATCTTTAAGTACCTAGAAATTAAAAACTGTTTTCAGGTTTATTTACTATCCAGATGGTTTCTCTTGTGACTCTTTTTCAGAGAAGGGACAAAGGAGCAAATGTACATCTCTCTACACATCCTCATAGTTTACATCTTGCTGGGGTTGAGGTGGAGAGAGAGAAAAAGCATGAGTCTTTGTTTTGTCCTAGAACAATCAAGAGTTGATGTCCCTCTGAGGAACTGGATAGGTTGAGTGCCACTCTTCTATGTTGACACACCAGTTACATCAGTAAAGAGTGACTAAAGAGCCGGGCGCGGTGGCTCAAGCCTGTAATCCCAGCACTTTGGGAGGCCGAGATGGGCGGATCACGAGGTCAGGAGATCGAGACCATCCTGGCTAACACGGTGAAACCCCGTCTCTACTAAGAAATACAAAAAATAGCCGGGCGAGGTGGCAGCGCCTGTAGTCCCAGCTACTCGGGAGGCTGAGGCCGGAGAATGGCGTGAACCCGGGAGGCGGAGCTTGCAGTGAGCTGAGATCCGGCCACTGCACTCCAGCCTGGGCGACAGCGCGAGACTCCGTCTCAAAAAAAAAAAAAAAAAAAAAAAAAAAGTGACTAAAGAAAGAAAGGAATTAGCAAGTAATTTGCAATCTAGAAACGTCCCAATCAGGATGCCATGAATCTGTAAGAATGTCTAGAGTTTTCAACACAGGCCTCCCAAAGAGGGGTTCACAAAAACTGGAATGTTTCCTCTTAGAGAAGAGAGAGCTGAGGCCAGAAAAGAGCTCCTTCTCCAGTATTCCACATCTCTGAAAATGGCACCACCATCCATTCAGAAGCGAAGCATCATCTTTGACACCTTCCTGTCTCCTCCTCTGCACTCATAGGCAGTACAACCCCAAGTCTTGTTAGGAGGACTCAGTGAAGTAATAATGCCTGAAAGTAAGCATTCAGTAGGTGCCTGATATATATTAAGTGGTCAATAAGTGGTAGCTGCTATCATTATCATGCAACATACCAGCCTCAGGATGGGCACTAAGCTATTCCCTTGGTTCCCTCAAACATATTAGTACCGGCTGACTTTTTCACAAGGAAAATGAACAAAGAGAAGAAGGAAATACTATAATTTACAAAACCACAGGCAGCACAAAAACAGTCCATCAGGATCAATTCCAGTTTAATCCTAGTGAAAAAACTAATAAACTTGGAGGACCCTCAAACCGTTGTCTCTTGAAGGGATGGCACACTCATTCCTGATGACCTGACACAATCCTAGAGGCAATTTTATCTGGTGTCTTCCCCACAGCTCCCTGCCTGTCTTACCATGTGGTCTCCCTAATCCAGGAGCTTGGACTCTTGTCTCATTCTAGCACAAGTGTCAACTTCCCTACCCTTCGATTTACAACATCCCAGTAGCTCTAGTCAGTGATACACAGCTAGTTCATAGCTGATAGGCAGAGTCACAGTGAGTGAAGTATTTGCACCTCCTCGCAGGAGGAGGCCTTTAGAAGTCCAAGATGGCAGCCCTGCTGTTGCAGATGATGTTGGGCCAGCTCCCCTTTTCCAGCTATCCTGTTTCCACCCATCTCCCAGCTGTGAGTGCTGTGGTTAACAGCAAGGCTTCCTTGGATACTTGCCCTGGACTGATGGGAGCCACCTAATTCAGAGTTGCATGGGAAGTTATACTTCCCCCTCACCAGCAGGAAGGACAATCAGTGACTGATATGGGAACACATAAGTACAACCTCTCACTCAAGATGAGATAACCCTGTGATGTGATTTATGCTCCAGAGCCCCCACATCCACTCTGAAACAGGTCAAAACTAGACATTGCCTTTCTTGCCCCCTGCCTCTTCCCTATCCTGCTTTCCTGCCTCACAAGCCTTTCCAGAAGGGCATGCCCCCAATAAGTCACATGCCCTGAATCCCTGCTTCAGGCTCCACTTCTCATGTACCCGACCTAAGACACTCACCCACAGCTGGAACTTGTCTGATTGTTCTAATGTTCTTCCCAAACAGGAGTATATCTTACAGAAATCCACAGATTCCAGACCTAAAATAGAATCTGGTCTTAGTCGCATAGTAACCCAGACACACACAAGTTGCAGGCAAAAGAGCAGCCTTTCTTCATACTATTCTGCAGGCTCCTGGATTCTCACAGTTAGATCAACTGCTCCAGACAAAGGTGCCAAAGCCGGGGTTCTCTCCTGAGGATAGCTGATCACTGGGATGGAGAAAGCAGATTTCTGAGACCACAAAGGAGAGAAATGTTAGAGACAGTCAGAGCCTCCAGGGCAGGGATAATCACTCCTCAGGCTAGCATCATCTGGGGGCCGCATACATATCTGGTAAATTGATGTTGACCTAAGTAGTGAAGAGTTGGCAGAATGAAGAGAAATAAGATTTGATTCAGCAGAAACGGGCCATTCATCCACTTCAGTTCAAACTTTCTTAGTTCCCAACATCCCTATGGTCTTGTCAGGACAAACCATGACCATCATCAGTCTCTGGCACCTTCCAGTCATCTGACAATCTGCACCTCTCACTCAATGGAACATTATGCAAATTTCACATTCAACAATGGTCTGTTGGTGCTGTAATTGACATCCAGATTAGCTCTAAGAAAGGATTTCCTGACATTAGCAGAAAAATGTTCAGCATTACCTAGAATGGTTGGTTAATGTCATATTCCAACTAATGAAAATGTGAGCAATTCACCACCCCCACTACTTTTCAAGTGTTAGCGATTTGACACACAAAATCCATCGGGAAAGAAAATGTCATTAAAGAAAAAGTGCCTTCATACCCCCAAATAAATGTTTTCTGAATGCTTTTTTTCCCCTGGTCGTCATTGGCCATCTGTCTACGTAATGTTTGCTATTTAAGAATGTTTCTCCTCTAGGTCTCTGATGGCTCTGCCTTGCTGCTTTCTCCATCCCTCCTTTTTCAGCAGCCAGTCCTGCATGGCACTAAGAATGATTCCAGTAAAAGGAATTTAGGTGAAACCTAAGGAATGAGTTTCTGGCTTTGAAAGATGTGAGATATTGGAAAAAAAAAATAGTGGAGAGAAGTAGTGGAATCTCCATGGGAGTACCTTGGAGAACACTGACCCTCACAGAATCATAGATTCATGGAGTCTCTGGGCTGCAATGAATTTAGGGGCTTACAGTCTCACTTTTGATTCAGAGCCTCAAGCCTTCTCTGCAGTATTTCTACCAAGTGCTTAGCTTGATCCAGTTTGCACACCACCAGCTTACCCTCTCTCAATGCAGGCAGTCGGTTTTATGACAGGATAGCTTGAACTCTGAGAAAGTTCCAAATCTGTCTCCCTATAGCTACCACCTCTTATCTCAGTCCCCAGGGGCCACATAGACCATGCCTGTCCCCATGTCCCTTAGAGATCTGAAGTCACATCCTGAGGCCAAATAGCCCCACTTCTTCCAACTATTTCTCATGGGACTTGGGCTCCACGTCCCTTCTTAACCTCCTCATTCCCCTGTAGAGACGCACCAGTGTGCCCTCAGTGTATGGGGACTCTAGGCTGGATATGTGTTCCAGACAGCAGAGAAGAGCAAAGCAGTTACATACTTGACTTGGTCTCTTGATCTCTATTGATACATCCCAAGTTCATGATGGCTTTTGGGATAGCATTTCTGCTCAGTGTTTCCTCTCTTTCCTTAGAAGGGATTTATATTGCTGGAGAGGTCAGCCCATTGCATTAGGATCTGTGCCTGGCGTGGTAGTTGTGTGACCCTGGGTAAGTGAGTCCAGCTGTCTGAACCTGTTTTCTCATCTGTGAAATAAGGATTATAAGAGTACCTACCTCATATGGTTGTCATGGGAAGTAAATGAGATAATGGATGGAAAATACCTGACACATGGCAAAAGCTCAGTATACATTAGCTCTCTTTCTCTTTCCTTTCCTTATTTCTTGGCCCTAGGGCCTGGCTAACAGCTGGGGGCATCTCCAGGCCTGTGTGTGAAGGAAAAGCTGATGGGTGGAGTAATAGGACAGTAACCAGATGGCCCAGATTTCCGAGGACAAGCCTAATTTTAAATATTTTGTTCTGTGATCAGATCATGTATTAGACAATCTGGCCTGATTTTTTAGCTTGAAAAATATGGTCACTAGAATTGATGATGACATAGTGTGAGTGTGAATGCCCTAGCATAGACCAGCAGGCAAAAGGTGGCAGAGCTTGGGTCCTAGTCAGGCAGCAATGTGCTCACTCTGTGTGGTAAAATCAGGCAGTGAGCCTATAAAGAGAACAGGTGGCAGAAATAAAAATTCAAAGCCTTCTCTCTAGTTCTAGGATCCAGCTTGGGCCCCTTCTTCACATATCTGGTCCCTGCTCTAAGGTGGGCTAGGCATGGGCTGAGCGGGGCAGGACAGTGCCATACAGAGGGAAAGCTGCCTACCCTTAGGTGGGACCCTGGGGTGAAAGTCAGTGGGGAGGGGAGCTTGTCCAAATCCTTCCTCCAACTGGCTCTGAGCACTCTGCACCTTCCTGCTCTCCTTTTCCCTTCCTCCTCTTGGATTACCTCCCTTGGCTCTCTATCTGTCTGTTTCTAGGTCTCACTAGTCTCTTGAACTCTGCGGAAAATGTTGGGTAGATCTCTGGGCAGTTTTCATGCATACTGCCCGAGGAGGGCCTTTCAACAAAAGAGGTGGAGTCTGGGAACCAGGGAAGGATCCAGGCTGGGACTAGTCCCTGCTTGGTCACAAATTTTCTGTGTGGCCTCAAGCAAATCACATCTTCTCTGAGTCTCTGTCCCCATCAGTAAGGTTTGGACTAAGTGACCTCTAAAGGTCTTTCCATCTAAAAAGTTCCACGATTTCAGTATGTGTGTGTTGATGCATCCCACGGAATCTCTGTACATCTTTGTTTTTCTTTGAACTGTCAGCCTGTTTCTCTTTTTGTCCCTCTCTCTTTCTCCCCACTTCCTTTCTTCCCTCCCTTTCTGCAGTTCCCTCTTCCTCTTAGACTCTTTCAAGCTCCCTGATCTCTTCCTCCCTCTGAGATGTTCTGTCCCGCCTTTCACCATTGCTCTGAAGCTTTTCTTCAGTAAGCACTTATTTATCCCAACTCTGGGCACCCCTCTGCCACAGGAGTCCCACATGCACTCAGGGTACCAATCTGGCCAACTTAGGGCCTGAGAAAGGGGGACTGGGCAGGCATAATAATTAACGCCTAGGTTGCCTACCATGGTCCTCTGCTGCCACCTGTCGTTAGTCCGGAGTGACACTGCTCTGGGGGCTGCTGGGCCCACAGGGGCCACTACCGCTGCTCTGGCCAACAGGAATCCATTACATGCAGTGTCCTGCCAGGCCTGATTTAAAGCTCATCCTGTAATCCGTCTTGCGCCCCCTCTGGGCCTGTCTCCGGTTTCCTTGCCTGTGAAATGGATGGAAGTTGTCTTCAGCTCTGGCAGAGAGAGGTGAGGAGTGGGGGCTCTAGGGACACCTGGCTTTGCATCCTGCCCCTGTGGTTGTCCTGGTGGGTGACCTGGGGTGAATCCTTCCCCTTCCCCTTCTTTGGAGCCTGCAGTATTGAAATGGATGATGTGGGAAGACATGGTTGAGAGAAAAGGGGCAAGATGGATTCCTGTCTTTCCGACAAGCAACACAATGCTGAGAAACTGGAAATGGACATACCCACTGCATCTACAAATCTTTGACCAGGTCACAACTCCATCTTAGCAGCCAAGCCTTTCTATTCACTCACCCATTCACTTATTACTCACCCATTCATTCCACCAAGCAGCCTGGGGCTGTGGGAAACAGCACTCAGCGGGAAATCAGAAGCCCAGCCTTCTTGGCTCAGTTCTGCCACCGGCTCTCCAACCTAGTCCAAGCCCCTATCTTTCTCTGAGCCTCCATTCCCTCCTCTGTAACATGAAGGGGTTGGAACAGACCAGGAGAAGTCTAAATCCCCTCCCTCATTCTGCCATTCTAAGGTGATGATTCTCCAATTGCATGTGCCTTGCCAAGCACGCTGGGTGATGAGCAATTACAGATCCCCACTCAGAGGGCAGGGATAACCTGCTTCATAGCCCCCAGACTCCCTCCACTCACCTCCTAGGCCTCTGGCTGGCCTTTTCAAAGCCCATCAATGAGCAGGCC
Source organism: Papio anubis (assembly GCF_008728515.1). Lineage (NCBI taxonomy): Eukaryota > Metazoa > Chordata > Mammalia > Primates > Cercopithecidae > Papio > Papio anubis. The sequence continues at coordinate 82,386,052 of NC_044996.1, read as the reverse complement.
CTTGCTAAGTTCCTCATTTCTTCCCCCGGGGCACTGTTCTGGTGCCAAATGTCAGGTCACATGATAAGCACAGATGTCTAGACGTCATCTAGCCCTGGCCACTTGGGTTCATGAAAATTCCTGGCACTGAAAAGTCCTTAAGACTTCCTCCTGGCAATGCCAGCCCCAGCGTCCCCAGAGACTTGAACTGGGGCCAGGATGAGCGGGCTGGAGCTGGTTGGCGTCAGATCCAGAGTCCCAAACTCCTCCCTCTCCAGGTTTTAAAGCCACTGAGAACCCTGCTGCACAGCAATTGACATCTGAAGGGTTGCAAAGAAGCCTAGCTTGGGGACTGGTGACTTCCTGGCCCAAGCTCTACTCCCAGAAATACTCAGCTGAAACCAGGGTCCCAGGCCAGCTGCATCATCTCAGCCTGGCTTCACCGCCATCGGCAAGGTGCCACGCACAGAATTGCAGCCAGGTAGTGGCCTCCCAAAAGGAGCTGACTGGTGGTGTCTGGGAGCTGTTCCTCATCTCCCCACCCCTGCAAACAGCCCCCAGACCTCAGCCGTTCATGAGGGAGGTCCTGCCCACATCTGCTGCTGGCCATCACATCTGCAATGGATTACAAGGCTGGCCCAGGCTCAGGCCCATCCCAGATGTGGATTCCCCTGGAATGTGCCTTCTCTCTAATTGTCCAGCCTCTGAAGGGTCCGGGCCCCCCTCCTCTTCGTCCGCCCCTGCTGCACCCCAGTGAGCATGCTGAGGCCTTCCTCCTTTCCCACAGCTTGTGCCGGAACAGCCACAGCCGGGACCAGGGCCAGCCCAGTGGGGGGCTGCACTCTCCTCCAGCCTGGTCCATGGGGCTGGGGAGCGGGAGGTCTCAGCCCATCCCCCTCTTTTTTTCCTGGGGCCAGGTACTGGGGGGCAGAGGGAGAATCTCTGGAAAACTCACTAGAGGTGAAAGAATTTGGCTCTGAAGTGCAGGCTCCCCTAATCCCTGGCCTTTCCTGGGAATGCCATTAACCTCCCTAGACCCACTGATGGAAAGAACAGGTCTTCATTGGGCCAAGCCTCCTCCTCAAAGGCTCCCAAATGACAGCCTCGCTGGGCAAAGTGGCTCTCCTGGGTCCCAACCAACATCCTCATGCCCCGGTGGGTTGCAACAGCCTCCCAAGTGGTGGTGTGGGCCCCAGTCTCTCTCCTTTAACACGATCTCTCACAGGGCCTCCGGAGAAATTTTTAAGACACAAATCTTAGCTGGAACTTTGGCTTTGAAACCTAGCTCTGCCACGAGCTGTCTATGTGGTTCTGGGCAAGTGGTTTCACCTCTCTGAGCCTCAAAATCCTCCTACACAAAATGAAGATACAACTGTCATTATTCCTGGCTGAGATTTATTGAGTGCTTACTGCCAGCCAGGTTCTGTTTTAAGCACTTTACGTGTCTTACCTCAGAAAAACCCTATGAGAAAGGTGCTATTATTGCCTCCATTTTACAGATGATAAAACTCAGCCGCTGAAAAGTTGCATATCATGCCCAAGGTCACCCAACTAGTAAATGGCAGAGCCAGGATTGAACCCAGGCTGACTGACACCTGAGCGTGTACACAAAAAGGATTTCATTAATGGAACCTAATATAATCTGTATTATTATTTAAAGTAATAATCTGATTATCCCCCTGCTTAAAAGCCAGTCACTCCCCAATACTTAAAAGATAAAGTTCAAATTTCCTAGCCTGGTCTTTAAGGTCCTTTAAAATCTAGTTCTGATCCGATTGTTTTGCCTTTGCTGATGGACTCCTTTACTCCAGCTATTTCGGAGCACATTTACCATTTCCTCTAATTTGCATGTAATACCCCTGTGGCCGTGTGCGTTGTGATTCTCTCTGCCTGCAATCCCTTTGCCCTGTACACCTGCAGCTCTCCTACTCATTCTTCAGGACTCAAGACAACTGTCAGCAGCCCTGTGAAGCCTTTCCAGATAGTTGATTCCTCCTTGGTGCACTCGTAACATTTTGCCTATGTATCTATTATCATACTTTTTACACTGTATTCTAAGGGCCAAGTCTCCTCCTCTCTCTGGAGCCTCAGTTACCCTGGTGGGTGAATGAGTGGATGGTTTCTAAAGGCCCTTTCAGATTTGCCTTACCATGGCCTTGAGGTCAGTGTCTGAGTGAGCTCTGGGCTGGCTTTGGCCCCAGCCAACAGCTTGGGAAGATGTACAGAGAAGTAGAAAAGAGATGGCTTGGGAAGGCGGGGTGAGACCCTGAGTCCTGCCACCACTTCTCCCTTTCTCCCTGCCAAACCTCTTTCCTCCCCTTCCAAACCCCCCTGAAAAATCCACTTCCTCCAAACAGCTTATCCTGCCCCTCTAGCAGTACCAGAAGTGGCTCATTCATTCCACAGCACTCCAACCCAGGCACAACCACCTCCACTATACCTCCCCCAGGACAAATCAGCTTCTGTAGTTTGTTCTTTAGCTGAGGGGTGTCCCAGCCAGGGATCTTGGCTCATACATCTGTTTGTCTGTAAGTCTGTCCATACTTTCTTTAGAATTGGTGTCCTTCATTTGGAGGGCCTGTGTTCAGAGAACTGACCCAGGCCAGAAGACCCAGGCGAGAGCCCAAACCAGGTCTCAGGGTTGCAGAGTTCTTTCTCCCAGGCATGAGCCAGAGAGAGACAGCCAGGGTACATCAGAGCTGGAGGCCCTGTAGGGCTCATCTGGTCCACTGCTGTGCCCCACCTGCCCCCCAGTGGCACAGCTGGGGAATCAGGGCTCAGAGCTAATTAGAGGTTCTCCAGCTAATCAGAGGCAAAGTGGAGAGTAGATCTCTGTCCACTGCACCACCAAATCCTCAGTTCCCTTAACCCCTTACCTCAGGGTGACACCCTGAGCTGCTTTGGTTGGAGTCAGGGAGAGGGCTAAGAAGTCTCAGTTCAGTCACCTCTTTCTGGGCCCCTTTCAAATGTCTTTCCTCCAGGAAGCCTTCCCAAATTATCCCCCTCCCATTTCATTCTGTCCACCTTGCTGCTGCCCATCTCCTCAGCACACTGATGTCCCTGCTCTCCCCTCTTCCAAATGGTATGGGATGTGTCCTTCCTATGGTCTCTGTACCATCTCTCCTCCTAAAATAACTGAAGGACTGAGAGACAGATTTACTGACTCAGTGATTGCCTAGCTGGTATGGCTGGTTGACAGCAGTGGACTGTCTGGCTGTCTGACTGAATGACACTGTCCTGCTGGCCACTAGAGACTGATGGTTGATGGACAGGCTGACTGACAGACAGATGAACTGACAGACTAACCAACTCTAGGAAGACCCCAGAGGGTCCAAGAACACAGCACACCAAGCAGAGGGGCAACACATAATGAGAGTCCCTCAGCAAGGCTTTTGTCAAGACACCTCAAGCAGCCTGTCACCAATGAGGACGGGAGGGAGGTAGTGGAGGGGTAGGGTGGCAGAGGGGCTAATGAAAACCAGATGTGCTGCTGGTCTGCCTCAGTGAGGGGACCCAGGTGGGGACCTGAGCTGGCTCCTGGCACTAGGACCTTTCTGGTACCTTGCAGAAAAGCAGGAAAAAGTCCAGGGGGTTGGGCATGGGGGGCACTTTCCCTGTAGCACACAGAACTGCATCTGGGCTTTCAGGAAGAGGAGCCTCATCCTTTTCCCTGTCATATCCTCCATCCAGTTGACATTTTAAAATAATAGACTCAGTCTGACTTTTTACAAAGGAACAGGGCCCCCAGTAGGCTCACAGGATTTTGTGCTGGTTCCTATGAAGTTCTTTGCAATTGGAAGGCACTCCTTTTCGTAGGCAAACCCTCATCCTTTTGCTGACAAGTGGAATTGTGTTTGGGGGCTGCTTTCTCATGCTTTTCAGGGTTGGTCATTTCACCTCTTCTGTGTCTGTCACTATGCTCCTGGGAGGGGAAGTGCCTTCCCTAAAGAGATCCGTTTGCCCACAGGGAAGAAGGCTCACGCTCCTGTGGGTGAAGGTATTGGATGAGTCTCTAGGAACCCCATTCCCCTCCACAGTCTTACAAAGAGGAACAGGCTGGGGCTGAGAGAGAGGCCCCTGGAATCTGAGAGTGCAAAAAAGGGAGGAAATCCTGCTTCCAGACTGCTGGGTCCACGGTCAGTCACACATAATTGCAGTCATAACAAACACATTTGAAGCTCACAGGCCTGTGCAAAACAATGTGATTAATAAGGGAAGACATAAAGCAAATGAGCACCCCAGACAAGCAAATTGTTTTCGGGGCCATGAAGCCAACCAGAGGATAGGCTGCCCTGTTGGTCACCTCACTCCCCATCTCATGCCTGACCCACCAACTTCTGGTCTTTCCCATTTATCTCTCCCTGGCAAGCACAAGCTGTTACCCACAGTCTAGGCAGAAGGAGGGGCAACAAGGGAGGGGACAAGGCCATAAGCAGTTTTCAGTGATGGACAAAGGAAAGTGCCTGACCTGGGAATTAAGGGAGTCCTAGCCTTTCTGTGAATCAATTCTATGGTGGCGGTGGGTTAACAGGGAACACATTTCAGTTCAACATGAGGAAGAAGTTTCTGAAAGTTTGAACTGCCTAAAGCGAAAATGGTGAAGTCCTGCACTAGCGGTGAGCTAACAAAGCTTGGTGGTTAGCTCACCCATTGGGATGTTGTTCAAAGAGTTCAGGCATAAAAGAGGAAAGTATGAGAAGCTTCCTTCCCACATTGTGACTCTATGGCTCTGTGACCTTAGGCAAAGCACCTGAATGGTCTGAATCTTGAATTCCTCATCTGGGAGGAGAGATGGAGAGCATTTTCGAGAATAATGGAAGGCTCAGTTCCACCTTCATCACAATGGCGTTGAAGGTCTGAAGTGGATAGTGTGAGTACAAGCACTATGAGAAGGACAAGAAAGCCATGAGGGATGATTCAGGGAGGCATTGACTCCCAACCTCAATGGCGTGGCTGGTGCTGCACTGCTGGGGGAGCAGGCAGCCTCCCAGTGCATCTCTTCTGCATTCCTCATACTTTCACAGCCCCTAAAGCGCAGCTGAGATCCAACCCCATCATCTCATCTTGGGTGATTGGCTGTCCCTGACCTTAAGAGCCTTCTGACTGTTCTGTTCTCTGAGCTGCCACAGACAGTGGCATTTGGAGAATTTGCTATTCAGTTACCTGTGCTGTTTCTCTAATGTCATCTTGAACTGTTCCTAAATCTTTTCATAGTTGCTTGCCTGCCTCCTCATCCAGACTGTATTGAATTCTTCATCACACATTTTATTCCAAAAGTATTCAAAGCAGAAGCTACACTCCAAGCTCCATGGGGGCCAGGAGTGGATCTTAAGCATCTTGGTCAGGGTAGTGTATCACACACTGAAAAACAGTACTAGCCTACTCACATATTGGAAGGACATAGCTCACAAAATCATCCAGAGGCTTGAGATCTAATTATTGAACAAGAGAGATGAGGTCTAGCCAAGATGCTACATCAGCAGCAAACTGCTACATGCTGTCACTAACATTGCCACCTCTGGACACTTGCCCTTATGCCAGCAGACTCTTGGCTCTGCTGTAACCATCACAGATAATCTCTTGCAATGCAGTAGGAGCATCCGATTGGCTGTATTTAGGTCATGTGAATGTGTCTGTAACTGTCAGGGAGCTGGAAGAACTACTTGTCTCCCTTTGGCTTCTGTACTGCTTCCCACCTATCTTAAGAGTGTCCCCGAACAGGCAGGGTGTTCAGGTACTAGTCAATCACCACTGCCCTCTACCACCCAACGTTACAGCAGTCACTCAAAGTTGTGAGCTGTATTTGATTTGAGTGTTTACAGAGGTTTTCAGAGTCCTCTTGGGATGCAGCCTACACCACTGTCACATACATACTGCTGTGGTCAACCCCTCAAACTTGCTTCACAGTGAGGCATGGTTCTTATCTCAGAGAAGCCCTCTATAAACCCCAGAAGTGGGATACTGAAACTAAAAATCCCAGCTCAGCCTTGGACCGTACCCACCACCTTCACTCAGACCTCACACCCCAACTTGTCCTTCAACTCTCCAAGCTAAAGACTTTGTTGTTTCCTTTCTTTCTTTCTTTCTTTCTTTCTTTCTTTCTTTCTTTCTTTCTTTCTTTCTTTCTTTCTTTCTTTCTTTCTTTCTTTTCTTTCTTTCTTGTTTCTTTCTTTCTCTCTCTCTCTCTTTCTTTCTTTCTTTTTCTTTCGTTCTTTCTTTCTTTTTCTTTCTTTCTTTCTTTATTATTTTGAGACAAGGTTTCTGTGTGTTGCCCCTGCAGTAGCCTCGATCTCCCAGGCTTAAGGGCTATCCCACCCCACCCCACCCCACCTTCAGCCTAACCACGCCTAGCTAATTTATTTAATTTGTTCAGACTGGTCTCAAACTCCTGAGTTTGTTATTCTCCCACCTCAGCCTCCCAGAGTGCTGGGATTATAGGCATGAGCCACCAAACCTGGCTAGGACTTCATTGCTCATCCTCCTGTCTCCAACTTCACTTCATCCTATGGCTCTGATGCACTTCCCTATCTTCCAACCTGTGACCTCTCAACAATGAATCCTGACTCCTTCCCAGCAATATCATTACTGACTGCCTTAAATAGCATCCCACTCCACTCCCACCAGACCTAGGGAGCCTCCAGCCAAATAACATAACTCCATCCCCATTCATGAATCAGCCTCTCCTGCAGACTACTGTCCATGCCCCATTTCCATTGCCAAAGCATTACCAGTGCAGCTGGGAGACCTGCTAGGAAAATGTGTGCTAGGAGAGAGGCTGTGGGGTAGATGGTCCAACAGTGACCACTTGGCTTCGGTCAGATGTTTCTAGTAAAATGGTAGTCATGGCTCTGTCTCCATTTTTACCTTTATCTGCATCCTTCTTTGTCTTGGGGAATAGGACTTGAACTTGCTGGGAATCTATTCCAGAAGGAGAATCTTGGTGAAGCTGTACAGAAGTGAGTTCTGCACTGCCCAGCACTCAGCTGCCTCCTGCCTGAGGTTCCTTCAGATTGGCTGGGAGCTTTCTCTCCATCTAAGGTAAAGCTTAGAGTTCCTGATCCTCATTACTTTTAGAGTAGCTGCCATCCATTTCATATGCCTCCCTGCAGCTACTTCTGCCTCAACAACCAAGACTTGAGTTTGAACCTAAAAGGTAGGCTCAGCTGCCCCAGCTTACCTCTAATCACTTGTGATAGTCTCCACTTCAATCTCACAACACCAGGTAATTGTATCACAGAGGTAATTCCAGTGGGTGTGGCAGAGATAGCCTGCTGTCCACCAAAGATTGTGCTTCACTTCTATAAGTACAGCGCTTTTGCTGGGAACCAACCATCTAGCTAGGGACTACATTTTCCACTGTCCTTATATCAATGTTAGGCCATATGACTGGTTTTATGGCAATAGTAAGTGAGCAGAAATTATAGGTATCACTCAGAAGCTGAGACAGTTAAGTGTTAGGTGTGCCTTCCTCATGCTCTCCTCCCCTTTCCTTGCAACTTTGGGACTTGTGTTCAAGGTGGCAACATTACAAGATAGTTGAAGCTATGTCTCTGAATGGCAACAGAAAGCAGAGTGGCCCGACCCTTGCAGACCACATTGGACTGCCATGAGCTAGCACTAAATTTTTATTATGTTACAGTTTTAAGATTTTGAAGTTGTGTTATAGCAATTACCCACCCTGACAATATCTTAGGCCAAATATGCAGCCTAGTGTGGTTTCCAATAACCTTGTCTGAAGAGGCTCCAGTCAGCACTGTTTTGATCCATGCTGCCTGATTCTTTACAGGAATGTCAGGCTCCCCTTTCCATTGCTGTATGCAAATAGGTGTTTAATCTCATCCCAAATGCAGAACTTCAGATACTCTCTCTGCCCAATAGCCAAGAACTTGACATATGCTTTCCTAGCACTTTCTCCGCTTCAAATGACCTACACTAAAATCAACAACCAACTGTAGCTGAAAAATTTAGTGCCTTCAACCCATGTACCAACTCATGAATGGAACCCTGCAAGTTCTCTAACATGCCTCCTCAGTATAGTCTCCTCAGCTCTCCAGAAGCAAACTGATCACCTCTTAAAATTCTGTGTTCGTCTGATTTCCCGAGGGGAATTTTAAGCTTGAACAACCCTGGAAAATCTCCAATGCAAATAGAGTCCCAGCTCCTTGGTGAAGCACCCATTCCCACGCATGACCCTCCTCCAGGGACTTTAGTGCCGAGACCGCTGCTGTCTCCACCATATTCCTCTCCTACCGGGAGGGTATCCCAAACACCATTATTGCCTGGGATACATCCAGTTTGTCTCCAGCCCTAGGCTCATTCTATTAACAATTTAAGGGCCACAGGGCCTCATCTGCATTCAGTTCTTCGGTATGCTTTGTTTTGGGTGCTTCTAAACTCTGCATCACACACACTTCAACAATTCTGGATGGGCCCCATCCCCTGACAACTCCCCCTCCAACACCATGTGACTCCCTTATTATGCCCTTTAACATCAGAAGAGTGGGCTAGTATAGTCCTTTACTGGAGGAAAAAGTCTTACTATTACCTGATCAATCACACATACAAAGCCAGGAACAATGTGAAGAATAGGTCTTTACTCGCGGCTCCAGTTGCCTATTGCAAACAGGAGAGTCGTGTCTCTGCCCTCCCCCTCCCCACTCTGGGATTAGCTCTTCTATCCAAACCAATGGCCTCAGTAGGCCTTTGTTCTCCCCTTTCAGGGCCACCCACAGAGTTGCCCTCTCTTGGTGTCTCAAGGAGCCTCTCCTCTGAGATTCCTTCTGTCCCTCTCTTCCCCCCTTAAAAGGCTCCTTGGCCTTTTAAGCTGTCTGTCCCCTCAAGATCTAATCTTTTTTCCTCCTTGACCTTAGGCATGGTGTGTCAGTTATACTATTCAATTGAGTTTGCCCCTGGATGGAGCTAGAAAGGGCTTGTACCCTTGCAGGTGGAAAGGGAGATGAAGGAAAGGATTCCCACTGGCCCAGCTTCAGGGTCAAGCACTTACAAGGGTCAAGCACTCACAGTGAGGCATGGTTCCTACCTCAGAGAAGCCCTCAGGTGCCTCTTACAATTGGGCCTTTCACATTGACAGGGGTGACTGCCTCTTAACATACCCTCTGTGTGTAATGCTGCTAAAAGAATCTCGTATCAGTTTGCTCCCCTTTGGGTTGCATCACAAAAGGTCCCCTTCGATTATCCCAGTCTGGTATGTTCCAGGCCCCAGGAAGGATGCAGAGAGGAAAAACTCCATCTAGCTGCATTGGACAACTCCACTTATGTGACATTACTATAGATTCATTCTCAACTTCTCCAGATTTCAACTCTACCCCACCTCCATTATTTATTCCATTAAATCATTTATTCATTTATTCATCAAAACTCACTGTCCCAGGCCCTAAGCAAGGTGCTGGGGGTACAGAGACAAATAAGATGTAGTCCCCTCTCTCTGGTTGTTCCCACACAATGGAAACAGACAAGCACAGTATGCTGCAATTAGTACTATGAAAGCAGGAAGCAAAGTGGTATGGAAATAAGAAAAAGGTTCACCTCTTGCAGACTGGCACAGTTAGGGAGGGCTTTCAGGAGGAAAGGGGGTACATGAGCTGAGGCTTAAAGAATATGAGAGGCAATCTAGGCAGAGATAAAAGCTGGAAGAAAAGTCCTGGAAGGTGAAAGCATCATGCTACAGCCTGGCAACTCTGTAGTTTAGTGTTGCTGGAACAGAAAGCGCAAGGCAAGGTGTGGCAAGAGATGAACCTGGGAAGACAGGCAGGAAGAAGGCTCAGAAGAATCTTGAGACTAAGGGTCCCAAGGTTCTCCTGAGCCTGCTGGAATTTCAAGTGGCTCCTGTAACCCAAAGGTGGTGGTCAAATATTTAACAACTGGAAGAACATACTCTCCAGCCACCCAGAATTAGGCAATGACCAATCAGAATAGAAGACTGGCTGAAAACAACCCATATGGGCAAATGACTAGTGAAACGATAGGTCTTATCAAAGTTTGTGCCTTACATATAACCCCAAGACTTGCTTAATCCTGTGGTGGAGGAGAATATCTGATAATAACTGAAGTTAAATTTCCCAAGAGTCTGAGGGTGGTTGGGGGACTGAGAATAAAGATCAGATTCAAATTGGCTTAATGAAAATAAGGAGATTGATGATTTCTTGCCAATATAACAGGGTAAGGCAGCTTCTAGAAAAAGTTATAATAGGCATGAAGTACTCAGGTGCTCACCTGTGAGTATGGAGAGGGGCCAGGATGAAAAGGCAGAGTTTCTGTAGATTTGCCTGGTGAAGCTAACTTGAGGCAGGCTAACACCTCCAGGACAATCCACCCCTTCTCCTTGGTAATACGTCACTTAATTAAATAATCAGATTGCCTTTTGGTAGGTTGTGGGGGCCCCAAGGCTGAGGAAACCTAGAATCAGTGGGTTGGTGTGCCTGTTGCTAGGTGATGCTCTGGGTTAGAGGATGGGTATATGGTACCCCTGTGAATTCTGGCCACTGCAGCTGGCTTCACAATGGAGCTAGGTGGGATGAGCTAGTGGCATGGGCAGAAGCTCATCATTATAGAAGATACATGCTGTGAAATGGGTTGCTCTGAGTCAATAGCTGTGGAGTGGTAGGTGGGTCCTTCTTATGAGTGATGGAATCCCTGAGGCTGCCTCCAGTGTCCTGTTATACCCACTGGTTGGCTACACACTTGGGTACAAAGGGGCATTTTTTCACCTCCAGAAGCTCCTTCCCAAATGGGACCACCACATAGGTACCTTGTTAGAAATCCAGAGGCTAGAGAAGTGGCTGAGAGCATGGGCTTGGAAGCCAGAAAGTCAGAATTCAAAGACTAGCTTGACCACATGCTTAGCTAAGCAAACTTGGGCAAGGCATTTAACCTCCCTGCATCTCCGATTCCTTGTCTGCAAAATGGGAATGCCTATCACTGGTGGTGTTGTGAGGATTAAATGACATCACAGGTCTTAAGAGCTTAGTAGAGCGGCTGTCACACAGTAAGCACCCAGCAAATAATGGCTGCTATTGTTACAAGGAGCCCAAAGCCAAGTGGGGATCCTGTGGTGGGAAGAGAAGGGCCGTTTTTGCAGAGATTGTCTGTGGCAAGTGTGGCATAATCACTCAAGGGAAAGGGGTCCAAGTTCTTTGTATGGCTTCTGTTCCCACGGGCACTTGAAGCTTGGAGATATCTATAGTGGTCCTTCTTGTTGCCTAGCTTTTTCTCTTTCCTTCGGCCTCAGGTCCCTTCTATTAGCGTTTAGTCTGATGTCCTGACAAGCCAGGATGAGCAGGCCTCAGGAGCCCGCCAGGTTGGGGTACTGACACAGGTGGAAGTGCTGGCTTCAGTCTTGCCAGGGGCATGTGTTGGTGCTGGGATGCTGCCTAAGACCCTTCAGCCTTTGGTCACTTTGAGGACTGTGGTGAGCTGGTCTTGGAACTCTGCCAGCACCCAGCGAGCTTAGGAGCTGGCTTGCATCTGGTACTGAGAAAGGCTTGTAAACTGCAGGTGGAACCCAACCCACTGATGTTTCCCAGGTCCTGAGGCAGGAAGCCGCTGGAGAACTCTGAGTGCATAGGCTGACAGGTGTCAGCTTGGCGATTCTGGCTTCCTCTAGTGGTTAGATCTGATAGTAGGATCCCTGGGAATACAGGTCTGTTTCTGGGAAGTCTACAACTGCTCTGGGATGTGGTCATTGCTATTTGAGTCCATGAATTTCCAAAGCTCTTGCAAGGTGGCCTTCTCAATCATAAACTCTTCCCCTTGTGGAGTAATCATAACAGTAGCTCTAATGACAGCAGTGCATTTATCAAACACCTTCTGAGGTAGCAGAGCAGCTTTGTGCAGAGTGCGAGCTTTGGAGTCAGCCATATCTGGGCTTAAATCCAGATGCAGCCAATTTTTTCCACATCTTTATTGTGACATAATTCACATACCATACAATTCACCTGCTTAAAGTATACAATTCAATGGTTTTTAGTGGGTCCACAGAGTTGTGCAGCCATCACCACAATCAATTTTAGAACATTTTCATTGCTTCAAAAAGAAATCCCATATCCATTAGCAGTTACTCCTCATCCCTACTCCAAATGCTGTTAAAGAAATCCAGAGTCAGTAGTCATGGACATAAAGATGGCAACAATAGACACTGGGGACTACTGGGGAGATGTGGGTTGAAAAACTACCTATTGGATACTATGATCATTACCTAGGTGACAGGATTAATCATACTCCCAAATCTCAGCATCCTTCAATATACCCAGGTAACAAACCTGCACAGGTACCCCCTGAATCTGAAATAAAAGTTGAAATTATTTTTAAAGAAAGAGAGAGAGAGAGAAATTTTCAATCATTTAAAATACATATTCACTCTAAACTTAAAAAACAAAGAAATCCAGAGTTGGACAGTAGTTAAAGGAGTAAAACCAAATTTTATTCAGGAACTATTGCAATAGTGGTAAAGAACCCTCAGCATAAAACCTGGCTCAATTCCGAATAACAGCAAAGACAAGTAGGTGTTTATAGTCAAGGAGCAGGTTTGGGTGAATGGAGTTGGTGGATGGAAAATTACTAAGGAGACACCAAGGGTAGGGGGAATGTTTGCTAAACTGACCTAACAGGATATTTGCTAAAGGAAGGCCAGGGTGATCAGATATCACCTGGGGGAATGGTAGGAGATGAGGAATGTGATCAGATATTGAGTGTGATCTATCTGGGGTGGGAGATTCTCAATGAACTGACTTAGCAGGATTCTTGCCAAAACTGAACTATGTGGGCCGAAGGACAAAGCCCAAAGATGAGGCTTAGTTGAGAAAAGGGCTTAGAGGACCCTGACTAAAGTTTGGTCAAGGAGACAGTCTTTGTCACCTCTGCAGCCTCTGGCAACCACCAATCTGTGTCCTGTCTGTATGGATTTGCCTATTCTGGAAATTTCATATGAATGAAATCATATAATATATTGTGTTTTATGTCTGCCTTCTTTCACTTAGCATAATGTTTTCAAGATTCAACTTTGTAGCATGTATCATTATTTCATTCCTGTTTAAGGCTGAATAATATTCCATTATACGTATTTACCACATTGTGTTTATCCACTCATCAGTTATTGGGCATTTTTATTGTTTCCACCTTTGGCTATTATAAATAATGCTGTATGAACATTCATGTACAAGTTTTTTTGTGGACATATGTTTTCCTTTCTCTTTTATATATACATAGGAATTGAATTGCTGGGGTATATGGTAACTCTATGCTAACATGTTTGAGAAACCACCAGACTGTTTCCCATAGTGGCTCCACATTTTACATTCTCACTATTAATGTGTAAGTATTTTAATTTCCCCACATCCTCGTCAACACTTGTAATTATCTGTCTTTTTTTATTGTAGTCATCCTAGTGGGTGTAAAGTGGTATTTCACTGTGGTTTTATTTGCATTTCCATGATGGCTAACAATGCTGAGCAACTTTTCATTCATCATTTGTGAATTTTTTTGGATAAATGTCTATTCAAATCCTTTGCCAATTTTTAAATTGGGTTATTTTTCTTTTTATTATTAAGTTGTAAGAGTTCTTTATATGTTCTAGATGTAAGTCCCTTATCAGATTAACAAATGTTTCCTCCCGTTCTGTGTGTTGTCTTTTCACTTTCTTGACAGTGCACTTTGAAGCAAAGCCGTTTTTAATGTTGATGAAATCCAACTTATCTATGTCTTCTTTTGTCACTTGTGCTTTTGTGTCATGTCTAAGAAAGTTTTGCCTAACCCAAGATCACAGAGATTTACTCTTAGGTTTTCTTCTAAGAGTTTTATAGTTTTCACTCTTATACTTAGGTCTATGATCCATTTGGAGTTCATTTGTGTGTATGTTGTGAGGTAGGGGTCCAACTTCATTCTTTTGCATGTGGATAACCAGGTGTTTCAGCATCATCTGTTGAAAACACTATTATTTCCCCCATTGAATAGTCTTGGCACTCTAGTAAAAACTCAATTGGTCACACAAGCAATGCAGATTTTTTCTGCACCCCAAGTTCCATACCATTGATTCTTATGCCAGTACCATACCGCTATGATTATTGTAACTGTGGTAAGTTTTGAAATCATAAAGTGTGAGTCATCCAGCTTTTTTATTCTAATTCAAGATCATCTTGACTATTCTAAATCCCTTGTATTTCCATATAATTTTAAGGACAGCTTGTCTAATTCTGTGAGAAAGTCATTTGGGACTTTGATAGGAATCGATTGGAATCTGTAGATTAACGTAGGAGTATTGTCATCTTAATATTAAGATATCTAATTCCTGAACATTGGATGTCTTTCCATTTATTTAGATCTTCTTTAATTTCTTTCAGAAATGCTTTGTAGTTTTCAGTGTAAAAATCTTGCACTGCTTTTGTTAAATTTATATCTATTTTAATACTATTGCAAATGGAATTGTTTTCTTAAATTCATTTCAGATTGTTCATTTCAAGTATATAGAAATACAACTAATTCTTGTATAGTAACCTTATATCCTGAAGCCTTGCTGAACTTATCTATTAGTTCTAATAGGGGTGTGTGTGTGTGTGTGTGTGTGTGTGAATGTGTGTGTGAATTCCTGAAGATTTTCTATATACAAGGCCATGCCATCAGTAAATAGAGATAGTTTTACTTCCTCTTTCTAGTGTAGAGGCATTTGTTTCATTTTCTTTCCTAATTTCTTTGGCTTGAACCTCTAGCACATTGTTGAATAGGAGTGGTGAGAGTGGACATCTTTGTTAAATTCCTAATCTTAGGAGAAGAAATTTTGGTCCTTCACCATTCAATATGATATTAGCTGTGGGTTTTTATAGATAACCTTTATCAGGATGAGGAAGTTTCCTTCTATTTCTAGTTCATTTAGTATGTTTATCATGAAAAGGTATTAGATTTTTGTCAATTATCTATTAAAATAATCAGGTGGATTTTTTTCATTATCCTAATAATATGGTATATGGTATATTACATTGATTGGTTTTCATATATTGAATCAACCTTGAACCCCTGGCATAAGTCCCACTTGGTCATTGTGGATGATTCTTCTTAAATGCTGCTAGATTTGATTTGATTTGATGGTATTTTGTTGAGGATTTTTTCAATCATATTCACAAGAGATATTGATCTGTACTTTTCTTTTGTTGTGATGTATTTTTCTGGTTTTGTTATCAGGGCAATACTATCCTCATAAAAGAGTTAGGAAGTGTTCACTTTTCTATTTTTTGGAAGAGTTTGCAATTGATTGGTTATTTCTCCTTTAAACATTTGGTAGAATTCACCAATGAAGCCATCTGAGCCTAGGCTTTTCTTTGTGGGTAGTTTTTTTGGTTTTTTTTTTGTTTTTTTAATTGCTCATTGAGTCTCTTTACTTGTTAAAGGTCTATTCAGATTATCAACTTCTTGGATCCAATTCAGCAGTTTGTTTTTCTCTTAGTTCATTTTGTGCTGCTACAACAGAATACATGAGACTGGGTAATTTATAAGAAACAGAAATTTATTTCTCACAGTTCTGGAGGCTGGGGAACTCACAGCCAAGGTACCAGCATCTGGTGAGGTCCTTCTTGCTGCATCCTCACACAGCAAAAGGTGGAAGAGCAAAAGGGGATGAGCACTGTGTCCTCACAGGCCTGAGGCCCAAGGATCTCTAAAGTATCTTTAGACAATTTAGAAATCTTGGTAGAGGAAGACATGCCTCCACAGCTCTTGCACTCTATGAGCCTGCAGAATTAGCATCACATGGATGTCACCAGGGATCACTGCTTGCAACCTTGTGGCCTGAGCTGTGCCTGGGCCTGCTGAAGCCACAGCTAGGGTGGTCAAGGAGTGCTCCACCAGAATAGGGAGTAAAGACCTGAGGCAGCCCTGGAAAGCAAGCCCCCAAGGTCCCACAGGCATCCTGGCCTCCCCTCCACTTTTAAACTATTCTGCCCTCAAGGCCCTGGCACTCTGGGCCTGTGATGGGAGGGGCAGTCCCTAAAGAACTCTGAAATGCCTTTGAGGTCATTTTCCTACTATCTTAATAAATAGTATCTGGCTCCTGCTATCCATAATTATCTTCTTATCAAATAGTTGCTTGGCTATACCCTTGTTTTTTTTTTCTCCTAAACAGGTTTTTAAATTCCTTATATGGCCAGCTGAGAATTTTCCAAATCTTTATATTCTGCTTCCATTTTAATTACAAATTCTGTGTTTAAATCATCCTTTCTTTACTGTAAGCTGGTGGGAGAAGCCAAACAGCATCCTGGACACTTTGCTGCTTAGAGATTTCTTCTGGCAAATATTCTAGTTCATCAGTCTTATGTTCTGCCTTCCACAGAGTCTTAGGACATGAACACAATTCAACCAAGTTCTTTGCCACTTTGTAACAAGGATGGCCTTTCCTCCAGTTTCCAACACTTTGCTCTTCATTTCTGTCTGAGACCTATCAGAATCATTATGACAGAATCTTTACTATCCATATTTTTACCTGCATTCTGGTCACAACCACTTAGGTAGTTTCTAAGAAGATTCAGGCTCTCCCTAGTTCTGGGGACTTCTGAGCCCTGACCAGAATAATCCTCAATGCTTCATTAACAGCAATACAGCTTTTTATAGCCTGATTCTCCACATTTTTCCAGCCTCTACCCATTACCCAGTTCCAAAGTTGCTTCTACATTTTCAGGTTTTTGTTATAGCAACATCCCACTCATCTGGTACCAATTTCTGTCTTTGTTTATGTTGCTACAACAGAATACTTGAGACTGGGTACTTTATAAAAAACAGAAATTTATTTCTAATAGTTCTGGTGACTGGAAAGTCCAAGTTCAAGACACTGACCTGTGGTGAGGGCTTTTTTTGTTGCAGCTTCACATGATAAAAGGCAGAAAGGCAAAAGAGGACAAACACTGTGTCCTCACATGGCAGAAGAATGGAATGGAAAAGAGTAAACTCACTTCAACAAGTCCCCCCACCTTTTTTGTTTGTTTGTTTGTTTGTTTGTTTTTGAGATGGAGTCCCACTCTGTTGCCCAGGCTGCAGTGCAGTGGCATGATCTCATCTCACTGCAACCTCCGCCTCCCAGGTTCAAGTAATTCTCCTGCCTCAGCCTCCTGAATAGTTGGGATTACAGGCACTTGCCACCATGCCTGGCTAATTTTTGTTTTTTTTAGTAGAGACAGGGTTTCACCACGTTGGCCAGGCTGGTCTTGAACTCCTGACCTCAAATGATCCACCCACCTCAGCCTCCCAAAGTGCTGGGATTACAGGCGTGAGCCACCGTGCCCAGCCAACAAACCCTTTTTATAGCAGCATTAATCCATTTATGAGGATAGACCCTTCATGACTTAAACATCTCCCCAAAGGCCCCACCTCCAAATACTATTGTATTGGGGATTAAGTTTCTAGCACATGAATTTTGGAGAATACATTCAGGTTACAGCAGTATCTTTCTAGGAATTTGTTCATTTCATCTATGAAATGTGTTGGCTACAGTTATTGATATTTCCTTATAATCATTTTTAAGGTTGGTAATGATGCCTCTCTTTCATTCCTGATTTTAGTAATTTGAACCCTCTCTATTTCTACTTCAGTCTAACTAAAGGTTTGTCAATTTTGTTGATGCTTTCAAAGAAAATTTTTTAAATCACTTTTCTCTATTGTTTGCTACTCCTTATTTCATTCATTTCCATTCCAATCCTTATTCTTCCCTTCCTTCTCCTTGTTTTAGGTTTAGTTTGCTCTTCTTTTTGCTAGACTAATACTGCCAGTTTTCTTGCCATGTCATTCTGGGTAAGTTACTCCATCTCTGAGAGCTTTAGTTCCCCATTTGCAAAATACTAGGACCTACCTCTTCGTAGGTTGTTGAGAGGATAAAGTGAGATAATGCTGAAGTACTTGGTGCTGAGCCTGGCACAGAGTCAGTGCTTAACAAATGGTAGCTTTTATTGCTTGTTTGTGCCAGGTCCTGTACTTGGCGTTTCATCCATGTTATGCTGCAATTATGCCCCATGACGTCTTGCAAGAGTGGAATCAATTAGAAGACTTTAAAAATATCTTTTACTTATGGCTAACTCAAGCACATTTGAAATCTAGAAAATGGGGTAAACCATTTCTCCACTGTTACTAGCTGATAGTCTTTAGTCCATAGATCTGCCTCAAATGGGTGCTTGGAAGGCTCTCATTCCTGGGTACCCCTCCCTCCTTCTTTTGTTACTCCTTTGCCCCCACCCCCACTTCCACCCCCAGGGTCCTTGCACTATTCTGCTACCACCTCTTGTGGTCAAGGATGGTGAGCTCAATTGGTCTCTTATGGCCAAAATCAGTGGGAAGAGCTCCTGGCTCTGGAAGGACAGGGGAACCCCTCATTCTTCAGATGAAGCACATTCCAGACCAGTAAACCACTCTATTGCTTCTATCCATTCCCCCTCTGAAAAAAAAAAAAAAAAAGTCAATGCATTGTTACAATAAATGGCTTCCACATGTGAGGTAAACATAGGGAGGAATGATTGGATGACTTATGATATGAAAAGACTTCTCACCAGGAATAAGAACAGTGAAGTGCAAGCATCCTAGTGGAACCTTTTGCACCCTTGCTAAGAAGAGTACTGCAACAACCCCTCAGTGAGTTGGGAGCATCAGGTGGATGTCAGGGATCTTTGCACACCAGGTAGCAGCTAGTCACATGAGATAAATCTTCACTGAGCATACAAGCTAACTCTATGCCAGTCATCACATTGGACTTCCCAGCATCCTTTGAGGGGCACTGTCTCTGAATTCTCCAATCAGACACTAAGAAATCTTTTTCTCAAGAATACTACTAGCCACATTCTTGTCGCAGAAACATCTCCCAGTTCCACAGGCTCCAACTCTGAGATGTCCAGATGATAGTTTCTGGAGGAAGCTTATTAATTCCCGGAGAGAGCTGCCTACTCCTATCAAAGACTGAGGTAGTCATGGGGTCCATGTGATGCTCAAAAGTTGTTACACGCACCCCACTATTTGTTCCCACAATCTCCTCTCTTCAGCAGCTTTGACAAGAAACAACTAATCTGATCACTATTATTATTGCCTGGAGCTGGGAGTATCCCCTATCCTGATTACTTCCCAGATGAGTAGATATTGTTATAAACCATTATGTCAGTGGTTCTCAAGGTGTGGCCTCCAAACCAGCAACATTAGCATTCACCTGAAAAACTGCTGGAAATGCAAATTATTGGCTACATACCACACCTATTCAATCAGGAATCCTGGAGTGGGCCTCAGCCATCCGTGTTTTAACAATTCCTCCAGATGATACTGATGCCTGCTTGAGTTTTGAAAACCATTGCATTATAGGTTCGACTCCTATTCCTTCTTCCAGTTGTATTTTGTAAAGTGGCAAGCATCCTTACCAGTTCATTACCAGATACAAAATTGCTGTCTGGCAGTACAGTAGCTTATGTCTAACCAGGACTTTCAAATGTAGCAAAATCTGATCTCTGAACAGGCATTCAGGTGTCCTACACAGGTATCACAGTGTTTTTCTTTTGTGTCAGTGGTGCTGTGTTGCCACCATCACTTGCCTATCAGCAGCTGGGAACTTACCCCTTAGCACATATGCAAACTTGGCTCTTATCTGCTCATCTGGGCCCTTGCCACTGATGTCAAACAGATCCAACGGCCAGATAGGACTCTCTTACAAATATCAAAAAGGAAAGCGGGAGACCAGGGGCATCCCCTTCATAGCGTTACGTGCATGAACTCAAAAGCCCATATACCCATTCTACCTGTCTCTGTTATGCCCAGAGGATCCCCAATATATTTTTTAAAGTTCTTTAAATCTCAATTCGGGGATTCTTTGGATAATGATAAGAATATTTTTCACTTTTTGACTTCTGCCCATTGAAGCAGTTCCCATAACAACCAACTCTGAAACTCTCTCTTGGGCAGAATGTATCCAAGCAAAACATTCCTCCCAGCACTCTTGTGATGTCGTGGATGCTCTCTGATTCCAGATAAGGTTCACTGGGCAAGACAAGTAGCAAAACACAATTATGTTGTCCAGGTGATATTTATTTTATTCTAGAGGAAAAAAATCTACTAATTCTAAGGGTTTGGAGGGCTGATTTATTTTCAAATGGGTTATTTGCATGGTCAGTGATTTTACTGAATGCTTAAGATGCAGGTATCACATTTTATTTGAACTCCCTTGGTTATTTTGGGCCACAGAAAATTAACTCTATATCTATTCCCTCCCCGAAGTGTCTATTGTCATGTATTCTACAGAGTACCACAGGGTCATATTTCTGAGGTCATTCAAAATGCACTTCTACACCCCATTCAAGAGTACTGTAATACCTTATGCAATACTCTATTCATCGGGTGCACTTTGTGCCTTTCTTGGAACCTAACACTTATGCTTTGGGACAAGTGTTACATTCCACCAGAAGGGCAGTTCCCCTACAGCCTGCAGCTCCAAATTATACCACTGAAATGTGTCCTTTCCCCATCAGGGGAAGTGAGACTAGCTGAAATTCACAGAATTTATAACTGCTCTGGGCACAGGCTACAGGAGTACCTTAGGCTTGAAGTCTTGCCCCTCCTATTCAGGGAAGTAGCCTTTTTTTCCCATCACAGATTGTTTGTATCCCTTTGCTAGATGTGGTGTTAATGTCTACCAGGTGTGCTTTGTAGAAAACAGCTCTTCCATCTCTGTTACACACCAAATTGATAATAAGTACTGCTCAGGCAACCACTGAGTAGCATTCAATTACCCTTAAAGACATATGTTAGAGAATTGATATCCACTCAAATTCTGAAGAGTAAAGATTTATCCACGATTTTTCACTTCAGGCTGAAAACTCAAGTTTTCCTTTTTGAAAAAACATTAATTTTATTTTAAGTTCCAGGATACATGTGGAGGACGTGCAGGTTTGTTATATAGGTAAGCTTACGTGTGCAATGGTGGTTTGTTGCACCTATCAATCCATCACCTAGGTATTAAGCCCCACATGCATTAGCTGTTCTTCCTGATGCTCTCCCTCCCCCTACACCCCCGACAGGCCCCAGTGTGCGTTGTTTCCCCTCCCTGTGTCCATGTGTTCTTATCGTTCAGCTTCCACTTATAAGTGAGCACATGCGGTGTTTGGTTTTCTGTTCCTGCGTTAGAAACACAAGCTTTTCTAATTACTTGAGTTGTGTGCTTACTCTATCAATTTTTAAACTTTCTCATTTTCTAATAAATGTCTTTATGGCTATAACTTTATTTCTGAGTATGCTTTGGCCCAGTAAATTTCCTCCTTAACCCATTAATTGTTTAGAATATGTTCTTAAAGGCCGGGTGCGGTGGCTCACGCCTGTAATCCCAGCACTTTGGGAGGCTGAGGCGGACGGATCACAAGGTCAGAAGATTGAGACCATCCTGGCTAACACGGTGAAACCCCGTTTCTACTAAAAATACAAAAAATTAGCCAGGCGTGGTGGCGGGCGCCTGTAGTCCCAAGTACTCGAGAGGCTGAGGCAGGAGAATGGTGTGAACCCGGGAGGCGGAGGTTGCAGTGAGCTGAGATCGCACCACTGCACTCCAGCCTGGGCGACAGAGCAAGACTCTGTCTCAAAAAAAAAAAAAAAAAAAAAAAAAGAATATGTTCTTAAATACCTAAATGTATGGCTATCGTCATGGTCTATATGTTTGTGACACCCCAAAATTTGTGTGTTGAAACCTAATCACCAATGTGATAGTATTGGAAGGTGGGACCTTTGAGAAGAGATTTGATGAGTACCCTCATAAAAGAGGCCCCAAACAGCTAGCTACCCTCTACCACCAGGTAAGGAGACAGTGAGAAGGCACTGTCTATGAACAAGAAAGTGGACTTTCATCAGACCCAATCTGCTGGCACCTTGATCTTGGAATTTCCAGCCTCCAGAACTGTGGGAAATAAATTTTTGTTGTTTATAAGCTACTCAGTATATGGTACTTTGTTAAAACACCCAAACAGACTAAGACAGATATTTGTCTTTTTATTTCTTATTTTTAAATTTGTTGCCTTGTGCTCAGTAAATATGGTCTGTATACAATAAATTTTAAAAATTTTTATCAAGATTGGCAATTTACATGAACACTTCATATGCACCTGAAAATAATATGTATTTTTAACTGTTGGGTACAAAGTTTTATATCTATATACATAAATGTATGCACATTGTTTATATCATCAAGCCTATTAATATTATTAGTCAATACCTCTCTATTCTTAATTATTCTTTATCTAGTGATCTTTCCATTTCTGAGGTATGCTAAAGTCTCCCACGTTGATTGTAGAATCATAAATTTCTCCTTGTAATTATTGTTTTATATATTTTGAAACTACTTCCTTAGTTGCATATGATTTTCTGCCTCTATTATATCTTCCTGGTAAATTGTTCCTTTATTCGATTTGAAATTTCCCTCTTTGTCCCTTTAATGCCATTTCATCTACTAATAATAATGCTTTCTTTTTGTTAATATTTGTCTAGCATATCATTTTCTATCCCTTTATATTTTTAACCTTCCTGTGTCATTTTATTTAGCTGTTATTTGTCTTCTATACTCAAGCTAGAACATCTGTGATTTAATAGATGAATTTAATTTCTTCACATATATTCTTATTACTGATATGTTTGGACTTAAATCTGTCTTGTTTTGTATTTTTCTATTTACCTTGATTTCTCTTTGTTTCTTCTGTACTGAAGAAATGATTTTCTTTTTTCATAGTTCCTCTTCTGATTTGAAACCTAAACATTTGGGAAGTAGGAAATGAATGCTCAGAGAGGTGAAATGTTTAGTTCAAGGATAAGTGTTTAGTTCAAGTAAGTGTGACCTTAGTGACTTGATACCTTTAGGTATCTGTGCCAAGATTAAAACCCGAATCTGACTGATTTCAAAGTTAAATGTCTCAGATCCTTTGTGGAATAAGGCAAGATATAAATAAGCAAACTCAAAATCCAGGCTCTTCCTAATTCAGATTCTTTATTAAGAACTGACTGTGTGCCAGGCATTGTTCAAAGAGCTTCTCATTTTCTACACCTCACTGTCATCAGTTTGAACAGAAAATAAGCACAATGTATCTGTAAGTTATGCTAGGCAAGACTGCCTGCTGCTCAGTATTGGAGGCCTCCATGTCCTCTACCTGGACATAACATACGAGGTGAGCACTCATCTTCCCCAAAATACAAGGTAATCTACCAATCTCCACTGGGTAGTCCTTTATTATTTCATTTAACCAATATTAATCAAACTCCTACCATATACCATGCATTAGTTTCTGCCCTCTTAGAGCTTATATTCTAGCGTAGAAGGCAGATAATAAACAAGAAGATAAAAGGTAAATTACACTATCAGATAGTAATAAGTTCTATAAGAAAATAGAGTTGAATACTTTAGAGTGACTGGTGGGAGTTAGGGTCTACTTTAGATAGGATGGTCAGGAAAGGCTCTCTACAAGAGGAAATCTATCTATATGTACAAGTGGTTGTAGACAGGAGATCTATGTGTCTGACTCTATAGTAAGAGGTAGTCAGAGATAGCCTCTCTGAGAAAGAGCCATTGGATCTGAGAAACTAAATAATGAAAAGAGCAAACTATGTGGCTACGGTGGCAGGCATTCCAGGCAAAGGAAACAGAGCAGAGGGAACAGACCTCGAGATGGATTTTGGTGTGTTTAAGGTAAAGCAAGAAGGCTGGCATGGCTGAGGGGAAAGTGGTGGAAGATCAAGTCAGAAAGTTGGTTAGCGGCAGGATTAGCGGACATTGGAGGCCATGGTTATGAGTTGATCTTGTTCTAAATACGATAAGAAGCCATTGAAAGGTTTTATTGTGGCTGCTGCTGTTTGTTTCATTGTTTTGTTTTGTTTTGCATTTAACCATGGAAAATTTCAAACATATAACAAATTAGAATGATACAATGAATCTTCATGTACCATCACTCAGCTCCAACAACTAACATATGGTCAATCTTATTTCCTTTATACCCTCCACTCCACCCATAGGCTCTGAATTATTAAGCATAATCCAGATAGCATGTCCCTTAATCCGTAAATACTTTATTATATAGCTACAAAATGAGGACTCTTTATTTTTAAACATTACCACAATATATTGGAGAGATTTATACATGGGAGTGGTATGGTATAATTTGTATTTAAAAGATCATTCTAGCTGCTTATGTAGAATGTACTATAGGTGCTCAAGGGTGGAAATGAAGAGATAGGTTAGGCTATTGCAGTGGTCCAGGAGACAGATGGTGATGGTTTGGCCCAGGAGTAGCATTGGAGATGGGGACAAGTCAGGTTTCTGTAAATGGGAAGGTAATAGTAGCCCATGAAACTAAGAAACCTTATAATTATAAGATTCTAAGGGAGCCCCTGTTCCAAGACCACAGTCACTTTTGTCAGCATTATCCAAATGTTTTAAGGAAAAAGAATGGTCCCTGGAAATGCTACTCTGGGGTAGCCAAGGATGATTGCTCTGTAAGTCACCCAAACCATCTGGCCTGAGGTATAGATACTTATGCTGCTCAAATATATCACCACTTCACAGTTTTGAAGTACATGCTGGATGCTGGTCATGATGTAGTATAACACTCCTAGTACTACTAAGAGGGCCACAATACAATAGTTGACGTGGCAGTCCAGGGTTCTGCCTACTTATAAAACTGCTGTAGATTTGCTGAGATCACTGCTCCTGAAGGCCTAAGCCAGGTGGAGATTCCAGGATCACTGCTTGCCAGACCAGCCAACAGCACCGTAGCCACAGAGGTCTCTAGCTGTAGTCAAGGAGGAAAAGAAAAAGTACAAACTGGAAAAAAACTGGGGTTGAATTTAATATTTTCTCTGAGGACTGAACTAGGCCATAAGATGACATGAGAGGTAGGAGGAGGATGTGAAACAAATCACAAGGTTGATGTCAAGAAAATCAACAACAGGTTGGGAAGAAGTGTACATGCAGGGTCAGTGAGAGTGGCTCAGGGTGTAAGCTACAAATCATTCAGGAGTGTCAGAGGCTGGTTCCAGCCATGTGGTTTGAGGTTTGGGTAGAGGTGGAGGTGGCTGATAGTAGAAATCCTGTCAGGCAGAGTGAGATACTGGCAGATGCTCCTCTACTCATCTGTTCCTTTTGGGATTACACATGAAGGTGCCTGTCTGCTGAGACCTCAACTTCCTGAATATCTAGGCCACTCTGCATTTAGCCAGAAGAAAGGGGATGAACAGTTGTGGCATGAGTCTTGTGTGATCTTGGTTGTCCTAGGGGAGTCTTAGCTTATTGTTTTGAAGGGTGCGTAAAGCTTCCCCTATTCTCCCCAGAGATTTATGTCAATAACATTTCAGAGCATGCACTCCTCTGGCCCTAGCACAGCACACAGTATTCATATTTCATACAGACCTGGGCCCTGGAAATAAGGTCCTGTTCTTTACAGTCCTGGAGGGAGGAAGCTTTCTGAGCTTATGCTCCAAGAATATCTCCCCAGAAGCCACATAGTTGGCCAACATTTCAGCTACTGACAGGGGTGGACTGTCCAGCTGCCTGAGAGGCCCACATTAAGTGCTGACAGCAATAGATCAAGGTGAAAACCACCGCCCTAGCTGGGGAAGGCAGCGAATGAATGACCACAAAAACCTGCAAATTAATATGCCTACTCAAGGCCTCTGGGGAAGAATTTCACTTGTAATAGACATCTTAGCAGGGCTCCAGATGGTGATAATGGTGAATATGATGATGATGATGTGATGGTTGCTACTTATTGAGCACTTATTGCAGGCCAGTAAGTGCTTTATATACATTAATACATTATCTCATTTAATCATCAAAGCAACCCTGAGAGGCTCTTATTATTATCTTCATTCTAAGGAAACTGGAACTCCAAAAGTTAAATAATTTGTTCAATGTTATCAGCTAGTAAGTGACTGAGCCCAAATTCAAACACATGCAGTCTGACCTCAGAGTCTGAGCTCTTAACTCTGCTGTGTTGCCCATAGAAGGTGTCCATTCAAATATAACAAGTTTGGTGCAAAGCATCGGTAAGGTCTGTTGGACTAGATCCCTGTGGATAAAACTGCATGACATTCTGGAATATACTGTGGCCTGGATTGTCATAGGATGGGGGAAAGAGCAGGCCCAGGGACTCAACTCTCCCATGGAACAGATTCAGTGATGCTTCTCCCAACATGCATGTTTGGCCGTGGGTAGTAGATAGTAGGGTCACCAAAATACATGTACTTTTTTCAGTTGTGGGAAAAGCCCAAGTAATAGCCATGCTGAAAACTGTTATGGCCTCTAGTTCACATTCTAGCTATATCCACTGGACACCATTTAATAAGATTTTCCACTTCCAACAGCTCAGTGTGTGGGAACCCAGTCAAACCCTTCTAAAACTGCTCACCAAGTGAATTTCATCATTCTACAGAGGTCTTCAGCAAGACTGTGGTATTCCAAAGCTCAGAGGGCTAATTGGTTTCACCTTGGCTCTTAGTGGCAGATCACCTTTGATAGGGATTAGTACATTGCAATTTCAGTCTTTCCAGGAACCCAGCATAACCACGATGAAGGGGAAGGTTTACTGACCATGCACATGGAAAAGCCATTGTCTTGTCCTCTCTTAGAGAAACCCCTCATCTTTGCCCCCAAACTGTAAAAGTTAAGACATTATGTAGCCACATAACAAATTGAGGAAGTTCTATCTCTCTCGTAACTATTCTCATGACAGTTAGCATGGCTGTAGATGGGAGTAGCCATTCTATGTGATTGACAGTCTTTACCTCTCACTTCCATCCTGACATTTCCCATAGATTCTCAAACTAACGTGGTTAGAAGTCTTTAATCCACCTTCTGCTAGTTAACCCTGGAATATTGTCACATGCTCTTTCAATGAGGTTGGCTGGCACATGAACCAATTTATCTACCTCTAAAGGACCTAGGATAAAGACCAAGGACACAGCCTTCCAAGACAGTATAACTTCTCAAAAGAAGAAACCAGGAGACAGAAGAAATGTGTCTGCTGAGATTTTAACTATTCCACACATTGATGTACCAGGACCTACATTTCAATAAGAAAGCATGGTAGTCATAAATGTCATTTGCCAGTTATTTTTTATTTTACTCCTTCAGACACGGTAGAGTTGTACTTCCCTACTCCCACTGAAGTTGGGTATGGTCATGTAACTTGCTTTGGCCAATGAAAAAATAACAGAATTGACATAGGTCTCTTCTGGGTAGAAAGTTCATGAGTCAGTGAATGATTCAGCTTGTCTCCCTCCCCTAATGCAGCAATTGTGGAAATGGGTTGAGATGGAGGCTCTGTCATCCTGGGTCTCTGATAATTATGATAAGCAGAGCCCTCAGCTGACCTGCAATGGACATACAGCATGAGCAAGAAATAAACCTTTATTGTTTTAAGCACTAGTTTGTGGGGATGGTTTGTTATTGCAGCACACCCTAACCTATATTGACCAATACAAATAAATATTCTCCCTCTGAGAGAGGAGAGATTCAGGAACTCAAGGAAAGTACAGATAAAACCTTCAGATTTCAGTTTCTCTGGCCCTACCCATTCCTGACTGACTTCAGATCTTTGGGTAAAGGAGAAGAATGGGAAATCTAACTTTGGCAGAACTGTTAACATCAGCACCATAACTATAAGCAACCACTTCCTGTTTTGATCAACCCCAGTTTCTTGGGGTTAACTCCAGCCAACACAGAGGGTTATTCACAAAGGTGGGCCTATGAACTGTTTGGGAATGTGGGAAAGTGGCAAGTGGAAAACAGCCTTCTAGTTATCTTTGAGGACATTGTCCCTTCAAACCAGCCTGAACCACCCATGGAGCATGTTACCAGCAGCCAATAATGGTGATCCTTAGCACTTTTGCTCTTTATTTTCTCCCTTTCAGTTTTCCCCAGTTTTCTATTCTGACTTTATCCATTTCTAGTCTTACCTTTATTCTTCAGGCTGGATGACTGATCTTGCCTTCCCTGGGTTTTTTAACCTTTGCCATTTACTTGTTTGCTTTTGCCATTCTTTGCCACCACAAGTTAACAGCAACCACACAATACCTTTCATTATTGAACACCTATTATGTGCCAGGCACTATGCCAAACACTGCCTTATTTCATTTAATTCTCACAACAGCTCTGAGAAGTAGGTATTATTAGAGTTTCCATTTTACAGAAAAGAAAAATATGAGGCTCAGAAAGATGAAGTCAGCCAGTGAATGACAGCTCTAGGATTCCAATCAATTGTATCCCAAGCCTACCTAACATTTCCATACCCACCCTGTCCTGGCTCTTGGAAAGTAAACTATAGCAGCTATCCAATCACTGCCTGGCTTTCCAAAGGAGTCCATCTTAGCCCTCACTAAAGGATCAAACCCTACAGACACTTTGGATGGCTGAATAATCAATTATGCCCTTTGGTTTTTGTAACAACTCATAGATGGACTTTCCCATCCCTTTAAGAACATGGGTCAATAATGGAGCTGGATCATATCCCCATTTACTCTCTAAACTTTGTCCCACAAAGAACCCCAGTCTGGGAAAACCCCAAGTCATCTCTGGCACCATCACCTCTTAGCCAACCCAGTTATATACCTGAAAGGCCAAAAATATTTTTCCTGTGCTTGGGCCTGTCAACCAGCTCCCAAGCTATAATATTTAGAGGATATTTATGGGCATTTATGCTTGGTGAGATTATAGAGGCTCACAACCTCTCTCTCTGATTTTTCAAGCTGTTTCTGCGATCTAACCACTGAGATGGACTTCCTTGCATTGGCAGGTGAACCATCCTATCACAAGAGGCCCTTGAACACTGGTACAGGGTACTTTTACTCTTGAGCTTGGTTTTTAGGAAGCTGACAGCAACAAACATAGACTCCACAAGACTGAGAATAAGCTCTGCTTACCAGCAAAGTTGCTTCAGATGCCTAGAAGCCTTACCTCAAGGGGTCTCTGGGCAATCCCTAACTATAAGATCAAAACGTGACATGTTGGAGCAACTTCCCCTCAGCCCACATGAGTGAAGATGGTTCTCTTCCTTGGAGATTTCAGTTGCAGATCACCACCTGGTTGTGAGTTCCTCCTTCCTGAGATACTGTGGCCTCAAAGACACAAGAGAAGCTATGTAACAAGATAAAGGATAATTACCAAGCAAATGCCTGCACCATCAGGATAAGGTCCACCGTCACCCAGAATGTCTCCCAAAGATTAGGAAAATGGGAGGAGAAAGGTACTGCTCCACTGCAAGATCACAGCTCATTCCATTAGCAGTTGCTTTCAGACATCTCAGCCATTGTACAGCTCTAGCAGGCTACTGAGGTCTATTCCAGGTGTTAATTATGCCTAACAGGACTTCTGGTGGCCACAGATCAGGCTTGTGTCTTATAGGACGTTGATATTCATGGGAGTTTACAAATCCATGAGGCCATTGGGACTACTGAAGTTCCATTGAGATAATTGGAGCCTTTTCTAACAGAACATGCTTACCTTGTGATCTGTGTTGGACCTTACTCCCCTCCCAGGGCGACAGGGCCATATGATGGTGGTGGATGCCCTCCCCATGGTGGCATAATTCATCCCTTTCTCCAGGTTTTTAACTACCCCAGCTACTGTTGCCTTGTTAAGCAGGGACTTCAATTTTGTTTCTTAAGTTTGTAGGTTTGATAGTTTTCAAAGTTCTCTCAGTCCACATTAGACTACTTACCACCCACTACTTACAAACCAGATGATAGACTGAGTCAAACAGCAAGATAATAGAAGGGTATCTTCTGGTCTAGGCATCACAGCCACCATGGGGACTCCCTCTAGCTCCCCACCACCAAGCTAATCTCTAAGAACTCCTTGTCCCTCTCTACCCTGGGCATGCCTTGGCCTTCTAATTATAGGCTTCATCCTCTACTTCCTAAAACCACAGAGTACCACCATAGTCACAGACCACTCAGGGAAACCTAACAAACTCTGTGTGATTCAGCAGGAAATGATACCAGGCTTATGGCAATAGGCATCAAACACCAGTCAAAGTTGGGCTTGTGAGAGTCAGCCATTTCATTCAAAAGACTAAAGGGATATTCCTTTATAGTGCTGGATCAGATATGACTTTTTGTGAAGCATCTATTTTGCAATTCCTTCATCTGAGCATAACCTCTGACAGTAGGCTATGCCTACTATATATTTGGAGATGATCATTTTAATGATGTATGAGGAGTCAGATTGTGGTAGTCCAAGATGGGAGCCAAAGCAAATCTTCCCTAACCACTTGGCAGGATTACACTTTTGTGGAATCCCCCCCAGAGACCCCAACAGAGAATGGCAGTTTGGCTGGAGAAAAGTATCCATAAATTTATGAATGTGCCCTATAACCATGGATATCCTCCGTGATTCACAGATCTGGCATTCTAGAAATTAGAACAATATGAATGGCATTTTCTTACTCCCCGTCCTGAAGGTCCTTCTCTCCAGATTGGTCTAGAAATTGTGGTCTGAGGACCACATGAACCTCTCAAAGTTGGACTTTATCAATCTACAGTCCCCCTACACGCAGAATAATAGCTCAGAATACTCAAAGGAGGCACATCCAGGAGTGTGTTAAGATGTCATGGAGGTGGTCCATCAAACTTGGTCTAAGAGGATGCAGGAGATACATTCTGCATTGTGATTGGAGTGTTTAATCTATTCACATTTAATGTTATAATTAACATGGTAGAATTCACATCTGTTGTTTTGCTATTTATTTTCTATATGTCACATCTTTTTTTTCTTCTGTTTTTCCATACTGCCTTCTTTTGTATGAAATACATATTTTCTAACCTATTATTTAAGTTCTTTTATTGTTGTTTTACTATATTTTTAGTTATTTTCTTAATAATTGCTCTGGGGATTACAATATGCATCTTAATTTAAAACAATCTAATTCAGATTAATACTAACTCAATTGCAATAGTATATAGAAACTGCAGCTCCCTTCTACCTCCCTCTTTTGTGTTATTATTGTCATACCTCTTTTTTTTTTTTTTCGAGACAGAGTCTTGCTCTGTTGCCAGGCTGGAGTGCAGCAGCCCGATCTCTGCTCACTGCAACTTCCACCTTCCAGGTTCAAGTGATTCTGCGGCCTCAACCTCTCAAGTAGCTGGGATTACAGGTACCCGCCACCACACCCAGCTAATTTTTTTTTTTTTTTTATTTTTAGTAGAGACTGGGTTTCACCATGTTGACTAGGATGGTCTCGATCTCCTGACCTCGTGATCCACCTGCCTCTGCCTCCCAAAGTGCTGGGATTACAAGCGTGAACCACAACACCAGGCCTATTGTCGTATCTCTTTACGTTAATTCCATTAACAGTTTTGTAATTATTGTTTTACGCATTCATCTTTTAATTTAGCTAAAAGAAGGAAAGAGTAAAACTACATATTTTTATACTGTATATTTATCTATGCAATGACCTTTGCCAATGCTCTTTATTTCTTTGTGTGGATTCAACTAGCCATCTAATTTGTTTTCCTTTCAGCCTAAAGGACTCCCTTTAGTATTTTATATTTTATATTTTATTTTATTTTATTTTATTTTATTTTATTTTATTTTATTTTATTTTATTTTGAGATGAGGTCTCACTCTGTTGCCCAGGCTGGAGTGTAGTGGCACGATCACGGCTCACTGCAACCTCGACCTACCTAGGCCCAGTTGATCTTCCCACCTCAGCATCCCAAGTAGCTGGGACTATAGGCGTGCGCCACCATACCCAGCTAATTTTTGTATTTTTTGTAGAGACCGGGTTTTGCCATGTTGCCCAGGCTGATCTCAAACTCCTGGGCTCAAGCAGTCCGCCTGCCTCGGCCTCCCAAAGTGCTGGGATTACAGGCGTGAGCCGTGTATTCCCACCCCTTTCTCCAGCCTTTTTTTTTTTTTTTTTTTTTTGTTTCTTAACAACAGAAATTTATGTTCTCACAATTCTGGAGGCTAGAAGTCCAAGATCAAGATTTTGTCAGGGTTGATTTCTAACGAGGCTTTTTTTCCTGTCCTGTAGACAGCTGTCTTCTTGCTGTGTCCTCACATGGCCTCTTCTCTGTGCATGCAAGGAGAGCAAACTTCAATGCCTCTTCCTCTTCCTATAAGGACATCAGCCCCATTGAATTAGAGCCCAACCCTTATGACCTAATTTAACTTTAATTACCTCCCTAAAGATCATCTCTCCAAATACAGTCACATTGGGGGTTAGGGCTTCAACATACAAATTTTGGGGGAAGACATTCATTCCATAATATTTGGTATTATGTATAGAAGGTATTTGGCAGGTGACCGTTCTCACGTTCAATAGTCCCCTGAGACATTGTCACTTCCTATTAATTATTCCTATACTTGTAAATCCCTGACAGATTGCCTTTTTAAAAATATAATCTTGGGCTAGAAAAGATATTTTTAAGTGCACAAATTATAAATGTATAACTCAGTAAATTATCGCAAAGAAAACATCTATGTAACTATATAACCCAAGTCAAGAAATAGAACATTTCTATATCCCAAGTTTCACCTCATAACTTTTACTCTTTCCCTTCTCCACAAAGGTAAACCACTATATTGACTTTTAATATTATAATTTAGTTATGCCTGTTTTTGAAGATTATGAAGGGGAGTCATATAGTGGATGCTACTTTGCAGTTGGCTTTTTAATTTGATGTTGTTTATGTGATTCATCCATGTTGCTGGGTGTAACTGCAGCTTGTTCATTTTCACTGCTGTATAGTATTCCATGGCAGGAATACACCACAATTTATTTATTCCTTCTACTACTGATAAACATTTGGGTAATTACAAATAATCCTACTGTGAATATTTTTATGCATCTAATGGGTAGAATTTAGAAGTGGATTTGCTGGCTCACAAGGTATATGTGTTGTTAATTTTAAAATATATGACAAATTATTTTCTTTTTTTAAACTTTTATTTTAGTTTCAGGGTTACATGTACAGTTTTGTTATATAGGTAAATTGCATATTATGGGGGTGCACAGATTATTTTATCACCCAGATACTAAGCATAGCACCCAATAGGTAGTTTCTCAATTCTTACCCTCCTCCCACTCTGTACCCTCAAGTAGGCCCCAGTCTATGTTTCTTTCTTTCTGTCTATGTGTACTCAATGTTTAGCTCCCACTTAAAAGTGAGAACATGTGGCATTTGGTTTTCTTCTCCTGTATTAGATCATTTGGGATAATGGTCTCCAGCTCCATTCATCACTGAAGAGACTGTCCTTTCTTCATTGTGTGTTCTTGTCACCCTTGCTGAAAATCAACTGACCATATATGTGAAAACTTATTTCTGGGCTCTCTATTCTGTTCCATTGGTCTATGTGTCTGTTTTCATGCCAGAACCATGCTGTTTTGGTTACTATAGATGTGTAGTATATTTCAAAGTCAAGTAGTGTGATGCCTCCAGCTTTGCTGTTTTTGCTCAAGATTGCTTTGGCTATTTGGTGTCTTTTATGGTTCCATATTAACTTTAGGATTTTTTTTTTCTATTTCTGTGAAAAACATCATGAGAGTTTTGATAGGAGTTGTGTTGAATTTGTAGATTGCTGTGGGCAGTATGAACATTTTAACAATATTAATTCTTCTAATCCATGAACACAATATATCTTTCATTTTTTGTGTGTGTTTTCTTCAATTTGTTTCATCAATGTTATATAATGTTTAGTGTACGGATATTTCACCTCCTTGGTTAAGCATATTTTTGGAGCTATTGCCTGGACCCTGGATTTACTGGAGTCTGGGGCCAGTCTGGTGCTGAGGTAGGTCTGGATACTGGGTTCATGGGAGCTGTCCCAGAGGCTGGGTGTGTGGTGTTGGTTTGGAGGCTAAGTCTGAAGGCTGGCCTGGTGCCTAGGTCCATGGGTGTCATTCCAGCCCTGGGGTCTGCTGAGACAGGCCTGGACCCTGAGTCAGCTAGAGCACGGGGTTGTAGGAGACAGTCAGGAGCCTGTGTCCACAAGAACCAGCCTGGAGGCTGGGTCCATCGGGGCAAGCTTGGGTTTTGGGGCTGCAAATTGCAGCCTAGTGCTTGGGGCTAGAGGTGCTGGCCTGGAACTGGGGCCTAGCCTAGAGGCTGGGTTCTTATGGGCTGGCCCAGTGCTGGGGTGGTCTGGAGCTGCTTATGGCAACTGGGGTCCAGCTTGGAGGCTGGTGTGATGCAGGCCTGCCTGGTGCTGGATTTTACTGGGGCAGCCCGGTGTTGGGATCCCAGGAAAAGTCCGATGCTCCTTCCCCTTTGTGGAGGATATCTCTCTCTGCACTGTGCTGCCTGGGGTTCAGAAAGGGGTGACAGAGGTAATGTGAAACTGTCCTTTCTACCCTCTTCAAATAATCTTTTATTATTTCTGTGCTACATTCAGCTTCTGTCGTCTCCTACTTGGTCTTCTTAGCTCTTTGAAGGTATCTGTGTGTGTTTATACCTGTTCAAATTGATGGTTTTTTAGGGGATGAGTGCTAGGAAGTCCTATTCTGCCGTCTTTCTGATATCACTCTCCCTCAACTTCTGTTTGTCTGAAAAAGCCTTTACTTCTCCTTCACTGTTAAAGGCTAATTTCACAGGGTACAAAATTATCAGTTGTTTTTGTGTTGTTTTGTTTTTAAATCTCAACACTTAAAAGTATTACACTCTACTCTCTTCTTGCTCGCATGGTTTCTGAGAAGTCAGATGAAACTCTTATCTGTAGGTAAGGTGGTTCTTTTCCCCCTCTGGCTTCTTACAATATTTTTTCTTTATATTTGATTTTTGAAGTTTGAATAAGATATGCCTAGGTGTAGCTCTTTTAGTATTTATCTTGTTTGGTGTTCTCTGAGATTCCTGGATCTGTGGCTTGGTGTCTGGCATTAATTTGGAAGAAATTCTCTATCATTATTACTTCAAATATTTCCTCTATTCTGTTCTACCTTTATTCTCCTTCTGGTATCCCCATTACATGTATTTTACTACTTTTATATAGTTGTTCTGCAGTTCTTGGATATTCTGTTACTTTTTTTTTTTCCGGAGCATTTTTTTAATCTTCATTCTTCAGTTTTGGAAGTTTCTATTGCCATGTCCTTAAGCTCACGGGTTCTTTCCTCAGCTATGTCCAGTCTACTAATGAACCCATCAAGGGCATGCTTCATTTTTGTTATAGTGTTTTTGATCTCTAGCATTTCTTTTTTTACAATCTCTTAGAATTTCCATCTCTGCTTACATTATCTATCTGTTCTTCCATATTGTCTACTTTTTCCATTGAAACCTAGTGTATTAATCATAGCTTTTAAAATTTCTAAACTAGTAATTCCAATATTTTTGCCATATCTGACTTGGTTCTGATGCTTGTTTACACTCTTTAAACTGTAAACAAGCAGTTTGCATTGTTTAAACTGTGGTGGATTTTTCTTTTTTTGCCTTTTTGCATGCCTTGTAGTCTTTCGTTGGAAAGTGGACATGATGCCTTGGCTACAGGAAACTGTGGCAAATAGGTCTTCAGCAATATAATAGTAAGATTCATTGCTAAAGGAGGGAAGGGGAAGCATTTTATCATCCTATAATTAGGTCTCAGTCTTTTGGTGAGCCTGTGTCCCTGGACTGTGAACTTCACAAGTGATTCTTGGTTTTCCCCCATCTTAGGTGTGTCAGGATGGCTAGCGGGGACTGGGATTGGGTATTTCCTTTCCCCCAAGTAGGTTAGACTCTGATAAAAGTTCAGCAGGTTAGACTCTGGTAAAATAGTTTCTCCTGAGGGCAGACTTTGTTAAGAAGAACAGAATGTTCTGCATATTTCAAAATGGTTACTTTTCCCCTCCCCTTGCTGAAAGAATGAGAGGATTTTTCTGATATTTGCTGTGAGAACCTGGTAGAGCTCCTGGAGCTAAAATTCAAAAAAGTGTTGGGGTCCCCTAAGACTGGGTCCCCCTGGAGTTTTTAACCCTCATATTGTCCACCCTCAGTCTTGAGCAATTGGTCCATTACAGTTCAGGTTTTCTTCCCCTGACACTGGTTCTTGCAGAGGTTTCTGTTTATAGGTTTCTTCTCTGGTAAGTTGTGATTCTGTGTGTTTGCTCGTCTGTCTCTCCAATTTTGAGGACAGTAGTTTGCCCTCTGACATTACTTCTCTGATGGATCTAAGAAGAGTACTTGAATTTTTAGTTTTTTTCAGCTTTTTACTTGTTGTTAGAATGGAGTGGCAATTTCTAAGCCCTTTACATGCTAGACTGGAAATCAGAAGTTCTTTGTGTTCACTTAAAATATAAAATTTCAAAAAGAAAAAATTCTTCTCTGCAACCATAGTCTAGGTGATGCCTCACTGACTTGCAAATGTTGGTGAGAGTCAGGATTAGGCTTGACACACGGGTTATAAACTTGTAGTGATAGCCCGGACGTCCCAAGTTTTTCTATATGTCCTTGATCACTTAGGGGTTTGCCATTCAAGTACTGCAGGCATTTTGTCCTGTATCAACAAAGCCAGTGTTTCCCAAAAGTCAGAAGTATCAGAACTATTTTTAAAAAATTAATGAGGCTCCCATCTCCAGAATTTCTGATTTAGGAGGTCTCCGTGAAGCCTGAGGATTTGTTGTCTTGTTTTGTTTTGTATTTTCTTTCATTTGGCTTTTTATTTCGTTTTTTGATTCTCAGCCATTCTGATGCCCGTCAAGGCGTTAGAAACTACTAGTCTATATCTCTTAATTAGAATTCTAAGATTCAAATTCCAAGTTGTCAATATGCATTTCTTTAGTGTGACCTGCAGGTGGCGCTGCTGTAGTATTCCAATATAACTCAGAACAAGAGCTAATGGAAAGTCAGGTTTAGGAAGGAAATTAATATAAATTCAAGGCTCTAAATCCAACCAGAATAAAAGATCACATTCTTAGGTGACAGAAAACTAAAGATTAATTCATACCCCAAAAGAATCATTTGCTCCTCATATTACCTCGGAGTGGATGTGAAATGCCATTTTCCACCCTTCTAACTTGAATGAGCCTACATGAGCCAGCAGATCCAGATTCATCAATACCTGGTCTCTCTCAAAACACCATTGCCTTTAACCACTGAAGACCTGGCATCACCTGAAATGGTCTCACTTCTCTTTTACAAAAAGAGCCAAATTCAAGTAGAGGAACTTGAAAACTTGATGAACCTCTGCCATAGTTTATACATAGAGTCCTGGAGCCTGGGGATGCTGAATTAGAGTGAATACATTCCCTTTTCAAGGCTGAGCATCCTAACTATAAGACCTAAGAATAAGTTGAAGGTCTGATACAGGAATAGAAGTTCCCTCTTCTGTTCTGAGAACACCTCTCAAGTAGATGATAATTTACTTGGCAAAGTGGATAATTTGGCTGTCAGCCTGGCCCAAAGAATGTTGGCAGCACTTATCACAGGTGAAGCTCAGGGTCTCAATTGCTCCAGGAGATAAGTTGCTGCTTCTCAAGATAGATATTTCTAAGGCCAAGCAGACATATGGCCAGGGAGTGGTGGTGGTTTGGATTACTTAGCTCTGAGCTCCAAGGTGCCACCAGAAGCAGATGCCCTTCAATAAAGCAGAGCTTCCCAGTCTGTGTGCTGCAACACAGATATTAATCCCCTCAGCTTTAAGTGACTGGGCAGAACCTGAGGCAGCTGGAGACTGGACCAGTCACCTTTCTGATCATGAGTACTTTCCTGTTTATCCTACTGTGCTATACAAATGTTACCATTTTCTATGTGTGCTTT
The DNA here is from genome assembly GCF_008728515.1 of Papio anubis. Taxonomy (NCBI): domain Eukaryota; kingdom Metazoa; phylum Chordata; class Mammalia; order Primates; family Cercopithecidae; genus Papio; species Papio anubis. Next base: position 82,348,366 of record NC_044996.1, on the reverse strand, counting down.
GAACGAGAAAGGTTAGGAAGTTCTGCAATAAATTCTGCCAGGACTGGTGCAGGCCTGAACCAGGTAATTGCTGGGCCCACTATACCCAATTCCCCAATAATGCCAAAGACCACCAGTACATACAATACATGGGTATCACCAGTCTTTTTTAATGTGCAGTTCAGATATCAGGGTTATGGCTGAGCCAGCACCATTTTCCTGTCACCAGCAGCTCCAATGTTATGCAGCTATGGATTCAGGCCACGCCGCACGGTCTCTTCTTGGGGCCTGCCCACTAAGCTACTATCAACTAGGACTACTTCCCTCTCCAATCTGTATCTTCATGCACTGGTTCCTTCTCATTTGCCTCACGAAATCACGTGACAGTGGTTCTTCAGTCCAGGGTGTCTAAGAATTTTTCTGGTTCAATGATCTAGGCTGGTTTGTCTCAGTTAAGACTTTGTCTTGGAAGCATGACCTCAGGGTAACATTGTTTATTTGTGTTAATAGGTCAGTAGAATGTGATAAAATGGTGGCTAACTGATCTTGTCTATAATAGAGGCAGAAAAGAGTGGTCATTTTTCTATTAGAACATGGATGTAATGTGACTAGAAATTTCATGGAATCTTTCCTGAGGGGGCTACTAGCCTATATGTAAGGAACAGTCTATCTTTCCACTACATAGCTGCCTCCAAATCATACCCCCACCTAGATTATGAGATAATTGAGAAATGCCAGTAACCCAGAATTTCCATGGAAGTCTATAGCAACACAGACACAGGTCGGAAGCCCAAGGACAGTAGCCTGAGCCTATTCACATACATAATAGTTCACAGGGGTCGCCAGGTCTGTGAACACAAGGTGAGCATCTCTGCCCTCGCTTCTATCAGTTGACTCTTGGGGCAACTGTAACTTCCCTCCATCACTCCAAATTTTCAGTAAAGGTTTATATGCCCATTCAGCATTTTGTGGTGAACTGTGTTGAATAAAGGGACAGGGCTTCCAAAGGAGTGTGTCTTATCCCCTTTCCTCCCACTCACCGAGGCTATGTAGATGTAGCAGCAAAAAATCAGAGGGAACTATAGTTCAGGATTTATAGGTGGTGACAGGATGAAGCCAAGGGAGATATGAGCAGGGATAAGCATATGGAACAGAAGAGCAGTGCTCATGCACAGCTCAATGGTGGATATGAGACAAATCTCCTTTTCTTCCCCCCAAATATACCAGAGGGTAGGACTCTTGAGGAAAGAGCTTTGATACTTGAGAAACAAGCAAACAGTATAATCATTTTTGGGGAAAATATTCAACTGCTCACACTATAATAAATGTAAAACAGATAACACTGTATATATACTATGTTTACCATTTTGAAATTATATATCTATATCTCCACTTATTTACCAATAGATAAATAAATAGGTAGGGAAATAAAAACTACATCAAAATGTGAACAAGGGTTACCTTGAGGCAATGGGATATTGAGTGATATCTATCTAAATCTTTATATATTTTTATGTTTGAATAATAGCTTTATTGATATATAATTTATATACCATAAAATTCACCCTTTTAAACTGTACAATTCAGTGGTTTTTAGTATATTCACAAAAGTGTGCAACCGTCGCCACAACCAATTTTAAAACATTTTCATCAACTCCAAGAGAAACTCCATACCCATTAGCAATCGCTCCACATTCCTCCCTCCCACTACTCCCTGGCTAACACTAATCAACTTTCTGTCTCATTTCTATGGATTTTCCTATTCTGGACACTTCATTTAAATAGAATCGTATGATATGTGGCCTTTTGTGTTTGACTTCCTTCCCTTAATGTAACTTTTTCAAGGTTCATCCACATTATAGCATGTATCAATACTTCATTCCTTTTTAAGGCTGAATAGCATTCCATTGTACAGATAGACCACATTTTGTTTATCCATTCATCTGTTGATAGAAATTTGAGTTGTTTCCACTTTTCAGCTGTTATGAATAATGTTGTTACAAATGTTAGTGTACCAGTCCTTGTGTGGACAAGTTTTTATTTCTATTGGGTAGATAACTAAGAGTGGAATCATTGTGTTATTCGTTTGGTAACTCTATGTTTAACTGAAGAAACTGCCAAACAGTTACATTTCTTATTTTCCAAAATTTCTATTATGAGTATCTACTGCTTTTATGATCATAAAAAATAAGCAATTCACAACACACGAAAGAAACCACAAAAGCTTCTGTCGCCTATCATATACTAATCAACTCAGAGAATCACTCCAGGCTCAGCCTGCTGCCTTCCTCTTCTCATCTTTCCTCTTGTCTGATCCCCTAGTTTCTGTCCCACTGGTATTGTACCTAAATGAAAGCCATTATGTCTGGAACAAAAAAGGTGGTGGGAAAGGCCCCCAGGTGAGTATGCTGAGCTTAAGAAACAACAGCAAAAAGGTTGATGTGGCTGGAGTAGAGCAAGCAAAAGAAGGAAAGAGCGGTAGGCGAGATCAGAGAGGAAATGGTGTTGGGCTGGGAAGACCTCGCTGACAAGGTAGTAATTGGGCAGATATCCGCACAAAAGCATTTTAGACAAAGGGAACAGCCAGTACAAAGGGCCTGTGGTGGAAACATGCTTGACTTGTTTGAGGAATAGGCAAGGAAGCTGGTATAGTTGGAAGGAGTAAGCAAGGGCGTGAGCAATAGCAAAAAGGGCAGAGAGTGATGGAGAGGGGCAGATTTGGTAGTGTCCTGATGGCCATCAAGAAGGTATTCATTTTCAGAGAAATCGGGAGCCATAGGAAGGTTTTGAGGAAAGGAGGGACATGATTTGGTTTATTGGGCTGCACTGTGAGGTGACGCTGCAGAGGTGAGCAGAGGCCCTCCAACTATCTCAAATTTCTGGACCAACTCCAAATAGCCTGGTGCTTCACAAAGCCTGATATCTAGATATGTACAGATATATCAGCCAGAGGGATTGTTTTTACTAACTTAAATTAGATTACAGCATCCTCTGTTTAACACCTTCCAGTGGCTTCCCATCATGTGTTGGTTTCTCCAACATCCTTGCCTGCAAGATAAGTGTCTGGCTTTGCCCTCATCACCTCCCACTCTCCCCTTTTCTCCCTCCCACATTGAGCTGCCTTCTTAGTTGCCCTCCCCCCACCCACTTGCCTGGCTCATTCCCACCTCAAGTCATGTGCACTTGTTCCATCTGCTGGGGCACTCTTCTCTGAGCTCTTCTGATGGTCTGCTCTTTCTTATCATTCAGATCCCAGCCATGATGTCACCTCCACAAAGAGACCTTCCCTGATCACTCACTGTAAAGCAGCCCTGGAAGCCCTCCCTTTCACAACACCCTGATTTCCTCCTCCTCAGCGCTTATCTTTCTATGTAATTATCTTGACCATTTACTTATTGTCTAAGTTCATCCCTAGAATGTGAGCTCCAGAGGATAGAGACTTTATTTTTTTCATTGCTATATCCCCAAAAACCTAGGACAGTATTGGCACACAGTAGGCAGTTAATAAGTGCTTGCTGAATAGGTGACTGAAAGAAAATCAAACCTTTCCCTCTCGATTTCTCTAACACTGCAGAGACAGTCAAGAATTTTCAAAAGAAAATGTACAAAAAAGGAGGCTGAAAGTAAAATAAAGAAAGAAAACGCAATAAGTATAGCAGAGCTTTACAATAAAGCATTGGTTATTTATGAAAGAATTAATAACCAAAGAATTAATAGTGAGACGGCATCTACATAAAACCCACAGCTAACATCATACAATGGTGAAAAACTGAAAGCTTCCTGCTAAGACCAAGAACAAGATGCAAATGTCCACTCTTGCCAATTCTATTCAACATTGTACTGGAATTTCTAGCCAGGGCAATTAAGCAAGAAAAGAGAATAAAAGACATCCAGATTGGAAAGGAAGATGTAAAATTACCTTTATTTGCAGATGGCATCATCTTGTATATAGAAAATCCTAAAGAATCCACTAAAAACTATCAGAACCAATAGATGAGTTCAATAAATTTGCAAGGAGCTTCCAGGGTAACAAGGGCTGGTAGGTAGGGTTTCCTGCCCCTCCCAGAGATGCTGGGAGTTCACACTTCTTCAGGTATCATTTCTATGGAATGAAACAGTCCAGACACACAAAGACTCTTTTTGTCTTTCTGCAAGCTCTTCCCCCGCCCCATGGCTATTGCCCCTTTGTGAAAAGGTTGAAGGATTATAGTCTCATATCCTGTGTGCCCTGTGAGCTGTGCCAGCCAAGACAATCTTCAACCAGAGTGTAGTTATCTCAGGATAAGGAATCGGGAGTGTGTAATGCATCCCCTCCTAAGCTTTTGTATTTTCTCTCTCCCTCTCTCCCTCCCTCCCTCTGGTTTTGTTTTTCACTTGGTTTCCTAGCAAATTTCCTTTTGATAAATTCCAATATTGTTTCATATGAACTGAGGGGAATAGGATTTGTCTACATCTCAGTCGCTGCAGGGCTAGCTTGGAGGTCAGAGGTCCCTTGAGGCTAGGTGTGGGGGTGGCTGTAGCCAGCACAGCTGGAGATGCAGGGAAGGGTTGAAGCTGTGCAAATTTGTGTTTTGGACAATGGCTTAAGATACTGGAGTGATAGGCTTTTGGCTAGGGATCGAGTGCATCTCACTAAGGAAGAATGTGGTTGCCTGGAGACTTGCCGACCTGATCAAGATGACTTTAACTGGAAAAGGTGGTGGGAGGGGGGAGCAAAACATGCCCATATCAGACTGTAAGACCAGATACTATAGACAGCAGCAGACATGTCAGCGACAGAAGAATAATAGTGAGAGAGACACCCAGTGATTTGCAGGAGAAAATGACTGAGAAGGAAATCGGGTATGGTGCTTCCAGCCTTGACTGTCAATATGCCAGTGTGAAGAGTAAGAGCTGAAAACAAAGCAAAATGAGATTTTTCAACATGAAGAAGTAAAAAAAAAAATCAAAGATATCATTAAGACTTAGATGGAAGGGATTCACAACTGAAATATACTAATGGGCACTTCTAAAGGATAGAAGGATATGGAAGCACTAATTTTGTGGCATCCAGAGGGGCAAGTTAAGAACAGAGAATCAGGGGAGAGAGTACTAGGGAAAATAAACAGGACTCCAAGAATTGTGGAAAATAATCATTTGCTCATTCATTTCTTGTCCTGCAGTCCGGACAGAGCGGTGAACAAGTTGGTCAAGGTTCCTGCTCTCATGAAGCTGATATTAAGGGGAGCTAGACAATAGACACATGAACAAGTAAATTAACAAGATAACGTCAGATAGTGAAAAGGCTCACAGAAAAATAAAACTGACAGACAATGAAAGGGAGGGAGGAATTACTATAATTTGGGTGGTCTTGGATGGCCTATGTGCAGAGGTGGCTTTTGAGCTAATAACAAAGTGAGGGAGTGAACCACGTGAACATCTAAGGGAAGAGCATACAAGCAAAGGAAACAGCAAAGGCAAAGGACATGACCTGTTGGAAGAAATGAAAGAAGGCAATTATCTCAGTTTGGTTCTCTCAGATGCAGACACAGAGACAAGGATCTGAGTGCAGCTAGTTTATCGGAAGGGGTGGGAATACCAGTAGAGCAGTCGGAAAGTCAGAAAGGGAAGCAAATGTAGTCAGTAAAGGGTATGTTAATAAACCAGCTGCACAGTGGGTAACAGTCTTAATACTCCAGGGAAACTCTGGGAAATGGGGCAAAACACACATCTCAGAATTACTCTATCATCTTGGAGTAATTAATTGATGGCTGTTCTCCATGAAGAGAGTGACCTTTCAAGCTTCCAGCAAAAGCAGCCAGATACAAAGCTGTAGTGGGAGTGCACTGAAATGGCAAATCTGAGGAATCTGGGAAGTAGATGACACTGTCTGCTATAACTAGTAAGCCTGGAGCAGAGCAAGATCAGTTTCCAAACTAGTAGCCAGCAGAGGTGCTTGAGTCAGCCTACACAGTTCTCTCTTGTTTCTGTTTTTTATTTTGTTTTTGCTTTTTGTTACCAATAATTAAAAATCAGACAATTTCACATTATTGATCTAGATTTCTAGTTCTCTTGGGAAAATAAAATCAAAAGATCTCACAATAGTGGATCTTCATTTAGCAAGGTGACGGTCTATTGGAACTGAGTAGCAGATGCCTCACTGAGAAGGGTTATGTGCTTTCCAGTTAACAAGTCTTTAAGTTTTGGATCAGTGGTCTAGGGTACTGTAGGTAGTGATAAGGAGTCTTAAAGCAAATTAAAGTGGAGACCAGGCTTGAAGAATCCCTGAGCAGACAAAACCAGTTAGGCCTCGTAAGTGACCTAAGCCTCGCTTGATTTGCAAACATAAGCAAAACTTAACTTGACCTACTTCTTGTAAATGTCTATATACATTTTTAAAAAAACAGAACTTAAGCTCAATCAATTATAAACAGCCAACAAACTTGTAATTACATAACTAGGAACTTTTCAAAGGGATAAACCACATAAGACAACTGTATAATTGTAACCAATCAAATGTTTGCTTTGCTTTGTTTCTGTGTCTGTCCTATAAAAGCTTCCCACTTGTGTTGCCTTGGTGGAGTTCCTGAACCACTTCTGATTTGGAGCTGCCCGGTTCATGAATCATTGTTTGCTCAAATAAACTTTTAAAAATTGTATTATGCCTCAGTTTACTTCTTAACAGGAGTTAGTATTTCATTCTAAGCACATGGGCAAGTTGAAAGTAGGGGACCGATGCAATCTGTTCACTCTGTATGCAGAAAGAGTCAAGAGGAGAAGCAGGTAGACAAGTAAGAAGGCTGTTGTAATCCTGGGCAAGAGAGATGATGGGGTCTTGGAAATGGGTTCAATGGTGAAGACAAGCAGTGAAGGAATTTGGAGTGAATGGGACAGAGTATACTGATATAGAGGGTAACGGGGAACGAGGTATTTTGTATTATAGCCAGATTTCTGGCTTAAGTAGATGTGTATATAGTACTACAAATTCACGGAAATGGGGAAGACTGGAGAAGAAACTGGTTTGAGGAGAAAATCAAAAATTCTATTTTGAACATGATACATTTAAAATGCCTATAAGATATCCAAGTGGACATATGAAACTGAATATATGAGCTGTCTCTTAGATGTGGGTCAGGAGCTCAGGATCAGGTGGGGGGTGGGGAGACAGGAATTTGGGAGTTATCAGAATTTAGAAATGGGACTACATCTTACGTTTCTGGTAATATTGTATCTTAGATATCCAGACAGTAACTTTCTCCTACAAAACACCTAGAAACACTGTATGAAAAATAACAAATATCCTTTTAAATCCATTGCTGAACTCAAAAGGAAGCAAGCAAAATCCCCAAGAGCCAAAACAAAGACCCCAGCTTAACAGAAGAGCCCTAGGCTGATGCCACTTTATGAGTGCCCTGGAGGCAACTGTGGATTGCTAACCAAGTAGAGTTTCAAGGGCTTGGCTGTTTATTGGGGACCTCTTTTTTGTTTGATTTGGGGTCAGGGAAGGCAAACTACCAAACATCACACTTATCGTAAAAAAGGCCCTATGCACCAAAAGCAACGGCAACAAAAGCCAAAATTGACAAATGGGATCTAATTAAACTAAAGAGCTTCTGCACAGCAAAAGAAACTACCATCAGAGTGAACAGGCAACCTACAGAATGGGAGAAAATTGTTGCAATCTACTCATCTGACAAAGGGCTAATATCCAGAACCTATAAAGAACTCAATCAAATTTACAAGAAAAAAACAAACAACCCCATCAAAAAGTGGGCAAAGGATATGAACAGACAGTTCTCAAAAGAAGACATTCATACAGCCAACAGACGCATGAAAATATGCTCATCATCACTCGCCATCAGAGAAATGCAAATCAAAATCACAATAAGGTACCATCTCATACCAGTTAGAATGGCAATCATTAAAAAATCAGGAAACAGCAGGTGCTGGAGAGGATGTGGAGAAATAGGAACACTTTTACACTGTTGGTGGGATTGTAAACTAGTTCAACCATTGTGGAAAACAGTGTGGTGATTCCTCAAGGATCTAGAACTAGAAATACCATTTGACCCAGCCATCCCATTACTGGGGATATACCCAAAGGATTATAAGTCATGCTGCTATAAAGACACATGCACAAGTATGTTTATTGTGGCACTATTCACAATAGCAAAGACTTGGAATCAACCCAAATGTCCATCAGTGACAGACTGGATTAAGAAAATGTGGCACATATACACCATGGAATACTATGCAGCCATAAAAAAGGATGAGTTTGTGTCCTTTGTAGGGACATGGATGCAGCTGGAAACCATCATTCTCAGCAAACTATCGCAAGAACAGAAAACCAAATACCACATGTTCTCACTCATAGGTGAGAATTGAACAATGAGATCACTTGGACACAGGAAGGGGAACATCACACACCGGGTCGTATTGTGGGGAGGCGGGTAGGGGGAGAGATAGCATTAGGAGATATACCTAATGTAAATGACAAGTTAATGGGTGCAGCACACCAACATGGCACATGTATACCTATGTAACAAACCTGCACGTTGTGCACATGTACCCTAGAACTTAAAGTATAATAATTAAAAAAAAGGCCCTATGCAGTTTTGTTTTTTGGATTGACTTTTATTATTACCTATATTTTAAGTTATTATACAATTGACCACTTTTATTTTTAACAGCATTATTGAGGTATAATTGCTATTCAAAAATTGCACGTATTTAATGTATACAATTCAATGAGTTTGGACTGTACATATACTTGTGAAACCACAACCATATCCCTCACCTACAAAAGTTTCCTTGTGTCTCAATTTTTGGTGGTAAGAACACTTAACATGAAATCCACCCTCTTAACAAATTCTTAAGTGTACAATACAGTATTGTTGATTATAGGCACTATGCTGTACAGCAGAACTTTAGAAAGAATTCATCTTGCATAACTGAAACTTTATACCAATTAAACTCCCTATTTCCCCCTCCCTCAAGTCCCTGGTAACCACAGTTCTATTCTCTGCTTCTCTAAGTGTGACTAATTTAGGTACCTCATATCAGTGGAATCATGAATATTTGTCCTTCTGTGACTGGCTTATTTCACCTAGCATAATGTCCTCCAGGTTCATCCACACAGTTTCAAATCACATGATTTCCTTCTTTTTAAAGGATGAATAATATCATATCATATGTATATACCACATTTTCTTTACCCATTCATCTGTCGATGGACACTTGGGTCGTTTCCATAACTTAGCTATTGTGAATAATGGTGCAGTTGAACATGGGCATGCAAATATCTCTTCAAGATCCTGATATCAGTTTTTTTGTATATATACTCAGAAGTGGAACTACTGGATCATATGCTAGTTCTACATTTTTAAATTTCTTGAAAAACCTCTGTGCTTTTTTCAGTAGCATCTGCACCATTTTACATTCCCACCAACTGTGTAGAAAGGTTCCAATTTCTCCACATCCTTGCCAACACTTGTTTTCTTTTGCTTTTTGATAATAGCCATCCTAAATGATGTGAGACTATATCTCATTGTGATTTTGATGTGCATTTCCCTGATGATTAGTGATGTTGAACATCTTTTCATATACCTGGTGTCCATCTGTATATCTTCTTTGGAGAAATGTCTATTCAAGTCCTTTGCCCATTTTTAAATCAGGATTTTTTTTCATTGAGCTGCAGGATGTTCTTATGTATTTTGCATATTTTTGTTTGTTTTATATTTGGAATTCAATTTTTATTTATTTTATTATTTTTTGGCTTAAAAATTTTTTATTTTAGGTTTAGGGGTACATGTGAAGGTTTGTTATACAGATAAACATGTGTCATGGGGGTTCATTGTATATCTTATTACACCACCCTTCCTATCCATGAGCATGGAATGTTCTTCCATTTGTGTCCTCTTTTATTTTGTTGAGCAGTGGTTTGTAGCTGTCCTTGAAGAGGTCCTTCACAACCCTTGTAAGTTGGATTCATAGGTATTTTATTCTCTTTGAAGCAATTGTGAATGGGAGTTCACTCATAATTTGGTTCTCTGTTTGTCTGTTATTGGTGTATAGTAATGCTTGTGATTTTTGCACATTGATTTTGTATCCTGAGTCTTTGCTGAAGTTGCTTATCGGCTTAAGGAGATTTTGGGCTGACACAATGGCGTTTTCTAAGTATACAATCATGTCATCTGCAAGCAGGGACAATTTGACTTCCTCATTTCCTAACTGAATACTCTTTATTTCTTTCTCCTGCCTGATTGCCCTGGCCAGAACTTCCAACACTATGTTGAATAGGAGTGGTGAGAGAGGGCATCCCTGTCTTGTGCCAGTTTTCAAAGGGAATGCTTCCAGTTTTTGCCCATTCGGTATGCTATTGGCTGTGGGTTTATCATAAATAGCTCTTATTATTTTGAGATACATCCCATCAATACCTAATTTACTGAGAGCTTTTAGCATGAAGGGTTGTTGAATTTTGTCAAAGGCCTTTTCTGCATCTATTGAGATAATCATGTGTTTCTTGTCTTTGGTTCTGTTTATATGATGGATTACGTTTATTGATTTGCATATGTTGAACCAGCCTTGCATCCCAGGAATGAAGTCCACTTGATCATGGTGGATAAGCTTTTTGATGTGCCACTGGATTCGGTTTGCCAGTATTGTATTGAGGATTTTTGCATTAATGTTCATCAGGGATATAGGTCTAAAATTCTCTTTTTTTGTTGTGTCTCTGCCAGGCTTTGGTATCAGGATAATGTCCTCATAAAATGAGTTAGGGAGGATTCCCTCTTTTTCTATTGATTGGAATAGTTTCAGAAGGAATGGTTACTTCAATACCTAGTTTATTCAGAGTTTTTAACATGAAGCGTTGTTGAATTTTATCAAAAGTCTTTTCTGCATCTATTGAGATAATCATGTGGTTTTTGTCTTTAATTTTGTTTCTGTGATGAATCATATTGATTGATTTGTGTATGTTGAACTAACATACCACTCATTCTGGGGATGAAGCCTACTTGATCATGGTGGATTCACTTTTTGATGTGCTGCTGGATTTGGTTTGCAAGTATTTTCTTGATAATTTTTGCATTGATGTTCATCAAGGATGTTGGCGTGAAGTTTTCTTTTTTTGTTGTGTCTCCACCAGGTTTTGGTATCAAGATGATGCCGTTGTCATAGAATGAGTTAGGGAAAAGTCCCTCCTCCTCAATTTTTGGGAATAGTTTCAGTAGGAATGGTACCAACTCTTCTTTGTACATCTGGTAGAATTTGGCTGCAAAACCATCAAGTTCTGGGCTTTTTACGGTTTGTAGGCTATTTATTACTGATTTCGGAGTTTGTTATTGATCTGTTCAGGGAATCAATTTCTTCCTGGCTCTGTCTTGGGAGGGTGTATGTGTCCAGCAATTTATCCATCTCTTCTAAGATTTCTAATTTGTGTGTGTAGAGGTGTTTGTAGTAGTTTGTTGATGGTTGTTTTTATTTCTGTGGGGCCAGTAGTAACATTCCCTTCCTCATTTCTTTCTTCTTCTTCTTTTTTCTTTTTTTCTTTTTTTTTTTTTTTTTTTTTTTTTTTTTTTGAGTCAGAGTCTCACTCTGTCACTCAGGCTGGAGTGCAGTGGTGTGATCTTGGCTCATGGGCTCACTGCAACCTCTGCCTCCCAGGTTCAAGCGATTCTTCTGCCTCAGCATCCTGAGTAGGGGATTACAGGCATGCACCACCATGCCTGGCTAATTTTTTTTTTTTTTAGATGGAGTCTTGCTCTGTCGCCCAGGCTGGAGTGCAGTGGCGCGATCTCAGCTCACTGCAAGCTCCACCTCCTGGGTTCATGCCATTCTCCTGCCTCAGCCTCCCCAGTAGCTGGACCTACAGGCACCTGCCACCACACTCAGCTAATTTTTTGTATTTTTAGTAGAGATGGGGCTTCACCGTGTTAAGCAGGATGGCCTCGATCTCCTGACCTCATGATCTACCCGCTTCGGCCTCCCAAAGTGCTGGGATTACAGGCATGAACCAGCACACCCGGCTGCTAATTTTTGAATTTTTGGTAGAGATGGGTTTCACCATGTTGGCCAGGCTGGTCTCAAACTCCCAACCCCAAGTGAACCGCCTACCTCAGCCTCCCAAAGTGCTGGGGTTACAGGCATGAGCCACCACACCCGGCCTCCCTTCATCATTTCTGATTTTATTTATTTGCATCTTGTCTCTTTTCTTCTTAGTCGAAGCTAGTGGTCTATTTTATTAATTTTTTCAAAAAACCAACTCCTGGATTTGGTGAGTTTTTGAATGGTTTTTTGTGTCTTGATTTTCTTCAGCTCAGCTCTGATTTTTGTTACTTTTCATCTTCTGCTAGCTTTGGGGTTGATTTGTTCTTGCTTCTTGAATTCTTTCAGTTGTAAATTTAAGTTGCTAATTTGAGATCTGTCTAACTTTTTGTCGTAAATATTTAGTGCTACGAATTTCCTGTTTAACACTGCCTTAACTGTGTCCCAGAGATTCTGGTATATCTTCATTATTTTCAAAGAACTTCTTAATTTCTGCCTTAATTTCATTATTTACTCAAGTCATTCAGGAGCATGTTGTTTAATTTCCATGTAATTGCATGGTTTTGAGCAATTTTCATTGTGTTGACTTCTATTTTTATTGTGCTGTGGTCTGAGAGTGTGTTTGGTATGATTTCATTTCTTTTACATTTGCCAAGGATTGTTTTATGTCCAGTTATGTGGCTGATTTTAGAGTATGTGCCACGTGGTGATGAGAAGAATGTATATTCTGTTGTTTTGGGGTTGAGACTTCTTAAAGGTCTATCAGATCCATTTGATCCAATGCTGAGTTTAGGTCTTGAATATCTTTGTTAATTTTCTGCCTCAATGATCTGTGTAATACTGTCAGTGGAGTGCTGTAGTCTCCCACTATTATAATGTGGGGATCTATGTCTCTTGTCAGGTCTCTAAGAACTTGCTTTATGAATCTGGGTGATCCTGTGTTGGGTGCATATGTATTTTTTTTTTTTTTTTTTTTTTTTTTTTTTTTTTTTTTTTTTTTTTTGAGACGGAGTCTCTCTCTGTCGCCCGGGCTGGAGTGCAGTGGCCGGATCTCAGCTCACTGCAAGCTCCGCCTCCCGGGTTTACGCCATTCTCCTGCCTCAGCCTCCCGAGTAGCTGGGACTACAGGCGCCCGCCACCTCGCCCGGCTAGCTTTTTGTATTTTTTAGAGACGGGGTTTCACCGTGTTAGCCAGGATGATCTCGATCTCCTGACCTCGTGATCCGCCCGTCTCGGCCTCCCAAAGTGCTGGGATTACAGGCTTGAGCCACCGCGCCCGGCCTGGGTGCATATGTATTTCAGATAGTTAGGTCTTCTTATTGAATTGAACCCTTTACCATTCTGAAATGCCCTTTTCTGTCTTTTTTGATTTTTGTTGGTTTGAAATCTGTTTTGTCTGAAATTAAAATTGCAACTCCTTCTTTTTTCTGTTTCTCATTTGCTTGTTAGATTTTTTTCCATCCCTTTATTTTGAGCCTATGAGTGTCATTACCTGTGAGATGGGTCTCTTGAAGACAGCTTACACTTGGGTCTTGCTTTTTTTATCCAGCTTGACACTTGCGCCTTTTAAGTGGGGTCACTTAGATCATTTACATTCAAGGTTAGTGTTGATATGTGGGATTTGATCCTGTCATTGTGCTGTTAGCTGGTTATTATGTTGGCTTGCTTGTGTGGTTGCTTTACAGTGACACTGATCTGTGTGTTTAAGTGTTTTTTGTATTAGCTGGTGGCAGCCCTTCCTTTCTATATTTAGTGTTCCTTTCAAGATCTCTTGTAAGGCAGGTCTGGTGGTAATGAAGTCCCTCAACATTTGCTTATCTGAAAAGGATCTTATTTCTTCTTCACTTATGAAGCTTAGTTTGGCTGAATATGGAATTCTTGGTTGAATAATTATTTTTTTCTTTAACAATGTTGAATTTGGTCCCCCAATCTCTTCTGGTTTGTAGGGTTTCAGCTGAGAGGGCTGCTGTTAGCCTGATGGGGATCCCTTTGTAGGTGACCTGCCCTTTCTCTCTAGCTGCCTTTAACATTTTTTCTTTCATTTTGACCTTGGAAAATCTGACAATTATGTGTCTTGGGATGATCTTGTGTATCATCTTGCTGGAGTTCTCTCTATTTCCTGAATTTGACTGTTGGCTTCTCTATCAAGGCTGGGGAAGTTTTTATGGACAATATCCTGAAATATATTTTCCAAGTCATTTGCTTTCTCTCCCTCCCTTTCAGGGATGCCAGCGATTCATAGATTTGGCCTCTTTACATAATCCCATACTTCTTGGAGATTTTGTTTATTCTTTTTTCTCTATTTTTGTCTGACTGTATTATTTCATAAAACCAGTCTTCAAGTTCTGAGATTCTTTCCTCAGCTTGGTTTATTCTGCTGTCAATACTTGTGATTGCATTGTGAAATTATTCTATTGTGTTATCCAGCTCTGTCAGACTTGTTAGGTTTTTTATTATACCAGCTATTTCATTCTTCAGCTCCCATATCACTTTATTGTGATTCTTATTTTCCTTGGATTGGGTTTTGCCATCTTCCTGAATCTCAACAATCTTTGTTCCAATCCATATTCTGAATTCTATTTCCGTCATTCCAGTCAGTTCAGCCTGTTTAAAAACTCTTGTTGGAGAACTGGTGTGGTTGTTTGGAGGACATATGACACTGGCCATTTGAATTATTGGAGTTCTTGTGTTGGTTCTTTCTCATCTCTGTTGTGGCTGTTCCTTTAACTGCAGTGTAGATTGAGTACAGTAATAGACTTCCTTTCTGGACATTTTCACCTGGCAGAGGTTTTGTGTAGGATCTTTATTTGAAGCTGGCTTCTTGTCTCTGGTTTCACAGGGATATATGTTAGCAAGGTCTTTTTTGTGTTGAAGCTTTGGGATGTGATCCAGCAAGTGGCACTTAGGCTTACTGGTCATTTGGCAGACTCTTGCTCAGTTGTGTGATTCCCCTATGTTTCCTCACAGTTGTAGCCATGTTCCCTCTCAGTTCTCTGAAAGTGATGATTCCTCTCCCCCTTGAGTGCTGGCTGTAGTTCATGGCAATTTCAGTGTTTGTGTTTCTTCCCCAGGTGAGAGACAGCAGATGAAGAGCTCTCAGTAGTGGTTGGGGCCAAGGGTCGTTTGCTTGACTCCCAGGGGCCCTACCCCAGAGAGATGTAGGTCAGCAATCTCTCAGTGCAGTCAGCCCAAGATGGAGGATTTGTGTGGTGGGCCCAAGCCAGGGGTTCCCTGTCTGGTGATGAGCTCTGAGGGGTGTGTGGGACCCATGGAAAACATACTGGACTCCTCTCCTTGGGCTGACTGTAGTTTGCTGATGCTACGTATGGATAAGGCACTTAGGGTCTTTGCTCCTTCATTAGTCCAAGGGTGGCAAGGGAAGTTCCACTGGAAAGGCAGTGGCAGAGAAGCTTTCGGTTGCCCCTGGAGGCTCTGTCCAGGGAGTTGCTGAGTTGGTACTGGCTCAATAGCTCTGGTGGGGAGTAGCTGGTGGCCCAGGCCAAGAGAACCTGCCTGGTGAGGCGCTATGGGAACAGGCATCCACATTACAGTCTGGCCCCTTTTACATAGGGTTGCTGCGGTATGCTTGGGGCCTGCTTCAGTCCCTAGTCACCTCAGATTTTCCAGAACCTGGAGGTGTCACTAGTGAAGGCAGCAAAACAGCAAAGATGGCAGCCTGCCCTCTGTCTGAGAGCTTTTTCCCAGGGAGTTTCAGACCTGTAGCCAGCCCAAAGGCACCTATAGGAAGTGACTGGAGACCCCAGTTGGGAGGTCACACTAGTGAGGAGGAACAGGATCAGGACCTGCTTTAAAAAGCAGTCTACCCACATTTTGGTAGAGCAGTTGTGCTGTGCTGGGGATCCACTTCAGTCCCTGGTCACCTCAGACACTCTGAAGCTCAAAGGCTGGAATGGTTAAGTCGCCCAAACAGCAGAGATGGCGGCCCACCTCCCTCTCTGGGAACACCGTCCCAGGGGGAATTCAGACCTCTGTCAGCTGTAGAGCTTGGGCAGGGGTGGCTGGAGGATCTGGTTGTGAGGTCTCACCCAGCGAGGAGGAATGGGATCGGGCATCCACTAAAAGCAGCAGTCTGGCCACATTTCTGTAGAGAAGCTGTGCTGTACCAGAGGATCAGTTCTGCCCTGGGTCAGCTCACACTCTCCAAAGCCTGAAGGCTAGAACAGCTAAGGTGCCCGAACAGCAAAGATGGGGGCCCACCCCTCCCACAAGGAGCTCCTTCGTAGAGAGTTGCAATGCCACTACTGGTAGCTTGCTGGAACTCCAAGTCAGTAGGTCTTATCTTGTGAGGTGCCATGGAAGTGGGGCCTGCAGGCTGTTGCTGCTAAGCCCTCTGGATTCAGCCTCTTTCCTACTTTTCTACTTTCCCACTTTGCCGAAGCTGCAGCTACTTTTGCCAGAAAGCCCAAGTATCTAAGGCTCCAGGGTCTCTGTGCAAAACTGAGCAGCTGCTCTGCTGAAACTCCACGTAGCTCTGACTGTCAGACTGAAGACTGAAGGCCCTGCTGGAGTGGGTTCACAATATCTCCTGGCCCGAGGGTTGCAAAGATCTGTAGGAGAAGCATGGTTTCCAGGGGTCACTCATTCACTCATTACTTCCCTGGGCATGGGAGGATCCCTTGGCTCCGTGTTGCTCCCAGGTGGGCTGTTGTCCTGTCTCACTTTTCTTCCTTCCCTGTGGGTCAAGTTGTTTCCTTAATTAATCCCAATGGGAGTACCTGGATGTTTCAGTTGAGCATATTGTATTTACTTGCCCCTTCTATTCCTTTCCATGAGAGCCGTGCACACTAGCTGCTTCTAGTCAGCCATTTGACCACTCCCTGTATTTTGGATATTAACCTTTTATCAGTACCATAATAAAAACAGATCTATAGACCAATGGAACAGAATAGAGAGCACAGAAATAAGCGCACACATCTATAGTTAACTGATCTTCAACAAAGGTACCAAGAATACAAAACAGGGAAAGGACAGTGTCTTCAACAAATAGTGTTGGGAAAACTCAATATCTGCATGCAAAAGAATGAAATTAGACCCTTATCTTACACCTTACACAAAAATAAGCTCAAAATGGGTTAAAGATTTAAACATAAAATCTGATATTAAAACTCCTAAAAAAAAACATAGAGGAAAAGCTTTATGACATTGGTCATAATTAACGAATTTAAAGTAAAACTTTAATTAAATTAACTCTAATTAAAGTAAATTAACTCTAATAAAGTAAAAGTTTGGCAAAATAAAAAAAAAAAAAAACAATTTTTAACTTTAAAATACCAATGACCTCTCATTACTTATTTTTCCACATCCAAACCTGGACCACAGTTCTTTTTCTATTTTCCAAAAGTAAATTTGTATTGAAGTATAACATATAAATAGAAAAGTACATACATTTTAAGAGTCTAACTTGATAACTTTTCCTTTTTTTTTGATGGAGTCTCACTCTGTCGCCCGGGCTGGAGCGCAGTGGCAAGATCTCGGCTCACTGCAACCTCCACCTCCCTGGTTCAAGCAATTCTCCTGCCTCAGCCTTCCAAGTAGCTGGGATTACAAGTGTATGGCACCACACCTGGCTAATTTTTTTGTACTTTTAGTAGAGGCGGAGTTTCACCATGTTAGCTAGACGGGTCTCAAACTCCTGACCTCAGACAATCCGCCCACCTCGGTCTCCCAAAGTGTTGGCATTACAGACGTGAGCCACCGTGCCTGGCCAATAAATTTTCTTTAAGTGAACAAATCAATGTAACCAACACCCAGATCAAGAAACAGAGCATTACGCCAGAAATCTCACTTTACATCCTATTCTGTCACTGTCTCCCAAAGGTAACTCTATTCTAACTTCTAACATTGTAGGTCAATTTTATCTGTTTTGGAACTTTATAGAATGAACTTATATAGTATGTACTCTTTTGCATCTGGCCTCTTTTACTCAATACTTTGTAAAATTCACTTATGTTTTGGGTGGAGGTGTAATTTGTTCATTCTCATTGCCGTATAGTATTCCAGTGTGTGAATACATCACAATTTATTCATCCATTCTACTGTTGATGAATGTTTGGATTGTTTCCAGTTTGGAGCTATTACAAATAATGCTGATAATAATGATGCATTGTCTTATACATGTCTTTTGATGGAGAAATATTTGTATTTCTGTTAGGCATATACTAGAAGTGGAACTGCTGAGGGATAAGTTATGTGTATATTAAGCTTCAGTAGATACTGCCAGTTTTCCAAATTGGTTGTACAAATTTACCCTCCCACCAGCAGTGTATAAGACTGCTTACATTTAATACACTTAATTTTTTATTATTTCACTTATTATTATTTCACTTATTATTATTTTGCTTATTATTATTTCATTATTTATTTTTCCATTCTGGTAGGTATAAATAAATTTCACACTGTGGTTTTAATTCATATTTCCCTGATGACTAATGAAGTTAAATACTTTTTCATATGTTTACTAGTCATTCCAGTATCTTTGTTTTTCTTTTGGGTTATTCTTGTTTTTCTTTGTGATTTATAAGAGTTTCTTATACAGTCTAGATAAAATCTTTTGTTGGATATATACATTGCAAATACTTTTACCTGCTTTGTGACTTCTCTTTTCACTTGCTAATGGTACCTTTTGATAAACAGTTCTTAGTTTTAATATAATCCAACTTAACAATATTTTCTTAAATGGTTAGTACTTTTATGTCCTGATCATAAAATCTCTGCTTATCTTAAGATCATGAAGATATTCTCTATTTTTTTCCCTAAAAGCTCTATTGTTTTGCCTTTCACATTTAGATCTCAGATCCTGCAGCTTTTGATTTAACAGACATATGGGTGTAGCAGAAAAAGGCTCTGGGCCCTTATAGAAAGGAAAAGTAAGAATTAAAACCATCACACACACTAATGAAGGCCCCCAATGAACCAAACCTTCATAAAGTATAGACTAGAAAAAAATCCCACTTCATAATCATATGAGAAAACAAGCACTTAGCTGTTTTGACTTTAGCATTATTGTGTATGTATCAGTGAAGTCTCTTTTAAGAATTCGCACCACAAAGAGTTAAGGCTAAAATTTATATGACTTGTATGTCCAGGAAACCGCAACTAAATATTAACAAAAGTATTCCCAGATTGGTAATGGTCTGGGGTGCCTAGTAGAAGCAAAGGTAAATCAACTGCAAGGATGGAACTTCAATCCAGGCCATACAGAACTCTGACAAATAAAGCCACATAAAACTGAGCTCACAATTCAAAGAAACAAAAGGCATGAGGAAATATGACATCATTAGTGAGAATTGGCAGAAATAAGACAAGAGGATTATACCTCTATGAAATCAATATAATGAAATTAGCAGGTACAGAATATATAAGTATGTCTCATATGGTAAAAGAAATAAAACTTAAAAGGAGGAAAGGAAAAAGGAACAATACACTATTTGAAAAAGACCAGAAATTATTTTCAAAATTTTAAAATAAAAACTTTTGAGATAATTATAGATTCACGTGCATTTGCAAGAAATAATACAGAGAGATCCCATTATCTTTTACCCAGTTCCCCCCAATGGTAACATCTTACATAACTATAGCACAATATCATAACCAGGATATTGACATGGAAACAACCCATTGATTTTATTCAAATTTCTCCAGTTTTACTTATAATCATTTATTTGTGTGTGTGCGTTCAGTTCTATGTAATTCTATTACTTATAAATTCATATATCTGCCACTACAGTTAAGATATAAAAGTTCTATCACCATCAGGCTCCCTCATGTTGTCCTTTTATAACCCACCTCCTTCCTGCTCCCTCTCCCACACCTAATCCTTAGCACCTACTTATCTGTTTTTCATCTCTATAATTTTGTCAATTCAAAAATGCTGTATAAATGGGATCATACAGTATGTAATATTTCAAGGTTAGTGTTTTTTACTCACCATAATTCCCTGGATATTCATCCAAGTGGTTGTGTTTATCAAGTTTGTTCTTTTTTGTTGCTGAGTAGTGAGAGACAGGACTAGCTGGATTTCCTAGGCCGACTAAGAATTCCTAAACTTAGCTGGGGAAGGTGACCACACCTACCTTTAAACACGGGGCTTGTAACTCAGCTCACACCCGACCAATCAGGTAGTAAAAAGAGCTCACTAAAATACAAATTAAGCTAAAAGCAGGAGGTAAAGAAAGTAGTCAAATCATATATCACCTGAGAGCAAAGTGGGAGGGACAACCATCAGGATACAAACTCAGGCATTGGAGCAGGGAGTGGGCAACCCCCTTTGGGTCCCCTCCCATGGTATGGGAGCTCTGTTTTCACTCTATTAAATCTTGCAACTGCACACTCTTCTGGTCCATGTTTGTTACAGTTCAAGTTGAGCTTTCACTCACCATCCACCACTGCCATTTGCTGCCATTGCAGACCCGCTGCTGACTTCCACCCTTCTAGATCTGACAGCGTGTTCACTGTGTTTCTGATACAGCAAGGCACCCATTGCCACTCCCAGTTGGGCTAAAGGCTCGTTATTGCTGCTGCAGGCTAACTGCCTGTTCGTCCTAATCGAGCTGAACACTGGTCGCTGGGTTCCACGGTTCTCTTCTGTGACCCATGGCTTCTAATAGAGCTGTAACACTCACCACATGGCCCAAGGTTCCATTCCTTAGAATCCATGAGGCCAAGAACCCCAGGTCAGAGAACGAAAGGCTTGCCACCATCTTGGGAGTGGCCCGCCGCATCTTGGGAGCAGCCCGCCACCATCTTGGGAGCTCTAAGAACAAAGACCCACCCATAACAGTAGTATTCGGTGGTATGGAAGTAACACAGTTTGTTTAATCATTTTCCCACTGAAAGATATCTGTATTGTTTCCAATTTTTGGCTACTATGAATAAAGCTGCTATAAATATTCATGTACAGGTTTTTGTGTAAACATGTTTTCATTTCTCTGGAATAAATCCCCAGGGGTCTAATTGATGGATTACATGATAGCTGCATGTTTAGCTTTATAAGAAATAGCCAAACTGTTTTCCAGATGACTATACTATTTTATATTCCTAGTAATTTATGTGGAATCTGGTTTCTCAGCGTCCACACCAGCATTTAGTGTTGCCACTGTTTTTTAAATTTTAGCCTTTATAGCAGCATGATTTATAATCCTTTGGGTATATCCCCAGTAATGGGATGGCTGGGTCATATGGTACATCTAGTTCTAGATCCTTGAGGAATCGCCATACTGTTTTCCATAATGGTTGAACTAGTTTACAATCCCACCAACAGTGTAAAAGTGTTCCTATTTCTCCACATCCTCTCCAGCACCTGTTGTTTCCTGACTTTTTAATGATCGCCATTCTAACTGGTGTGAGACGGTATCTCATTGTGGTTTTGATTTGCATTTCTCTGATGGCCAGTGATGATGAGCATTTTTTCATGTGTCTGTTGGCTGTATGCATGTCTTCTTTTGAGAAATGTCTGTTCATATCCTTTGCCCACTTTTATAAAGACACATGCACACATATGTTTATTGTGGCACTATTCACAATAGCAAAGACTTGGAATCAACCCAAATGTCCATCAGTGACAGACTGGATTAAGAAAATGTGGCACATATACACCATGGAATACTATGCAGCCATAAAAAAGGATGAGTTTGTGTCCTTTGTAGGGACATGGATGCAGCTGGAAACCATCATTCTTAGCAAACTATCACAAGAACAGAAAACCAAACACCGCATGTTCTCACTCATAGGTGGGAACTGAACAATGAGATCACTTGGACTCGGGAAGGGGAACAGCACACACCGGGGCCTATCATGGGGAGGGGGGAGGGGGGAGGGATTGCATTGGGAGTTTTACCTGATGTAAATGACGAGTTGATGGGTGCTGACGAGTTGATGGGTGCAGCACAGCAACATGGCACAAGCATACATATGTAACAAACCTGCACATTATGCACATGTACCCTAGAACTTAAAGTATAATAATAATAATAAAATAAATTTAAAAAAAAAGAAAACAAAAAACATCTGAACGCAAGAAGGTAAAATACATGATGGATGACATTCAATAAAAAATTACTAGGTGCTATAGCCTGAAAAAATAAATAAATAAATAAATAAATAAATAAATTTTAGCCATTCTGATGTGTGTAGTGACACCTTATTATGGTTTTAATTTGTGTTTCCCTAATGGATAATGATGCTATAAATATTTTAATGTGCTTATTTGCCATCCTTATATCTTCTTTGGTGAAATATGTCTTCATGTCTTTTGTCCATTTTCTAATTGGATTGTTTTGTTTTTCTACTTTTGAGTATTGATAATTCTTTATATATTCTAGATACCAGTCCTTTATTGGATATATAACTTGTGAATATCTCCCCCAGCCTGTAGCTTCTCTCTTTATTCTCTTAACAGGATCTTTTCCAAAGTGAAGGTTTTTAATTTTGATGGGATCCAATTTATCAATTTTCCTTCTATGCATCATGCTTTTGATGCAAGTCTAGGAAATCTTTGCCTAGCCCTAGATTCTGAAGACTTTCTTCTGTTTTGTTCTCTAAAAGTTTTACAGATTAATGTTTTACATTTAAGTCTGTGGCCCATTTTGAGTTAATCCTTACATAAGTTGAGAGGTTTAGTTTGAGGTTCTCCTCCTCCTCCACCTCCTCCTTCTTCTCTTCTTCTACTTTCTTCTTCCTTTTTTCTTTTTTTTTTTTTTTTGGTATGTATGTGCAATTGTTCCCGCGCCATTAGTTTAAAACACTCTCCTTCCACTGCACACAGTGGCTCACACCTGTATCCCAGCTACTTGGGAGGCTGAGGTAGGAGGATTGCTTGAGGCTACGAGTTTGAGACCAGCCTGAGCGACATAGCAACTCCATCTCTAACATAATAATAATAATAACAAATTAGAGGCATGGTGGCTCACACTTGTCGTCCCAACTACTTGGGAGACTGAGGTGGGAGGATTGTTTGAGCCCAGGAGTTCGAGGCTGCAGTGAGCTATGGTGGAGCCAATAGAGTGAGACCCTTGTCTCAAAAAAAGGACCCTCCTTCCTTTTGTCCGTCGTTAAATTGGATTGTTTGTTGATTATATCCTCTTCTTTAACCTATTGACATGGTGAATTATTTTGACTGATTTTCAAATGATGAAATAGGTTTGTATACCAGTAATAAACCCCACTTAGTCACTGTGTATAATTTTTTAAATAAATTGTTAGATTTGGATTACTAATATTTTATTGAGAATTTTTGTGTCTAAGTTCATGAGAGATGTTGGTCTGCAGTTGTCTTTTCTTGTACTTTCATTGTCTACTTTTTATATCAAGGTAGTACTCATAAAATGAGTTGGGAAATGTTCTTCCTCTTTCATTTTTTGGAATGAATTGAATAAAATTGGTGCTAATTCATCCTTAAATGTTTGGTAAGACTATCCAGTGAAACCATCTGGGCCTGGAGATTTCTTTTCCAGGAGTTTTAAATTTCCTTAATAGCTATAGAGCTAGTCAGATAATATAGTTCCTACTGGGTGAGTTTTGACGGTTTGTGTTTTTAAGGAACTGGTCCAATTCTTCTAAGTTGTTGAATTTATGAGTGTAAAGTTGTTATAGTATTCCCATGTTATCCTTTTAATAGTCTTAGGATCTGTGTTGCTAACTTGCCTCATTCTTGATATTGGTGGTTTGTGTCTTCTCTCTTTTTATTTTTATCAGTCTTGCTAAAGGTTAATCACTTTTATTTTTAAAGAACAAGCCTTTTGTTTTCTTTATTTTCTCTATTGTTTTCCTACTGCCAGTTCATTGATTTCTGTTCTTTATTGTTTTCTTTCTTCTGCTTCTTTCAAGTTTATTTTGCTCTTCTTTTTCTAGTTTCCTGAGGTAGGAGCTTATATTATTGATTTGAGACACTACCTTTTTCTAATGTAAGCATTTAATTCTAAAAATACCCCTTTCAGCTCTACCTTACCTGCATTATCTGTATTTTGATATATGTATTTTCACTTTAGTTCAGTTCTATATATTTTAAATTTTCCTTTGAGACTTCCTTGGCCATGAATTATTTAGATGTCTGTTATTTAATTTCCACAGCTTTAGAGATTTTACAGTTATCTTTCTGTTATTGAGTTTTAGTTTGATTCCATTATGGCCAGAGAACATACTCTGTATGATTTCAATTTTTTAAAATTTTTGAGATTCTTTTTTATGATCCAGGATATGGTCTATGTTGGCAGATGTTTCATGGGCATTTGAAAACAATTTGTATTCTGCAAAATATATGTCAGTCAGATCCGATTGGTTTATGGTATTGTTCAGTTCTATACACTTGCTGATTTTCTATCTAGACGTTCCATCAGTTGCTAATAAGATAGTGTTGAACTTCCGAACTATAATTGTGGATTTTTCTATTTCTCCTTTCGGTTCTGTCAGTTTTAATCTCATGTGTTTTGAGGCTCTGTTTTGGTGTGTGTGCACATAGGAGATCACTATGTCATTTTGGTGCATTGATCCTTTTATGAATATGCAATATCCTTCTTTGTAATAATTTTATTGGCTATGACATCTACTTTATAGAATATTAACATAGCCATTCCTGCCTTTTTATGCTTGCATGTTAAGTCTTTTATTTTCAACCTATGCTGATAAATTTAAGTGAACTCCTTGTAAACAGCAAATATGTCATTTAAGAAAATCCACTCTACCAATCTCTGTCTTTTAATTAGTGTATTTACACCATTAACACTTAAGGTAATTATTGATATGTTAGGGCTTAAATGTGACATTTTGCTATTTGCTTTCTGGTTCCTGTTTCCCATTCCTCTGTTTCTCTTTTCTTGCTTCTTGTGTGTTACTTAAACATTGGTTTTAGTGTTTTTAAGTGTATCAGTTTGTGTAGTTATTGTTTTCTATTGTTATTACAATATGCATATGTAACTTATCAGAGACTACTGATATCAACTTCTTACCACTTTAAGGTGTTTTAAATGTATCTGGATTTTGTTTTTATTCAGGTATTGTGAGGCCAACAGATCAGGAGATGATAACTGTTGAAAAGATGGTTTGTTACAAGATCCTAAGGGAAGGGTGTAAGCCATGCCACACAGGGCAGCATGGAAAAGTACCAGGCCAGTAAATCAAGTGGCTGAAAGAGTGAGGGGAAAGCGTGGGCAAAAAGTTTTATTGTGGTTTTCCGAGGAAGAAATGGGCAAGGTATGGCAAGTAACTGAGTATGCTTTGGTTTGGATAGTTTGAATACTTTTGGCTGTCTCTAGGCTGTAGGGATGGTCCTAGTTGTCTAGCACCTGTCCTTGGGGTGATTAGGGCAGAGGGATATTGCCTCATGGAGTATACAATCCAGGTAGAAGGAGTAGTCTGGAGTGGGAGTTCTGGATTGGCTTATGAAAGACATACTCCGTGGTGAACGTATCTCTGAGAATTGTTTAGCCCTAGGAGGAGCAGTCTCTCCCCACTCAGCAACGTCCTAGGTGCCAAAACATCAATAATATAGGAAATAAGAAAATAGAGTAATACGCAAATGAAATATAGAAACATCACTTCCATTTAGGCTCTTTTACCTTCCCCATATTTAAATATCATTGCCTTGAGTATCAGGTGGTACTATATTTGTTTCAATCATCAAATATAATTTAGAAAACTCATGGGGATATTCTATTGTATGTAGCCATATTTCTGCTTTTTCTATTCCTTCTTCTTTCCTGCAGCTCTAAGATTCCTTCTTTTATCACTTCCTTTCTATTTAAAGAACTTTCTTTAGCAATTATTTAAGGGGAGGTCTACTAGTGACCCAGTCTTTCAGTCATCTTTCATGGGGCAATGTCTTTATTTCCAATAAATATACTTTATTCCTGAAGTATAGTTTCATCAGATATAGAAGTCACAGATGACAGTTCTTTTCTTAAACAAAAGCACTTGAAAAATATGCCACTTCCTTCTGGTCTTCATGGTTTCAGATGAGAAATCTGCTGTAACTTGAATTGGTGTTCCCATATAGGTAATGTGTCATTTCCCTCTGTCTCCTTTCAGGTTTTTTTCTTTGTCATTACTTTTCAGAAGTTTAATTATGGTATGTCTTGATGTAGACTTTTTTGGGGTTGCCGTTTTGGCATTTGTTCAATTTCTTAGAAGTTTTTAGCCATTATTTCTTTAAATATTCTCTCATTGTCACTCTTTGTCTTCTCTTTCTGGGGCTCCAATGGTATCAATGTTCGATTTTTGTTATCCCACAGATATATAAGTCTCTGTTCATTTTTTTTCCAGTCTGTTTTATCTCTGTTGTTCAGACTGGATGAATTCCCTTGACAAGTCAATCAGTCCCGACTGATTCTATCCTCTGTTATCTCCACTATACTACTGAACCCATCTAACAAGTATTTAATTTCTATTTTGTATTTTTTGATTATATAACATATATTTGGTCCCTTTTTATAATTTCTATTTATTTGCTGAGAAATTCTGTTTTTTTCCTTTGTTGTAAGATAATTTTTGCAATGGCTGTTTTAAAATCCTCGTCAGATAATTTCAACATCTGATTCATCTTAGTGTTGCCACCTGTTGATTATCTTTTCTCATTAAAGTTGTGATTTTCTTCTTATGATAGGCAATTTTTATTGTATCCTAAACATTGTGTCTATTATTTTAGGAGGCTCTGGATCCTATTTAAATATTTTGTTATAGCAAGAAGTCACCCTATTAGGTATAGCATACAGGTCTTGGCCTGCTTTTATGGACTCTGATTCTAATGACAAATTTTAGAGCCTTTAAAGTGCTATGTTTGTGAGCTTGATTATCTAGTGCGGCTGGAGCTCTCACTAGTTTCTGGTGGTGATGCTGAGTACGGAGAAGGAGTTTCCCTAGGCCATCCCACAATAGTATGGAACATCCCCGGTCCATGTCACTTGTGATGGGATCCTCCTTGCTGCTGCCACCCAGTTACTAGGTTTCTCTTGGTGGAGGATGGAAGTATCCGGACTAATAAGGAAGGAGAACACTTCACTTGGTCCCTTATCATCAGCAGGTCCTCCAATTGATCTCCCCTGCTGCCAGTTTCACCTGGGATTATCATCAAGATTCCCATATCATCCAGGGGAAAAGTGAGTCTACCTTGGCTGACTTCTGTTGCTAGGTAGGAAGGAGATCAGGAAACATTAGGCCTAGGTAGCCTTCTTTTTGGTTGGGGTCATAGGATGTCCTGCTAAGTTTCCTCCAATCCTAGAGTCTCTAACCAGTCTAACCTCCTCTTTCCACTGTTTCCAGTTCTCTTTTGTCTGGCTCTTGCATTATTTCATGGATTTATCTTATCATTGAGTCTATACCACCTTGTCCAAGAGGAATTGGTCTATGCCATGTTATTTGGATCTGAAGCCCCATTTGTTTTCTTTTAAGAATTTGTATTTTTTGTTCAGATTCTCTATCTTTTAATCTTTATGGCCATATTTTTCCTTTCTTATTTATATAAAAATGCTTTAAAGCCCTTGTCTACAAATTCCAATAAGTGGCTTATTTCAGGTTGGTTTATATTGACTGCTATTTCTCTTGACATTGAGTCATAATTTTCTGTTTCTTCACATATCTACTAACTTTTTATTTTACTTTTGACCTTGTGGATTGTACAGTATAGTGACTGTAGATTTTGTTTTGTCCTCAAAGAGTGTTGACTTTTTGTTCTAGTGGGCAGATAAATCACCAGTTGATAACATTGAACTGATGGGGGCTAGATTTCATACTTTTTTAGGATGAGTCTATTTCAATAATTTAGTCTTACTCTTAGGGTAAGTACTTTCATCTTTTGACATAGTCTTTATTCCAAAGTTAAGGGATTTATGGGTTTCAATGAAAAGCTTGAAATATTTGCCAAGAGAAATTTACCCCTTTTACTTGGCAGCACTCAAACTCTAAATTCTGCCTTCTCTGCAATGGGGAGCAGTTGAAATCTCTGCTCAGGATTTTCAGCCTTCTAGCTGTTACTTTCCTCCAGGTCCTTAGAGTCCCTCCATGCATGTGATTTCAGGGTCAGTCAAGGACTTTAGGATCTCCCTCCAAGTTCCCCTTTTTTAAAAAAATCAGATTTCCCTCCTTAATCTCCAGCTGCTCTGGCAAGTCCAATCTCTGTCGTCTGACACTTCAAGCCAAAAATAATGTGACTGATTAAGTTCAAGCCATTCTGTGACATAAGAGCTGGGGATTGCTTTCAGGGAAAAGGCATATAATTGTGGATCTCAACCAGTGAAATTTCCTTCTTTTAAGGATCAAATCTCTTCCTGTTTCTCCTTGTTTTTGTTCAACTTCCAGTGCACTCAAATAGCTGGCATTTTTCAAATATTCGTTTTAAAAATATTTTGTCTAGAGTTTATAATTTTCTGTGAGAAAGTTAGTCTGATACAACCTACTTTGCCGTTACTGGAACCAGAACTCCTCTCCTTTAACTCAGAGTCTAGTCATCTCTGAACTAAGCTATTGTAATAGACTTCTTACTGGCTTCCATGCCTCCAGTTGCTCTTGTAATCCATGGTATGCACCACTGGCAGAGTGATTATTTGAAGATGCAAATCTGATCCTGGTATCTTCTGATTACAATTCTTCAGTGCCTTTCCCCCTGTAACATATATAGGATAAAGCCAAAATTCCTTAGCATGACAAGTCTCCTGTGTATCTCTTCATCTTTATATTGAGACAGCTGCTCATCCTCCTTGACATCTATCCTCTCACCATACTGAATTACTTGCAGTTTCTCTATTATGCCCTGCTATCTTGTTTTAGGGCCTTTGCACCCTGTCCTCTCTCTAATATTAAAATAAAACAAAATAGAAAAGAATGGAAAGAAATATACTATTATAATAATTCTAGACAACATTTATTGAGTGCATTTGATGTGACAGGTGCTATGGTAGGACCTTTTGTTTTCTCATTTTGTCCACATAACATTATGAGGTAAGCAACTTTATAATCTTCACTTTACAGATGGCAAAACCGTGGCTCAGAGATGTTAAATGGTAGAGCAGCGCTATTCTAGAATCAGGCTATGCTCTACTGTCTCCCACTAAAGCAAACTGTACTTATAGGGCTTGGAAATGGAAGAGCTAAGATTGCCTTTGAGAGTCAAACAGTTGAATTAACACAAGATGACTACTAACAGAAGTGTGCAATGACACCTTAATAAGACAGAATAGCTCCCTTACCAGTAATGCTTGACTATAAACTGATTTGGGACATCCAAAGAAATAATGTGTCAAACAGAAGGACAGCTGGTCAACTATGGTACTGTTATGGTTTGGATGAGGATTGTTTGTCCCCACAAAAACTCATATTTTGATCCCAGTGTGGGGATGTTAGGAGGTAGGGCCTGGTGGGAGGTGATGGAAGTGGATCCCTCATGAATAGCTTGGTGCTGTTCTCACAGTGGTGAGTGAGATCTCACCCTTGCAAGACTGTATTAGTTTTTATAGTGATGAATTAGCTCCTGTGAGGGAGGTTGTTATAAACCCAGCATGCCCCTCAGGTTTTCCTCTCTTTGCATGTGCCCACTTTCTTTTTGGCCTTCTCCACCATGTCGTAACATAGCAGAAAAGCCCTCACCAGAAGCCATGGTCATGCCCTTGAACTTTTCAACTGGCAGAACTATGAGCTAAATAAACATCTTTTCTGTATAAGTTATCCAATCTCAGGTATTTTTATAGCAACACAAAATAGACTAAGACAGATGCATACATAAAAAGAACCACAGAGACAAATATGAGCAGCTCCCTCCAGACACTTTCCAAATGATTTGGAATCCTGGTCTAAGGACCTACCCATGATAACCAGCATATTTATTGTAGAGAAGGGAGATTTCCAGTTTTCTTGGCCAAGTATTTTTATATATTTAAATAATACAACTAGCTCCCTTCACTTTTATTTCATGCTCACTAAACAAGCTTCTCACTATGACTTTCATTTTTATACCTTGCCTACATGTAAGAGAATGCACAGGTATGGTTTACATGTGTGTTGCTACTATGAGGGGAATCAGTCTAAGAGAACAAGCTGAGGGTGGCATTATGGCTATGACAGCAGAGCAAAAAAAAAAAAAAAAAAAAAAGGGCACATCCTACATGATATTATAAAGCCACTGAATTAAGCAGTCTGGAACCTTCCCTGTCACTAGAGCTTTTGTTATGGGTGAGAAAATACATGTTCTAATAAAGAAGTAAGCTCATTTGGGGTTTTCTGTTACATGTTGCCAAAAGCAACCCAACTTACAGAGTGAGGCAGATATCAGGTATTTAATGAATGTCGGGGAAGGGTATGATGAAAGAGAGTGTGAGCAGTGGGGTGAGGGGGAGTTACTCACATATTGGTAGATAACAACAGTGAGGAGGGGGTAGGGTTGTTTATATGGGTCGGCTCTCTGTCCCCATCCAAATGTCATCTCAGATTGTAATCCCCCAAGGAGGTGATTGGATGATGGGGTGGTTTTCCTCAGGCTGTTCTCATGATAGTGAGTAAGTTCTCATGAGATCTGATGGTTTTATAAAGGGCAGTTCCCCTGTGCTTGCTCTTCACTCCCTCCTGCTTCCTTGTGAAGAAGGTGCCTGCTTCCCCTTCTCCTTCTCCCAATATTGTAAGTTTCCTGAGGCCTTCTAGCCATGTTTCCTGTTAAGCCTGCAGAACTGTGAGTCAAGGAAACCTCTTTCCTTTATAATTACCCAGTCTTGGGTAGTATTCTTTATAGCAGTGTGAAAACAGACTAATACAGTGGTATTGTTGATAGCATGAGTCCCATAAGCAGAATTTTAACACAAGGATTGGGAGTAATGGCTTATAAGGAAAAATTGAAAGCAAGAAGAATTCCTACCTCACAGTCCTGATATGTGTAGTACGAAGGAAAAACCGCCTATGGGAGAATTGATATGCTAAGGGTCCATCTAGATTGCAGTTATGGCAGGAAGTTGAGGGAATATTTCGAGAAGAGGCTGAAGGGATTTTGCTGATCACAGAGTGTGCGTTCCAGAGGGCACAGTGGAAAGATTTGTCTGGATGAAAAAAGAGGAGAAGTTCAAGATCTGGTCAGCTAAGAGAAAGTACAGAGTAATCTTGGCAATAATGAATGATATGCTCAGTATTCCATGCTCTTCTCCTGTTAATGATGTTACTCAGGTATTCTTGTCCACTGGCTTTGGCTAATGGGAAACACTGGTGGGAGATGGAGTATGGAAGAAAGTATAAGCCAGGATATACCTTGGGAGGCACTTTGTGGCGGTGGCTCCATCTTTCTCCATAATTTTAGCTCCCCACTAGACATACCTTTCATCAAGATCCTAGATCTCACCAGCTAACCTTGGCTTTCACTCCTCCCTTGTGTTTCTCCAGTGCTAGAGAAGGTAGAGGCTTCCTGCTGTGGCTAATATCTGTCCTGCTTTGCTGTTTGACTCTTCAACTTTTCTATTATGTGTCTTGCTAATTTCCTATATTAAATTTCCTGTTTTAAAAATTTAGAGGCCGGGCATGGTGGCTCATGCTTGTAATCCCAGCATTTTCGGAGGTGGAGGTGGGTGGATCACATGATGTCAGGAGTTCGAGACCAGCCTGACCAACATGGTAAAACCCCATCTCTACTAAATACAAAAAAAATTAGGTGGGCGTGGTGGCAAGCGCCTGTAATCCCAGCTACTTGGGAGGCTGAGGCAGGAGAATCACTTGAACCCAGGAGGTGGAGGTTGCAGTGAGCTGAGATCGAGCCATTGCACTCCAGCCTGGACAACAGAGTGAAACTCCGTGTTCAAAAAAAAAAAAAAAAAAATTAGACTGCTTTTTTTTTTTTTCCTCTGGCTGATATCAGTGCCTACAGTGGCTTGACTGTGACTAGAGATACACCCTTTCCAAAAATCATGTTAGCCCTTGAATGCAGTGTTTGGGCCAGGAACTCCTCTCACATGGGTTAGTCCTGGTCTCTCTGGTTTTGCTTTCATAAGCAGTATGTCTTAAGGATCAGAATATTTTCCTGGGTCAAGCTAATACTGATGGTGTTGTTTAAAGTATCAATTTAGAAACCTATTGACATACCAGGTTGGCGTCTTTATGGCAGACAATCATTGAAAGGGGTGGCTCCTTTTCTGGAGGTCCATTAAGGGGATCATAATAGGATTAAAAAGCTGGAAATGCTCATGATGTAACAGAAATCACTGGCTATTTTGAGATTCAGAAGTGGAGGATCTTTAATGTCACATGGTAACTACCCAACAAATTTAAATCATTGCATGTGCCTTCGTGTCCCACAACAGGCACCACAGAGATGCAGGCCTCATCCCACTATTCAAGGCCTTAGTTTGAACCATCTTCCTTATCCCACATTTTTTAATCTGTTTCCTGTCCTCCTGATTGTAGACCTTACTACTAGTCTCCTTATAGCCTTTATTTGGCCTGATTTATTTAGAGTAAATGTTTTTGTTTCCTCATTGGCCACAATCTAGATTGTTCCTCTGGCTATGCTGTCTTTGGCTGCTTAAGGTCATTTGTTATCCTACACTGTTGATCGAAATGTGTCCTCCAAGCTACTTGGCCACCTTGCCTCAGAGTCCTGTGGATGGTGCTCCACTAGGTTTTTTTTCAAGCTCTAGGAGTGGGATCATAACTAGTAGGAAGGACTGTGAAGGATATTCTTGTCCACTGGCTTTGGCTAATGGGAAACACTGGTGGGAGATGGAGTATCGAAGAAAGTGTATCTAAGATACTTGTGGAAAGAGATAATTCAACCCTCACTATAATGGTCACATGCTTTTGTCTGACCCAACATCTGTTTGGGAAATCATCCCTCCCAAATTGGTTCATATGATTCAGATGAGGAAAACCATCCCATTTTTCACATTCAGAGGGTTGGGTAAATGAACTAGGCCTGGCTAATTGGAGTCCTCCCTCTTCTTGGCCATAATCATTAGCCCAGGGCTAGTTAATAAAAATCTGGTCAATGAAATTCCTCCTTGGTATTTTTGCTGTAACTATTGAGAAAGATGCAGACTTTCTCTGTGAGATCAAAGACACTAATGAACCATGTAAGTCTAGAGCTGAGAGAGGCCATCATTAGCACCACGACCCCAAATGTGAAATCCAGCAAAGAAAGAAGCAGAACTAAGAGATGGAGAGACTGATTATATAATATGAGGCCTGGGTCTAGCTATGTCTGTAGCCAGTTGTACTCCTGTACTTCCCTTTTTGTCTTACATCACTTTTGGTTAAGCTTCTGTCACTTACAACCAAGTGAGTGAGCCGTCTTACACCTCTGGATCTCAAAACTTACTACAAATCTACAATAATGAAAACAGTATGGTACTGATAAGAACAGACATACAGACTAATGGAATAGAACAGAGAGCCCAGAAATAAACATTCACCTATATAGTCAACATTTTATTTTCGACAAAGGTTCCAAGACCATTCAATGGGGAAAAGAAATGCCTTTTCAACAAATGGTGGTAAGAAGACTGAATATCTACATTCAAAAGAATGAAGTTGGATCCTTACTTAGCACCATATACAAAAATTAATTCAAAATGGATCAAATACCTGTACATAAGATCTAAAACTATAAAATTCTCAGAATACATGGGACTTTGGATGTGGCATTTGATATGACAACAAAAACACAGGCAACAAAAGAAAAAAATAGATAAATCCATCAAATTAAAAACTTTTGTGCATCAAAGGATAGTAACAGAAGAAAAGATAACCCACAGAGTGAGAGAAAAGCTTTACAAATCATATGTCTGATAAGGAATTAATATTCAGAATATATAAAGAACTTCTACAATTCAATAACAGAAGAAACAAACAACCCAATCTGAAAATGGGCAAATAACTTGAGTAAAACATTTCTCCAAAGAAGATATACAGATGGCCAATAATCATATGAAAAGATGTTCAACTTCACTAGTTAGAGAAATGCATATTAAAACCACCATGAGAGACCATTTTACACCCATTAGGGATGACATTATTTTTAAAAATGGGAAATAACAAGTGTTAGCAAGGATGTGGATAATTGGAACACTCTTGCATTACTAATGGGAATGTAAAATGGTGCAGCTACTGTGAAAAAACAATTTGATTGTTCTTTTTTTTTTTTTTTTTTTTTTTTGAGACGTAGTCTCAGCTCACTGCAAGCTCCGCCTCCCGGGTCCACGCCATTCTCCTGCCTCAGCCTCCCGAGTAGCTGGGACTACAGGCGCCCGCCACCTCACCCAGCTAGGTTTTTTTGTATTTTTTAGTAGAGACGGGGTTTCACCGTGTTAGCCAGGATGGTCTCGATCTCCTGACCTCATGATCCACCCGTCTCGGCCTCCCAAAGTGCTGGGATTACAGGCTTGAGCCACCGCGCCCGGCCTGATTGTTCTTAAATGTAGAGTTACCATGTGAACTGGCAATTTCACTCCTGAGTATACTGAAAGGCACAGAAAGCAGGGACTCAAACAGATACTAGTACACCAAGCTTCATAGCAGCTTTATTCACAATAGCCAAAATGTGCAAACAACTCAAGTGTCCATCAACACATGAATGACTGAACAAAATGTGGTAAATACATAAAATGGAATATTGTTCAGCCTTAAAAAGAAATTAAATTCTGATGCATGCTATAACATGGATGAACCTTGAAAACATTACGCTAAGTGAACTAAGCCAGACACAAAAGGACAAACATTGCATAATTTTATTTCTATGAGATACTCAGAATAGGCACATTCACAGAGATAGAAAATAGAATAGAGGTTACTAAGAGCCAGGCGAAAGGAAAAATGAGGACTTATTATTTAATAGGTGCAGTGTTTCTGTTTAGAGTGATGAAAACATTCTGGAAATTGATAGTGGTGATGGTTGCTTGACATTGTGAATGTATTTAATGCCACCGAATTGTACATTTTTAAATGGTAAGTTTTATGTTATGTATATTACTACATTTAAAATGCAAAAAAAGTAAAGCCAAGATAGCCAACTTGAAAAAATAAAGGGATGGAGAAATATATACCATGATAACACTAACTAAAGAATGCTGGAATGTCTATATTAATTTCAGAAAAAGAACTTCAGAGCAAGAAAATATCCAGGATAAAGAGGAGCACTACATTGATGATAAAGGGGTCAGTTCTCCAAGAACACATAGCAATCTTTAATGCTATGTGTCCAATAACAGAGTGTCAAAATACATGATGCAAAAACTGATCAAACTGCATGAGAAATAGACAAATTCACAATTATAGTTGCAGATTTCGACAGATGTCTTTCAGTAATTGATAGATCAAGTAGAAAGAAAATTAGTAAGGATATAGTGGAATTGAATGCCCCATCAATCAACTGGATCTAATTGATGTTTATGGAATACTTTATTCAACAACAGCAGAATACACATTCTTCTCAAGCTCACATGGATCATTCTCCAATATAGACCACATCATGGGCCATAAAAAAAACACCTGAACAAATTTTTAAAACTAAAAATTATACAAAGTATGTTCTCAGTACACAGCAGAATTAAACTAGAAATCTATAACAGAAAGATAACTGAAAAATCCCCAAATATTTGGGGATTAAATAACACATTTCTAAATAGCATACAGATCAAATAAATAGTCTCAAAAGAAAGTTTAAAAACATTTTGAGATAAAGAAAATAAAAATATAACTTACCGGTTTGTGGGATGCAGGGAAATTCAGAGGAGAATTTATAGCATTAAAAGTATATATTAGAAAAGAAAGAAACTAAAATTAATAATCTAAGCTTCCAGCTATGAAACTAGAGAAAGTAGAATGATTTAAGCTTAAAGCAACTAGAAAAAAGAAAAAATTAAATCAGAAATCAATGAAATTGAAAACAGGAAAACAATACAGAAAATCAACAAAACCAAAAACTGGTTCACTTGTTTGTTTGTTTAAAAAAAAAGTAAATAAGATCAATAAACCTCTAGCTAGGCTGACTGAGGGAAGAAAAAGAAGACAAAAAATTCCAACGTGAAAAATGAAAGTGAAGTCATCACTGCTGATCCTATGGACATTCAAAAGATAATAAAGGAGCAATATGAACCATCTCTATGCTCACAACTTGACAACTTATATGAAATGGAACAATTTCTTGAAAGACACAAACTACTAAACTCACACAAGGAGAAACAGATCATTTGAACAGGCCTATATCTAGCAGAGAAATTGAATTAATCATTAATAATCTTACAAAAAAAAATAAGTAACAGGCCCAAATAGTTTCACTGGTGAACTCTACCAAACATTTAAAGAAGAAATGCTACAAATTATCTACAATCCTCTTCCAGAAAAAAGTTAAAAAGAATATTCCTTAACTCATACTATGAGGCCAGCATTACCCTAATACGAAACCTAATACCAATACCCTAATACCAAAGATAAAGATATTACAAGAAAAGTCAAATACAGGACAAAATCCCTCATGAACACAAATGCAAAAATCCTCTATAAAATAGTATCAGACTGAATCCACAATGTATAAAAACTATACACATGACCAAGTGCAATTTATTTCAAGTATGCAAGACTGGTTCAGCATTCAAAAATCAATTAATGTAATCCACTGCATCAACAGGCCAACAGGCTAAGGAAGAAAAATCATGATCCAGAAAAAGCATTTCCCAAAATTCAAAACCCATTCATGATTTAAAAAACAAACAAAAACAAACAAACAAACAAACAAAACAAAACAAAAAAACCTCTCAGCAATCTAATAGGGGGGAACTTTTACAATTTGATAAAGAACATCTACAAAAAAACCTGCAGCTAACTTCATACTAATG
The DNA here is from genome assembly GCF_008728515.1 of Papio anubis. Lineage (NCBI taxonomy): Eukaryota > Metazoa > Chordata > Mammalia > Primates > Cercopithecidae > Papio > Papio anubis. Next base: position 82,311,563 of record NC_044996.1, on the reverse strand, counting down.
GTGAGTAACCGGATGCTTTCTCCTTAAGATCAGCAACAGAGAAGGATATACCCTTTCATCACTCCTATTCAACATCATAGTGGAAGTCCTAGTTAGTGCAATAAGAGAAGAAAAGGAAATATAGTATACAAATTGGGAAAGAAAAAATAACACCCTGTTCACAGGTGACATTACAGTCTGTGTAGAAAGTCCCAGAAATTGACCAAAAAAACCCCAAACCTCCTAGAACTAATATATACAAATTTCAGTTGCTTTTAATTTCAAATTAGAATTTGAAATTAAAAACACAATAGCATCTACAATAGCACCCAAAATTTGGATATAAATTTAATGTGTATAGGATCTATATGATGAAAACTAGAAAACTCAGATGAAAGAAATTAAAGATAACCTGAATAATTGAGAAAGGTTCTGTGTTCGTGGATTAGAAGGCTTGATATTGTTAAATGTCAATTCTTCCCAATTTAATCTAAAGATTCAATGCAATTCTGATCAAAATCTTAGCAAGTTATTTTCTAGATATCAACAAGCTAATTCTAAAGTTTATATGGAAAAGCAAAATTCCCAGAATAGCCAACAAAATACTGGAGAAGGAGAATAAAGTTAAAAGGTTGACACTATCCAACTTCAAGACTTATTATAAAGCTACAGTAACGGAAACAGTGTGCTACTGGTGAAAGATGGACAAGTAGATCAACGGAATAGAATAGAGACCCCAGAAAACAGACCTACACATATATAGGTAACTGATCTTTGACAAGGAGCAAAGGCAATTCAATATAGAAAGGATCGTTTTTTCAACAAAACATCCACATGCAAAAAATGACTCTAGACACAGACTTTAAACCTTTCACAAAAGTTAACTCAAAGTGAATCATAGACCTAAACATAAAGTGCACTACTATAAAAGTTCTAGAAGATAACACGAGAAAATCCATGTGACCTGGGATTTGGCAATTAGTTTTTAAATACAATACCAAAGTGCAACCCATGAAAGAAAAAAATGATAAACTGGATTTTATTAAAATTCAAAATTTCTCTGTGAAAGACACTCTTTAGAGAATCAAAAGACAAGCTACACTCTGGGAGAAAATATTTGCAAACCACATATGTGATGAAAAAAACTGGTATCCAAAATATACCATGAAGTCTTTAAACTCAACAATGAGAAAACAAATAATTCAATTAAGAAATAGGCAAAAAATATAAACAGATATCCCACCTAATCAGATACACAGATAGCACGTAAACATATGAAAAGATGCTCAACATTATATGTCACTAGGTATTGCAAATTCAAACAACAATGAGATCCCTCTATACACCTATTAGAATGACGAAAATTTTGGCCAGGCGCAGTGACTCATGCCTGTAATCCCAGCATTTTGGGAGGCCGAGGCGAGCGGATCACCTGAGGTCAGGAGTTCAAGACCAGCCTGACCAACATGGAGAAACACCGTCCCTACTAAAAATACAAAATTAGCCGTGCGTGATGGCTCATGCCTGTAATCCCAGCTACTTGGGAGACTGAGGCAGGAGAATCACTTGAACCCGGGAGGCGGAGGTTGCGGTGAGCCAAGATGGCGCCATTGTACTCCAACCTGGGCAACAAGAGTGAAACTCCATCTCAAAAAAAAAAAAAAAAAAAAATGACTAAAATTTAAAAAATGGACAAACTCCAGTGCTGGCAAGGAGGTAGAGCTTTGGGAACTCTCATTCATATTTCGTGGGAATGCAAAATAGTGCAGCCACTTTAGAAGACAGTTTGTCAGTTTCTTACAAATCTAAATATAGTCTTATATGATAAAGCAATTGTACTCCTAGCTATTTACCCACTGACTTAAAAACCCATGCCCACACAAAAGCCTGCATAGATGTTTATGACAGCATTATTTATAATCACCAAAAACTGGAAGTTACCAAGATGTCCTCTTATAGGTGCAAGAATAAACAAACTGTGGTGCATCCATACAATGGAATACTGTTGAATGCCAAAAAGAATTGAGCTATCAAGCCATGAAGACACATATTCTTTTGTGAAAAAAGTCAGCATGAAATGGCTACATACTGCATTATTTCAAGTATATGACATTCTAGAAAAGGCAAAACTGTAGATACAATGATCAGTGGTTCCCCATGACTCAGAGGATGGGCAGTGAGGGGGATGAAAAAGTGAAGCACGGGGGATTTTTAGGGCAGTTAACTACCTGCAATGATAATGTAATGGTAGATACATGACATTATGTATTTGTCAAAATCCATAGAACCTTACAGCATGAAGAGTGAACTTAATGTATATGGTTTTAAAACATCATGTAGGAGGCCAGGATTCTAAGAAGGCATGCAGACTGTGACAAGAGAATCTAACTGTCACACTTACAAATACAGTTAGAAATGAAACTATTTCACCAGATGGACTGGGGGTAATAGATTCTAAGTAATTTTAGAAATGTGTGGAGTAGGGCCAGGTGCGGTGGCTCATGCCTGTATTCCCAACACTTTGGGAGGCCGAGGCAGGAGGATCACTTGAGCCCAGGAGTTGTAGACCAGCCTGGCAACATGGTGAAACCCCGTCTCTATATAAAGTACAAATATTAGCTGGCCATGGTGGTGTGCAACTGTAGTCCCAGCTACTCGGGAGGCTGAAGTGGGAAGGTCACCTGAGCCCAGGAGATCAAGGCCGCAGTGAGCCATGATCATGCCACTGCACTCCAGCCTGGGCAACAGAGACCCTGAAAAAGAGAGAGGAAAGAAAGAAAAAAGGAAAGGAAGGAAGGAAGGAAGGAAGGAAGGAAGGAAGGAAGGAAGGAAGGAAGGAAGGAAGGAAGGAAGGAAGGAAGGAAGGAAGGAAGGGAGGGAGAGAAAGAGAGAAAGAGAGAAAGAGAGAGAAAGAGAGAAAGAGAGAAAGAGAGAGAGAAAGAGAGAGAAAGACAGACAAAGAGAGAAAGAAGAGAGAGAGAGAGAAAGGAAAAAGAGTGGAGTTCCTAAGATTAACACAAGGAACTGCACATAAGCACTGTAATCTAGTGATAAAGTCTGATTCCTATGGGGATATGTTAGCAATTCTGATACTCTTATGCATGTATGCTGAAATTAATCAATTGACTACATAGCAGATAGTGGGAACCAGGGTTTCTTACTGTTCTGTTGGCATGGAAATTCATAGATAAACAAGAGGAGGAAACTAAAATGATCCATGTGGTAATGGATTAGAGTTGGAGGCATCAGTATGAGCTCAGATTTAACTTAATATAGATATAGATGGTTATGTATAGAAGTGATTATAGATAGGTGCATATACATGCGTTAGTATACATACATATTTCTTTGCTCTGTCAGCTGAGAGAGCCTAGAAGCAATGACACCCTTGGAGCAAAAAGCACACCAAGTATCCAGATCTCAGTTTATAATATCATTCTTCAATTAGAAAAATGAGGGCTTCTTGGAGAAATGGCTGATTCTAAGATGGGGGCAGGAAACATACAAGTTGAGTTTGGCATCTTGTAGTGCTAGAAACAAGGATGTGCTAACAGACACACACACACACACATACACACACCACACACACATTGAGGAGGGGTATGTCAAAAGAGCACAGGAGCCAACTGAAAGAGCTCCCAATGGCCAAAGCTAGAACAATTTGAGCACAAGCTATAGTATTGAATTATAACCCAAAGTATAAAATGAGTATCCATGAGTCCATACTGATATAAATGACTGAATAAATTCATAAACTGAGGAGAAGAAACAAATCTCCTGTGCAGAAGAGTTCCAAACAACTTATGTGGACATTCTGCCCCCACGGAGGGGGGCGCATAACACCTCACTCCTTAGATGAGGGTTGCACATAGTGACTTTCCTCCAAAGAGCACAGCATAGGAAGGAAAAAAGAGAGGGAGAGAGAGAGCGCGTGTAACTTTACAGCAGAGAAACCTGACAAACACTACCTCAGCAAGGTCAATAACAACAGACATAAATCATGTCAATAGTATGTATCCTTGATATGATGTGATGAAAACAGCACTTTAACTCTGCGCTCTTTCTCCTAATAATCCATAACCCCAATCTTACATTATCTCTTGCCTGAGAAAAACATCAGACCAATTTCAGTCGTGGGGAATCCTACAAAATACCTAACCAGTACTCCAAAATTGTAAAGGAAAGTGTGAGAAACTACTACAGCCAAGAGGAACATAACGAGACATGACGACTACATGTAACATGGTATCCTGAATGGGATCCTGGGACAGAAAAAGGACATTAGGTAAAAACTAAGGAAATCTGAAAAAAAAAAAAAAAACATAGACTTTAATTAATAATGACATGTAAGTATTGGTTCATTAACTTTAACAGACGTACCATACTCGCGTAATATGTTAATAATAAGAGAAACTTGGCGTAGAATATATGGGAAATCTCTGTAACATCTCAAATTTTCTATAAATCTTAAACTGTTCTAAAAAACAAAGCCTATCTTAAAATATTTGGTAAGTCAAAAGGTGACAAAGTCCATCTCATTATGGTTCTTACTTGCATTTATTTGATTAAAGGTGATATTGAACAGCTTTTTATAGGCTTACTGGCCACGCATGCTTTTCTTTAGTGATTTTTCTGTTTATGTCCTTTGCCCTCTTTCTGTTGAAGTATTTGTATTTTTGTTAATAGGCTGTAAGATGAAGGAAATTAACCTTTGTCTGTCACATGTGGTCTTTCTCAATTTGTCATTTGTCTTTCAATATTATGACATTTTCTGCTGTACAGAATTTTTTCATTTTTATGTAGTCAAACCTGTCAATCTTCCCCTTATGGTTTATGCATTTCATATAATGCTTGAAAAGGCCGCTGCTACCCTGGGATTATAAAAATATTCACTCATATTTCCGTCTATTGATTTACGGTTTTATTGTTTTCACATTTTGTATTATTATATGAAAACTTCATATGGCATAAGGAGTGAGGTATTAAACCAGCTTTATTTTGTAAATAATTAGCTAGTTGTCCCAATAGTGCTTATTTAATATTTCATTTTTCCAGTAAATTTCAATGACTCTTTTATAACACAAAAATTCCACATGAGGGTTTATTTCTAATTTTTCTATTATGATTCTACTGGTCCATGTCTCTATTTATGGGACAGTGCTACAGTATTTTATTATAGCTTTGTAATGAATTTTAACAACTGGTAGGGCAAATCTTATCTTAATCGTTTTATTTTTCAAAATTTCTTTGCTATTAGTTAATATTTATTCTTCCAGATAAACTAGAAAAATTTTGTAAAGTTTTCAAAAATAAAAGCAACCCCCAAAACTCTTGGAATTTTCATCGGGAATGTCTTTAATTTATGGACTTATTATTAGAGAATAGACAGCTTTTTAAAAACATTGAGTCTTCTTATCTAAGAACAAAGTACATTTCTCCATTTATTAAAGCCTTATTTAATGTTTCTAAGCAGTTATATACATGAGTCTTGCACTTTTTTTGTTAAATTTATATTCCCAAGCATTTATACTTTTCTTCAAATGGTGAGTCTTCAACATTTATTTAAGATTGTATTCCTATGTAATCTGTGTTTGGTATTGCTTTTTTTTATTATTACTATACTTTAAGTTCTAGGGTACATGTGCACAATGTGCAGGTTTGTCACATATGTATACATGTGCCGTGTTGGTTTGCTGTACCCATTAACTCGTCATTTACATTAGGTTATTTATCCTAATGCTATCACTCTTACATCCCCTCCACCCCACAACAGGCCCCGGGGTGTGATGTTCCCCACCCTGTGTCCAAGTGTTCTCATTGTTCAGTTCCCACCTATGAGTGAGAACATGCGGTGTTTGGTTTTCTGTCCTTGCAATAGTTTGCTCAGAATGATGGTTTCCAGTTTCATCTCTGTCGCTACAAAGGACATGAACTCATCCTTTTTTATGGCTGCATAGTATTCCATGGTGTATATGTGCCACATTTTCTTAATCCAGTCTATCATTGATGGACATTTGGGTTGGTTCCAAGTCTTTGCTATTGTGAATAGAGCCACAATAAACATACGTGTGCATGTATCTTTATAGTAGCATGATTTACAATCCTTTGGGTATATACACAGTATGGGTCAAATGGTATTTCTAGTTCTAGATCCTTGAGGAATCGCCACACTGTCTTCCACAATGGTTGAATTAGTTTACACTCCCACCAACAGTGTAAAAGCATTCCTATTTCTCCATATCCTCTCCAGCACCTGTTGTTTCCTGACATTTTAATGATCACCATTTTAACTGGTGTGAGATAGTATCTCATTGTGGTTTTGATTTGCATTTCTCTGATGACCCGTGATGATGAGCATTTTTTCACATGTCTGTTGGCTGCATAAATGTCTTCTTTTGAAGTGTCTATTCATATCCTTTGACCACTTTTTGATGAGGTTGATTTTTTTTCTTGTAAATTTGTTTAAGTTCTTTGTAGATTCTGGATATTATCCCTTTATCAGATAGGTAGATTGTAAAAATTTTCTCCCATTCTGTAGGTGGCCTGCTCACTCTGATGATAGTTTCTTTTGCTGTGCAGAAGCTCTTTAGTTTAATTAGGTCCCATTTGTCTATTTTGGCTTTTGTTGCCATTGCTTTTGGTGTTTTAGTGATGAAGTCCTTGCCCTTGCCTATGTCCTGAACGGTATTGCCTAGGTTTTCTTCTAGGGTTTTTATGGTATTAGGTCTTACATTTAAGTCTTTAATCCATCTTGAGTTAATTTTTGTATACAGTGTAAGGAAGGGATCCAGTTTCAACTTTCTACATATGGCTAGCCAGTTTTCCCAGCACCATTTATTAAATAGGAAATCCTTTCCCCATTGCTTGTTTTTGTCAGGTTTGTCAAAGATCAGATGGTTGTAGATGTGTGGTGTTACTTCTGAGGCCTCTGTTCTGTTCCATTGGCCAATATCTCTGTTTTAGTACCAGTACCACGCTGTTTTGGTTACTGTAGCCTTGTGGTATAGTTTGAAGTCAGGTAGTGTGATGCCTCCAGCTTTGTTCTTTTTGCTTAGGATTGTCTTGGCAATGCGGGCTCTTTTTTGGTTCCATATGAACCTTAAAGTCGTTTTTTCCAATTCTGTGAAGAAAGTAATTGGTAGCTTGATGGCGATGGCATTGAATTTATAAATTACCTTGGGCAGTATGGCCATTTTCACTATATTGATTCTTCCTATCCATGAGCATGGAATGTTCTTCCATTTGTTTGTGTCCTCTTTTGTTTCATTGAGCAGTGGTTTGTAGTTGTCCTTGGAGAGGTCCTTCACAACCCTTGTAGGTTGGATTCCTAGGTATTTTATTCTCTTTGTAGCAATTGTGAATGGGAGTTCACTCATGATTTGGCTCTCTGTTTGTCTGTTATTGCTTGTGATTTTTGCACATTGATTTTATATCCTGAGTCTTTGCTGAAGTTGCTTATCAGCTTAAGGAGATTTTGGGCTGAGATGATGAGGCTTTCAAAATATACAATCATGTCATCTGAAACAGGGACAATTTGACTTCCTCTTTTCCTAATTGAATACCCTTTATTTCTTTCTCTTGCCTGATTGCCCTGACCAGAACTTCCAACACTATGTTGAATAGGAGTGGTGAGAGAGGGCATCCCTCTCTTGTGCCAGTTTTCAAAGGAAATGCTTCCAGTTTTTGCCCATTCAGTATGATATTGGCTGTGGGTTTATCATAAATAGCTCTTATTATTTTGAGATACGTTCCATCAATACCTAGTTTATTGAGAGTTTTTAGCATGAAGAACTGTTGAATTTTGTCGAAGGCTTTTTCTGCATCTATTGAGATAATGTGGCTTTTGCTTTGGTTCTGTTTATGTGATGGATTACATTTATTGATTTGTGTATGTTGAACCAGCCTTGCATCCCAGGGATGAAGCCAACTTGATCTTGGTGGATAAGCTTCTTGATGTGCTGCTGGATTCGGTTTGCCAGTATTGTATTGAGGATTTTTGTATCGATGTTCATCAGGGATATTGGTCTAAAATTCTCTTTTTTGTTGTGTCTCTGCCAGGCTTTGGTATCAGGATAATGTCCTCATAAAATGAGTTAGGGAGGATTCCCTCTTTTTCTATTGATTGGAAGAGTTTCAGAAGGAATGGTACCAGCTCCTCTTTGTACCACTGGTAGAATTTGGCTGTGAATCCGTCTGGTCCTGGACTTTTTTTGGTTGGTCGGTGGTGATATTCCCCTTTATCATTTTCTATTGCATCTATTTGATTCTTCTCTATTTTCTTTTATTTATTTATTTATTTATTTTTTATTATTATTATACTTTAAGTTCTAGGGTACATGTGCATAACGTGCAGATTTGTTACATATGTATACTTGTGCCATGTTGCTGTGCTGCACCCATCAACTCGTCAGCACCCATCAACTCGTCATTTACATCAGGTAAAACTCCCAATGCAATCCCTCCCCCCTCCCCCCTCCCCATGATAGGCCCCGGTGTGTGCTGTTCCCCTTCCCGAGTCCAAGTGATCTCATTGTTCAGTTCCCACCTATGAGTGAGAACATGCGGTGTTTGGTTTTCTGTTCTTGTGATAGTTTGCTGAGAATGATGGTTTCCAGCTGCATCCATGTCCCTACAAAGGACATGAACTCATCCTTTTTCATGGCTGCATAGTATTCCATAGTGTATATGTGCCACATTTTCTTAATCCAGTCTGTCACTGAGGGACATTTGGGTTGGTTCCAAGCCTTTGCTGTTGTGAATAGTGCTGCAATAAACATACGTGTGCATGTGTCTTTATAGCAGCATGATTTATAATCCTTTGGGTATATACCCAGTAGTGGGATGGCTGGGTCATATGGTACATCTAGTTCTAGATCCTTGAGGAATCGCCATACTGTTTTCCATAATGGTTGAACTAGTTTACAATCCCACCAACAGTGTAAAAGTGTTCCTATTTCTCCACATCCTCTCCAGCACCTGTTGTTTCCTGACTTTTTAATGATCGCCATTCTAACTGGTGTGAGATGGTATCTCATTGTGGTTTTGATTTGCATTTCTCTGATGGCCAGTGATGGACACAAACAAATGGAAGAACATACCATGCTCATGGATAGGAAGAATCAATATCGTGAAAATGGCCATACTGCCCAAGGTTATTTATAGATTCAATGCCATCCTCATCAAGCTACCAATGAGTTTCTTCACAGAATTGGAAAAAACTGCTTTAAAGTTCATATGGAACCAAAAAAGAGCCCACATCTCCAAGACAATCCTACGTCAAAAGAACAAAGCTGGAGGCATCACGCTACCTGACTTTAACCTATACTACAAGGCTACAGTAACCAAAACAGGATGGTACTGGTACCAAAACAGAGATATAGACCAATGGAACAGAACAGAGTCCTCAGAAATAATACCACACATCTACAGCCATCTGATCTTTGACAAACCTGAGAGAAACAAGAAATGGGGAAAGGATTCCCTATTTAATAAATGGTGCTGGGAAAATTGGCTAGCCATAAGTAGAAAGCTGAAACTGGATCCTTTCCTTACTCCTTATACGAAAATTAATTCAAGATGGATTAGAGACTTAAATGTTAGACCTAATACCATAAAAATCCTAGAGGAAAACCTAGGTAGTACTATTCAGGACATAGGCATGGGCAAAGACTTCATGTCTAAAACACCAAAAGCAACGGCAGCAAAAGCCAAAATTGACAAATGGGATCTCATTAAACTAAAGAGCTTCTGCACAGCAAAAGAAACTACCATCAGAGTGAACAGGCAACCTACAGAATGGGAGAAAATTTTTGTAATCTACTCATCTGGCAAAGGGCTAATATTCAGAACCTACAAAGAACTCAAACAAATTTACAAGAAAAAAACAAACAACCCCATCAAAAAGTGGGCAAAGGATATGAACAGACATTTCTCAAAAGAAGACATTCATACAGCCAACAGACACATGAAAAAATGCTCATCTTCTCTCTTTTCTTCTTTATTAGTGTTGCTAGCTGTCTATCAATTTTGTTGATCTTTTCAAAACAAAACAGCTCCTGGATTCATTGATTTTTTTGAAGGGTTTTTTGTGTCTCTATCTCCTTCAGTTCTGCTCTGATCTTAGTTATTTCTTGCCTTCTTCTAGCTTTTGAATGTGTTTTCTTTTGCTTCTTTAGTTCTTTTAATTGTGATGTTAGGGTGTCAATTTTAGTTATTTCCTACTTTCTCTTGTGGGCATTTAGTGCTATAAGTTTCCGTCTACACATTGCTTTAAATGTGCCCCAGAGATTCTGGTACGTTGTGTCTTTGTTCTCATTGGTTTCAAAGAACATCTTTATTTCTGCCTTCATTTCATTATTTACCCAGTAGTCATTCAAGAGCAGGTTGTTCAGTTTCCATGTAGTTGTGTGGTTTTGTGTGAGTTTCTTAATCCTGAGTTCTAATTTGATTGCACTGTGGTATGAGAGACAGTTTGTTGTGATTTCTATTCTTTTACATTTGCTGAGGAGTACTTTACTTCCAACTATGTGGTCAATTTTGGAATAAGTGCGATGTGGTGTTAAGAAGAATGTATATTCTGTTGATTTGGGGTGGAGAGTTCTGTAGATGTCTATTAGGTCTGCTTGTTGCAGAGCTGAGTTCAAGTCCTGGATATCCTTGTTAACCTTCTATCTCGTTCATCTGTCTAATATTGACAGTGGGGTGTTAAAGTCTCCCATTATTATTGTGTGGGAGTCTAAGTCTCTTTGTAGGTCTCTCAGGACTTGTTTTCTGAATCTGGGTGCTCCTGTATTGGGTGCATATATATCTAGGATAGTTAGCTCTTCTTGTTGAATTGATCCCTTTACCATTATGTAATGGCTTTCTTTGTCTCTTTTGATCTTTGTTGGTTTAAAGTCTGTTTCATCAGAGACTAGGATTGCAACCCCTGCTTTTTTTTTTTTTTGGCTTTCCATTTGCTTGGTAGATCTTCCTCCATCCCTTTATTTTGAGCCTATGTGTATCTCTGCATGTGGGATTGTCTCCTGAATACAGCACATGGATGGGTCTTGACTCTTTATCCAATTTTCCAGTCTGTGTCTTTTAATTGTGGCATTTAGCCCATTTACATTTAAGGTTAATACTGTTATATATGAACTTGATCCTGTCATTATGATGTCAGCTGGTTATTTTGCCCATTAGTTGATGCAGTTCCTTCCTAGCATCGATGGTCTTTACAATTTGGCATGGTTTTGCAGTGGCTGGTACTGCTTGTTCCTTTCCATGTTTAGTGCTTCTTTCAGGAGCTCTTGTAAGGCAGGCCTGGTGGTGACAAAATCTCTCAGCATTTACTTGTCTGTAAAGGATTTTATTTCTCCTTCACTTATGAAGCTTAGTTTGGCTGGATGTGAAATTCTGGGTTGAAAATTCTTTTCTTTAAGAATGCTGAATATTGGCCCCCACTCTCTTCTGGCTTGTAGGGTTTCTGCCGAGAGATCTGTTGTTAGTCTGATGGGCTTCCCTTTGTGGGTAACCCGACCTTTCTCTCTGGCTGCCCTTATCATTTTTTCCTTCATTTCAACCTTAGTGAATCTGACAATTATATGTCTTGGGGTTGCTCTTCTCGAGGAGTATCTTTGTGGTGTTCTCTGTATTTCCTGAATTTGAATGTTGGCCTGCCTTGCTAGGTTGGGGAACTTATCCTGGATAATATCCTGAAGGCTGTTTTCCAGCTTGGTTCCATCCTCCCCTTCACTTTCAGGTACACCATCAAACATAGATTTGGTCTTTTCACATAGTCCCATATTTCTTGGAGGCTTTGTTTGTTTATTTTTACTCTTTTTTCTCTAAACTTGTCTTCTCACTTCATTTCATTAATCTGATCTTCAATCACTGATACACTTTCTTCCACTTGGTCGAATCGGCTACTGAAGATTGTGCATGCATCATGTAGTTCTCGTGCCATGGTTTTCAGTTCCATCAGGTCATTTAAGATCTTCTCTACACTGTTTATTCTAGTTAGCCATTCGTCTAGTCTTTTCTCGAGGTTTTTAGCTTCCTTGTGATGGGTTTGAACATCCTCCTTTAACTCAGAGAAGTTTGTTATTACCGACCTTCTGAAGCCTACTGCTGTCAACTCATCAAAGTCATTCTCCATCCAGCTTTGTTCCATTGCTGGCGAGGAGCTGTGATCCTTTGGAGGAGAAGGAGTGCTCTGGTTTTTAGAATTTTCATATTTTCTGCTCTGGTTTCTCCCCATCTTTGTGGTTTTATCTGCCTTTGGTCTTTGATGTTGGTGACCTACAGATGGGATTTTGGTGTGGATATCCTTTTTGTTGATAGTGATGCTATTCCTTTATGTTTGTTAGTTTTCCTTCTAACAGTCACGTCTCTCAGCTGCAGGTCTGTTGGAGTTTGCTGGAGGTCCACTCCAGACCCTGTTTGCCTGGGTATTACCAGCAGAGGCTGCAGAACAGCCAATATTGCAGAACAGAAAATATTGCTGCCTGACCCTTCTTCTGAAAGCTTCATCTCAGAGGGGCACCCAACTGTATGAGGTGTCAGTCAGCCCCTACTGGGAGGTGTCTCCAAGTTAGGCTACATGGGGGTCAGAGACCCACTTGAGGAGGCGGTCTGTCCTTTCTCAGAGCTCAAACACCATGCTGGGAGAACCACTGCTCTCTTCAGAGCTGTCAGACAGGGACATTTAAATCTGCAGAAGTTTCTGATGCCTTTTGTTCAGCTATGCCCTACCCCCAGAGGTGGAGTCTACAGAGGCAGGCAGGCCTCATTGAGCTGCAGTGGGTTCCATGCAGTTTGAGCTTCCCAGCTGCTTTGTTAACCTACTCAAGTCTCAGCAATGGCAGACGCCCCTCCCCCAGTCAGGCTTGCCACCTCGCAGTTAGATCTCAGACTAGCGGTGAGCAAGGCTCCATGGACATGGGACCCGCTGAGCCAGGTGCGGGATATAATCTCCTGGTGTGCCATTTGCTAAGACCATTGGAAAAGCACAGTGTTTAGGTGGCAATGTCCCGATTTTCCCTGTACAGTCTGTCATGGCTTCCCTTGGCTAGGAAAGGGAAATTCCCTGATCCCTTGCATTTCCCGGGTTAGGTGATGCTCCGCCCTGCTTTGGCTTGCCCTCGATGGGCTGCACCCACTTTCCAACCAGTCCCAATGAGATGAACCAGGTAGCTCAGTTGTAAATGCAGAAATCACCCCTCTTCTGCATGGATCACACTGGGAGCTGCAGACCAGAACTGTTCCTATTCGGCCATCTTGGAACAGACCCTGCTATTTCTTTTTTTTTTTTTTTTTTTTTTTTTGAGAGACAGAGTCTCGCTCTGTCACTCAGGTTGGAGTGCAGTGTCATGATCCTGGCTCACTGCAACCTCTGCCTCTTGGGTTCAAGCAATCCTCCCACCTCAGCCTCCCGAGTAGATAAGATTACTGGCATGTACCATCATGCCTGGCTAATTTCTTTTTTGTGTGTATAGTTTTAGTAGAGATGGTGTTTCACCATGTTGGCCAGGCTGGTCTCGAACTCCTCACCTCAAGTGATCTGCCCGCCTTAGTCTCCCAAAGTGCTGGGATTACAGGTGTGAGCCACTGCACCCAGCCTGGTATTGCTATCGACAATTGAATACTTTTTCACCATTATATTTTCTGATCTTTATTATTGGTATATATGAACCTACTGAGGCAGGGATAAATAAATAAGATTGCATATATATACATATATACATATATATACATATATATATATGCATTTATACACACAGCCATACACAGACACATGCACACACATACATACACACAGTCCACTAAAACAGAAACTTTCAAAACTTGGGACTACTTTCTCCTCAGCAGATCCAGTCTCCTGTTACTTCCTTCCATGATCATATTTCTCCAGATGAGGGAATTATCTCAAGTAGGAAAGGGAACTATTAACAGTCAAGAGTACCAATGCAGTAGGTTAAGAGAAAGGGCTCTACGGTCAGACTTCTGGGGTCAAATTCAAGCTCCACCACTTTCTAACTGTGTGGCATTGGACAAGTAACTTGGTATCCCCATGCTATACTTACCCCGTATGTAAATGGAGTGATAATAATAGCATTTACCTCATAGAATTGTTGCCAACATTACATAAACTAATATAGACAAAGCAACCAAAATAGTGCCTTGGAATAGTTAATATTACCTATGACTAAAATTATCTTGAACATCTCCTCAATCCGTCACCATTCATACCATATAACTTCATGAGTTTTTTCTTTAATTTGTCATATACAAAGTTTTATATACAATCAGTGCATTGTAACAGTTTATATTGAAAATCAATCAATTTTATTTCAAATGTTACCTAGCTATATGTGGCACATATGACATTACTGCCCACATAAGAAGGGAAAACAAATGGATTTACAATAACTTTTGGCTGTTTTGTACTCTGAAAGTGTTCATATACTTACCCTTTTAAACCAAGTGCATCTTTAAAAAATGTTTCCAGAGCATGTTGTTTAGGTTTTTACATATAATCTTACCATTAATATTATTACTACAAACACAATACTGACTTTAAAAAGGAGGGGGAGAAATAAAAAGTATCTACTAAAATATTCAATAGCGAAAGGAGACTAATGGAATTAAGTGGCCCCTTTCTTTATTTTACATTCTAAACAACCATGCTACCAAGACAAACCATTAAAAGGTGTTACTACACTGAGTCATTGTCTTAGTCCATTTGTGTTGCCACAAAGGAATACCTGAGGCTAACTAGTTTATATAGAAAGAGGTTTATTCGGCTCATGGCTCTGCAGGCTGTAGGAGAAGCATGGTGCCAGCAACTGCTTCTAGCGAGGACCTCACTTTGTTTCCACATGATAGAAGATGAAGGGGAACTGGCATATGCAAAGATCACGTGTGAGAAAGGAAGCAAATGGTGGGGGAAGGTGCCAGGCTCCTCTAAACAATCAGCTCTCACAGAACTAATAGAGCAAGAACTTTGTCATTACCATGAGGAAAGCACTAAGTCATTCATGAGGGATCTGCCCCTCATGACCCAAACACCTTCCATTAGGCCCGACTCCCAACATTGAGGATCATGTTTCCACATGAGATTTGGAGGGAGTCAAATATTCAAACCACAGCAGTCTTATAACATAGCTTGCAAATCATGACATTCTAAAGCCACTAAGGCAATAAAAGAAATTTAGCTCGTGCCAGAGTATGATTTCCTCCTCCTACTATCTGTTTTCTCTAGGCAGCCAGGAATCACTAAGAGGAATAGGGAAGATGGGCAGAAATGCCCTCTCTCAGAAGGGAGAGCTGTTAGGGCAGTGATACAGCTCTATACTGGGAAGTTCTATGACCAGAAAGTTTCGAGTTTGTAGCTAACAGCAACAATCCTGCATGGGTGTTAGGCCAAAGTCTAAATACAACCTTGCTTAGCAGAGGCTAAGCAGTTAACTCAGAAGGCTTTGAATTCTTGTTCCAAGACCTACCTTCCTTCCTTCTTTCCTTCCTTCCTTCCTTCCTTCCTTCTTTTCTTTCTTCCATCTTCCCTTCCTCAACAAATATTTATTGAGCACTTACTACATGTCAGGCACTATGTCAGGCACTGGGGATAAAGCAGTGACCCAGAGGTAATAATCTTGATCTTTGTGGAGATTACATTTGAGTAGAAGAGAGTAGACAGTAAACAAGCAAACTAATAAGCAAGATAACTTCAGATAGTGATAACTGCTAAGGAGAATATTAAGAAAGGGGAGGAGGCAGAGGAAGATAGCTGAATAGAAGCCTCCACTAATCGTCTTCTCTGCAGAGACACCAAATTTAACATCTATACAAAAAAACACCTTACAAGAACCAAAAATCGGGCAAGTGATCAGAGTACCTGGTTTTAACTTAATTATCACTGAAAGAATTACTGAAGAGGGTAGGAAAGATAGTCTTGAATTGCTGACATACTGCCCTTCCCCCATGCCCCAGCAGCAGCCACATGGCATGGAGAGCATCTGTGCATTTGGGAGAGGAAGAGCACGGCAATTGTGAGACATTGCATTGAACTCAGTGATGCTCTGTCACAGCAGAAAGCAAAACCAGGCTGAACTTAGCTGATGCTCACCCACAGAGGGTGTATTTAAACCAGATCTAGCCAGAGGGGAATCACCCATCCCAGTGGTCAGAACCTGAGTTTTGGCAAGCCTCACCACTGTGGGCTAAAGTACTCTGGAGTTCTAAATAAACTTAAAAGGCAGTCTAGGCCACAAGGACTGCAACTCCAAGGTAAATTGTAGTGCTGTGCTGGCCTTGGAGCCAGTGGACTTTGGGGGCATGTGACCCAGTGAGACACCAGCTTGGGCAGCAAAGAGAATGCTTGCATTACCATTTCCCCAACCCCAGGCAGTGCAGTTCACAGCTCTGAAAGAGACTCCTTCCTTCCACTTGAGGAGAGGAGAGGAAAGAGGAAAGAGGACTTTGTTTTGCAAATTGGATATCATATAAACCAAAGTAGGATAGGGCATACCCTGGGCCAGAAGGGAAGCTGCTGCCTTGAAGGGAAGGACCTTGTCTTGGCAGTTTTCATCACTTGCTAACTGAAGAGCCTGTAGGTCCTGAATAATCAACAGTAGTAGCCAGGCAGTACACACTGTGGGCCTTGGGTGAGACTCTGAGACATGCTGACTTCAGGTGTGACCCAGCACATTTCCAGCTGTGGTGCTTATGAGGAGAGACTCCTTCTGATTGAGAAAAGCAGAGGGAAGAATAAAGGGGAATTTGTCTTACAGCACAGGTCCCAGCTCTGCCACAGTGGGATAGAGCACCAAGTGGGCTCTTAGGGTCCCCATTTCCAAGCCTTGGTTCTTGGGTGGCATTTCTGGACCTACCCTGGGCCAGAGAGGAGTCCACTTCCCTGAAGGGTGGGTCTCAGACCTGACAGCATTCACCACAAGCTGACTGAAGAGCTCTTGGGCCTTAAGTGAACATCAGTGATAGCCTCTCAGTACCCTCCATAGACCTGAGGCTGTAGTGGCCATGGGGAGAGACTCCTCTGCTTGTAGAAAGGGGAGAGAAGAGTAGGAAGGACTTTGACTTGTGGCTTGGGTGACAGCGCAGCCATAGTAAGACAGAGCAGCAGGTAGATTCCTAAGGTTTTTGACTCTAGGCCTTTGCACCTGGATGGCATATATGGGCCCACCTGGGGCCTTGGGGAACTCACCAGTCTGAAGGGAAGGACATAAGCCTAGCTAGCTTTGCTACCTGCTGATTGTAGAGCCCTAGGGCCTTGAGGGAACATAGGTGGTAGTCAGGTAGTGGTTATAGCAAGCCTCGGGTAAGACCCAGTGCGGTGCTGGCTTCAGGTCTGATTCAGTGCAGTCCTAGTGGTGGTGGCCACAAGAGTGCTTGTGTCAACTCTTCCCCAGAAGGGAGACTGCTGCCTTGAAGGGAAGGACCCAGTCCTGGTAGTTTTCATCACCTGCTAACTGAAGAGCCTGTGATGCAGTAGTAGCCAGGCAGTACACACTGTGGGTCTTGGGTGAGACTCTGAGATGCGCTGGCTTCAGTTGTTATTGGACTTGGGGTGCCCCCTAATGCAGACACAACTGCGGTAACCAAAAACTTAGATCACAATACTCAAGTCTCTTAATAACAGACTGATCAAGCAGAAGAAAGAATTAGTGAGCTTGAAGACAGGCTATTTGAAAATACAGTCTGAGGAGACAAAATAAAAAAGAATGAAGCATGCCCACAAAATCTAGAAAATAACCTCAAAATGGCAAATCTAAGAGTTATTGGCCTTAAAAAGGGAGGTAGAGAAAGAGATAGAGGTAGAAAGCTTATTCAAATGGATAATAACAGAGAATTCTCCAAGCTTAGAGAAAGATATCAATATCCAGGTACAAGAAGGTTATAGAACACCAAGGAGATTTTGTTTTTTTTAAGTTCTGGGATACATGAGCAGGACGTGCAGGTTTGTTACATAGGTAAACATGTGCCATAGTGGTTTGCTGCACCTATCAACCCATCACCTTGGTATTAAACCCCACATGCATTATCTGTTTATCCTGATGGTCTCCCTCCCTCTGCCCCTCTAACAGGCCCCAGTGTATGTTGTTCCCCTCCCTGCGTCCATATGTTCTCATTGTTCAGCTCCCACTTATAAGAGAGAACATGTGGTGTTTGGTTTTCTGTTCCTGTGTTAGTTTGCTCAGGATAATGACCTCCAGCTCCATCCATGTCCCTGCAAAGGGCATGATCTCAGTCCTTTTTATGGCTGCATAGTATTCCATGGTGTATATGTACCACATTTTCTTTATCCAGTCTATCATTGATGGGCATTTGGGTTGATTCCATCATGCAGATTTAACCCAAAGAAGACTACCTCATGGCATTTAATAATCAAACTACAAAAAGTGAAGGATTAAGAAAGGATCCTAAAATCAACAAGAGAAAAAAATAAATAACACAAAGCAGAGCTTCAATACATCTGGCAGCAGACTTTTCAGTGGAAACTGTACAGGCCGGAAGAGAATGGCACGACATCTTTAAAGTGCTGAAGAAAAAATATTTTACCGTCGAACAGTATATCTGTCAAATATATTCTTTAAACATGAAGGAGAAATAAAGACTTTCCCAGAGAAACAAAAGGTGAGGGATTTCATCAACACCAGATCTGTCCTGCAAGAGATGCTAAAGGGAGTACTTTAATCAGAAAGAAAAGGAAATGTATGTAACAAACCTGCACGTTGTGCACATGTACCCTAGAACTTAAAGTATAATAAAAAAAAAAAGAAAGAAAAGGAAATCAATGAGCAATAAGACATCATGTGAAGGTACAAAACTCACTTGCAATAGTGAATACACAGAAAAACACAGAATGTTATAACAACGTAACTGTGGTGTGTAAACTACTCTTACGTAGAAAGACTAAAAGATGAACTAATAAAAATAATAACTACAACTATGTTTCAAGACATAGGCAGTAAAATAAGATATAAATAGAAACAATGAAAAGTTCACTTGGGAGGGACATTATTTCAAATGTAAGTTTATTAGTTTTTCTTTTTGCTCATTCAATTTGTTTATGCAATCAGTGTTAAGTTGTCATGGAAATTTAAAATATGGAAGTTGAAAAATATGTTCCTGAACAACCAATTAGATCAATGAAAATTAGAAGAGGCTTGAAAATTTATTGACTAAATGATAATGGAAACACAGCATATCAAAGCCAATGGGATACAGCAAAAGCAGTACTAACAGAGAAGTTTATAGCTATAAGTGCCTGAACAACCAATTAGATTCAATAGAAAAGATGAAACAAACTGAAAATTTATTGACACAAATGATAATGGAAACACAGCATACCAAAGCCAATGGGATACAGCAAAAGCAGTACTAACAGAGAAGTTTATAGCTATAAGTGCCTACATAAAAAAATAGAAAAACTTTAAATAAACAATCTAATGATGCATCCTAAAGAACTAGAAAAGCAAGAGCAAACCAAACCCAAAATTAGTAGAAGAAATAATAAAATGAGAGCAGAAATAAATGAAACTGAAATGAAGTAAACAATATAATAGATAAATGAAATAGTCAATGTTTTGAAAAGTTAAACAAAACTGAAAAACCTTTAGTCCGACTAAGAAAAAAATAGAGAAGCCCAAATAAAATCAGAGACGAAAAAGGAGACATTACAACTGATACCACAAAAATTCAGAGGATTATCAGTAGCTACTATGAGCAACTATCTGCCAATACATTGGAAAACTTAGAAGAAATTGGCAAACTCCTAGACACATACACTACCAAGATTAAACCATGAAGAAATCCAAAACATGAACAGACCAATAACTGTTAATAAGATCAAAGGTATAATAAAACATCTCCCAGTAAAGAAAAGCATGGGACCTGATAGCTTCACTGCTGAATTTTACCAAACACTTAAAGAACTAATACCAATCCTACTCAAACTATTCCAAAAAAATAGAGGAGGAGGGAATACTTACAAACTCATTCCATGAGACCAAAACCAGAAAAAGATACACATATAAAAGAAAACTACAGGCCAACATCCCCGATGAACATTGGTGCAAAAATTATCAATACAATACTAACAAACTGAATTCAACAATAAATTAAAAAGATCACTCATCCTGACCAAGTGTGATTTATCCCAGGAATGGAAGGGTAGTTCAACATACACAAGTCATTCAGTGTGATACATTATATCAACAGAGTGAAGGACAAAAAACATATGATCATTTCAATTGATGCTGAAAAAGAATTTGATAAAATTCCACATGCCTTTATGATAAAACCCTAAAAAAACTAGATATAGAAGGAACATACTTCAACATAATAAAAGCCACATATGACAGACTCACAGCTAGTATCATACTGAATGGGGAAAAACTGAAAGCCTTTTACCTAAGATCTGGAACATGACAAGTATGCCCACTATCACCACTGTTATTTGACATAGTACTGGAAATCCTAGCTAGAGCCACCAGACAAATTGCTCTAGCTAGGACTCCCAGTATTATGTTGAATAAAAGGGTAACTTGACTTCTTCCTTTCCCATTTGGTTGCCTCAAGCAAATAAGAGGCAACCAAATGGGAAAGGAGGATGTCAAGTTATCCTTTTTCGCAAATTATATGATCTTATATTAGGAAAAACCTAAAGACTCCACCAAAAAAAACTATTAGAACTGATAAACAAATTCAGTAAAGTTGCAGGATACAAATCAACATATAAAAATCAGTAGCATTTCTATATGTCAACAGTGAACAACCTGAAAAAGAAATCAAAAAAGGAATCCCATTTACAATACCTACAAATAAAATAAAATATCTAGGAACTAACCAAAAAAGTGAAAGATCTCTACAATGAAAAGTATAAAACATTGATGCGAGCAATTAAAAAGGACACCAAAAAATGGAAAGATATTCCATGTTCAAGGACTGGAAGAATCAATATTGTTAAAAAGTCCATACTACCCAAGGCAATCTACAGATTCAATGCAATCCCTGCCAAAATACTAATGACATTCTTCACAGAAATAGCAAAAAGAAAAGCAAAATCCTAAAATTTATATGGGACCACAGAAGACCCAGAATAGCCAAAGCTATTCTGAACAAAAAGAACAAAACTAGAGGAATCACATCACCTGACTTCAAATTATATTACAGAGTTATAGTAACCCAAACAGCATAGCACTGGCATAAAAGCAGACACATAGACCAATGGAACAGTATAGAGAACCTAAAAACAAATCCATACACCTGCAGTGAACTCATTTTCAGTAGAGGTGCCAAGAAGTTACAATGGGGAAAGGACAATCTCTTCAATAAATATTGCTGGGAAAACTGGATATCTGTTCACAGAAGAATGAACTAGACCTCTATCTCTCACCATATACAAAAATCAAAGGAAAATGGAGTAAAACTTATATCTAAGACCTCAAACTATGAAACTGCTAAAAGAAAACATTGGAGAATGATATGGTTTGTCTCTGTGACCCCATCCAAATCTCACCTCATCTCAAATTGTAATCCTCACATGTCAAGGGAGGGACCTGGTGGGAGGTGACTTGATCTTGGGGGCAGTTTCCCCCATGCTGTTCTCATGACAGTGAGTAAGTTTTCATGAGATCTGATGGTTCAAAAGTGTTTGGCAATTCCCACCCCCACTCTCCTGTCCCTGTGTAAGACGTGCCTTGCTTCCCCTTCCTCTTCCACCATGATTGTAAGTTTCCTGAGGCCTCCCCAGCCATGTGGAAATATGAGTCAATTAAACCTCTTTCTTTATAAAGTGCCCAGTTTCAGGTAGTTCTTTACAGCAGTGTGAAAATGGACTAATGCAGAGAAACGCTCTAGGTCATCAATCTGGGCAAACATCTTTTGAGGAATACACCACAAGCACAGGCAACCAAAGCAAAAATGGACAAACGGGATCACTTCAAGTTAAAAAGCTTCTTCACAGCAAAGGAAATAATCAGCAAAGTGACAAGACAACCCACAGAATGGGGGAAAATATTTGCAAACTACTCAGCTGACAAGGGATTAATAACCAGAATATATAAGGAGCTCAAACAGCTCTATAGAAAAAAAATCTAATAATCCAATTTAAAAATGGGCAAAAGATTTGAATAGAGATTTCTCAAAAGAAGACATACAAATGGCAAACAGGTATATGAAAAGGTGCTCAACATCACTGACCATCAGAGATATGCAAATAAAAAACTACAGTAAGATATCATCTCACCCCAGTTAAAATGGCTTTCACCCAAAAGACAGGCAATAACAAATGCTGGCAAGGATGTGGAGAAAAGAGAACCTTCATACACTGTTGGTGGGAATGTAAATTAGTAGAGTCACTATGGAGAATGGTTTGGAGGTTCCTCAAAAAACTAAAAATATAACTACCATAGGATCCAGTAATATCACTGCTAGGTATATGCCCAAAAGGAATGAAATTGGTATATCGAAGAGATATCTGCACTCCCATGTTTATTGCAGCACTACTCACCATAGCCAAGATTTGGAAGGAGCCTGTGTCCACTCACTGATGAATCGATAAAGAAAATGTTACATGTATACAATTGAGTATTAGTCAGCCATAAAAAGAATGAAATCTACCAAGCATGGTGGCTTATCCCTGTACTCCCAGCACATTGGGAGTCCAAGGTAGGAGTATTGTTTGAGCCCAGGAGTCTGAGATCAGCCTGGGCAACATGGTGAGACTCCACCTCTACAAAAAATAAAATAAAATAAAATTAGCCTGGTGTGGTGGCATGCTCCTGTAGTTCCAGCTACTCAGGGGCTGAGGTGGGAGAATTGCTTGATCCTGGGAGGTTGAGGCTGCAGTGAGCTGTGATCACACCACTGCACTTCAGCCTGGGCCACAGAGAGAGATCCTCTCTCAAAAAAAAAAACATTGTGTTAAGTGAAATAAGCCAGGCATAGAAAGACAAGCTTCACATGTTCTTATTCATGGGGGCTAAAAATTAAAACACTCAACCACATGGACATAGGGAGTAGGAGGGTGATTACCAGAGGCTGGGAAGGGTAGTGAAAGTGGGAGTGGAAAATAGGAATGGTTAATGGGTACAAAAAATAGAAAGAATGAATCAGATCTAGTATTTGATAGCACAACAGGGCAACTATAGTCAATAATTTAATTGTATATTTAAAAATAATTAAAAGACTATAGCTGGATTTTGTAACATGAAGGACAAATGTCCGAGGGGATGGATACCCCATTTACCCTGATGTGATTATTACACATTGTATGCCTGTATCAAAACATATATATGTTTTATGTGTGTGTATATATATATATCAAAACATATATATACACCTACTATGTACTCACAAAATTAAAAATTAATAAAGAGAATATTAAGCAAGGGGAAGTGATAGAGAGTGGCTGAGGGCTTACTTAGTGTGCTCAAAGAAGGCCTATCTTACAGAGCCGATACTTGAGTTGAAATATTGCAAAGGTACAGAAGATTATTCCAGAAAGTGCAAAGGCCCTGAGGTAGAAATGAGAAGAGCATGTTGAAGAAACAGAAAGGCCAGTATGGCTAAGATTCCTGCCACAATGTCATTCCAGAGGTTCATTTGTGTGGTCAGTAAAAAGTCTGAATGTAGTCCATAGGGACTTGTTGTGGTTTCATACATAACATGACATTCCTCCACCTGTACCACATGATACCCCAGTGCCTGAATTCAAAGCCTGGTCCAGATGTCTTGAATGACTGCTATGTTTAACCCAGAATCCTTTGATTTCAATAATAAGAGATGCCATTGCTGTCCCTTCCCTGTACTTTGCATCACCACTTGGTCACTGCCTTGAGAACTGCCAGGCTGCCCTGCAGGATGCACCTGTGATGGATGCAGGCTGTACCTCTGCTGACAAACAGAGCTCATTAAGGTATAGGGTGCAAAACATTTAGGGAACGTGGTCTCGCTCTCCTCCTGACCCACCTGCCCTAGCCAATCCTAATATAACTAAAGAAGTTATTACTGGCCCCATTCCAAGTCTCTGAAATTATTAACCACCCCTCCCAACTGCCTCAACATTACTATGTAAGTATATTTCAGATGGTTGTCTGTGCTTCTATTGAGAACGCTGCTCCTTGCTGCACTTCACTACTACAAATTACTTATATTACAGCTTTTACTTTTTTATTTTCTGTCTTTCCTAACTAGAACGTAAATTCCATGAGACAAGGGATTTGTTTCTAATTTGCTGCTATATTTCCAGTGCCTACCACATAGCTGGTGCTTCATAAACATTTGTTGAACGAATTCTAATTATAGCTTCTCTCTCTCTCTCTCTCTCTCTCTCTCTCTCTCTCTCTCTCTCTCTCTGACAGTGTTTTGCTCTTGTTGCCCAGGCTGGAGTGCAATGGCACGATCTCGGCTCACCGCAAAATCTGCCTCCCTAGTTCAAGCGATTCTCGTGCCTCAGCCTCCTGAGTAGCTGGGATTACAGGCATGCACCACCATGCCCAGCTAATTTTTGTATTATTAGTAGAGACGGGGCTTCTCCATGTTGGTCACGCTGGTCTCCAACTCCCAACCTCAGGTGATCTGCCCACCTCGGCCTCCCAAACTTTCTTGGTTTTATTTTATTGTTGCCTTTCGAACTTCTTAAGTTGGGCACTTAATATATAAATGCTCATTCTTTCTTATTTTCAAATAAAAGCATTTAAGGCTATAAGTATCTAAGTATAATCTTCCTTTGCTGCACCCTGTAGATTTTGATGTGAGATACTTTTATTAGCATTCAGTCATAAATATTTTCTAATTTACATTATAGTTAGTTCTTTGACCCATGAGTTAATTGGATGTGTGTTTTCAAATCTGTCTCTCTATATATTTAAGTTGGGTTTTCTTTTTCTACTGACTTCTTAGTTACATAGTGACCAAAGAATACGGTCTTTATATTTCATGTGTGTCTTTTATAACAACATATAACTAGATTTGTGTCTTTTTTTTTTTTTTTTTTTGAGACGGAGTCTCGCTTTGCCAGCCTGCCAGCCTGAAGTGCAGTGACACGATCCTAGCTCACTTCAACTTCCGCCTCCGGGGTGCAAGTGATTCTCCCACCTCAGCTTCCCAAGTAGCTGGGATTACAGGCGCGGGCTACCATGCCCAGCTAATTTTTGTATTTTTAGAAAAAACGTGGTTTCCCTATGTTGGCCAGGCTGGTCTCAAACTCCTGACCTCAAGTGATCTGCCTGCCTCGACCTCCCAAAGTGCTGGGATTACAGGCATAAGCCACTGTGCCCGGCCCATGTAACTAGATTTTTTTAAACTCAACTTACAATTCCAGTATTTTAACTGGTAGATTTCATCCAATTACATTTATTTTGATCATTGACATATTTTCTGTTAAATATTCTCTTTCTGATATTACACATAAACCATATTAAAATGCCTTTCAATAAGTAAAAGTCGCCATTTTTAGATACAAGGAATTCTAATTAGATTGGCATAGTTAAAACCACAAATATAAGTAAATGTTGCTACCTTATCTTCAGACCTTGCTTTAAGAGGCTAATGAACACAAAACACAGATGAGTCTCACTTGGCTCTGAAACAGTGAAGGGATTCCCCAGTATTTAAATATATTCATGTAACCATTTATATAAATTTGAATATAAAACCAATCTCCACTAGTGTTTAAGATTGAAAAGTTGAACATTACTATTCAAATCTAATCATACCTTCAGAAGGGGAAGTCAGTGATAGCATTTACTGAATTCGAATTACTATTAAAATAAAAAAAATCACCTTCATTTAACTCCAAGCCAGTGTTAGTTAAATCAGGACTTCCCAACGAAAATATTCTGTCAGTCATTCGTGATCTGAATTCTGGTGTCTGACATCTATTAAATTATGGTACACATAAAAAAAATTCATGAGATCTGTCAGTAAAAATGAGGTAGTGGCCAATTATTTTTATTTTTTTAAATTATACTTTAAGTTCTAGGGTACATGTGCACAACGTGCAGGTTTGTTACATAGGTATACATGTGCCATGTTGGTTTGCTGCACCCATCAACTAGTCATTTACATTAGGTATTTCCTCTAAGGCTATCCCTCCCCCAGGCCCTCACCCAAAGACAGGCCCTGGTGTGTGATGTTCCCCACCCTGTGTCCATGTGTTCTCACTGTTCAACTCCCGCTTATGAATGAGAACATGAGGTGTTTGGTTTTCTGTCCTTGTGATAGTTTGCTGAGAATGATGGTTTCCAGCTTCATCCATGTCCCTAAAAAGGACATGAACTCATCCTTTTTTTTATGGCTGCATTGTATTCCATGGTGTATATGTGCCACATTTTCTTAATCCAGTCTGTCATTGGTTGACATTGGGATTGGGTCCAAGCCTTTGCTATTGCAAATAGTGCCACAATAAACATACGTGTGCATGTGTTTTTATACTAGCGTGATTTATAATCCTTTAGGTATACACCCAGTAATGGGATCTCTGGATCAAATGGTATTTCTAGTTCCAGATCCTTGAGGAATCGCCACACTGTCTTTCACAATGGTTGAACTCGTTTACACTCCCACCAACAGTGTAAAAGCATTCCTATTTCTCCACATCCTCTCCAGCACCTGTTGTTTCCTGACTTTTTAATGATCACCATTCCAACTGGTGTGAGATGGTATCTCATTGTGGTTTTGATTTGCATTTCTCTGATGACCCATGATGATGAGCATTTTTTCACACGTCTGTTGGCTGCATAAATGTCATCTTTTGAGAAGTGTCTGTTCATATCCTTTGCCCACTTTTTGATGGGGTTGTTTGATTTTTTTTCTTGTAAATTTGTTTAAGTTCTTTGTACATTCTGGATATTAGCCTTTTGTCAGATGGGTAGACTGCAAAAATTTTCTCCCATTCTGTAGGTGGCCTGCTCACTCTGATGATAGTTTCTTTTGCTGTGCAGAAGCTCTTTAGTTTAATTAGATCCCATTTGTCTATTTCGGCGTTTGTTGCCATTGCTTTTGGTGTTTTAGTCATGAACTCTTTGCCCATGCCTATGTACTGAATGGTATTGCCTAGGTTTTCTTCTAGGGTTTTAATGGTGTTAGGTCTTACATTTAAGTCTTTAATCCATCTTGAGTTAATTTTTGTATACAGTGTAAGGAAGGGATCCAGTTTCAGCTTTCTACATATGGCTAGCCAGTTTTCCCAGCACCATTTATTAAATAGGAAATCCTTTCCCCATTGCTTGTTTCTGTCAGGTTTGTCAAAGATCAGATGGTTATAGATGTGTGGTGTTATTTCTGAGGCTTCTGTTCTGTTCCATTGATCTGTATCTCTGTTTTGGTACCAGTACCATGCTGTTTTGGTTAATGTAGCCTTATAGTATAGTTTGAAGTCAGGTAGCATGATGCCTCCAGCTTTGTTCTTTTGGCTTATTGTCTTGGCTATGTGGGCCCTTTCTTGGTTCCATATGAACTTTAAAGTCGTTTTTCCCAATTCTGTGAAGAAAGTCAGTGGAAGCTTGATGGGGATAGCATTGAATCTATAAATTACCTTGGACAGTATGGCCATTTTCCCGATATTGATTCTTCCTATCCATGAGCATGGAATGTTCTTCTATTTGTTTGTGTGCTCTTTTATTTTGTTGAGCAGTGGTTTGTATTCTGCTTGAAGAGGTCCTTCACATCCCTTGTCAGTTGGATTCCTAGGTATTTTATTCTCTTTGTAGTAATTGTGAATGGGAGTTCACTCATGATTTGGCTCTCTGTTTGTCTCTTAATGGTGTATAGGAATGCTTGTGATTTTTGCACATTGATTTTGTATCTTGAGTCTTTGCTGAAGTTGCTTATCAGCTTAAGGAGATTTTGGGCTGAGACAATGAGGCTTTTGAAACATACAATCATGTCATCTGCAAACAGGGACAATTTGACTTCCTCTTTTCTTAATTGAATATCCTTTATTTCTTTTTCTTGCCTGATTGCCCTAGCCAGAACTTCCAACATTATGTTGAATAGGAGTGGTGAGAGAGGGCATCCTTGTCTTGTTCCGGTTTTCACAGGGAATGCTTCCAGTTTTTGCCCATTCAGTATGATATTGGCTGTGGGTTTGTCATAAATAGCTCTTATTATTTTGAGACACATTCCATCAAGACCTAGTTTATTGAGAGTTTTTAGCATGAAGGTCTGTTTGCCATCATCCTGATACCAAAGCCTGACACAACAAAAAAAAGCAGAGACACAACAAAAAAAGAGAATTTTAGGCCAATATCCCTGAAGAACATCGATGTGAAAATCCTCAATAAAATACTGGCAAACCGAATCCAGCAGCACATCAAAAAGTTTATCCACCATGATCAAGTCGGCTTCATCCCTGGGATGCAAGGCTGGTTCAACATATGCAAATCAATAAACATAATCCGTTACATAAACAGAACCAATGACAAAAACTACATGATTATCTCAATAGATGCAGAAAAGACCTTCGGTAGTGGCCAGTTATTACTCATTAGTAGCATTTTTGAGATAAGCTTAGAAGTCTGCCCTTTCTGCCTTCTTGATGCCAGTGAAGATCATTTTTGTTCCAGGAATGTACTTCTTGGGATTCTCCAAATACTCCATCAGTGTATCCTCTCCCCAGGTGATGCCTTTGTTCTTATTGGCATCTGTGTAAGAGAATTCAACAGCCTGACCTGTCTTCTACCCAAAGAGGTCATGGAGGTCTGGCCCAGGCTTGTGCTTGACTCCCTCTTCCACAGTGTGGCACTGGGCACACTTTTGAGCAAAAATCTTCTTGCCTTTCTCAACATCACCCACATTTAATTCTCTCTTTCATTGCTGGCACTATGAAGTTTCCCGCTGGGAAGCCAGATGTCCTGCCCTTTCTCTGACATACTATTCATTTAGTCATATCATGTACTTTAATGCTTTATATTTACCTTGATTTTTATCTTTTTTTCATTTTTTCTGTTTTCTTTGCAAGTACTTTAGTTTTTGTTTTTCTATTTCTCCTTCTACTGTTTTATATGTTTTATGCTTTATCCATTCTTTAAAAATTTTTAAATTTACAATAGACAAATAACATAATAAAATTAAAAAATTTTAATTTACAGTTGACACATAATAGTTGCACATATTTATAGGTTATAATGTGATGTTTCAATGCATATATACATAGTATAGTGATCAAATTGGTAATTACCATATCCATCACTTTAAACATATTTATAATTTCTGATAAGTATTAACAACATTCAAAATCTTCTCTTCTAGCTATCTTTTTAATTTTTAATTTTAATTTTTATAGATTTAGCAGGCACAAGTGCAGTTTTGTTACATGGATATATTACCTAACGGTGAAGTCTGTGTTTTTTGTGTAACCATCATCCAAATAGTGTACATTGTACCTATTAATTTCTAGCTATCTTAAAAATTACAATACATTGTTATTTGCTATAGTCGTCGTGCTGTGTAACAGAACAACAGAACTTTTCTTCCTGTCTAACTATAACTTTGTGCCCATCGACCAGCCTCTTCTAGTTTCCCCCACCCCCAACCCCTGTCTCCTCTCCCCAGCTCCAGGTAACCACTATTCTACTCTCTACGTCCATTAAATCATTCTTTTTTTTTTTAGATTCCACATATGAGTGAGATCATGCAGTTTTTGTCTTTCTGTCTCTGACTCTTTTTCATTTCATGTTATGTCTTCCAGGTTCATCCATGTTGTCACAAATGACGAGATATCATTTTGTTTCATAGTTGAATAGTGTGTGTGTCGGGGGTGAGTGTGTGTGTAACATTTTTTTTTTATCCACTCATCATCAAGTGGGCAGTTAGGTTGATTCCATATTTTGGCTATTGTGAATAGTGCTGCAATAAACATGGGTGTACAGATATCTTTGTTTGACATACTGATTCTATTTCCTTTGTATGTATACTCAGTAATGGGATTGCTGGATCATATTGTAGCTCTATTTTTAATTTTTTAAGAAACTTTCATACTGTTTTCCATGGTCGCTGTACTAATTTACATTTCTACCAGCAGTGTATGAGTTCCCTTTTCTTCGCATCCTCACCAGCATTTGTTAATTTTTGTCTTTTTAACTACAGCCATTCTAGCTAGGGTGAGGTGATATCTCATTATGGTTTTGATTTTAATTTATCTGTGATAATTAGTGATGTTGAGCATTTTTTCATGTATCTGTTGGCCATTTGTAGGTCTTCTTTTGAGAGATGTTTATTAAAGTCTTTTGCCATTTTTTAATCTCATTATTTGTTTTTTGCTATTGAGCTGAGTTCCTTTTTTTTTTTTAAATTTATTTATTATTATTATACTTCAAGTTGTAGGGTACATGCATAACATGCAGGTTTGTTACATATGTATACTTTTAAAGCATGTTAGTCTGTGCTGCACCCATCAACTCTGGCCATTTACATCAGGTATAACTCCCAGTGCAATCCCTCCCCCATCCCCCTCCCCATGATAGGCCCCGTGTGTGTGATGTCTCTTCCTGGAGTCCAAGTGATCTCGTTGTTCAGTTCCTGCCCAAGGAGTGAGAACATGCGTGTTTGGTTTTCTGCCCTGTGGATAGCTCGCTAAGAATGATGGTTTCCAGCTGCATCCATGTCCCCACAAAGGACGAACTCATCCTTTTTATGGCTGTGCATAGTATTCATGGTGTATATGTGCCACATTTTCTTAATCCAATCTGTCACTGATGGACATTTGCTGATTCCAAGTCTTTGCTATTAGAATAGTGCTGCAATAAACATACGGTGCATGTGTCTTTTATAGCAGCATAATTTATAATCCTTGCATATATCCCCTCAGTAATGGGATGGTTAACATATGGTACATCTATAGTTTTAGATCCTTGAGGAACGCCACTGTTTTCCATAATGGTTGAACTAGTTTACAATCCCACCAACAGTGTAAAAGTGTTCCTATTTCTCCACATCCCAGCACCTGTTGCTTCCGACTTTGAATGATCGCCATTCGGGAACTGGTGAGATGGTATCTCATTGTGGTTTTGATTTGCATTTCTCTGATGGCCAGTGATGATGAGCATTTTCATATGTCTGTTGGCTGCATGAATGTTCTTTTGAGTGTCGTCTGTTCATATCCTTTTGCCCACTTTTGATGGGGTTGTTTGTTTTTCTTGTAACTGTTTGAGTTCTTTGTAGGTTCTGGATATTAGTCTTTGTCAGATGAGTAGATTGCAAAAAAAATTTCTCCCATTTGTAGGTTGCCTGTTCACTTGATGGTAGTTTCTTTTATTGTGCAGAAGCCTTTAGTTTAATTAGGATCCCATTGTCAATTTTAGCTTTTGCTGTCGCTGCTTTTTGTGTTTTAATATGAAGTCTTGCCCACATGCCTATGTCCTGGAATGTGCCTACCTAGGTTTTCCTCTAGGATTTTTATGGTATTAGGGTCTAACATTTTAAGTCTCTAATCCATCTTGAATTAATTCTTCGTATAAGGAGTAAGGAAAGGATCCAAGTTTCAGCTTTCTACTTATGGCTAGCCAATTTCCTAGCACTATTTATTAAATATTAGGGAATCCTTTTCCCATTTCTTGTTTTTCTCAGGTTTGTCAAAGATCAGATGGCTGTAGATGTGTGTGGTATTATTTCTGAGGACTCTTGTCTGTTCCATTGGTCTATATCTCTGTTTTGGTACCAGTACCGCTGTTTGGTTACTGTAGCCTTAGAAAAGTAGTTTGAAGTCAGGTAGCTGATGCCTCCAGCTTTGTTCTTTTGACTTTAGGATTGTCTGAGATGCGGGCTCTTGTTCCATATGAACTTTAAAGCAGTTTTTCCAATTCTGTGAAGAAACTCATTGGTAGCTTGATGGGGATGGCATTGAATCTATGTAACTACCTTAAAGTAAAAGGGCCATTTTCATCGATATTGATTCTTCCTATCCATGAGCATGTATGTTCTTCCATTTGTTTGTGTCCTCTTTATTTCACTGAGCAGTGGTTTGTAGTTCTCCTTGAAGAGGTCCTTTACATCCCTTGTAAGTTGGATCTCTAGGGTATTTTATTCTCTTTTGAAGCAATTGTGAATGGAAGTTCATTCATGATTTGGCTCTGTGTTTGTCTGTTATTGCGTGTATAAGAATGCTTGTGATTTTGCAATATTTAATTTTGTATCCTGGAGACTTTGTTGAAGGTTTTATCAGCTTAAGGGAGATTTTGGGCTGAGACACAATGGGTTTTCTAAATATACAATCATAAATATCTGCAAACAGGGACAATTGATTCTTCTTTTCCTAACTGAATACCTTTGATTTCTTTCTCTTGCCTAATTGCCCTAGCCAGAACTTCCAAGTAACACTATGTTGAATAGGAGTGGTGAGAGAGGGCATCCCCGTCTTGTGCCAGTTTTCAAAGGAATTTTCCAGCTTTTGCCCATTCAGTATGATGATATTGGCTGTGGGTTTGTCATAAATAGCTCTTATTATTTTGAGGTAATGCCCATCAATTTAATTTATTGAGTATTTTAGCATGAAGGGCTGTTGAATTTTGTCAAGCCTTTCTGCATCTATTGAGATAATCATGTGGTTCTTGTCTTTGGTTCTGTTTTATATGTGCTGGATTATGTTTATTGATTTGCTTAATGTTGAACCAGCCTTGCATCCCAGGGATGAAGCCCACTTTGATCATGGTGGATAAGCTTTTGATGTTGTTGAACTGGTTTGCCAGTATTTTATTGAGGATTTTTGCATCGATGTTCATCAGGGATATTGGTCTAAATTCTCTTTTTGTTGTGTCTCTGCCAGGCTTTGGTATCAGGATGATGCTGGCCCCATAAAATTATGCTAGGGAGGATTCCCTTTCTATTGGATTGAATAGTTTCAGAAGGAATGGTACCAACTCCTCCTTATACCTCTGGTAGAATTCAGCTGTGAATCCATCTGGTCCTGGACTTTTTTGCTGGTAGGCTATTAATTATTGCCTCAATTTCAGAGCCTAGCCACATGTCTATTCAGGATCTCAACTTCTTCCTGGTTTAGTCTTGAAGAGTGTAAGTGTCCAGAAATTATCCATTCTTCTAGGTTTTCCGTTTATTTATGAGGTGCTTATAGTATTCCCTGATGGTAGTTTGTATTTCTGTGGGTCGGTGGTGATATCCCCTTTATCATTTTAATCATACATTTGATTCTCTTTCTCTTTCTTCTTTATTGTCTGCTAGTGGTCTGTCAATTTTGTTGATCTTTTCAAAAACCAACTCCTGGATTCATTGATTTTGAGGGTTTTTTATGTCTCTATCTCCTTCAGTCTCTGCTCTGATCTTAGTTATTTCTTTTGCCTTCTTGCTAGCTTTGAATGTGTTTGCTCTTGCTTCTCTAGTTCTTTTTAATCATGATGTTAGAGGCCAATTTTTGATCTTTTCCGCTTTCTCTCTTGTGGGCATTTAGTTATAAATTTCCTCTGCAATTTTTCTTTAAATGTGTCCCAGAGATTCTGTATGTTGTATCTTTGTTCTCATTGGTTTCAAAGAACGTCTTTACTTCTGCCTTCATTTCTGCTGGTGTACCCAGTAGCCACCTCAGGAGCAAGGTTGTTCAGCTTCCATGTAGTTGAGCGGTTTTGATTGAGTTTCTCTTAGTCCTGAGTTCTAGTTTGATTGCACTGTGGTCTGAGAGACAGTTTTGTTATAATTTCTGTTCTTGTACATTTGCTGAGGAGTGCGCTTTACTTTCACCTATATGGTCAATTTTGAGTAAGTAATGATGTGGTGCTGAGAAGAATGTATATTCTGTTGATTTGGGGTGTGGAGTTCTATAGATGTTCATTAGGTCTGCTTGCTGCAGAGATGAGTTCACCTCCTGGACATCCTTGTTAACTTTCTTTCTGTCTCTGCTGATCTGGTCTAATGTTGACAGTGGAGCGTTGAAGTCTCCCATTATTATTGTATGGAGTCAAAGTCTCTTTTGTAAGTCTCTAAGGACTTGCTTTTATGAATCTGGGTGCTCCTGTATTGGGTGCATATATATTTAGGATAGTTAGCTCTTCC
Source organism: Papio anubis (assembly GCF_008728515.1). NCBI lineage: Eukaryota > Metazoa > Chordata > Mammalia > Primates > Cercopithecidae > Papio > Papio anubis. Next base: position 82,277,582 of record NC_044996.1, on the reverse strand, counting down.
TGTTGAATTCATCCTTTACCATTATGTAATGGCCTTCTTTGTCTCTTTTGATCTTTGATGGTTTAAAGTCTGTTTTATCAGAGACTAGGATTGCAACCCCTGCTTTTTGTTCTCCATTTGCTTGGTGTAAATCTTCCTCCATCCCTTTATTTTGAGCCTATGTGGCTGTCTCTGCATGAGATGGGTCTCCTGAATACAGCAGACTGATGGTCTTGACTCTTTATCCAGTTTGCCAGTCTGTGTCTTTTCATTGAGCATTTAGTCCATTTACATTTAAGGTTAAGATTGTTATGTGAAACTTGATCTCCGCCATTAAGGATATTAACTGGTTATTTTACCAAGTTAGTTGATGCAGTTTCTTCCTAGCCTCGATGGTCTTACATTTTGCATGCTTTTGCAATGGCTGGTACCGGGTTGTTCTTTTCCATGTTGAGGCCCCTTTTCCAGGGTCTCTTTGTGGCAGGCCTAGTGGTGACAAAATCTCTAAGCATTTGCTTATCTGTAAAGGATTTTATTTCTCCTTCACTTATGAAACTTAGTTGAGCTGAGTTCCTTATATATTCTGGGTAGTAACTCCCTGCCAGATGCATAGTTTGCAAATACTTTCTCTCATTCTGTAGACTGTTTTTTTTTTTTCACTTTATTGACTGTTTCCTTTGCTGTGCAGAAGCTTTTAAGTTTGATGTAATCCCATTTGTCTATGTTTGCTTTTGTTGCTTGTGCTTTTGAGGTCTTATTTAAAAAATCCATGCCCAGTCCAATGTCTGGGCTTAAGTGCTTCCCCTACATTTTCTTCTAGTAGTTTCATAACTTGGGGAGCCTACATTTAAATATTTAATCCATTTAGAGTTGATTTTTGTATATGGTGAGAGATAGAGGTTTAGTTTCACACTTCTGTATGTGTATGTCCAGTTTTCCCAACACCATTTATTGAAGATACTGCCCTTTCCCCAATGTGTGTTCTTGAAGCCTTTGCCAAAAATCAATGAGCTATAAATGCATGGGTTCATTTCTGGGTTCTCTATTCTGTTCCATTGGTTTATATGTCTGTTTTTATGCCAGTACTGGGCTATTTTGGTTACTATAGCTTTGTAGTATATTTTGAAGTCAGATATTGTAATACCTCCAGCTTTGTTCCTTTTTGCTTGAAATTGCTTTGGCTATTGGGGGTCTTCTGTCTTTCCATATAAATTTTAAGATTGTTTTTCTATTTTTGTGAATAATCTCATTGGTATTTTTATAGGTATTGCATTGAGTCTGTTACTTCTATTCTTTTAATAGCTACCTTTAAATTTTACCATTTATACTTAAACCAAGTTTAATCAATATCTCTAGCTTCCTCCTAAGTGATACAAAGACCTTCTAATGCTTTAATGTCCATCACTACCACCTCTTCCCCACTTACTTATTATTTTTAATAAGTAATTTAGTTCCACCCTTTTATAAATTCCCCCAACTTAGTCACTATTTTTAGTGTTTCATATAGGTAATGGTTGTTTATGCTTATCTAAATTTCACAAATTTCTTTGCCCACTATTTTTTCTTTCATCTAATTCTTCCTTCTGGAGATTATTCTAAAAAATCCTTTAGTGAGGATCTGATTTTACATTTCTGAAAATGTCTTTATTTGGCTCTTATTGTTAAATATTAGTTTGTCAAACACTAATCTTCTAGTTTGCCATATTTTCCTTTGGCACTTTGAAAGTATGATTCACAGGATCTAGAACTAGAAATACCATTTGACCCAGCCATCCCATTACTGGGGATATACCCAAAGGATTATAAATCATGCTGCTATAAAGACACATGCACACGTATGTTTATTGCAGCACTATTCACAATAGCAAAGACTTGGAACCAACCCAAATGTCCATCAATGACAGACTGGATTAAGAAAATGTGGCACATATACACCAGGGAATACTATGCAGCCATAAAAAAGGATGAGTTTGTGTCCTTTGTAGGGACATGGATGCAGCTGGAAACCACCATTCTCAGCAAACTATTGCAAGAACAGAAAACCAAACACTGCATGTTCTTGCTCATAGGTGGGAATTGAACAATGAGAACACTTGGACACAGGAAGGGGAGCATCACACACTGGGGCCTGTTGTGGGGTGGTGGGAGGGGGAGAGGGGTAGCATTCGGAGATATACCTAACGTAAATGACGAGTTAATGGGTGCAGTACACCAACATGGCACAAGTATACATATGTAACAAACCTGCACGTTGTGCACATGTACCCTAGAACATAAAGTATAATGAAAGAAAAACTTCAAATAAAGAAAGAAAGTATTATTCTCTTATCTTCTGACTTTGTGAAGACTTCTCAAGACTACAAGAGCAGTCTTGAGAAGTCTTCACAAAGGCAGAAGAGCAGTCTTGAGAAGTCTTCTCTTTGTTTATGAGTCATTCCTTTGGAGGTAATCCATCATCTTTGTCTGGCTTCTTTTCAGATATTCTCTATCTTTTTTATCACCATATGTCTATGTGAGGCTTTCTTTGTATTTGTGCTGCCTGGGATTGGCAGGGCAGTTGTAATTCTTGAATCTAAGGATTCATGTCATTCATCAACAACAACAAAAAATTATCAGCCATTATTCTTTGGATCTTGCTTCTCTCTCATTTTCTCCATTCTCTCCATCTAGAAATGCAATTATATCTTCTCATTCTGTCTTCCATATCTTCAAATTTCTCCTTTACAATTCCTATCTCTTTCTCTGCTGCTGCTGCATTCTGAGCAGTTTCTTCAGCTATGCATTTCAGATAATGAATTTTCTCTTTATTTCCATCTAATTTGCTACTTAACCCTTCCATTAAATTTTAACATCAATAATTACATTTTTTATTAATGGAAAACTTACTTGGTTCTTTAAAACATTTTATCTAGACTTCCAGTTGAGGAATGATAGTGTAGATTCATTCATTCATCCATTCTCTCCCTGCTGGATGCAACTATAATCCTAGAAACAATGCAAGAGGCAACCAAAAGAGAGCTATGCAAGGTGAAAAGAGGATGATGAACTAGTTTGGGACCTAAGGACTTGAGGAAAGATGCAGCAGGGTATCTAACAATCCCCCACCCAACAGAAGAAGTAGACCCAGGCCTATCAGCAATTGACCTCAACCTAGCAACAGGTATCCCAGGTAGATTCATTTCTTTCCCAGATGGAACAGGATTCCCAACGACAACCCCAGGTGAACTTGGCAGCACTGGCAAGGGGGATCAGTGGGGATTCCCTCTGACAATATGTGGACAGTGGAAGCCTCTCCTGCTTCACCATGTCCAAGAACCCCCTCTTTCAGGGAGAGACAATGGGCAACTGGAAGCACCAGCAAGGGGGACCATATCATATCAAACAACCTGGAACTGGAAACCTCTTTGTCTCCATGATCTGAGACTCCCCTGCCCCACCAAGAGATATGGTCCAGGGGCATCAACAGGGAAAATTCCACTGCAACAACCTGTCTGGAGCTGGAGGAACTCTCAGTCTCTCGCAGACAGGGAAATCATGCTGCAAGAAGCACTGGGCCGGGAAACACTGTTCTTCTCCACAGGGCAAGAGATTCCCTTTCATACCAAGCAGCAGGTGGCACTGGTAGCCAGGAGGATCCCACCATAACGAGAGCCTTCTCCCAGATATTGTGCTAGGTTGTAAACATAAAAGAAATATTATATTATTTTAAGTTCTAAACATAAAAGAAAAATTACTAACTTGTACTTAATCTGAATCTAAACTTTCTGCTCCTCAAAAGACATCATTAAGAAAATTTAAAAGTTAGCCACAAACTAGGAGAAAATGTTCACAAAACAGATATCTAACAAAGGACTTGTATCCTGAATATATAAATCTTTATAAATCAGTGGTTCTCAACTGGGGGTGATTTTTGTTCCCTGGGGACAGTTGACAATGTTTAAAGACATTTTTGATTGTCACAACTGGAGGGGGTATTTTCCTAGTAGAATCTAGTAGGCAGAGGCCAGGGATGCTGTTTAAAGCCCTACAATGCACAGGACAGACCCCCACAACGAAGAATTATCTGGCCCAAAATGTCAATAGTATTATATTGAGAAACCCTGTTATATAAATCAGTAACAAAAAGACAGACAACCCAATTTTTTAATGGGCAAAAAACTTGAACAGATACTTCACAGAAAAACATACATAAATGGCCAATAAGCAGATAAAGGGTGTTCAACATCTTTGGTCTGAAGAAATGCAAATTAAAACCACAAGAAACCACCAAGCAACAACCAGAATGGTAAATAAAAAGTTTACTAATACCACATGTTAGGGAAGATGTGAAACAACTGGATCTTTCATACATGGTAGCAGATACAACAATTTGAAAAGGAGTTTGGAATTTTCCTGTGAAGTTCAACGTACACCTACTCTATGACCCAGCTATTCTACTCTTGTATATTTACCCCAAAAATATAAAAATTTATGTCCACAATAAGACTTCTACAAGAATGTTTATAGCATCTTTATTCATAATAGTCCTAAATTAAAAACATCCCAAATGTCCATAATCAACAGGAGAATAAATAAATTGTAGTATGTCCATACAATGAAATACTATTCAGCAATAAAAAAGGGAAAGAAATTCAAAACCATAATGAGGTATTACTTCACAACCATAGGGTGGCCATAATCAAAAAGTCAGATATTAACAAGTGTTGGTGAGGATGTGGAGAAATCAGAACTTCATATGCTTCTGTTGGGCCTCAAAATGGTGCAGCCACTTGGAAAAGAGTTTGGCAGTGCCTCAAGAAGTTAAACACAGACTCACCACATGATCCAGCAATTCCACTCCTAGGTATATATCCAAGAGAAATGAAAATATATGTCCATGCAAAGACTTGTACATGATTATTTATAGCAGCATTATGCATATTAGTCAAAAGTGGAAACAAAATGTGGTATATCCCTACAATGGCATATTATTCGGCCATAAAAAGGAATCAAGTATTGATACATGCTACAACATGGATGAACCTTCAAAACATTATGCTAGGTGAAAGAAATCTCAACCACAAAAGACCATATGTTATATGATTCCATTTATATGAAGTGTCTATAATAGGCAAATCTATAGAGACAAAAAGTAGATTGATTGGTGGTTGCTTAGGCGTGGAGACAGGGGTTGTGGCTGGAGGTTGATGACTAAGGGGTATAGAGTTTCATTTTGGGATGATAAAAACTTTCTAAAATCAATTGTTGTGAAGGTTCTAGAATTCTGTGAATATACTGTACTAGAAATCATTGAATTGTACACTTATATGGGTGAATTGTGTGGTATGTAAATCACATCTCAATGTAGCTGTTAGCAAAAAAAGAGAATGAAGTATGTGATAAACAAACGTGTAGAATATAAAACATGTCATAAAACCAAAAGAAGTAGACCCCAAAGAGTATATACTGTGTTGTTTCATTTATATGAGATTCTAGAACAGGAAAAGTAATACACAGCATCAGAAACCATATCCATCATTGCCTGTGTGGGCCAAGGACTAACTGAAAGTGAAAATGAGAGGACTTTCAAGTGTGATGGAAGTATTTTACATCTTGATTTTGAGTGATAGAAATAGAGAGCACACATTATTAAAACTCACTGAGTTGTACACTTAGGATATGTGCACTTCACTGTATGTAAATTTTACCTCAGTTAAGAGAAGATACAGGAGACAAGTGACTCAAGAAAGGAAGAGAAGAGAAATAGAAGACAGGAAGAGGGGAGGGGAAGAGAGGGAGAAAGGAGGGAGCAGACTTAGGAGATATTTATAAAATAGAATCTATAGATTTGGCATCTGGTTGGATATAAAGAATCAGAGAGAGAAGGGACTGCAATAAAAAGGTGGCAGAGTAATAGTCTATAAGAATCCTAACTTTAAAGCCAGATAAATGTATAAGAGACTCCTCCAAGAACTAGCTGTGGGATCCTGGGCAATCATCTTACTTCTCAGAGCCTTCCTTGGTTTATTCATCTGTAAAAATGATAACAATTCATCTTTCATGAATTTTTATAAGGATTAATGAAATAATACATGTAAAGACCTACAGGAATTCCATTGTGACTCCCAGAGTTCTGACTCGGCCCCTAGACAGGTCCTGCTCTGCCTCTGGAATGAGATAGTGGTCTCAGATACAGGAAGGAGTTGTGGAAGGGATATTCAAAGAAAGGAGCCCAAAGTGAGGATGAGCAGCAGTTTCCCAGCATGCTAAGGGCTGGACTTGGGGCCCAGGACAAAAGTCACTAGATCTACTTTTTTTTTTTTTTTTGAGATGGAGTCTTGCTCTGTCGCCCAGGCTGGAGAGCAGTGGCACAATCTCGGCTCACTGCAAGCTCCACCTCCCAGGGTTCACACCATTCTCCTGCCTCAGCCTCCCGAGTAGCTGGGACTACAGGCACCCGCCACCACGCCCAGCTAATTTTTTGTATTTTTAGTAGAGACGGGGTTTCACCGTGTTAGCCAGGATGGTCTTGATCTGCGGACCCCGTGATCTGCCCGCCTTGGCCTCCCAAAGTGCTGGGATTACAGGCGCAAGCCATCGTGCCTGGCCTAGATCTACTTTTAGGTGACATCTTCCCACCAGATTCTCAAGCTGGTAGGTGGGATGCTGGTAACAACCTCACTCTTCTAGTTCATAGTCTGAGAGGCATATATCCTCTAAACCTCTTTTCTTACTTCTGCCTGGGCCATCAACCTTGGCCTTGGACCCCATTTTTCTGGCTTCATGGGTAGAGTGGTACTCTCTCTGACAGCAATGGGACATTTCCCTGGGCTCTGTGGGGGAAGCCTACATCTTTTGTATCTGATCAAAATCCTGCTTCCTTTTCCATCCATGTTTTAATGTCCAAAGGTGTGCAAGGTACAGAGGGTGGAAAGTCTGGGCCACCTCTGACCTATCAGAGCTACCAGGCAAAGAGCAATAGAAGCTGAGTCATGGTTTCTGGATTAGCTTTGAGGAGTAACTTGGGAAGGGTCATGCTCCTCATGACATGGTTGCTCGGGGATCTTAGGGGTTTTAGACTGATGATTTTTGAGACTGTAAGAGAAGTCATCCTGTTTCCAGTGTTTTGAACCCCTTCCTTCTCCTATGACTTCCCACATCCCCAGATGAGCTGAAGTGAGCAGCACCACCTCCCAGTCATGACCCCGAACCTCATCAGTCCCAGGATTTGACTGAGTTTCGTCCTGCCTGTCTCAACAGAGAGCAACATTCCCGAAGCACTGCAGAGGGGGTGGGGGTGGCTATAAGGAGCTGGAGAAAGTGGCCAGAAATTTGGGATTCTGACAACCTTTCATCAGAAGTCACCTCAGGTGAGGAAAAATAACCTCAGTTACCATGTGGGGGCAGCAGAGGCCAATTAAAAAACCTGGAGCCTGGACTAGGAGCTCCTGGGTTAAAAGGTTTGGATCGGTGGGCAGTCATGTCTGGAGTCTGCTCAGTCCCAGGCCAGCATTACCTCCCTGCAGGCCAGCGCAGACCTGGCCCAATGTGGGGAGGGGGTGCTCCAAAGTGCAGTCAGGGAAGTCCAAGAAAAGGAAAGGTTCCAGGACAGTAGGGCAGCCTTGAAGACCCAAAATGCCATAATAGACAAGTCCAAAGCATGGTAAGGGAAGAGAGTAGTTATTTACATATAATTTTGTTCAGTCCTTACTGTGAGTATGCGCAGAAATCTCTCCCTCCCTAACTGATTCTCACACAGATACATTCTTCTCCAGTTTTGATATTCTTGGCTGACCTCTCCTAGCCTAGAACTCCTGCTCAGAACAGCTACCTCAGCTTCTGTCCCAGATCACCCTAGCAATGACTTTTTCCATGTCCACCATGCTGGCCTTTATTGCCTGGAAGAGCCACCTTCTTACCTTTATGGTCTATGAATTTGGGGTATCTGGATATTGTAAGAATGCAACTCAGGGATTTAGGGAAGAGTGTCATCCTCCCCCTGTGTACACAAGAAGGGTGAGTCATCAGTGATTTCTTGGGGAAGAAGGTGAGGTTGGTAACCAGTGCTAGCTTGATTTGTTACAAAACTCAGAAAACAATGGCTATCTACATTCTACAAATGAGCCTGAAAGCCAGAAAAACTCCAGAAAGACAAAGCCTTACTGGGAAAGTCCAAAAGCAAGCTCAGACTTCAGAGAAGAAAGAGGGAGCCTGTTAACCGACATGTTGGAGTCTGAGATGCCATCCACTCTGGAGACCACATACCTGACAGAATAAACAAACCCAGATATGAGTTTAGACCAACCAGTGAAGGTGCTGAGCATCTCGGAGGAATGTCCTGGAGAAGCCTCACTGTTTTTCCTCCTACGCTTCCATACCCATGTGTCAGGGTCAGACCAACTACGAGTGGTCTCCTGGCTTCCTTCCTGCAGGCCTAGAGACTTTCATCCTTAAAGCTACCATTAACACTCTATCCCTTTGGGTGGGTCATGTCTCTCCTTTGGACTGGGTCAAGAGTGAGAAAAAGCTGCCCTGGCCCTCCCAAAAAGAGAATTCTAAAGACAACCCTCAGGTAAAGGGCTCTACTGGCCATCATGAAGGCAAAACAGGACAGAAGTAACAAAACCAACATGTTGCACATACTAGATTTGGTGAATTGTTACAGTGGAATAAATGTAAAGTGACACAGGATCCACCTTCCAAAGTCTCCAGATAGTTGGAAGTTGGGCTCTATCTCCTGATCCCTTCTACGATGGCCACTGAAAGCTGCTAGGCTTCTTTCCTCTGCACTCTTTGGAGGGAGATCATCTCCCTGTAATCCCCCCACCCACATTTCGCCCAACCCATACCTGAAGCAAGGGCATGCAGGCCTCTTTTCTCTGCATGAGGAATCTGTACTTCAGAGGATGTTCACCCTGGGGAATGAGGAGGAGCACCCAACCCACAAGCCTTTGCTATACATAGAAATCTTCCCCTCTGGGAGTTTCCTCCCAGCAGATAACCAGACTTAATAACCTGCTGGTGAATGTGTCTCAGGCAGCAGAACAGAATAGAAAGACACCATGAGAGAAGAAAAAGGGAGGGCTTATTCTCTCCAACAAAGAACAGTTCAGGGAGGACTAATATGTACTGAGGACCATATATAAGACACTTTAAGGTCATCATGACATTTTTTCTACACAACAACCTTATGAAGTAACTATTTTCCCCCTCCTTTTTTAATTGATACGAAAACTGACTCTGATTCTTTGTGCTCAGAAGTGCTAGGCTGGGTTGTAAACCCAGACCTTCCTGATTCCAAAGTTTATGCTGTTTTCAAATACCAAAGTGCTGCTTTCTGAAGAGGGTGGGAGCTGATTGAGGCAACTGCGAGATCACTGGACCAGGACCCAAACCACAGGAAGAGAACCACAGACCCTCCAGGAGACAGGACAGCCACAAAGCCGAAGTGTTTTGGCTTTGTGGAGGGTGTATGCCAGAGTATTGCCCTCCCTCCAACACAGAGGCAGTAGAGGAGCAGGTTGTTGGAGAAGACCCCGAGTCCGGGAAACCCAGGTTTTCCTTGGGCCCAGAGTCCCAGGTCACACATGGGTCAGTGTCCAGGGTGACTTGGACTCTAGTGCTCAGTCCAGATTTACTGCCTCAAGACCTCTACTCAGCTCCCTTCTATACTTAGCTCTACTGATGACAGGAGATGAGTCTGACAGTGACTTCACACTGAGTTGTGGAGGATGGAGCTCTTTCCTTACCCCCGGCCCTACCTTTCACCACTTTCAGGAGGCAGTTGCCTCTAGTGTGATGAGACAGGAAGCTACAGAGAGGGGCTTTTTGGCCTTGACAAGCAACCTGCACCAGATCCAGGACCAGGAGCCTTTTGGCCAAGGCCTTGCCCTGCCTGGGAAGCAGACTCCAGAGAGGATCTGAAGAACAGTGCTAGAGGGGTCCCATCTACCCACTACCAGATGGAAAATCTACCTCTGTCTTGACAGGTAGGTCTCATGTTCACCCATTAAAAAGTACTCAGTGAAGAAAGAAGCTGCTTCTCCTGAAAGGAGAAACTCATAGCACTGAAGAGAGAATCTCCATGGAGGAAGCAGCTCTAGTTTTTCCCCAACTCTGGCCCTTTGAATTTCTCCTTTCCCCTTAGGGCCCTAGGTCTCCCTCTGATCTCACCATCGTCACTTCCTTGGTAAAACAGAACTTGGGGGCTCCAAGGTTCAAGCAACGAATATCTTAGGGAGGAGGCATGCAGGAGAGAAGCTCTCATTCCCAGTACCCCCACAGTGAACTCCATGGTAGGGCTTGGTCTCTTTCTTTTTGCCCCTGCTGTCACACACTACACACTACATGCCCCATGGATGTGTCACTCTCTTTTTAAGATTCTGGCCTGAGAGAGGCACAAAGCCCATCTTTGGCTTTCCCTGGGAACAGCAGAGTGAGCAGGAAGCAACTGCACAAAGAACTTTTTGAAGCAGTCTGGGAGAAGGAGAGGGCCATGCCAGAAACCCAAACAGTCCAGCTTTCATAGCACATGTCTCAGAGCCAGCCACAGCCAAGTTTTCTCTGAGACTCACACATTCTGTCTGTACTATATTCAGGCTCCAAAGCAGCAGAAGGCTGACTCCCTTCTCCATTCCTGACCTGTGCTTCCAGGGTAGGCACCTCTTACCTCCAACCTCAGGGAGCAAGTGTTTGAGGGCTGGGTTCCCTCCCTGGCCAGTACTACAGAAACCTGAGTTACAGTCTTCTTGGAGTCCTCCTCAGCTCTGGTTCCCTCTCTGAGGAATGCATTTCTTTTCCAGGTGATCCTTAGGACTCAGTTGTTGATTGATACCATTTATTATCTGACAGTTCAAGTGAGTGCCAACCCCTTACACTGAGGGGTTTGGCTATGACCTTTACAGGCCCCACAGTCTGACAACACTGTAGCCCTATGAGACCTTTAACATCCACATATCGAGAGTTACCCACACATGTACAACAAGGGTCTGATTTCATCAGAGTTGGTATCTCAATTCTTTGTACTGTGAAGTGTGGGGATTTGCATTCAGTCAAAAACAATAACCTTTATTAAAAACTCTTTGGATATACCTGAACCACTGTACTTTCATCCTTGCCATGAGAGGCATAAGGAAATAGCTTTCAATTTAAGCAGGAAAAATGAAAATTGGAAACAAGATTTCCAGTGAATCTTGAAACTGAGAGAGCTTTGAAAATTAAAGACCCTCTACCTATGGCAATCTTTAACATAGGAAAAAATGGTCCTCCAAAGTATGAACTAGAAGAGAAGCTTCTGTGGGAAGGAAAGAAATGAATGAGGTAATCTCAACGGGACTAAAATCCTAAAGTGCCTTTCTCCATGGCTTTTCCATCCTAGAGGGTGTCTGAATTCCCTTTGCTCAAGCCACCCTCTCTATGCATCAAATCCTAGAATCACAAAACCTTGGATGGCAAAAGCTTTAGAGATATCTTATGGCTATATCACCATAAGCAGTCATTCAACTTCTCCTTAGATATCTGCTTGAAGATACCTTCATTGAGAGGAATTCATTATCTCTGGAGGCACATGAGAGAATAACCTTCTGTTTCTACATGTTGTGGGTCATGTTTGGTATTAAAACACAGGCATGCTAGCAGATTAATTGAGGTAAAGTCATACTCCTCTAATGGAATTGGGATGTTCTCACTTTCTCACTTGAAATGTCTATTAATTAATTAATTCTAAATACAGAGCATCTACACGCTAGGCATTTTGTTTGCAGCTAGAGAAACAAGGAGGAACAAAAACAGACATGGTTCCTGTTCGATGGATTTTGGAGTGTAGTGGGAGAGACAGTGATTAACCAAGGAATCACGCTAACAAGGGTGTAAATGCATCTAAGATAAGTGCTATGAAGAAAGGAAAAGAGTTCTACAAGGGATCTAACAAGGGAACCTGACCTAGCCTGCAAGAACTAGTCGAGGAAACCTTCCCTGAGGAAGTGATGCTGGAATTGGAATCTGAGTATTAAGTAGGATTAGCCAGGCAAAGTGGCTAGAGGTAGGGAGTAAAGAGAATGTTTCAGGCAAAGGAAACAGCATGTGCAAAGGCCCTGTGGCCAAAAAGGCATGGCATTTGGAACTCAAAGGTGGCCAGTGTGGGCCAGGCATGGTGGCTCACACCTGCAATTCCAAAATTTTGGGAGGCCTAGGCAGGAGGATCACTGGAGGCCACTCTCAGGTATTCTTTTAGAGCAACACAAAATGGACTAAGACATAAGATTATTGGCTAAGAGTGACAGGGTGGACACAGGGGTTGGAGGTTTAAGAAAAGAATGGAGAATATTTGAAATAGTCACCCTGGAGAATGAAAAGTACTAAAGAAATTTAGTACCTGCTTGGATTGTGAAGCAATGCTGAAGGCTTGACTGACATTGGTGATTTATAGTGGAGCAGGTCTCGTTTGTGACAATGCAGGTGGGTGGCTGAGGTAGAGTGGAAGAGATGGGGCAGTTTAGGAACCAGGAAGCCCAGGTGATGGCTGAATCTTAATTTGTACACTGAAGTCCCCTAGGATGATGGCGGGCCTTGCAGTCAGGGGTGGGGAAGCCAGTGAGACAGAAACCAAATCCTTCATTTGGTTTCAGTAGCTGCAGGGTCTGTACACTCCAAGCTCTGGAGTAGTGGTGAGCCTAGAGGTAGCCATCTCGGTACCTTTGTGGTCTAGAGTGGGATGGATCCTAGGGTGAGGCCACTCTGTCAACTTAGGGATAAGGTCAGATTCCTCATATTAGAAAGTAAAAGTGAAAGGGCCCAAGGTGGGTTAAAATGTGAACATTTACTTCTCTTGGTTTTGACTGAGAAGATATTAAAATATCTAGGAGGAATCTCCTGGGTTTAAGTCCATGTCTCAGCCCCATCTCTCTCAGCTCACCCACAGCTGCCAAACAATCAAGAAGTTGAAAATGTTATTTGGTGTTTGAATCTTGGCAATTACCCAGAATCACTAAGTTTATTCTGAGAAGAGATCAAGTAGTCATGAACTCCGGAACCAGACTGCATGTACTCAAATTCTGCCTTCGCCACTTGCCAACTGCATGACCTCAGACAAGTGACTTAACCTGTCTGTACCTCAGTTTCTAGAAAATAGAGACAATGGTAGCTCTACCCCACATAATTGTTGTCATAGAGGGTTAAGTGGCTTAAAATATGTAAATACTTAGAACAGTACCTGGTGCATGTTCATTTTTATTGTTATTGACTCTCTCCCAATTCACTCAATCTCTCTCTCATTCACTCAATCACTTGATACTACCCTGCTTGTTGGAATCTCCCTGGCTCTGAACCCTAACTGAATAACTACTTTTGATCCTTCCCCTATGCAGGTTCTTTCCCAGATCTGTTTATCTCTAGACCAAATAAGCTTGGGGCCTTCAAATGTTCCTCGTATGATGTGACCGCTAGTGCACTAGCCCAGTGACTCACCTTTGGGCATCTTGCATCTTGTCATTGTATCCTAGCTTAAATGGGTTGTCCAGAATGGAGCACAGTGCTCCAGGTAGGACATGACAAGTGTAGGGAAGGGCAGAACCATCTCTTCTCTTGTTCTGGTTCTCTACTTCCATTAATGCAGCCTAAAATCTAATTACCTCTGTTGGCAGCACCATCACTCTGTTGGCTCACATTGACTTTACAGTCAAATCAAGGACTTTTTCACATGTGCTGTTGTTAAACCAGGCAGGGCTCTTCTATCCTGTGCTAGAGGAATAAACCCAGCTGTAGTTGCTAGGAGAAAGTCAAGTCTAGTAGCCAAAAGCCCAGTGTCTTAGGGATTTAGTTCAGGCAAGCAATTGGTGGTTAGGGTTCGTGGCAGATGCTACTCATTGCCTGCCTAATAATGATTTTTCTCTTCTTCCTTACTTATAGAATTCCAATTTTGTTCAGGGCAGCAGTGTGCCCAGCTAAAAGTACTGGATTTCCCAGCTTCCTTTGCAGCTAGGAATGTCCATATGACATGGCTCTAGTCAGAGATGTAGGTGGATGTCACTGGAGTGGATGTTGCATTTGGAATAAAAATGTAGAAGATCCTTTGTCCTTAGCCTTCTTGCCCTCTAGCTCTTTCCCTTCTTCTTGTCTAGAATGCAGACATGAGGCTTAGAGCTGCAGCAGCCATGTTGTGACCACGAGGCAAAAAGCAAGTGGATGAAAGCCTACCTTAAGATGGTGGAGATGAAAAACCAGGGTCTTGATGGCATCATTGAACTGCCACATCAGTCCTATCTGGGCCATCTGTCAAGGAAATTTTTGTTGAATGAGACAAATAAACCTCTGTCTGTTTAAGCCACTATTGTAGAGTTGTCTGGTATTTGCAGCCAAAAAATATTCCTAATTAACATAGTAACCCTACATAACAGAAAAACTGGGGTTCCAAATGGAGGACAAACATGACTATAGGAATCCAGAAGGGGAAGATATGTAGAAATATAAGCGGGCAGTCAGGATTAGAGGAGTCTGTCAGTGGGCCACCAGACCTCTCAGCCACTGGGTTAGGGCTCAGGGTCAGGACTTCCTTCCTGGATGGTGGACTGAAAGAGCATGACTGGGTCTAGGCCTTGACAGGGCACTGGTAGAGGTAGGTAGGCAGGGTTTCTGACTGAGAGACTCAGATACAGGACATGAGACAGAAGGTTAGGGATCAGAAGTGGGGAATGAGGTAGAGACTCAATGGAAACTTGAGATTGGACTCAGATCAGTGGTGAAGGGACAACTTGACGCTGAGTTTCAGTGTGCATACCCAGGTTACTTCAATCCTTCCTGTCTTAGGACAGGGATAGCCTGCAAATAGGAGAGAAATTACTCCAACTATGAAGGGAGGATCCAGGCAGAGCCTGACAAGCATCATCTCAAGCTGCGCTTTAGCCATCCTGACACTCTTCTTACAGATTCACCCTTAATTACATGCCCTTCTTTCCACCTTTTTTTCCCATGACCTTTTAAGATCTGAGCTTAACAGAAAGCTCCTGATGCAACCACATTGGTCGCTTTAAACAGCTCCCACTTTGTCTTCTTCCTAATTGTCAGCATTTCAGTGCAAGAAACCTTCCCCTTCTCCCTCTCCTTCAAGTTGTCTTCCCCTCTGCCTGGTTTGAGGGCACTCTATTGCTCTTCTTGTGCAGTCTGGGCCCCCTCAGGAGTGACCCGCCTCCATCCCCTGGTTTTAGCCTCCACTAACCCGGGAGCAGGTGGAAAGAAAGAGCTGAGAAGAAGGACTGGCCAGGGCCCACCAGCTCTGGGGGAGCAGTAAGCCACTCCAGTCCCCCTCCCCACCTTGGCTATTCTGCTCCAGGGGACGATTAAGGCCAATGCCTTCCCTTCCCCCATCCCAATTTCTTGGGTCATCTGGAGTGAGAGAATGAGAGCCTCTTCTGACTGTTGGTGTGCTAGCACTTCTTCTTTGTGTGCAGCGGGTACTGTGTGGGTAAGTTATTGTTATATTGTGCTTCTGTGATAAATGGACCGTTGTGAGATACTTTTCGCCCTGTGTGTGCTTGGGGAGAGGGAGGGAGTCTTGCCTGAGTGATTTCTCACAGAAAGCTCCAGAGGTGCTCAGAGCTGATAGCCTAGACCTGGCAGGCTGCTCTTTCATTGGCATTCAAGGGTGTCAATCACTGTGGCCCTGCCAATCAGCTCCGAACTAGGTATCTGTAAGCGATTAGCTTTCTTTGTTAAACAGAACACTGAACCCTCCAAGGACTAAACAAAGAATGGCTTAGGAAAGACAGTTCCTAGGTGGGCAGGGGCAGTCGTGCCAGTGTCACTAACTGGAACTCTTCGATTTCATCCTCCTTTTGGCCCTGCCTCCTAGCTTCTTTCAATTCTACTTCTTTCATTTCCCTCCCATGTGTATTTCTTTTCTCTGTCTCCACTGCTGCTGTCTTTGTTCAGCCCTCAACACCTCTCATCTGACTACTAACCAGTCTCCCAACTAGTCTCCCCGCCTGCCGTCTCACTCCCTCCAATCCAGTCTCCATGCTGCAGTCAAATCCATCTTCTAAAAATACAAGTCTGATCGTGTCACCTCCTGCTGAAAACCTTTCAGCCTCTTCCATGGCTTCTAGTGCCCTTGGGATAAAGTCCAAACTACTTAGCATGGCACCCAGGGCCCTTCATGATTTGGCTCCTGCCAAATCCTCAGCCTCATTTTGGCAGTGCTCCCACTTCACACCTAGTCATGATAAACTACTTTGCAGGTTTCTGAACATACCATTCCTGGCGTTACTTCTGGTCCTTTACACATAACATTCCCACTGCCTGGGACATCCTTCACACACCACCTTCTTTGCTACCTGTCTAGCCAGTCCTTACTCATCCCTTAAGGTTTCACCTAACCTCCTTCAGCTCAAGACACATATTTTACTCATGTCTATACTGCTGATGCCTAATACAGCATCTAAGATGTAATAGAGCCTCAATAGATGTTTGACAGAGGAACGAATCAATGAATGAATGACTCAACTCCAGCGGCTGTGTGCAAAATCATCTCTGAGGGAATCTGGCAAAGTTGACTGGTCCCTCCCTCTATGGGAGGGACACCTACCATCCTTGTTGCACTAGGTTGCAATTTCTTCTTTAACATGCCTGCCTCTCTAATTCAACTGTGAGCACCTCAAGGGCAGGGCCATCTGATTCCCCTCAATATCCCACTTAGTCCCCAGCACAGTGCTTGAAACATAATGAAGAAATAGGCCTCCCAAATGCCTGAGAGTTTTGTCCCTTGTCTCATTTCCTGCTACTCTCTTCTGCACAAATTCTCACCATCAATGTAGCCAAACTGCCACACTTGTGGTTTCACAAACATACAAAGCTGCTCCTTACCCCTGAAACTTTTCATCTGCATTCCTTTTATTTGGAATGCCCTTCTCAACCACCGTCCAAATCCTGCTACTTTAGAAACTAGCCTCAATTGTCCCTCTTTCAGAAACCTTTTATGTACCCACCCCAGCCCACCTCTGAGTAGTGCTAACGATGCCCACCCATTTCATTTAACCCTTGGCATCCCTTCGTGTTACTCAGGGGAAAACCAAGACACAGAAAAGGAAAAGACTCTCAAGGGCACACGGCATTTCAGCAGTTGAGTTATTATCCAAGGCTCTAGTTCATGAATCCTCCCACTAGCCAATATACATGTCTTGCTTCCTTATATAGACTATAATTTCCTTTAAGGAAGGAATGCCTTGGCTCTTTTATCTTTCCAGGGCCTTACTGGAGTGTTAAGAGAATTCTAGAGTCAGACTGAGTTTCTTTCTTAGCTGCTCCGGTTACTTTAGGCAACAACCACAGTAAACCTCAGCTTCTTTGTATGCAAATGAAGATAACAGTAGTACCTATCTCACAACACTGTTGTGAAGACTGGATGACGAATGCATGCAAAATGTATAGAGCAGTACATAGCACATAGTACACGCTCAATTAAGGCTATTTTCTTTATTGTTATTATTCTTAATATTAACAAACGCTTGCCGGCAACGGTTGACAAAAAATTACAATGTGAGAGTTACTAGGAGTGAAAGGGAGGGAGGAAAGCAAGCCGACCACAGAGCCAATGGAGTCCAAACAAGGTTAGTGGCGCGGCAGGACATTTGTACGTCTGAGTTCCTAGTGCCATGTGACTCTGTGAGGGCCCCAAGCACATGGTTCCATCCGGGCGGCGCAGCTTCCCTAACTCTCCGTCAGCTATTCTCAGCAGCCTGTAGGGGGAGCCAGAAAGCTAGGACGGGGGCTGATGCTGGCGTGGGGGGAGCGAGTAGGGGGTGGAGGCTGCTGGAAATATTCCTAAGGGCAAACACCGACACCCCACCACTACTATCTCAGCCCACTGCCTTGCCCCCTCCGGGACGCTCTCCAAACTCAGTCCTCCTCAGCCCCTAAGCTGGGAGCTGTCCTTCAGCACCAAGGGCCGCCTTGTCCTCGGGCAGGACGGTGAGGGCGACGGTGGAGTTAGGGACACTGGACTGGTCCGATCCGCAGCCGGCTCGAGCGTCTTCCAGTCACGGGGACGGCGGAGGCGACCCAGGGAGGCAGCAAGCAGCTACGAGATGCCTCCTGCCCCCTGCCTCCAAGAATCACCCTCAGAAGTCCCCTAGCCCTCGGGGGAGTGAGGGACGGCCTTGGGGAGGAAGGCGGGCGCCCGGGTTAGTGGGGGAGGGGAAGCGCCGGGGCCTGGGACTCAGCGTGTGGCGTGTGCACGCGGGCAGCGGGCGGATGAACGGAGGCGCTGAAGTGAATGGAGTTGGGGGTGGACTGGAAACATCCCCAAACAGCACCGGCTGCGGCCGGCGGGGGCTGGGGGGGGGGGGGGGGGGGGGAGTCCTGAGGCGCAGGCGCAGTCGGGGCACCAGTCCCGCTCCCTCCTCCTCTCCGTGCCTCTTTCTCCGCCCTGCTCCCCCCTAAACACACTTGCACACGGGCTCTCAAGGTGTTCTCCGCACAGCGGAAGATGGCGACAGACTGAGGGGGCATGGCCAGCGGGAGCCACGGGGCCGTGCCGCTCGGCTGCCGCCACAGCGGTGCGAACGAGAGGCGGAAGCGAGAGGCGCACTAAGTAAAACCCGGTGTCCGCGTCCGGCGCCTGTGGCGCTGCCGGGAGCCAGGTGGCCCGCCCGAGCCGGAACTCCAGGAGCAGCCGGTGCGGAGCCAGAGCGGAGCCGGCCCGGGACTGGCCCCGGCGAACACCCGGAGCGCGAACGAAGCCCGAAGGGCCCGGCAGCGGACCGGCCGGCCGGCCTAGGAAGGCGCGAGCGAGGCAGGGAGCGGCGCGGAGCGGGCAGCGGGCGGACGGGCGGGAGCGGAGCGGAGCGGCGCGGGGCGAGGGGAGCGGAGCGGAGCGCGGCGGCGGGGCCCGCACGGCGGCGCTGAGGGGCGCAGAGCTGCGCCGAGCCGAGACGGCCGGTTTGGAGTGCGAGCCGGGCGGCCGCCGGCGCGGAGTGAAGTGGCGCGGAGCCGAGGGCAGCTGAGGGGCCCGACACTATGAGGAGTGCGGCGCCGCCGCCGCAGCCGCCACCGCCCCAGTGCCCCGCACCGCCCCCAACCGGGACGCCTGGCAGCGCCTAGCGGGCCGGGCGGCGTCGCCCGGGCTGAGAGCGACGGAGCGCGGGAGCGGCGCGGAGACGGCACCAGAGCGCCCCGCGACTCCGGCCTGAGCGGGGCACCGGGCCGGCCGGCCTGCCTCACCATGCAGCCCCCGAGGTAGAGCCTGGACGGCGCCGAGGAGCGCAGAGCGGCGCGCAGCCCGCCCGCCCGAGACGGCCGTCCGGCCTCGCGCCTGCCTACTCCCTCCAGCCCGGACCCCCCTGAAATATGTTCAGGGGCGCTTGGATGTGGCCCGGGAAAGACGCCGCCGCGCTGACTATCTGCTGCTGCTGCTGCTGCTGGGCTCCCAGGCCGAGCGACAAACCTTGCGCCGACTCCGAGCGGGCGCAGCGATGGCGACTGTCCCTGGCGTCCCTGCTCTTCTTCACCGTGCTGCTCGCTGACCATCTGTGGCTGTGCGCTGGGGCCCGGGCCCGGCCCCGGGCCAGGGAGCTGAGCAGCGCCATGCGGCCGCCCTGGGGGACCGGCCGGGAGCGGCCGCCGGTGCCTCCTCGCGCGGTGCTGCCGCTGCCGCCGCCGCAGCCCGGCGAGCCCAGCGCGCCCCCGGGCACCTGCGGCCCCAGATACAGCAACCTGACCAAAGCCGCCCCCGCCGCCGGCTCTCGGCCGGTCTGCGGCGGCGTCCCAGAGCCCACTGGGCTGGACGCAGCTTGCACCAAATTGCAATCTTTGCAGAGACTTTTCGAACCCACCACCCCGGCTCCCCCTCTGCGGCCCCCTGACTCCCCTTCCCGTGGCCCGGCCGAGTTCCCCTCCGCCAAAAAAAACTTGCTCAAAGGCCACTTTCGGAACTTCACTCTCTCCTTTTGCGATACCTACACGGTCTGGGACTTGCTGCTGGGCATGGACCGCCCCGACAGCCTGGACTGTAGCCTGGACACCCTGCTGGGGGACCTGCTAGCCGTGGTGGCCAGCCCGGGCTCCGGGGCCTGGGAGGCGTGTAGCAACTGTATCGAGGCATACCAGCGGCTGGACCGACACGCTCAGGAAAAATATGACGAGTTCGACCTCGTGCTGCATAAATACTTACAGGCGGAAGAGTACTCAATCCGGTCCTGCACGAAAGGCTGTAAGGTAAGGACTGGCTTCCGCAGCCACAACAGCCGCCCTGGGCAGCGGCAGCGGCAGCGGCAGCGGCAGCGGCAGCAGTGGGATGGGAAGAGAAAAGGAAGTCTCCCTTTCTACCCACCCCACCACTCCCACTGTGCCCAGTGCAGCACTAACCAGTGCCACCCTGGGACCCTCCCTAGTCAAGGGGCCTCAGGGATTCAGGTCAGGTAACCACCTGGCCAACTTCTATTAATTCCGGATTTGGGCACCTTAGGCCTGGGGCTTCTTGGAGACCTGCCCCCTCATGAGTGGGGAGGGGCCACGGGGCCCTGGGCTGACAATGAGGTGGCAAGAGGGATTGTGCTCCCCCCAGCCTCCATCCTCAGCCAGCCATGCCCCCCTCCTTTCCGAAGCTGGAATTGAACGTCCTGGGACTGGCTGGTACAGGGGGAAGGCCAAAGACGGGAGGAAGAATATTTGGCAACCAAACTCTCACCCTTTGGCTTCTGCCAGTGGCTGAGAGGAGGAGCACTCCTGGTGGTGGGACACACCAAACTCTTGACCTTACGTGACCTGAGGTGGCTGGCCATAGCCGAGGCAGGTCAACCCCAGGGGGTGCCTGTCTTCTCCCAAGGAAGTCACCTGCAGGCTCTACTCCCCTGACAAAGGAAGGAGCTGGGAACAGGGAACAGCGACTGGTGGGAAGGGCACTGAAGGTTGGTGCATTCTCATACAAAACTCCTAGTGCCTTCCCAGCACCCCAGGGTGACAGTGGAGGGAAAACTGGCTTTCTAGCTGCTGGGGATAGGTATCCAGAGGAGAGGCGAGGCAGCTGCAGAACAGGCCCGCCTAGGGAAGAGCCGAGTGTTAAACTTCTTGATCCTCGGCGGGGTTGCTCTGGACAGTTAGGTGGGTGAGGGCTGCAAACATTTGGGACTTGATGCTACTGCCCTGCTCACCCGGCCTGGCCAGGTGACCTGCCTTTGGGAGGAAAGAGAACAGCAAGGTCAAAGGGTCAAATGACAAGGAGACCGGGAGGGGTGGTGACCTCACACATCCTCGAGCTGGGGCCAAGAGCTGGAGAGTGAGACAGTTGCTTTCTAGCCTAGCTCGTCTCCCTCCAAGACTTTGGGGAGGGGCAGAAAGTGTCCTTTTCCATCCAGCATGGCCCTTGTGGACTTCTGCAGGGCTTCCATGCTTTTGGCGGGTTCCCTAGGGATTGGGGGCAGAGGGTTGGGCAGGAAAGGGGTAGTTCCTCGCTCCTGACTTCACTTTCTCCTTCTCCTTTTTCCTGCTCTCGTAACCTAGCAGTCTCCCTCCCGCCTCCCTCAGCCTCAGCTGACTCACTGCCTCACTCACACTACCAAATGAGATATTCCACTTCTTAAAGGTGTACAAGCAGATAGACACACACACTGCCATACACCATCACCACCACCCTGGGCAAAGTCACATAGACATGCAGAGAGGTCGTCACACCCACAAACAGTGTCACAGAAGCAGATGCCGTGTCACACACACGCACATCTCCCCATGGTGTCAGAGACACGCAGGCAGAAGTACTGTCACATGAAGAAGGACACATTTTGTCTTAATAGAGACACATACCCTTGATGTCAGCCACGGACACATACACTCAGTGGGAGCAGAGAGACAGGGTCCACAAGCAGATGGAATCGAGGATGTCTGTTTGTTGTGGCCCTCTCTTCAACCCCATGGCCCTGTTTTTTGTTTGTTTGTTTGTTTTGTTTTGTTTTTTTCCTCAATCACCAGTATGGATGAGAGGCACACCACAACTTCCCCACGGGGTTTTCTTCATGTTGTAGTTGATTCCGATTTCTGTCTGGACCTGAACTAAATACAAATCTCTCATGTTGACTGTTTTACCAAGCAGTGTGACGTAGAAGAAATATATCTGATCTCTCTGATTCAGGCGGCCTTATCACCTCTACCTCTTGTAAGTGGTATGACCTTGGGCAAGTCACTTCACTTTTGTAAGCTTTCATTTCCTCATTTGTAAAACAGGGATCATCATCCTTGCTCTGCCCACATCCTGGGTCTTTTGTGGGGAGAAGGTGCAGATGTATTTTGTAATAAGAATATAACATCTGACATTAATGTAATGCTTAGGGTTTTTCCGCCCCTCTCGTGTATGTTATGAGATCAAGGAGGCTGGTGATACTAACACCATTACTCCCATTTTACAGATGAGGAAATTTAGGTGCAAGGGGATCAAACGGTTTGCCCTAAGGTCACTCAGATAATGAGCAGGAGTGCCAGGACTCCAGCCCACCTGTTTTGGTGCTAAGCTGGTGCTTTTGCCATGGCCTCACATCAAGTTCCTGATGGCCCTCCCTCCTCTCCTTTGTCTTCTTGTCTGTCTCTCTCCAGCAAACCAGTGAACTCCTCCTGCTCTCTTGCTGCCTGCTGTGCTGGCAGAAGGGCAGTGCGAGCTCCACAGCTCTCTTCCTGCCTTTCCCACCCCTTGTCCAATGCTCTCTCCCTCAACTGAGGCCAGACCCACCTGGCTCTCGAATCCAGCTGTATGATGGGCACTAAGGGAAAAGACAACCTTGCTACCCTTCTTGGACTGTAGGCTCCTCTCTCCTCAGCCCCTCACCCCACCTCCCTGGCAGGCCTTAGTTGCCATTCCCCAACCCTGTTCCTGGGCTCCAAGCCCTCCTGTCCAGTCCCCACTCCAAATGGGATCCCTGGGAGATGATGCCCCACCCTCAGAGCTTCTCCAGAGTGGAGAGCCCACAGCCCCAGGCCAGGATGAAGACGCTTTCTCTACTTCTGGAAACCAAGCTGGGAACCTCTGTTCCAGAGCCAGGTGACCCCCTGTCCCCAGGGCCCTGTCCTGAGTGCATCAGTTAGCTCTTCCCTGGGTGGCCCCGGAAACCCTGTTCTCTGCCTTTGCAATATCTGCCCCTGTTTCAGGCCACACAGGGCCCCACGAATCATACCTGTCCTCACTGCTGCCTGTGACACCTCCCAATTTAGTACCAGCTGCAACATTTCCTTAATGTGTGACTGACTTCCTCTCACACAGCAGGGCAATGTTAACTTAGGCAGGCCGATGCCCTTCCCCGCCCTGGCCTCTCCCAGCTCCTAGGGTCATGCTTCACCTCTCTCTTATCTCCCTGTGCATCCCCCCAAGCCCTGTTTCCTCCAACCCCCACCCCACTCTCTTGGACCTAGCTAGGGTTACTGGACAACCACCTCACTCCCCCATGCCTCTCCAGCCTCCCAGTTCTGCCATGCTTCTGCCTTTCTGATTGCCTCTTCCCCCACCTCTCTCTTTCCTACTCTCTCTTCAGAACATTCAGACTAGGGGGAGTGATGGAGATGGGGGCAAAATCCTGACTTCTCTCAAAGCTATTGATCTGAGAGGGAATAGAGGCCCAAGGGAAGGACAGTTCTTAGCTCTCTCACCAGCCATAGGGTTGCATTAGTAAAGATGAGTACCAGGGAAAGATGTGATAGTTCTGCTCTACTCCAGACTGACCCAAGCACACCTGGCAGACAGCATGTTTGATTTTGGGTCTCACACTGACTGCGCTGAGGAGGAGGCAGGAACCCATGTTCTTCTGGAGAGAGTAGAAGGAGGTGTTTCACTTGGAGAAGAGGCGACTCAGGCAGACATGCTGTCTGACGTCACACCTCAGAAGAGTTGACATGGTATAAATGAAGAAGCATGACCTGCGTAGCCCCAAAGGGCTTTTGTAGTTAGAAAGTCCTAGGTTAAAACGTAGTTCTTTTATTTATTACCTGTGTAACCTTGAGCTAAGGACGTCAACTCTCTGAGCCTCACTTTTCTCACCTGTAAAATGGGGCTAATTCATTGTAACAGTCCTGCGAGGTCATTATTAATGAGAAGAGTCTTTACAGTACCTAGACCTGCCATAGCAGAGTTGCTCAGTTTCTTCCTTTCAAAAAAGGAACAGACTGCCTTAGGAGGAAGTGAGTTCCTCCTCCCAGGAAGTATCTGGCCCGGTACAGGTGGACCCCTGGGGAAAATGCCATGGAGGCAACTCTAACACCAGATTTTGAGCAGAGTTGGACCGGGTGACCTTTGAGGTCTATTTCTGCCTGGATTTTAGGCCTGTGAGCAAAGCTTGCTCCTTGAACAGCAGCACTGGATGGGGAGGGCTGGGGAAGGAGGTTGGTCCTAACACCCACACAAAGAGAGGGGGTGGGGGGCTGCCAGAGCCAGCGCCTTGCCTTCTGCCCGTACCCGCTGGGGCCCTGCTCTTCCTCCACTCCGGCTGGCAGCTGTTTCTGCCTCACTGCCTTCCTCTCTCCTCCCACCTGCCACAGCTTTCCTGCCAAGCAGGACTCCTTGCTAACACTGGGTATGAGGGGTGCTGAGAGCAGGGAGCTCAGGGCACTGGGTAAAGGACAGGAGCCCCAAGTTGGCCAGTGGTCTCTGTTACCATCACACAGGCTTGCAGTCAGGGAGCAGTGCCCCACAGGCAGCCTCCCTGACCCAGGGCTCTTAGAGCCAGAGAGGTGCCCTGGTCCCTGTTTGGGGGTAGAGGAAGGGGCAGGCTGTCAATAAACAGCCTCTTGGGAGCCATGGCAAACCCTGCCCTGGGAGAGGGGCCTCCAGATCCACAGAAGCTCATCTCGTCACCAAGGAATGTGAGCATGGGGTTCTGGGAAGGAGCAGGAACCAGGAATCCTGGAGCAGGGACAGAGAGGAGGCAATGTTTATAGCTAGGACAAGGACACAGTGAATTAAGACTGGGAGTGGGAAAGTGGCCTCATGCTGCTCACACCTTTCCAGACCCTTCACGCCCACCCTGACCTGCCCCAACTCCAACCCCCATATTCTTCCCACATGTTAGCTCACACCCAACATGCCTATCCACTTTCCAATGATCCTACAACCTTCCCAATCTTCTACTTACCACCCTAGGCTTTTCCCAAGTCACACCCACGCCTTACTCCCTCTACCTATAGTCCTCCAACCCCTGCCCCTCCTGACAGTGACCTCTACCCCCTTTCACCCCAACTCTGGACCTCACTCCCCACCTCTTTCCTGTCAACAGTCAGCCCCTCACATTCCACCTTACTCCCCCTATTCCCATCTCCCACCTGACACCCCGCCCAAACCTTTACTCCAAGATCCCACACCCTCTTCTGGCCCTCATGCCCCTTGGGTGTTGCATCACTCACACTCCACTCACACTTTACCTCCCTTTTCCCCATCCCTTGTCTTGCTCCCTTTCATCTTCTGGTCCTGTCTTCTGCCCTCTTTCCTCCTGCCTCCCCCTCTCCCTCTCTGCTCTCTTTCTCCCACTTCTCTTCTCTCCTTACCATTCAGGGTAGACATGTACATGTGTGCATGCACACACAGACACACATCCCCCAGTCTTCTTCATGGCTACTTCCCATCCTTCCCGCAGGCTGGTGCCTGACTACTACAGTCACCATAGCAACGGGAACCTCCAGGAAGGATACACTGGTATCTCCTGAAGGTGGGGGTTGGGGGAGTTAGGTGGAGAAAGGGAGCCTAACAGCCTCCCGCCCATTACCATGGTCTGGCAGGAAAAGTCTTCTGAACATGGTGAAGGTGGAAGTGAAGAGAGGGAAGACAGTGGGTGGGACCAAGATCAAAGGAGGGTCAAGAATCTCCCAACACATCGTAAGCATGAGAGGGTGCTTCGAAGCCATGCAGGTGCATGCTGGTCCCCTCTGGATATGTCAGTACCCTAAGGAAAGGGTATACCCACTTTTTTACATGTGGGGAGGGACATCGGCTGACACCTCAGACTCAGGGGTGGGAGTGTGTCCTAGAAAAACTTCTCCTTTGGGGCAGTTCTTCTGTGCCCCCACCCTCTGAGGCTGTTTACCTGCTGTGTGCCCGTGCAGACTGGGCATCAAACCTGCCCTTCCCAGCTCATTTCTCAACCACATGTGGATTCCAGCTGCTAGTGTTAACTGAAAGCCAGGGGTGGCCCCTGCTTCTGGGGGTCTGGACAAATCTGGACCACTACAAGCACCATTCTCCAATGCTGGCCTGGTAGGTCTCTGGGGAATGGGTATGTTTGCATTTTGTGTGATTACAAGCACACAGACCAGAGTGTGTGCAAGAGGCCAGGGATGCTGGACCAGCCTTTTCTCCCTGGGCATAAAAGTGGGTTCAGTAAAGCCTGAATTTTTGATACTGTGAGCCAGATAGGTGCTTAGAGGGGAGAGCAAGGGCACCAGGCGAGCTGCAGCTGGCTCTGGAGAGGGAAGGAGTTACTACGGAGTGACAGGGACTGCCAGGGCCAAAGCTCCTGCTGGAATGCATTCTGGGGAAAGTAGCTGGAACCTGAGCCACAAGTCTGTGGGCCAGAAGATGAGGCCAACTGGCTGCAAAGATGAAAGAGCTAAGAAAGGGGAAGGAAAGAAGAAAATTGTGAGCTTCGAGTGCCTAGGAGATGCCAGGGGCTTTATATATGTTCATGAACTCATTTAATCCTGGCAGTCATCCTAGCAGGCAGGCACTATCATCATCCCCATTTTACACACGAGACAACTGAGGCTCTGAGGTGAAGTGACCTTCCCAGGCCACGTAGCAAAAGGACTGGCATACAAACCTAGGT
This sequence comes from Papio anubis, assembly GCF_008728515.1. Taxonomy (NCBI): domain Eukaryota; kingdom Metazoa; phylum Chordata; class Mammalia; order Primates; family Cercopithecidae; genus Papio; species Papio anubis. Next base: position 82,250,850 of record NC_044996.1, on the reverse strand, counting down.
CTGTCTGTTCTTTCTCCAGTGCACAGATGCATGAAGAAAATGCTAATAATCTCCTCCAGCTGTCAGAGGTAGTACCCAGCTGGCTACTGAGAGGCTGGGCTGAGAAGCTGGACGGACTGAAAGGGAGGCCCAACAGAGCCTATTGGCAGCTTAGAGGTCCTCTGGAGTGGCCCAGATCCAAAATGAGGACCCACCAACATCCTCTTTGTTCAATATCCCAGTCTCTTGTCCTTGAATCCAGTGACAATCACTGTTACCTTCCTGGAATAGCAACAAGAGAATGGGCACAAGGAAGGAACTGTAAAGGAGACAGGAGGACCTGGGCTCCTCTCGCCTGGAGAGAAGGTATCTCTGTTATATTCTCAGCCGCAATCTGCTGGAGGGATCAAGCAGAGCAAGAGGGGAGAAGGTGCAGAATATTAACCTAAGTTAGTCCCTAAGCAGGCCTAATGCAGGCCTGAGACCCTGGCCTCCACATCCACTGCACCTCAACATGTGCAATTTCTCCATATCCTTGCCCATGCTGGTAGAGCTGGAAGGGAAAACGACTGCAGTAAGACTGTCGCCCCAGAGTCTGCTGAGGCCTGGCGTGGACTCTGGATGCCCAGTTCCCATGCAGGGGTTTTGGTGAGCCCCTAACCTTGAATACCTAGGCTTTTTTTGGGGATTGAAGGAAGTGCCAACCCACCAAATTCTGCCAGAAGAGGGGCATTTGGTGGCGGTGGGTGTTACCAATGTTCCCTGTCTTACTTGGTTTTAAGAAGATAGCATGGCTACCTGGCTGATCTGTGAAAGGTGAGCTTGTCTGTTTAGTGTTGAACTCATTAAAACTTCCAACCAAGTTAATCTCTTAGAATTATTATAGTCTCAGAATCTTACAATAATATCTTTTTTTTTTCCCAGTTAACCAAAAAGGTCTTGGAGAAATTTTGGAAAGTAGAAGTATAAAAGGAAAAAAGTCCCAGAGCACTTAGTCTTTTTTTTTTCCTGTGGTAAAATATACATAACATAAAATTGACCATTTCAACCATTTTTAAGTGGACAATTCAGTGGAATTAAGCACATTTGCAGTATTGTACAATCATCACCACTATCTGTTTCTGAAACGTTTCCATCCTCCCAAACAGAAACTCTGTGCCCATTAAACAGTAACTCCCAGCTGGGCGCGGTAGCTCATGCCTGTAATCCCAGCACTTTTGGAGGTCGAGCTGAGCAGATCACCTGAGGTCAGGAGTTCGAGACCAGCCTGGCCAACATGGCAAAACCCAAGCTCTACTAAAAATACAAAACAGCCGGGCATGGTGGTGCACACCTGTAATCCCAGCTACTCAGGAGGCTGAGACAGGAGAGTCACTTGAACTCTGGAGGTGGAGGTTGCCGTGAGCTGAGATTGCGTCGCTGCACTCCAGCCTGGGTGACAAAGTGAGACACTGTCTCAAAAAATAAAAAAAAATTAAAAAAAAATAACCCCCCATTCTTCCCCCCTTCCAACCCCTGGTAAGCATTATTCTACTTTCTGTCTCTAGGAATTTGAGTAGGTACTTCATATAAGTGGAGTCATATACTATTTGTCCTTTTGTGTCCAGCTTATTTCATTTAGCATAATGTGTTCAAGGTTCATCCGTGTTGCAGTATGCACCAGTACTTCATTCCTTTTTATGGCTAATAGTCCATTGTATATCTATGACATATTTTGTTTATCCATTCATTTGTTGGTGGGCGTTTGGGTTATTTCCACTTTTTGGCTATTGTAAATAATGCTGCTATGAACATTGAACATTGGTGTATAGGTATCCTTTGCATCCCTGCTTTCATTTCTTTTGCGTTTATATTAATGCCTAGGAGTAAAATTGCCAGATCATATGGCAATTCTATGTTTAACTTTTTGAGGAACTGCCATCCTGTTTTCCACAATGGCTGTACCATTTTACATTATATTACATTTTATGTTATACATTCTGCACCATTTTACATACATAACAGCAATACACAAGAGTTCCAGTTTCTGCACATCCTTGTCAACACTTGTTATTTTTGAAGTGTTTTCAATAATAGCCATCTTGATATGTGTTACTGTATTTTTACATAGTTGAAACCATAGTGTTTTTTACCCTGCTCTTTTAAGCTTGTTACACTATCTTTTTATATAATTAAATATTCATAAACCTCATTCTTGATAAGTGTACAATATTCCATCATGTGAATGTAATGTAATGTAATGTAATGTATTTAACTAGTCCCCTATCGACATCTATGTTACTTCCAACATTTTACTATTATAAATAATACTGTGATGATATTCTTTGTTCATAAATCTGTTTCAGAACTACGAATCTTTTTTACTAATAAATGCTATCTCAGTCATTTTTTATTTCTCTACTTTGCTGAGTTTTTAAAAATCACAAAATAATGCATGCTCTTTGTACCAAATCTAACAATACAGTGGTTTATAAAGAAAACATTAATGATCCTTCTATTAGCTCCCCTCCCAATCCCACTGCCTGAGGTCCCTGATGTTAACAATATGGAGTGTGTTCTCCTACCCCTCTGTCCAGGCTTACATAAACGTCTACACACAAAATGACTTTTTCTTTCCTTTTGCATACAAATGGGAGCATAGACGTTAATTCTGCAAGATGAAGTTTCAGAGCTAGACTTACAGAATCAAAGAGTATTAACCTTTTTGAGGCTCTTGACATACATTACCAACTTTCTTTCAAATTACTGGGTTATTCTGGTTTATACCCTCACCAAAAGTGTGAGACTAATGCAGCACACTTTTCCAGTATTGGCTATCACATCTTTAAAGCTTTACTAATTTGGTAGTTGAAAAATGGTACAGCATTGGCTTTTCATTTGCATTCCTTAGGTCAGATGTTTGTTTTTCTTGTTTATAGGCCATTTGTCTTGCCTGCTTTGTGAATTGTCTTTTCATGTTTTCTGTTTCCCTTACTGATTTGTACGTGCTTTTTTGTATGTATTAATGATATTAACCTTTTTCTAATCACATTTGTGGCAGATTTTTTTCATTTGTTATTTGCACCATAGAGCTGAGAGGAGGGAATGGAAAGGAAGAGAACCATTCCACAAACTTTGTGTCCTTTATCTTACTTAATTCTTGCATCTGCCTTATGAAGTACATATATATTATTCCCATTTTACAGAGGAGAAGACAGGCTCAGAGAGGTTAAATGGCTAGCTTAAGGTCATCCAGCTAGTAAGAGTTGGAGCTGGGATTTGAACCCACGTCAAATCCAGGGATTTGAATGGCAGCAGACAATGGCACCACCCAGTCTTTGCTGGTGTAATTATACTATCGGTAAAGCTTTGTGTGGTAAAGCTTCGTGCTAGTTCCTTAACAGGCATCATTTACAGAAAAGTAAGGGTACGTAATTTTATTATCTCCATTTTACAGATGAGGAAAGTGTGGATCAGGGAAGTCCAGTAACTTGCCTGAGGTTTTATAAGCAGTATGAGCAGACCTAGGGTTTGGGTTTGGATGGCATGACTGTTTGAGTTTAAAGATGTTTGACCCTGTCTTCCCACTGTATTTGCTTACTCCCTAGGCATCAACTTCTTGGATCCAACTTGAGGCCCAGGAAGGAAAAATACCTTTCTCACAGTCACCAGAAAGTTAGTGGCTGAGTCCCTGTCTCCCTACAGGAGGTGACTTGTCCAAATTCACACAGTTGGTGGCAGAGCCAGAATCTGAAGCCAGCTCTAACTGTCTATCTAACTGGAGCAGGGGCTTCTCAATGAAGAGAATTTGTGGAATATGCTGGGGAGAAGGAGTTGGGGAGAAAGTGGAGTGCATAGATACCCCGAGACTTTTCTGAAGGAATGGACTCTGGCATTGGAGTCTTCCAGGGTGAGGCTACTCTAGAAGCCCCTAGATGGTAGGACCTGGGACAGGAGAACTCACATTCTGAGGCAAGAAAATCTTTCTTCTGAAGACAGCTGCCTTCCCTTCACCAATTGTTAAGATTAAAACAGGAAAAGTGAGCCTTCGGCTCTGGGTAGGAAGCTGATGGGTGCAGAAGAAGCAAAGCAGTGTTTGCCTCTTTTTAACACCTCCATCTCCCAGGGTGTGTGCGTGTGTACGTGTATGTGTGCATATGCGTGTGTGTGTGTGTGTTGAGGAGAGAGAGAAAGGAATACTTTGATTGTGGAATGGAAATGATCATTCGTGGCACCTAATATCCAAATGCTATTCCCCCCACATCTACTTACAAAGAAAACTTTACTCATATGAAGAATGGACTACACAGACTGATTTTTACAGAGTCGCCCCTCCCATCCAGACCTACAAACCTCTCCCTAATTTGATGTGAAATTATGTCAAAACGAGATTTGTTTGAGTCCACAGGCTTCAGCGGTTGTAATGAATTGAAGGGGACCATCCCAAAGGCAATATGAGTATAAAAGTTTGGACACCGAAGTCCAGATTGACCTGACTTCAACTTCCAGTTCAAAATCTGTCTTCTCTGTAGAATAGCTGTTGAGAACTTGAACATGTTCTTTAATCTCTATTGGAATCTCACTTTCCTCACCTTTGGAACTAAAAAATAGGGTTATTATGAGGCTTAAATGCCATGAAGCATGCTAATCTCTTAAGAGCACAGTGCCTGTGAGATGGAAAGTGCTCAAGACAGGCTAGCCACATTGTTATTATTATTATTGACTGTGGACCTTGGACAAATTATTTAAACTCTTTGGTCCTCCCTGTCCTCATCTGTAAAGATGTGTCTCTACCTCAAGGGATGGTTGTGAGGTTTCAGTGAGTTCAGAAATGTCAGGGTCGGCCGGGCGCAGTGGCTCAAGCCTGTAATCCCAGCACTTTGGGAGGCCGAGACGGGTGGATCACGATGTCAGGAGATCGGGACCATCCTGGCTAACACGGTGAAACCCCGTCTCTACTAAGAAATACAAAAAACTAGCCGGGCGAGGTGGCGGGCGCCTGTAGTCCCAGCTACTCGGGAGGCTGAGGCCGGAGAATGGCGTGAACCCAGGAGGCGGAGCTTGCAGTGAGCTGAGATCTGGCCACTGCACTCCAGCCTGGGCTACAGAGCGAGACTCCGTCTCAAAAAAAAAAAAAAAAAAAAAAGAAATGTCAGGGTCAGGTGATTAGAACAGAGCCTGGCATATAGTAAGCACTTAATAAATGGTAGCTATTATTATTCTCTCCTTAATTAGGTGTGTTTAATCCAAATGACTGCTTAATATCTAATTGAGATTGGCAACACTGGGGCGGGCTACTTAGGAGTAGGGAAAGGTAATTTGTGAGCAGGAGGTGAAGTATCTGGGGTGGGAGATGACGAGCCAGAGGATTCTAGTGAGGGAAAGCACAAGGATATGCTTAGATGGGGGAGTAAAGAGGCAGAGAGGGAGATGGAAAGACTCCAAAGTCCTTGATTTACCTCATCACTAAAGACCAAGCACAGCTCACAGTCATCTTTGATCACATCTCTGTTCTCTCCAGCCTCTCATCTTTCTGGCAAGGCACAGCATTTGGAGGAGGAGGTAAAGATCTGTCTTTAGTGATCCCTGGAGAAGGCTGGAGATTGCTGCCTGGGCCTGGGCCCGGGCCCAGGTATAGCTGTATGTGGCAAACAAGTGTGCCTGGGAAGGGGAAGTGTGTGCAGCTCAAGGGAACCTATGGCTGTCACTGTCACACTGGCACCATTCCCATGGTAATCTGCACAACCATTGTGCACAGAAGCTCCCAAAGCTCCCCTCCTCTCATCTTAGTCCTCTGTGTGGCTGTGGGACCCCTCATTAGCTCCGTTGTCCTGATAAATTTACCGTGGTCCAGACAGTGATGATGGTGTAGATGATCCAGGGTAGGGCAGTGCAGGGCCTGGGGCTCTGCAGCAGGTTCAGTGTGGGCTGAGTCTGGCGAGGTTGGTCAGATCAGGTCTTGGAGATTTTGTTTTTTGTTTTTGAGGTTTGTGGCTGCAAAGCAGTTTGTTTTTATTTAAAATTCAGTTTATCAAAGTACTGTATCTTCATAATTTTAAATGGCATGTACAAGCTATATACATATACACACATATATATGTGTACACAGACACACACCTCAAGCCTCACTCTTCAGAGTCAAACACTTGAGACACTCTTGACTGTTTCTTCTGATATTTACCTCAGTATTTCTAAATGGTATGCTAATATTGCTATTTCTTGTTTTTTCTGTTTTAAATATTTGTGTATACACACACATATAGCTAGATATTCACACATACACATATCTACACCTGTGTGTATATATCTCATTTATATGTATCCTTGTAGCTTATAAAGCTTTTAAATTCTATATATAAAATGTCTGTTAAATGACATATATAGATCTCAATGTTTATCATTAAAACAGTAGCCCTCTACTCCACCCCTGAGCCTAAATCTTAAGAATTAAATACTTCCAACTCTCTTAGCTGTTTTCTTCTGATATTTACCTCCACATTTCTAAATGCCATGTCAATATTCTATTTCCCAATTTTTCTCTTTTAAATATCTGTTGACTTTTAAAATGTGATTAGAGGAAGATTTAGTTCTTTTACTCCCAGCAGCACTTAACATACACACATGCTTCCCCTCCCCTCATACATTCAGTATTGGCAAATCAAAATTTCTGGTTTTAACAATATTCCAGTTTATATTACTAGAATTACAAATATTGTTCACAGCTGAGTTATGTAGAATACTGTGATTATGTTTCCTTCCTTGGTCATCTTGTTTGCATGGAGTTAATAATTGCCTCTTGTTTTTTGTTTGCTTAGTTTTCTCATTTTTTGCTGATACATTCCCAATTTCTTTATCAGAACTATAAAATCTCACACAAACACTTTCATAACCCATTATTTTCACTTTTTTTCTTGGAGCTCTCCACCTTGCTCTAGTTGCTAGAGGTTTGGTTTTCAAGTACTTGTCAAGTACCTCCATGTGTATACCTCCTCCACTTATATACCCACCTCCATGTGAGGCCCTGAGGACAGGGGACAGATGAGTAAGATACAATCTGTCCTTGGTGAATCTACAGTCTCATGAGTGTATAATTTATAGAAATGTCTTACCAGAAGGCTCTGTGTTAAGACTGATCTAGGCTGTCCCTTTGGTCCCACACTCAGGCAGCGCTCCTCTTCTTTGTTTCCCATGAGTTACCAGAATGTGATACAGCCCCCCAAAGAGCAAATGTGACCCTAGACTGCATTAACAAAAAGTTTCTAGGACAGGAGGGCTGATACCTCTACTTCACGTTGTGTTGATAAATCCTATCTGGGGATTGTGTGTAGTTGCAAAGGACATGGAAATACAGGGACTCATCTGAATGTGAACAACCAGGCTAAGAGAGGACTGGAAACCACATCTTTTGAAATAGTTGAAAAAAACATTGGGGATGTTTGGCTTCTTGAAAGAGTAGTCTACACATAGCTATCTTCGATTTTATTTCCTCACATTTCCTTTTCAATTTTCTACAGGCTGGTTTCTGCCCCCACTGCTCCACTGAAACTGCTCTCACCATAATGAGACTGCCTCTTAATTCCCCAAACCACTGTGTTCCCATCTAAATCCTTATCTGCTGGCCACTCCCTATTCTTTGAAATTCTCTCTTCCCTTAATTGGCAGAATGCCTCTCTTCTGTTTCTCCTCCGGTCTCTTGAGCCACTCCTCCATCTTCATCTGATTCTTTTCCTCCATCTGCCCCTTAAATGTTAGTTTTTCTAGGGATCTGTTGATCCCTTTCTCTATCTACTCTCCCTAGGTAATGCCATCCACTTTCTAGGCTTCCACAATTGCTGACGCAGCCAGGGTGAGCTAGGTTATGCTCTGGTAACAAACAACCCCCAAATATCTGAGGTTTAGCACAACAAATGGTTACTTCTTTCTCATGATACATGTCTGAAACAGGTCATCAGGGAACATCGGCTCATGATAGTCACCAAAGACCCAGCATGGTAGAGAATCCGACATAACACTGCTTCCACAGTCAGCATCAGAGGGAGGAGAATGTGGCACATCATACATTTGCTCTTAAAACTTCTCCCCAGAAGTGACTCATGTCACCTCAACTCACACTTCATTGACCAAAGCAAGTCATATGGCCATGCCTAACTTCAGAGGATGTGGGAAAGTATAGTCCTACTATGTTCCTGATGACTAAGTCCCTAGCCCCTGATAACTTCCAAGCCTTTATGCAGACCCTCCTTCTGAGCTGACTACTGTGTCCAACTGCCTCCTCAGCATTTCCACCTGGCTGACTCACGTATACCTCAAAGTCAACATGACCCCAAACTGAATTTATCGTCTTCACCCCCAACTCTATGCCTCCTGTTTTCCCTGCCTTAATAAATGAAACTATTCATCCAGCTACCCAAGCCAGAAGCTTGGTCGTCATCCTGGATCTCTCCCTCTCTCTCATTCCCCACATCCTCAAGTAATCCTGGTGATTCTACCTCTTTAACATCTCTTCCCACATCCACCCCCTCCTCCCTGTTTCTCAATTCTGCCGCTGTTGCCTTAGTCGGGGTCCTCATAACCTCTCACTCAGACTGTTGGAATTGTCTCGTAACTGGTCTCCATGCCTCCAGTCTTGATGCCTATACTCCATCATCCACACTTTCAGACAGAAGTCTGAAAAGTTAGTCATGTGAGGGGCAAGTGATCTTTAAGTAGGCAATTATTTGAAACCTATTAAAGGCTCTCCATTGCCTATAGGATGAAGCCCAGCTCCTTGTCAGCTTCCAGAGCATGTCATAACCATGGCCATGGCCTTCCTCTGCAACCTCATCTCCCATTGTGTCCCACTTTGCGCCCTCTAACTATGCTGAACTACCTACAGTCTCTAAACTCAACACTTCCAGGCCTTTATGCCTGCTCATTTCTTTGCTTGAAGTATACTTACTGTTTCCATATTCCACCTAGTTACCTTCTACTCATTTTTTTTTTCAATTCCTAACTCAACCCTCTCCCACATGGAGATGTTTTCCTGTCCTTCAGCCCTCAAAACACAGTTGATCACTCCACCCTTAATGCTACTACTGTACCAAGGAGATACAATGCTTCTTGACTTACAGTGGGGTTACACCGTGGGAAACCCATTGTAAGTTGAGAATATCGTAAGTTGAAAATGCATTTAATACACCTAACCTACCAAACATCATAGCTTAGCCTAGCCTACCTCAGACGTGTTCAGAGCACTTACACTAGCCTACAATTAGGCAAAATAATCCAACACAAAGTGTATTTTATAATAAAGTGTTGAATGTATCATGTAATTTATTGAATACTGTACTGAAAGTGAAAAACAGAATGGTTGTATGGGTACTTGGAGTATCATTTCCACTGAATATATATTGCTTTCTCACTATGGTTAAAATTGAAAAAGTGTAAGTTTCCCCATCATAAGTTGGGAACCGTCTGTGCTACCTATCACAGTGACTTCAAATGATTGATTCATATAATTGTCTCCCCTGCTCCTTGAAGACAGGAATCTTGTCTTACTCATCTCTATTATCTGTAGTTCCCAGTACAGTGCCAGGCACTCAGAAGATGTTCAAGAAATGTTCGCATGGACAAATAATGAGAAAACCAGACTCGGAGAAGTCTAAAAATACCTGCAGGGTTGGCACGGGGGACAGGAAGGTAGCTGTTCCATATGGCACCAGAAGAGTTAGTAAGAGCCGCGAGTGAAGCCACAAGGAGGAATTAGTTCAAAAGAAGGAAGAACTTCTGTAACTGCTAGAGTTATCTGAAGATATGGGCTGCCCTAGGACAGCATGACCCCCTGTGACAAGGCTTACAATCAGAAACTGGATAAGCACTTGGCAGTGATGTTGGAGTGGAAATTCCAAGAGCAGACAGGGCAGTGTTGTGATGGTTATCATGGTCCCTTCTATTCTGGAACAGTCATGAACCTGACTCCTTTACTCACCTGATTGACATGGATTATCTAGGCCCCTTCAGAGCTGCTCCTGCATTAGGGACACTGTTTCTCCACTGGACCAACCGTGTCCAGGCTGGGCCCATCCAGCCGCTGGCCTTTGAGCAGATGGCCCAAGAGGCTTGATGGTGGGAGAGCTTTCTGGAAGTGTGCTGGCTCTAGGTTCTCGCCCTCTTCTCCAGCCATCTCCCCTGCCTTTCCTTCAGGCCAGGCCACTTTGACTCATAATTGCTTAGTCTGAGAAGCAGGACAGCTATTGCTTATTTTTTAGAGCCACTTAAGTAGAGCCCTATCATCCACCTGGATTTGCCCTTTAATGCCTCTAATCCCAGTTTGATTCTACCAATCCCAATGAACTACTTTCCCCAGAGTTACGTCTATGATCTCCTTCCTCTGGTTGAGGAGACTGACTCTGACCTAACCCTGTTCTGATCCAATACTTTGAAAGCCCCGAGTCAGGACTAGGAGCACTTGGCTCTTTTCAGACCCTGCCCGAGGGGGTCCCTCACACACTTCTCTGTGTGCTGATGGATGCGGTACAAAGAGGCATCAGGTTAGCAATCAGGTTGCCTCCCTTCGAATCATGGCTTATAGTTGATTGCTTCCATGCCTCTGACTTGGCTAAGTCGACCCTCTTCTTTGGGCCTCAGTTTCCCCATGGGTAAAATCTGGGAGCGGAGTTTACTGTGGTGTCTGTGCACAGTGGATATCATCCCCATATGTAGCTCACATTGCTGCTTTGCCTCCACAGGCTCTGCGGCTGCAGCTCCAGCTGCTGGTCAAGGGCCCCAGGGGTACATTAGGAAGACAAGCAGCCCTGGAGAGAAGGCCTATAGGGAGGATTTGAATGGGGAAACAGGCCCCAGGGAGGGAAGCAAGTTAGAATCCAAGAAGGAAACTGCTTAACTTCCTGGTTGGCAAGAACTAAAGCTCTCCTCCCCGGAGGGCTTTTCAGTCCCAGAACCAAGGAGCTTGGGATGGCCTCCGCTTTCTAAACTTTCTGGTCCTGAGTCCTGGCTTTGGGATGTAAAAGTCTTCTTTCTAGAGGAGAGTAGGGATGAGGATGCCGCGGCCAGGGCTGCAAGCCTCAGAGCCGGAGGGTAAGGCTCTCTGGATCCTCCCTAGACTGGCAACTGCAGAGCCCAGGAGGGATGGTGACCCCTCTCGTCTTGGCCCTCCCATTTCAGGAGTACTCTGCAGCCCAGCTGGGAGGAGGGATGGGACAGCCTTCGCAGCTTCCTTTTTGGGTTAATTGGTGTTCCCTCTAGTTATTCCCTGCTTCCTTCCCCTCCCAGTTCCCATAGCAACTGGGCTGTAGCAGCCAGAACTTGATTGAGCCCAGCAGTGGCCCAACTGAGGTGGGGAAAGGAGGGCACCGCCAGGTCAATGCTTCCCCCCCCCCCCCCCCCACTGCCATCTCAAGGGTTCAGGATGGTTAAGCTCAGAGGACAGGACATAATTGGAAAGCCTTTTATGCCAGGGCTAGAGTTTGAAGAGCCTAACACGCCAGAGCAGGTCTGGTTCTCCTCAGCTCTCCTCCCCTCCCCACGCCCTGTGTCCTGCCTCTCAAATTTTGGATTCACTGTTGCTGGTAGGATTGTTCCGTAGGAAGAACCCTGGAGTGGAGGTGGGAAGCCAGGTTTCCAGTTCCTCCCAAACCGATGGTTCTCAACTGTGGCTGCATACTAAAATTGCCTGAGGTATTTTGAAAAACTACAGATGTGTAGGCTCCACCCACAAGGATTCTGACTTAGTTGGTCTGGGTGTGATGTGAGCCAGACAGGAGTATTTGTGTGTGTGTGTGCATTTTTAGACAGGGTCTCACTCTGTTGCCCAGGTTGGAGTGCAATGGTGTCATCTTGGCTCACTGCAATCTCCGCCTCCTGGGCAAAGGTGACCCTCCCACCTCAGCATCCTAAATAGGTGGGATCCAAGGTGTGCACCACCACACCCAGCTATGTTTTTTTGCAGAGATAGGGTTTCACCATGTTGTCCAGGCTGGTCTAGAACTCCTGGACTCAAGCGATCCGCCAGCTTCAGCCTCCCAAATTGCTGGTATTACCAGCATAAGCCACCACACCCAGCCCAAGACAGGAGTATTTTTTTGGCAGCTCTCTGAGTGATTGTGATATGCAGCCAGAGTTGAGATCCTGGAGAACAAAAGAGCTCCGTGGTTCACCCAAAACTGACTGTTGTCTTGTTCTGAAACATTTCTTTCCCTGCATCCCTTGCCTCCAGCAAGCCCCAAAACTCTCCTAAGCCGGGCCCTCCTGGCTTCCCTCCATCCTTGTAGACAAGTGCCCAGGAAGCTGTGACTGCCCAAACAACCTCCCCCTGTCAACCCCTGGCTCAGTCCTAACACTAATGAGACAGGGCAAGCTACCTAGGTCCATCTAAGAAACAGAGCTGCAGAGTCTAAGGCAGGCTTGTTGCCCAAGCTGTAACAAACACTGAGAGCCAGATCTTTCACCTGAGAAGGACCCCAGCCTACCTCTGAGGCATGAGGGATAGCGATGGCCTCCGCTGGCCAGCTGTGGGGCTGAGGAATTGGATTACCTCTGAGCCCCGTGTCACTCTTCTTCCTCCATTCCCCTCATTAGCTCCTTGCCTGTTCCTGCTTCGCCACCCACAGGCCTGGTGTCCTCCCCAAGCAATCTGCTCACCCACTTGTTGTCATGGTGACTCTGGCTGGGGGTGTGGGGACTGAGTGGGGAGGTCGTCTAATTAAGGAGAAAGGCCACACTCCCAATGTCAGGCCACCCCTCCCCCTTCCCCAACCTACCCTTGGCTGGCTCCCTCCCTTCCTCCCTCCAGGAGCAGATGAGAGGAGCGCCCAGCCACCATAGCCTGTTACTGGGATAATTGCAGTTGCCTGGGAGGAGGGCAGGAACTCCACTGGGGCCTTCTCACCTAGGAGCTGGAGCATTGAACTAGAAGAGCCCAGAAAGAATTCCACAGGGACCTCTGAGTTGCACTGATGGATGCAGGGTTGGGAGGGGGCCGATTGCACACATTTTGGGGTGAGGGTCAGGCAGGCTCTGGGTCCAGGCTACAGATATTGGGGCAGAGCCTGTGGACAGAGACTCATCTTGGCACTCAGGGGCTCAAAAGATGGAGGGAAGTCTCTAAGGTACTGGGACCCTTAGTTCTTGTAATTTCATGTTCTTTCCTGCCTTACTTCTGTTTCTTTCTCCTCCCCTTCTTGCGCTCTCTTATCCCTCTTTCTTACCTTTGCTTTCTTACGCTCCCATCTTTCTTAGCCACTCTTATTCCATCTTATTCACCCCCTGCTTGTTCTTACCCGTCTTTCTTACTCCCTCTTTCTTACCGCCTCCTCTTAACAGCCCCGCTTACCCCTATCTCACCCTCTCTTTCAACTTATTTCACCCTCACCTCACTCTTAACTCTTCACCTCCCTTACACCCTCCACCTCTAATTCCCTGGCTGTTTCTCCCAACCCTGTTGTTTCCTACCCCCACTATTCCTACCATTCCTTACCCTCTCTTTCCCATACACCTCATGTCTTCCACCCCTTACCCCATCTGCCACTCTCTCAATCCCCTCAGGCCCCTCTCTTCCTGCCCTCTTTTAACCCTCCAGCTCTCTTACCCTGCCTCCTATTTCCACCTGTTTTTCTACCGCCCTTTCACTCCTTTCCCATTCCTTTTCATATACTCTTTTAGCCCAATAATTTCATATTTAGGAATTTATATAAATAAAATTTAACACAAGTGTGTGAGAGATGTGTGTATAAAGATAATCACTGGAGCATTGTTCATAATAGTGAAAACGTGGAAATAAATGTCCATGAACAAGAGATCACCAATGCCCTTTTCATTCCATTCATATAAAACCATTCTCTGTTCTCTTAACACACCATGAATTTGTTTGCCGACATATCTTTGCTTAAGCTATTGTCTCAGCCTGGAATGCTTGTTTATGTCATCTCTACCCACCCCATCTAAAATCCTGATTTGAGTCCAAGCTCAACTGTTTTCCCATCACTGAAATCTTCCCCTGCTTCTCTACTTGCTTCCCTCCATTGGTCCGTGGTTTGAACTCTCTTGTGGTATAGATCATATGCCATAGATTCAAGTTAGATGTGTCTACCCATGAAACTGGAATTTTCATGAGCATAGGGACATGTCCTCATTTAGTTGTCCTGTTCATTCATTCAACAGATTTTTGAAAGTGTATATTGTGCCGAGTACACAATGGTTAATAAAGCAAACCCATGTCTGCTTACGTGCAACTCACATTTTAGTGGAGCTGACAGGAACCAAACAAGAGTGCAGAGAAAGTAATACTTGTGGTGAAGAAGCAAGGAAAAGAGAATAATGAGGGTAGCATCCTTTGGTGAGAGGGGTAAGGGAGACCCTCTCTGAGGAGAGGACATTTAAACTGAGACCTGAAAAATGAAAATGACCCAGACATGTCAAGAGTAGGGGGAAGAGCATTCCAGGCCAAAAGAACAGCATGTGCCAAGGCCCTGTGGTGGGAACAAGTAGGGCATGTTCAAGGAAAAGAAAGAAAATGAAGTTGGAGAGAAAGACAGGAGCAAAGTTATACAAGGGCTAGAAATCTGTGGTCAGAAGTTTAATTCTAAATGCATTGAAGGGTTTGGAGCAAAGGAGTAACATGAGTCAATTGCGTTTTGAGACCCCTGTTCCTCCTGTGTAGACAGTGGATTGGAAAGAGCAAGGGTGCAGGTGGAGAGGCCAGATGGGAGACTGTCATCCAGGTGAGGGATGATGATGGTCTGCCCAAAGGCGTGGATGTGGAGCTACAGTTGGCATGCCTTGCTGATGGACTAGATGTGGGGAAACAGAAAGAGAAATGAAGGCTGACATCTAGGTTTCATGGCACTCACTGAAACGGTCAAGACTTGAGGAGGACAGTGGATTTGGGATTAAAAAAATAAGATCTACATTTTAAAATTTATAACATGTTAAATTTGAGATGCCTGTGAAATACCAAAGTCCCAAGCAATGCTTTGCTCTTTGGGGGATTGGTTAGCAACACAACCTACCCCATCACCCACTAGTACCCCCCTGCTTTGGAAAAGGCCAGTGTGGGATTGCATTGCCAAAGTCCATGTTCACAGCAGTTATTTGTAGTTTAGTGAAAATGTTTAAAGTAAGTATAAGAAACTGACAGTGCTTCTGAAACCATGTTGCTCAGAATATGATAGAAGAGCCTCCTGCAGCACAGTGACCCGGACCTGGCTCAGAAATGCAGATTCTGAGCCCACCTTCATCCTCTTGAAGCTGAAACAGAGGGAGACGTCTGCATATTTAACAAATGCTTCAGGGGGTTCTGAGGCACACTGAAGTCTGAGAACCATTGCTGTGAGGAACAACAATGAACCTAGAAAGCGCCCCTAAAGATACAGGACTGGATGTGGGTGGCGAGACAGAAACAGGCCAGGTGCATGAGAGCCATCTGGGCATCTGTTAAAATGCACATGCTGACTTGGCAGATCGGGGGTGGAGTCTGAGATCCTGCATCTCTCACAAGCTCCTAGGTGATGGTGATGGTGATGCTGCTGGTCCAGGTCCACACTTTGAGGAGCAAGGACCTAGATCAGTGGTTCACAACTGGAGACAATGCCCCCACCCCAGGGGAACATTTGACAATGGCTG
Organism: Papio anubis; assembly: GCF_008728515.1. NCBI lineage: Eukaryota > Metazoa > Chordata > Mammalia > Primates > Cercopithecidae > Papio > Papio anubis. Next base: position 82,235,274 of record NC_044996.1, on the reverse strand, counting down.
GAGACATTTTTTTTTTCTTTTTTGGTTTTCACAATAGGTGAGGGGAGAGAATGCTACTACTGTGTAATGGGTAGAGGACAGAGATGCTGTGCAATATCCTGCAGTGTACAGGACAGCCACCACAACAAATAATTATCTGACCCATAATGTCAGTAGTATCACTGTTAAGAAACCCTGGGCTTGATGATAACCAAAGAGTATGGAGCAGGGAACCTTTCTTAGCTAGGACCCAGTGCCTGGTAGGGGTGGACTAGATGAGGGACAGGAAGCATACCCGCGAAGTGAAACTGCAAAGCAGAGGTTCCAAATGAAACATAGCAGTGTGTGTGATGTCTGCTCCATGCCAGAGCAGAAGCCAATAGGGCAGAGCATGGATCAAGTAGAGCTCAAAGGCACATGTGGTGCCTGGTAAGGCAAGTTCCTGTTTTTTTGTTTGTTTGTTTGTTTGTTTGTTTTTTCATTAAAAATAACCCCTCACATTTGCGTTACACTTTACAGTTTACAAAACATTTTCATATGTGCCATATTATTTCATCCATACAACACTCTAATGAGGTAGAGCAAGGATTATTCTTTCTTGAATTTAGAAACTCAATACCATCAGCCAAAGAAATGTTTGCTGAATTGAACAGAACTGACATTTGCCTCATTATATATAGGTAGTCTCAGACAAGTCAGAGACTTCCTTGGACCAAGTGTAAAATGACAGGGTTGCACGGAATGATTGGTAAGGCTCCTTCCAGTGCTGACCTTCCAGTAATTTTGTGATCTTCGCCAACACACAAATGCTGAATCTTGGATGACTGCAGACTGGGGTGCTTGGGAGCACTGGCTATGAGATGGGAGATCTTAGGTAAGATGTAGTGGCCTTGATCCAAGCCCTTCTTCCTCTCTACCCACTGGAATCTTGGGGTTAGGTTGGTGAGGCCCCCTTGAGAGACCACAAGTAAGTCTCCCCATCCCTCTCCTCTGAGGTGAGAAGGGGCTGGCACATGGGCTGATGCTCTTTCCTCTCCCCACAGGCTGTCTACAAGGCCTGGCTGTGCTCAGAATACTTCAGCGTGACCCAGCAGGAATGCCAGCGCTGGGTGCCCTGCAAGCAATACTGCCTGGAGGTGCAGACCCGGTGCCCCTTTATACTCCCCGACAATGAGGAAATGGTGTACGGAGGGCTCCCTGGCTTTATCTGTACAGGTAAAGGCAGGGCACTGGGGAAGAGGGAGGAGGCTGGGGGCCCAGGACAGGCATCAGGTCAGAGGAGCTGGGAGCAGGGAGAACAACCGGGGAGTCAGGTGAGAAGAAGGCCAGTGGCTGGACGAATGGGCAGTGAGGTCCCCAGGTGGGGATAGGGCCAACTGGAATAGGGAAAAAGACCAGAGTGTCTTTCTCTGCCCAGGACACTCCCAGGTAGTCATCCCGAAGAAACTGGCTGGGGTCCCCAGGAAAGAAGGACTCAGAAAGGGCAAGTGCCGAGGGCTGGGGGGAAGGAGCCTTAGATGAGGCTACTTGAGCAGCCCCAGCTCTGGAAACTTGCTCCCTAGGTAAGGCATAGCTATCAGCTCCCCGAGCACCCCACCACACCTTCCTTATCCATTGGCAGGGTTGCTGGATACTTCACCAAAGCGTCCGGAAACCAAGTGCTGTGACGTGCAGTGGGTCTCCTGTGAGGCGAAGAAGAAGAAGTTCAAGGAGTCTGAGGCCCCCAAAACCCACCACCAGCAATTCCACCACTCCTATTTCCACCACTACCACCAACAGTACCATCACTACCACCCCCGTCATGAACACCCCCACCGCGTCAGCAACAAGCCCGCCCTGCTGCCGGTCTCTGGGGGCTCCCGCCTCAGCCCTAGCAGGATCCGGCTCTGCGTCCTTGTTCTCATGCTCCTCCATACCGTGGTGTCCTTCTCCAGCAACCAGGGTGGTGGGGGATTGGGGCTGGAGACACTGCCTGCCCTAGAGGAGGGCCTGACACGGGAAGAGTGACAGTAGGGAGGGAGGACAGACCTCCACCACACACTGACATCAGCTCCAGCTCCCCCAGGTGGGGGGGAGGGGTCCTCCCATGGGAGGTATAGGATAAGGGGGGGGCGGGGGGAAATGGGGGAACGACACATCCCCCCCAACCTACCCCCACCCCAAAATCAGCTCCAACAGAATGGCCAGAGGGTCCCAGGGAGCTGCAAAATTCATCCGGGAGAAAAAGGCAGGAGCAGCGGGTGACCCCTCCCAAGCCCCCATCTATGGGGCTTAGAGAAAAAAGGGAGGAAGTGGGGACTGGATATGCCCACCCCTGCCAAAAGCCCTGACCCCAGGGAAGGATGCTGCTCACCCAGCCTTGGCCCTGCAGGGAATGTTGGGGGGCACAGAGGGGAGAAGCTCTTTCCCCTACTCCACATTCCTTTTGTTGCCAAGATCCTTAATTCCCTCCTGCCCACATCCCTACAGGCGACGGCAGACAGTGCAATGGCCCTCCTGCCACTTCAGCACACCTTGCCCCACCTGGGACCATCACACGTGAAGCACCAGGCTGGGAGATGAGGTGCACACAGTTGCAGCTAGGTCGGGGCCCCAGTTAAGCTGTGCCCCACCACCCTAGGCAATGAGGGGCAGGTAAGGGGTACAGAATGAATGGTGAAAGAGAGTGAAGATAGAGAACGGGGAGAGGAGAGGAGAAATGTGGACAGAGGGCTTGAAGAGATGGCCGAATAGGCTACTGCCACCCGGCTTTGGGAAGACAGTTGATAAGTGTTGAGGTAGGCTCGAGAACTGCTCCCCAAATCAGTGAGTTGCATGAGGAGCCCTCTGGGGAAAGAGCACAGGAACTGAGTTGCTAGGCCTCAAAACAAAAGGCTGCAGGCACATGGTTAGACTGCCGTTGTCTGAAGGACCATATCTTACAGAAGGTGCACATACTCCCAAGGGCCACTCTTGCCCTGGAGATCTTGGCCTTGGGGTCAAAGATATTTCCATTTCCGATCTCCATGGGGAGGAGGGACTTAAGCCCAAGTGGGTCAGGCCTGGCCCGGGTCCTCATACTCCCCCATCTCGTCCCAGCCCAGGCCTCCATGAAGGAGAACCTGGTGGCATTTCCCCAGAGCTCTCCAGAGATGAGCCTCCCCTATCCCCACCCTGTCCCCGTCCCCAGCCTACCAAAGAGTATTCACACCTTTCCATCCCTGACTCCATGGGTTACTGTCCCAATTGTGAAACACCCAGACTCCTCTTCACCCTGTAGCAGGGTCTTCTGCTCCAGTCACCCCGGCCCCTTGCAAGAGAAAGTCCAGGGACTGCCAAGAAGACCCTTTGACTAAAGATAATGTGCTGTCATCTCTTGGCTGAGAAACTGTTGAGTCAGGCTAGAGGGCTGGACAAGAGAAGAGGCATTGAGAGCCCCCTTGGGGGCCATTAGCCTTGCTCTGGTCTGCTGTGTGGGGGTGGGGAGTAGGGGGCATCCCACATTGCCTGGGACATCTGAATGCTGATAAGAATGGACAGGAAAGGGAGCCAGAGCTGTATTCCTGGGACAGGCCAGGGAGCCTTTAGTGCCAGCAGGGCCTGTGTCCTGGGATGCGATGCTAATGAGTGAATGGAAGGGTGGGCCTGGAGCTTCGTGAGAATGAAACCAAGAAGCGGATGGGGAAGGAAGAGCTGACCTTGGTCAGCTTAGGGATGAGTGGAGAAGGAATCATTCATGGGCCTCAGCTGGGTCCCAGACTGATTACATGAGACTGGGGAGTCCTTCCCTGCCAGTTTTCTCATTTCTTACAGCCTATCCCCCAGCCCTACCCCTGTGCCCTGCCCACACACTCCCCTGTTTGGCCCTCAGCACTTCGGGCCTGGTCACATACCCCATCCCTAGTGATCTTTTCAGCTGGGGAGGGGAAGAGGTGCTGGCTCCTTTCCGGACATGCTTATGTATAAGTAAAGGGGCAGGTGCTTGGGCTCCAGAGAGACCTTAGGTACTGCCTTCTAACTCCTGCATCCTCAGCAGGGGAAAAGGAACTGGGAAGTAAAGGGGAACCATATGGCCCCAGGGAATGGACCCTTGGAGACTCCCATCCTCTCTTCCCCTTCACCAAGTGCCCAGGAGACCCCTGGCTCAGACCAGCCCAAGGCCTTGCCCAGTGGCAGGGGAAAGGGGCACCTCACTCCACCTCAAAGTCATTTGACTGCCCCCATCCACCCCACCACCCTAATCTTCCACCACCTCTCCGGCTGCCCCTGCCCTCCATCACAGGCAGCAGAGCCGGGCAGCTTTCTTATGCCATTTTCTACACTGTGCTTCATGAGTAGGACTTTCTTGCACTAGTTCTTATGACTGAGTCTCCAAACTGGTTTCCTAGTAGTCCCCCATCCCTTCCTCCCTTACCCAGCTATGATTCAGTTGTCTCTGCCCTCCCTCTTAGCCTGCCTCTGTGTTTCGGTGAGAGTCTCTGTATGTGTACTGCTTTCTGTTTTGTTGCATTGTGGAGCAGAGGCCTCTCTGCTCTTGTTTAACCCCATAAAGAAATAAATGGTAAGACTTGATGATAACCCTCCCTTCATGGATTTGTTCTGTGGAGTTGAGCTTGTTGCATTAGGAAAGGCTGTGGCTTGGGGAGGGGGTGGGACCAGAGATGTTGACCCTGTGCCCAGCTCTCTGTCAGCTCAAATCTCAGGAAGAAAGGGTAAACTGTAGTAGACCATTCTAGACAAGGACTCACAAAGCCAGCCACCTGCAGGGATCAGGCAGATCACTGTATGGAGTGAAGTAGGCCGGGTTGGGGAAAAGTGCAGACTCCAATTTGAGTGCTGAGAACTGCAGGACATGTGCAAAGGAGGCAGCTGAAGCCCAGGGTTGTCTTGGGGAATGTAGGTCCAGTGTTGCCAATCTTCTCATTCTTCAAGGGAAGTTAGGACTTGGGATTCTAACATGAAGCCCCCTAATTCATAAATGTTGGCTCAAGTATAAAAACCAACAAACCTATCTCCATGAGGGCTAAACAAGTCTGCAGGCTGTATGTGGCCTGGGGATTGCCAGTTCTTGCTTTTGTTGCAGCCTTTGGTTCTAGTCTGCCAGCCTCATCTCTCCTACACCTCTTCACCAGACCCATCTTCCCATCACAGGAGGAAGGTCACTTGGGGACAACTGCTTGAGGGGTGGCAGACAGGGCTCTCCATCACTAATACTGCTTTTCACATAAATGAGGAAAGGAGAGCATGGTCAGGAGAGAGGCTGGTGTCCTGACTGAGCTGCCAAATTACTTTGCCAAGAAAACATGAGCCCACTCCACTTCCCCAAAAGCAGCATAACATGGAGGTCAGAGCATGGTCTCTGGAGCCAGACCATATGAGTTCCAAGTCTAGCCAGTGCCATTGTTACGGGATCTTTGGGGTGTCACTTTTCTGGTCGAAAACCTCTGTGGTCAGTGACATCTTTGCCCAAGTTCTTGTCCTGCATCCAGGAAGAATGAAGTATGCAGACAAGTGGAGGGTGAGCAAGACAAAGAGGAGCTTTACTGAGTGTTAGAACAGCTCAGAGGGGACCCACAGTGGGTAGCTCCTCTGCAGGCAGGTCATCCTGTCATCTCTGCAGCTCTCAGCAGAGAGGAGGCCCTGGAGAGGGTAGCTCCTCTCTGCAGCTGGTAGTCCTGACATCTCTGCAGGTCTCTGAAGCTCTCAGCAGAGCGGATAGCTCCTCACTGCATCTGGTCATCCTGTCATCTGCTCAGCTCTGGCTGAGCCCAAGGCTTTTATGGGCCTCAGAGGGGAGGAAGTGTGCACCGATTGGCCCACGGGCAGCCATGGGCAGGCCCAGAAAAGGCACCACAAGTTCCCACTCCAGTCTGTGGGACTGGCAGCCTGGCCCCCAGCCTTCAGACCCTCCCTGGCCTGAAGGTGGGGCCTCACCAGGGACCCACCCCCTTTCACCGAGGAACCTATCTGCCTTCTACTGCTGCTCATGGTGTCCGGGCTTGACCCGACTTTGCTCCAAGATCAGAGGGGGCACCGGCAGCAGGGAGAAGTCAGGCAGTGGGAGCAGGCACTTCTGAGCCTGCGAGGGTAGGGGAGCCTTCCTGGGCCCCTAAAAGTGCCGAGATGCCCGAGTCTGCAGCCATGGTTGGGCAACTGCGCTGTGCCTGGGGGAGCAGGGCTCCTGCCTGCTCCATGGAGCAGGAGGCCCAGGTCTGCAACCATGGTTTGGGCAGCTGTAGCTGTGCCCAGGAGGGCAGGGCTCCTGCCTGCTCTCAGCCCCTCAAGAGCACAGGGATGCTCAGATCTGCAGGCATGACTTGGGCAGCTGCAGCCCCACCTGGGAGGGTGGGTCTCCTGCCTGCTTTGTAAAGTGGGATGCCCAGGCCTAGGGGATAGGGCTCCTGCCTGCTCTGTGGAGTGGGAGGCCTGGACCACACCTTCCTGCTGCAGCCGACATCTTGGCAGGGGCCACTCTAGATGGGCCACTGCTGTCATCATCATCTCCTACTTGTATGAGTTCAGACAAGAGTTCCTTTACTTCCTTGAACCTTGGTGTCCTCATCTATCACAAGGGTTACTGTGAGAATTAGATGGTGTAGTACATGAAGCACTTGGCAAAACAGCTGGCACAAAGGAGCCACTCACATGCTGATTGTTATTATCATTAGTCACTCAGTCTTTCTTCTCTTTCTTTCACCCCCACCTAAGACAGTCACCAAGTTCCATCATTCTTCTTTTGTAAGATGTTCAAATCCTCCCCATACTTTCCGCCCTGACTCCTACTAAGCTGTTTCAGGCCTTCAGTAGCTTTTGCCTGGACTACTGCAATAGCCTATCAACCAATCTCTTGTCCAGTCACTCCATCTCTGATCCATCCTCTACCTAGCACAGTCCCACATGCTTCAGAGGCACTTGCTAGAGATTTTGTGAAACAATTGCTGCCATAGTTGAGTTACCTAGAGGACAGAGCTAATCTTCCTAAAGCAAACATTACACCCCTGGAAAACATCAAAAACATCAGATGGCTCCACATTGTCTGTAGAATCAAGTGTAAACTTCTGAGTATCTCATTCAAGGATCTTTGTTTTTTGATCATATCCTACTAGTCTGATCTTCCCCCATAGGTGCTCATATACTCACATCCACTCCCCACTGCCCTACTGGTTAGCCTCTGAATGAGCTCTGCACAGTCTCATCTCCCACCCTTGGCTCGCATTGTCTCTTCTGCCTGGAATGCCCTCTTTCCATCTCTGCCTATCACTGACTTTCCTAGTTTTCAAAGTCCAGCTCAAATGCCACCTCTGCTATGAAGACTTACACATTCCCCCCTCTCTCAAGCTGGAAAAAATCTCTTCCTCCTCTGTACTTCAATAACACTTTGTCCCTTAATCGTGGTACTGATTACATCCTGCCTGTGGCCTGTGTTCAACTTATTCATTCAAAATGTACCTACTGAGCAATTACTATATATCAAACACTGCACTGGGTGCTGGCAAAACAGCAGGAAACAGACACATTATAAATCCACACAATAACATGACTTTATGCATTGGACAACCATAATACCACCCACCACAACATTAGAGTTTTTGTCTCACTGCATACCCAAGAGGAGGGAGCCAGGTTCTCTTGGCCTTGTGCATAGGAAAGAGAGATGAGGGATTGCAGGTCCCACACTAACCTACTACATACAAAAGCAGAGGGAGCAATACACCCACAGTACTAAGGGACTAAAGGGCGCAATAGCTGTGCCAAGGAAGTAGCTCTACAAGCCATATGTCACAACTTCACTCCTGGACTAAGCTACCATCACCCTGCAGCTGCCTCTCTAAGCGCTCCCTCCCTCGCCCAGGCCCAGGCCCTGGCACTCTCTTCAGGTCAGTCCAACTGCAGACAGTCTGTCTCTTGCAGCCTCAGCATGGGCGAGGAGGAAACATGGCAGTGGCTCACAGCCCTGGCAGCACATCAGAATCACCTGGAGAGTTTTAGTTCTGGCCTTACCAGCAGAGAGTCTGATTTAATTAGTCCGGGGTGGGAGTCCCAGCTTCAGCATTGTTTAGAAAACTCCACAAGTGATTCTAATGTGCAGCCAGGCTTTACAATCACTGGGTGAAGAGAAGGCTTTGGCTACATGAAGTCCTTGTTATTTGAGGATAAGTGGTGCTAGAAAAAGGCCACTTACAATGAATCCACTTGAAATGGGGACCAACATTTCACAGTAGAGCAGAAGAAAAGGGAAAAAGGATTTGGTTAGGACTTCATCTTGAGAAATAAAATTGGAAACATGGAAAATATTTTAGTTTCCATTTAAAATGTACAAAATGTATAAATGTATAAATAATTGCAAATACGCACTAATTCTTACAATGAACAAAGAATGAGTCAAGCACTGGGGGATAATGTAATTTTCCTGACCAAAGTACATGGGAGGATAATATTGACTTTTGCAGCACAGTCATAAGCAGAGATTTTGTTTTGTTTTTCCAAAATTAGAGAGCTTCTTCAATTATCCCAAGGACCTCTTGTAATCCTTTGAGAGTTGAATCATTCTCTTTGAAGCCTTGATCCTGTCATTACCCAGGTCAATTTTCTCTTCTGCCAGGGGTAACTGGTCTATCTCTGCCAAATTCCCATTTATCAAAGACTTTACATGACATTAGAGAGGGTCTCCAACATCACTTTCATTGACTTCATGAAACCTTGAATCCTTTTCAAGACCTGCAGTTTCACCCAGAGATTTATTGGCATTATGTAATGCTAACAATTAACAAGAGACTGAAAAAGACCTTAGCAAAATGGGTGTAGACAAACAGTATTTGGGTGTTAAATGGGAAGAGGGGTCTATGAGGGACTCAAAATAGTGACTGCTTTATGCTATGACAACCTCACCTTTCTACCCAACTTCATAAAGTCCCTTTTCCTTTTGGGGTTCTTAATCTGCCTATCTCTAAAATGAAGGGATAGGATTAGATGTTTTTATAAATATGAAATAAGTTAACCCAAATGAAGTAATCTACATGAAGACATGGAGCCCAGTTGCTAGCACAGAGGAGCAACTCTATAACTCCTGTGTTTTCTTCCCTCTAAAACATACTTAAATTCTTTTAGGTGACACTAAAGGGCGAAGAAGGAAAAAAGGAGATGGAGAAGCCCATTAGAGCAACTGGAAGGAAGTCTCAGAACTTCTGCGCCATGCCCAAGTTTCTATCCAACTGCCATTACCTCCTGTCACATTCACTGTGGCAGATCGCAGAGAAACTAACTGCTTAGGGGTGTAGGATGGGAATCCAAAGCTCACTCAGACATGAAGAAGCTCAAGAAGCTCCTGGGTTGGTTGGAGAGAAAATACATGAACAGAAATTGGTCAAAATACTCTAGAATCTGACCATTTCTCTCACCTCCATTGTCACCGCCTAGTCACCAACTCTCTCATAGACCACTGCAATGGCCTCCTAACTGGTCTCCCTGCTTCCAGTCTTGCACCCCATGCACAGTTCACTCAGAGTATCTCTTAAAAATGCAAACCAGATCGTGTCTTTCCCCGGCTAACACCCTCTCCTAGTTTCCCATCTAAATCAAAATAAATTCCAGACTCCTTACTATGGCCCACAGTGCCCTACACTACCTGCCAATTGTCTATCTCTCCAACCTCACCTAGAATATTCCCTTCACTCTCCTACAGCCACCCTGCCTTATTTATTTTCCACTGATATGCTAAGCTTATTCCTGTCTCAGGTCCTTTGAACATGCCATTTCTCAGCCTGAAATGTTATTCTCCCAGATTTTTGCAACGCTCCTCATGATCAGGTCTGAGCTCAGATATCGCTTTCTCAGAAAGGTTTTTCCTGGCTACTCTAGGTATAGCAGTGCCCTTCTCACCGCAGACACTCTATCATACCACCCTGCTTTGTATATGATCTAGCACTTGTAACTATTTGGAACGATCTTGTTTATACTTTGACTTTCTTGTTTATTGCCTCTTTCTCCATTTGAATGTAAGCTCTGAGCAGACAAGGACCTTGTCTGTCTTATTTATTATCTTCCCAGTGCCTTAGTCAATGCTCACTGAGTGAATGGATGTAGATGCAGAAGTGGTGGGTGGTTCATCTGAGCAGGAATGAGTGGCACAGGATGTGTGGAGTGGGTGGTAAGAGATGAGCTTGAAAGATAGCCTGAGGTAAAAACACAGAAGGCCGTGAAGGTCAGGCCAGGGAATGTGTGGGCTTTATATGGTGACCCATTGGGAGCCATGGAAGATTGTTGAGCTTGAGAGGAATAGCATCAGCTGACCTGGAGTAAGATTTAACTGGTGCCATGTGCCGGATGGACTGGTAGGTGAAGTAAACGGAGGGCGTATCAACCACTCTGTGCCCGCGCTGGTACGCGCTGTCCTCTAGGCCCTCCACTGTCCTGTTCCACCCAGCTCCCCCACTCTTCTGGGGCCACGGAAGAGCCCTGACTGCTGTTCCCCGACACCGGCCGCTGGGTGGCGCTGTGGCTCCTCCTACCCAGGCTGGAGGCGCCAGGGAGGCGGAGGCGCAGCCGCCAAACCCGGCCTGGCTCTAGGGTCTGTCGGCGCTGCAGAGCGGGCTCTTCCTCGTCTGTTCCTTTCTCCCACTTCGCGGGCTTCTCCCGCGTTCAGGCCCGTTCCCACCCCCAACCTGGCCCCCGGTAGCCCGCTCTCCTTCGCTTCTGACCTTCCTTCGCTTTCCGACCAGCCGGGCCAGAGGCAGGGGCCTGGGCGGGACGCGGGAGTGTCGCCCTTCTTTTTCAGCCTGTTCAGGCCTCAAGTCTCCCTGGACCCCAACGACAAAACAGAGCTCGCGACCGCAGCCCCGAGCCGGCCCGTCCAGTCCAGCCAGGCCCGGGACTAAAGGGAGCTCAGGGCTGCAAGGGCAGCATTTTCCTGCGGAGGGACCAGAGCAGTTAAGGGGCCAATTCACCGTTTATGTTAATAGTCCTGCCTTTCCTCCCGACCCCTGGAGCAAGAAGCTGATCTGGGACTCCTCCAGTGGCCCTTTCCACCCTCCTGCCGTGTGTCCCAGATTACATCGCCACCACCCCATATATATATTCTATATCCTAAACTGATCCCTCCTTCGTCACTGCTGTTGTCTGCCCAGATCTTCATTACCTCCCAACTGGCATCCCTGCCTCTAGCCTCCTGCCCTTGCAGCCCAGACACCTTCGCACAGAGCCAGGAGCCTCCTGGAGCACTGGCCTGGCATCCTGCCCCTCTAATGGTTCCCATTGTTTGGGAAAAAATCGAAAGCTGTTGTTCAGGGCCTTCCACATTCTGACCTCACCCTTTTGGCCAACTCACTTCAACTCACATCCAGACTCAAAGGCATACCCCTGGTGGGCTGCCCTGAGTAGAAGAGGAATTAGAACAGGAACTGAACAGAGTGGGAGGCTCTGTAAGACTCTGTACAGGGCTCCATAGCATCTATTTGAACAACCTTAATTCATGATCACATTGTCACAAGACTGGAGAGGTGCAGAGAACACAATTCTTGCCTGCCCTGGAACACTAGAGCACATCCGTATTTATTCCTTTGGCCCCTCTCTTTTTCCCCTGTTCCCAGGATCTATCCTCTCCTGCCATCTCCTTGTTCCCTCTTCTCCTCTGTCTTGTCCCCTCATGACCCGCCTGCTGGTACAGGAGGCAGGAGGCTTTATTCTCAACAAGCACACAGCATCCTGCCACAAAGTGCTTGATGACATGCATGACCAGGCTTCTCTGTAACATCGAGTTTCACTTTCAGCACTTGGGTTGGTTTTTTGTTTTTGTTTTTCTTGAGGAACCTGCTATTCACAGATACTAAGACTGTAGGTAGCTGTTCTTGAGGAAAGGTCAGAGACTCCTGTATTGATCTTGGCCTTGTTGAACCCAGGACACAAACCTGAAAATTCACATGGAAAAGCATACAGGTGAAGAGGAAAATTGCAAAGGTAGATTTATTGGCAAACACTGATGGTTCATTTCAAGATTCCCTGGACCCTTGGACTCCTGGAATCAGTGCCCAGGGTCAGATATGGCTCATTTGTGGCCTAGTGGACAAAAGGGCTTGGAATGAAAGACATAGCCCTGAGAAGGCTGGGATGAGAGGAGGAGGCAGTTCCTCTTCCCTGGCTCCATCTTGGGGTAACTTTCTCTGGGAAACGACAGCTTCCTGCCCCCCAAATTAGCTCTACTGCTAAGAATATCCTTTTCCACTTGTACTGCATGTATACACACGGTGTCTTGCTAATCCTCACAATAACCGTGTGCAGTAGAAATTAGTTTAGGTTTACAGATGAAAAAACTGAGGCTTGAAGAGGCCAAAAGATCCACTCACCCAAAATAAACAAGAGAAATGCAAAGCAGAAGGCCAGGACTAGAAGCCAAGAACTCCAACTCTAAGACCAGTGCCAGCACTTTTCCATCCATGGTTTCATGACCTATTGAAGACCCAAAGCTAGGTTAACTGGCCCCAGTCCTGTACCCTCACCCTGTTCTCAAGAGTGATTGAAAAAGCAGGCATTGTGACTGAAGCCAAGTGAAGGGCTTTCACCTGGCTCCTGGGCCATGCTGACACCTGGCCTGGGTCTGAATGATGGCAGGGGAATTCAGTCAATGTTGAGGTTTGCAGGACCATCAGAGCAACAGCCAGCCTCATGCCAAACCCCTTCTAATGTAGAAGTCTCCACCTGGAGCTTCTACAGCTATTTTGTTTAACTTGGCAGTGTTGATCTATTCAGTATTTAAATTTGAGTTGGGTTTCCTCTATAAGAGGTTGTATAGTGTAGTCATTAACAACATAGCCTAGGTTTGCATCCTGACTCTGCCACTTGTTCTCTGTGACTCTGGGAAGGTTACTGAAACTCTCTGTGCTTCATCTTGCTCATCTGTAAAATGGAGATTTAAACAATAGTACTCTACCTCATAGGGTTACAATGAGTATTGAGTTATATCTAAAGCTCTTAGAATAGTATCTGACACATAGTAAATGCTATGTGTTTGTTATTACTATTATTATTATATACAAATTGGGGAGAGTTCACATAAAACCCAAATTCTCACTTCCCCTTAAATATTCAGAAGATCTGACAGCCCTGGACCTCCATTGCCACCTAGAACGGAATCTGCCCTCTTCAGGTGGGATGTGCTCTTTCCTGGGTAGCCTCAGTCCTGCAAATTCCTGTTTGGTCCCTGACACTGAAGCCAGGTGTCACTTGCCATTTGTCATCTTACATGCAGCTAGCTTCATGAGTTTTCATTATCTTCCTGGCCTCTAAAGTCAATCTGTCATCTTTCACCACTGCTTAAATGGTTCAAGGGGCAAGGAACATCATGAAGCAGAAATTGTCAGCCAATGGGGACATCTCACGAGATCCCTACCAAGCCAGTCAGAAGCCTTTGCCTGCCTTTTCTTTAATGTCCCAGAATGGCACTTAGTCACACCAACTTGAAGGTCAAGAGAAGCAGCAAAGATGGTAAAGGGAGTCAAAATGAGGCCATGGCATTCCAGAGAATCCTCTCCTGCAGCCCCAAAGTTGGGTTTAAAATTTGGCTCAAGGACTCAATAGTAATAACAATTCTAGTAAGATACACTCATGTCGCTGCCAAGTGATGTATGTACAGCATCATGAATAATAGAAACTATTAGAAAGAACTGAAATGTCATCAATTTGACACATACCTACAGTGGAATACTATGTGATCATTAAAAAGAACATGAAGAGTGGTGCATACGATATGCTTCCATTTCTGTGGGAAGGGGAAAAGGGAAATATAAACACCCACACTTATACTTGCTTGTATTTGTATTTGTATAGAATATCTCCGGAAGGATGTCTGAATATAGTGTAGACGTAAAATATCTATGGAAGGATAAGTCAAGAAATTGGTAACCAGTGCCGCCTCTGGGGAAAAGAATTGTGTAGCTGGGAGAGAAAGAAGACAGGCTTTTTTTTTTTTTTTTTTTTTTTTTGAAAGAAAAAAGGTTTTTTTTTTTTTTTTTTTTTTTTTTTTTCAGTATATACCTTTGTATTTCTTTTAAATTTTGAACCATGAATCTAAGCCAAAAAAATCTTGTTTTTAATAAATCCTGCAGTAGATACAAAAGGAACAAAAAAACTAATTCCAGTATTCCCCCTAAGACAACCTGAAGTCACCGACAAGGTGAATCACCATCAAGGCTACACAGGGAACAACCTGGAGTCTGCAGTACCCTAGCCTTTCATTTGCAGTCATTTACACAGTCATCATTCTATGTCCAAGTGTACATAAGTCACGTTTACTCTGCTGCTTCTTGCCTGGGCCATCTCCTCTATTCTGCTCAGGTTGGCTACATTCAAGCTCTAAAAATTCCTCGTTTGGGCTGCCTCCTTGGCACCCAGAAGTTCAGCCTTCTGGGGATTGTGGCTAAAGTGAAAAGTAGTTTGGCAACAGCAGTGCACCCAAAGACCAGGCCTTAAACCCTCCTTCTCTGAAAGTGCTTCTCCCAGTTATCTGGGGAGGGATCTCTGAAGTGGGCAGAGCCCTTGCATCTGTGTATACACCCTGTCAACCAAGGCCTTCCTCCATTACCTGACCAAAGACCCCTGATTCAATTCAACAGCTTTAAAAAATAAACCCTACTGTGTGCAAAGGTCCAGGCCAGGTGTAAAGATCCTGAGGTGCTGGGGACACCAGGAAAAGGAGACAGAGTGCCTGTCCTCTAGAGAGACATAGTCTAGACTCGGAAAAAGTCTGAGTTGGGAGAAATGTGGGGGATAACTGAGGTGATGGTTTTCACCCAGAATTCTGTGGTGCCCCTGGGCTTTACAGAAGAGCTTCGGGAGTTCTGCAAAGGTCAGATGTGTTGGCAGATTCAGACAGCAACCGAGAGCTGCAACCTTTCATTTCAAACCATGGATTTCATCAAAATAGCCCCATAATTCTGATTGATTCACTTTATAATAAGGTAAATGGCATAAATTTGATCCCAATGAACACATTTCTATCAATAAAGCACTGCTTTTATCTGTTTTACATGGTAGGATTCTGTGTAAGTTTTCATTAAAAGGGGAAGTGTTCAGCTAGTTTAAAAGGTCCCCCTTGGTTTGTCTGTTTTTTTAAAAAAAATAACCATCCCATACTTCATTTTAAACTCCCATTGTTCAGTAGAGGAGAAAACAGACCCAGAGAAAAGAAAGGACTTGCCCGAGGTCACACGGCCTGGCAGGAGAACCTGGTCCAGAAGCAGGACTTCTCAACTAGTATACCTCTAGATTTAAGATAGAGTCTGAGTTAAGAATTGAATTGGGTTAGGGACTTCTTTTTCTGTGGGATCTTTGCAGGGCTGGAACGGATATTTCAGGATATTTTGGAGCTCAACCAGCCCAGCAAACCACCATTTTCTTCATCTCATGGCCTTCTTATGGGGCCTGTGCTTTCCACGGGCCCCAGGTCTAGGCTTCTTTCTGTCAGAGACACTACCCTGCTGCTTGCTTTGCTCTCTGGGGCTTCCTGGGATTCCCTCAAGCCAGGGCCTGGGCCGGGAAAGCCAAAATTTACTACTTGCTCAACATGGCTTGACTCCCAGAGGCTGGGTCTGAGCTCTAAGCCTCTTGCCCGCCCTACCTGGGGGCTCATATCCCTTGCCTTGTTCCCGCTCGTTCTGCCCCCTCCCTCACAGGTGTCTGCCCCCTTTAACACTCCCTCGCTGGCAGACATCCATGCCGGCCCTCCCCCTTAGTCACCACTCCCCCTGAAACCACTACTGCTGCCTCAGACCTCCTGCCTTTTATCTTGCCCCAGAAGCCGAGCCCTCTGGTCCCTTAATTGTTCAGGTTGCTCCTTTCTGAACTCACTCCAATTGAGCTCCATAAATTGTAGATAATTGGACTGTCTCGTTCAGATTACGAGCCCCTGGGGCAGTGTCTTCTTGGTCTGGTACAGCCCTGCCCAGAAAGGGAGGGGGGCAAAGGGTGGGGCACAGAGGAGGCCAGCCCTGGGGTCTGGCTCAGACCCCTGGGGAGAAAGCACAGAGTCACAGCACAGACATTTCTCCACTGCTAAGCTTTGCAGCCTTGATCCCTGTTGCCTGCCCTAGTCCTCATAGGTCGGCAACTGTGTGAGGCACCAATGCTTCTCCGCCAACAATGCTGGCAGAAATTGTCTGGTATACAAAGTGGTTTTAAAAATATTGTCAAAGAAGTTCTAGGATTCTGGGTAAAAGACTTTCCTTTGGGGGGCACCTGAGTGAGTCACCAGTAAAGAGCTAAGGGCTTATGGGTAAAAACTCAGGCTGAAGACAGTCCTGGGCAACTTGCCCCTCAGTGGGCATGCTCAATCCCACATAATAACATCTTCTCAGGGAAGTTTATGCTGCCAGCCATCTTGGGCACTGCCAGGAAGGTTGACTTGGCCACATCCTAGGTATCCAGGGAGTGGGATAATTATTGCTTCAAGGGGTAGTTAGAGCAAAAAGTGAGGGGCTAAGGCAATAATGTTTTGCTCCAGACCCAGAACTCCCTCTCTGCCCACTATCCCATGACTTCCCATTGCCCTGGCACTGCAGGGACCCAGGACACACCCTGGAGCAGTTCTTTGGCTATTTTTTGGCTATTTTTTTTTTAAACCATCCCAGACTTTGCTTAACACTCTCCTTGTTCAGTAGAGGAGAAAACAGACCCAGAGAAAAGGAAGGACATGCCCAAGGGCCCACAGCCTGGCAGAAGTAGATCCTGGTCCAGAGGATATGGGAGATGCTCTTCTCCCCTTGGCCGCCACACCACCAAGGTCATGCTGCACAGATTCATCCCCTTCTGTTTCCCAATGTATCAAAAGTTCCCATCACTGTCCATCAAATCTCCTGAAGGTAGTGGAGCCCACCATCATACTCAGGGCCTGCCATGGAGCTGGGCACAAAGTAAATGTCTGTTGAGTAAACGAATGAATTAGTGAATGCAGTAATTATGGTCTGAATTTTTCCACGCTCTCGACCTCTATAGAACCTATCTCCTTCCTTCTCTGGTGGGTCTAACATCATAGAATTCAGTAGTGGGAAGTGAAGGGGGAAGTCATATTGTCTATCCTTTTGCCTCCAGTTGGGACTGTATGCAAATACTCCCAAGCAGAAGGTTTTTAAGACTTCCATAAAATGAGGCTGAAATGGAAGCAGCTGGGCTGTAGTCAAAAGAACACTCAAACTTGGAATCAGAAGGCCTGTTATGAGATCTGCTCTTGCACTCATTAGCCAGAATCCAAATTGCAATGGAGGAAATGAGGCCAGAACTAGGAACAGGATATATATGTTCCTCCATAGAATATTTGGACATCCATTCAGCCAACAAAACTCCACTGAATACCTGATACGTACCAGGTAGTATTCTAGGGGCTTTCTATCACTGTGGCTTCTGGGTGGAAGCATCATTGAGGAGGAAAACTGCAGACAGGGAGACAAGTTAGGAGGTGTTATCACTAAACATTATAACTAAACCCAGGTTTCTGTTGTGATACACTGAGTAGATAATGGCATCACAAATAAAGATAAGAAACACAGGTATCTGGTTTTATATTTGAGAAGATTCTAGAAGGTTATGAGCTTGGTCTGAGACATGTAAAAGTTGAGGAAATGGAGGAGGAGGAGGAGAGATCCAACAGACAGTGAATGTATAGTTCTAGAACTTAGACAAAAGGCTTGGACTTGACTGAGAGTATTGGAAGTCCTCAATATAAGGCTATCTAGGGAGACGGTATATAGAGAGAAAAGATGAGGGCAAGGGAAAGTACTTTTGAATATACCAACTTTTAAAATGCACATAAAAGATAATGCATAATGCAGCAATGAAGATTTAAAAGAAGCATTCAGTCAGAAAGGGAGAAGGTGATCCATAGTAGGGAAATATCAGGAGACCCAAGGTAGGTTTCAAAAAGGCAGAAGTGGTTAGCACAGATGGTGTAGAGAATAATTTCAATAAAAGAAAAATCTAGAATGTCTGTGTGAATTCTGCCCTAACTATTTGCCATGCGGTTAGTGGAATGATGGGAGCCTAGTAGCTGTGGATTGAGGAGTAATTGCGAGGCAAGGAAAGGGAGACAATAAATTAGACCACTCTTTCAAGAAGCTTGGCTGAGGTCAAACAGATGATGGTAGTGGAAGGAAAATATAAGCTCAAGAGAGAATTTTTAGAAGATGGGAGAGACTTTGTGTGTGTGTGTGTGTGTGTGTTTGTGTGTGTGTGTATCATCAGGGGAAGAAGCTGGCAGAGGTTGAAGATTCAATAAAGGAGACATGATGATAGGATTTAGAATACGGAAAGAATAACGTGCCTTGTACAGGAAAAGGAACACTCTTCTCAGAGAAAAAGGAAAAGAGAAAAGGACAATAGGAGATGCAAACAAACTTATGGTTGTGGAAGAGGGGCCTCATAAACTATGGCCCCTTTCTAAGTGGGGGAAAAGTTTTAGAATTGTGGCTAAGGGAAATGGGAGGGAGAGCTGAATAGAAGTAAAAAAAAATAGTATTGGAAATTAACTAAAATTAGAAATCATATATTTGTAGTGGTGATGGCTGCCATACATTTCAGCAGTGGCCCATCTGGAGTGGTTGCTGCCATGACACCAGCTGCCGTGGAGGAGGCGCCGTCAGGGCTGCATGCTCTGTGAAGCTGGCAGGAGCTGGGAACAGGCAGAAGCCCTGCCCAATTCCAAGTTGGAGGGGTGGGAGCCCCACCCTCCCTGGAGCAGCTGCAGCCACTGTGGACCTGGGCATGTCTTCCCCGTGACAGGCTAGGAAGTGCCTGCTCCCACTGGATGGCCTTTCTTCACTCCCAACACCTGCTCTGATTTCAGAGCAAAGTTGTGGCCAAGCCGCCCAGGCACTGTTGCAACCTGGCCAGGTGTCCATGCACTCAGGAAAGTGCTGACATGCCAACCCCCTGCCACCTCGGCCCCCTCTGAACTTTGGGCATCAATGATCACAGGAGGGAGGCTGAGGGGGTACTAAGGGTGGCTTGGTGCAGGCCTGCAGGCACCCCTCAGCAAAAACAGCCTGGGTACCATGGGTACTGTGGATGGCAGGTTAATGGTGGCAGGTGGCAGGAAGGCTCCTGGGTGAAAAGGGGTGGATCCCTGGTGAAACCCCACCTTCAGGCCAGGGACAGCCTGAAGCCCAGGAACTGGGATGCCAGTTGTATGGACCAGAGTGAGAACTTATGGTGCTTTATCCAGGCCCACCCATGGCCACCCATGGACAAATCAGCATGTACTTCCTCCCATCTGGAGCCCATAAAAACCCCAAACTCAGCCAGACTCAAGCAGGCAACAGGATGACCTGCCTGCAGAGAGGAGCTACCCACTTCATGTCTCCTGAGAGCTGTACTGTTACTCAATAAAGCACCTCTTCACCTTACTCACTCTCCAGTTGTCAGTATACCTCATTCTTCCTGGATGCAGGAGAAGAACTTGGGACCTGTCTAATGGTGGGACTGAAAGAGCTGAAAGAGCTGTAACACAAACAGGGCTGAAACATGTCCCTGACTGGCTACATTGCAGGCAACAAGAAGGAGAGAAGAGAAGAGGGAGCTGTGGCCCTTCAGAGATACCAGACGTAGCAGTTCCCCAGGCCAGGGCTATGACACCCTCTTTGGGTCTCTGAGGTTCCTGGCATCTCCAAGCCTCTGGACACCACCATGTTTCTCATTGCCAGAGTGGAAGCTGCCTGGTCCAGCCTCAGCCTCACAGGGAGCCGACACCCATGCCAGCGCCTGGAGCTGCCCACCCCACCACAGCTGGCATGCTTGGTTGTGCACAATGGCCAGACCCCATGCTCACTCACTCACACACCCCTTGCCACTCTGCACCTGGCTCACCCTTGGCAGGTGTGGGATCCAGGCCAGTAGCATGAGCCAAGAGTAGCCTGACAGGCCAAGTGGGCAGAACAAGCCCAGTGGGCCCAAGCAAAACTTGGGCAAAAGCACCACTGGCCACAGAGGTTTCTGGCCAGAAAAGTGACAACCCGAAGATCCTGTGACAGTGGCACCCATCTGGATGGCATATCCAATTTTTCTCCAGAAGTTCTGACAGAAGACCAGGGGAGGTAGATTTCCCTGTTGGTTCAGGGTTTGGGATTTGTAAAGGTAAGTGCAACAGATAGGCAAGAGAGCTTGGCTGGTGAAGTTACTAGTGAGAATATCAATCATGGGAGCCAGGATGGGTGGGAAAACAAAATGATGGGCTACTGCTAATACGTCTTAACAGTGGTAGGGTTAAAAATCTGGAGTTGTAATGAAATGGAAGAGGCACTAGAGTAGGGAAGTGTGAGAGTTGTACTGTAGTGTTCAGGCCACATTCCCAGAGATTCAGATTCAATTCATCTGAGTTGGTCCCAAGCATCAGTACTTTAAAAAACTTTTTCAAGTGATTGCACATCAAAAACCACGGGGCCAGAGATGTAAGTGGAATCATCCATATGAATGTTGAACTCAGCCAATGTGGCAAGACAAATTGGAATGGAGAAGGAATATATAAACTAAGCAAGGAGTGGCAAAAATCCTCTGACAATGAAGAGAAAATGGACAGTGATAGTAGACAGAAGCGGATAGAAGGGGATGATACCAGATGGACTGAGTATTGAAGGAGGAAGGGATTTTACATAATGATGGAGAACAATGGCCTGGAAACAGCCACAGGGATTTAGGTGATGCCAATCCTACTTTGAGGCAATGTACTGGTGGGATATCAGAGAAGGAGCTAGTTTGTAGAGGAAGTGTGTCCACAGAGAGCCTGATTTTAGCAGCCAGTGCAGGAGGTGGAGGGTGCACTCTGAGAAGAGATTGAAAGTGTATGGGAGCTTGCTGACCTTAGAGTGCTATTTCCATAGTGCACATTAGAATCAGGGCTGCCGTACTGCTCAGCCCCAGGGATGATATTCACATTGGAATTATAAAGAAGAAGAAAGTCCAGAGGAGCTGGGAGTTGAGATAATAAGAGAATGTTTGTGACCAGATAAGACTTTGTACTTCTCCTTACTCTTCTTGCTTTAGGTTTTTCTTTGGCTTTATGAAGGACTGATTAACAAGCAGGTTTGGGATCCCACTCATTTAAATAGGCATCTGCTAATAGCCTTCCCATTATATCTCTCAATTCACCTTTTCTCTTGAATGTTTCTCAACGTCCTCAGCCACTTACTGCTTACAATCTCCTGTTGGGCCCCAGCTTGAAAGGCCATCATTGTGACTTGATTTCACCATGCCACCTTTCATTCAAGAGTCATAGAATCAGCCAAGTGGCTGGTCTGCTGAGACTTTTGGGATATTTGTCTACAAGGACCTGGGTGGGCCTTCTTTTCTACAAGCCTGATTCTTTCAGGCAGAAGACGTGTTGTAGAAGTTTCAGAGATAAGTACAGAGGGACAGGAAGGATCCAATGGCTAAAAGAAGTCATAGACAAAGGAAGTCTCACTCTTGGGCCCCCAACATTGCTTCTTGGCTGAATGTCAGTGAAAGAACAGTGGTTTAGGTGAAGATTAGAAAATCGTTTGCAAGAGAATGGGCATTTCCTGCATTAATTGGGCCTATGACAATCTTCTGCTTTGAGTTCGCTAATCCAAGCTCTATTTTAAAAGAAAAGGCTCATGTGGTAGTGTCCTCCCATCCCACTTGTGTTTCACGTCACCATCAGAGCTATTCAGTCCGGAGTGAGAGTACCCAGCCCTAACCCTGGGAAGGAACAATCATGTTTTGCTTGGGTCATGGCATATATACGTGTACCCATACCCACCCTCAGATCCCTGCAGGGCTTTCCAAATAAGCTAGTCCCCACTTGTTCAAGGCCCTACAGCTGAGCAGGCTTTCCCACCCCAGAGGAGGAAAAAGTGAGTGTGAATGGGCTGGGCACGGTGGTTCACGCTTGTAATCCCAGGACTTTGGGAGGCCGAGGTGGGTGGATCACCTGAGGTCAGGAGTTCGAGAGCAGCCTGGCCAACATGGTGAAACCCTGTCTCTACTAAAAATACAAAAAATTAGCTGGGTGTGGTGGTGGATGCCTGTCATCCCAGTTACTGAGGCGGCTGAGACAGGAGAATCGCTTGAACCTGGGAGGCAGAGGTTGCAGTGAGCCGAAATTGTGCCACTGCACTCCAGCCTGGGCAACAAGAGTGAAACTCCTTCCAAAAAAAAAAAAAGTGAGTGTGAATGAGTCATGAGTCATGGCCTGTGATCCACAGAATTCTAGAGATGACCCTGTCTCCCACAATGATCCACACTCTTGTATAATTGCTTCCACTTGAGTGTGGGTGGAACTGGTAAACATGAAGGGCTATCACTCCCATGATTATGCTACTATTTAACAAAGTGATGTTTCAGATATAATTAAGGTCCATAATCAGTTCTGTTTGAGTTAATCAAAATGAGGATTTTCCTGAGTGGGGCCTGACTGATTGAGGTGAGTCTTTAAAAGACACAAAAAGTCTTTTCAACAAATGATGCTGCTGTATGTGGACATCCATCAACAAAAAGAGAAAACAACCTGAATTTCATGCCTTATACAAAATGTAACCCAAGTGGATTGTAGATTTAAATATAAAATACAAAACTTTAAAACTTTTAGGAGAAAACATAGGAGAAAACCTTTGTGACCTAGGAATTGGTGAAGAGTTCTTAGACTTGACATGAAAAGTCTGATCTATAAAAGAAAAATAATAATAAATTTGACTTCATTAAAAGTAGAAACTTTTACTCTGAGAGATCCATTAAGAGGAAGAAAAGACAAACTACAGACTTGGATAAAATATCTGCAAGCCACATGTCTGACAAAGGGCATGTATCTAGAATGTGTAAAGAGCTCTGAAAACTCAACAATAGAAAGCAAACAATCCAATTAGAAAATAAGCAAGAGACATGAAGAGACATTTCACTGAAGAGAATATGCAAATGGGAAGGAAGCACATGAAAAGATGTTCATCATCATTAGCTATTAGGGAATTGCTAATTAAAACCACCTATCCAAAAGACTAAAAAAAAAAATGACAACACCAAATGCTGGTGAGGATGTGAGAAACTGGATGGCTCCTGCCTCGCTGGTGGGAATGTAACATAGTACAGCCACTCTGGAGAAGAGTATGGCAGTTTCTTTAAAACTATACATCATTTACCATATAACCCAGCTCTTGGACAAGTATCCCAGAAAAGTGAAAATCTATGTTGACACAAAAATCTGCGCACAATTGTTCCTATCAGTTTTATTTGCACTGGCCAGGCCCAGAAACAACCAAAAGTTTGTCACGTGGTGAATGGTTAAACAAATTATGGTACATCCATACCATGGAATACTACTCAGCAATAAAAGGGGAATGCACTATTATTGATACATAAAAAAGGTTGGATGGATCTCAAGGGCATTATGCCGAGTGGAGACAAAAAGCCAATCTCAAAAGGTCACATGCTGAATGTTATGTAACATTCTCAAAATGACAAAATCATAGAGTCAGGGAACAGATAAGTAGTTGCAAGTTAGGGATGATGGGAGGGAAGGAGGTAGTGTGACTACAAAGGGGTGGCACAAAGGAAACCTTTAACGTATGAACCAGTTCTGAATCTTGACTGCAGTTGTGGTTTCAGGAATCTACATACGTGATAAAATAGCAAAAAAGTATACACATACATTGCACCAATGTCAGTTTCCTGGATTTGACATAGTACTATACTCATATAAGACATAACTGTCAGGGAACACTACATTGGACCTCCTTGTGTTATCTTTTCAACTTCCTGTGACTCTATAATTATTTCAAAATAAATTAAAGAGAGAAAGAGAGAGGGAAAGAGCGAGGGAGAGTGAAAGGGAGTGAGCAAGAGAGCAGACGCACTCTTTCTGACCTTGCAGAAGCAAACAGTCCTGTTAGGAACTGCTTGTGGAAGGGGCCATGTGGCAATGACCTCAGAGTGCAGCCTCTAGGAGCTGAGAGTACCCCCTGGCCAAGAGCCAGCAAGAAAATGGGGCCTTAAGGTCTATAATTGCAAGGAACTGAATTCTGCCAACAACCAGTGAGCTTAGAAGAGGACCCCAAGTTTCAGATGACATTGCAGTCCTGTGAATACCTTGATTTCAACCTAGTAAGACCCTGAGCAGAGGGCCAGCTAAAATGTGCCCAGACTTCTGATGCATGGAAACCATGAGATAATAACTTTGTGTTGTTTTAAGTCATTAAATGTATGGTAATCTGTTATGCAGCAATAGATAACTAATGCACAGCCCCAAGGGTAAGATGCCATTGAACAACTGGGAGCTTTGCTTCCAGGAGCCACAGTTGGGACCTACCCATTCTGACAAAAGGAACCAGCAACAACAGGAGGGAGGAGCCAGTCTCAGGAGTTGGGGAAACAGATGCTCGTGAGTCTTTCCCAAAAAAAATATATATAACCTATATATATATATATATATATATATATATATATATATACACACACACACACACACACACACACATGATTTTTCAGTTCAGAGTCTTGAACTGCCTCCACACCAACCCAGCTCTGCTGTGCCGGCCATGCAGTGGCTGTCACATCCCAAATATGCTGTTCACAGTCACAAATGAATTGCAGATTGATGGTACTGTACACTTGCCCTGCTTCTCGCTGCAGATTTTCAGCTGTAGCTAATCCCCCTTGCAACCTTTCTTAACCCCACCTGGGGAGGTGGCCTTGCACCCAGGGCCCCAGCTGCTCCAGCAGCCCTACTCAGTTCACAGGTAGCTGCATTAAGACAGCCTGAGCCTCAGAAACTGTCCGTTTCTCCTTTTCTTCTAGGCGCCAGAACTGGGGCCAGCAGAACACCCAGGCTGGCTCTCAGTAAATGCCAGAAAGGTCAAGGACATAGAGTAGGATTGCACAATTGGGCTGGGAGCTTTCTTTCTATCTTGGTTTCTGCTGCTGTGTATCATGGTCACTGTATTAGTCTGCTTGGACTGCCATAATAAAATACCAAAGACTGTGTGGCTTAAACAACAGAAATTTTTTTTTTTCATGGTTCTGGAGGTGGAGACATCCAAGATCAAGGTGCTAGACAATTTGGTTCCTAGTGAGGGCTCTCTTTCTGCCTTATAGACTGCCATCTTCTCATTATGTCCTCACATAGCAAAGGGAGAGACAGCTCTGGTTTCTCTTCTTCTTCCATAAGGGCACCAGTCCTATCACATCAGGGCCCCATCCTTATGACCTCATTTAACCTTTATTACCTCCTCACAGCCCCTATCTCCAAATACAGTCACACTGGGAGTTAGAGCCTTAACATATGAATTTGACAGGGGCGGGGGGAATGAAACATTGAGTTCATAACAGTCACCCTATGCTGTGCCCAGCATTCATAAATTCTGTTCCGGTACAGGTGGGTAGAGTTAGTGAGAGGTGGGAGCAAAAGCCACCTAGTCATGCCCTCATAAGCTTGACCAGTCTCAAGTCCAGTCTTGAAAGGTGGCACTATATAGTGAAAAGAGCACGGGCTGTGGAGTCAGGCACATGTTTCCTCTTACTGGTTGTGAGACTTTGAGTAAGTTACTCAAACTCTCTGAGCTTCAGTTTCCTCATGTCAGATGGAAATGATAATCCATATTTCTCAGGAGTGTTCTCAGGATTTGACGAATTATGCATGTAAAAGCACCTATTAGCACCCTGTGTATAGTGCTCATGCAATAAAGATTAGTGCCTTTCTCCATTGACCCTCTTGGTCCACTCCCCGTACCAGTCACCCTCACCAGGCCCATGGCATGCTCTGGCTACTACCCACGCTGCTCTTTTTTGCTCTGGCTGGAGGATAGCAATAGTCTACATCCTTGAATTGGAGACTGCAGTAGGCGGAATTTCTAAGAACGGCCCCAGGATTTTATGTTCTAATTCCCAAAACCTGTAAATGTGATAAGCTATCTCTCTCAGGGTTATATTGAGTTCTATGGCCCAGTTGACCTTACAAAAGGGAGATTTAATGGGATATCACTTAACCTTTAAAAGGAAGGAAATTCTGACACATGCCACAACATGGCTAAAACTTCAAAATATGATGTTGAGTTAACCAAGCAAGTCATAAAACAATTGTATGATTCCACTTATATGAGATACCTAGAGTAGTCAAGTTCACAGAGATAGAAAATGGAATAGTGGTTGCTAGGGGCTGGGGGTATGAAGGAATGTGAAGGTATTGTTTAATGGGTACAGAGTTTCAGTTTGGGAGGATGAAAAACTTCTGGAGATGGACGTTGGGGATGGCTGCACAGCAATATGAGTGTACTTAATCTCAATGGATTGTACACTTAATGATTCAGTGGCCCATTTTCTGTATTTTACCACAATAAAAAAGGGAGACTATCTGGATGTACCTGGTCTAATCACGAGTCCTTAAAAGCAGTGAATTTTCTCCAGCTGGTGGCGGAAGAGGAAGGCAGAAAAGAAAGGCAAAGTGATTTGAAAAGTTGAGTCGCTGTTGCTGCTTTGAAAAATGGAGGAAGGGGCCTGTGAGAAGAAATGCAGGCAACCTCTCAGGACAGTGAGCAGCCCCCAGTTGATAGCCAGCGAGGAAATAGGACCTTAGACCTACAGTCACAAGGAAGTGAATTCTGCCAGCAACCTAAATGAACTTGGAAATGGATATTTACTCAGCCTCCAGATAAGAGCCTAGGCCAGCAGAAATCTTGATCTTGCTTTTATGAGACCCTGAGCAGGGAACCCAATTGAGTCCACCCAGACTTCTGATCTACAGAACTGTGAGCTAATAAATAGGTGGTGTTTTAAAGCTGCTAAGTTTGTGCTAATATGTTACAACAGTCATGGAAAGCTAATACAGAAGCCTTCCAGTTTTAGTCATGTGAGGAAGCACCATCGCTCTAGAAGTTTGTTGCTGTCAGCTTTATTCATTTAGATACTTCCGCATGCACATATTCAACATATTTGTTGCATGCCTCCTGTGTGCCAGACACTGTGCTAGGCCTTGAGGATGCAGTAACAGAGCTTAAACAGACTTGTGGAACTTCCAGCCTGGCCCAGGGACAGTATTCTCTCCCTCTGGCCAAGGCTGGAGGCTGTGACCTGCATGGGCAACCTGACCTCCAGCAGAGCATTCTGGCCTGTTACCAGGTTCCCCTTGGGCCCTCTCAGCATCTGAATGCTTGGAACCATTCCCTAATGGTTATGATGGGACTGATAGAAAGGGCAACCACAGGAAGGAACAAACTGGGAAAATCTTGCTGAGGCCCAGAGCCCGGACACCACAGTTCTGCTCCATAACATACAGATACTTCTCAGGGGTGCCTGTGGGTGTGGGCAAGGCTCTCAGCATTTTGGGACAAGCTGAGACCCAGACAACTTAAATAGAAGGGTCTGCCTGGCCTTCTGAAAGAGTAAAAGCGAGGAGGGGGATGAAGTGAGTGTTATCTGTGGCCATTTTCAAGGCTCCTAATGAGCACTTGAGAGGGAGGCACACGGTGGCAAATGTGCTTGGGGATATAGAGAATGTGGCTGGGGATGGTGAAAAACTGGCAAGAGATGGCAGAGGTGCACAGAAGAGATGGGCAGGAGCGCAGCCTTCTGAAGCAAAAGAGTTGGAGTGGGATTCTGGGTGGAGAGGCCAGGGAGAAAGGGGCAACAGTGAACGAAGAGGCCCCAGCCTGGCCAAGCTCAGCAACTGAGAGGTTGGGTGGGGCCTAGGCTTTGGAGACTCAATCCCTCTTCCTTGGGGGAAGTGCCAGGGGTGGGGCCATGGACAGCTTAGCTCTCCAGTCCCTTAGCAGCCCTTCCTAACTCACTGGTAATCTGTTTATATGTTTATTTGCAAGATTGGTTTCTGTTTCAGTGAGAGGGGGGCTTGGATCTCTGCCCTAAGGCCCCCAGTTCTGAGTTAAACTTCCCTAAGGGGTGGACTGCAGGCTCTCTGCCCCATTTGGCTGACTTTCCTCTGTCCTCTCTGTTCCTTGGGCCCCTGACTGGTGGACAAGGAAGTTCAGGGTGGGAAGGGGGTCTGGTCTTCCAGGACTGGCCAAAGAAGCAAAGGGCTCTGGTTCCCTACAGGCCCAAACATCTGGGGCGGGGGTGGGGTGGGTCTGGGCAGGAACTCCGGCTCCATAGGAACCCTGAGAAAATCAAACTGAAATCCTGCCCAGGGAAATCTGCAGTTGTCCAACAAGAGCTTCGCTTTAATACATGTGGTAATTTTTTTGTTGTGCTTATTCAGACTGCAGCAGCTGCAGAGGGAGAGGCCCGTGAAGGGGGCAATGAGGCTGGAGTGGGGTGGCAGGGTGGGGAAAAGGTAAAGGCCCCGTTGCCACGGAAGACCAGAGCCTAATGAGGGGAAAGGGGTGAGGTGCAGGCACTTGGGCCTTAGGAGAGGAAATCCGGCGGAATGCAGGACTGAGTCTGAAGGCAGACAGGAAAGAGAGGGCCAGTGAGAGCCTGACTGGAGAGGCGCATGGTTTGGATGATAGTGGTGGAGGCAGAGGAAGGAGGGCGTGAGAAAGCAACCCTTTTACTGCTGATGGATATTGTCTCTTACCATAAGTCAGCATGTGAAGTATTTGTCTACTGCAAAACTGGAGAGATAAAATTCTGGAAGGTCATTCCCAAGGATAGGAGAGGGGCACCTGAATGAATCATCAGAGAAACCCAGGGGAAGTGGGTGGAGTTCGTAACCTGAACTAGGAAAGGCCTGATGATTCATTGGGCTCCAGGCCTGTCAATCCACTGTATTCTGCCAATGGTCTGAGAACTGAAGGTGTCCCTCAAACATGACACTGGAATTCAGTGAGTGCTGTAAAGGGGGAGGGGAGGGAGTTTTGAAACAGGAAGAGACAGGGAGTCTGCTACTGCCCTTTGAAGGGGGCTGACCTGAGTCATAGAGCTAGAAAGGACCCCGAGATCATCTGACCCAGCCTCTTTGTTTCATACTCAAGGAACCAGCACTCAGAGAAGGGAAGAAGTTTGTCCAAGGTCACAGAGTTAGTGAACTAGGTAGACAAACAGGCTTCAGAAAGAGGCCACATAGGTTACTAGAGAGAATAGTCTCAGATATTAGCCCAGATAGGGTCTGCAAATACTTGGCAAACATAATGCCACTTCTCACTCCTCTGACCCTGGTGGACCTTGCACCCCGATTTCAGTGCTGACACTACTTTGAAGTCCTTCTTAACTGAGTACACTAGTCATTGACATGGAAAATGAAAGCAATTTGTAATTTCAGGCCTACAATAACAGCTGTGTGTGTCACAGAATGGTAGAACTAGTCCTAATGTCTAATTTGTTAGACGCCCTTATCTAAGGCTCTTTGGGTTGCAAGCAACTGAGGGAAGAGTTAACCTCAGGAAAGGCAGGAACCAGGACTGCTTTGTAGACCTAAACAGTGGGAATTGGTGTCCCCTCCTCATTAAATTGCTGCTACTCATGAGACCCAGCTTCAATGACTGGCTGCCACACTTTGTGTCTCCCGCTGCCAGTTTAAAATTCCCTAGAGAGTGAAGTTGTTCGGACTGAGTTGTAAGAGATTTTTAAACCCCGGAACAATAAGTGATGGAGCAGGGACAGGTCTACTGGATAGACAATCAGCAGTGACTGCCATAGGGGTGCTGTTGTGAGCCATACCACCACCGCAGGAGGTGTCTACCAGATATGCTCCAGGAAAATCTAAGGAGACCAAGAGAAACAAGCTGGAGTGAAGGTGGGCTTTTCAGAGACCAGAGCCTAGAGGCATCTAAGAGGAGTTACAGAGACATTTGCTAGGCTACCTGAAGTGCAAGAAAGGCCACTTTTGGGCTAGATAAGGAAGTATATTCCTTACTCTGGGACTAGGAACCAGGGTAGTTCTCTCAGGGGACAGAAAAGCTACTCAGGACAATTATAGAGTTTCCCAGGGCAAGGAGGTAATCTGGCAATGTCCCCCATCTCCCTTCACCCCTCCCTACTGCAAAGCCAAATTAATAAAGCAGATTCTGGAAAAGACAGAGAATCCCACCAGCTCTAATGGTGGCACAAACCCAAACTTTCCAGGCAATGAGTCTGAATATCATGGTCAAGCATCCAATTCAGACAGGGCTGAGGCCAAGAATAGGAATGGAGATTGAATGCCCTATAATCTGCTGGCCAAATCCATCAGTGGAAAGATCTGAGATCCATTAGGAAAATAAATGTCTTCTGTAAACTCATTTATTTCTAGGGTTTTGTAATTTTAAAAAAATTGTTGTGTTCCCCTCAACTTCTGAGAAAAGTTCTTTTCAAAAACTCCCATTTTGTTGTAGATCAATTCAAGCAAAAGGCTTGGGCCATAGAAAGGTCAAGACAGCTGGGAGGGTTTCAAGCTCCCAACAGGGAGGAATGGAGATGGCTGCAATGGGCCCAGTTGAAGTCTTAGGTAGAGAAGATGGAGGCAAGTTACATAGAAAGGTGGCATTTCTGAGACATAAAGTTTCTTCCTTAGAAACTTTTCTTTCTTAGAGGGAGGATGTAGATGACTATGGTCTGTAGATAAGACACTGTTTGGAGGCTTTGGGTCTGAAGGCAAGATGGAGTTGGTGAAAATTCAGGTTGGGGCCCTTTTAAGGAAAGACTACTCCTAGAGGAGTTCAATTCTTTTTCTCTCTGTCGCCTTTGCCTCTGTCTTTGACTATATACGTGACATTGTGTAAATTACCTAACCTCATAGAGCCCAAGTTTTCTCGTTTTTAAGGTAGAAATATCAAGTAGAGGGTTAAATAAGGATTAAATGAGATAATATGCAAACTGTTTAACATTCTTGGCCCAGAGCAGCAGATGATCAAAGAGTCTATAAAGCTTACTTTTTTTCCTTGCTTCTCTCTCTGTGTGTATCTTTATACCACATACTGTAGTAGAGGCTGGATGTTCAGAGATGAAATGATAAAATCTCTGCCCTCAAGTGTCTTGCAATCTGGAAAAGAAGATAGTTAAATAAACATAATTTATAATAATGTGTCTAGTGAAGTATATGTATAAACTCAGTGGAAATGTGGAGGAAGTAAGACAAGTCTACCCAAGGAAGTCAGGGAAGGCTGCACAGAGGAGGTAGCATTTGATCTAGGCTTTACAGGATGAATAGAAACTTTCTCAGTGAACAAACATGGGGAGAGTCCTTAGGCCGAGGAAACAGCATGTGCAAGGCACTGAAGTATAAGAAAGCATACCTAATTCGATATTGCTGAAGCATTATGTGTTACCATATCAGGTAAAGAAGATAAATTTCATCCCATTGTCTGGTGCATGTTACTGAAGAATTTTGAGCAGGAAAGTGACTTATCACAGTAGCAATAATATTTAGAAAGATTTGGAGGGATAGTAAGATTAGAGGTTAGATGGAGCACTACTATTTTGAGCAAAACGGGACCTTAATTGGAGCAGTGGCAAATGGGCATGAAGAGGAGTAGATTGGAGAACTATTTTTTATTTTTATTTTTATATTTTTGAGATGGAGTTTCGCTCTGGTTGCCCAAGCTGCAGTGCAATGGCGTGATCTCGGCTCACCACAACCTCTGCCTCCTGGGTTCAAGCGATTCTCCTGCCTCAGCCTCCCAAGTAGCTAGGATTACAGGCTTGCGCCACCATGTCTGGCTAATTTTGTATTTTTAGTAGAGATGGGGTTTCTCCATGTTGATCAGGCTGGTCTCGAACTTCCGACCTCAGGTGATCCGCCCTCCTCAGTCTCCCAAAGTGCTGGGATTACAGGCGTGAGCCACCGTCCCCCACCCTGGAGAATTATTGAGAAGATGGAACCTTTAGAATTTAGTAATGAATTGGATGTGGAGAATGAGGAAGGGGCAAGAATCTAGTATTTGTCTGGCATTTGGGCAACTGGCTAGACTACTGTAACATATGCTGGGATAGACAACATGGGAGAAGGAGGGAAGAGAGTATGGGGTAGGGAGGATATGATACATTCCATTTTGCACTGTTAGGTTGAAGAGTCTGTGGGATGCCCAGGTGGAAATGTTCATAGGCAGCTCAGAGGGGAGTCTGAGCTGGAAGTGGAAATTTGGAAAATATCAATGGTAGTTAAAAAGAAAAGAGAAACAGCAACATTTAAAAAGGTGGACAGAGGCACTTTGGAAGACAGTCTGGCAGTTCTTCTGAAGGTTAAACGTAGAGTTACGATTTGACCCAGCAATTCTGCTCCCTAATATATATATACTCAAGAGAAATGAAAACACACATGCACAGAAAAATTTGTACAAAAGTGCTCCTAGCAGCACTATTTACAATTGCCAAAAGGTGGAAACAACTCACATGTCCATCAATGGATGAATACATAAACAAATGCTGGCATATCCATACAATGGAGTATTATTCAACCTTAAGAAGAAATGAAGTACTGGCACATGCTACAGTATGGATAAACTTTGAAACATTATGCTAAGCGAAGGAAGTCAGACGCAAAAGACATACACTGTATAACCTTATTTTTATGAAACATTCAGAATAGGCATATTCGGAGAGACAGAAAGTAGATTAGTGGGTTGTTTAGGACTGGTTTGGGGGTGATGGCTAAGGAGTATGGGGCTTCTTTTAAGGGTAATGAAAATGTTCTGGAATGAGTGGTAAAGGTTGCATAACTCTGAATATACACTAAAAACCACCTAATTGTGCACTTTACAGATGTGAGTTGTGTGGTATGTGAATTGCATCTCAATAAAGCTGTTACTAAAATTCAGGAAAAAAAGATGGATGAAAAAGACCTTTAGGGGAAATGTCCTAAAGATAGGATAGTCAACAGCAAGT
Organism: Papio anubis; assembly: GCF_008728515.1. NCBI lineage: Eukaryota > Metazoa > Chordata > Mammalia > Primates > Cercopithecidae > Papio > Papio anubis. The sequence continues at coordinate 82,202,589 of NC_044996.1, read as the reverse complement.
ACTGGGGCAGATACACAGGAATAAGAGCAGGTCAAGAGAGTGTTCCAAAACAAGGGTCAGATGCCAGGGACAAGCCATGTAAGATCAGGACTTCATTTCTTCTTTCCACCTCTTTTTTCTCCTGTCTGGATAAAAAGACATCTCAGCTGTGGTCCTGAGAAGACAGGAGAGGCTAGACCCTCTCATACTGAGGCCCGAGGACCTGTACTTATGCAAAAGCTTGGGAACAGATGAACAAAACAGAAGCTAGAGGCAGAAGATAGAGGCAAAGACCAAATGAGAGGAAAGGACAAAATTCTTCCTACTGAGAAATCTTAGGATAATCATCTAGTCTTTTCCAAGTGACCAGTTTTATCCTGGAAGAAATATAAATTTTGTCAACTTCTGGTCTCACAAAACTAGACACCAGTGGAGCTTCACATGATGAAGTAGAATGGCCCTCGAATGAATAGCCATTATTTTGGCAAAGTTGTCACCAAAGAGCACTAAGTATATTGTTTTATATGCAGGACCCTAAATAAAGTGTTTTAACCATGCCCCCGCAAAAGGCAAAGGGGCTTACAATCTAAATTCATACAGCACATATGGATATTAGACCATGAGTTCCATCTGTGTAAAGACTTCATATCATTTACATCTGTATGTCCAGCATTCAGCACAATACAGCTGCACAGTGAGGGTTCCTTACCTTACCAGTCACTGAATTAATAAATGGATGAAGCAAATGGACATGTAATAAAAAACCAGCAGCACACATCAAGGTTGGAATATAGGAGAAATTAAATTCCTATGTAGAGGGGTAAGGAATTGAGGGAAAATATTAAAAGTTCCCAGGTTACTTGAGTGGAGCCTAGTTTGAGTTGCCAGTTCAGACCAGCCAGGACAAATACCAGAGTAGAACTGACCTAGTCTGAGATGGTAGGTTGTGATGGACCTGGGGGAAACAGAGAAGCATGCCTAGTCCACAAGCTTCCAGTTTCAACGTTTGAAAACACTGTGCTCAACCAATGAACCCGTAGGCCCAATTTGGCCTAAAGGCCATACTTCGCAACCTGTGGGAAGGCTTATTAAGAGGAGGTAGCAGTCAGAGATATTTGAATTAAGGAAGAAAGAAAGCTTATGAGTTGTGGGGGGTGTGCATTCCAGGGTCAAGTTTGGACAGATTGCTCAGAAGAAGGGGACTTTGAGTGAGGGAGACTGAGAGGCCAGTCAAGGGAGAAAGAAGAGACTGGAGAAATGAAGTTAACCAGAGCTGTCAGGCAAGAGACAAAGTCCTGGCAAGAGAACAATAATAAGCTACCCTAGGGGAAAGAGACAGAACGTGTTACTCCCTCCACTGGACTCCCATAGCACTTAGAGCATAATATCATAATCATTCGCTGAGGTGCTTGTTTTACCACTAGACTGAACACAGGGCCCATGTCTCATTCTTCTGTGCGTGTGCCCCAATGTCCTAACAATGTTTTTAGACTGAATGAATAGTTGGATGAATGGATGACTGAATGAGAAGAAAAAAGCTCTATGTGTAAGGATGCTTATTGCAGCATTATCTATAATAGTGAAAAATTGGAAATACTTAAGTCAATGATGGTGCTTCCACTCAATGGAATATTATGTGGCCATTAAAATGGTAATTATGAGGACACTGTAGCAATACAGCAAATGATTACTATATAATGCTAAGCGACACAAGCAGAATATGAAATTACAGCTATGCAATGATTGCAAGTATGTAAAAATGATCTATGCACATGGCCAAGCTTTGGAGAGGGGAGCATAAAAAATGAAAATGACTCATTGTGGTGGCAGGACTGTCAGTGAATGATTTTTTTCTTTTCTTTGTATTTATGTTGATGTTGTTTATGCCATTACAAAGGAAAAAATAATGTTGATAGTTGGGAGACAAACTGAACCATGACTTTGAAAATTGGACAGAGAGGGCTCATACTAGACATGGCAATCCCACATAAAAGGAGGCTGCTGGCACGGGAAAGAAAAGGTGAATTTGGGAGATATATGTAGCTATTTCCTGCCTGCCTCCTCTTCTGCCAAACTGTGACCTTGGAAGATTGTACTTGTGCTGTAATTGAGAGACTAAGGAATTTGAAATCCAAAGACCCAAAGTTCTGCAGCTTACCAACTCTGGGACACATTGAGCAAGTTTATTAACCTCTCTGAGCCTCAGTGTGATAATCTGTAAAGTGGAGATAGTGATTGTTTCCTCACAGGATGGTTGTGAGGATTAAGTGGCAGATAATGCATTTGAAAGCCATTTGTAAATGATGACGCCTATAAAGCTATAAAGAGTTATTAGTATCATTATCATCTTCATTATAGTTACTATTATGTCTCCCAACTTGACTTGAAATTCCACCCATAAGAGATTTATTTCAATAACATGCAAACACCTCTGGAAGAATTCAAAGGAGGAGCTATCAGTCATTCAAGAGTTGGTACAGCCTAGTCTAGGGCTTCTCAACTCTGGCTGCTGTAAGGATCACCTGTGAGATTAAAAAATAAATCATGACCAGTTCCCACCCCTAACAAATTAAGTCAGAATATCCAGAGGTGGAGACCAGGCAGGGTTATTTTTTAAAGCTCCCAATTTGCAACTGCAGTTGAAATTTACTGGCAAAATGGGCCCTGAAGCCAGCCAGACAGCCCTGGCACTGAATTTCAGATTAAATTTTGTCTCCTTCACTTACTAAGTGTGTGAACTTGGAGCAGTTACACAATCTCTGCAAGCCTCACTTCCCTCATCTTTGAAATGGAAAGAACAGTGGTACCTACCTCATATGGTTGTGCTGAGGATTAAATGTGTTAATATGTGTAAACCACTCTAGCACAATGCCTGGCACACAGTAAGTGCATGAATTGTTAGCTATTTTTGTTATTTGTAGGCCCTGCACCAACCCCACCCTCAGAAACACCTCCTGACCTTAGTAGTGGGGGAGAGAAGGGGCAGCATGGAGTCCGCCTTATCACCGCTCTTGCTTGGACTCTAATGCCAGGCTCCCAGTGGTTGTCCTCTTTGCCCAGATGTTCTGACACCCTGGGCTTGGGTTGCTGACATATGACTTTCACAGCAGGCTCTCCTTAATGAAAATTGGCTTCTCCTTGAGATCTCATATGTCTAAATCCACATCCAGGCCTACTGTGTGCTGTGTACTGGTCTTGATTGATACTTGAACTTTGGCTCTCAGGTCCTGGCAATTGGCCCAGATCCAGCCTGCCCACTTTCACTTCAGCCTTGCCCTCTTGAGTCCCACCCAACCCAAGTCTTGCTTTTGAAGCGTTTCTGACAAGAAAAACTGTCAGATTTGTACATTCTGTCTTTCTGAAAAAGGACAGAGATAAGACAAATGACCCCAGATTTTTACCTAATGGGGAAATAAGAAGATAAAAGGCTTCTGTGTTCACTGTGTATAATCTACATTGGCAACAGAGTCAGCCAAAACCCAAAATGCCTTAACAGGCTTTGTACTCTGTATTAGTTTCCTATGGCAACTATAACAAATTACCACAAACTTGGTGACTTAAAGCAACACACATTTATTTTCTCACAGTTTTGAATGCCTGAAGTCCACAATCAGTTTCACTGGGCCAAAATCAAGGTGTTGTCAGAGCCCTGCTCCCTCTGGAGGCTCTCGGAGAGAACCTATTACTTGCCTCTTCCAGCTTTGGGTGGCTGCCGGCATTCCCCGGCTTGGGTCTGCAACACTCTAATCCACATCGTTACATTGTCTGCTCCTATTTTCTGTGTGTCAAAGTTCCCTGTGCCTTTCTTATATGGAAATATGTGATTGCATTTAGAATCCACCCAGAAAATTCAGGATAATTTCCCCCATCTCAAGACCTTTAACTTAAATCATATCTGCAAGGTGTTTTTGTTTTTTTTCTGGCATATAACACTTGGTGGATATATTTTGAGGGACCATTTTTCAACCCACCACGTGCTCTAAGGTATTTTCTCCTTTAATTCCCCTCAGGCCTTCTGCCATATCCCCTCCTGCTTGAGAAATGAGGCCATTCAAGCTTCATGACATTTGTTTGTGGCTCTTCTGTCTATGTTTATGGTCTGTTTGCTTTTATTAGTTTGAATGACTGCTCCAGGGATCTGAGTGCCCAGTCGCCTGGGAATTCTAGCATTCTTACTGGAGATTCCTTCTCTTTGACTGTATTGATCTGGCCCTAGCTGGGGCAGACTTTGAATGGGCTGAGTGGTTTGTTTCTCTGGAGAGACTGAACAATTACTCGCCCCGCCTGGAGCTTCCTGCCTCTGCCTGAGTCCAATGCCCTACCTTTGCATTCAACTGCTTCCTGCTAATACCCACTCCTTAGGCATAGGAGTGTTGTGGCTGGAGTAGGGGGCAGGGGCTATTGCAGGGGAGAGAGCAAAGTGAGCATGGTTCCCATGCAGCATGCTGAGTGTGATGCTAGGAATCCTAAGGTGTTAGGAGCATGCAGAGAGGGGGCCTGACCCAGATGGGAGGTGTGCGCAGGTGGTCAGGAATGCCTGGGCTGCCTCAGATAGAATGGCTATCTCACCTGCCCTAGTTATCCCTGCTCCAAGATGCTCTAGGGCATAGTACAGGTATAGCAGTTAGTGCACTTGGATTGGAGTCCTGGCTTTCTCATTAGTTTGCTGTATGCCTTTGCCAGGTTACTTTAGCTTCTGAATCTCAGTTTCCTCTTGTGCTAACATTGAAAGGGGAGGGGTTAACAATAGCTGTATTAGTGGGTTGTTGTGAGGATTCGATGAACAGTGTAGGTGAAGGGCATTATGATATATAAAGTACCATAACCTGTTCTAGTTGTTATTCTTAGCTCACCACTCACTCAATCTTTTCCTTACTTGCCCACTTTTCAGCTTCCTGCAGGCTATTTCATGCTAATCTTTCATTTTAGCTAATTCAATTCTGATTCTTTCATTGTTTCCTGACTCATTCCTTGCTCTCCACACACCAGGGAACAATTTGTTTCTCACCTATTGTTCGGCTTCCAGTCAATCTCTTGCCAGTCATACATTAACATTTGCAAACAACTACTTTTATAGAGAAGTATTATTTCAAAGGGGGTTGTTTATCAACTTCCCAAATTTATGCCCAGTCTAGACAAAACTTCTCTGTGGAGTAGCAACCACTCATGTGGTCAACAGATATTTATTGAGCACCTACTATGTACCAGGTACTGTGCTAAGCACTAGGTATATGAATGAGAATAAGACAGTTCTGGTCTCTGCCTCAGGGAGCTCACAGGCTAGTACAGGAGTCAGACAAGTAAACAAGTCATTTGGGTTTAATGTGAAGGTACCATTAGAAGAAAGCACAAAGTTTTGTGGGAGTAAGTGAAGGGGTAGCAAAACTCAGACTCGATGAGTGGGTGTAGTCGAGAGGCCTTCCAGAAGCAGCAATACCCCGGAGAGGGTGATATTTAAGCTCAGGCCTAAGGAATTAGTAGAAAGTGGGGAAGAGTTCTCCCAAGTGAAGAGAATGGTATCTCTTCTGGAGGAACTGACAGAAGTTTAATATGGCAGGAACATGGAGTGTGAGGAGGGGACTAGCGAGTGTTGAGGAATGGAAGATGAGGCTGTTGAGAAAGGTAGCAGCTTGATTGTACCAGTCCATATTTCAGGCCTGGTTTTGACTTTACTCCTTTGGGAAAAAATGTGAAGCCATTGAAGAGTTTTCAAGAGTTACATATCATATCTGTGTTTTAAAAAATCCTTCTCACTGTTTTATAGGGAACAGATTAAAAGGGAGCAAGAATTAGACACAAAGAGACCAGTTGGGATGCCCATGCAGGGATCCAAATGAGAGAAAATGGTGGCCCAGGTAGGGTGATGGCAGTGGGGATAGAGCAAGGTGGAACAATGCAAGAGATGTAGGTGGCACAATCAATAGGAATTGGTTGGTGATTGATCAGATGTAGGGGCTAAGGAAGAGGAAGGAGTCAATTTCCAAAGTTCTGCTTAGCCACTTAGGTGGTTGTTAAATGCTGTGCACTTAGGGATAGGGAGTACTGGAGAAGGCGCAGGTGTAGGGTGGAAGAAAAATAGTTTATTGGCTGGGTGCGGTGGCTCACACCTGTAATCCCAGCACTTTGGGAGGCTGAGGCAGGTGGATCATTTGAGGTTGGGAGTTCGAGACCAGCCTGGCCACAATGGTAAAACCCCATCTGTACTAAAAATACAAAAATTAGCTGGATGTGGTAGTGGGCGCCTGTAATCCCAGCTACCTGGGAGGCTGAAACAGGAGAATTGCTTGAACCTAGGAGGCAGAGTTTGCAGTGAGCCGAGATCGCACCGTTGCACTCCAGCCTAGGTGACAGAGTGAGGCTCCATCTCAAAAAAGAAAAAAAAAAAAAGAGAGAGAGAGAAAGAAAATAGTGTATTAAGTTTTGAATATGTTGATTGTAAAGTGTCTGCAAAACATCCAGATAGATATATGAATATTCAGAACTGAAGATCAAGTAAGAGAGAGATGGCAACAACTGAACAGAGCTGGTCATTGAAGCCATGAGGGTGGATGGGATGGCCCAACGACAGTGTATAGAGAGAAAATGAGGAAAGGGGCTGAAGAAAGAGGCTCATGGGACCCCAGACTTTAAGGGATGAGATGAGGAATAAGAGCATAGAATCTGTGTCATAGTAAATGCCCAATAAACATTGCTGAATGAATGAAAGAAGACTGAGAAAAATAGTCTAGAGGTAATCAACTCTCTTTGGGATGGGGAGAAAGGAGAGACAAGGCTTCAAAGAGGAGGTCAGGCTTGACCTAAATCATGAAGAATGACTAGGAGTCTACCAGGACAACAAGGGAGAAAAATTTCATGTCAAGAAGAAGAAAGAGCATGTTCAAAGGCTCAAAAACATAAAAAGTTATGACCTACGCATATGAATTCTTCCAGACTCCACCTGTGTGTTTCTTCCTTAGGATCTGGCTATGTATCCTTAATGCATCTTAATATCCTTAATAAATCACTGTAATAAATCTTAGCTATGAGTATCAAAAAACCCCACAAAAGTCATGGTGTACTCAAAGATTTTCTGATTTACTATACAGGCGTCCTACTCTTATTTTAGATCCACGTTCATGCTTTCTTCATAACCGAGGGAACCTGAGTTCAGAATGATAAACACATTTCATGCTGCACTCCAGCTGAATAGTAGGGATTGTTTGGAGTGTGCTGTCAAGGAGTCTGTGGCTGCAAATGAACTTAGTGGTAGACATGAGTGCCGTTGGTTAGCAATATCTGCTGTAGGTGAAGGAGAAAGAAGTTGTAGCATATGTGCCATATGTTTGTCATACTGGCCTAGACTTTTCCCTCTTTATTTATCCTCTTCCTCATCATCTGAATCCTGGGTGTGAGGATGGGATCTCCTCCACTAATCACGAATTGGCAACTCTGCACTTCCAAACGATATGGTCTTCATGAGAGAACAAATATTTGCTGAGAACTTACCCACTGATCAAGCATTGACTGAGTATGTACTTTACGCCAGAAACTGAAATTAGTCCCTGGGGATTCCATATAGAATACATGATTGTCTGCTCAGCCACAGATATCGTTGTATTGAACCAAATGGAATGAAGCCCAAATTTTTGGGCTCCATGTTGAAATAAAGCATGGCTATCTTTATTTCCAGAACATGGGCAATGGCCAGTTTTAACTCCAAGGCACTAGCATGCAGTAAAGTTCTGTTTATTGTGATGTAGTTCTACTTTTTTTTACCTTAGCTTCTGCTGTGTTTACTGGCCCAGTGAACACAGAAAAAAAGAGCTGTTTGCTTTTTTACAAAGACTTGTAAATCATACAAGCATAGTTAGCACAGTCTAGCACACTTTTTCTCACATTGTAGTGGCTTAAAGCTTGTTCTGTCTCTCCTCTTATTTATACTGTACCTCTTATCTTTCTGTTTCTGCAGAAACCTCTGTATAGGTTCTAATTCTCACTGCAGGATTGTTCTGGGTATTGTGTGGTGAAGATTTTGTCATATTGCAGAGCAGTGAGTGATAAAGAGGGCTCACTTAAATCCTTATAGAAGGCTCCAGGGCCAGTTCTGGAGACTCAAGAGTGGCAATGTTCCTCTCCAGCAAACTGGCTATGAGCTAGGTTATTGCTGTAGGCCAAACACTAGAATTGAAAGTGTGAACCCTTGCAAGGCCTCTGAAATTTGAAGCAGCCGAGTGAAGTTTTTTAGTAGCTGCTAGTTGGAAATGGGGAGGCAAGGTAAGAGAACTTTGGGGCTGAGACATTCAGAGGGCCTCATGACCAAGCAACAGGAGGAGTGCAAGGCAGGGCAGAGGGAAAGGAAGACCACGTGAAGCTGCCAAGTCATATCAGCTCATCAGTGCATCTCAGTTACCTGGGTGCAAAGAGACCTGCTATTGATTGTAGTGTGTTCTGCATGTGAAAGGTGTGGAAGCAGGGGGAAATCCTTGAGGACCACTGGCCTAAATGTATCTATTTCAAGGGAGAAGGTTTGGGGACTCAGTAAAGAAAGGTTTTCATTGCTTTTACTGGGGTTGTGGAATTCAAAATCTATAGTGTAGAAACCTGACGCCATGCTGTTACTATTTTCTGTAATTATTTTCTGTTTTCCCTCGGGGTTTAGTAAAATTCCTTTAGAGAATGTAAACCACACTATGGAAAACCAGAAAATGGGACTTTTTTTCAGTGTGTGCCTGAGTTTTAAAGGAGAGCAGGAAAGCCTAGAGAGTGAGGCATCATTCATTCATTCATTCATTAATCAAAGAGTTACATATTTTCATATGTTGGGCACTGTGCTAGGTGCTGAAGATGGAAAGAAGAATAAGACACATCAAGGAACTTAGATTCTAATAGAAGGAGACATTCATGTAAACAAGTAGGTGCACTAAATAATCAAAATGGTTCTGAGATATAAATATAACCTGAATAGAGGCTGGTACAATAGGGTAAGTAATGCCAGTTGCTGTAATAGATGCGGTCCCAAATCTAAGTGACTTGACATAACAAAATGTATTTCTTGCTCACATCAAAGTTTATTGTGGGTCAGCTTGGGAAGGGAAGCTCCACTCCACAAAGTCATTTAGAGATACAGATCTGTTTTGTCTTCCATTAAAGATCACTAATAATCACCTATCCGGTGCGTGGAGAGAGAGCCAGAGTGGAGAAGATGGACTCTCCAATACCATTTTGGCCCAGAAGTGACTCAGCATGTGGTCGTGTGGCCCCATGTAGATACAAGGGGGTTGAGAGATATAGTGTAATGACATGCAGAGGAGGATGTTTGAAACGGGGTTTGATGAACATGTAGCCAGACTCTGCCACAGATGGAATGGACAGTTCTGCTTGGAAGGGGCAGGAGAGGCTTCATAGAGGAGATAACAACTGAGTGGAGTATCTAAAGAGAAAGAAGTGTTGGGTATTAGTGTGGAATAATGCCATAAGGAAAATGAAGCCCCAGAGGATGATTTTGGGATTGCTACTACAGCCATTTCTTCCTGACTGAAGAGTCTCTTTCCAGAATTCATTTGACTTAAATCATTTAACTCTTCTCCACTCCATGCCCATCTTCTTCTTTCCTACTCATCCTGAAAGTCTCACCTTAAATGTCACTTAATCCAGGGGAGTCTTACCTAATGAGTAGACTAGGCGAGGTTCTCCTGCTGTGTGATTCCATGATGTCCATTGTCCTTGTTGAGATGATTTAAATGTCTATCTTTCTTATGATACTGTAAGTCCCTTAAGGGCAGGGAACATGCCTGGTTTTATTCATCATTGTATCTCTTGTGATTAGCACTGTGTCTGCCACACAGTAGGCCTTTGATAAGTATTCATTGAATGACTAAGTTTGCCTTCCCAAAGCATCCTTTCTTACAGCACTTTTCTCAGTTATTCATGTGGTTGGTCAGTCAACAGATATTTCATCCTCATTAAATGCTAGGTATTCTTTTGTATACTGGAGTTAGTGATGAATAAACATTGCCTTTTTTTGTTTGATCATAAGTGCCTTCAGAGAAGGATAGAGTGGCCAATTCATTCTGGTTTGCCCAGGGCTTTCCTGGCTTTAGTATAAAAGCATCATATCCCAGGAACCTCTCCTCACCACCCATTCCCAGTCCTGGGCAACCCAAGACAATTGGTCACCCTAGAGTAGGATCTGATTCTTTTCTCTACCCTAGATATCTAGCACCATAGCAGTATTCCTGATACATGATAAGTTTTCAACGAATAATTGTGGAGTGTGGGTGGGTGAGTCAGGAGATGATGTAGATGTGGGTTTGGATAAGTGGCTGGTTGGGTGAATGGATATGCTTGTTTTGGAACTTTTCAGAATCTGGAGAAAAGGAGAAGAGACACTGGATATTTAAAAACACTCAAGTAATGTCTACAGCAGAGGGCTGGGAGGGAGGGGGACAGCCTTTCAAGAGCTTAAGGTAGTAGCACTCTTCTTTGGGTGCTTGTCTGAACGTTACTGGTTTAGAGTTACCAATGGACCCAGAAGATACATATCAGGGTGACATGACAAATAAAGTTCTCATCCCACTTTGCTAGTCACTAGTATTATTATGCCCTGGCTATGTCCTCAGGAGAGGTCAAGGTATAAATTAATATTTTCAAGACCTTACTTTGGGGAAAAAAATGCATTAAGCTTTGAGGTTATTGCATGGAGGAGGGGTGTGGAGAGGTGAGAGAATGCCACAACTACATAATTGCAGCTAATTATATTTTTCAAATGATTTAATGGATATAATATAGCTAATAAAATTGCATTTACTGTTTTTCTGCTCAGATTCCTGGTGGAGAAGGGTCAACGTTTTCAAATCATGATTTTAAGTACATTATAGTAGCTTTGTATTTTTAGAAATTCATTCTCTTCTGTCTTCAGGGATGCCCTCCAGCCCTACCCCTACCCTGCTTCCTCAAAGATGAGTCAGTTTGGGGAAGTCTTTTCAGACACCTCCAAACACTCAGAGTACTCTGTTCCTACCTCTTTATGGCAGCTACCCCTGAATACTACTGTGAGCTATAAGTGCCTTCTCCCCCTATGAGATGGATAGTGCCTTGAGTACAGATATAGATTCAAATATCTACCCTGCCACTTATTACCTGTGTGACTTTTAGCTGGTTAGTTAACATCTCTGAGCCTCAGCATCCCCTTCTATGAATGGATAACATTGTTTATCTCATAGGATTTTTGTAAGACTTAAATGAGATAACTCTTATCACACTGACTGACACAAGTGGGCCTTTGATAAATGTTAGTTGCCCCCCTCTTCCCCTTCTTTGAGGAAGTAACTGTGTGTTTTTCAATGTAATTTTGAATCTCCAGCACAGGGCTTGGCACACAGTGGGCCGCAAGTGTTTGCCAAATTGAACTGTCAAAGAACTATGGTCATTTTGATTACAATGACATAGTGTAAAAGGTGGGAAACACTATTAGGCGACGCTGGTACAAAAACATTTGCAAAGTGAAACACAAGCCATGGCCAGCTGATTAATTTCTGTCTTTACTGTTTCAGTGTTAACTATGTTGTGTCCTTCTACCTCTTATTTACTCTTTTGTTCATATTGTACCACTGGCATACTTGTATCTTAACAATTAGCATATTATACACACTACGATAGAATCATATACTTATACTTTGTCTCCCTGACCAGATTGTAAATTCATTGAGTACAGAGAATGTACTTTATACATCTTTGTGTCTCTTGTACCTAAAATAATGCTTGGCATATACAGTACATGCTTATTCAATGTTTTCCTAACATTGGGCTGTTTTCACCTACTTTGGCATATCTACCTTTGGTAAGAAACTGCTTCCCTGATATGAATCATTTCTCTTCACTGAACTGAAGGTTCTTTTGAGGGTGGAAGCCATGTTTCTCCTATAGGGCCCAGCATAATGTCAGGCCCACAGTGGGTGCTAACTGCATATTTAATTGACCCACACTGGTTCTTCCATAGTACGGAGATGTCATTCCATATCATAAAGAACATTTCTGTTGAACTAAAGATTTACAAGACTCTCATATGGTCTCTTAATATTATACCATATCAGATAAAATTTGATTTCAGTACAACCAAAGAACAAATACAGTTTTCTTTCTTTTGAAAAAAGAAAAAGAAAATAATGTTACTGTTTTTATAAAAATTAAAAAGCAACAAATCACTCCAAATCACACCATCCCGAAATAATCAGTGTTAATATTAGTGTACATCTTTTCAGACATCTCTCTATGCACATATTCAGAAAAGAGATAGATGAACGGCTAGATAAAAGTGATTTTATGAAAATGGGATCATAGTGTGCAGGCTAGTTTTATTAAAAAGTATTGTTTAATTTTACTTGAATTTAGCAGAATACTGAAATGAAACCACAGGAATTGACAACCTTTGGATAAATATTATGTCACTTCAAGAGATATTGACTCTGCACTACAGAAGATAAGATTTTCACTGTTATACCTCCTCTCACCTCTTTCCCAACTTTCAGACTTTTATTAGTTATGTCTTTACTCTATCAATGTTGTTAACTTTTATATGCTGCTCTGCCACCAACATTACCCCAGTAATTTAGGGGGTGTATATATAGCATATAGTATAAATATGTATTAACTTAAATGAATTCAATGCTCTACCTCTATTCCTTTATTATGGCCTCTCTACTCCCGGATTTTTAAGTTTTATTTTTCTTTTGGTTGGCTGGATTACTTAGAAGGTCTTATGAATGCTGTATTTCTGAGTTCTGTTGGTTGCTTTTTTATTTGAAAAAATTGTTGACTGACTGGCTGGGTGCTCACGCCTGTAATACCAGCACTTTGGGAGGCTGAGGAGGGCGGGTCACAAGGTCAGGAGATCGAGACCATCCTAGCTAACACAGTGAAACCCCGTCTCTACTAAAAATACAAAAAATTAGCCAGGCGTGGTGGCGGGCGCCTGTAGTACAAGCTACTCAGGAGGCTGAGGCAGGAGAATGGCGTGAATCCCAGAGGTGGAGCTTGCAGTGAGCCAAGATCACACCACTGCTTTCCAGCCTGGGCGACAGAGCAAGACTCCGTCTCAAAAAAAAAGAAAAAAAAAAAAAAGCAGTCGACTTGGTATGATATATTTGAGTGTCACTTAAACTTTCTCTCAATATTTTATAGACTTGTACCATTGTCTTTTGATATAAAATATTGCTGTGAAGTCTAAGGCCTGGCTGATTTTTCCTTCATATAAAAATCTTGCTTTTTTTTTCTGCCTATACATCTAAATAATTATTTGTTTATCCTTGATGTTCAAAACCTTACTTACCATAGGTCTCAACTCAAGTTACTCTTAAATTTTTTCTAGAGCATAGTATGCCTTTTCTGTCTACAGATACACTTCTTTAATTTCAGAGAAATTTTCCTCTATTATATTCCTGTATTCCTTTTCTGTACAATTTGTTGGCTTCTCCATAGACTTTAGGGATCCTAACCAACCTAGTTAGATTGTCTTCTTTTCCATAACTACTGTCCTGTCTATAATTGAATTAATCCCTTTGTCTTTTACCTTTGTTTCACTATGATTATCACAATACTTCCTTTCATGTCAGTGATTTTATTTTCAGTCATGGCTATTTTGTGCCATGCTGTTTCTATTTAATTTATGTATTAGTCTGTTTTCATGCTGCTGATAAAGACATACCTGAGACTGGGAAGAAAAAGAGGTTTGATTAGACTTACAGTCCACATAGCTGGGGAAGGTCTCACAATTATGGTGGAGGGCCAACGGCACTTCTTACTTGGCAGTGGCAGCAGAGAATGAGGAGGAAGCAAAAGCAGAAACTCCTGATAAACCCATCAGATCTCATAAGACTTATTCACTATCACGAGCATAGCACGGGGAAGACCAGCCCCCATGATTCAGTTACCTCCCACTGAGTCCTTCCCACAACACGTGGGAATTTTGGGAAATACAATTCAAGTTGAGATTTGGGTGGGGACACAGCCAAACCATATCATTCCACCCCTGCCCCTCCCAAATCTCATGTCCTCACACTTCAAAACCAATCATGCCTTCCCAACAGTCCCCCAAAGTCTCAACTCATTTCAGCATTAACCCAAAAGTCCACAGTCCAAAGTCTCATATGAGACAAAGCAAGTCCCTTATGCCTGTGAGCCTGTAAAATCAAAAGCAAGCTAGTTACTTCATAGATACAATGGGGGTACCGGAATCGGATAAATATAGCCATTCCAAATGGGAGAAACTGGTCAAAATAAAGGGGTTACAGGGCCTGTGCAAGTCTGAAATCCAGCAGGGCAGTCAAATTTTAAAGTTCCAAAATGATCTTTTTTGACTCCAGGTCTCACATCCAGGTCATGCTGATGCAAGAGGTGGGTTCCCATGGTCTTAGGCAGCTCTGCCCCCGTGGCTTTGCAGGATACAGCCTCCTTCCCAGCTGCTTTCACAGGCTGGCATTGAGTGTCTGTGACTTTTCCAGGCGAACGGTCAAAGCTATTGGTGGATCTACCATTCTGGGGTCTGGAGGATGGTGGCCCTCTTCTCACAGCTCCACTAGGCAGTGCCCCAGTGGGGACTCTGTGTGGCGGCTCCAACCACACATTTCCCTTCAGCACTGACCTAGCAGAGGTTCTCCATGAGCGCCTTTGCCCTTGCAGCAAACTTCTGCTTGGGTATCCAGGCATTTCCACACATCTTCTGAAATCTAGGCGGAGGTTCCCAAACCTCAATTCTTGACTTCTGTGCACTTGCAGGCTCAACACCTTGTGGAAGCTGCCAAGTCTTGGGGCTTGCACCCTCTGAAGCCATGGCCTAAGCTCTATGTTGGCCCCTTTCAGTCACAGCTGGAGCGGCTTGGATGCAGGGCACCACATCTCTAGGCTGCACACAGCACGGGGATCCTGGGCCTGACCTAGGAAACCATTTTCTCCTGGGCCTCCGGCCTGTGATGGGAAGGGCTGCCGGGAAGATCTCTGACATGCCCTGGAGGCATTTTCCGCACTGTCTTGGGGACTAACATTTGGCTTCTCGTTACTCATGCAAATTTCTGCAGCTGGCTTGAATTTCTCCTCAAAAAATTGATTTTTATTTTCTACTGCATCGTCAGGCTGCAAATTTTCTGAACTTTTCTGCTCTGTTTCCCTTTTAAAATAGAATGCTTTTAACAGCACCCAAGTCACTTTTTGAATGTTTTGCTGCTTAGAAATTTCTTCAGCCAGATGCCCTAAATTATCTCTCTGAAGTTCAAAATTCCACAAATCTCTAGGACAGGGGCAAAATGTCGCCAGTCTCTTTGCTAAAACATAACAAGAGTCACTTTTGCTCCAGTTCCCAACAAGTTCCTCATCTCCATCTGAGACCACCTCATCCTGGACCTTATTGTTCATATCACTATCAGCATTTTTGTCAAAGCTATTCAACAAGTCTCTAGGAGGTTCCATACTTTCCCACATTTTCCTTTCTTCTTCTGAGCCCTCTGAACTGTTCCAACCTCTGCCTGTTACCCAGTTCCAAAGTCACCTCCACATTTTTGGGTATCTTTTCAGCAATGCCCCACTCTTCTCGTACCAATTTACTGTATTAGTCTGTTTTCAGGCTGCTGATAAAGACATACCTGAGACTGGGAAGAAAAAGAGGTTTAATTGGACTTACAGTTCCACATGGCTGGGGAAGTTCTCACAATCATGGTGGAGGGTGAAAGGCATTTCTTACACGGTGGCAACAAGAGAGAATGAGGAGGCAGCAAAAGCGGAAACCCCTGATAAAGCCATCAGATCTCGTGAGACATATTCACTATCATGAGAATAGCATGGGAAAGACTGGTCCCCATGATTCAATTACCTCCCACTGGGTCCCTCCCACATTACATGGGAATTCTGGAAGATACAGTTCAAGTTGAGATTTGGGTGGGGACACAGCCAAACCATATCATTTTATTAATGCTGAAATGCTATTGGTTTGGTTCTTATTATGTTTCTTTAGTTCTGCCATCTCCTCATTCAGTTATTATCTTGTCTTTGAATTCTTATTTACTGAATTCATATTTTATTGAGTTCTAACACTGAAAAACTCAGAGCATTCTTATGTTTCTTGGTTTATGTTTTCTTCCACATGTTTTTCTAAGTGAATTTCGAAATTAGGATCATTGTAACTTCACATACAGTTTTAAGAAATAATACAGGGAGATCCTATGTAACTTTTGTTCAATTTTCCCCAAAGATAATGCATCTTGCGAAACTATAGTATAAAATTGCAACCAGGATATTGACGTTGACACAATTCACCCATCTTATTCAGATGTCCTCAGCTTTATTTCTAGTCATTTGTGTGTGCAAGTGCATGCAGATGCATGTGTGTGTGTGTATGTGTGTATTTAACCTCTATGCAATTTATCACCTGTGTAGGTTTATGTATCCACCACCACAGCCAAGATACAGAACAATTCCAACACCACAAAAATTCCTTGTATTGCCCTTTTATAACTATACCCTCATACCTCCCATTTGACCCTCACCATCCCTAACCCCTGGAAACCACTAATTTGTTCACCTTTAGAACTTTGTCATTTTGAGCATGCTATATAAATGGAGATATACAGTATGTGACCTCTATGGACTGGCTTTTTTCACTTACTATTTCCTGGAGATGTATCCAAGTTATTCCATGATCAACAGTTTGTTTTTTTAGATTGCTGAGTAGTACATGCCATAATATGGATGTACCACAGTTTGTTTAACCATTCACCCATTGAAGTACATCTGGGTTGTTTCCAGTTTTGGACTATTATGGGGAAAGCTGCTATGAGCATTTGTGCACAGGTTTTTGTGTGACTATAAATTTTCATTTCTCTGGGATAAATGCCCAAGACTGCAATTGCTACTCCATATGGATTTAATCTCTTGTTTGCATGCTATGTTTTTTCCTTTTTCTCCTTTGGTTGTGGTGGTATGTTGGCATAGTAGCCATGCCATTTCTTTCCCCATTTGCCTGTGCTTAACATGGGCAGGTCTGGCCAGAACTTCTATTCGCTTTGATATAATTTGATTTAATTCTCCATGACACCCTTCCTAGCTTATCTAGGACCCTTTTCTATTCCTCTCCAAGGTCTTATTTGAAAGCAGAATGTTCTGTTCAATTCATTGTTCTGTAGCCTTCAGATAAACTCTGTGAAGGGAAAAGATCAGCTAAGGCTGGCCCCTGTTTGCTGAGGGGCCCGAACTCTTTTCTCTGTTTTCTGATGTTTTGTTAGATGTCCATAGATGTCCCACTTCCACTGGCCAGTGGCATAGTCCACTCCCAAAGCTTTGGCTCAATACTTCTAAGAAACAGGGAAATAGGGAACCTCAAGAAAATGGCAAGCCCTGGCAGCCTTGCCTGCTTTGGCTGAGATATTGCAGTAATCTGTTAGAGCTTCTCCTCTTGAGGACATTTTCTGGACTCTTCCCTAAATACTCTGTTTCTGAACTCCTCCCCCTCCATCCCACAGTCCTGTTGACCACTCTCCAAATTGGTGGATTTCAGTGATGGATAACTCACAGGAGTTTGTTGACTTGTTTTTTCCCCTAAGTGTTGCTTCTAGGGCTGGGAACAGAGTTAAGAACATTGTAGCAATGCCCCAGGCCCTTTAATTTTCTTCTCTGGCTCTGCTGCCTTTGGGAATTTAAAGTTTGAAGTTTTACTCTTTTCCTTGTTTGCTGTTGTTGAAATCGCTAGCGTCTTTCTAATTATGATTTCGTGTGTGTGTGTGCATGTGTTCATTTTATTAGATATTTGGCAGTGGTGGTGAGAGGTGACAACGTGCTAGCAGCCCCCCTCTCGGTGCCTCCTCGGCCTCCGCGTCCACTCTGGTGGCGCTTGAGGAGCCCTTCAGCCCACCACCGCACCGTGGAAGCCCCTCTCTGGGCTAACTGAGGCCAGACCCGCCTCCCTCTGCTTGCAGGGAGGTATGGAGGGAGAGGCACAGGTGGGAACGGGAGCTGTGCGGGGCGCTCGCAGGCCAGCGCGAGTTCCAGCCGGCGCAGGCAGGGGCTTGGCGGGCCCCGCACATGGAGTGGCCGGCCGGCCCCGCCGGCCCAGGGCAGTGAGGGGCTTAGCACCCGGGCCAGCAGCTGCAGAGGTTGTTCAGGGTCCCCCAGCAGTGCCGGCCCGCCAGCACCGCACTCAGATTTTCGCGAGGCCTTAGCTGCTTCCCCGCGGGGCAGGGCTCGGGACCTGCAGCCCACTATGTCTGAGTTCCTCCCCTGCAGTGGGCTCCCACGCGGCCTGAGCCTCCCCGACCGGCGCTGCCCCCTGCTCCGTGGTGCCCGGTCATGACAGCCCAAGGGCTGAGGAGTGCAGGCCAGGCTGGGAACTGGCAGGCAGCTCCGCCTGCAGCCTGGTGCAGGATCCACTGGGTGAAGCCAGCTGGGCTCCTGAACTGGATGGGGACTTGGAGAACTTTTATATCTAGCAAGAGGATCGTATGTGCACCAATCAGCACTCTGTGTCTAGCTCAAGGTTTGTGAGTACACCAACTGGTACTCTGTATCTAGCTAACCTAGTGGAGACTTGGAGGCCTAGCACTCTGTGACTGTCTAGCTCAAGGATTGTAAATGCACCAATCAGCATTCTGTGTCTAGCTCAGGGATTGTAAATACACCAATCAGCACTCTGTGTCTAGCTCAGGGTTTGTGAATACACCAATACTCTGCATCTACCTAACTCTGTATCTAGCTAACTAGCACTCTGCGACTCTGTGTCTAGCTCAAGGATTGTAAAGGCACCAGTCAGCACTCTGTCAAAACGGACCAATCAGCTCTCTGTAAAGTGGACCAATCAGCTCTCTGTAAAATGGACTGATCAGCAAGATGTGGGTGGGGCCAGATAAGGGAGCCCGACCCAACCAGAGGCAACCTGCTGGAGTCCCCTTCCAGAATGCGGAAGCTTTGTTCTTTTGCTCTTTGGGTCCATGCTGCCATTATGAGGTGTAACACTCACCATGAAGGTGTGCAGCTTCACTCCTGACAGTGAGACCACGAACCCACCAGAAGGAAGAAGCTCCAGACACATCTGAACGTCTGAAGGAACAAGCTCTGGACACCCCATCTTTAAGAACTGTAACGCTCACCGTGAGGGTCTGCGGCTTCATTCTTGAAGTCAGTGAGACCAAGAACCCACCAATTCCGGACACAGTGGTAGGAGATTGGGGAAGATTCTTTAGGTCAGCTTTATTCTGTCAACTTCTTCAAGAAATATCAAATGGTGTTTTCTTAACTTTTTCATGCCGAAGGGCCTGAAGCTGGAAAAGAATAGCCCTTTGGGGAAGGTACGGAAATATAACAGAGTTGGGCAGTCACTGCCTCCAGGACCTGGAGGGGAGAACATAAGTTAGGAAGAGCTACCATGGCACACACAAACGTGGAATTAACCTGGGACCCCTAGCTTCATATGAACCTTTCTCTCCTTCACTCCCCTTATCCAACTTTCCCCAAGTTCTGTCAATTGCCTCCAAATTCCTCCTTACATGGAACTCTTCTTTTCTTACTGTCATTGCTTTTAGTCAAATCTTTGTCATATTAAATATTGTAGAAATCCTTTCTTCTGAATTTCTACAACATTCTCCAAACAGGGTTACATGCCTCTAGTTTCTTCCGCGTGCATGCCATCCTCCCTACACTGCCAATTTGGGTGTAATAACACGTTGACACTTTTGACACAGTGTTAGTTTTCCTAAAACACCACTTTGTATATATCCACTCCTTTTGAAGGTCATCAGAAATCTTCCAATTGCCAAAAAAAAAATTTAAACTTCAAACTTCTTAACATGGTCTGAAATACTAAGAGCAGCTAATATTGATATGGTACTTACTAAATACAGGAACAATCTAGCTAATTTTTACATATTAAATGATTTTATCCTCAAAACAAATCTTTGGGGTGATGGTTGTAATTATCCTCATTTTACATGTGAAAAAAAACTAAAGCAACAGAGGTCTCATATTTTTCCCAAGGCCACACAGCTAGTAAGTTGAGGAAATGGAATTTAAATGCTGGCAGTATGGCTCCAAAGTCCATTCTCTTAAGCCACTCCACGACATTGTCTCCCTACAATGTCCTTTATCATCTGCCATCTTAATTACCTGTATAGCTTTATCACTTTCTCCTCACCACCCATGTACCTACATTCTGGCCACATCATGCTACTTGATATTCTCTGAACATACCATATTCTTTCATGGCTCTGCTTCCTTTTACATGTTGTTCTCTCCATGGACCACTCTCACCACCCCTTACCAAACCTGCTTGGTCAACTCTCATTCATCATTGTTTTCTCCTGCTCCTTTTTGCTAAAATGCAAATCTAATTTTGCAGTTTATGGTTTGCCCTTCAGTGAGGCCCCATGACCTCTAGGATACACCCAGGTTTTTCAGCACAGTAGATAAGGCCCTGAAAGATCTAGCCCTTGCCTATCCCTCCAGCATTATACTTTCATCTTTCCCAGTCACACCTCATATGCCACTCATACCAAACTACTTGGAATTTCTCAAACACACCATTCTGTTCCATGCCTCTGTGCTTTTGTCCGTATTCTTTTTTCTGATTGGAACCCCTTGCCTATCTGGAAGACTCCTACTTTTGCTTCAAGACTTAGTGCAGTCATCCTCTCTGTGGTGAAGCCTTCCCTGCCCTGCCCTGACCTCCTTTATGTTCCTTGGGGAATAACTGGTTATTCACTTCTCAGTGTCTTCCATGTACCTTGTACATTACTTCTGTTACAGCATTTATCACACCATTGCACAATTATTTTTGTGGTTATTTTTCAGACTGGTTGTATCTGCTTCAAATGCACAATATTTTTTTACACAGCTATCCCCTTTATTAACTTTCTTGAGGGAAATGATAGTATTTTTATTTAAAGTTTACTCTCACTTGTATCTGGCACATAAATGGCACATCAACTTTCATTTTGGAGGAATGAATCTTAATAGCCCCAGTGTCTAACACAGTGCTAGGACACAGTAAGTTCTCAATAAATATCTGTTTAGTTAGCAAATAAATGTGTAAGCTTTTATCTTACTGTTATTTGCTCTCCTTCTAGGCACTTATTACTTCTTCAAGCAGATTCTTTAGTGGGAGCTCCCAGTGCTCTGAGCTAGCTTGTGAGTCTATTTTCCAGAGTAAAAGTTTACCTGGAAGGGAATAGCATGACCTTAGACAACATGGCTAGAGGAAAATGGCCAGGTCAAGCTGGGAAGAGCAGAGCAAGGTAGAATATTTGCCAGCACCTAACAGGTTTTGGTGTGCTACGGTAGCTCTGCAGATATGGCTAACTCTTCTTAAGGCAATGATTCCCAAACCTGAGTGGACAACACAATTGTTGGGAAATAATTCTCCATGGTGCCTGCATATCTTGTGAGTAGTGGCACTGACTTTCTTTGTTGCAGACTATATTTTCAAGGGTGTTTGTATAGAACACAGCCTTGGAAGACAGAGATGGTGTCTCCCTCAAAAACAAAGAGCAGGCTTATTTCTGTCCTGCGTAATAAAGATAACTTTTCCTTCTAGGGTAAAGGTTAGGCAGGCTTACTACCCATTATAAAAGAAGTGGGAGTTGAACAATGAGAACACATGGACACAGGGAGGGGAACATCACCCACTGGGGCCTGTTGGGGGGTGGGGGGCTAGAGGAGGGATAGCATTAGGAGAAATACCTAATGCAGATGACGGATTGATGGGTGCAGCAGACCACCATGGCACGTGTTTACCTATGTAATAAACCTGCACGTTCTGTACATGTACCCCAGAACTTAAAGTATAATAAATAAATTTTTAAAAAAGATTTAGATTTGTTAAGCTTGGGTTTTCTCTTGCTTTTTTATTATTTATTTATTTATAGAGATAAAATCTCACTATGTTGCTCAAGCTGGTCTCAAACTCCTGGGCTCAAGTGATCCTCCCTGCCTCAGCCTCCCAAAGTGCTGGGATTACAGTCGTGAGCCACTGCCCCCAGTCAGTTTCCTCTTCTGTAACACAACCCAGATGCTTGTATCACCTGGCCCTCTTCAAGTCATCCCGTGAGAATTAGGGTACAGGAAACTGGCACACATGCTGATACTCTGGATATTGCTTCTGCTGTAAATAATAGTAACAACTGTAATGCCAGGCCCACTGGCTCACACCTGTATCTCAGTGCTTTGGGAGGCTGAGACCAGCCCAGGCAACATAGCAAGACCCTGTCTCTAAAAAAAATTTGTTTTAATTAGCTGGGCATGGTGGTGCATGATTGCATTCCCAGCTACTCGAGAGGCTGAGGTGGGAGGATCTCTTGAGCTCAGGAGTTTGAGGCTACTGTGAGCTATGATTGCGCCACTGCACTGCAGTCTGGGTGACAGAGCAAGATCCTGTCTCAAAAAAAAATAATATAATAATAATATTACATTATTATTTAATAATGATAATAACTCCTGTCTCTGACCCAGGAGTTTTATATCTTCTACAAGTATTCATGAAATCATGACAGGATAACTTGTTAGCTTGCAAGTAGAACACAATATCAGATCCTTCACAGTTCTTGACAATAATTACCTGGAGAGCTTGTTTAAAATGTAGGTTTCTGGGTTGTCCCTCAGATTATGATTTGATAGTTCTAGAAGGAAGGCCTAGGAATATGTATTTTTGATAAGTGATTCTGATGCTGGAGGCCTTTTTACCTCCCCTGAGAAACACCATCTTCAGAACTGTTAACTTGGATTTGACTATAGACTAGTCGAACCTTTCTTTCTTTCTTTCTTTCCTTCCTTCCTTCCTTCTTTCTTTCTTTCTCTCTTTCTCTCTTTCTCTCTTTCTTTCTTTCTTTAGATGGAGTCTCACTCTGTCACCCAGAGTGCAATGGTGCCATCTCAGCTCACTGCAACCTCCACCTCCCAGGTTCAAGTGATTCTGCTGGCTCAGCCTCCTGAGTAGCTGGGATTACAGGCACACACCACCATGCCAGGCTAATTTTTGTATTTTTAGTGGGGATGGGGTTTCACCATGTTGTCCAGGATGGTCTCGATCTCCTGACCTCGTGATCCGTCCACCTTGGCCTCCCGAAGTGCTGGGATTACAGGCGTGACCCAGCGTGACCCACCGTGCCTGGCCCAAACATTTCTTCAGACATAGATAGAGGTAGTCATAGATTAACATATGAGTTCTTTTGACAATTTTTCTAGTTTAATATAAAATGGTTAATATAGAAAATATCTGCTCAATAGATTAAAATGTAAATAAATAGAAACAAAAATAAATTGGTACCTTCGTCACTAAACTCAGTTGTCGAATCACGGTGTAAATTAAACTTGAGCTTTCATTTCTCCTCTGATAAAAAAGTGGGAAATGGTTCTTATGCTAGATGACTGGTTCCTCCAGCCTGGGTTTCAACAAACATTTACTGAGCACTGATTGTGTACCAAGTGCTTGTTCTAGGTGCCAGAAATATAGGAATGAATGAGACAAAGTTCCAGCTTTTGTGAAGCTTAAATTCTAGTGGAAAGACACAGACACTGAACCCATTGACAAATACCTCAGGTGTTTTCAGATAGTGAATAAAACAGAGCAGTGGGACAGAGGATCACCTGGTGAGTATTGAGGGGCATCTTAGCTATAGTAGTCAGAAAAGGTCTTTCTGGGGAGGTAACATTTGCGATATGATTAGAAGAAATTTTGTGGCTGTTGGTCTCTACCTGCCAGAGACTTGCCCATTTGTAGGAACTGAAGGTCTTTAGCCTTCATGGTCAGCCTCACCCAGCTCCTGCCAAGACGGAAAATATAACGAGCTTTTTCCCACTGGTGGCTGAAGTTCAGAATTAGCCTGATGCCCTAAGCACATGATCTGGTGTGTCTGAGGAAAGCCCTAATCTAAAGAACTGGGCTTCACTCATTTGACACATATTTACCATCTGTGTCAAAAATTATTCTAGGCATTGGGGATACGGCAGTGAATAAGAGCAGCCCCTACTCTCATGGAGCTTCTAGTAGCTTCTGTGGCTGTATTGAATGCCATCCTCACCCTGCCCCCACCAGCCTAGACCTTGCCCAGTCTGTCTTCTTAGGTTGAGAGGGGAACTAGACCATGTTCTCTTCAAACCAGCTCAATCCCCAGAATCCAGAAACTTCTACCGAAATTTCTATGATTATCACCGCTGTGCAAATACTACTGTTCCTGGGCCCCAGACTCCAAATTGGCTCTCAAACCAGTACAAATAAGGCTTGAATTAGCCTTATTACCTTGAACCCTGTAACTTGAACTTTTGGCAATCTCCCTTCTTCAGGTTGGGCCCTTCTTTCTCCCTATTGCTGCCTGCCAATCTACTCTGTCCTCTTTCCCTGTCAGGTCCCAGCATGCCTGTTGCTGTGGTTATGCCACTGACTCCTAGAACTCCTTCTAGCTTACTTGCTCATTGCCTGATGATCAAAGCTAAATGAAAACAAAGAAGATGGAGGCAGCAGTGCCTGCATCAACAGCCCTTCCTTCTCCAGTGAGAGATTCCTTCCAATCAGGAAGAGGTTGCTCTGGCAACCACCAGACTTCTCACTTCTAACTTACTCTAATCCCTCTCTTATCAATTTTCTGTTACAATTGAATGAGTTTCTTTTCTGAGACAAGTTTCTCAACCATTTTTATAACCTGCTTTGTGGCATCAATTAGTCTTTTCTTAAAGGGAACGAATTCTTTATCTTTCTGACAGTTATTTCAGTGCTTATTATATGTAAGGCAGCATGCTGGGCCTCAGTGGTAGTTTTGAAGATGGAAATATTGTACAGTTATGATGTATGAGGGAGAGCACTGGATTTGGAGTCAGAATACCTGGTATTTAAAAAATCACTTTTTACATGTATAGAAGTCATACAAAATCATGACCAATAGCTAAAACAGCACAGAGAAACATAAAATGAAAAATAAAAGTACTCTTATTCCCATTTTTCACATACAAGTAATGTATTTCTGTGTTTCAGTAATTTCCAGTACATGTACAAGCATATGTCTTTCTTGGTTTTCCCCACAAATGGGATCACTACCATACATACTATTCTGCTCTTTGATTTTATTTTTACTATTTATTGAGCATTTTTTCGATCAGCATATATCTTCACATTCTCTTTGATGGTTGCACTGTATGGATGTACAATCCACTACTGCTGGCCATTTATGTGTCTGAATTGTTTTTATTACAATGACTTTACAATAAATATTTTGGTACACATATTTTGGTAGAAGTGGTAGTATTTGTGTTGGATAAATTTCTAGATGAGAAGCTACTGGGTTGTAAGTGTACACATTTAACATTTTGAACATATATTGCTAAATTGCTCTTCTAAACAATTTTATCAATCTTATCGTCTTGACAACAGTATATGAGAGTGACTATTTGCCAAGAAAACCTGATTCCATTACTTTCTAGTAGCGCAACATTGGGCAAATTACTTAACCTAGTTGAACTGCCATGACTTCTCTGTAGAATGGAGATGACAGAGCCTTCCTCACACAACTGTAAGGATTAAAATTAAATAGGACAGTCTCAAAAAATTAACATAGAGTTACTATGTGACCCAGTAATTCCACTCCTAGGTACGTGCTCAAGAGAAATGAAGGTGTATGATCCCACAAAAATTTGCACATGAATATTTATATTGCCACATTATTCATAATTGCCAAAAGATAGAAACAATCGGATGTTTATCAACTATACAAACACACACACACACACACACACACACCCCTATATATAGATATAAATAATGTGCTATATCTATTTAATTAAATATTATTTGGGAAAAAAATAATGAAGTACTGATATCTGCCATAACACAGATGAACCTTGAAAATATGCCATGCGAAAGAAGCTACTCACAAAAGTCCACATATTGTATGAGCCCGGTTATAAGAAGTGGACAGCTCAAGCCTGTAATCCCAGCACTTTGGGAGGCCGAGATGGGCGGATCACGAGGTCAGGAGATCGAGACCATCCTGGCTAACACGGTGAAACCCCGTCTCTACTAAGAAATACAAAAAATAGCCGGGCGAGGTGGCAGCGCCTGTAGTCCCAGCTACTCGGGAGGCTGAGGCCGGAGAATGGCGTGAACCCGGGAGGCGGAGCTTGCAGTGAGCTGAGATCTGGCCACTGCACTCCAGCCTGGGCGACAGCGCGAGACTCCGTCTCAAAAAAAAAAAAAAAAAAGAAGTGGACAGAACAGGCACCTCTATACAGACAGAAAGTAGATTAATTGTTGTTTAGAGCTGGGGAAAGGTTAGTGGGGGAAACTGAAGAGTGATTGCTAATAAGTATGGGGTTTCTTTTTTGGGGTGATGAGAATGTTTTAAAATTGGTTATGGTAATGGTTGCACAACTCTGTGACTATACTAAAATATTGATTTTTATACTTTAAATGGATAAATTTTATGCTATATGAATTATATCTAAATAAAGTTCTTATATAAAAATATTAAATGAGATAATACTTCTGCTTCCAGCCAAGATGGAGTAATAGGTACCAAATTTACCTTTCTACTTGACACAACCTCCTCGAAAACTCCAGACAAAATATATGAAACAAGGGTTTTTGAGACACTAGCTATCAGGCAATGAAAAATAGTGATTCCTGAAAAATGAGAAAGAAATGAGATGAGCCCTAAGGTTGCCCAACTTGCTGCCATGAGAGAGTTTTTAGGTTACAACACAATAAGGGGGATCCCAGCACACTCCTTGAGTTGAGAAGATGTGGGTGAGAGTAGTGGCTAGAGTTCGTAGGTCAGAGTATTGAAGAGGAAGGAGTTGCATGAAAAGAAACTTTTGGAGATCTGCAAATGTTACCCCAGATCAGCATATGCATGTGAGGAAACTACCCAAAGCCAAGGAAAAAGCCATTCAAAAGGGTTAAAGGTAATGCAGCACTCACATGAGACCAGTAATAGTGTCCATACCCACCAGCCAGAATGGAATACTTCATAACTCACAAAGCATTGGGTAGAGTACTCAGGAAAGTCTTGTCTCAGTAATGGGAGACAATTAGCTCTAGATCAAGTACTATTTCAGATTCACATAAAAAATTATACAAGTGAGGCCTCTAAGGGTCAAACTTTTTCCAAGTAACCCTACTGTATCCCAGAGCAAGCCTCAAGAAGATTTATAGGAACACAAAAATATCCAGCACACAGCAGTGTGAAATTTACATTATCCAGCATCCAATCAAAGGTTACCAGGTGTGCAAACAAGGAGAACACAATCCATAACGAGGAGAAAAATCAATCAATCAATGGAAGCCATCCCAAAATGGACATAAATGTTACAATTAGCCAAGGACACATGAAAATATTTGTTATTAACCATATTACATATGTACAAAGAATTAACTTGAGACATAGAAGATATCAAAAAGACCCTAATTGAACTCATAGAGATGGAAAGTACAATGTATAAGATGAAAAATATACTGGATGAGATTAAGATCAAATTAGACATCGGAGAAGATCAGTAAAACTGAAGGCATAGCAATAGAGCTATCCAAAATGAAACACATAGAGAAAAGAGAATCTTTAAAAATCAAAAGAAGCATCAGCAAGCTGTGGGACAACTTTAAGCAATGTAATACACGTAATTGGAGTCTCCGAAAGGGAAGAAGGCAGAAAAATATTTGAAGAAATACGGCCAAAAATTTTCAAGTTTGATGAAATATATAAATTCAAGCATTCAAGAAGTTCAAAGAACCTCAAGAAACATGAAGAAAACCAAGCCAAGGCATATAATAAACAAATTGCTCAAAACCAGTGATAAAGACAAAATATTCGAAGCAGCCAAAGGAGAAAAATTTGAACACTCTTAAATGCAAAGTAAAATGTTAACAGCAGCCAGGGGAAAAAAGACACATTATATTCAAAGGAACAAAGAATAAGAGCAGACTTCTCATTGTAAAAATCGAGCAAGAGAACAGCAGAGCAACATCTTTAAAGGACTGCAGGAAAAATGAACTGTCAATCTAGAAATCTTTGCCCAATGGAAATAGTTTTCAAAATAAAGATGAAATAAAGATTTTTCAGACATACAATAGCCAAAAGAATTTATCACCAGCTGACCTGCACTACAAGAAGTCCCCTAGGAAGTCCCCCAGGAAGAAGATGATACCAAATGGAAATACGGAATGAACCAAATGGAATGAACCAAAAGGAATGAAGGGCACTGGAAATGATAACTATGTAAATAAATATACAAGATTGTTTTCTTGTTATCTAAATCTATTTAAAAGATAATTGGATAGTTAAACAAAAATAATAACAATGTATTGTGGGGTTTATAACATAATTTAAAGTAAAATATATGACAAAACACAGAGGTTGGGAGGGGGAAATGAAAATATACTATTTTAAGGAGCTTATACTATTTTTAAGGCAGTAAGCTATAACTTAAAGGTAGATTATGATAAGTTAAAGATATAGACTACAAACTCTAAAACAACCACTAAAATAACAAAACAAAACTTATAGTTAATAAGCTGGAAAAGGAGGTAAAGCGGAATCACACACAAAAAAATCCTCAATTCAGAACAAGGCAGGAAAAGAGGAATAAAAACCAGATGGGACAAATAGAAAATAACAAGATGATAGACTTAAACCTGGCTATTATCAGTAATCACATTATATGTAAATAGTCTAAACACCCCAATTACAAGGCAGAAAATGTCAGATTAGATAAAATAGTAAGACCAAGTCAACTGTGATGCCTTTTTGATGTGCCAACTTGGCTACTCTACAGTTTCCAGTTATTTAGTCAAACACTAATCTAGGTGTTTCAGTGAAGATATTTTGCAGGTGTGACTAAGTCCCTAATCAGTTAACTTTAAGTAAGGAATTTTATCCTGGACGGACCTGACTGAATCTATTAAAAGGCTGTAAAACCAGAGCTGAGATTTCCCTGGGAGAGAGAAGAAATTCCACCAGTAGACCACAGCTTTGGCCCATATATCCATACGATTCCATTCTGCTCATTATCCTTCCTTCATGACTTCTTGCAGATAAAAGTTTCAGCCTGCGTCCATGAGTTCTAAACTGCCTGTGATCCTCCCTTCCTGACTGACTGCCGTATAGATTTTGGATTTGTTTAGCGAGTTCTCACACAATCTAACAATTGTATATGTCAATTCTTTATAAAAGGTATCTCTCTCTCTCTCTCTTCACTCCCCCCTCCACCTCTGGCCACACACATCCTACTGGTTCTGCTTCTGATGATAAATCATTTCATCATGGCTTTTACCTGTTGATATCAGTCACTCCAAGTCTCCTCTGTATATCCCTTTTATGACCCCATATCCCTACTCTCCCCAACTTCTGAAATTCTTCCACTTTACTTCTTGGAATTTCTGGTCAGTCATCACCATTCCCCTGTATCCACAACTGCTTCTTTATATATTCCCTTCATTTTTGTGCTTAACTGAAATCAAATTCTCCTCTAAGGTCTTCACTCGCTGAAACCCTTTTAAATGGTGTTGCTTTCTCTTCCTAACCTCAAGCACCACAGGGCCTGGAGATGGAAAAGATCTCCTTCTCATTGTTGTTTCCAGAACATTCTCCCTTCCTTCTCAATAGTAACCCCCAGCTTTAAATCTCATGTCATCAAAGACTATACCATCTATTATCTGTACTCAGGGCAGTCAACTACTGATCCCAGAACACTCACCCTTACTCAAAGATTTTAGCACCTGGCTCACTGTCACTCTCACTAACACTATTCCTGTCATAATTCTTGGTCATTTTAGTAACCACATAGATTATCTTTCTCTCAGCTCCCTGACTTCCTCTCCTCTAATTATCTTGTCCTCCACCCTACTTGAACTGCTAACCCACATGGTTGTATCATTGACTTTAACATTAGGAGAAGCTATTATTTCTTGGCCGGGCGCGGTGGCTCACGCTTGTAATCCCAGCACTTTGGGAGGCCGAGGCAGGCGGATCACCTGAGGTCAGGAGTTTGAGACCAGCCTTACCAATATGGTGAAACCCCGTCTCTACTAAAAATACAAAAATTAGCCGGGCATGGTGGCGGGCGCCTGTAGTCCCAGCTACTTGGGAGGCTGAGACAGGAGAATTGCTTAAATCCGGGAGGCGGAGAGTTGCAGTGAGCCGAGATCATACCACTGCACTCCAGCCTGGACGACAGAGTGAGACTCCATCTCAAAAAAAAAAAAAAAGAAAAAAAGAAAAAAAAAAAAAAAAGCTACTGTTCCTCTCTTTTCTGAGTTTCAATCATCCCAATCTGCAACTACCACCTCCTTCTAACTCATTTCTTATCATTTCCCAATTCTAATGATATGTTAGTCCCACTCAATGAACCTACTACTCCCACTCTTCTTCATGTCCACACTTCCCTCCATACTCTACATAAATTCCATGGCCAACCATTATTTTAATTCCTTTCCATGTGCTCTCAATTCCCTTGCTCCTCTCTTACTTTTTACTCAAATGGTCAAATTCTAAGTCTGGTTAAATCCAACAGTCCACCTATCTTGCACCTGCATAATTAAATTTGGCTGGGAAACAGCACACACCACGCTGACTCTTCTCATCTTATATTCATAAGAAATACTGGTCTGTAGTTTTCTTCACATGTAGTATCTTTACCTAGCTTTAGTATTAAGGTAACACTAGCCTCATACAATGAGTTGGGAAGGTCTCCTCCTCCTCCTTCTCCCCCTCCTCCTCCTCCTCCTTCTTCTTCTCTTAAGATTATGTACAACTGACATTATTTCTTTCTTAAATGTTTGGTAGAATTTGTGAGTGAAACCACCTGGGCCTGGAAGCTTTTTAACTACAAATCACATTTCCTTGACGGATCTCAAATTACCCAGGTTACCTATTTCTTTTTGAGTGAGCTTCGATAATGTGTATCTGTCAAGAAATTGGTCCGTTACATATAAGGCATGTAGATATAAATTTGTTTGTATTATTTCTCTATTATACTTATAATGTCTGAAGGGTCAGCAACCATTAAAGTAACAAAACAAGGAGTTATAGTCAATAATCGAAAACAAGACAAAATGGAATAATAAAATATATTCAATTCCAGAGAAGCCAAAGAGGAAAGATGGAAGAAAAATAAAATGGAACAAATAGAAAACATGATAGATTTAAATCTAAGCATACCTAAAATTACATTAAATGAAAATTACCTCAACACTCCAGTGAAAAGGCAGAGATTGTCAAATAGGGTAAAAATGCAAGACCTAACCATATCTGCTGCCTGCAAGAACCATACTTTAAATATAAAGAGACAAATAGGTTAAAAGGAAACAAATATGGAAAATATAACATGGCAACTCTTGTCAAAAGGAATCTGGAGTGGCTGTTAACTTCAGACAGTGTAGATTTCAGCCCAAATGACATCGTTAGGAATAAAGAAGGTCATTTCATAATGACAAAGGGTTCCATTCATCAGGAAGAAATAAAGTTTCTAAATGTTTATGCAGCTAATAAAAGAGCTTCAAAATATATGGAACAAAAACTGACAGAACTACAAGAAAAAATAGACAAATCCATGATTCTGACTGGAGACTTCAATACCCCTCTCTTAAAATTTTATGGGATAAGGTCAGGCGTGGTGGTTCATGCCTGTAATCCCAGCACTTTGGGAGGCCGAGGTAGGCAGATCCCGAGGTCAGGAGATCGAGACCATCCTGACCAACATGGTGAAACCCCGTCTCTATTAAAAATATTAAAATTAGCTGGGCATGGTGGTGGGCGCCTGTAGTCACAGCTACTCGGGAGGCTGAGGCAGGAGGATCATTTAAACCTGGGAGGCGGGGGTTGTAGTGAGCTGAGATCACGCCATTGCACTCCAGCCTGTGCAACAGAGTGAGACGCCATCTAAAAACAAACCAAAAAAAAATTTGATGGGATAAGTAGAAAATCAGTAAGGATGTAAAAGATTTCAACAACACTATTGCTGTGGTCTGAATGATTGTGTCCCCACAAAATTATATGTTGAAAATCCCCAGTGTGATAACATTAAGAGGTGAGACCTTTGGGAGGGGCTTCACTCTTATTAATGGGATTAGTGCCCTTATAAAAGAGGCTTGAGGAAGCCCCTTTGCCTTTTCACCATATGAGGACATGTAGAAGGCACCGTTATGAAGAATGGGCCCTCATCAGACACTGAATCTGCTGGGTGCTTTGATCTTGGCCTTCCCAATCTCCAGAACTATAAACAATAAATTTCTGTCAGTCTAACAGCTACCAACCAAATTAAACTAATTGACATAATATAGTGTAATTTACTATATTATGGAACAGCCCACCCAACTACAGAAGAATACTCATTGCTTTCGAGTGTACATGAAACATTCAAGATAGACCACATTGAAGGTAATAAAAGAAACCGTAAGAAAATTAAAAGAATCCAAACCGTACAAAGTATGTGTTCTCATTAAAACAAAATTAAATTACAAATCAATAACAAAAACATACCTGAAAATTCTCCAAACAAAATGACACCCTTTTAACTAATCCATGGATCAAAGAGGTCTAAAGGGTTTTTAGAATATATTTTGATCTGAATGAAAGTGAAAATACAACATAGCAGAATTTGCAAGATGCTGCTAAAGTAGTAAAAGGGGAAAATTTATAGCCTGAAAACACTTACATTAGCAAAGAACAAAGGTTCTAAAGTCAATGACCTCAATTTCATATTAAGACACTAGGAAATGAAGAGCAAATTCAACCCAAAATAAACTGAAAAAACGAAATATGTAAATAAAAAAAGACCAGGATGGAAGTCAATGGTATAGAAAACAGGAAAACAATAGAGAAAAATCAGTGAAGCCAAAATCTGGTTCTTTGAAAAGATCAATAAAATTGATAAGCCTCTACCAGACTGACCAACAAAACAGAGAGAAGACATGCATCACTAATGTCAAAAATAAGAAAAATGATACCACTACAGAATCCACAAAATAGTAAGTGGATTATGGGACACTGTAACAATTATATGCCTATAAATTCGACAATTTAAATAAAATGGATAAATTCTCTGAAAGAAACAAACTACCAAAGCTCACACAAGAACAATTAGATAACTTGAATAGCCCTACATCTATTAATACAATTGAATTGGTAATTAAAACCCTTTCCACAAAGAAAACATCAGGCCCCAGATGACTTCATTGATGAATTCTACCAAAAATTTAAGGAATAAACAATACCAATTCAACACTAACTCTTCCAGGAAATTGAGGAAGAGGGAATATTTCCCAGCTCATTGTTCTGATGCCAAAATATTTTCTATGACCAGCACTACCTTGATACAAAAATTTTCTGAACAAAATTTCAGCAAACAGAATTCAATATTATATAAAAAGGATAATAATGCACCATGATGACATAGGGTTTATCCCAAAAATGCAGAGTTGATTTTATATTTGAAAATTAGTCAATGTAACTCACTATATTAACAAACTGGAAAGAAAAAATCATATGATCATCTTAACCAGTGCAAAAAAAGTACATGACAAAATTTAACATCTGTTTCTCATATAAATTCTCAGCAAAGTAGGAATCACTGGGAACTTCCTCAACCTGATGAAAAGCAGCTACAAAAAAAACTATAGCTAGTATTATACTTATTAGTGAAGGATCAGTAATAGGGAAATGAATGTCCACTTTTACTCTTCTATTCGACATTGTATTGGACATTCTAGCCAGTGCAATCAGGCAAGACAAATAAATAAAAGATATCCAGATTGGAAAGGAAGAAGTAAAACTGTATTTATTCATGAACATGATCATCTATCTAGAAAATCTGATGGAATTCTTAAAAGATCTCTTTAAACTATTAAGTGTGTTTGGCAAGATTGCAGGATACAAGATCAGTACACAAAAATTAATTGTGTTTCTGTGTACTAGCAATGAAAAATTAGTAATTGAAATAAACAAAACAATACCATTTACAATAGCAACAAAATACTTAGGGATCTTAATCCAATACCTAATGCAAAATACTTAGGGATACACCTGACAAAAGATGTGAAAGATCTGTACAGTGAAAACTATAGAAAATTGCTGGGAGAAACTGAAGGAAACCCAAAATGATTGGGGATATATATTATATTTGTGGGTCAGAAGATTCAGCATTATTAAAGTGTCAATTCTCCCCAAATTGATCTATGGATTTAAATCCAATCCCAATCAAAATCCCTGAAGGCTTCTGTAGAATTGACAAGCTGATTCTGAAATTCATATGGAAATGCAAAGGACATAGAATAGCTAAAGCAACTTTGAAGAAGAACATAATTAGAGGGCTAGTAAAAATGCCCATACTACCCAAAGCGATCTGCAGATTAAATACAATCCCTATGAAAATTTCAATATCACTCATTACAGAAATTTTTAGAAATCATAAAATTCTGCCGGGCGCGGTGGCTCAAGCCTGTAATCCCAGCACTTTGGGAGGCGGAGGCGGGTGGATCACGAGGTCAGGAGATCGAGACCATCCTGGCTAACATGGTGAAACCCCGTCTCTACTAAAAATACAAAAAAAAACTAGCCGGGCGTGGTGGCGGGCGCCTGTAGTCCCAGCTACTCGGAGGCTGAGGCAGGAGAATGGCGTGAACCTGGGAGGCGGAGCTTGCAGTGA
Organism: Papio anubis; assembly: GCF_008728515.1. NCBI lineage: Eukaryota > Metazoa > Chordata > Mammalia > Primates > Cercopithecidae > Papio > Papio anubis. The sequence goes on along the minus strand of NC_044996.1, from coordinate 82,167,981 downwards.
GCCGAGATCGCGCCACTGCACTCCAGCCTGGGTGACACAGCGCGAGACTCCGTCTCAAAAAAACTACTTAAGGCAATCATGAGCAAAAAGGGAAAGCTGGAGGCGTGACACTACTGGATTTCAAATATATTACAAAACTGTAGTAATTAAGACAGCACACTATTGGCATAAAAACAGATACATCAACCAATGGAATAGAATAGAGAGCCCAGGCTGGGCATGGTGGCTCATGCCTGTCATCCCAGCACTTTAGGAGGCCGAGGTGGGCAAATCACGAGGTCAGGATTTCGAGACCAGCCTGGCCAATATGGTGAAACCCCATCTCTATTAAAAATACAAAAGGTAGCCGGGCGTGGTGGTGCCTGCCTGTAGTCCCAGCTACTCGGGAGGCTGAGGCAGAAGAACCACTTGAACCCGGGAGGTGGAGGTTGCTGTGAGCCGAGATCGTGCCTCTGTACTCCAGCCTGGGCAACAGAGCGAGATTCCGTCTCAAAAAAAAAAGAAGGAGAAGAAGGAGAAGAAGGAGAAGAAGAAGAAAGGAGAAGGAGAAGGAGAAGGAGGAGGAGGAGGAGGAGGAGGAGGAGGAGAAGAAGAAGGAGAAGGAGAAGGAGAAGGAGAAGGAGAAGGAGAAGGAGAAGGAGAAGGAGAAGGAGCCTGGACAAATCCACCCATCCATGGTCAACTGATTTTTCACAAACATACCAACAACACATAATGGAGAAATAAAAATAGAATAAAAAGAGAATAGTCTCTTCAATAAATGGCATTGAATAAACTGGATATCATATGCAGAAAAATGAGAATGGACCCTTGTCTCACCTCTTACACACGAATCAACTCAAAATGGATTAAAGACTTAAACATAAAACCTGAAAATATAAAATCACTGAAAGGAGACATGAGGTAAATATCCACAACATTGGTCTGGGCAGAGATTTCTTGGATATGACATCAAACCACAGGCTACAAAAGCAAAAATAGACAAACGGGATTGTATCAAAATAAAAAGCTGCTGCAAAGCAAAGGAAACAATTAATAAAATGAAGAGACAACACAGGGATTGGGAGAAAATATTTGCAAATAATACATCGAGTAAGGGGCTAATATATACAAGGGACTCAAACTGCTCAAGAACAAAGAAAACAAATAACCCTATTTAAAAATGGGCAAACAACTTGAATGGAAATTTTTCAAAAGAAGACATAAAAGTGGCCAACATATATATGAAAAAAATCGTCAATATCTCTAATCATCAGAGAAATGCAAATTAAAACCACATTGAAATGTCACCTCACACCTGTTAGATTGACTATCATCAAAAAGATGAAAGATAACAAGTGTTGTTGAGGATATGGAGAAAGGGGAACTTTTATACACTTTTGGTAGTATTATAAATTAGTACAGTCATTTTCTCAAAGAACTAAAAATAGAATCACCATATGATCCAGAAATCCCACTACTGGGTATACACCCAAAGGAATTCAAATCAGTATGCTGAAGAGATGCCTGCATTTCCACGTTTATTGCTGCATTATTCACAATAGCTAAGATACAGAAACAACCTAAGTGTCCATCAATGGATGAGTGGATTTTAAATTGTGGTATTTATACATAATATTATTTGGCCTTAAAAAACACACAGGAAATTCCAGGCCAGGCACAGTGGCTCATGCCTGTTATCCCAATGCTTTGGGAAGCTGAGGCAGGAGAATCCCTTGAGGCCAGGAGTTCAAGACCAGCCTTAGCAGTATATCAAGACTCTGTCTCTCCAAAATAAAATAAAATAAATAGCCAGGCATGGCATGCACCTGTAGTCCTAGCTACTTGGAAGGCTGAGGCAGGAGAATTGCTTGAGCCCAGGAATTCAAGGTTATAGTTACATCACTGTACTCCAGCCTGGGTGACAGAGAGAGACCCTTTCTCTAAAAACAAAAACAAAAAATAAAGAGGAAATTCTGTCATCTGTGACAACATGTGTGGACTTAGAGTATATTATGTTAAATGAAATAAGCCAGACATAGAGAGACAAATGCTGCAGGATCTCACTTATACATGGAATTTTTAAAAGTTGAACTCATAGAAGAAGATAGTAGAATGGTGGTTACCAGAGGCTGGTGGTGGGAGGGGGATGGGGAAAGGGGAGACATTGGTCAACAAGTACAAAATTTCATTTAGACAAGAAGAATAAGTTCTGGTGTTGTATTGCACAACAAAGTGACTAAAGTTAATAATGTATGTTTCAAAATAGCTAAAAGAGAGGATTTTAAATGTTCTCACAACAAAGAAATGATAAGCATTCAAGGTGACAAATATGTTAATTACCTGATTTGATCATTCTGCAATGTGTGTATGTATTGAAACATCACATTGTACTCCATAAATATATGCAATTATTATTTGTCAATTAAAAATTAAAAAGAACAAAGTTAGAGGGCTAATACTACCTGATTTTAAGACTTCCTTTAAAGATACAGTAATATAGACGGCATGGTATTGGTGTGAAGATAGACAAATAGATCAATGGAATAGAATAGAAAAACCATAAATAGACTTTTACATGTAAGGACAACTGATTTTTGACAAAGGTGAAGAGGCAATTTAGTTGAGAAAGGATACCGTTTTCAATAAATGATGCTAGAGCAATTAGATAGATATGTATATGTCAAAAAAGAGAAAACACAAATCCATATCTTGCATCTAAAAAAAATAGCCGAAATGAATCATAGACTTAAATGTAGTACTTCTAGATAGAAGAGCATAGAGCTAAATATAAATTTCTAGAGGAAAACATAGAAAAAAATCTTTGTGAACTTGGATTAGGCAAAAAATGTCTTAGATATGACACCAAAAACACAATACGTAAAAATGTGATAAATTGAACTTCATTAAAATTTAAAACATCTGTTCTTTAAAAGGCATGGTGAAGAAAAGAGTAAGATGACCCACTAAATGAGAGAAAATATGTGCAAATCATATATCTTATAAAGGACATGCACTCAGAATATATAAAGAACTGTCAAAACTTATCACTAAGAAAACAAATAACTAAATTAAAAAATGGGCAAAAAATATGAAAAGATATTTCACTAAAGAAGATATCTGAATGGTAAATAAGCACGTGAAAAGATGCTCAACACTGATAGTCCTTAGGGAAACATAAATAAAATTACAATGAGATACCAACTATTAGAACAGTTAAAACTAAAATTTTGACCATACGGAGGCTTGGCAAGGATGCAGAGGAAATGGAACTCTCTCATACATTGCTGATGGGAATGTAAATGGTACAACCATTTTTGAAAACAGTTTGCAGGTTCTTAAAAAATTAAACATACATTTGCTATAAGATCCAGCTTAGTCCATTTGTACTGCTATAACAGATTACCTGAGACTGGGTTATTTATTTATTTGAGATGTAGTTTCACTCTTGTCTCCCAGACTGGAGTGCAATGGCGCAATCTCGGCTCACTGCAACCTCCGCCTCCCAGGTTCAAGCAATTCTTCTGCCTTGGCCTCCGGAGTAGCTGGGATTACAGGCACTCGACACCACGCCTGGCTAATTTTTTGTATTTTTAGTAGAGACGGGGTTTCACCATGTTGGCCAGGCTGGTCTCGAACTGCTGACCTCAGATGATCCACCTGCCTCGGCCTCCCAAAGTGCTGGGATTACAGGCATGAGCCACTGGGTCATTTATAAGGAATAGAAATTTATTTTCTCATAGTTCTGGAGACTAGGAAGTCCAAGATCAAGGTCTGGCATGTTCACTGTCTAAGTGCCGCTCTCTGCTTCCCTGATGGTGTTTTATTTGCTTCACTCTCTGGAGGGGAGGAAGACTGTGCTATCACATGGCAGAAGGGTAAAAGGAACAAAATCCTGTCAGCCCCTTTTTAGAGGGTACTTAATCCCATTCACAAAAGCGGGGAACCCTCATAACCTAATCACCTTTTAAATGTCCCACCTCTTAATACTACCACATTGGCAATGCCTGAATTTTGGAGGAGACACATTCAAACCATAGCACCAACCACACTACTCTTAGATTTTTACCCAAGAGAAATGAAAGTGTGTGTCAGGACAAATACTTGTACGTGAATGTTCATAGCAGCTTTATTTGTACTGGCCCAAAAACTGGAAACAACTCAAATGTTTGGAAATAGATAAACAAACTGTGATATATCGACACAATAGACTATTGCTCAGCATTAAAAAGGAATAAACTGAGTGAATGGCATAACGTGGATGAATCTCAAAAGAATTAAGCTGAGTGAAAAAAGCCAGACAAAGTGTTCATATTGTATGATTCCATTTATGTAAAACAAAAAGAAATGCAAACTAATACGTAATGACAGAAAGTAGATCAGTAGTTCCCTTGAGACAGGGCTGAAGGGGGAGAGATTAAAAAGGGTCATGCAGAAACTTTGGAGTAATGGGTATGTTCAATATCTTAATTGTGGTGGTATATACATACAACAATCTCATTAAATTGTATACTTTAAATGTGTGAAATTTTATTGTATACCAATTATATCTCAACAAAGCTGTCAAATTAAATGATCCCAGCAACATTTTTTTTGTGGCCATAGACAAGCTTATTCTAAAATTTATATTGAAAAGTATAGGACCTAGAATAGCTAAAGCATCTTTAAAAAGAAGAATAAAATGGGAGGAATGAGTCTACCCAATATGAAGTCCTGCTACATAGCCACAGTAATCAAAACAGTGTCATATTGGAAGAAGGATAGATACATAGATCAATAAAATGGGATAGAGAACCTAGAAATAGACACACACAAATATGTCCAATTGACTTTTGATAAAGGTGCAAAACCAATTCAATTGAGGAAGCATAGACTTTTCAATAAATGATCCTGGAGCCACTGAGCATCTATAGGCAGAAAAATGAACATCTATCTAAACCTCATACCTTATAAAAATTAACTCAAGATGAATTACAGACTTAACATAGAACTATTATTCAAAAGTTTAGAAAAATAGAGGGAAATCTTTCAGATATAGGGCCAGGCAGAATTTGTAGACTTTATACCAAAAGCATTATCCATAAAAGAAAAAAATTGATAAATTGGACTTTATCAAAGTTAAAAACTTTTGCTTTGTGAAAAAAAGTGTTAAAGGAGGAAAAGATAAGCTACACACTGGGAGAAAACATTTGTACAACACATATTTGAAAAAGGATTTGTATCTCATATACTACAAAGAGCTCTTAAAACTCAACAATATAAAAGCAATCCTATTAGAAAATGGGCAAAAGACATGAAGAAACCAAGGAGATGGTCAAATAAGCTTATGGAAGTATGTCAACACCATTAGCCTTTAGGGCGATAAAAATTGCCCTGTGTGAGGGCATAATGAGATAATCACTGTACACCTATCAGAATGGTTAAAATAGAAAAGTGACAACACCATATGCCAGTTAGTATGTAAAGACAATGAATTACCAATATGTTGCTAGTGGAAATATAAAATGGCACAGCCACTCTGGAAAACAGTTTGACAGTTTATTATAAAACTAAACATGCAATTACTATATGACCCAGTAATTACACACCTGGGTATTTATCCCCGAAAAATGAAAATTTGTATTGACATAAAAGCTTGTACACGAATGTTAATAGCAGCCTTACTGATAACAGTCAAGACTGGAAACAACTCAGGTAACCTAAAATGGGGGAATGTTTAAACAAACCACGGTACATCCATACCATGGATTACTACTTAGCAATAGAAAGGAACAAACTAGCGATACACATGTCTTACTCTGTTTTGTATTGCTGTAACAATACCACAGACTATGTACTTGATAAACAATAGGAGTTTATTTGGATCACATTCTGGAGGCTGAGAAGTCGAAGAGCATGGCACTAGCATCTGGTGAGGGCATTCATGCTCCATCATCCATCCCATGGCAGAAGGCAGAAAAGCAAGAGAGGTACGAGATAGAGAGCAAAAGGAGGCCAAACTTGCTTTTATAACAAAACCATTCTCATGATAACTGACTCACTCCAGAGATAAGGTTATTAATCCATTCATGAGAGCAGAACCCTCAATGACGTAATCACCTCTTATTAGGCTCCATCTCCCAGCAATGCTGTATTGGGGGTAAAGTTTTCAAAGCATGAACTTTGGGGGAGTCATATAAACCATAGCAATGGATTACATGTGCCTTAATCTTGGACTTTCCAGCCTCCAGAACTGTGAGAAATAGATTTCTGCTCTTTATAAATTGCTCATGTGAGGGTATTTTGTTATAGCTGCCTAAACAGACTACGACAGGCCCTCATGTAGAGAAATACTCTCTCATGTAGGAAGCATGGAGGGATAGGGGAGACTGAAAGGCAGTCTAGGCAGAAGGAACAGCAGGTTCAATAGCCCTGAAGCAAGAGAGAAGTTGAGTGGGGTTGGAGGTTCAGGACAAAAAGAAGGTGTTGAAGCAGAGAATTTCACCAGGGAAAAGAGATGAGCTCAGAGATGTGGCTTAGATCAAGATTGTATATTGCCCTGTAGACAGTTGTAAGAAGTTTAGATTTTATTCTGGTTGAGATAGAAATCATCTTATGGTTTTGAGCAGGGGAGTACCATGATCTGCTTCGTAATTTAGTCAGATCATGCACACTGGTGTGTGAGCAGAACAAGGAAGAAAGTGGAAAGGCCAATTAGAAGTTTGTTGCAGTGATCCAGTTAAGGGAAGAAGGTTTCGCCTAGGGTAAAGGGACCTGTTAGTTCTGGGAAGTAAAGAAATGGTCCATGTTATGGGTATGTTGAGGTGTCACGTTAATGTCTCATACAGAAAGATGTGTTTAATGTGAGATAGTGGCAAGTACCTCCAAATGACACTTACCAGCAGGTAGTTGGAACTCCAGAAGAGCATCAAGAACTAAAGAGATAGATATAGGTCATTATCATTAAGGGTATGATTGAGTGCTTGGAAATAGATGACATCACCAAAGAAGCAAAAGAAGCAAGAGAGAAGAACAGAGAAGACTGAAGGTAGAATTTGGGATAGCACCCATATTTATGTTATTTCTTCTGTTAAAATTACTTTAAATTATGAAAGTAATATAAATATATTACAGGAAATTTGAAAGTAGAAAAAAGTAAAAATCTGAGGATCTAAATCGACCATTTTATTATTTTGAAAGATTTGAAAGGAAGCAGAAGAGAGGGAGAAATTGGAAATGTTGTTGACAGGGTATGGAGCATAGTCTCTACAGAAGTAGGAGGGGTCTGGATTAACCGCCGAGAGAGATAAATTTCTTTCTCTGACATAGGAGAGAAGAAGAAGAGATTGGGTAAGGGAATTTTTTAATGTATCTGTTCTCTGGAGATAGGTTTTTATACAATGAAAATGTCTATACAATTGTGTGTTCTATTTTTGTCTCTTAACATTATTGTGTTTAGATTTTTCAGCGTTTATTGCAGTCCTCAAAAGTATGATTTTATTGCTTACATAATATTCCATTCAATGTATTTGGCTTAATTCTCTTAACTATTCTGATTTTGTTGGACATTTGGCTGTTACCTTTTTAAAAGATTATGCATAATGGCATTGTAAAATGTATTTGTATATATAGTTTTTTTTTTCCTTCTTTTGAATGATTACCTAATGAAAAATTTCCAGGAGTGGAATTACTGTGTGAAAGGGCATGAATTATTTTTATGGCTTCTGATATAAATTGCCAAATTGCCCTTCAAAAGAATTGTCCAAATTTATCCTGCTGCTCATACTATTGTATGAGGATATCTTTCCATTCTCTCTCTCAGAGCTGAATCAACATATGCTTGATGTTTTTTGCTACTTTAATAAGTATAAAATAATATCTCATTATTGTTCTTTAGTACCAGCATGATTGAATGAGTTAAATTATATCATCTAAGAACCCAATCTCAGATCTTGAATTAGAACTGGTGGCTCCCAACTCCTAGTCCAATGCTTTAAAAAAAAAAAAAAAAAAACTGTACGTGTGTGTGTGTGTGTGTGTATGAATTGTGTGTTTCACACCTTTCCCAGCTGCCTAATGGTGTGAACTCATTGCTGGAGAGAAGATGAAGAGAAAGGCGGCAACTACAAAAGGGTTGAAGTTACTCCCTGCCATATGTTGCTCTTCCACACTATATAAGAGATGCCAGGATGCCAGGTATCACCAAGTTAATCAATGAAAGGCAGAGCAAAACTGGAAGCCGATAAGCACTGCTGAAGAATGGAGAAAACTATCAATGAAAAAACTCAGGCTTGCTTTTGATTTCTGGACCTGTACTGGTTTTCAGTCATACATAAAACCCAAAGGTATACAGGCACTTAATAGAAAATCAGTTACACAATATGTGAAGTGCTAGAAAAATTGGCAGAATTCTTCACAATCCTCCCTAATGTGTTCCTGAAGTTTCCTAGTGAGCCTACTCGTGAGATTGTATTTACTTGTACTTTGTTGCCAGGCAAGAATCAAGGTGTTGTATTTCAACCAGATGTCTTGAGCTGGGTTTTGCAAGATAGCGTAGCAAACAGGGAGACATGTGTTTTCCTTTACACAGACCTTCTTAGGCCATCACCAGCTGCTTTCAGTCTCATGGGTGGATCTCTCCAATTTTCAGATTTCCTAGCTCCTGAGGTTTTGGGAAAGCCACTCTTGGTTTCTTTAATCCATTTTGGGCATTGCTAATTCTCTTATAGGTGTCAAATTACACTTCCAGCAGTTTCTTAGGCCATCCCTTAGGCTGCCTCCCTAACCTGGGCCCCAAGGGTTATGGGGCCTGCTGACCTTAAGGCAGTCTGATTGCAATAGTTCTCTTTAGTGTCAAGGAAAATTATGAAAGACTGAATGGGCAAAAAAGATTACTAGATGTTCTGACTTGTGCATTCTTCTGGGATATCTGCGCCTTTTATTGGCTTTGAGCTATTTAACAACTTTATAAGTGGTAAAAAACTGAAAATACTGCAAAATACTCTTATCCATAGAAATGCAAAGGAATTTTGTCTGATGCCATGCAATTGGTTATTGTCCTGGATATTGAATATTGACCAGTTTTGTATCTATCTGAAAACTCGATCCAGTATTCTTAATTGCCTGTAAGAGTCTATGTTCTTCAAATCCGCCTTTAAACTGGTTGTAGCATCTTACTGTTTCCCTCATTAAATAATGAGTTCAATAAAAATTTTTGACATGTGTTTCTTTTATATTTGCATGAGAGTCATGATTTTTTCTTTAAAAATTATCCTTTAACACTAGCCTGTCTTTCTGCAGAGGCTTGCAGGTCCAAATGAGCCTCTCTTTTTGCCCTTTTGTCTGAACTGGAAGCATTTAGCTCTGTTCACCATGATATTTCAATTTAACTATTTTTAAAAAGTTAGAGAAGAATTCAAAATGACAACTATATTAGCTATAACTTCAACTAATGCTTCCTCCAACCAGCTCTTCTCAGAATTCTGCTCTCCAGCTTCCCCAAAAGACACTTTTGGAAGAAGCAATTTACTTTGATAGCAAGTTTTTGGCCCCATCAGAATCTGGAGAAAGAAGCTCCCTGACTTGTTCACAATAGATACAATCACTCCCTTTGGAGGTTGGGGCTTCTCACAAGTCAGGTGGTCGTTTCTTGGTAAGTTTTCTAAAAATGTAGTTTTATGTAAAAAATGATTGTTCTATGTGGAAACTTTTCATTTCCCCCTCAAATTTCAAAATTTTAAAAGTGCATTTAGGGGACAGCTTGGCAGCCGCTTCTTCAAAAATAAATGTTACCAATTAAAGTATAAAGGTCAGTTGCACAGAGCCTTTTGGTGGCAGGATTCTGAAACAGTCAAGGTATGGTGAGGATTTGCACTCAGCTGATTGAATACAGGAATGAGGCAGGATAAAATGGAGGAATACCTCAAGGCAAAGTACAAACCAGGAAAATCATTAGAGATTGGTAGGGAATGAGGACTAGGAATCAGAAGCTAAGCCAGTGATTTCTAGTTGATTTCCTATTTCATGCTTTTAGCTCAGCAGAAGTAAAACAAAAGTAATTCATGTGTTTTGAAAATGCCTTAAGATTGTCAGGTATAGATATGTAAGGTAGTAGCTTGAGGGGAGGGGGAGGAGCAATTGGTTCTAGTTCAGCTCATTCATTAACTTAATGGGCATGATTCTTGGCCCTTCTGGGCTTCAGTTTCTTCTTTTGAAATTGGTTGGACTGGACTCGGTGGTCTCCTAAGGGTCTTCCAGTTCTGACCTCTTGAGTTAGTTATAAAAGCTGAGAAAAAAAATGCATGTGAGTTTTGGAACTCTGGAGGTTAAAGTAAAACTCTGCTAAACTTGGGTTGTTACACCTGGTACTGCAGGCCTAAGGCCTTTGGGCCCAGGAGCCCAAGATCTGGTGGGTAGTAGTGATGCTTAGGTCATATAATTTATGGGGCTGCCAGCTCCTTCCCTCTCAGCAGCCACTCTCCTTTCTCAAGCAATTTGGCACATTCCTAAGGGCAACTTCTTTCGCGCAGGCATGGGCTTGGTGTCTCAAGTCCTGCTTCTGTGGGTTCTGCTTTCTGTTGCTATAGAAAGCTTAGTTTCCAGTCTTTTCACAAAGGAGTCAGTTTGTGGAAGCTTATTCTTCAGTAGCCATTGCTGTAAAGCACATTTCAGTCAAGCAAAGTCTGTGTTCCCAGTGTTAATCAAAGATAGGTCACAATAGGAAAATAAAATCCCTAAGTTGACTGAACTGAATTTGTATGAAAAGAAGGGTTAAGATAGTGGTCAAGACCGCTGTAGGTCTATGACATGCTGGATTTGGCCTCCTGGGTATTCATTTATTAGTTCACACAGTTCACTGAAGTTCTGTGAGCTGTGAGTGCCTATAGCCAGTGCTCAAAAAAACTCTTTGAGAAGCACATGGATGAATAAATGAAGTAACAAATGGGCAAATGAAAGAATCAATATAAAACCCTCTAGGGGGCGGGCGCGGTGGCTCAAGCCTGTAATCCCAGCACTTTGGGAGGCCGAGACGGGCGGATCACGAGGTCAGGAGATCGAGACCATCCTGGCTAACACGGTGAAACCCCGTCTCTATTAAGAAATACAAAAAACTAGCCGGGCGAGTTGGCGGGCGCCTGTAGTCCCAGCTACTCGGGAGGCTGAGGCCGGAGAATGGCGTGAACCCGGGAGGCGGAGCTTGCAGTGAGCTGAGATCTGGCCACTGCACTCCAGCCTGGGCGACAGAGCGAGACTCCGTTTCAAAAAAAAAAAAAAAAAAAACCCTCTGGGAATTTTTTACTGAAACGGTTATTTTGTAGTAGCACTTTGCAAACCCCCTCTCCTAGCAGGTACCCCACTATTTTCTCCTTGACTCTACCTCATGCAATTTCTTAAAGGGTCTCCATTTCCTACTGCTGCAATTTTCTGATTCAGTTTTGTGATTTTTCAGGATCTAATTTGGTGTGGCTGCAGTATCATACCTTCCCATTGGACTGTAAGATCATATTGGAATGAAGAAAAGGTACCACCATCTATTATCTATTAGATTCTAACTTTAAAATTAGAGAAAACTCCTTATTCCTTAGGTTTCTGAGTATGCAAAATAAATTGTTCATCATGGCATAATGAAAAGAATGTGGGCTTTTCAATCAGGACAGATTTGGATTTGAATCTTAGCACTACATCTACTAGCTGGGGGACATCAGACACAGTACTTCACTTTTCTCTGGACCTGTCTTTTTTTTTTACATGTAGGAAAATGAGCAATTTGCCTTGTAAGGTTATTCCTGAAGATCAACTTTGCCAAACATAGTGCCTGGCACATAGTAGGTACTCAATACAAAGTAGCTATTATCTTAATATCTTACATTTGTATAACATTTTATATTTTACAAATTCTACCACATTTTCTTTTACTCATCCTAATTCTAGCATCATTATTTATTAATAGAGTATATATATATATTCTGTATATATTATACATATATATACACACATTGATACCATAAGACTCAAGATCAACTTGGAGCTCATCTTCGCACACCAACTGTTCACCTTGGACCTAGGCTTCCACGATTCCCATCCTTCCAGGAGCCAGACTGTTACCCTGTAGAGTCCTTTCCTGAGTTTTTACTCATCAAGTGTTAAGCAGCTTAGAAGTGTGCTTAAATTCCAATAGGCTGTTAATTTAGCATTTTTTAGCCCAGGACTGCTAGTTTTCTGAGTTGTTTAAAGGAAAGCTTTTGAATTGGGGTGATTCACATCTTTTTTGTGCAATGTTTGAAGACTCTAAAGCTGTTAGGACATGGCATTTCCCAACTTATAGGAGTGTGCCTGTGAATCTGGTCCAGCTCAGAGGTGTAGTGGGAGGAGGGACAAGGCCATTTAAAAGCTTTGCTGTTATACTGAATTTGTGAAATAGAGTCCTTATTTTTCAAATAAAGATGTTCTCATTGTACATTAATTGCATTCTTTATTTTGTCCACTGATGTATTCCCAGCACTTAGACTGGTGCCTGGCACATAGCAGATACTCTATGAATGCTTATTGAATTGATATGCCGTATAAAATATCCAAAGGTAAGTGTATTACCTCAATGTAATCTAGTTGCGGGCAGCTGGAGTCAGTTTGGGAAAGTTATTATAACTCTAGATTTTCCAAGCCCTGTCACAGGTTGCTTATCACAGAACCAAGATTGGTTGGTTCTGACTCAGTCAAGTGCCTGACTCTCCAGGGTTCAGATCCCTAAGATCTGTTCTCTAATTCTCATGACCAAGAAATGCAGATTGTGGGCACAATTAGCTCTTTGGCCAAATGGAGCAGGCAAACATAAGTGTAATGAGTAAATATGACAGTTTTAGTAAGAAAAAGAACCCTACGCTAAGTCAGGTACACTGACTGTGTAACCTTGGATAAGTCATTTAAGTAGTCACCTCTCTAAGCTTCAGTTTCCTCCCGTTAAATGAGGTCAAACCACTCTACCTACCACACATAGTTGTTTGGAGGATGTGAGAACCTGTGAAAAACAATGCCAGTGATTCTCTTAAAGTCCTACTTTGCCAGAACTGAATCTGCAATCTCCACTGTGGTCCTGATGTGACATGTGGCATGGCTCTGTGGAATATGTAGTGCAGTATGTGTTTCTAGGCTACTTGGTGGCCCGAATGGTGGTGCTGACACACATTGCAGGGGACACAGATGCAAATGACATTCTGCCAGCAACAGGATTTTCTATTTTTGAATGAAAAATTCCTCTCATGGAGTGAGAGCCTCCCCATATGCTCAGCCACCCATGAGTAGCCAAAGACTTTATTGCAAAAATGAATATCCATGTTAATGTTGTGCCATTTTGCTCCCTATAGCAAGAAGAATTTCTATCTCCTTATTATTGCTTCATGAATTTCTGCAAACATTTCCATGCCAGTCATGGCTATAGTCATTTCTCACAGCAAGTAAGAGGTCTGCTTTTCTTCCCCCTTCTTCAGTATATGTTTAATTTTTTTCCTAAATACTCCTGACAGCCTCGCTTATATAAATGTGCTCAGCATTTTATTTTACTTTGCTTTCCACCTAGAGCATCTGTCTTCTCTCCATCAAACCCAGACTCCTTCTGCCTTCAAACCGCTGCTAAAATTCATCTCTTCAGAGTCTCCAATCCATTAACAAAGATTTGGTAAGGAATGGCTTGAGGTAGTTTCTGTAGGGGCTAAGACAGGGTCCTGTCCTTTGAGGAGCGCTGGCTATAAGCTGGAAAAATTAGACCCTCACACAGAATGGGGGAAGAATTAGCAATTGTGAGTGGCATACTCTGAGTGTCAGCTGTGCTGTATGGGCAGGGTGTCCTGATGGAGAGCACTGTGGGCAGGCAGGGTCAGGAGGGGGAGCTTGAGCTGGGCCTTGAAGAATGAGCCGATTTCAAATAGGCAAAGGGGAAGGGAAAGGAAATTAGAAAGGGGAAGTGGAATAATGTCAGCAAGAGGCGAAGAGGCAGGAATGTAGACATTTGTTCCTGGACAATGAGAGCCAAGGTTATGCAGAGGCAGAGGTTTGTGGAGACCTAGCAGTGGCATAGCTGGAAAGATAGTGTGGGGCCAGACTGGAGGACCTTGGATGTTAAGCTACTGTTCTGAAGTCAGTGGGATTACTGTGCAGAAGAATGACCTGATAGGATCCAGATTTAAACACCTTCATCTAATTATAGTATACTCAGTGGCCTTGGAGTTAGGGCAAAATGGTGGTGGCAGTAGCAGCCAGGCAGGAGGGAGAAGAAACTCTGACTTCCAGCCAGTTTATCACTCTGCCACTCCAGAAATCTCACAATTGCTGTGTGTCTAGCTCTGTAAAGCTGACACACTATCTGTTATCAGCTGGGAGGTAAGGTTGAGAAGATGGAGCATGGAATCTTTGAGCCAGTCAGACCTGGATTCAAATTCAGACTCTGCCGCTTAGTTGCTTTTGAATATGGGCCAGTCATTTAACCTCCCTGAGCCTTGGTTTCCTCATCAGTGAAACATGGAAAATACTAAACTCACACAGAAGTTAATGAGAAAGACTGGGACATCAAAGATAAATCTTCAACCAATGTTCCTTTCCTTCTTTCTCCCCTCTTCTAGTTAGCTCTGTGACCCTGAGTATATTTATCTCTGGGAGAACTGCCTCATGCAAAATGAGACAGTTGTCCTTTCCTGCTTTACTGTGCTAAAAGAAAAGGTCTTGCCTATCCAGTAACACATCTGACCAGTCCTTCTTTCTCCTTCTTCTTACTCTACTAGGGATGGAATTCATTCAGCCCATCAACAAACATTTACTGAGAGCCTACTATGTGTCAGGCACTATTCTTGGTCCTATAGACAAAGCAGTGAACAAAACCAGACAAAAATCTCTGCCCTTGTAGAACTGATATTCTAGTTGTGGCTGCAGAGGAGTCATACAATAAACAAATAAATATATAATATGTGCTAGGAAGAAAAATACAGCAAAGTAAGGGGACAGAGAATGATAGGTTGATAGAAAATTGGCCAAGGAAGGGTTCTCTGATAAGGTGACATCTAAGAAGAGTCCTGGAGGAAGTAAGGGAGAAGCCATGTGGCTGTCTGGGAGAATAGCATTCCAGGCAGGAGGAAATCCAGGTAAGAAGACCATTAAGTGGAGCATTCTTTGCAGGTTCAAGGAACAACCAAGAGCCCAAACATGACTGGAGCAGAGTGAACAAGGAAAATAGAGGTAGATTACAAGCCCAGGGAGGCAAACAGCAATCAGATAATGCACGGCCTTGTAGGCCAAGATAAGAACTTTGAGAGAGATGGAAAACCATTGGAGGATATGGAGCATAAGAGTGATAGACTCTGACTTAACATTTTCACAGAATGTCTCTGACTACAGGGTAGGGAATAAACTGTAGGATGGCCAGGACAACAGCATGGAGACCCTGTATATATTTATAGTAATCCAGGTGAGACAGCACTGGGGTTTGGACTAGGATGATGACAGGAAGGTGGTGAGAAGTGGTCAAGTTCTAGATATATTTTAAAGGCAGAACTGACAGAACTCACTAACAGATTTGATGTGGAGTGTTCAAGAAATCGTTCAAGGATGATCTCATAGTTTTGGGCCTGTCCAATGGAAGGTTGGCGTTGCCATTTGCTGAGATGCAGAAGACCAAGGGATAAGTACATTTTGGGGGAGAAGAGGTTTGGTTTTGGTCACGTTGAGTTCGAGATGTCTATTAGACAGTTAAGTGAAAATGGAGAGGATGAAGTTGAATATACAAGCAACAAATCAGGGGAAGTTGGTGAGAACATATTAGGTCCTATCTCAAACTTTAAGTATGCAGAAGCAGGGCCAGGGACTTAGTGAAGGCAAATTATGCAAATGCTTTTCTACATTTCTGCCATGTCCTTGAGTACTGCTACATGTTTTTCCTCTCATCCTTTTTTGATGGAAATCTCCTACATAGCAGGGACTAACATTTACTGTACATTTATTATATGCCACACAGTGATAGCATCTGAAGGAGTTGAGAAAGTGCCACCCCAAAATATGCCACTTTGGATTTCAAACTGAGGGCGTTTGGGGAACAGCAAATTCAGGGAGGGCTTTCTGAACTTTCCTTTTCTGTCTAAAGACAGATCCTCCAAAAGGAACTCAATCGTTTTGAATCCCCTCCCTGGAAATCTCATCAACCAGGGAAGATTAAACCCATATTACAAGAGAGGAGACTGGAGGTTGACATCATGCCCAGATGACCTTTATCACAGGGTGTCACTTATTTTTCTGAGGTCTCATTTATCTTTCCCCAAAATCATTTATTCCTCCTAGTGGCCTACTTCCCCCCTCCCCCCTTCCCTATGAAGAGGGTCTATAAGCTTCCAGATCTTGCTGGGTTGGGCATTCACTTTTTGTTCATGTGATGTCCCCATGCATGTTAAAAAAAAAAAATGTGTATACCTGCTATCGTTTGGATGTGGTTTGTTTTCCCTACCAAATCTCATGTTGAAATTTGATTCCGAACGTTGGAGGCGGTGCCTAATGGGAAGTGTGTTGATTATGAGAACAGATTGCTTGTGAATAGATTAATGCCCTCCCTAGGGATGAATGCATTTTTGCTCTGTTAGTTCACCCCGTAACTGGTTTTTTTAAAAAGAGCCTGCCCCCACCCCATCTCTCTTGCCTCCTGTCTCCTGATGTGATCTCTGCACATGCTAGCTCTCCTTCACCTTCTGCCGTGAGTGAAAGCAGCCTGAGGTCCTCATCAAATGTCCAGTCCTAAACTTTTTCCAGACATCAGAATCATGAGCCAAATAACCTTTTCCTTTTTATAAATTACCCAGCCTCAGGTATTCCTTTATAGCAACATAAAATAGACTAAGATAATATATTATCTCCTATGAATCTGCCTGCTGTCAATTTATTTCACAGACTCAGTTACCAAACCATCTGAGGATGGAGGAAAGCCTTCCCTCTCCTACACATCCTGTTTAAGACAGCTGTCTTGCAAAATATATACTGTCATCTTTATTTTGCAGATGAGAAAACTGAGGCTCTGTAAGAGAAGCAAAAATCACTTGTCCTAAGTCACATAGCTTATAAGTGAATAAGGTGGGATTCAAACCAGGATCTAAGTCCAAAGTTCGTGTTCCTTCCAACTATCTGCTGATCGCTAAGTAGGTCAGAGTCACCTGATCTCTATGTCGATTATTTATTCTGTGGATTAACCAGAGCTAAGAGGTATTTAAAACCTGTTCCTGCCTAACTCCTTAGCATATTCCACTCAATTAGTGGGTGTTCAGTGGTTGTCAACATATTTTGAATCTTTATTATTTGGGGGTTGTCAACTAATATTGTTTTGTTTTATTTTATTTTATTTTTTAAGATGGAGTTTCGCTTTTGTCACCCAGGCTGGAGTGCAATGGCATAATCTCGGCTCACTGCAACTTCTGCCTCTCTGGTTCAAGCGATTCTCCTGCCTCAGCCTCCTGAGTAGCTGGGATTACAGGTGCCCGCCACCACATCCAGCTAATTTTTGTATTTTTAGTGGAGATGGGGTTTCACCATGTTGGCCAGGCTGGTCTGGAACTCGTGACCTCAGGTGATCTGCCCGCCTCAGCCTCCCAAAGTGTTGGGATTATAGGCATGAGCCACCATGCCCAGCTATATTATTTTAATATTAGGCCCAGACAAACAAAAGTAGGAAGGGAAACTTGATGGGACAGACAGGTCAGTGAAATATTACAAACCAACTATATTTGAATTTCTTGATTATTTATTTTTCTGGATTATCCACAACTCCCATAGCAGTGCAAGTAAGAGGATAATTTCACAATTTTCATTTGGTTCCATTTCCTTTGTATCTTTTCCATAATGTATTATGCAGCTATTCACCCAGGAAGTGTTTCATAAGTGGTATGGACAGGCATCCCTTGGATCAGTTCCCTTTTTGGAATTCTAGGTAGTCTAAGTTACCATGAGTGACTTCATGTCTTATTCATTTGACAAACAATATTGGTGCCTACCATGTGGTAGGTGCCATGCTAGGTATTAGAAATATCAAAATAAAACAGTATTGGTGTCTACTATGTGGTAGGTGCTATACTAGGGATTAGAAATATCAAAATAGAAAGGACACAATTCTTACCATCAAGGAGCTCATAGTTTAGTGGTAAGAAATCCAGGTAAAACATTCAAAATGCAGTGTGGTAAGTGATATCATCGAGGTATGCTCAGGGTGTAATGAAAGCATAAAGGAAGTCTGGTTAGAGTGAGTTGTGGGGCCATACCAGAGAGAACATGTGAATTGATTCTTGAAGAATTTATCAGGTTTCCAAGGTAGGGGCAATCTTGACAAAGAAACTAGCTTGTTCAAAGGCATGGTGGTGTGAGAAGTGTCAGCAAATTTAGTAGTGTGCAAGCATGACTTCCTTGTGAAATGGTGGAAGATAATGTTGGAGAGACAGATTAGAGGTCATGTTAAGGAGCTTGTATCTTGTCTCCCGTAGTACATGGGATCAGACAGGTAAGGTGAATGAGTGACGAGGACAGTATTGAAGGATAGAAGAAAGAGGTGGTGATGGCTGTAGAACTTGATTGTTCATGCTTGTTTCAAGGAGGCAGTTCCAGCTGAATGTAGCCACATGGGAATGTGAATCCAGAGTTATCAGGTCTTCTGGTTTTTTAACAGAAAAGCGGGAAATCTGGATTTTTTAAAATGTGAAATCTCCAGAGTTCCAATAGCTGACAATTGCTTTTTTTTTTTTTTTTTTTAATTCAAAGGTTTAGTCAATACTGCACCAAACACTACACTGGATGTGGTCTGCAGACTGTCATTGAGACCTGTGCTTTAGGGGACAGGATATGTATGGAAGCATAGAAGCTAACTGAAGCAACACTTTAAAACACTTAAAAAATAACCACATACATTCCTCTCTGGATTGCCCCATTCCAACATTTCTACTGCATATGATGACACATGTTTTTTCTCTGGGGAAGCAAAGAGACGTCCCAGGTCAAATGCAACCCTCAGGGCTTCTGAGGGCAATGGTGTAATCTAGAGTCTCAGTCAAGCCTGGTAGAACATGGTAAGGTGAGACCAGTGTGGCCCCTGAACATCACCGTCACCACCAGGAGATGGCTGTCATTTGTTTCCTTTTCATTTTAGGGGAAGAAAGGGCAGTCTGTTTAAACTGTGTATGCAAGAAAGTCAACACAGCCAGTGACAACACAGATAAAACACAGTGTAAAGGCTATTAAAGTTCAAACTCCTCATTTTACTGCCAGAGAAACGAAGGCCCTGGAAAAGCACAGTGACTTGCTCAGAGTGACCCAGCAACCTAGTGGCAGGATGAAGTCTCCTGACTCCTGGTCTAGCATTCTTTCCAATAATCCCGGGCTGTGATAATTAAAGTAAATCAGCCTGGCAGTTTTCCTAGCATCTAGAATTCCTGGACTGGACAAACAGGACTTGAGAGCAGCTGTTAGACACCTTTTTTCCCCTTAGCTCTAGCATGATGATATTCTTTGTGAACTTTATATTTCATAGGTAGGGGTTAAAGAGAGGACACGAAGATGTTTTTGAAGCACTGAGACCATTCACAAAGTGTATAGAGAAAAGTTGTCTGTGGCTAATATATTTAAGGCTTATGACCTCTGTGCTCTCTGGACTGACCTGCCAGCAGATGCTTTTGGTTTTGTGTTTTATTTCTCTTCTTTTGTCTTCTTTTCTATCTCTATCTATGTTTTTCTTCTCTTCCACCAGCCTAGGTCTTAGGCCTACACATAAGTGCTCCTGGCATTGCTGAGCCTCCATGATGACACTCAAGATGTCCGCTGCAAGTCAATGAAATTGTTAATTATTCATTACTCAATTAATAACATGGAATGAGAGTGCGTAGTGACTATGAAGTGTACATGCTTTCCCTGCTGTAGTCATTTCACTTTCTATAATCTCAGACTAGTAACTTGTCAATTGTGACTCTTGATTTAACTAATCCTTTCCATCCTTCATTTCAGGGTCTATTGTTCTGCCATTTGCCACTTTTTTTTTTCTTTCTCTGAACCCGTTTCTGATTGGTGCAGCTGTTGAAGATGCTGCAGTTGCAGCAGTGTACATCTGGAACATTTGGCTGACTTGTTGAACTTCCCCCAGGGAGTACTCCAGGAGAAGGATGGGAGGGGTGGAGAGGCCAGAACAGTTGCCTGTAAATAAAGATGCCAGTAGTGTCTGACCATTCTGTGGACCACCCTTGTAAAAATCCACTTCATTCTGGCCCTCGGTTTCCCTATCTACTCACTGAAGGCGTATGTTCTCCAATCAAAACTGTTGCAGTGGAAGAAATCTATTCTGGCTGTGGATGCTCTCATACAGCATTTTCTGCATTGTATCAATAGATATTTGTTGAATTAATTAATATATCAAGAACTCCTAGGAGACTGTTTTACCCTTCATGGGACAACATCATTTCAGTTCCGCTTGGCATGGGTCGGCTTCTCTGTTACTTAGATTGAGCCTTCAGAGTCACTCCAGGAGTGAGGCTGCTTGAGTCCCACCCATTCCCATAGTTCCCAGGCTCCTGGGTCTCCTTTTCTTCGGGCGAGCCATTGAATTGCAAACACAGCAGGCATGGTTTCATTCCAAACCCGGAGCTGTTTTAATTAGTTTAACGTCTGTTAAACGCTTTGAAGATTGGAAGCAACAGATAAGTACTGGATGATGTTATTAACAACTGCAGTTAATTGCAAACATTTCTATTAATGCTAGTTTCTGCCTCCTTTTCTTTGCTCTACTTTCTTTCCAAGGTTCCCAAATTCGTAGCCTCCCCCTCTTTTCCTCCCCGTACTGGCGATATAGGGTTAAACTGGGGCGGAGCCCAGGGATGAACGACAGCGCCAGTCACCAACTGGGACGGGGCAAGCGGGAAGAGCTGGGTGGGGCGGCCAGACAGAGGCGAACCCTCACGCCCCCAGGCCCCGCCCCGCGGCTGGAGGCCCGGTTGGAACGGCACGGGGCGGGGCGCCGAGGCTTGGCGGCCCCGTGGTTGGGCGTCCCGGCAGCCGCTTGAGGGATGGGGCGGGGTCGGCCGGGACCTCCTCCTTCATTCCCTCGGCGGGCCGAGCCTCCCCTCTCTCCCGCCCCTCCTCCCCCCTTTCCCACCCCTCGGAGTGGAGCTGCACATGCGGCTGCTCCCTGCTCCGTCCCGCCCAGCCACCGTCGCGCAGGAACGGGTCCCTGCAGCCCCCAGCCGATGGCAGGACAGTAGCCGCCTGTCAGAGGTCGTGAACGGCTGAGGCAGACGCAGCGGCTCCCGGGCCTCAAGAGAGTGGGTGTCTCCGGAGGCCATGGGCTACCCGGAGGTGGAGCGCAGGGAACTCCTGCCTGCGGCAGCGCCACGGGAGCGAGGGAGCCAGGGCTGCGGGTGTCGCGGGGCCCCTGCCCGGGCGGGCGAAGGGAACAGTTGCCTGCTCTTCCTGGGTTTCTTTGGCCTCTCGCTGGCCCTCCACCTGCTGACGTTGTGCTGCTACCTAGAGTTGCGCTCGGAGTTGCGGCGGGAACGGGGAGCCGAGTCCCGCCTTGGCGGCTCGGGCACCCCTGGCACCTCTGGCACCCTAAGCAGCCTCGGTGGCCTCGACCCTGACAGCCCCATCACCACTCACCTTGGGCAGCCGTCACCTCAGCAGCAGCCGTTGGAACCGGGAGAAGCTGCACTCCCCTCTGACTCCCAGGACGGGCACCAGGTGAGTCACCTAGTAGGGGCGGCGGCGGCCCCCTCCCCTCGCGGGTAGGGCGAGGGCCCTCTGCCACAGGGGCCTGGGGGCACTCTGCCACCTCGAGCCAATTTAGAGGGCAGGACCAGGGAGGGACCAGGCGAGCAGGGGAGAGGTTGCCCAGGGCAGGTTGTCTTCGGTCCCTGGCCCAATCTGGACTCCCTGGGGACCCCTTGACTTGGAAAGTCTAGCGCGCGCCCGCGGCCCCTGGCTGCGGGCTGCCTGGAGAAAAGTTGGCGAAGCTCCCGTCGAGGAGGTGCCTGCGCTGCCCCCCGGCCGACTAACGGCTTGGCCCTTCTGCTCGTGATGAGGTTCTCTGCCCGCGGTGCTTGTTTTTTCGTGTCTAGAGCTGATGCCAGAACCAGCAGGCTCCCCTTTGGAGTTGGAGCTGTAAACAGCTGTAATAACTGCTCCACGCCCGCCTGTTGAAACAACTTTTAACCGCATTTTCAGCGCGGGTCCTTGTGCGCTGACCAGAACGTGGGCTTGTTCACACTTACCTGCAATTTGAGACTGATTGTCCTCGGCGTTCTAGTGAGGATCAGCGCCCCTGAGGAATTCTGGTAGAAATATGCCGTCTTGCTAGACAACTTCTGAACAGCAATTTTAAAAATCTATGGAAATAAAACTCACCCTTTGCATGCCGGTTCTGATTCTTAAGCGGGGTAGGTGTGCGGTGGGAAGGGTGGGTGGGAAGCGCTTTTGCTACTGCTAGCTTGAGAACAGGAATCTGCCAATGGAATAATTACTCAGGACTAGTCCCCCAAGAGCAGTTTTGTTTTGTTTGTTTTTGCAGCCTTTATGGTGTTTGTGCCCTTATTAGCAAACTATTAGCTTTGGCGTTTGTTTTCCACTCTTTCTAGCTCTTTATTCAAGTAAATTTAGTTCACTTAATGTAAATATTGTCTTCGTTGCCATATGTGAAACTTAGGAGAAGCATCCAAGGATCCTTTTGAGGTGGCTAAAGAATAATAGTAAAATTGTACCTCTTAGGGAAGAGAGCAAGTTGTACAAATAAGTTCCTTGAGGTGAGGGACCCAAGCCTTCTATATTTACTTCCACATCCAGAGTCATTGTCACAACTCTGTAAACATTATTTGTGCCACTTTGACCTCCCATCTAAAGTGGTACACTTGATAGAGACATCACATTCATGATCATAGTGTAATGTTAGGACTGATACTTTAAAACAAACAAACAAACAAACAACAACAACAACAAAGAAGATGTCCGTTGTAAAGTTGCCTTGAGCCTTAAAATGTCTTACTAGCACACTCCAATTTATATAACAGCTTATCAAAGAAGAGAATCAGCAGACATGCTTCTCATACTTGAAACTTTAAACATTGTAGCTAAACGATAATTAACTAGGATTCTGACTCCTTTTATTTATCTACTGCCACTCCCCCCACACCCCAATGCCCAGTAGAAATATTTAGCAGCTGAACATTGATATTCTGTGAAAAGACGAAAAAATTAAACTTCTTTAGTCAAATGTTGGCCAAGACTTTTTGGCATTCAGGATGGACAGAGCCGCTTTTATAGACTGGGGATTAGCAGAACAGCTGTACTCTAGGGCTTCTGTGATGGCATGAAACTCTTACAGGTGTGTAATGGCATTTAGTTACCTGCCCTTTGTGTGGCACTAAAATAGTTCTCTCTAGGTTTAAACACAGCTTCCTACCTTCTGTCCTTTATTCTTTCTGTTTTAATATTTTTGAGCAATAGAAGCAAGGATACTAGCTCTTTACATTTGTTGACATCAGTTGGAATCAGTTTCCTAGAGTTATGAAGGGCTTATATGAGTCCATTTTGTTTGATTCCCTTGGGAAACATAGGCCCTAATGGGAAAGTGACTTGCCCAAGGTCACATAACTAGAGTCAAAACTGGGATGATAGTTGCTTTCTTAACTCCTAGTTCAGTGCCCATTCCCTCAACTACCTCCTGGGACCTTTTGCGAGGGAGCAAGATGGAGCTCCATATTAGAACTTTTGCAAAGTAGAGCGCTCAGATCTGCATCATTTTGTTCTACTCTACCTGTATTTTGGCCACAGTAAGTTTAACCATGTATTCCTTATTCTTCCTGAACTTCACTTTCAGATTTGGAGTATACTTTGAAGGAATTTTAGCCCAAATTCAACTTAAGTTTATTTTAAGTTATTCAACTTGTGTATCTTATCTTGTATATTAGTTTTAGTATACAAAAATAAGTTTTAAAAAAGTTGATTGGGTATTAAATTAATACTGCTACAAGCTTGGGTAAAATTTCTAGTGCCCTGGTGCACCCTCTGCTGGCTTTACAGGGACATTTAATTTTCAGTATCTGCTGACACTCAGAATTCTACATTGTGCTGACAGATTCTGATTCGGTAAATAAGGAAGTAAACAGCCTTGTGGGATTTGGCCACGTAGGTCATATTTTTATATTTTAGTTTTTCAACACAAACAACTGCTGTTACAGCAAATCTTGGATGGAGAGGAAGAAAGATAAAAATATACACCCTTCAACGGGCAATACATTCAGGTTTCTTACTAGTTTATCTGCAAGGAGTGAAGGCAAGCTGATGACAGTAAACTGCAGGAAGCTTTCATGAGACCAAGTGGGCAGAACAGTCAGAGACACTTCATGCAGGTAGGCAAAAGTAAACCTATTCATACTTATGAGATGATGGGCTCTGGGCTCTCAGTTATGACTCAAGAAAGGGACCTGGAAATCACTGTAGATGTGTGCATATCATCTCTCAATTTAAAAACTTTTTTAGCAGGGCACACAAGGAAGTTAGGGCAGGTAGGATACAGAGCAGAGAGATTAGCACAGTTCTCCATGTGAAATGTTAGAAAAGTCTCCCCAGTAGGGACACACTTGCTGATGATAAAGTGAGAGAGTCACATCAGACCTTCTGTAATCAATCATCTCCTTCAGCTGGAGCAGCCAAGTAGCTGAGATTTGTCTGGATAGTTGGTGGAGATTATCTCAAGAGCAAGGGATATCTCATTTGTGTCTGAATTAGGACAATATACAGTAATATGATTGTCAGCGTAACAAACTAAAAATCACTGTTGATCATTCTGTGGAGATGTTGCTCCAGTTGTGATTGTGGTCCTCAAAGGCCAAGAATGTAGTGGGTATCATCAGGAAGGGTGTCAAAAACAACAACACACTTACAAAACACTTATTTTTTCCATGTACAAGATCAAAAGCAGATTTGCTTCTACAATCAGACAGGAAATTCTGGTGACTGGTCCTCAAGAAAAGCCTAACAGCTGATAAAAGTCCTCAGAAACCCCATTAAATTGATCAAAAGGATGAAGGGATTTTCTAGTTTTTTTCTCAGTCTGGATAGAAAGAGGCTGAAGGAGGAATATGATCAAAGTCTACCAAACCATGAGCGAGATGAATATGGTTAATATATTCGTGTAACTTAACAATCCAGTTCAATAAATAGAAAGCCTGCTTTGCCAGACACAATGTTAAGTATTAGATACTTTTTAATGTTTGAAAAATTATTTTCAAGAGGAGGCAAATAAAGGTAGTATCCTATTCAACTCATTGTCTCAAGTAATAGTCAAAATTATGGGTAGATCAATACGGATTTACTTAAAACTGTAGGGCTATTTGGAGTATGTTCCTAATTATTTGAGGTGATGTCATAGATGTCAACCTTTAAAGTTCTACAAAATGTTGCTTGACATAACTAGATAGACCATTAGTGTATCCAGAGTTGACATTACCTGTGTTAAGGCTTTTTGATCAAGAACATAACTAGGAATCATTTGAGGTGATTCAAGGTGAGCACAATGAATAAATCCAAGGATTTTTTTTTTTTTTAATGGAGGTGGGATCTAGATAAAATACATTTACTGTGGGTTTAAATACAGAACTTTTGATCAACTTGCTTCATTATTCCCATCCCATTTTCTCTCTCACTAACTCTGCTGCAACCCAGCCACCATATCCTGCTTAGAATCATTCTTTAGTTGTTATTGCTGTTGTTGTTTTTAAATACATTTTATGTCTTTACATTAGAGCTCCTTAGAAATCTGCCTTCATTTTTGTCTTTCTCCATAATGCCTGACACAGTGCTAGTTACAATTACTGTACTCAAATACTTGTTGAGTTGAATATTATTTTGGGACTATGGACGTGTTTATGTAAAACAAAGACATTTTCTCTTTCTGTAACAGGCCTGTTTTCCTCAGGTCTTGCTAAGCCTGTGACCTGTCAGCTATGCTTAGGTGAGTAAATAGTTCCACTGGCAATGTTTCACTGATTTCTAGAATAATTAGAAAGTGAAATGGAGAAGGGCCTTAACCATGTGGTCAGTCTCCCAGTTTCACATCTTCTCTCTAAGATGGTACAAAAAGCTTCCTGTAATATATTGTTTGATGTTTTGTTTTATTTGCTTTTAGGTCTCATATCTTACCTCTGAAGCCATTTAATTCCCAAGAGCATTACCAAGAGAAACTACCTTGCCTGTAGAGGACCATTTTATCTGACTCCTCTGTAAATACTCAGGACTTAGCTTTTCATTTCATTTCTTTCTTTTATTAAAAACCTTTTCTATTGAAGTATAACTCATACACAGAAAAGTATATAAATCATATTTGTACAATTTTATGAATCATTACAAAGTGAATATACTCATGTCACCAGCACCCAGGTCAAGAAATAGAACATTATTATATTCCACAACTCCTACTTATATCCTATTGTTCTCAGTATATCCTCCTCACTCTCTCAAGTTCTAACACCATAGATTAGTTTTTTTATGTTTCTCCACAGTGCCTGACATAGTGCTAGTTGGATTAGTTCATTAGTTTTGTTCATTTTGAACTTTATATAAATGAAATAAAACAGTGTGTATTCTTTTGGATCTGGAGTTTTTTGCTCAATACTGTTTTTGTGACATCCGTTCAGGTTGCTGCATGTGGCTGTAGGTTTTTATTTGTATTTTTTGTGTGTGTGAGACAGGGTCTTGCTCTGTCACCCAGGTTGGAGTGCAGTGGCATGATCATGGCTTACTGCAGCCATGACCTCCCAGGCGCAAGCGGTCTTCCAACCTCAGCTTTCTGAGTAGCTGGGACCACGGGCACATGCCAGCATGCCTGGCTCATTTTTAATTTTTTTATAGAGACAGGATCTCTATATGTTGCCCAGGCTGGTCTTAAACTCCTGGCCTCAAGCTATACTCCCACCTCAGTGTACCAAAGTGCTGGGATTACAGGTGTGAACCACCATGCCCGGCCATTTGTTTGTATTTTTGTATATTATTTCATTGCTTGAATATACCACAGTTTATTTACCCTATATTTAATGAATTTGCGGATTGTTTCCAGTCTGGGGCTATGACGGATGCTGATGTTGTGGATATTATTGTACATGTCTTTTGGTTACATATGCTTGAATTTCTATTGCTTGTATACCTAGGATTGGAGTTGCTGGGTCATAGGGGATGCATATTTTTGACATTATTGATGATGACAGTTTTTTAAAGTTATTGTATCAATTTACATTCTTACCAGCAATGCATGAGAATTTCAGTTGTTTCATATTCTTACTAACACTTGGTATTGCCAGTCTTTTTAAACGTAGCCATTCTGGTGGGTGGCTTTGTAGTAATATCCGGTGATTTTAATTGGCATTTCTCAGAAGACTGATGAGGTTGTGCTCCTTTTCATGTTTATTATGCATTTGCATATCTTCTCTGAAGTGCCTATACAAGTTTTTTGCCCATTTTTCTATTAATTTGTCTGTCCTTTTCTTATAGATTTGTAGGGATTCTTTATATACTCTGAATATGAACTATTTTTGTATTTTTTATGTTGTAAGCCATTCCCAAATCTGTGATTTACCTTTCTTTATGGTATCCTTTGATGAACAGAAGTTTTTAATTTTAATGTGTTTAATTTTTCAGTATTTTCCTTTATGGGTAGCGTTTTCTATGTCCCATTTAAGAAATATTTTCTTACCTTGAAATTGTAGATATTCTCCCATATTATCTTCTAGAGGCTTTATATTTTTGACATTTACATTTAGGTCTATACTCCACTTGAAATCAATTTTTGTGTATGCTAAGATACAGAAACTGAGCTTCATTTTTTAAAATATAGATATCCAGCTGATCCAGTACCATTAATTATAAGGACCATCTTTCCCCCAGTCCTCTACAGCATCACCTTTGTCATAAATCAGGTGCCTGTATATGTGCAAGATTGTTTCTGAACTGTTTATTCTATTCTGTTGGTCTCTTTGTCATTGCATCGCTACCACAATCTTAATCACTGGACTTTATTATTATCTGGTAAAGCAAGTCCTTTTACCTTGTTCCTCTTATTTAAAAGTATCTTGGATATTCTTGGCCCTTTGCATTTAGAATCAGCTTGTCATGTTGCACAAAAAAGAAAAAAAAAGAAACGTGCTGGGATTTTTATTGGGATTGCATTGAATCTAAAAATCAATTTAGGGGGAACTCATCATTTTATGGTATTCAGTTTTCCAATCCATGAACATGCCCAGCAGATTTGGTGTTTGGTGAGTGCCTTCTTCCTGATCCATAGAATGACACACTCTTGCTGTATCCTCACGTGGTGGAAGGGATAAATGCACTTCCTTGGACCTATTTTAAAAGGAAACTAATCTCATTTACAAGGACTCTGCCCTCATTGTTTAATTGCCCCCTAAAAGCCTCATCAAATACCATCACATTGGTGATGATATTTCAACATATGAATTTTGGGGGGAACACAAACATTCAGATGATAGCAAACCTGTTTTAGACATTTTCTCAGCATCCTTTATGTCTGTTACATACTTTTCTCTATATTCTATCCTTTTTTTTCTCTCTATACTTCATTCTGGGTATTTTCTTTTTTTTTCTTTTTGAGACAGTTGCCTCTACATACTTTATTTAAAAAAAATCTTCACAAGAACAATGCAAGGTAGATACTGCCGTCTCTATTTTTACATGTGGAGAAACAGACCCAGAGGGGTTAGATAACTGTTTGCAATCATATAGCTCTTTCCAGAACTACATTTTAAATAGGAATTTTATAAACCATATGTAGAACTTGTATCAACTGAACCATTTAAAATGTGCAATGGAGAAGTTTCTATTTAAAGGGCTCCCATGAAAGGTAGATTAATTCAATAAGTGGTATTGGGATTTACTGACTTGCCATTTTGGGGGTTTAAAAAAAAGACAAGTAAAACTGGATCCTTATCTCACCTCTTATACTAAAATGAATTCCAGATGGAACAAAGATTTACATGTAAAACATGAAATCACAGACATCCTAGAACACATGGATGCATATTTTTATAATCTTACATTCTGGGTATTTTCCTGTGACTTAACTTCCAATTCATTAATTCTGTCTTCAGCTTTGTCTAAACTCCCTTTAAACTCGCTCATTGAGTTCTGAATATAATTTGTCATTTTTTTTTTATTTTTAGAGTTTTCATTTGGTTCTTTTTATAAAATAGTGTTTGGTTCTCTGCCAAAATTCACAATCAACTATCTTTTAACATACTGACCATAATTATGTGAAAATTTTCATTTGATTACTCATTATTTCAATCCTTGAGGGTGTGTTTCTATTGTCTATTGTTTGTCTTAATTTTCTATCACTTTGCCTTTCTCCTGGTTAGTTTTGATTGAATGGTAGACATTATATATAAAAAATTATAGTAGAGATGGTTTGAGGCCTCAGTTATTTTTATCTTTATCTAGAAAGGATTTATACTCACTTCTGGCACATGGTTAGAGACACCAGCAATCTCTCATCTCCTTAATTCAATATGAGACTGAGATAATTTAAAGCTGCTCTTCAATCCAAGTGAAGGTTGACTTACCCTTCCTTTTAGTATTTATGCCTTCTAAGTTGAAATCCAAGGCTTGGGCTTTTTTTTTCCCTTGGGAGTTTCCCCTCTTTGAAGGGTCCTCAATTCCAACTTTCGTTCTTGTAGCTTCATGAGTCTGTCAGAAGCTCCTCTCTCTCTCTCTCTCTCTCTCTCAGCTGACTCTACTATATCAGCCAATGACCTTAGGAGAAAAACAGCCTCTCTCAGTTTTCTTTTTATCCTGCATTTTGGCTTTATAATATTGCATTACTTTATTAGATCTCAGATATCTTGAAACGTGTATCATTTATATCTTGCCCCAATTTTCTTGTGTTTTTTTAAGCAGGAAATTTAGCCCAAATTACTTTTGCTTCCATTACTAGAAGCAGAATCAGCTTATCATTTCTTCAACAAATGTTTATTGATCATCTCCTATGTATCATGCACTGTACAAAACAATGGAGAAGCAGCTATTGAACAGATTAGAGGGGATTTCTGCCATTGTGGAGCATACAGACAAGTAAACAGGCACATATAATACAATTTCATAAAGCAATGGTAGGGTTAATCATAGGATAATCTAAAGCACTAAGGAGGAGTACCTGACCATGACTTTTGAAATCAAGGAACATGTTCTTGACAAAGCATCTTCTGAGCTTAAACCTAAAAAGTAAGTAAGAATTATCTAGGATAAGACTGTTTTAGGCAGTAGGAACAGCAAGTGCAAAGGCCTGGAGATGAAAGAGAACATGGTACATCCAAGAATAAGAAAACCTAGTTTGTATGAAGCTACTATTATCAAGACAGTGTGGTTCTGGCATAAGGACAGGCATATAGATCAATGGAATAGGATTGAGAGGTCAAAAATAAACTCTTATGTTTATAATCAATTGATTTTTGACAAAAATACCAAGATGATTAGTTGGGGGGAAAAGATACCCTGTTCAATAAATGGTGTTGGGAAAATTGGATATCCACGTGCAAAAAAGATGAACTTAGATACTCACTAGAGACCATACCCCAAAAATGAACTCAAAATGGATCATAGGCTTAAATGTAAGTACCAAAACAATAAAATGTTTAGAAGAAAACATATAAAATCTTTAATATCTTGGAGAGCAAAGATTTATTAGATATGACACCAAACACATAGTCTAAAAAATAAATGAACCGTTTTGGAAAGAAACTTTTTTTTTTTCCAAAAGAAAACCTTGAAAAATGAAAAGAAATGCAACAGACTAGGAGAAAATCTTTGGAAAACACATATCTGGTAAATAACTTATATTCGAAGGAATTTACAAAGGACTCTTGGAATGTAACAATAAGAAAAACCAAACAAAAAAATGGGCAAAAGATATGAACAGATATTTTACCGCAAATGAAGATGCACAAATGGCTAAATAAATACATGAAAACATGTTCAACATCATTTTGCATTACAGAAATTTAAATTAAAACCACAGTGAGATACCATTTCGCACCCACTAGACTGGCTATAATGAAAAAGACAATAAGAAGTGGAGATGTGGAGAAATGGGAACTCTCATACATTGCTAGTGGAAATGTAAAATGATTCAGCTGTTTTGTAAAACAGTTTGTCAGTTCCTCCATAAGTTAACATAGAGTTACAATATGACCCAGCAATTCCACTCCTAGGCATATACCTAAGATAATTGAAAACATATGTTCACACAAAAGCCTCTACATTGAATGTTCATAGCAGCATTATTAATAATAGTCAAAAAGTAAAACAGCTCAAATGTCTGATGTGGTATAATGTGATATAATATTCTATACAATGCAATATTTTTCAGCCATTAAAAGGAATGAATTATGAATAATGCTACAACATGGCTGAGCCTCAAATATATTATGCTAAGTGAAGGAATTTAGTCACAAGAAAAACCACATTGTATGATTCCATTTATATGAAATGTCCAGAATAGGCAAATATATAGAGACAAAAATTAGATTAGTGGATGCCTGGGGCAGGGGGTAGGAATTAGGATTAACTAAATATGAGCATAAGGGCACTTCTTGGGGATGAAAATACTCTAAAACTGGTTCACCACAGCAAGGGTTATAGCAGTGGAACTAGAAGTAAAGAAAATGATGCAAGAGATATCATGAAGTTACACAATTTGTAAAGTTACTAGAAATTACTGAATTGTACACTTAAAATGGATGAATTCTACAGTATGTGAATTATATCTATATAAAGTAGTTATTTTTTTAAGTGTCTGGCACATAGAAGATGGTGAATAAATGTGTAAGGGGCGTTGGTTGTTTCTGAATGATACCTATCTTTAGAGGAAGAGAATCTTCAAGGCTGTTCCATTTACTTCAGATATTTCTCCCTCTAACAGATGTGTCCAGGGTCCCAATGTAGAATCAATTGAATCAGAAGCTTCAAGGATGGAAGTCTAGTCATATATAATTTAATAAAGCTCTATGGGTGATTTTGCCAAGCACTGCAAAGTGAGACTCTGTGATTTATGGAATTGTGAATGGCTTAGTATGGTCAGAACCTAGGGTGCATGTGGGGCCCAGTAGGTACTTGCACTAGAGTGGGCAGTAATCAAGAAGCTTGGCCCAGAATCATCTCTCTCTTCCTCTCTTTCCCTTTTTTCCTCTCTACATCCCTCTCCCTTTCTGCCTCCCTGCCTCTCTCTCTCTGTCTCTTACTCTTATTCTCTCTGATAGAAATAGCTAACTAGCTATTCCCAGATCCTACTTAGAATTTTTTCAGAATTGTCGGGTTAAAATATATCATACAGATCATCCATGGTAGTGGTTCTTAACCAGGGATGCGTAGTAGTCTTACCTGGAGAACTTTTTCAAGATATGCATGTCCCTGGGCACACCCAGACATACATCATTAGAGTCTGTAGAGTGAGACCATGGGCATATATAGTTTATAAAAAGGGTTTTCAGGTGATGCTGATGCTCATCTCCATTTGAGAACTTACTGCTCTAAAGGAAGAAATAAAAGCATAAAGAAGATGAAATTTGGTTCCCCATGCCTAACTTCAGCTTCCCTGTTACAGATTGTTAGGTCTGTATCACCTATGTTACTGAAGCTACTTTGGAAGGCCACTAGACCATGAGCTTGGGTGGTAGTGAATGCTTAATGAACACCACTGTGAAATACCATTTGGAAAATCAATTCATAAACTCTGGGGGGAGAGGGATTAGATTTCAGTTGCCATTTCCTCAGCCAGGTGATAGTGCTGTGTGCTTGGAATAGCCAAGAAAGAGGGTGGTTTCCTGTCTCTTGTGGCTTCCCGGGGACTTCGCTTGCTGCTAGCTGCTGAAACCACTTTAAAATAATAGGCTGTTGAGTAATTTTCTCCATGTATATCCACCTGTCAGTGGACCTGCACTTCAGAGATGAAGAGTAGTTTTTATTGGCGTGATGGCATATAGCAGGGATTGAAACCAAACAGCCACAATGAAATTGATTTTCAAAAAGAAATTACTTCTCAATTTTATTCTGTGGTTTGTGGATTGTTATTGTTACTTCATCCTGCCACACCAGTGGCCTACAAGGACAATGAAAGCTTGAACATGAGTAAGAGTTTTGGATCAATCCACAAGGCTCTGTGCCTAGAAAAATTGCATGCTGCAAAAGCACTTTTGCTATGTAGTCTAAATGCTTAAGTTGGGGAAACTCTGAGGGTTTCTTCTGTAAGGATGGACCTTAATACCTGCCACAACTAGTCAGACTGAGGGAAAGAAGGGCGAAGAGTAGATTTCAGGAGTTCTTTCGACTCAACCCCCACTCCATTGAGTCCCTGTTTGGTATAAGATAATGCTAGTGGGGGGATTGTATCCTCAAGACAGATTCAGCTAACAGAACCAATGAAGGAGTACAAACTTACTTCGTCCTTAATGACATTAGACAAATCCTTTGGTGCAGCTTGTTTCTGTTTGGATTCCCAGCTGACATCTCAAGTTTAGTAAGCTAAACTGAACTTATCTTCATTCCTCCCTTTCCCACCACACACACCAAATTTTACAAAAGTAAACCCTGGTTTCATGCTCTCAATCACTTATGCATAAAACTTGGAAGGCATTATATTTTTACTTCTCCCTTGTCCTTGCTACCTATATTTAGCAATCAATTGTTAAGTTGATTCCTACTTTGTGATGTTGATTTACAGTGTTGATGATGTCTCTTGCATCACTCCCTTTCTTTCTAGTCCCACTGCTATCACTCTGGCTGTATTTGGCTTAGATGATCTTCAAGGTGCCTCCCAACAAAGAAAATCTGTGACTCTTTCTCAGCTCCTTATTACCTCACTCCTACAGTGGTTGTGTAGCTGAGAGTTGCTTTGTTCTCTAGTCCATCTATACACCTCAGCTAGATTATTTTTCTTCCAGAGCTATTTTGTCATGTCACTTCCTCATCAGAAACCTTGTTATCTCCCTACTGCCTGTAGAATAAAGTTCAAACTTCTTAAACTGGCCTTCTAAGCCCCTTTGCAATTGGTTTTGAACTACTCTGCCACTCTTCTTTTTATTCTCTGTCTGAACCTTGTTTTATCCAGACTGACAGGCCTCTTGCATTCTGGCCTTCGTTTACCTGTTC
This sequence comes from Papio anubis, assembly GCF_008728515.1. Classification (NCBI taxonomy): domain Eukaryota; kingdom Metazoa; phylum Chordata; class Mammalia; order Primates; family Cercopithecidae; genus Papio; species Papio anubis. Next base: position 82,133,835 of record NC_044996.1, on the reverse strand, counting down.
CCCCAAAGAAGAATGTTCTTTCCTCCAACCTGTCTCTTGGACCCCTCCAGGTCCTTCAAAGCTCAACTTAAACCTTAACTCTTGGGTGCATTCTTCCTTGCCCATCTATCCATCCCAGCACCCTAAATTCCTCATTCCGCACTGTGCTATGTTGTAGGTGCTCTTGTTTCCTTAACTAGATGTGAAGGTTTTTGAAGATACTGAGTGTTACATTCCTTTATAGCTCTTATACCTACAATGCTAACTGTACTCTTTTAGTTAAATACCAAAGTGAATCTTAAGGTATTGAAACATTCCCCCTAATGTTGGACTCTAAAATATAGTTGTACACATTGATTGTGAGGATTATCATGCTACCTTAAGGATCTGGTGATTATTAATGGAGTCTATCACTAGGGCTTCTTTCCTTTTAGAGCCCTGCTTAAGGTCAAGCACCCTCACAGAAGGTTTATTAGATTCTAGAGTTTCCTTCCTCAGTTCCTTTCCCTCCTTCAGATCTTTAAAAGCCTTCCACATAACAAGTATTAATATTCTACTTTGACCTGGTATATACCTCTTGATTTCCTCAACACAGCAAGTCCTTACCTTCAAAATGCTTTTGGAATTCATTTCTCCCTGAATACTGAAGGTACCTCAACTTCTTGGCTTTTAGATTTTAACTCACGTGCCAGGTCACGAGAGGCTCCATACCCAAGTTTCTTTTCAAGTCACAAACCCCATACACCCCCATCGTATATCAAAGTTCCCTAACCTTCTTGTTTGTATTTTTAACAATAACTCATTTAAAGGTGTAAATGTGGGAAAGCCCTTAAGGTCAGGACTCTCTCTGTTTGTCTTGTATGGCACAAAATATGCTGGTGTTCCAAATAATAAAGGTTTAGGGAAAAGCCCAGGTTGTGGTTATGTACATGTCTGTGTTTGTCTGTGTGAGGGAGTGAAGGAAGGGGAGGGGGAGAAAATGGAGGGACTGACTTGTGTTTTTATGTGTTTGCATATGAATATTAAATGCTAGAATTCTAGCATTTAATTTCTAGGAGAAATGTGATTCACAGTTCAAAACATAAGACCAAGTACTACTACTGTTTCATAAACTACACTCTTACATTTCCAGTTAACCCATTTTCTTCTCAGCCCCTGACTTTACCTATTCATTCACAAAGTCTGGCTCCCACCTGCTAAACCAGAGTGCTTCATGCTCATTTTGGTCTATTTTGGAGATCTTTGTTATCCTGGAGATTATAGAAAGAGTACTGGAATAAGTTCTGGCTCTTAACCAACTAGCACAGTTCAATGTCCTTATTTGTAAAATGGGAAAGACAATACCTTCCCTGTCTCCTTCGCACTGTCTTTTTGAGAATCAAACAGAAATATATGTGAAAAATATAAAGTCTTGTGGTTATTTCTTAGAGGACTTATTGATAAATCTGTCTCTTTATCTCGTTAATTATATAAAACCTTTTTTCTAATTACTACCTTATATTTTCCATATAGTTGCCCTGTCTGTTGACATAAATTCACAGGCGTTGGTAATGGTACTGTATTTTTTCAAATCATGCTTTTATGTTATACTCCCTTTTTGTATTTACAAATGCTTTCTTTCAGCCTGGCCCTCTGATAATTTATTTCCACAAGTTGTAGAGGGGTAACTAGATTGGAAATTGGGATACAGTAGTAGTGGTCCCAGGTCTGTGTTTAGTTATTCTCCTCTAGTTAAGTTGGTTCACCTTAGGTAGGTCATTTCACCTTTCTGGCTCTCAGTTTACTCATCTGTAAAATGTTGGAGATTGAAGTTGGTGATCTATTAAGTTCTGTTCAAACACTAACAGTTTATCGTTGCAGCTAAATAGAATTCCTGATGCTGGCCCAGCACAATGGCTCACACCTGTAATTCCAGCATTTTGGAAGGCCGAGGTGGGTGGATCACCTGAGGTCAGGAGTTCGAGACCAGCCTGACCAACATGGTGAAACCCCGTCTCTGCTAAAAATACAAAAATTAGCTGGGCGTGGTGGTGGATGCCTATAATCCCAGCTACTCAGGAGGCTGAGGCAGGAGAATTGGCTTGAACCTGAGAGGTGGAGGTTGCAGTGAGCCAAGATTGCACCACTGCACTCCAGCCTGGGTGACAGAATGAGACTCTGTCTCAAAAAAAAAAAAAAAAAGAATTCCTGATGCTTTTTTTTTTTTCAGTTTTTCCTGCCACACACCCCGCTCCTTGAGAATCACTGACCTAATGAATATAGTCCAGATGCCAAATTCAAGACCTATATCAGTGTTGGCTTTCCAGCATTATGTACTGTTTCCAACAAGAACCCCCAGTTATATATAGATTGGTTTTCTTACTGCACATTCCTACCTTCATTGCCACTGTGTCTTTCCCCCTGTTAAAATCGTGTGTGTGTGTGTGTGTGTGTGTGTGTGTGTGTGGTAGAATACTCCTTTGTCTCTAAGGACAAGCTTAAATGTTATACTTTCCTGTGAAGCCTTTCCTAATAGCTTAACCCTTAGTAATATTTTTTCTATTTCATCTGAATCACATCTGCATTTATGATATGCCAGACACTATACCTGGCATTGTAGGAGACAGAAAGATAAAATAAGTTCCTCCCATTAGAGAAGGCTGAAATTGGGAATTAGCATTCTGGGCAGGGGTTAGCAGCATCAGCAAAAGACTTGGAAATAGTAGAGTGGAGTAGAGTGGAGGGTGAGTTTAGGTAAAGGCTTAGAGTCCATGGACCTTACTTATTTGGCCTATAACTATATATCCTTTTATGACAGTTCTTGTGATAGTATGCTACCTTATAATATGAAATTGTGATTTATTTGTCATTTATTGGCACCTAGCTGTCATTTCCTTTTCCTAATACCATTGCAGTTTCTTTTTGGAGTAATCCCTTTCCATTATTGGATGGTGTAATAGGAAATCTAAGCGCTTGTATCCCACAAGAGAAGCCAAAGGGGTCAAGTCCTTCTACTTCCCCAGTAAAATCAAAGAGCAGTAGCCATGTGATGTGTGGTCAACCAACCTACATTCTCTTGTGGGATTGGCTTGACTTCTTGTCTTACAGTCTATATTCTTTGGCCCATTGCTCCAATCACCCTCTTGCAATTTACCTCAAGTCTCCTGAGTCTCTGTCCCCAGTCCCCCTGCCTTAACAAAACCTCAGTCTAGGGTCAGCCCTACCATTTGACTTTACCAGTTCTACATGAAAGACTATTGAATAGGACTGCAGAGAATAACCAATTACAGTCACTACAAATTCAGGCCCCAACCTCTGCTGGATACTTAGTTACCTAGCAATCTTTCTTTCTGTGAACTGAATTAGCTTGATCTTCTGAACTCAGCAGCAATTCTGTACTCTCACTTTGGTCCTCAGACCTCCTGCTCTAAGACATACTTCACTTTCAGCTGTTAAAGCCCGATTCCTACTTCCCTGAAAACAATCAAGACTATCTGTGACATCACCTGCAAATACATTCCCCTCGCTCACTATAATACCACCTATGGATTTTACTCCATTTGCCCCCACTCTTGTGCTCCTGTCTCCATAGAGGAAATGTGTTCCTTTGGTTCAAGACCAGTCCTTTCATCTGAGCTTTGGATCTTCTCCCCTCTTACTATCTCATAGTCCTTTCTCTTAGTCATTTTCTTCCTATCCTGTATCTTGGATCTCTCTCAAACTTCTTTTTTCCTTCTTAGCATGTAGTCATGCTCACCTCTCATCTTTGGGGGGGACCTTTTTTGACCCAAATCTTCCTAAAACTACCCTTTCCTACTTCTCTAAATAGTTAAACTTCCAAAAAGAGTGGAATAAACTTGCTATCTTTACATTTTAACCACTCATTGATACCTAATTGTCCTGTGGTTCAGTTTCTGTGTCCTCCTCCCAAGAGTTTGTGCTTGCTCACCAGTGACCTTCATATTGTAAAATTTAATGGGATACATTTATTCTAATCATATTTTACTTCTCTGTCAAGTCTTTTATTTTATTATTAAAAAATTTTGATAATAAGCAGAGAAAGCCACTTGACATTATGAATTTACTGGGGATAGTTATTTCAATGATTAATGTTCCTCAGTGAATGTTTATTATGAAGTTTAAATTTTGTTTTAGAATTTTGTAATTGAGATATAATTTACATAACTTAAAATTCATCCTTTGAAAGTGTACAAACACTGGTTTTTAGTATATTCACAGAGTTGTGCAACTGTGACCATTGTCTAATCCAAGAACATTTTCATTGCCCCCTAAAGAAACCCTGCATTCATTAGCAGTCATTCCCCAATTCCTTCTTTCCCCCATCCTCTGTCAACCACTAATCTACTTTCTGCCTCTATGGATTTACCTATCCTGGACATGTCGTATAAATGGAATAATGTAATATGTGGCTTTATGTGTCTGGCCTCCTTCACTTAGCATAATATTTTCAAAATTCATCCATGCTGTAACATGTGTCAGTACTTTATTCCCTTTTACAGGTGAATAAAATTCCATTGTATGGATATACCACATTTTGTTTATATATTTTGTCTATTGATGAACATTTGAGTTGTTTCCACCTTGGAATATTATGAATAATGCTGCTATGAACATGGAGGTGTACAGGTTTTTGTTTAAACATCTGTTTTCCATTCATTTGGGGTATATACTTAGTGGTGGAATTGCTGGGTCCTATGTTAATTCTATGTTTAATGTATTGAGGAACCACCAAGCTATTTTTCACAATTGTTGAACCATATTACATTGTCACCAGCAGTGTATAAGGGTTCCAGTTTCTCCACATCCCTGCCAACCCTTGTTATGATCTTTTTTATTGTAGCCATCTTACTGAGCATAAGGTGTTATCTAATTGTTTTGATTTGCATTTCCCTAAAGACTAATGATATTGAGCATTTTTTCATATACATATTGGCCATTTGTATATCCTCTTTGAAGAAATGTCTATCCAAATCCTTTGTCCATTTCTAAATTGCATCATATGCCATTTAATTTTTGAATTGCAAGAGTTCTTAATGTATTCTGCATACTAAACCCTTAGTAGAGATAAAATTTGCAAATATTTTCTCCCATTCTATGTGTTGTAGTTCTTTATTTTTATTTTATTTTGAGACAGTGTCTCATTCTGTTGCCCAGGCAGGAGTGCAGTGGCATGATCTTGGCTCACTGCAACCTCCATCTCCTGGGCTTAAGCGGATCCTTCCCCATCAGCCCCCCCAAGTAGCTGAGATTACAGGCTTGTGCCACCATGCCCGGATAATTTTTGTATTTTTCTTTTTTAGTAGAGATGGAGTTTCCCCATGTTGGCCAGGCTGGTCACGAACTCCTGACCTCAAGTGATCCGCCCACCTTGGCCTCCCAGAGTGCTGGGATTACAGACATGAGCTACCATGCCCGGCCTCCTTATTTTTTGAACCCTCTCCTCTTTTGGTTTCCATGGCAATAGGCTTTCTTATTTTTTTGTCCTACTTCTCTGACTATTCCTTCTCAAGTTCTTTTAGAAGGTTCTTTCCTACGTATCTCTTAAACGTTGTTACAGTCATGTGCCACATAATGATGTTTCTGTCAATGATGAAGTACATGTACAATGAGGGTGGTCCCATAAGATTATAATGGAGGTGAACAATTTTTGTTGTCTAATGATGTCTCATAGCTGTTGCAACATTGTAGTACAATGCATTACCTTTTCTATGTTTGCATATGTTTAGATATACAAATACTTACCATTATGTTACAATTATCTATGACTTTATGAGTATTATGTACAGTGTTCAGTATAGTAACATGTTATACAGGTTTGTAGCCTAGGAGCAATGGGCCATACCTGTGTAGTAGGCTATACCATCCAGGTTTGTGTAAATACACTCTATGATGTTCACGCAATGACAAAATAACCAAATGATATATTTCTCAGAATGTATCCCCGATCTTAAGTGACACATGACACTCTTTCCTAGGTCTACACCCTTGGCTTCTTTACTCTTGTTAGTTTATATATTCTCCCAGCGTGACCTCTTTAAAATTCATGGCTTTTAACTGTCATCTATGTAGGAATGATTTTGAAGCCAAGATCTACAGTATATACAGTTCAGACCTCTTTCCTATGCCTCATACCCACTGGGCTCCAGTAGTATTTCTATTGGAAATCTTTTGAGTATAGCGTAGGCAACTTGAAATCAATTTATCCTAAACTGCATTTATCACCTTCCTACCCCAAACCTGCCTCTCCTTTCCTGTTCATCTCAGTGAGTAGTACTACCATTCATTTACTTATCTAAGCCAGAAGTGGGAATTGTTCTAGATTACTCCTTCTCACTTCCTTCCCACTCACATTCTAACACCATATCTTTTTTTTTTTTTTTTTTTTGATGCAGAGTTTCACTCTTTTGCCCAGGCTGGAGTACACTGGCGTGATCTCGGCTCACTGCAACCTCCGCCTTCTGATTTCAAGCGATTCTCCTGCCTCAACCTCCTGAGTAGCTGGGATTACAGGCGCCTGCCACCTTGCCCAGCTAATTTTTGTATTTTTAGTAAAGACGGGGTTTCACCATGTTGGCTAGGCTGGAGTCGAACTCCTGATCTTGCTAACACCAAATCTTATAGATTCTACCTCTTTAGTGTTTCTTCGATTTCTCCTCTCATTTCAATACTTACTACCTCAGAGGCCCCTACCAACCCAGTTTAGTTTAACTTCTACTTTTTTTTTTCAACTTGAGTGTCACCTACTCCAAAAAACTTTCCTTGACTATTCTTTGCCAAGTCTGAAATGTATGCTCTTTGGAGTTCCTATAAAATTCTATGCTTACTCCTGTCACTGCACTTAACTGTAAGACACTGTACTCTACTGATATAGTTCTGATGTTTTTCCCCTCCAAATCTCATGTTAAAACATAATCCCCAATGTTGGAGATGGGGCCTGGTGGAAGGTGTTTGAGTCATGGGGGCAGATCCCTCATGAATGGCTTGATGTTGTCATTGAGATAGTGAGTTCTCATGAGGTCTGGTTATTTAAAAGTGTGTGACATCTCTTCCCCTCTTCCTTGCTCCCTTTCTCACCATATGATGTGCCTACTCCCACTCCACCTTCCAGCATGATTTTAAGCTTCCTGAGGCCCTTCCCAGAAACCAAACAGATGTAGGTACCATGCTTGTGCAGCCAGTAGAACTGTGAGCCAATTAAGCCTCTTTTTCTTAATAAATCACCCAGTCTCACAGTCTCAGGTATTCCTTTATAGTAATAGCAGTGCAAAAATGGCCTAATACATCTGTACATGTTATTTAACTTGTCTGCCTTCTCTAGTAAACCGAAGTCCTTCTCTACTAAACCCTTTCTTATATGACTATGTCCTCAATACCTAGAACAATGTCACACACACCATAGGTGCTCAAACTGGTTCGTGGTTTTTTTTTGTTTTTTTTGTTTTTTTGGTGTTCAAGCTTTTGAAGGAAGGAATTAGAATGTGATACTTTATTATGAATCCCTAGGCCGAATATGTTCAAGGAAACTATTTCTTCTTGCTACTGTAACTTTTTGTTATCACAGCTTTCTATTTATTGAGAGGATTATGTTTTTCTTGGGACCTGAACTTATGTGAAGTGAACAAAACAAGATTAATTGCGTTCTGTCTGTCAGACATCCCACCTCACTTTCTCTATCATGCTCCAGTGGGGTGTTGCAAGGTTGTGGCATTGTCATAAGTGGGACGAGGATTGGAAGGGCAGGACAAGCAAAATTTTCAACCAGCAATTTTTTTAGCATTGCCCTGGGAAATCACACAATAGTAGAGCTGAAAAGAATTTCAAGAGACTGTCTTATCCAGGCCCTCTGCCTTCAAGCAAGTGAATTTTAAAGCATTCATGATAAATCGTCACTCAGGAGCCCCTAATAATCTCACTAAGAAAAATATTCAATGGGGATGGGAAGAAATATAAAAGTGCAAAAGTTATGTATGCCAAGTAGTCCACAGGTATACTTCAATATAGAGAAGGATATATTAGGAAATGACTGTGCTGCAAACCTATATATAGATCTGTGTTTTCTCATTGCCTTTTATTAACAAATGGGAGGTTTCATTCCTCAGATAACTGAGCATGTTATCTGGTGTGGAGTCAAAGAAAAGAAGGAATTAGAGAGCAAAGGAGGACTCTGAAATTGTTCCTGGAATCTGGGCTAATGGAATGAACCAGCTGCCTTGGGAAAGACTTGTGTCAGATAGATGAGTTAATGCTGCCTCAGGCTGTTTAATTAATGAGACTGGGTTCTGTAACTGACTTGTGGATATAAAATCTGCAGACTGAGGACAGAACATACTATTGTAAAGCAATTTTCCATTCTAAGTGGAGGATTGTGGAGTGGTACTCTACATGGCAGTTAGATACATGGACTTCGTAGCCTGAAGTCAGGATTTGAATCCCAACCCTGCCATTTACTACAAGTCTCCCACTAGTCTTCTCCATTTCTTCATCTATAATAAAGATAATAAGATGTTGACTTGATAAAGTTGTTATGAGACTCGAAGAGGCAATGGATATGAAACTTAACTTATAGCATGGTGCTTGGCATATAGTAAGTCCTCACTAAATGTTTACTGCTACTAGTAGTAGTAGTAGTAGTAGTAGTAGTGTTCTAATCATTATTGTGCTTTACTAAAGAGACAATGAGCAAGCAAAGGGGGATATGCTTGGTTAGTCTTAGCAGGAAATTCATGGTTATTTGGTGGTGGTGGTGGTGGAGGCAATGAAAAAAGGTTGCCAATAGTGTAAATGCCTAGAGAACCTTCTCATGGGTACTTGAATTCTATCACGTTTCCAATATTAGATGTTTGCCGATTATATGAGGGCTACAGCTATCATACAGTATTTCACTTAAAAAATGTTTCCATTGTCTTAATACTTTAGGCTCTCCTACTCCTTGCAAAGATCAATACAAATCCCCAAATTACCTGGAAAGCCTATTTTACATTCTCTTTCTTAAGAAATACTGTTGTTGCCCACCCCCATAATGTTGACACTTTGCCAATGAATTATACAAAAAACAAGAAAAGAAATAAACAATCATGTTGTACTAGAGGCAGCCAGTATTTCCAAATAATGGGTCCATGACATACAAGCAAGAGAAGTTCATGAATAGTTCAGTACTTGGAATTTGAATGTTGGCTAGGTTGGGAAAACTCATGTAACAGTTTTTAACCCCAGTTTGAGGGAGCTGTTTTAAAAAGAACTTCCTAATAATCATTTACAGTCCAGTTAGCCATTTTGCCATTTGTAGTAAGGGTTTTTATTTAGCCTTGCTCATTTAAAATTGGTCTTCAGTAATGCATTTAGGGCTTGATAACTGTGCAAATGATTTTCTCAAATAGCATTGTGATGATGCCAAGAGCTCTGAATGCTTTTTATGGCTTCACCCCAATTCTACAGAAGCATGAATGTGTTGAACAAAACTTTCTCTGGGTTAGTCTGAGCAGTAACTTCTAGTCTCTGTACTGTAAGCCTATTATGTAGGTAAGATCATAAGCTAAATAGTCACAGACCTGCTTTATTGTTGTTTATTTCTTTATCGTGGTAAAATATATGTAATGTAAAATTATCATTTTAATCATTTTTAGGTGTACAGTTCAATAGCATTAAGTACATTCACAATGTTGTGCAATGATTGCCACTATCTATTTCCAGAATGTTTTTATCCTTCCAAATGGAAACTCTTTCTACCCATTAAACAACTCACTACTCTCCCCTCTCCCCAGTCCCTATCAACCATTAATCTAACTTTTTTCTGTGAATTTGGCTACTCTAAATACCTCATGTAAGTGGAGTCATACACTATTTGTCCTATCATGACTGGCTTACTCAGATTAGCCAAGGTTCACTTATGTTGTCACATGTATCAGAATTTTATTCCTATGATGGCTGAATGATACCTCATTGTATGTATATACCACATTTTGTTTATCCCATTTAGCTGTGGATGGACACTTGGGTTGCTTCCACCTTGGGGTATTGTGACTAATGCTGCTATGAACATGGGTGTACATATTTTCATTTGAACACCTGTTTTCAATTCATTTAGGGTACATACTGAGGAGTAGGATTGCTGAGTTGCATGGTAATTCTACCTTTAACTTACTGAGGAATCACCAAACTGTCTACCATAATTTTTGAATAATTTTCGCATTTTTACCAGAGGTGTATGAGGGTTCCAAATTTTTCCACATCCTTATCAACACTTGTTACTATCTTTTTGATTATACCCATCTTATTGTATGTAAAGTGGTATTTAATTATTGTTTTGATTTCCATTTCCCTAAAAACTAATGATATTGAGCATCTTTCCATATGCTTATTGGTTGTTTGCATATCTTTGGAGAAATGTCCATTAAAGTCCTTTATCCATTTTTTAATCAGGTTATTTTTGTTGTTGTTGAGTTGTAAGAGTTTTTTTTTTAATATATTCTAGATATTAACCTCTTATCCATATATGTGATTTGCAAATATTTTCTCCCATTTTGTGGGTTGCCTTTTTACTTTGTTGTTAATATCTTTTGATGCACAAAATTTTAAATATTAATGTAGTCCAATTTATCTATTTTTTGTGTGCGTGCTTTTGGTATCATATCAAGAAATCTTGAAATTTCCATTTTCATGAAACTTTTCTCCTATATTTTCTTCTAAGAATTTTATAGTTTTAGGTCTTTTGTTTAGGTCTTTGAACTGTTTTGAGTTAATTTTTGTATATGGTGTAAGGTAAGGGTCCAATTTCACTCTTATATGTAGATATCCAGTTTTCCTAATGCCATTTGTTGAGAAGACTGGCCTTTCCCCACTGAATGGTCTTGGCACCCTTGTTGAAGATCAATTGATTATATATGTGAGGATTTATTTCTGGTCTTTTTATTTTGTTCACAGACCTGCTTTTGATTCTTGGCTTTGTTACTTATTGGGTGACAATCTGTGGGTTACTTAACCTCTCTCGTGATAACTCCCATGATAGAAAGTAAGCTTCATGAGGGCTGACATTTTTGTGTCTTTTGTTTACTGTTATATTCCTAATTAATCAATATTTGATTATAAATAATAATATTTGTGTTGAATGAGCAATAATCTCAGAAGCCTCTTGTAAGAATTAAATGAAATAATATATGTAAAATGTTCAGCACACTTACTGGCACATAGTATGTGAGAAACGTTAGTTATTTTACTTATTTTTCTATTAATTGTAGAACTCTGAAGAATAAATTAAATGGTAAATCTTAAAATGGTACTATTCAAAGTGGATCTCTCTTCAGATTCAAAGGACAGTTTGGTATGGGTGTGGAGTTACCTTGAATTGAGTGGCCCTCAATTGGAGGGGCACACAAGAACGCAGCACAACCATCTTCCCCTCTCATAAGTTGTTGAGACTGGCTCCCTTGTTTCTGGCACTCCAGAGACAAAGGCTGGATGAACACTGCTGCTGAGATGCCAAAGAAGAAAATGAGGGTTTAGAGTGAAGTGGGGTAAGGAGAGCAGATATTTAGGCATTTGATAGGCAGCTCTTGAAGTCTGAAAGGAACAAAATATGTGTCACCATTATGTACTAACACCAGGCCTGGCAGGAGAATTAGGGTGTTTGGATTTTTGAGGATCTACCATGGGCCAAAGTGTCAACCATTGGACTTAGAGATTTACATATATTCTAATTTGTCTCCACAATTTCCCTGCAAAGTAGATATTATCCCCATTTTACAGATGAGAAAACAGCCTCTGAGAGATTAAATAACAGATTGTAAGTAGCAGAACTGGGATTTAAACCCAAATTTATCTTGACTCCAAAGTCTGGGACCTGAAACAACATGGATTCTATTTAGTTTCCTTATAAATTCTAGCCCTTCTGGTAACCGTGAGAACAGTTAATAAAAATTTTGGGCTCATGTAATGTTTTCATTTGTTGTTTTTTTTTCCTGATACATAACTGCTAAGCATTTACATTATCACCATGTCCTGTTCTGTTGTTTTAACTGGCAGATTGGAGGTTCCAAAGCTGCTAGCAAACCGTTTTTCTGAGAAATGTAAAATTTTCTAAATTATATACCTATGCATTTTTATAATTTGCAGTGGCAATTATAAAATGCAATAGCAATTATACTATTTGTACTTTGTTACATTTGGCAAGATATGTGGTGGGGTGAGTGGTTGAGAGAGATGTGAGGGTGTGTGTGTGTGTGTGTGTGTATATATATATATATATATATATATACACACACACACATATATATAATTTGTGTATATACATACACACATGAAAATAGTGGGAAACACCCAAGTCAGTAAAATGGACAAGCACATTGAGGAAAATGCCTTTAAAGGTTTCTAACAAAAATAATGTAATTCTTGTGCTAAGTATTAGACTAGTGTATTGCACTCTGCTTCTAAGCCATGCCAGTCATTTTTATAAACTCATACTGTTGTTTGCAATGTAATAAAAATGCAGTTGGTTCATCAAAGTCACTCCCTTTGTCATAACTTTATATGGAGGGGTATTACACTATTGGTGCCAAGTTTATGGAAGGACAGGCTGTTGCTTGGATGTGTGCATGTATATATATAATGGTGCAGCAAGAATTATGCTAGGACTCTCATGGGTACATTCCATTTGGACTAGGAGAAGATGAGCTCGGATTATAGAGCTAAACTGCATAGCTTTGAATTGTTGTTCTCACAGTAGCTTTGTGACCTTGAACAAACTACATAGGGAAACTGAGGCTCACACTTGATGTGAAAAGTGGAAAAAATAACAAGCTGTCTAATTCATAGGGTGGTTATGAGAATGAAATACCTGTGAAGTATTTAGAAAAGTTCCTGGCTTACAGAAAGCGTTCAATAAGTGTTAGCTGCTATGTTTGTTATTGTTGATTACTGTTGTTATTTTTACTGCCAGAAATAATAGTAGTAGTAGTTGGAGAAGGAGGAGGAGAAGGAGGAGGAAGAGGAGGAGGAGGAGTATAGGTGTGTCACAGACTGAAAATGAGTGGGGAGGCAATGCCCTATAGTGCAAAATTTTAGCTTTAGAGGCTGAAAGGCCTGGGTTTGATTACTGCTTTTATTATTTATCAGCTGTGTGACTTAAAACTTAACCTAGTTGTTCTTTCATGAGTAAAGTGAATAAAATAATATGTAAATGATTACATTTCAGTATTATTGTGAAGACCACATTAATAAAGTCACATATATAAAAATACTTGATAAACTGAAATACTATATGTTATATGTGTATATTGCTATTTGCCAACTCTCTTAAAAAGAACCAAGAAAAGTTGGCAAATAGCAATATATACACATAACATACTGTATTTATATGTTTTATTCTTATAAAGAGCCAAAGAGAATTGAAAATGACTTATAAAAATGACAAAGCATTTATATTGTCAAAATTGGTATAATATAGAAGATAAACCCAGACTAGAAAACTTTGAATTATTATTATATCATTTATTGAATATTTTCTTTGTGCTATGATATACACTGTATAAATCTTGCCTCATTTATTCCTTTCAACACTGCTTTAGTTCTAAGGCAGGAACTTGATTTAATTCAAGTTTTGAAATATAGCTAACTTCAATGTAAAGACCTCACAGAAAACAAAACAAAACAAAGCAGAACTGAAGTTCAGAGAGGTTAACTTGCCTGTGGTCACAAAGCCAGTAAGCCAGTAAGCTACATAGCCAGGACTGGAATCTAACCCTGATTTCAAAGCCTCTTAACTGAACTTGAAAGATGGCAGATTGGATTAAGAAAATGTGGCACATATACACCATGGAATACTATGCAGCCATAAAAAAGGATGAGTTTGTGTCCTTTGTAGGGACATGGATGCAGCTGGAATCCATCATTCTTAGCAAACTATCACAAGAACAGAAAACCAAACACCGCATGTTCTCACTCATAGGTGGGAACTGAACAATGAGATCACTTGGACTTGGGAAGGGGAACATCACACACCGGGGCCTATCATGGGGAGGGGGGAGGGGGGAGGGATTGCATTGGGAGTTATACCTGATGTAAATGACGAGTTGATGGGTGCAGCACACCAACAAGGCACAAGTATACATATGTAACAAACCTGCACGTTATGCACATGTACCCTACAACTTACAGTATAATAATAATAAATAAATTTAAAAAAAAAAAAAAAAAGAAAGATGGCAGTGGGCGGTGAAAAGATTTTGAGGAAAGTACTATAAGAGATGAGTGGAAGCTAGACATTATTGAAGATATGCTAAATAAATGTTGTTTCTTCTCCTATTTTCGACCTTAGTAAAAATGTTCTTGAGGAAAATCTAAACCTAGTCAATAACCTAAGGGAGCCAAGGAATGTAATGTAAGCCCAATGAGAGCAAAGACTATTTCTTCTTTACCACTGTATTTCCTGTGACTAGAACAGTGCCTAGCATATAGCAGGCCCTCAATAAATAATAACTATTAATTTTATGTATAAAATACATCAAAACATATGTGGCAAGAAAAGACCTAGTCATATTTTTAGATTCTTTTTACTTAGATCTCTTTTTTTTTTCTTTTCTTCAACTTTTATTTTAAATTCAGGGGTACATGTGTAGGATGTGCAGATTTGTTACATGGGTAAATGTATGCCATGGTGGTTTGCTGCACAGATAATCCCATCACCTAGGTATTAAGCCCAGCATCCATTAGCTATTCTTCCTGATGCTCTGACAACTCTAACGAGAGTTGTTTGTTTATTTTTTTTCTTGTAAATTTGTTTAATTTCCTTGTAGACTCTGGATATTAGACCTTTGTCAGATGGATAGCTTGCAAAAATGTTATCCCATTCCATAGGTTGTCTGTTCACTCTGTTGATCCTCTCTTTTGCTGTGCCGAAGCTCTTTAGTTTAATTAGATGCCATTTGTCAATTTTTGCTTTTGTTGCAATTGCTTTTGGCATTTTCATCATGAAATCTTTGCCCATGTCTATGTTCTGAATGGTATTGCCCAGATTTTCTTTTAGGGTTTTTATAGTTTTGGGTTTTACATTTAAGTCTTTAATCCATCCTGAGTTATTTTTTGTATGTGGTGTATGGAAGGTGTCCAATTTCAATTTTCTGCATATGGCTAGCCAGTTCTCCCAACACCATTTATTAAATAGGGAATCCTTTTCCGAAACCACTGCTTGTTTTTGTCTGGTTTGTTGAAAATCAGATGGTTGTAGGTGTGCAGTCTTATTTCTGAGTTCTCTATTCGGTTCCACTGGTCTCTGTGTCTGTTCTTGTACTGGTACCATGCTGTTTCTTTAACCTTGTAGTATAGTTTGAAGTTGGATAGCATGAGGCCTCCAGCTTTGTTCTTTTTGCTTAGGATTGTCTTGGCTATTTGGCTCTTTTTTGGTTCTATATAAATTTTAAAATGGTTTTTTTTCTAATTTTATGAAGAATGTCAATGGTAGTTTAATGAGAGTAGTGTTGAATCTATAAGTTACTTTGTGCAGTATGGCCATTTTCAAGATATTGATTCTTCCTATCCATGAGCTTGGAACGTTTCTGCATTTCTTTGTGTCCTCTCTGATTTCCTTGAGCAGTGGTCTATAGTTCTTCTTGAAGAGGTCCTTCACTTCCCTTGTTAGCGGTATTCCTAGGTGTCTTATTCATTTTGTAGCTATTGTGAATGGGAATTAATTCATGATTTGGCTCTCTGCTTGCCTGTTGTTGGTGTATAGCAATGCTAGCGATTTTTACACATTGATTTTGTATCTTGAGACTTTGCTGAAGTTGTTTATCAGCTTAAGGAGCTTTTGGGCTGAGATGATGGGGTTTTCTAGGTATAGGATCATGTCATCTGCAAACAAAGATAATTTGACTTCCTCTCTTCCTATTTGAATACCCTTTATTTCCTTCTCTTGCCTGATTGTCCTGGCCAGAACTTCCAATACTATGTTGAATAGGAATGGTAAGAGAGGGTATCCTTGTCTTGTGCCAGTTTTCAAGGGGAATGCTTCAGCTTTTGCTCATTCAGTATGCTATTGGCTGTGGGTTTGTCATAAATGGCTGTTATTATTTTGAGGTATGTTTCTTCAATATCTGGTTTATTGAGAGATTTTAACGTGAAGGGATGTTGAATTTTATTGAAGGCCTTTTCTGCATCTATTGAGATAATCATGTGGTTTTTGTCTTTAGTTCTGTATATGTGATGAGTCAACATTTATTGATTTGTGTATGTTGAACCAACCTTGCAACCTGGGGATGAAGCTGACTTGATCATGGTGTATGAACTTTTTGATGTGCTGCTGTATTTTATTGAGGATTTTTGCACTGATGTTCACCAAGGATATTGGCCTAACGTTTTTGTTGTTGTTGTTGTTGTATCTCTGGTGGGATTTGGTATCAGGATGATGCTGACCTCATAAAATGAGTTCAGAAGGAGTCCTCCTTTTCAATTGTTTGGAATAGTTTCAGTAGAAATAGTACCAGCTCTTCTTTGTAACTCTAGTAGAATTCGTTTGGGAACCTGTGTGGTCCTGAGCTGTTTTTGGTTGGTAGGCTATTTGTTACAGTCTCAGTTGCAGAACGCATTATTGTTCTATTCAGGGATTCAGTTTCTTCCTGGTTCAGTCTTGGGAGGGTGTATGTGACCAGAAATTTATCCATTTTTTTCTAGATTTTCTACTTTATGTTCATAGAGGTGTTTATAGTATTCTTTGATGGTTGTTTGTATTTCTGTGGGGTCAGTGGTGATATCCCCCTTATTTCTGATTGTGTTTGATTCTTCTCACTTTTATTCTTTATTAGTCTAGTTAGCGGTCTATCATTTTATTATTTTTTTCAAAAAACCAGCTCCTGGATTTGTTGAGTGTTTCAAGGGTTTTTCATGTCTCTATCTCCTTCAGTTCAGCTCTGATCTTTGTTATTTCTTGTTTTCTGCTAGCTTTGAAATTTGGTTGCTCTTAGTTCTCTAGTTCTTTTAGTTGAGATGTTAGGTTGCTAACTTGAGATCTTTCTAGATTTCTGACATGGGCATTTAGTGGTATAAATTTCCCTCGTACCGCTGCTTTAGCTGCATCACAGAGATTCTGGTACGTTGTCTCTTTGTTCTCATTAGTTTTAAAGAACTTCTTGATTTCTGCCTTAATTTCATTATTTACTCAAGAGTCATTCAGGAGCATGTCGTTCAATTTACATGCAGTTGTGTGGTTTTGAGTGAATTTCTTAACCTTGAGTACTAATTTGATTGTGCTGTGGTCTGAGAGACTGTTATGATTTCCGTTCTTTTGTATTTGTTGAGGAGTGTTTTACTGCCAATTATATGATCAATTTTAGAGTAACTGCCATGTGATGATGAGAAGAATGTATTATGTTGTTTTGAGGTGGAGAGTTCTGTAGATATCAGGTCCACTTGATCTAGAGCTGAGTTCAGGTCCTAAATATCTTTGTTAATTTTCTGTCTTGATAATCTGTCTAATATTGCCAGGGAGTGTTAAAGTGTCCCACTATTATTGTTTGAGAGTCTAAGTCTCTTTGTAGGTCTCTAAGAACTTGCTGTATGAATCTGGGTGCTCCTGTATTGGGTGTATATATATTTAGGATAGTTAGCTCTTCTTGTTGAATTGAACCCTTTACCATTGTGCATGCCCTTTTTTGTCTTTTTCGATCTTTGTTGGTTTAAAGTCTGTTTTGTCAGAAAATAGGATTGCAACCCCTGCTTTTTTCTGTTTTCCATTTACTTGGTAAATTTTCTTTCATCCCTTTATTTTGAGCCTATGTGTGTCTTTGCACATGAGGTGGGTCTCTTGAAGGCAGCAGTGCCGATGGGTCTTGGCTCTTTATCCAGCTTGCCATTCTGTGTGTTTTTTAATTGGGGACATTTAGCCCATTGACAGTTAAGGTTAACATGTGTGAGTTTGTTAGTTATATGTGAGTTTGATCCTGTCGTCTTGATGATAGCTGGTTATTTTGTAGACTTGTTTATGTGGTTGCTTCATAGTGTCACTGGTTTGTGTACTTCAGTGTGTTTTGTAGTGGCCAGTAGCAGTTTTTCCTTTCCATATTTAGTGCTTCCTTCAGGAGCTTTTGCAAGGCAGGCCTGTTGGTAATGAATTCCAGCTTTTTCTTGTCTGAAAAGGATCTTATTTCTCCTTCACTTATGAAGCTTAGCTTGGCCAGATATAATTTTCTGGGTTGGAATTTCTTTTCTTTAAGTATGTTAAATATTGTCCCCCAATCTCTTCTGGCTTGTAGGGTTTCTGCTGAGAGGTCTGCTATTAGTCTGATGGTTTTCACTTTGTCAGTGACCTGACCTTTCTCTATGGTTGCCCTTAACATTTTTTCTTCTATTTCAACCTTGGAGAATCTGATGATTATGTGTCTTGTGGTTGATCTTCTCATGGAGTATCTTACTGGGGTTTTCTCCTTTTCCTGAATTTGAATGTTGGCCTGTCTTGCTAGGTTGGAAACATTCTCCTGGATGATTTCCTGAACTATGTTTTCCAGGTTTGTTCTATTCTCCCTATCTCTTTTAGGTTCCCCAGTCAGTCGTAGGTTCAGTCTCTTACATAATCCCATATTTCATGGAGGTTTTGTTCATTCCTTTTCTTTTTTTGTCTATTCTTGTCTGCCTGTCTTATTTCAGAAAGATAGTCTTGATGTGCTGAGATTTTTTCCTCCTCTGGGTATATTCTGCTATTGCTACTTGTGATTGCATTGTGAAGTTCTCGTGTTGTGTTTTTCAGCTCCATCAGGTTGGCTGTGTTCCTCTCGAAACTGGCTCTTCTGGCTATCAGATCCTGTATTATTTTATCATGATTCTTTGCTTCTTTGCATTGGGTTACAACATGCTCCTTTAGCTCAGCAAAGTTTATTATTATCCATTTTTTTTTTTTTTTTTCTTTTGAGACGGAGTCTCACTTTGTCGCCCAAGCTGGAGTGCAGTGGTGCAATCTTGGCTCATTGCAAGCTCCACCTCCCAGGTTCACACCATTCTCCTGCCTCAGCCTCCTGAGTAGCTGGGACTACAGGCACCCGCCACCACGCCCGGGTAATTTTTTTGTATTTTTAGTAGAGACAGGGTCTCACCCTGTTAGCCAGGATGGGCTCGATCTCCTGACCTTGTGATCTGCCTGCCTTGGCCTCCCAAGGTGCTGGTATTATAGGCATGAGTCACCACGCCCGGCCTATTATCCACCTTTTGAAGCCCACTACTGTCTATTCAGCCATCTCACCCTCAGCCCAGTTCTGTGCCCTTGCTGGAGAGGTGTTGCAGTCATTTGGAGAAGAGGCACTCTGGCTTTTAGAGTTTTCAGCATTTTTGCATTGATTCTTTCTCATCTTTGTGGGCTTATCTACCTTTGATCTTTGAGGTTACTGACCTTTGAATTAGGTTTTTGTGGGTTTTTTTGTTGATGTTGTTGTTTTCTGTTTGTTTTCTTTTAACAGTCAGGCCACTGTACCGTAGGACTGCTGTGGTTTGCTGGTGGTCCACTCCAGACTCCAGTTGCCTCGGTTTCTCCAGTACCTGCAGTTATCACCAATGAAGGCCATGAAACAACAAAGATGACAGCCAGCTCCTTCCTCTGGAAGCTCTGTCCCAGGGGGGTACTGACCTGTTGCCAGCCCGCACGTACCTGTAGGAAGGAGCTAGAGACCCCCATTGTGAGGTCTTAGTCAGGAAGAATGGCATCAGAGACCCATCCAAAGAAGCAGTCTGGCTGCTTTTTGGTAGAGCAGGTGTGCTGTATTTCAAGGGGACCCTTCCTTGTCCAGACCACCTGTATTCTTCACAGCCAGCAGGCTGGAGTGTCTGAGTCAACCAAACCTCAGAGATGGGGGCCACCCCTTCCCCTAGGAGCTCCATCCCAGGGAGAGATCAGAGCTCTATCCGTAGAACCCTGGCTGCAGTGGCTGAAGCCCCCACAGCCCCACAGGGAGATCCTGCCCAGTGAGGAGGAATGGATCAGGGTCCCACTTAAAGAAGCAGTCTGGCACTGATCTGGCAAGGCAGCTGTGCTGCGCTGTGGGAAACCCTTCCCCATCCAGGCCGTCTGTATTCTCCAAAGTTGGCAGGTTGGAATGGCTGAGTCTACGGATCAGCAGAGATGGTGGCCGCCCCTCCCCACAGGAGTTCAGTCCTGTCTCAGGCAGACTCCAGCCTGTCGCCTTTGGCAGCTTGAATTCCAAGCCAGTGCATCTTAACGTGTGAGATGCTGTGAAAGTGGGGCCCACAGAACTGCTTGGCTCCCTGGAATCACCCCGCTTCCTAGGGACATGTATGGATGGACTTGCCAGTGATCCTGAGGTTGGAGTATGCATTATAAAACTCCTGGGTTTCTGTGTGTGCCTGAGTGGCTGCTCTGCCGAGACTCCACACAGCTCTGTGTATTGGACCCAAGGTCCTGGTGGTGTGGAGTCACAAGGTGATCTCCTGATCCATGGATTGTATAGATCCGTGGGAGAAGCATGGTTTCCTAGGCAGGGTCATACAATCACTCACGGCTTCCCTTGGCTGGGGGTGGAGGGTTCCTTTGGCTGCATGTCACTCCAGGGTGGGCCGTCATCCCTCTCTACTTTTCTTCATTCTCTGTAGGTCGAGTTGTTTGCCTAGTCAGTCCCAATGGGAGAACCTGAATATTTCAGTTGAAGGTGCTGAATTCACTCACCCCTTTCATTCCTCTCCATGAGTGCTGCAGACTGAAGCTGCTTCTAATTGGCCATCTTGGACCCTCCCATATTTTTAGATTCTTATGAAATAGAATGTTAGCTAATGCATGTTAGGTAGTTCCTGAAATGGTTTCAGTGAATTATGTGTGCATATAAATGTGAAGCATCTAAATGACAGGTTGATCTATTTAGTCCAGTTGTTGGTATCAACAGGAGAATGGTAACTCTATTAATTTGTGTAAACAGTGCAATTGTGGTGGCTATCTGGGGATGAGATACTGGGAACCTATTGACTGACAAATGTGTAAGGTAGGGCTATTATTTCTTTACTTTATTTGGCTTATAGCAAGCTTCCATGTAGAATAATATTAAATGCTATAAAATAAGCAAAGTGAATACTCAAACCTGTTTCCTTTGTGCCCTTGTAATATGTGAAATACAGTCTTTTTTGTTTGTTTGTTTTTGAGACAGAGTCTCACTGTCACCCAGGCTGAAGTGCAGTGGTATGATCTCAGCTCACTGCAACCTCTGCCTCCCAGGTTCAAGCAATTTTCCTGTCTCAGTCTCTGGAGTAGCTGGGATTACAGACATGCCCCACCAAGGCTGGCCACTTTTTGTATTTTTAGTAGAGATGGGGTTTCACTATGTTGGCCAGGCTGGTCTTGAACTCCTGACCTCAGGTGATCTGCCTATCTTGGCCTCCCAAAGTGCTGGGATTACAGGCATGAGCCACCGTACCCGGCCAATACAGTCTTTTTTTTTGAGGGTAACGAAAGAGGTAGTACTTATCTCAAGGAAATTCTTTAAACCAAAGAGTTGGAACTGTGGCTGCCATATCTTTATGGGAAATGTGGCTTAATGATTTATTATACTATTTGTGTTCATACAACAAAGAACACTCCCTGTTCGCTGAGGTAGTATAATACAAGAACATTGGGTATGGAGTAAGAAGACTTTGGTTCTACTACTTACTATGTGACTTTGAGCAAACCATTGACTCCCTCTATGGAATAATAATATCTTCCGTATCTCATAGGATACTAGGAATGTCAAAAGGAAGTGATGGGTGTTTGTTCACTCATTCCTTTCAAAGATACTTATTGAGTTGCTACTTTATGCCACGTATGGTGTATTAGATATTGGATATATTATAGTGGCAAACAAAATAGATAGTGCCTCTGACCCTGATGTAATTCATAGTCTAATGGCAGAGCCAGCAAATATATAAGTAAATATGTACTTACAAAGGGCTATAAATGGTGGTTACCAGAGGCTGGGAAGGGTCGCAGGGAGAGGGGTCACAAAGAGGGGTTGGTTAATGGACACAAAAATACAGTTAGATAGAAGGAATAAGTTCTAGTGTCTGATAGCACAATAGGATGACTATCATTAACAATAATTTATTATATACTTCAAAAAGGCTAGAAGACAAGATTTGCAATGTTCTCAACATAAAGAAATGATAAATGTTTGAGGTGATGAATATCTTAATTACCCATATTCAACTATATTCAACCATTACACATTGTATGCTTGTATCAAAATATCACATGTACTCCAAAAAATATAATATGTACAACTATTATGTATCCATTAAGTTAAAAAAAAAGGGTTATGAAGAGTGCTGTGAGAGAATAATAAAGGAGAGTCTGCTTTAATTAGAATAAACAGAGAAGGTTTTGCTGAGTAGGTAGCATTGATACTGAGACACAGGATGAGAAGGGCATTGGGGGAGGGGCCACATACCAGGTAATGGGAAAGCCTATATGAAAGTCTTGAAGCAAGGAAGATCGTGGGATGTTGGAGGAACTAGAAAAAGAGCACTGTGACTGGAAAGCAGTGAGTAAGGGGGAAAGTTAGGCAAGATGAGAATGTAAAGGTAGGGGGATCCATGGCTTCCTCACCAAAGTTAGCAGTAGAGTTTGGATTCTGTTCTAAGTGAAAAGTCCTAAAACAGGAAAGAGTTTGGCATGTTCAAGGTACAAAAGGATTCCAGTGTGACTAGAGCCTAGTATGAGTGGAGGGCATGTTGGTGAGACAAGAAGTTTGGATTTTTACCTAAGTAAAATGGGAAGACATTGGAGGATTTTAAGATTTTTATAGAAACAATTAGTGCAGATGTGGATTTTTAAAGAAGATTCCTCTAGCTCATGTGTGGAGAAGAGAGAATCAAGAAGTGAAACTAGAAGAATAGTTGGATGTTCTTTCTTTCCAGGTAAAGAAGGTGATGGCATTGGACTAATGTGGTAGTAGTGAAGGGGAAATGATGTAAAGGGGTTCAAGACATATCTTGAACATAGAGCTGAGAGAACAAGCTTTCTGGTATTGGTATCCAGGTATAGAATCTATCTACTGATGTGGGGAAAATTTGGGGGGGTCAGTTTTTGAGAGTGGGGGAGGTGTAGAAATCAAGACTTTAGTTCTGACGAAGTTTGCTTCTGAGAAGTTTAATAAAATGAGGAGCAAGGAGTATCCATTTGTTTATTTTTACAACTTGGAATGCATTGATCTTTTATAAGAGCAGTTTCAGTGGCATGGTGGGATGGAACAGTTTAAGATGGGAGTTACTGGAGTTTAAATGCCTGAGGATAATCTATAGAGATTGCTGATGCAGGAGAGAGATGCAATAAACAAAAATATAAAGTCTTTGAAAGGGGTTGGGGGAAAAAATGAGATATAGAGCACAAATGGAAAGTTTGGCCTTTGAGAGGGACAGAAGCAATTCATCCACTATAACAGGAGGAAAGAAGAGGAGAAAATGTTGATGGAGATCACCTGATGAATTTGTTAGTTGGAAGTGGGGTGTGCCCACTTCTGATGGTACCCTTCTCAATTAAGTATGGGGGCAAGATCATCAGGGCAGAGAGCAGAGGAGAATGATGAAAGTCCTGAAGAGAGAAAATAGTTGTCCTGGAAAGCAAGCTTGATAGAGTTGTAGATTTCAAACAAGCAGCATTTAGTACCTGTTTGAGGTCTGTGATTATGAGTTTAAGTATAACCTGTCACCGAGATTGTGTGATTTCTTCTAGCAACATTTAGTTGCTCAGGTGCAAATTCAGAGCAGGCAAATGACTGAATTTATCCAGGGTCAAGGACTTGCCAGGCTAGGGCAAGCAAGTTGAGGAAGTGATTACAATGGCAAACCACTGAAAATCCTGCATAAGGAGGGAAGAGGTTGACAGATAGTGACAAAGTGGCAGGCTTAATAGATTGGAGTCTTGATGAAGTTCATTTACTCATTTAACAAAGAATTTTAAAGACAGAAATTATAATACATGGTATTGACGGGGGATAAGGGAAAATTAGAAAAGGTAAAGGGATCATTAGGGACATGTTTTTGGCACAGCTTAAGAAAAGAGATTCTAAATTTCTCAATATATTTCATATCTGACTACACAATCCTTCATCTTACACTTTTAGTAGATTTCTAGCTTAAATACTCCCAACAGAAAGTAGCTTTACTGTTAAACAAATTCGCCATTCTTGTCTTTGACCTTTAACCTCTGGCCTCCATGGAAGTGGTCCAGGAAATAATCTTAGAATTAATTGCTTAAACTTTCCAACTATCTTGTTGAGTTACTGCCAGTCCATAAATATCTTAAGAAATAAATAAGATATAGTGCTTAAAATGTGTATGAAAGTGTTAGAGAATATTATATTGCTACAATCATAGAAGCAGCTTTCATTTCATATGATTTATTATTAAGAACAAAGTCCATACTTGATTTTGGATAGCACTCTCAGGTATAAACATATTTTCTCATTTCACTTAATAAATGTTCATAAACTTCTGCTGTGTGCTAGGCTAAATGCTGGAGATACAATAGAAAATAAAACAATAGACTGGGCACGGTGGCTCACTCCTGGAATCTCAGCACTTTGGGAGGCCGAGTTGGGCAGATCACCTGAGGTCAGGAGTTCGAGACCAGCCTGGCCAACATGGAGAAACCCCATCTCTACTAAAAATACAAAATTAGCTTGACGTGTGGTCCATGCCTGTAATCCCAACTACTCAGGAGGCTGAGGCAGGAGGCGGAGGTTGCGGTGAACTGAGATCGGTGAGCCGAGATCACACCATTGCACTCCAGCCTGGACAACAAGAGCAAAACTCCATCTCAAAAACAAACAAACAAAAAGACAATAAAGGTCCCTTCCCTCAGGAATCTTACATTCCTATGCAGAGACCTTATGATTGTGTAGAGAAGGTATTTTTTTCTTTTACACATGACAAAAGTGAAGCTCAGATTACTCAAGTCAAACTAGAAGCTAGGTCTTCAGATCCTCAGTTTTGTCTGTCTTCTGTAATGCACTGTTTCCTTATTAGCATGATAATACCTACCTTTAATGATCACTTTTAGATAAATTTGAAGGATTTGGACCACATATTTTCCCCATGTGTCTGAATTCATTCCAGTTGTATGTATGGTGGAGGGGGACTATCTTGAGAAAGTTCTCCACTATTATTTACATCATTAGAATGTATATATATATTGCACTTTGTGATTTAAATTATGCTGCAATAGGTAAGGAGGATGAGAGGGAGACAAACCTCACAACAAAATACCTGTTCCCCTGTCCCATGATTCATGTCTCCATTGCTCATTCTGTCCTAGGAACTCATTCTGCCTCTCCACCTCACTACCACTTAGGTGATAATCTACTCCATTATACAC
This sequence comes from Papio anubis, assembly GCF_008728515.1. Taxonomy (NCBI): domain Eukaryota; kingdom Metazoa; phylum Chordata; class Mammalia; order Primates; family Cercopithecidae; genus Papio; species Papio anubis. Next base: position 82,108,532 of record NC_044996.1, on the reverse strand, counting down.
TGATCTCCTTGCCCACCATCAAACCTACTGCCAATTTAGGCAAAATTACCCTTGTCTTTCCCTCCTAATTTCTCAAGCTCACCATTTGTCAGATATATGCCTTGTCTGTGCCTCTCAGGTAGCTCAGTATTTGAGGAAATCTAGGTCTACAGCTGACCTCACAAATTCCACCTGTGCAGGCAGTACTGTGTGCACATCAAGTGTTCAAATGCTATTACCTGACTAAAACCTATATTAAGGCATTTTTGAGCCTTTCACAATGCTCCTTAGTCCTATTAATCTAATCTTCAGAAATCTTTGTCATATACTTTTCTATTTCTACTGCCAGCGCTCTAAGTCAGACCCCTTGTAATGCATATACCATCAATTCCCTTTCTCTCCCTCCCTTCTTTTTATTCACTTGGCAAAATCAAAATCACAATTCTAATAACATTCTGCCTCCTTGGTGTTTTTACCCATGCAATAAAAGTGGCTGGAAAAAAACACATGACCACACTGCCTGATCTCACTTTATGTATGTATGTATGTATGCATACATATATGTATTTTAGATTCAGGGGGTACATGTGCAGGTTTCTTATATAGGTATATTGCAGGATGCTAAGGCCTGGGATATGATTTATCCCATCACTCAAGGAGTGAGCATAGTACTCAATAATTTTTCAACCTCTGTACTCCTCCCTCTCCCTGCCATTCAGTAGTCCCCTGTGTCTATTGTGGCCATCTTTATTTCTATGTGTACCCAATGTTTCACTGTCACTACAAGTGACAACATGTGGTATTTGGTTTTCTGTTCCTGCATTAGTTTGCTTAGGATAACGGCCTCCAACTGCATCCATGTTGTTGCAAAAGGCATGATTTCATTCTTTTTTATGGCTATGTAGTATTCCATGGTGTATAGGTACCACATTTTCTTTACCCACTCCACTGTTGATGGGCACCTGGGTTGATTCCATGTCTTTGCTATTGTGAATAGTGCTGCGGTGAATATATGTGTGCATTTGTCTTTTTGGTAGAATGATTTATTTTCCTTTGGGTATATGCCCAGTAATAAGATTGCTGGGTTGAATGGTAATTCTATTTTGATTTCTTTGATAAGTCTCCTAACTGCATTTCACAGTGGCTGAATGAATTTGCATTCCCACCAACAGTGTATAAGTGTTTGCTTTTCTCTGCAATCTCACCAACATGTTTGTTTGCTTTCTTTATAATAAAAGCTATTCTGATTGGTGTGAGATGGTATCTTATTGTAGATTTGATTTGCATTTTTCTGGTGATTAGTGATGTTGAGCATTTTTTCATGTTTATTGACTACTTGTCTTCTTTTGAGAAGTGTCTGTTCATGTCCTTTGCCCACTTTTTAATGGAGTTACTTGGTTTTTTTTCTTAAGTTCCTTATAGATTCTAGATATTAGTCTTCTGTTGGATGCATATTTTGCAAATATTTTCTCCCATTCTGTAGGTTGTCTGTTTACTCTTTTGGTAGTTTCTTTCACTGCTCAGAAGCTCTTTTGTTTAATTAAGTCCTATGTGTCTATTTTTGATTTTGTTGCATTTGCTGTTGGGATCTTCATCATAAATTCCTTGCCTAGGCCAATGTCTAGAAGAGTATTTCCTAGGTTTTCTTCTAGGATTTTATAGTGGGACACCTTACATTTAAGTCTTTAAGCCATCTTGATTTACTTTTTGTATATGGTGAAAGGCAGAGAGTCCAATTTCATTCTTCTGCGTATGGTTAGCCAGTTGTCCCAGCACCATTTATTGAATAGGGTATCCTTTCTCTACTGTTTATTTTTGTCAACTTTGTCAAAGATCAGTTGATTGTAGGTATGCAGCTTCATTTCAGGAGTCTCTGTGCTGTTCCGTTGGCCTGTGTGTCTGTTTTTGTACCATGCTGTTTTGGTTACTATAGCTTTGTAGTATAGTTTTAAGTCAGGTAATGTGATGCCTCTAGCTTTATTCTTTTTGCTTAGGATTGCCTTGGCTATTCAAGCTGTTTTTTGGTTCCATATGAAGATTCGAATAGCTTTTTTCTAATTCTGTGAAAAATGACATTGCTAATTTGATAGGAATAGCATTGACTCTGTAGATTGCTTTGGGCAGTGTGGACATTTTAACAATATTGATTCTTCTAGCCCATGAGCATGGAATGCTTTTTTGTTTGCTTGTGTCATCTCTGAATTCCTTCAGTAGTATTTTGTAGCTCTCCTCATAGAGATATTTTTACCTTCTTGGTTAGCTGTACTCCTAGGTATTTTTGTGTGTGTGTGTGTGTGTGTGTGTGCGCGCGTGTGTATTGTAAATGGGATTGCATTCTTGATTTGGCTCTCAGCTTGAACATTATTAGTATGTGGAAATGCTACTGATCTTTGTGCATTGATTTTGTATCCTGAGACTTTGCTGAGGTCTTATCAGATCTAGGAGTCTTTTGGCAGAATCTTTAGGGTTTTCTAGGTATTGAATCATATTGTCAGCAGCAAGAGATAATTTGACTTACTCTTTTCCTATTGGGATGCCTTTTATTTCTTTCTCTCACTTTAAATTCATGAATGTAGAACTCAAGTTAGACCCTTATGCAGCCTTTCTAGTTCATTCATTCCCTTCCTTTTTAAGATTTTGTCATACTTTCTTCTCAAACTCTCGACATCACTGCCCACATGCTCACTTTCAACAGAGAATGCTGCTTCCTATGTTTGCGTAGTACTAAAGAGTTTACAAAGCACTTTTGCATGCCTTTTCTGATTTTATCTCTCCCTCTTCTGCCATTGGAAATTGCTAGTTTAAGCAGTATTATTCTTTAGAGCAAATAACTCTTGGTTCTTCAGTTGGTTCTAGTATCCAGTTTACCTGTCCTAACCATTTAAGCTGCATAGATCAACCTGTGCTTGCATTTCACAGTCTGTAAAAGTAGGATCCTCACACCTACCATTTTCACTCACAGGAACATTGTGTAAGCATTTGTCTTTACTCTGATTCTTTTTAAGTCTTTGAGTACAAAGAAACTGATTTTCCATCCACACCCACAGCACTACAAAAAACAAACAAACAAACAAACAAACAAAAAAAAAACCTCCCTGGACTGGAGATTCATTGGTTATTTTTTTACTCCAAAGTGTCTGATCTGCAGTTTGATAATAAAAAAAAAAATCCATTTGCATCGTGGCCTAGACTAGCTTCTAGTCTAAATATTAGTGTGCCCTGTTTTAATATTTCTCCATGTATTAAATTGAAGATTTCAGAGCAAATAAAATAAGGATGAGCTTTAATTTTCTAGAAGTATTTCTTTACTAAAGGATTCCTTTTAGGTTGAACAGGTTCTTGGTAGATTTTAAATGAGTTGACTGATACAAATTCAGTTTATACTACATTTCAGGAACATCCTCTTGTGAAAAATGAGCTACATTTGTACAGGCAGTCCCCAATTTTCACCGCAGTGGTATTCCTGGGAACTGTCATAAAACATCATATTTTCCTACAGGAACAGTATTACAATTGGGGGTTGTGTTCCTGACCAAAGATGTAGCATCAAATAAATCATAAATATAACCAACAATGTGACATAAAAGCAAAGATATAGGAACTAGAAATCTATTATCATTTTAAGTAGTTAAAAATTATGCTCCAAATCCTACAAAATGGACACAAATGTGCTATATGCAATCATTATACAAATGACACCACTGCATTAGAAAGTGTGCATAATGCCCTTAAAATACAACCCAATTTTACAGTAAATTTTACCAAAAATAACCTGCTAGTCACAAGGGATCTATTTGTAGGAATAAATTCTTTCTTTTTGCTATCTTGTAAGGCAAAAAATCTTGTGGGGTTGGAGGCAGTGTATGGTCTAAATGATCTAACTTTGTTTCCAAACCTGGCAGTGCATCAGTCACCTGAGGAGCTTTATAGATGCAGGTTTCTGGGCCTGAACCCCAGAGATTGTCATAGAATAGAACTGGGGAAGGCCAGGAATATGTATTTTTAAAAGTTCCCTAGGTGATTCTGATGCACAGCCAAGTTTAGAATCCTAGGCATGGATGTGTCAGTACCTATTTATCTTTCCCATCCCTTTTTTTCAGCAAGCTCATACATTCAGCATCATTCCACTGACCATAACATTTGTGCCGGTAATAGGTTTAATAAGTGTTTCCAAGGTGTTCCTTTCATTGAAAAACATTTTAAAAAGTAAAGGCTGTCTTGAAGTTTGAAAAACATTTCAGTAAGTGAGGATGAAGTCCACATTTCTCTACTCACCCACTACTATATGTAGCTTTGAATAGGCTTAGGTATTAAATCATGTCTTAGGAAGTGACAGTTTTTTTGACAGCCATCAGAGTTCTTCACAGTTGATTGGGAAGCAAGAAGAATTACTAGGTCATTAATCACTAGTATTTTTTTTATTTTAAAAAATTCTTTTTTTATTATACTTTTAAGTTCTAGGGTACATGTACACAACGTGCAGGTTTGTTACATATGTATACATGTGCCATGTTGCTGTGCTGCACCCATTAACTCGTCATTTACATTAGGTATATCTCCTAATGCTGTCCCTCCCCCATCGCCACACCCCACGACAGGCCCTGGTGTGTGATGTTCCCCACCCTGTGTCCAAGTGTTCTCATTGTTCAATTCCCACCTATGAATGAGTACATGCGGTGTTTGGTTTTCTGCCCTTGTGATAGTTTGCTGAGAATGATGGTTTCCAGCTGCATCCACGTCCCTACAAAGGACACGAACTCATCTTTTTTATGGCTGCATAGTATTCCATGGTGTATATGTGCCACATTTTCTTAATCCAGTCTCTCATTGATGGACATTTGGGTTGGTTCCAAGTCTTTGCTATTGTGAATAGTGCCACAATAAACATACGTGTGCATGTGTCTTTATAGCAGCATGATTTATAATCCTTTGGGTATATCCCCAGTAATGGGATGGCTGGGTCAAAAGGTATTTCTAGTTCTTGATCCTTGAGGAACCGCCACACTGTCTTCCACAATGGTTGAACTAGTTTACAGTCCCACCAAGAATGTAAAAGTGTTCCTATTTCTCCACATCCTCTCCAGCACCTGTTGTTTCCTGACTTTTTAATGATTGCCATTCTAACTGGTGTGAGATGGTATCTCATTGTGGTTTTGATTTGCATTTCTCTGATGGCCAGTGATGATGAGCATTTTTTCACGTGTCTGTTGGCTGCATAAATGTCTTCTTTTGAGAAGTGCCTGTTCATATCCTTTGCCCACTTTCTGATGGGATTGTTTGATTTTTTCTTGTAAATTTGTTTAAGTTCTTTGTAGATTCTGGATATTAGCCCTTTGTCAGATGGGTAGATTGTAAAAATTTTCTCCCATTCTGTAGGTTACCTGTTCACTCTGATGGTAGTTTCTTTTGCTGTGCAGAAGCTCTTTAGTTTAATTAGATCCCATTTGTCAATTTTGGCTTTTGTTCCCATTGCTTTTGGTGTTTTAGTCATGAAGTCCTTGCCCATGCCTATGTCCTGAATGGTATTGCCTAGGTTTTCTTCTAGGGTTTTTATGGTTTTAGGTCTAACATTTAAGTTTTTAATCCATCTTGAATTAATTTTTGTATAAGGTGTAAAGAAGGGATCCAGTTTCAGCTTTCTACATATGGCTAGACAGTTTTCCCAGCACCATTTATTAAATAGGGAATCCTTTCCCCATTTCTTGTTTTTGTCAGGTTTGTCAAAGATCAGATGGTTGTGTGGTATTATTTCTGAGGGCTCTGTTCTGTTCCATTGGTCTATATGTCTGTTTTGGTACCAGTACCATGCTGTTTTGGTTACTGTAGCCTTGTAGTATAGTTTGAAGTCAGGTAGCATGAGGCCTCCAGCTTTGTTCCTTTGGCTTAGGATTAATCACTAGTATTTTTTTAAAAATGCATTTCATTGTGTATATTTACGGTATGCAACATAATGTTATGGGATACATATACATAGTAAAAAGATAATTACAGTGAAACACATTAATATATCCATCTTCTCACATAGTTACCTATTTTTTGTTTCTGTAGCAAGAGCAGCTAAAATTTATTTATTTAGCATGAATTCCTAATGCAGGACAATTTTATTACATATACTTCTCATGTTGGACATTAGATCTCTAGACTTGTTTATCCTATATATCTGCTATTTTTTTTCCTCCGACCTACATCTCTCCATTTTCTCCCCCAAGCCCCCGCCCATAGTAATCGCTATTGTGCTGTTGTGTTCTCTATCTTCGTATATTTGAACTTTTAAAATTCCGTATATAAGTGATGTCATGTGATATGGTTTGGCTGTGTCCCCACCCAAATCTCATCTTGAATTGTGGCTCCCATAATTCCCACATATCATGGGAAGAACCCAGTGGAAGGCAATTGAATCATGGTGGAGGTCTTTCCTATGCTGTTCTCGTGATATCGAGTGAGTTTTCATGAGATCTGATGGTTTGATAAAGGGGATCTCCCCTGCATATGTCCTCTTTTGCCTGCTGCAATGTAAGAAGATATGTCTTGCTTCCCCTTCACCATCTGCCATGATTGTGAGGCCTCCCCAGCCATATGAAACAGTGAGTTCATTAAATGTCTTTCCTTTATAAATTACCCAGTCTTGGATATGTCTTTATTAGCAGTGTGAAAACAGACTCATACAGTAAATTGGTACCGAGGTAGTGGTACACTGCTGTAAAGATATCCAAAAATGTGGAAGCATCTTTGGAACTGGGTATCAGGCAGAGGTTGGAACAGTTTAGAGGACTCAGAAGAAGTCAGGAAAATACGGGAAAGTCTGGAACTTCCAAGAGACTTGTTGAATGGCTTTGACCAAAATGCTGATAGTGATATGGACAAAAAAGTTCAGGCTGAAGTGGTCTCTGATGGAGATGAGGAACTTGTTGGGAACTGGAGCAAAGATGACTTTTGCTATGTTTTAACACAGAGACTGATGGCATATTGCCCCTGCCCTAGAGATGTGTGGAACTTTGATCTTGAAAAAATTCTGGGAAGAAATTTCTAAGCAGTAAAGCATTCAAGAGGTGACTTGGATACTGTTAAAAGCATTCAGTTTTATGTATTCAATGTGGTTTGGAATTGGAAGTTACGTTTAATAGGGAAGCAGAGCATAAAAGTTTGAAAAATTTGTAGCCGGATGATGCAACAGAAAAGAAAAACCCATTTTCTGAGGAGAAATTCAAGCTGGCTGCAGAAATTTACATAAGTAATAAGGAGCCAAATGTTAATCGCCAAGACAATGGGGGAAATTTCTCCAGGGCATGTCAGAGATTTCCACGGCAGCCCCTGCCATCACAGGCCCAAGGCATAGGAGGAAAAAATGTTTTCATGGGCCTGGACCCAGGGACCCCCTGCTGTATGTGCAGCCCAGAGACTTGGTGTCCTGTGTCCCAGCTGCTTCAGCTGTGACTACAAGGGGCCAAGGTACAACTCGGCCTGTGACTTCAGAGGGTGCATGCCCCAATTTTTGGCAGCTTCCATGTGGTATTGAGCCTGCGGATGCACAGAAGTCAAGAATTGAAGTTTGGAAGCCTCTGCCTAGATTTCAGAGGATGTATGGAAACGCCTGTATGTCCAGGCGAAGATTGCTGCAGGGGTGGGGTCTTCATGGAGAACTTCTGCTAGGGCAGTGCAGAAGGGAAATGTGGGGTGCAAGCCTCCACCCAAAATCCTTACTGGATTCTAGTGGAGCTATGAGAAGAAGGCCACCGTCCTCCAGACCCCAGAATTGTAGATCCACTGACAGCTTGTACTGTGTACCTAGAAAAGCCACAGACACTCAATGCCAGCCTGTTAAAGCAGCTGGGAGGGGGGCTGTACCCTGCAAAGCCACAGGGGTGGAGCTGCCCGAGGCCATGGAAGCCCACACCTTGCATCAGTGTTACTTAGATGTGAGACATGGAAGCAAAGGAGATAATTTTGGAGCTTTAAGATTTAACTGCCCTGCTGGATTTTGGACTTGCATGAGGCCTGAAGCCCCTTTGTTTTGGCCATTTCTTCCATTTGGAATGGGTATGTTTACCCAATTCCTGTACCCCCACTGTATCTGGGAAGTAACTAACTTGCTTTTGATTTTACAGGCTCATAGGCAGAAGGGACTTGCCTTGTGTCAGATGTGACTTTGATCTGTGGACTTTTGAGTTAATGCTGAAATGAGTTAAGACTTTAGGGGACTGTTGGGAAAGCATGATTGGTTTTGAAATGTGAGGAAATGAGATTTGGGAAGGGCCAAGGGTGGAATGATATGGTTTGGCTGTGTCCCCACCCAAATGTCATCTTGAATTGTAGCTCTTATAATTCCCATGTGTCACGGGAGGCACCTTGTAGGAGGTATTTGAATCAAGGGGCGTGTCTTTTCCATGCTGTTCTCTTGATAGTGAGTGAGTTTTCATGAGATCTGATGGTTTTATAAAGGGGAGTTCCCCTGCACATGCCCTCTCTTGCCTGCTGCCATGTAAGACATGTCAAGCTCCTTTGCCTTCCGCGATGACTGTGAGGCTTCCCCTGCCATGTGGAACTGTAAGTCAATTAAACCTTTATAATTACCCAGTCTTATGTCTTTATTAGCAGCATGAGAACAGCTAATACATCATGCAATATTTCTCTTTCTGTGTCTGGCTTATTTCACTTAGCATAATGTCCTCCAGACTTATTCATGTTGTGGCAAATGGCAAAATCTCATTTCTTTTTAGACCAAATAATATTTAATTGTGTGTGTGTGTGTGTGTGTGTTACACACTACAGTTTCTTTATCCATTTGTCCATTGATGAATATTTAAGTTGTTTCCATATCTTGGCTATTGTGAACAATGCTGCAATGAACATGAGAGTGCAGATATCTTTAAGAGGTGGTGATTTCATTCCTTTTGGGTATATGCCCAGAGAGGGTCTTATGGTAGTTCTATTTTTAATTTATTTAGAAACTTCTGTATTGTTTTCCATAATGGTCATGCCAGTCTACATCCCTACCAGTAGTGTACAACAGTTTCCTTTTCTCCATGCCTGTGACAACGTTTGTTATCTTTTGACTTTTTGATAATAGCCATTCTAGTGGGTGTGAAGTGGTATCTCATAGTGGCTTTGATTTGCCTTTCCCTGGTGACTAATGATGTAGAGCATTTTTTCATATGCTTATTGGATATTTTTATGTATTCTTTAAAGAAATGTCTATTCAGGTCTTTTGACCATTTTGTAGTTAGGTGTTTGTTTTTCTGCTGTTGAGTTGCGTGAGTTCTTTATACATTTTGGATATTAATCTCTTATCAGATACATGATTTCCAATATTCTCCCAATATGTAGACTGCCATTTCATTTTGTTGATTGTTTCCTTTTCTGTGCAGAAGCTTTTTAGTTTGTTGTAGTCTCATTTATTTAATTTTGCTTTTGTGGCTTGAACTTTTAGTGTAATATGTAAAAAATCATTTTCAAGGCCAATATCCAGGAGTTTTTCTCTTATATTCCCTTCAAAAAGTTTTATAATTTCTGGTCTTACATTTAGGTCTTTTATCCATTTGAATTTATTATGGTATAAGCTAAAGGTCCAATTTTATTATTTTGCACATGGAAATCCAGTTTTTCTAGCACCATTTGTTGAAGAGACTATCCTTTCCCCATTGTGTTCTCTTGGTGCCCTTGTCACAAAGTAATTGACTGTATATGTTTGGATTTTTTCCTGGGCTCTCTATTCTGTTTCACTGGTCCATGTGTCTGTTTTTGTGCCAGAACAATACCATTTTGATTACTATAGGTTTGTAATATAATAAATTATATAATATAATCAGGAAGTATGATGCCTCCAACTTTGTTTTCCTTTCTCAGAATTGTTTTGTTTATTCAAGGTCTTTTATGTTTCCATACAAATTTTAGGATTTTTTTGCTATTTCTGTGAATAATGCCATTGGAATTTTGATTGGGATTGCATTGAATCAGTATATTGTTTTGGGTAGTATGGACATTTCATCAGTATTAATTTTTCCAATCCATGAACATGGAATATCTTCTCATTTATTGGTATCTTTTTCAGTTTATTTCATCAGTGTTTTGCAGTTTTTGGTATACATATCTTTCACTTCATTGGTTGAATTTATTAAGTATATTTTTGATGCTATCATAAATGGGATTGCTTATTTCTTTTTCAGTTAGGTAATTATTTTTGTATAAAAATGCTACTAATTTTTGTATGTTGATTTTGTATCCTGCAACTTTACTGAATTCATTTATTAGTTCTAACAGCTTTTTATGGACTTGGGGTTTTTTACATATAAGATCATCTCATCTGCAAATAGAGATAATTTTACTTCTTCCTTTCTTATTTGGGTATCTATTGTTTCTTTTTCTTGTCTGATTGTTCTGTCTAGTACTTTCAGTACTATGTTGAATAGAGTTGGTGGGAGTAGGCATTCCTGCCTTGTATCACATTGTAGTGGGCAAGCTGTAAGTTTCTTCATATTGATTATAAGGTTAGCTGTGGGTTTTTCATAAAATAGCCTTATATTATGTTGAGGAACATTAATACCTGAACTTTTGAGAGTTTTTTTCAAGAAAGGATGTCGGACTTTTTTGAATGCTTTTTCTGCAACAATTGAGATGATCATGTGGTTTTTATCTTTCATTTTGTTAATGTCATATATATCACATGGATTGATTTGCTTATGTTAAACCAGTCTTGCATAACAGGGATAATTCCCACTTGGTCAGTTTATATAATCTTTTTGATGTATTGTTGGATTTTGTTTCCTAATATTTTATTGAGGATTTTTTGCATTAATGTTCACCAGTAGCCTTTAGTTTTCTTTTCTTGTGATGTCTTTATCAGGTTTAAGAATCCAGGTGATACTGGCCTCATAACATGTGTTGGAAAATATTCCTGCTGGCTCTGTTTTTAGAAGAGTTTAAGAAGTATTGATATTAATTCTTCTTTGAGTGTTTGGTAGAATTTAGTCATGAACCTACCTGGTTTTGGGCTTTTCTTTGTTGTGAAGTTTTTTGTTTTTTGTTTTCTAAATTATACTTTAAGTTCTAGGGTATATGTGCACAACGTGCAAGTTTGTTACATATGTATACATGTGCCATGTTGGTGTGCTGCATTCATTAACTCGTCATTTACATTAGGTTTATCTCCTAATGCTATCCCTCCCCCCTCCCCCCTCCCTGGTGTGTGATGTTCCCCTTCCTGTGTCCAAGTGATCTCATTGTTCATTTCCCACCTATGAATGAGAACATGCAGTATTTGGTTTTCTGTTCTTGCGATAGTTTGCTGAGAATGATGGTTTCCAGCTGCATCCACGTCCCTGCAAAGGACATGAACTCATCCTTTTTTATGGCTGCATAGTATTCCATGGTGTATATGTGCCACATTTTCTTAATCCAGTCTGTCACTGATGGACATTTGGGTTGATCCAAGTCTTTGCTATTGTGAATAGTGCCACAATAAACATACGTGTGCATGTGTCTTTATAGCAGCATGACTTATAATCCTTTGGGTATATACCCAGTAATGGGATGGCTGGGTCAAATGGTATTTCTAAGTTCTAGATCCTTGAGGAATCGCCACACTGTTTTCCACAGGGTTGAACTAGTTTACAGTCCCACCAACAGTGTAAAAGTATTCCTATTTCTCCACTCCTCTCCAGCACCTGTTGTTTCCTGATTTTTTAATGATTGCCATTCTAACTGGTGTGAGATGGTATCTCATTATGGTTTTGATTTGCATTTCTCTGATGGTGAGTGATGAGCATTTTTTCATGTACCTGTTGGCTGTATGCATGTCCTCTTTTGAGAAGTGTCTATTCATATCCTTTGCCCACTTTTTGATGGGGTTGTTTTTTTCTTGTAAATTTGATTGAGTTCTTTATAGGTTCTGGATATTAGCCCTTTGTCAGATGAGTAGATTGCAAAAATTTTCTCCCATTCTGTGGGTTGCCTGATCACTCCTATGGTAGTTTCTTTTGCTGTGCAGAAGCTCTTTAGTTTAATTAGATCCCATCTGTCAATTATGGCTTTTGTTGCCATTGGTTTTGGTGTTTTAGACATGAAGTCCTTGCCCATGCCTATGTCCTGAATGGTATTACCTAGGTTTTCTTCTAGGGTTTTTATGGTTTTAGGTCTAACATTTAAGTCTCTAATCCATCTTGAATTAATTTTTGTATAAGGAGTAAGGAAAGGATCCAGTTTCAGCTTTCTACTTATGGCTAGCCAATTTTCCCAGCACCATTTATTAAATAGGGAATCCTTTCCCCATTTCTTGTTTTTCTGAGGTTTGTCAAAGATCACATGGCTGTAGATGTGTGGTATTATTTCTGAGGGCTCTGTTCTATTCCATTGCTCTATATCTCTGTTTTGGTACCAGTACCCTGCTGTTTTGGTTACTGTAGCCTTGTAGTATAGTTTGAAGTCAGGTAGCGTGATGCCTCCAGCTTTGTTCTTTTGGCTTAGGATTGTTTTGACAATGTGTTCCATATGAACTTTAAAGCAGTTTTTTTCCAATTCTGTGAAGAAAGTCATTGGTAGCTTAATGGGGATGGCATTAAATCTATAAATTACCTTGGGCAGTATGGCCATTTTCATAATATTGATTCTTCCTATCCATGAGCATGGTATGTTCTTCCATTTGTTTGTGACCTCTTTTATTTCACTGAGCAGTGGTTTGTAGTTCTCCTTGAAGAGGTCCTTTACATCCCTTGTAAGTTGGATTCCTAGGTATTTTATTCTCTTTGAAGCTATTGTGAATGGGAGTTCATTCATGATTTGGCTCTCTGTTTGTCTTAATTACTTCTTTAATCTGTTTATTTGTTATTGGTCTGTTCAGGCTTTCTATTTCTTCCTGACTCAATCTTGGTAGGTTGTATTTTTCTAGGAATTTATCTATTTCCTCTAGGTTATCCAATTTGTTGGCATATAATTATTTATAATTGTCTCTTTTAATTTCTTTCTTTCTTTCTTTCTTTTTTTTTTTTTGAGATGGAGTCTCACTCTGTCACCCAGGCTGGAGTGCAGTGGTGCGATCTTGGCTCAAGCTCTGCCTCCCAGGTTCACGCCATTCTCCTGCCTCAGCCTTCTGAATAGTTGGGACTACAGACATCCACCACCATGCCCAGCTAATTTTTTTGTACTTTTAGTAGAGACTGGGTTTCACCATGTTAGCCAGGATGGTCTCAATCTCCTGACCTCATGATCCGCCCACCTCGGCCTCCCAAAGTGTTGGGATTACAGGCATGAGCCACTGCGCCTGGCCATCTCTTTTAATTTCTTAAGTGTCTTATAATTTTTTCACTTTCACTTTTATTCTATTTGAACCTTTTATATTTTTGTCTTAGACTGGCTAAAGATTTGTTAATATTGTTTATTTTTCAAACAACCAATTCTTAGTTTTATTAATTTTTTTTTCTATGGTTTTTCTGTTCTCTATTTGATTTATTTCTGTTCTGATTTTTACGATTTCTTACCTTCTAATTTTGGGTTTAGTTTGTGTTTCTTTTATTAGTTACTTAAAGCATAATATTAGACTATTTATTTGGGACCTGTCTTAGTTCATTTTTTGTTGCTATAACTGAATACCACAGACTGGGCAATTTATAAAGAAAAGATAAATGTTTCTTGTAGTTCTGGAGGCTGGGAAGTCCAAGATTGAGGGGCCTGCATCTGGCGAGGGCCTTCTTGCTGTGTCGCTCCATGGCAGAAGGTGGGAGGACAAAAAAGTATGAGAGGGCAAGATGGAGCCAAACTGTCTTTTATTACAAGCCCACTCTCACAATAACTAATTCACTCTCACAGTAATAACAATCTATTCATGAAGGCAGAGCCCTCATTACCTAATCATCTCTTGTAAGGCTCACCTCCCATCACTGTTGCATTGGGGACTAAGTTTCTAACACCATGAACTTTGGAGGACACATTCAAATAATGTCAGGATCCTTCTTTTTTAATGTAGGCATTTATTGCTATAAACTCCCCTTTTAGAACTGCTTTTGCCATATCCCATAGGTTTTGGTGTGTTGTGTTTTCATTATCGCTTGTCTCAGGATATTTTCAAGTTTCCCTTTTGATTTCTTCTTTGATCCATTGGTTGTTCAGGGGATGTTTAATTATTTGTGAATTTTCCAAGATTTCTTACTGTTACTGATTTCTAGTTTTTTTATAATTATGGTCTGAAGTGACACTAGATATGATTTCAGTCTTTCTCAATTTATTAAGACTTGTTTTGTGGCCGAACATGGACTATCCTGGAGAATGTTTCATGTGCATTAGAGAAAAATGTATATTCAGCTGCTCTTGGATGGAAAGTTTTTAAAATATATTTGTTAGGCTCATTTGTTCAGAAGTACAATTTAAATCCAGTATTTCCTTATAAATTTTCTGTCTGGTTGATCTACCCATTGAAGAAAGTGAGATACTGAAGGTCCCTACTATTTATTTATTTATTTATTTATTTATTGGAGATGAAGTCTCACCCTGTCACCCAGGCTGGAGTGCAATGGTGCGATCTTGGCTCACAGCAACCTCCACCTCCTGGGTTCAAATGATTCTCCTGCCTCAGCCTCCTGAGTAGCTGGGATTACAGGCACCCACCACCACGCCCAGCTAATTTCAGCTAATTTTTATATTTTGAGTAGAGACTGGGTTTCACCATGTTAGCCAGGATAGTCTCGAATTCCTGATCTCGTGATCCACCCACGTTGGCCTCCCAAAGTGCTGGGATTACAGGCTTGAGCCACCATGCCCTGCCTGAAATTCCCTACTATTATTGTATTGCTATCTATTTCTCCTTTTATGTCCATTCATATTTACTTTATGTATTTAGGTGCTCCAATGTTAGATGCATAGATATTTACAATTGTTATGTTTTCTTGATGAATTGACTTCTTTATCATTAAACAATGACCTTCTGTGTTTCTTGTAAAAGTTTTTGACTGGAAGTCTATTTTGTCTGATATAAAGATATAAGCATAGCCACTCAGCTCTCTTTTGGTTACCATTTGTGTAGAATAGCTTTTCCCATCCCTTTGCTTTCAGCCTATGTCCTTAAAGCTTAAGTGGGTACCCTGTAGACAGCGTGTAGTTGGACCTTTTTTTTTTTAATCCATTCAACTACTCTATGTCTTTTGATTGGAGAATTTAATTTACTTACATTCAAGGTTATTATTAATAGGTAAAGACTTACTACTGCCATTTTGTTGTTTGTTATTTGTTGGTTGTTTTTTTAGCTTCTTTGTTCCTTTCTTTCCCTGTTGTCTATCTTTGTGATTTGATACTTTTCTGTAGTGCTGAACTTTGAGTCTCCTCTCTTTATCATTTGTATATCTGCTGTAGGTTTTTGTTTTATGTTTACTGTGATGCTTACATAAAACATCTTATAGTTAAACTATTTTAAGCTAATATCAACTTCTATCACATACAGAAACTAGACTTTTACCCTCCTTTTCCACAATTTATATTTTTGATGTAACAATTTACATCTTTTTATATTGGGTATTTTTAACAACTTATTATAATTTTAGTTATTGTTAACCATCTTTTTTCTTTTTCTTTTTTTTCAACTTTTATTTTAGATTCACATGGTACATGTGTAGGTTTGTTAACTGAGGATATTGCATGATGCTGAGGTTTGGGGTATGAAAGATTCCATCACCCAGTTACTGAGTATAGTACCTAATAGTTAATTTTTCAAACCTTGCCTCCCACCCCATTCCGTTCTCTAATTGTTCCCAGTTTCTATTGTTGGTATCTTTATGTCTATGAGTTGTTCACCGTTCTGATTTATAACCATACTAGAGATATGTATGATTTACACACCATTATAACAGTATTGGAATATTCTGGATTTGAGTATGTATTTACCTCTACCAGTAAGTTTTAGATTTTCATATGTATTCATAATAGTAATTATCTTCTTTTTGTTTCAACTTGAAGAACTTCTTTAAGCATTTCTTGTAGGACAGGTCTAGTGGTGATGAATTCCTTAAATTTTTTCTTGTCTGGGAAAAACTGTCTCCTTCATTTCTGAATGACAGACTTGCTGAGTATAGCATTCTTGGCAGACTGTTTTTTTTTTTTTCTTTCAGGACTTTGACTGTATTATTTCATTCTCTTATGGCCTACAAGGTTTCTGCTGAGAAATCCATTGATATTCTAATGGATATTCCTTTGTATGTGACTTGCCATTTTTCGCTTGCTGGTTTTAAAGTTTTCTCTTTGACTTTTGACAGTTTGATGATAGTGTACCTTAGAGAGGGCCCCTTTGGGTAGTAGCTGTTTGTGAACTTTTGAGCTTTGTGAATCTGGATGTTCATATCTCTCCCAAGACTTGGGAAGTTGTCAGCAATTATTTCATTAAATAATATTTCTGTCCCTTTCTCTGTCTCTTCTCCTTTGAAACTCTCATAATGTGAAAGTTTGTTTAATGTTTGCTTAATGATGCTCCTTAAGTCCCATAGGCTGTTTTCACTCTTTTTCATTGTTTTTATTTTTACCGAATCATTTAAAAAAACAAAAAACCCCCGCATTGCCAAGACAATACTAAGTCAAAAGAACAAAGCTGGAGGCATCACGCTACCTGACTTCAAACTGTACTACAAGGCTACAGTAACCAACACAGCATGGTACTGGTACCAAAACAGAGATATAGACCAATGGAATAGAACAGAGCCCTCAGAAATAATACCACACATCTACAGCCATCTGATCTTTGACAAACCTCAGAAAAACAAGAAATGGGGAAAGGATTCCCTATTTAATAAATGGTGCTGGGAAAATTGGCTAGCCATAAGTAGAAAGCTGAAACTGGATCCTTTCCTTACTCCTTATACGAAAATTAATTCAAGATGGATTAGAGACTTAAATGTTAGACCTAAAACCATAAAAACCCTAGAAGAAAACCTAGGTAATACCATTCAGGACATAGGCATGGGCAAGGACTTCATGTCTAAAACACCAAAACCAATGGCAACAAAAGCCATAATTGACAAATGGGATCTAATTAAACTAAAGAGCTTCTGCACAACAAAAGAAACTACCATCAGAGTGAACAGGCAACCTACAGAATGGGAGAAAATTTTTGCAATCTACTCATCTGACAAAGGGCTAATATCCAGAACCTACAAAGAACTGAAACCAATTTATGAGAAAAAAGCAAACAACCCCATCAAAAAGTTGGCAAAGGATATGAATAGACATTTCTCAAAAGAAGACATGCATACAGCCAACAGTCACATGAAAAATGCTCGTCATCACTGGCCATCAGAGAAATGCAAATCAAAACCACAATGAGATACCATCTCACACCAGTTAGAATGGCAATCATTAAAAAGTCAGGAAACAACAGGTGCTGGAGAAGATGTGGAGAAATAGGAACACTTTTACATTCTTGGTGGGATTGTAAACTGGTTCAACCATTGTGGAAAACAGTATGGCGATTCCTCAAGGATCTAGAACTAGAAATACCACATGATCCAGCCATCCCATTACTGGGTATATACCCAAAGGATTATAAATCATGCTGCTATAAAGACACATGCATACGTATGTTTATTGCAGCACTATTCACAATACCAAAGACTTGGAATCAACCCAAATGTCCATCAGTGACAGACTGGATTTCAAGAAAATGTGGCACATATACACCATGGAATACTATGCAGCCATAAAAAAGGATGAGTTCATGTCCTTTGTAGTGACATGGATGCAGCTGGAAACCGTCATTCTCAGCAAACTATCACAAGAACAGAAAACCAAATACCACATGTTCTCACTCATAGGTGGGAATTGAACAATGCGATCACTCAGACTCTGGAAGGGGAACATCACACACTGGGGCCTATTATGGGGAGGGAGGAGCGGGGAGGGATGGCATTGGGAGTTATACCTGATGTAAATGATGAGTTGATGGGTGCTGACGAGTTAATGGGTGCGGCACACCAACATGGCACAAGTATACATATGTAACAAACCTGCACTTTGTGCACATGTACCCTAGAACTTTAAGTATAATTTTAAAATAAAAATAAAAAAATAAAAAACACAGTGATGAAAAGCAAAAAACAAAAAAAAAGAAACAAAAAAAACCCACCATGTTCAGGTTAACAGATTCTTTCTTCTGTTTGATCTAGTGTGCTATTGAAGTTCTCTCTATTGTATTTTTTTTATTTCACTGATTGAATTTTTCAGCTCCAGGATTTATTTTTGGTTCTTTTTAATGATAACTGTCTCTTTTTTGAATTTATCCTCAGATCATAAATTATTCTCCAATTTCATTGAATTGTTTCTATATCTTCTCTTGTATCTTGCTGAATTTCCTTAAGATTAATATTTTGAACTCATTTTTAGGTAATTTGTTTCATTTATTTGGGGTTAATTATTGGAGAATTATTCCATTCCTCTGGTAGTGTCATGCTTCCTTGCTGCTTCATGTTTTTTGTGTCCTTGCATTGATGTCTGTGCATCAGGTGGTGTAGTCACCTCTTCCAAACTTTACAGAGTGGCTTTTGTATGGGAAGACATTCACCTGAAGATGGGCCTGAGGGTGACAATTGAGCAGACTATGGTGACTCTCATTCCATGTGGGCACAATGGTGTAGTCTTTGTGCAGCTTATTTAGTTGTAATCAATGTCTGTGATGACTGCAGGTGCGTCAGTAGTCTAGGCTATTGGAGTTTTTGGCAGCGATGGTGGCTTCATAGGTTATTAGGGCAAGGACTGTAGGGATCCTCCTGGTCTTACTTTTCCCACAGTGGGGTGTCTGAGCCGTAGGTATCTGTGTTGGTGTCAGATCTGACGTGGCCAATAGGCAGCCACAGTAGTACTTGGATCCAGGGTACAGTTGCTCAGTGTAGCTGTGAAGGTGATTTCCTGGGCTCAGGGTCTTGTGAAACTATGGTAGCACCCAAAACTTGAGGCATACGTTCACTCTCCAAGGCATGAATGACTGTGGTTTCCCATTAACCAGGAACTGTTGCTCTATGGCACACTCCAGAAGCTTGGGTCCAGGGGGCTGTGATATAGCTGTGGTTCTGACCAGCTGATTCCAAGCTGCTTCTAAGCTGATTCTGAATGGGGGAATAGGGTGGCAGAGGCAGGGTGTTTCTTTCCCTTCCCTAAGCAGCCATCCTGGGTTTGTGTGCTTTATAGGTTTTCTGCTGCTTCTTTGATGTTCTCTGGTGCTCTCCTTTAGTCATTTCTGTCAAAAATGTAGTCGTTTATTCATTGTTTTGTTTTTTTGTGTTTGTGTGTGGTAGATAAAACAGTACTGGGAACTTCTCTTTGGCCATCTTGCTAATGTCATTTTTTTCTTCCTCTCAATCACTAGTCTTTTCAAAAGAAACTCCATGTGTCACCTATTAGAGACACTTATAAAAAGTTTTTCTTCCCCTAGTAGATTGAAAGCTCCATGAAGCCAAAGACTAGGTCTTAAATATCCTCTATTCTTGCCCATAAATCCTAATACATAGAAGGAACTCAGTAATTATTTATTTATTGAACAGTGAATAATAGCACTTCTGCCAATTGGTAAAACAGGCATAAGATGGTATTTCCTGACTACTGCTTGTTCACTTTTGAGAAAATTCTTCCCTGCATAGTTTGCATTCATAGGTCTGGATATGTGAATGTAAGTTTTAGAGTTGTGGAGGGGAACTTAGATCATGTTATACACCTACCACGTTTTTACATGGGAAAACTGAGGTTTTGTTTAAGGTTACCATGCCAGGTTTTTCTCCATTTCATATTTTTCTTTTTATCCATTTATCACATGTTTGAGTACCTGCTATGTATGAGCCCCCAAAAGCAAATGGTCCATTTCCTTTATGAAGTAAGAGACAAGGTCATTTTCTGAAAAGGGTGGAGCTGGGGAATAGTGCTCTGGAGGACTGAGAAGATTGGAGAATTTTTTAAAGTTGTGGCAGAAAGTGAAAAAGAAAAACACAGCAAGATTGGTGAGCAGATTTCAGGAGTCTGCTGCAAGTGATTTTTATTTTATGTATTGAAACAAATCTGCCTGTTTAACAAAACATGCCCCATAACTTGGCTACTGGATACAGGCACAGAGAAAGTGAATAGTAGGAATGATCAATGGTTAGAATTTGGCCTAGATGAGTACAAAAACATCATTATCAATAACAATAACATCATCATAGTGAGTTAAGAGGTTTTGTGGTTTTGGCAAGAGTGTAACAGCATTGATACACTATGGAACCTAAGCTGGATAGGGAAGGAAGTAAAGAAAATTTTGATTAATAGGGAGAAAGTAGAGGAAGAAGGGTCAGTGAACTAGAGGTCTTGATGACCTGAAAGAAGAGTGATAGTAGGAATAGTTGAACCAGCAAAGCTGGAAGTTTGTGATCAGAGAATTTCATGTTTGAATTAGTGATTTTGGAGATGGAGTAGGAAAGGGTGATGGAAACTTCCGAGGTGTACAGAATGAGTGGCTCATGTGGAGTGGAAGGATGAGGTCATTGGAAATGAAGAAGTTAAGGAACGGAAAGGTCAGCATATTCGGTATGCTATACCACATTTTCATGAATTTATCTTCCTTTTAGATGGTAATAAAAATACATCCTACACCCAGGCAATTTTACTGTATTCAAAAAAAATCATTTAGAAGCAAAGTTATTGGTGTGAGGTAAATATATTCTATAGTCTGAATCAGTTCATGAGATCTAATAATGTTGAGTAACTATTTCCTCCATGATCCGTTTTACTATGAAATTTATTGTCCAAATCAAACTTTGCCTTAGGTGGAGGACGGGGTCTTTATTAGTGTTCACAAGAGACATGTTTAAATGTCAGCTCTAGGACAGCTATTCTAGGCTATTCAAAGTCTATTCTCCAAGGAATTTGAAGAGCTCTCAGAATGGATATATTAAATTAGCTGTTGCGGTAAGAAAGATGTGGAATTTTCAATCTCTGCCTCTTTGCTATCCCCTTTGTCTTTGGGCATGGTCAGATTCCCTCTTCTAAAAAACATTTCCTGGAACCCTGCTGCCCCATCAAGCTGCCTCTCAATTCTTTTCTTCCTTTCCTTGCTATAAATATTTACTTTTCTGTTTATTTATTGAAAACAGCTAATTTTTATTGAACAATATTGTAGGAAAAGCCTGTCTATCTATCTATCTATCATCATCATAATACATAGCTTTTGTTATTTGGGGTATACTTTTCTCTGTTACATATGTACCTTTTTTCCCCATAGTTTGAATCACAAACTGTTAAGTCTTATGAGGGTAGAAGGTCTGTCTATTTTGTCTGTCACTATATATCTAGTATATATGCCTATCACATAAGAGGGACTCCATAATCAAATGTGAAATGAATGAATGGTGTATATTTTAAATTTGTATTTTGATTTTTTTCTATTTAACATGATAAGTATTTCCCTTTTTCTTCAGTCTTTATTATATTCAAAAAGTATTTTATTGTTTTAATAGATCATAAATCACTACTTTTTGTAGTTGGACATTTCAAGTATTTTACAATCGTTTACTATTACCAACAACCATGTAATGTACAACCTTTTGCATTAATGTATTTGCTTGCTATTATTCTTTCATGGAACAATTTTTTAAAAGTTAAATTCCAGGGAGTGGGATTACTGGACAAAAGTGAGCATTTTCGTTCTGGTGAGCTTGTTGAAAGAATTGAATACCTTTTGCCTTCGTGTCCTGACTCCTTCCTAAGTGGCTTGGAATTTGGCTCCTGCCTCTACCACTTCAAAGAAATACTTCTTCCAATGGCTTCCTGTTTGCCAAATCAGCCTGTTTGTTTTGAGCTTTAAGAGCCTTCTTGACTTTTCTTGTAACGTTTAATACTAATTTACTACCACCTTCTACTCTCTTGGTTTCATGACATGTTATTATTTTTGTTCTCTTGCTGCCTCCCTGACTGATGTTCTTCCTTGAACCCCTGAAGTGTGACCTTTCCCAAGGTTCTGTCCTGTCCCCTCCAACACTATTATCTCTGTTTTATTTTTTTCTTTTTGTGAAACAGGGTCTTGCTTTGTTGGCCAAGTTGCAGTGTAGTGGTGCGACCTTGGCTCACTGAAGCATTGACCTCCAGGCTCAAGAGATCCTCCCACCTCAGCCTCCTGAGTAGCTGGGACCAAAGGCACATGCCACCATGACCAGCTAATTAAAAAAAAAATTGTAGAGATGAGGTATTGTAGAGATGTGTTGCCCAGGCTGGTCTCAATCTCCCAGGCTCAAGCAATCTGCCCTCCTTGGCCTCCCAAGGTGTTGGGATTACAGGCGTGAGCCTCCATGCCTGGCTTCTCTCTATATTTGAGTAACTCCCAAATTATTATATCTAGCCCTGACTTCATTCTTAAGCTTCAGATTTGTGTTTCATTTCTTGATCTCCCATTAGTGTTCCATATTGTATACTCATCATATCTAAAAATGAATTTCCACTTTCCAAATCAGTTCCCTGTAACTATTCCATTTCTGATAATGCTGTTGCCATTCCTAAAATCTGGACACCATGGAGACATTTTGATCCTTCCTCCTTTTTTGCTCCACCTATTCCATTAGTTGCCCTGCTATATGAATTCTAATTCTTCACTGTCCCTAACATTTTTTTTCAAAAAAATTTTTTCTGAATTGATTCATTTATTTAACAAATATTTATTGAGAACTACCGTGTACCAGGTACTATTTATGGCACCAAGGATATAGTAGTGAACATAACAGACAAAACTTCTGGCCCTCATGGAGCCGATAGTCTAGAGGAGGAAGACACACAAGCAGATAAGTAAAACATATAGAATGTCAGATACTAAAATGTTATATGGAGAAAAATTAGGGAAGTTGGAGAGAGAAGACAGGACAGGATGTGTATGTATATGTGCACATTTTTAAATTGGGTAGTCCAGGGAAGCTAACTGAGAAGGTGATATTTGAGCAAAGATCTGGAGACAGTCAGGAAAGAGCCAGGCAGATATGGGAGAGGATAAGGGAGCATTCTAGGCAGAAGTAGTAGCAAATGTAAAAGCCCTGAGATGGGGGAGAACATGAGTGTTCCAGAAATAGCAACATGGCCATTGTGACTGAAGCAGAGTGAGTAAAAGGAAGAGTAATAGAGGTGAGGTTAGAGAGGTAAAAGGACAGAAACAGATGATGTAGGGCCTTGTAGGTCATTGTAAAGACTATGGCTTTGTGTTATGAGTGAAATACGAAGCCAATGGAGGGACTTGAGCAAAGGGATGACCTGATTTGACCTATTTTATTGGTAGGAAAACTTTAGCTGCTGGGTTGAGACCAGACTATAGCAGGGCAAGGGTAGAAGCAGGGCATAAGTAAGGGGGCTATTGCAGTAAGCTAGGTGAGAGTTGATGGCTTGGACCACAGTAGTGGTAGTGAAAGTGGTGAAAGATTGTTGGATTCTGAATTTACTGTTGATTGAACGTGGCATGTGAGAGGAAACAGTGAAGTCAAGGATGTCTTTGAGATTTTAGCCTCGAATGGAAGAATGAGTTTTTCTGTGTGTGTGTGTGTTTGTGGGTGTGTATTTAATCTCTAATTTCTTAGACTCTCATAATATGTATTTTAGTCTGTCTATACTATAATTACTTTTCACCTGGGCTGTATCAATAATCTTGATAAAGGTTCAGTGGTGAATCAGATCTCCTCTTCCAGCCTCTCTTCTCACTCCAGTTCACCCTTTATAAAGTGAGGAACTAATCATATCTTCAGTGGTTTCCCATTGCACTTAATTCAGCAGGTGGACTCGCCTGTCTTGGATTCAAGGCCCTCCATAATATGAGCCCAACCTATTTCTTTGGCTTTATCTTTTGCTATTCCCTTATATCTTCCAAATAAAGTGGCTTGCTGCTCCTCGAGTTTAGTGTTTATCCACATGTAACACGTTATAGATGATGCTTATTTGGAATCACATAATGATTAAGAATATAGACCTCTGTAGCTGGATACCCCAGGTTTGAATCATAATTTCATTTCTCATTGTGCCTTTGGACAGTTTAACCTCTATATCTTAGTTTTCTATCTCTAAAATAGGGATAATATTAATAGTAATCTACTTCATAGAGGTGTTTTGAGGATTAAATGGGTTTATATTGAAAACACAAAATCAGTGCCTGACCAACATGTTAAGTGCTCTAATATTTCGGTTGTCATTGTTGTTATTATTGTTACTATTTTTATTGTCTCTTTCTCTCCCCACTATAATATCAGGTCCCTGAGGGCAGAGATTTTTATCTGCTTTGTTTACTGTTCTATCCCTATTGCCTACAACAGTGCCTGGCATATAATAATAATAATAATAAATGCTCAGTAAATATTTATGAAATGAATAATTGAAGTTTCCTTAGCCCAAGATGTCTACTACTGCTGTCTCTTCCCCCTACTCTCTTCTCTTAAGAACCTGTCCAAACTACAAGGCTTATCATGAATGCCATGTATTCCATGGAATACTTCGTGATTTTCTGATCCTTCTCCCCAAGCTAAGTTTAATTTCTCAATTCTTTGAATTCCCATGATAACTTACTTATGGTTTTCTTACATCTATTACATTTCTTTGCCTTTCATCTTAGTCATTTTTATCTAATCTCGCTTACTAGATATTAAGTTCTTAAACCATGGACTGTGTCTTATTTTATATCCCTTGTGATGCTAGTATAATGCCTTGAACATGGTAGATGCTCAATAGACATTTGCTGATTGAACCAAATCTGTTTTACTATTTATATACTTAGTTGTGTACAAATTTTCAGATTTCTAAGTCATACTTCCAAGGTATTAAATCTCTGTGCAATTTATTTCTTAGGTATCCTAAATGTTCAAGCTTGGAAAGACTATGCTTTTTTTAATCTGCAGTTGCAGAAGAAATAGATTTGTCTTAAATCTTGTTTTAACTGCCTAAGGACCTTATACCAGATTATGAAATTGTCCTGCATATATGATCCTAAAGGGGAAGGTTTATCAAATATGGCAGTATACAGCTGGAATTCAATGATCTAGTAACATCACCTAAGAACTCAGATTTAAAAAGGCTTTGTGCAGATAAAGTATGTGTCATGAGATCCATGCACTTAAACTCATGCATGTTATATAGTGTAAGCTTCTGAAATACTCACTTATGATTTATTTACTCATCATTATGCTTAAGTCATGATTATCAGATTTCCTAGCCAACAGCTGTGGAGAAGTCATTTAGAAATGTTAACAAGGCTCATCGAATAGTAGGAGGGAGAGACAGCTGACTCTAAGGAAGGAGACAGAAAAACCAAAAAACAGCCAAGAACTCATAGCAGTGTGGGGCTAATAGCCCTATATGGCTTAAATAAGTCTTGAGGGCATCAATGTGTTATAACATAGCTCAGTAATTGATGTTCATAATAACGACCCAGATTCATCAAAAAACAATTAAATTGTGATCATCTACTATGTTCTACTTGTGAAGATAAGCAATGAGTATTGAGTGTTTAGATTTCCATCCAAAAGATTAAATTTAAAATGGTTTTGTGTATAAAGTAATAAACCCTGAACTAGCTGGATGACTTGACTAACTCCTTCCTGAGTTACAATCAAGGTTTTCCTTCATTCAATATATACCTTTCTGTTCAAGCCCCTCTAACTAGAATTGAAATGCAATGGTAAGGCAACATGAGGTAGTAAATCTATAAAAATGAATTGTTCATTCACACTACCTTTATAAAATAGGCAATACGATTATAGAACAGATGTTGACTGATTGAAATGCTGTATGCTCAATCATGTTATTGTTTATTTGATAAGGAATGCCATTTGTTTAGCTTTGCTCATTTATTCAGTGACTGTGGCCTGGAATTTTATTAGATGCCATATAGCTTTATATCTTGGCCCACCAGAATGCTGAGAGAATCTTAGCTTGAATGAACTGGATAAGAAGTTGGAGCTGTTTAGCTTTGGGAGTGAAGATGAGAAGACTTTAGTTTTGAAGGTTTTCCACTTGAAATGTCTTTGTTTTGTTTTATTTCATTTATATATGGGTGCCAGAACATAAAAGTGACTAATAGTCTGGAAGTATTCATTACTTGTTTAACTTTATTCTGAAAACCTT
This sequence comes from Papio anubis, assembly GCF_008728515.1. Lineage (NCBI taxonomy): Eukaryota > Metazoa > Chordata > Mammalia > Primates > Cercopithecidae > Papio > Papio anubis. The sequence continues at coordinate 82,082,489 of NC_044996.1, read as the reverse complement.
CATCTTCCTAAAAGTCTTTCAGTGACTACCCAGGGAGAGATCGAGATCCAAGAAAATTTCCTGAAATGGAACCATTTATAACTGATGTGTTTCTGAATAATGGAGAAAACTTAAATTTAATTTTAAAAGTACTGCAATACTAAACAGCTCTTATATTTGAAATAAATTATTCAACTAATTTTTTGTTCTCCTTTGGAGCCAGTTAGCAAATATCTTTTGTATTGCAGTGAGATTACAGCAGATGATTTCATGGGAACATTTATTTAGATTTTGTATTTTATTTTATTAGTTGATAATATCTGGGCCTTTATGATATAGAAACTAGTACAATAAATATTTGAATGAATAGATTTAGGAACCAGATAATTTGGAAGGATAATTTCAAAACTTGAATGAACTATGACATTTAAAACCAGCATCTTGGATCATTTTGTAACATATTGTATAATACACTTTATAGTGAAATAGATTTTAAAATTTAATATCTTGAGCAAAATATTTTAGGAAGAATTTTTCTTTCTTTTAAAGAATAAGATAAATAGGTTTCTAGTTCCCCACATCCAAATATTTTTGTGTCCATTTTACCGTGTTGATAAAGGCAGAAAAGGGTTTTTAATTGTTGCTAATGCAGAATAAGAGTTGTTAACCTCTACAAACTACATAACCAAACTAAAGTCAGTCAGAAGGATGTGGTATCTTATATAAATGTAGGATGTTACGCAGCATTACAAGTTCCTTATAATCTCTACAAATAGCTTTTATAATTTACTAATTGATTTAAAAATAAAAAAACCCAATGCATGTTAACAGAAATAACGTAAATAGCATTTTACAAACAATAATTTCTACTTCTTGCCCAGGCTGGAGTGCAGAGGCACGATCTCGGCTCACTGCAACCTCTGCCTCCCAGGTTCAAGCGATTCTCCTACCTCAGCCTCCCGAGTAGCTGGGATTACAGGCGTCTGCCACCATGCTTGGCTAATTTTTGTATTTTTAATAGAGACAGGGTTTCACCATATTGGCCAGGCTAGTCTCGAACTCCTGAACTCAGGTGATCCGCCCACCTTGGCCTCCCAAAGTGTTGGGATTACAGGCGTGAGCCACCGTACCCGGCCTGAAATGGCATCTCTTTCTCTGAAAATGCATGATGGTAAAGAATACGATGGCCACTAGTATAGTTTGGTGTCCCTGCCTTAATCCATGCAAGGCACTAACAGTTTTTCCACCACTATTTTTTTTAAATAACAACTTTATTAAGATATAATTTACATACCATATACTTCACCCATTTAAAATGCTAACGCGTTGGTTTTTAGTACATTCACAGAGTTGTGCAACTATTATCATAATCAATTTTAGAGACACAAAAGGAAACCCTGTACCTATAAGTAGTCACTACCCATTTTTCCTGAACCCTCCCCTCTTCCAGCCCCTAGGAATCATTTATCTACTTTCTGTTTCTATAGATTTGACCATTCTGGACATTTCATTTAAATGGAATCATACAATATATAATCTTTTATGATTGGATTTTTCACTTAGCATAATATTTTCAAGGTTCATCCATATGGTAGCATGAATCAATATTTCATTCTTTTTATGGTTGAATGGTATTCTATTATATGGTTATATTACATTTATCCATTCATCAATGGATGGACATTAGGTTATTTCCATTTTTGGCCTGTTATGAACAACGCTGCTCTCAATATTTGTGTACATGATTTTGTGTAAACATTTGTTTTCAATTCTCTCGAGTATATACCTACAAGTGGAATTACTGGGTCATATGGTAACTCTCTGTTGAACTTTTTGAGGAACTTCTAGACTGTTTTCCAAAGTGGCTGCACCATATTACATTTCCACAAGCAACATATGAGGGTTCCAATTACTCTTCATCCTTGTCAACACTTGTTATTGTCTATTTTTTATTACATTCTTCCTACTGAATTTGAAGTGATATTTCAATTGTGGTTTTGACTTGTATTTTCCTGAAGACTAACGATTTTTTCATGTGCTCATTGGCTACTTATATATCTCCTTTGGAGAAATATATTTTCAGATCCTTTGCCCATTTTTCCATTGAGTAGTTTGTTTTTTTTTTTAAGTTGTAAGAGTTCTTTATATATTCTGGATATGAGTCCCTTATCAGATATTTAACTTGCAAATATTGTCTTTCATTCTATGAGTTGTTTCTTCACTCTTATTTGTGTGAAGAAAAAGAAAGGGAGTATTGCCATCTTAACAATATTAAGCCCTCCAGTCTATGAACGTGAGATGTCTTTTCATTTACTTAGATCTTCTTTACTTTTTTTCAACAGTGGTTTGTAGTTTTCAGTATAAGTTCTACCCATCTTTTGTTAAGTTTATTCCTAAACTTTTATGCTACAAAGTTTAATGTCCAATTTATCTAATTTTCCTTTTGTGGCTTCTCCTTTAGGTATCATTTTGAAGAAATTGTTGCCTAACCCAAGACCATAAGGATTTACATTAATGTTTTCTTCTAAGAGTTTTATAGTTTTAGCCTTTATATTTAGGTCTGTGATCCATTTTTAATTTAATTTAATTTAATTTTTATTTTGGCAAGCCTGTATTGGCAACCTGCACTGAGGGATGCATTGATGCAGTCAATATCTGAAGATGAACTATTAAAAAATAAGTGTAAAACAGTGTCTTAGGTTAGGGTCCCTGAGAAATACACTCTAAGATGGAGTTTAGAATATAAGCAATTTGTTGGGGAATGCAATCCAATCAACCCCTGCGGGGACGTGAAGGAAAGCATTGAGCAGTGGAAGGAGTCGAGCTGTTAGTACAAAGTCTTCACAGGAGCTCTGGGGCTGGGATGGCAAAATGAGAATACTCTCACATTGAAGGGGGCCTTTGTACCCTACCCTCTTCACAGACTAATCAAGGGATTTGTACTGCCCTGGGAAAAAGAGGTTCTTTCTGGACAAGGGTAATTTCCTTGAGGGATTTGGCTGAGACTCAGTACCTCACTCCTGAAGCAATGAACAGGACAACATGCACCTCACAATGGTAGTGTTAATTCTCAGTGGAGGAACTGTGTTGGGATACTATGGGGGAAAGAAAAGACAATTAGTATGGGGATATGCCTCTATGTCAGTGAAAACTTTCATAGAAGAGGTGATACTTGGACTGCCTTGCAATATGGAGGTGTATTTATCAGGTAGTATAGAGAAATAGTATTCCACAGATATACATAAGCAAATCCTGGTGCTTTTTATTTATTTTTTTTGAGACAGAGTTTCCCTTGATTGCCCAGGCTGCAGTGTAATGGCATGTTCTCGACTCACTACAACCTCCACCTCCTGGGCTCAAGCAATTCTTGTGCCTCAGCCTCCCAAGTAGCTGAGATTACAGGCATGCACCACCATGGCCGGCTAATTTTTGTATTTTTAGTAGAGATGGGGCTTTGCTGTGTTGGCCAGGCTGGCCTCAAACTCCTGGCCTCAAGTGATCTGCCCATCTTGGCCTCCTGAAGTGCTGGGATTACAGGCTTGAGCTACTGCACCTGACACAGTGGCTTAGAGTGTACGAGCCAGGAGGAGGATTGAAGAGGATAGTGAGGTGGTGACAAAAGATGAAACTGCAGAAGTAGCAAGGTCTAGATTATGGAGAGGTAAATGGCATGCCCAGAAGTTAGTATTGTATTCTAACAGCAAGGCAGGCCTTTAAGCAAAGGAAGATCTTGTATGATCCATGTTTTATTTAATTTTTATATGTGGTGTGAGGAGTGGATCCAACTTCATTCTTTTACTTGTGGATATCCAGTTGTCCCAGCACCATTTGTTGAAGAATGTTTTTCCCCTATTGAATTCTCTTGGCACTCTTGTCAAAAATCAATTGATTGTAAATATAAGAGTTTATTTCTAGACTCTCAGTTCTACTCCATTAATCTATATGTCTGTCCTTATGCCAGCAGTACTACATTGTCTTGATTACTTTGTAGCTTTGTTGTAAGTTTTGAAATCAGGAAGTATGAGTCATATAACTTTGTTCTTCCTCTTCTTTTTTTTTTTTTTTTGAGACAGAGTCTTGCTCTGTCACCCAGGCTAGAGTGCAGTGGCGCGATCTCGGCTCACTGCAAACTCTGCCTCCCGGGTTCAAGCAATTCTCCTGCCTCAGCCTCCCGAGTAGCCGGGATTACAGGCGCCCGCCACCGTGCCTGGCTAATTTTTGTATCTTTTAGTAGAGACAGGCTTTCACCATCTTGCCCAGGCTGGTCTCGAACTCCTGACCTCATGATCCACCTGCCTCGGCCTCCCAAAGTGCTGGGATTACAGGTGTGAGCCACCGCACCCAGCCCAACTTTGTTCTCCTTTTTCAAGATTGGTTTTGGCTATTCTGTGCCCCTGAATTTCCATATGAATTTTAAGATCAGCCTGTATTTTGATAAGGTTTTGTTTAATCTGTAGATCAATTTAGGGAGTATTGCCATCTTAACAATATTAAGTCCTCCAGTCTATATTGTGGGATGTCTTTTTCGTTTACTTAGATCTTCGTTACTTTCTTTCAACAGTATTTTGTAGTTTTCAGTATAAGTTCTACACGTCTTTTGTCAAATCTATTCCTGTTTTATTTTATTTTGATGCTATTGTAAATGGGATTGTTTCTTAAATTTTATTTTTCAATAGTTCATTGCAAAAATAGAATTAGAGCTAATTTTTAATATTGACCTTGTATACTGCAAGCTTGCTAATTAGCTTTAGTACGGTCTTTTTGTGTGTGTGTGTGGATTCCTTAGACTTTACTCTATGTAATATTATGTTATCTGCAAATAGCGATAGTTTTCTGGATGCCTTTCATTTCTTTTTATTGCATAAGTTCATAACTATAACCTCTAGTAACAATGTGTTGAATAGAAGTGGTAAGAGTAGACATCATTCTCCTGTTAGGGGGAAAATATTCAGACTTTTATCACTTAGTATAATGTTAGCTCTGGGTCTTTCCTATGTACCCTTTAATCTGGTTGAGGAAGTTTCTTTCTATTCCTAATTTGTTGAGTATTTTTATCATGAGAGAGGGTATTGAATTTTGTCAATATTTTTCCATGTGTAATGAGATATTCATGAATTTTTTTCCTTTATTCATATGATATATTAATTGATTTTCTGATATTAATCCAACCTTGCATTCCTAGGATAAATTTCATTTGGTCATGTTATGCAATCCTTTTTATGTATTACTGGATTCAGTTTGCTAGTATTTTGTTGAATATTTTTATGACTATATTCTTAAGAGACATTGGTCTATAGTTTTCTTGTAATATCTTTTTCTGGTTTTGGTAACAAGGTAATACTGATGTCGTAGAATGAGTTGGAAAGTATTCCCTCCTCTTATATTTCTTGGAAGAGTTTGAGAAGCATGGATATTAATTGTTCTTTAAATATTTACTGGAATTCATCAGGGAAGCCATCTAAGCCTGGGCTTTTCTTTGTGAGTAATTTATTTATTACAAATTCAATCACTTGTTTTAGGTCTATACATCTTTTCTACTTCTTCCTGAATCAATGTTGGAAGTTTTTGTTTTTCTAGGTACTTTCCCATTTCGTCTAAGTTATATAATGTGTATACATACAGTTATTCATTGTATTCCCTTATAATCCTTGATGTATGTTTATGGTTAATAGTAATGTCCTCTCTTTCCTTCTGAATTTTAGTAAATCAAGTCTTTATTTTTGGCTTCATCAGTCTAAGTAAAGGTTTGTCAATTTTGTGGATATTTTCAAAGAAAATAATAGCCTTTTGAACAGGGAAGTAGTAAATTAATCATTTGAAGGCAGCTAGTAGCCCCTATATAATGGCCTCACTAACAGTGTGTTCTTGGCCATATGTTTCTTAACCTCCTGGAACCTCAGTTGCCTCATCTATAAAATGGGGTGATATGGCTTGCCTCATAGATTTGTCTTTAAAATTAGATGAATTAACGTGTAAAATCTCTAGCACAATACCTATTTATGACAGATATTATACCTTTCCGTGAATGCTCATATCTTTTTCTTCCATATTATTGTGCTGACCCTGGTTTTTACTGCATTATTCTTCAGTAGCCAGCTTTAATTTAATAAAGTAAACATTAAAAATGACTTCTCTTTTAAAGTCTGAAAAAATATTTTTGTGCTTTTTCTTCTACCATATAATCAAAATGATACTTATTTTCACTAAAATTTAGGCATACAACCAATTTCAGAATGTAAGCAGGTGAAACAGCAGATTAATATTAATCATAGATGAATGTAAAAGCACAGCTGAGATTGTACATAATAAATTATCATGCTCTGTATTATTTTCGTCTTTTTCTCATCTCAGTAGTAATTTTATTTCCTATTAAATAGCCATAGAGATAATTTCTTTCTTCTTAAAGTAGAGCACCATCTCTCAGATAACTTTAACATTTCTGAGACAATTCTGACCTTTTAATGAACTTTATGATAGTTCAGCAGTGTTATAAATAATGAACCTGAAACTCTAAAAAGTTATCAAAACTTCTTTCAAATTGTGGTATATAATTTATTCAAGTAGAGAAAGGTAACTCTAATCAATTTTTATATGTTATTAAAAGTTTCTACATCCTATTAGTAGGATTTATATTCTCTCTTTCCTAAGTATCTTTTGTCCTAACTTCCTCCATAGGTATGCACCTTTATTGCTTGCCTGTAACTTGAGGAAATAAGAACATTTCTTCTAGACTGTGAGTCAATGAAAAGTGACTCCCCTATGGAAATAGGAATTGAATGCTACAGTCTCATGTATGAACTCGGTATTTGGCCTAGATATTTTCCCTTTCTCTGAAATGAGGAAGATGTTATGGCACCTCACTTCACATTTGCCTGACCAGCTGTTGTAACATGTATCTTCATGAACCCTATTTACTGGTTTCACTCTATGGATTACCTGTAGAGCAGGAATAATTGAATTGACAAATAGGGTTATGATTAGGCTATGATAGAACCTCTCTAGCCCAGCCTAACACAAGTAGATCACAAAACATCTTTATTCTAACACCGATGGTAGGAATGTCAGGGATGTCAGTAGAGTTCCCAGGGGTAACTTTCATCTCAATAGGTCTCCAACTCCAACCAGAAGACAGGTTTTGCCATGGAAAACAGAGAGTGAAAACTCATGAATGAATGAGAAAAATTCATTCTCAAGAGACCTGCCTTAGCTAGCTAACACACATCATTAGCAATGTGATCTTAATGGAATTGTTAAACATCTCCAAGCTTCAATTTCCATGAATGTGGGTGGTGATAACAGGATTGTTGAGAAATTTTAATAAGATAATTAATGTAAAGTACTTAACACAGTGCCCAGTTCATTGTAAGGGATTTTCATCAAGTTTTGTCAAAATAATTTCTCTCCTATGACCCACTTGGGTGTTGTAACAGATCTGTTAAAGCTTTCTTTTACTATATCTGAAATTTTTGTCCTATATTCTTTAGATCAGTGCTTTTATTATTGATGGTTTGGGTTTGTGTCCCTACCCAAATCATGTTGAATTGTAAGCCCCAGTGTTGGAGGAGGGACCTGGTGGCAGGTGATTGGATTATGGGGGCAGATTTCCCCTTGTTTTTCTCAAGAGAGTGAGTTCTCAGGAGATTTGGTTGTTTAAAGGTGTGTAGCATCTCCATCCTTGTCTCTCTTCCTCCTGTTCTGGCCATGTAAGATGTGTCTGTTCCCCCTTGCCTTCGCCATGATTGAAAGTTTCCTGAGGCCTCTCCAACCATGCTTCCTGTGCAGCCTGTGGAACTGTGAGCCAATTAAACCTTTTTTTCTTTATAAATTACCCAGTCTCAGGTATTTATAGCAGTGCGATAACAGACTAATACAACTATTTAAGATAGCTTTTATGGGTCCTCTTACTTTTACCTCTATGCCCCAGTTTTTTTCATTCCTTTCTTTTATGAGTGATTTTCAGGCTTTTTATCATTTTGGAAACCCTACTTGGATCCTATTCTCAGTTATTTATTTCTTTTAACATGTAGCACACAGAACTGGACCCCATACTTTAGAGATTATTTGTCCAGCCTAGCCTTCCTTTAATTCAGCTATTAGACTTTAATCAGTGTAGACTAAGATTACTGTAGAATTTTCTTTTCAGTGGCTATTTTATGACCTTGTGGCCAGATCAAAAGAACTATTTTTGAGATAGGAGACATATCTGAAATCATAGTTCTGAACACTGATTCAAGAATTGTTTTCTTCAGCTCTGAATATTTACATGCTGGTTTCATCAGTAATCTATTTGCTTAGAGACTGATTTACTGGAAAAATGAAAACAGCATTTGTAATTATATATTAGACATTTTAATCTTATACCTATGTACCTAGATTTGATTGGTTAATTTATAAGCACCAACATTTTCCACATTTGTTGTTCAAATTTTATTTAGGTGGACTAGCTTATAGACCATTGACTTCAAATGGAATTGTGAAGCTAATCTTTATCTGAAGTTTAGGTGATGAAAGGCTTTCTTTGCCAAGCAAAACTAATGATACTCCCAAGTTAAATGGAAATAGCCTAACATGGAAACCAAGAGTGTGTTGCCTCCTCAGCACTGTTTTCTTTCTCTGCCTTCTGGGAGGAGGGGAGAGGGTTTATGGGGAAAGGCTGCAGGAGTCAGAGCAGTCAACCTATGGCTGACCTGAACGATATTGTTAAAGGTAAAATAAATTGCAGAAGAAAGAGAGAATCAGTTTTTATTGGAATTTAGACACCATTACTTTTCCTTGGATGATTCAGAACACACTTTTAAAGGAGAAATGTAGAAGAATAAGAGGGAAGCACTAAGGATTGAGCCTCTTTTTTACCACACTTTAGATGATGTCAGAATTATTTTGTTACATTGCTTTAAGATGTGAATGCTTACTCACTCTAGTATATAGGACCATTATTTGCAAATATTTAAAGTTTTTTTGTTTTGTTTTGTTTTGTTTTTTTTTTTTTTGCTTCTGGAAAACCTCAGCTCCCTAGACTGCATTCTCTGTATCTCAATTTCCTTATTTGTAAAATGAGGACAATAAGACTACATAGAGTACTCCCTGACTTCCCAGTTACCCCATAAGGTAAGTCTTTTGTCTCTAAACTACTCTTAGGACCTCATATACTGAGTTGTGTAAATTGTGGTTACTTGTGTATGTGTTTTTTGTTCCCTGCTAGATTATAATCTCTTTGAGGTCAGAGGCTAGCTGAGTTTTCATCTTTTTTGACCTTCATAGTTCCTTGGGTTAAAAACTTCAGTGAAATCACAAGAAAGTAATCAGAAATATAATTGGGCAGGTGGAACAAATTTGTTAAATCTGTTTGGGAAAACAATAACTGGTTCTTAAATAATAAATCAGCCTCAGGTTCACTGTTCCATAATCAGGGTGGGAACAAGGGATAGGGGAAAGTATATGTTTCTGAAGATATCTGAGAACAGAAGCCCTGCCTTTAATATGGTTGATTTCATTGGATAATGGAGGAATCTCTTCCTAGTTATGTCCACAAAAATTGGGAAGCTTGTCATTAGCTGTACTGTGATGCAGATGTGACTTCAAAGAATCAGTTCACTTCATCTTGTTAAGTTGTGGCAGAAAGCAGTATTTCAGACTATCACAAAGCAAGGAATTTGAGTATAAGATTAAAGTCTACTATGTTCTGCATGGACAGGCATAATTTCTATTAAGTATTGATCCTTAAGGCAAAGCTAAACAGTTATAATTAGCATAGGATTTTTATTCGAAAATATTGATTTTCTACCCTCTTTCTCTAAAGCAGAGACTAAAAGTGTCATAGAATCTCTGGGTTAAAATGCAGATAGAAGTCATCCAACTCAAGATCCCATCTCCTTTGTCAATCACTTCTGCAATATCTCCATCAAGTTCTCACCATCCTAGGCTTGAAATGTGTCAGCAATGGAGAACTTGCCCTCATGGGAGATAGCTAATGTCATTTGTAGGCTGATCTAGTTGTTACAAAAGTCTTCCTTATTTAATACCACAATAATAAACTCTGCCATACCATAGTTATTCAGATGGGAGAAAGATCCCCACATCCCCCTGACTAGTCTCCAACGCCCCAACTCCAGACTAAACATACTTTCAACTGTTCCTTTGTTATTTTGTTGCACTTTCCACACTATATTGTAGTCATAGTTTGTAGCTGTATTTTTACACATCTTCTGAATTGTGAGCTCCTTGAGGACACAAACCACATCTTATCTTTGAATGCGTCTGGTATATAATGCCTTTGAGTGAGAAAAACATAGCATTAAATCTCTGCATTATCTGGGCCACTCTTGTTTGGATGTTCTCTGAGTTATCCTTTATTAAACATATATTTACTGAATACCTTTCTGTCAGTCAGATACTATGCCAGTATTTAGGAATACAATAGTGAAAGAGAAAGATATAGTTTCTGACTTTGTGAAACTTAAAATGTGTGAGATACAAGGAAATAGGCAGTACAAAACAAGGTGATAGGCTGCACTAAAGGAAGGATACAGTGCATGGTTTCCAACCAAGGCTTTTGGGATCAAAGAAGGCTCCCCCACCGCCATTTTCTTGTTAAGATGGGGAAAATATTTTAGATGTGGTCTGACCAGCCCTGATGATCACAGTTTTGATCTGAGTATTTCTGGATATATATGTTATTGTAGGTTAAGGTAATATTTGCCTTTATAATGCTACTACATTATTGTTCATTCATTCAATAAATATTTATTGAGTACCTATCATCTCTTTAAATCTTTAGACAAATTAAAGTTAAAGATTATACTTTCAGGGATCATTTCTACAGTTTATTCCTGGAGAAGTTTCTTTGAATGTATAGAGCACTAAAAAACATATTATCTCCCAAGTGTAAAGCTGCCTCTTGGTGTTGGTTTACTTCAATTGCCATTTGCCATTAATGATTGTTCTTCTTTTCTTTTGGGAGAGTAAGAGACAGAGGACACAGTCTGGGTGGGGAAAAATATTAAGTTTAGCAGTCTAATTGAGCAAAGAACTATTCATGAATTGAGCAACCCTCAAAACGAGAACAAAGGGAGGGGAGAGAAGGAGAAGATGACAGGGTTGGCAATCACTACTCTGCTTTCTCTGTTTAACCACTATGACTATGATAGCTCTTCCTCACACAGGCCAAAATCAATCTGATCTCCAGAGAATAATTTAGGTGAGTTAAGTATGGACCTAATGACATATTATACTGGAAAATACTTTATAAATTAAGTGCTATGTATATACTATAATTATAATAATAATATTTCCACCTAATTCCTCCCAGTAAAACTTCATTCTCTTCCATGTCACCCAGCTCTCTGACACAGTACCTCTGATCATACCCTTCTGCCATATCACATCTTCTCACTTCCCCATTGTAAATAAGCTTCATGAAGATACAATCCAATTGATTCAGTTAACTTTGCCAGTTTCAGTTTTTAGATGCCATTTGTCCTTTCAGTCTTTCCGGAAGACTGAGGGTGATAAAGACAATGATAATGCCATTGTGTTCATGACACCTTATTCAATTGCTTTATAATTTGTCCAGTAAAATAGTACTTCTATTGCTGGAGATTTCTCCAGGAGTGCTCCATAAAGGAAATACATGTTTTAATAACCTTTTAGCTACTGTTATAGTATTGGCCTTCCTACATGGAAAGCTCCTATCCAATCAGAGAATATAGACTATTATGAGAACATACTCATATCCCATTTAAGATGGCAAATGAATGAAATTCCTCTGTAAATGTTCAAATGGCCCATCAGAAAATAGAAGTGTACCACCTGAAGTTTTTATTGTCTTCCAAGGATTACGGGTTTGACAAAGCAAACATTGGTTATAAACCATTTTGGCAATTTTAAAATAATCCCCACACTAATATTTTTTCATAATTGGCATAATTTTTTTATACTCCATGATGAGTTAGGGAGTACAGAACTTTTAATAATGAAGGCTTTAAAGACTTGAGAAAGACCAGGTAGCCATCTGTGCCCTCCATGAGTCCATGCTTAATACTGAATTTATATTCTTTTAAATATCAGATTTGTTTCTCCAATTCAGGTGTAGCACTGTTTATTAAATAGGGTAAAATAGGTATTCTGACCTCAATCGGTCTTACAGAGTTCTTTTAAATTGCGTATCTTAACAATTTCAGTACTGGCTAACTTGGTGTGAAAATCTGCCAAACCTTTTCCTTAGTATTTAATAATTCTTGTTCTGCGTTTGGGTTAGCAGTTTTATAAAACTAGTTTCTTCATTAGAGATCTGGAAATTCTCACCTACTCTAATGGTATGATATTAAAGTTATCAGAAATCTGTACTTGTCAGAGTCCTTTCCATGAATCTCCTTGAAGACAAAACACTTTAGGCTTATAGTTGCTCAGGAAAGTACCAGAGTAAACAACCATCTGTGAATAACAAGGCTTAAAATGGCCATGGATAAAGGCCTGTTGAGAGTTCACTACAATGTTGATGCAATTGACAAGGAAATTCAGTTATTTTTGCTGCATACAACATTTTAAGATAACTAGATTTACGACTTATCATTATACCAGGACTACTAGTTTTCTATGAATTTTATGTAATTTCTGAAACACATATTAATAACACATCCATACAAATATAACTCAAAGGGTTAGCTTTACTTATTATTTGACAACACTTTGCATATAATTTAATATATCAAGTAAGCCCAGTTAGTTTATATTTATCTTTTCATAAAGAGAGGTGTCCTTTTGAGATGTTCCAAGGGCCTATCTGGAAAATCCCAAAGTTAGTTCAAAGTCAAGAAAGAGACTTAAATTAGAATTTGATTTTGTGAAGTTTGTCAAAAATATCAAAGGTTTCAGCCTGGCATGGTGGCTCATGCCTCTAATCAAAGCACTTTGGGAGGCCAAGGCAGGTGGACTGCTTGAACTCATGAGTTTGAGACCAGCCTGGGCAACATGGCAAAACCCTATCTCTACTAAAAATATAAAAATTAGCCAAGTATGGCGGTGTGCCCCTGTAGTCCCAGCTACTTGGCAGGTTGAGGCGGGAGAATCGCTTGAACTTGGGAGGCGGAGGTAGCAGTGAGCTGAGATCGCACCACTGTAGAGAAAGAAAAAGAAAAAGGAAAGGAAGAAGGAAGGAAGATAAAGAAAGAAAAAAATATATATGGTTTGAAACACTTGATCAAAATATGATGATAAGTGACTGTGAAATAATAGTAATCATTTAAATAGAGTGATAATTAAAAGACTTTAAAAGGCAAATATAGAAACATGGTTGTAGAAAAATCCTTAGCTCTTTTAGAGGACTCAGTTTTCCTTCTTTCTTTTTTTTTTTTTTTTTATGGAGTCTAGCACTATAGCCTGGGCTGGAGTGCAGTGGCACGATCTTGGCTCACTGCAACCTCCACCTCCCAGGTTCAAGCGATTCTCTTGACTCAGCCTCCTGAGTAGCTGGGATTACAAGTGCCCGCCACCACGCCCAGCTAATTTTTAATAGAGACAGGGTTTCACTATGTTGGCTAGGCTGGTCTCAAACACCTGACCTTGTGATCCACCTGCCTCCTGCCTCGGCCTCCCAAAGTGCTGGGATTACAGGCATAAGCAATTGCGCCCAGCCTCAGTTTTCTTAAGTAATCAAAAACCCAATATAGAACATGAAGCACAAGGAATCATCTTGATAAAGCATAGAAACTTTGTTCCTAGGCCAGTTACCTACCAAAAAGGTAAAGAAAAAACTTTCAAAATTTCCTATTAAGAGCAGATCAAAGGCCAGGTGCAGTGGCTCACACCTGTAATCTCAGCACTTTGGGAGGCCAGCACTTTGGGAGGCCGAGGTGGGTGGATCACCTGAGGTCAGGAGTTTGAGACCAGCCTGACCAACATAGTGAAACCCCATCTCTACTAAAAATAGTAAATTAGCTGGACGTGGTGGCACATGCCTGTAATCCCAGCTATGTGGGAGGCTGAGGCAGGAGAAATGCTTGAACCCGGGAGGCAGAGGTTGCAGTGAGCTAAGATCGCACCATTGCACTCCAGCCTGGGCAATAAGAGCGAAACTCCGTCTCAAAAAAAAAAAAAGAAACAGATCAATATTCCAAGAAAGCCTTATTTATTGTTTCAACACAAGGTACCAAATTCTAGTTTTGCATCAGTGTACATTCGGTAGTAAGGCTCAATTTTTAGAAAAACTTGTGAATAATTCCCTTCTAATCTTAGCTTGATCACACATAAAATTACTTTCATAAGATTCATCTTCCACAAGCCTTCTATACTCTTTTTATGTTTCTTATTTTTCCTATACCTTTTGGTTTCTCATTTTGGAACAATCAATCATTCTACTTTAGGATAAGAATTACCCTCTTCTTTTTTTCTTCCATACCTCATAGCTTCACTTACTAAAAACATGTCTTATATTACTCACATACAATAGTTGTTTTCCTTTTATTTCTATTTTAAATTACCATATATTGATTAGGATTTTCACCTCTTAGTAATCTTAATTTCTAGTGAAAACCCAGGAAGTAAAACCATTTAAAACCCTCTGTTATATACAAACATTTTATAAATATGCATTTCATAATTTCTAGAATATGTGCTTCCTCATAGAATAATTTTTTCATGTTTACTAACAGACCCAAATAGCATACCTATACTGTTTGAAAGCAAGATGCCAAAATATGTATACTTTAAACTTATGTTTTGTAATTAATAGTTTGGTATTTTTAACTTACTTAGAAATGACCTAGACATTTCATGAATATGGATTACAGTAATTCCTCCTTTACTGCAGTTTCAGTTATCTGTGGTCAATTGCAGTTCAGAAATAGGTGAGTACAATACAATGAGATATTTTGAGAGAGGGAGAGTGAAAGGTTCTTACATTGGTTCGAACCCCAAGAGCACACACAACACGAGGCAGTGTGGACCAACACGCTGTTTAAATGAGCGCCTGGGTGCAGGCGGGCTGAGGTCTAACATGGTGTCAGCACCAAATGAGGACAGGGCAGGGATTTTATAGTCTCCTGTAAACAGGAAGTGTCTCAGTCTGATGTAACTGCTACACGGTACACTGACGGCCTCTCAGTTTTCAGGGGGTATGTGTCTTCTGGCCATCTGTCTTCCTGCTTCTGCTATCTTGCTGAGGCATGCTGTTGGTGTAAGTGATCTTGCGTCTTGGGACTGGGCCTGAGAAGGGAGGAGTTATTCATTCCCTTAAGATTTCAGGCCCTGGGGAGAATCTTTCAGAGAGAAAGACCACATCTATATTACTTTTATTGTAATATGTTGTTGTAATTTTGGTATTTTATTATTAGTTGTTGTTAATCTCTTCCTGTGCCTAATTTATAAGCTAAATCTTATCATAGGTATGTATGTATAGATAACAATATAGTATATATAGAGTTTGGTACTATCTTTGGTTTCAGGCGTTGATGAAAAGAGTTGAACTCTGTAAAACATTTGAAGAGATTTATTCTGAGCCAAATATGAATGACCAATGGCCTGTGACACAGCCCCAGTAAATCCTGAGAACATGTGCTAAAGCTTGGTTTTACACATATTAGGGAGACATAAGACAACAATCAGTTCATGTAATGTGTCCATTGATTTGGTGTGGAAAGGCAGGGCAACTGTATGCTGGGGCTTCCAGGTCATAGGCAGATTCAAAGATTTTCTGATTGGTAATTGGTTGAAACAGTTATTATCTAGAGACCTGGAATCAATAGAAAGAATGTCTGGGTTAAGATAAGAGGTTGTGGAAACCCGATCATGCAGACAAAGCCTCCAGGTAGCAGAAGTAACAGGCTTCAGAGAGAATAAATTGTAAATATTTCTTATCAGACCTAAAGGGTCTGTTCTATCAGTTTTAAGGTCTCTGTTTTGATGTTAATGCCAGTCAGCTGTGCCTGAATTTCAAAAGAGAGAGGGTATAATGAAGAATGTTCCATTATCACCTGAACTAGTTTTCAGGTTAACTTTGGAATGCCCTTGCCCGTAGGTGAGGAGTAGGGGGAGTGGGTGGGAGGGTCCATCAGTGCATCCACTGGGTGTCTTGGAATTTATCTCCCAAGTATAAGGTGGGGACTACAGTACTTAATATAACATAGAATGACTTTAAGATTTTAAGTTACTGAAAAAGATTTTTGAAATTTTGACAAGTTTACTTAAACTTGTATCCCATTTACATTCACTTAATTTACTTATTCTTGACAATTCTTGAATTGCTCATTAAACAAAACTGGCCATTGTAGGAGTTCAGGAAATACCACCCTAAAATATGTATATTGGTATACATATTTTTGTTATGTTGATGACTTTGAGCTGAAGCACTTGAAAAACAGCAAAATAGGCCAGGCGCATTGACTCACACCTGTAATCCCAGCACTTTGGGAGGCTGAGGTGGGCTGATCACCTGAGGCCAGGAGTTCAAGACCAGCCTGGCCAACATGGTGAAACCCCGTCTCTACTAAAAAAAAAAAAATACAAAATTAGCCAGATGTCATGGTGGGCACCTGTAATCCAAGCTACTCAGGAGGCTGTGAGGCAGGAGGATAGCTTGAACCCGGGAGGCGGAGGTTGCAGTGATCTGAGATCACTGATTTGTTTTATGCGACCACCGGAGCAGGCGCCAGAGATGAGGCAAGTAGGCAAGGTAAAAAAAACTTTATTAGCTAGCCAATGTGAAGGAGGAAAGGGCAAGGTTCACCAGTCTCCAGCAGTGGAGGCCGAGGAAGTCGCTCTGGCGTTCTCGGGCAAGGTTCCTAGGTCCGCACATGAGGAGGGGCCGAGGAAGTTCCCAGCGGACGTCTGCCAGGAGCGGTTTTTTTATGTCTAGGGCCTGGGAGTGGGAGAGCAGTAGGCAGGACACGGGTCTGTCGGGGGGCGTTCCGTAGGCCTGGCTAGGTAGGTTTCGGTCTCCTCGTTCGGACGTCACATTGCACCTGCGCAGTTGGTCTGCATTTTTCCTGGGCACGGGCTGCATTTTCCCGTGCATGGGTAAGTTGGTAATGAAGAACCCGGAAATGCGCCATCTTAGTTGCCTTTGTCCTCTCCCCCCATCCAGACAGTTCAACCTTTTATTGATTATAGTGATTGGGGGCGTCATTATCTGTCTAACTGCTTCCTGCTGTCAGAGGGCGTCGTCATGAGGGTCTGTGGTTGGTATCTGGACGTAGGGATGTAGGAGCATCTGGTTGAAGGCAACACAGGTGATCTCTTGAACTTTGGCTTGGAGAAATTTGATTAAAATGGGGGCAAAGCATACGATAAGACAGAGGATTAATATAGGAATGAGGAATGGGAGCATTTGTTCTATTACTGGTAATAACCATATAGGTGGACCAGGGGTTAAGGGAGTGTTGTAGTTTTTGAGTTCTGTTTTAATCCTGTTTAGAGTTTGGATGTTGGTGTCAACTAGACCTGACTCGTTTATGTAATAGCAGCATTCTTCTCCTAAGAAAAGACATGTTCCTCCTTTTTCTGCTGTAAGAAGATCTAATGCTCTCCTGTTCTGTGCAGCCACCTGGGCTACTGAAGTGATTTGGCGCTGTAGAGAGGCTAGACTTTCAGCCGAAGCCTCTATGGCTTCTTGAATTTGTGCGGTTAGGGATTGAGTAGACTGTACGGAGTGGGCGAGTGCCCCAGTTCCGAGCTCTGACACCACTAAGGAGGAGGCTAGAGAAATTCTGATTACTAAGGGAAGGAAGATGGCCCATTTTTGGAGATTATTAGGAGGAGAGTTAAATGGTAAAATGAGTTCAGCCACTTCTGCTTTGCTATATAGGGTTAAGCTAGGTACTAAGGACACTGGGACACAGAGAGATTGGCTGGTGGATGTGTGGTTAAGGACCTTGAAGAGGGTTTTATTACACCAGAAATAACCTCCAACGGGGGCTGTCTGGGTCTTATTGGGCGATTGGGTGTAATCACACCAGGAGGAGTTTGGGGCAGAGTAGCAGAAAGGAAGGATTGGATTTTCTGGGTTTTGGTATAGTGGGACTTGGAGTAAGAACCATTTTTGGGAGGTGCTTGTAGAGTCAGTTGTAGCCTTGAAAGCAGTAGGTAAGGGAACTGCCACTAAGGGGGCTTCTTTAAGGGCTGCACAGAGGAAACAGTGGGAGAGATGTGTTATGTTAGCTGCCCGTGTTAAGTTTAACCCTTGACGGACAAGCTTTAACCATGAGAAGGGGTCTTTGTTGGAGGAGTGTACTTGATCTTGTAGGGCCTGTTCTTGTGATTGTATGGCTAAGGTTAAATTTTGTAGGTTTTTTATGTTTTTTTTTTTTTTTTTTTTTTTTTTTGAGACGGAGTCTCGCTCTGTCCCCCAGGCTGGAGTGCAGTGGCCGGATCTCAGCTCACTGCAAGCTCCGCCTCCCGGGTTCACGCCATTCTCCTGCCTCAGCCTCCAGAGTAGCTGGGACTACAGGCGCCCGCCACCTCGCCCGGCTAGTTTTTTTGTATTTTTTTTTAGTAGAGACGGGGTTTCACCGTGTTAGCCAGGATGGTCTCGATCTCCTGACCTTGTGATCCGCCCGTCTCGGCCTCCCAAAGTGCTGGGATTACAGGCTTGAGCCACCGCGCCCGGCCGGTTTTTTATGTTTTTAGGGAGGGAGTTTTCCTGTTGGACTAGTGTCCTTTTTATTAAGAGGGTGGCAGCTGGATATGAACCTGAAACAGAATCAGCATAGAGTCCTCCTTTTACCCCGTCCACCCATCGGGGGTCCCACGGGTCTTGGATATTTAGTTGATATTGGTAGGTTCCAAATTGTTCGTGCTCGGTGAAGAAGTGGTTTTTCTCTTTGGATGCATAGTGGATTTTACAATATTGATAGGGGCATCCTAGGTTTGTTTGTTGCCAGTAGTTTTTACAATTGTATTCTGTTTGGTCATATAGAAAGCAGAGAGACGGTATAGGCCATCTATGTTTGCGAGAAGTGAGGGTGAAATTTATGGTGAGGAGGGACTGACAGCCTTGGGGTGAGCAGTCTGCAGTGCCTTGTAGCTGTGAATGTTGTTTGTTGTTGGTGGTCCATGTTTAAACTATAGAGAATCTCCATATGAAAGTAGGCTTAGTAATGGACGGTGAAGTGTATGAGAAGAGTAGTAATGTAAGAGTAATGTAAGTGTAAAGTAGGACTTCATTTTCAGTGTAACTGTGGAACGCACCTTGCCACTGGAGGTGTTCTATAAAGGTGGTTAAGGGAGTTTGGTGAGTTTGAGGCGGGTAGGGGCGAGTCTAGTAGATTTCCACTGGTCGTCCTCTGTGGGGGCTTTTTTAAATTGTGATATGTGGACCCAGTGTGTGTGACCTAACAGCTTGGCTGCTGTGTGTATGGACAGGAGGACAGTATACAGGCATTTCCACCTGGGCTGGAGATCTTTGGCTTGGATGTCTTTTAAGTATACTTGGTCCTCTGGGCTGAGAGAGGTATGTGGGCTATAGGTATCTGTTGGAGGGGGGTGTGCTAGTTCTGCATGTTGCCTTAGGAGTTGTCTTAAGAGGGTGAGGTATGGAAGATAGTTTGCCAGCAGAGAGGAAAGGGTAGGTAGCTGCTGGAGGGTGAGAGGCCGACCGTAGACTAGTTCAAATGGACTGAGGCCTGTCGGACTCTGTGGGGCAGCTCGCAGCTGGGTTAGGGCCAGGGGAAGGAGAGTTACCCATGATTGTCGAGTCTCGAGTGACAGTTTGGTGAGTTGTTGCTTGATGAGCCCGTTGGCCTTCTCTACTTTACCGGAGGACTGAGGTCTATAAGGGATGTGGAGTTTCCAGGTAATGTGTAGGAGGGTCGCCACCTGTTGGACTACTTTGGAGATGAAAGCTGGGCCGTTGTCAGACTGAAGAGTGAGTGGGAGGCCAAACCTAGGAATAATGTGTTCAGTGAGTATGGAGGCAACTATATTGGCAGTTTCTCCTGTGGTAGGATAGGCTTCTATCCATCCTGAAAAGGTATCAACGAGGGTTAAGAGATATTTGAATTTTTTGTGTTTTGGCATGTGGGTAAAGTCAATCTGCCAATCTTCGCCTGGTTGGTGTCCTCTGAGTTGGTGACTTGGATGGGGGTTGCATAGTCCTCCTTGAGGGTTTGACCTGAGGCATGTGGAACACTGTTGATTGATTATAGTTAGGTGTTTCATGAGTGTGGGGCAGTGAATGAGAGGGCTTAGGAGATTATGTAGGGCCTTAGGTCCTATGTGTAAGGAGTTATGTATGTCCTTTAAGATGGTGTAAAGTTGTAAGTGACTAGGTGGTTGGGCCTCTAAAAGTTCTGGACAGGAGTGTTCAGTATGGCGTTGTTTGAGAGGGTTGGGGAGTAAGGTTGCTGGATTTAGAGAGGGGCAGACTCCTAGGGCAATGGTAGAGTCTTCTATGAACAAGAGGTGGAAAAGTTGGAGCCTAGACGGGGTTAGGTGGCTAATACTTTTGTGGGCAATAAGGTCTTGAAGGCGGTGGGTAGAGAAGACTGTTAGATTACAGCCTCTAATGAGTTTCTTTGCTTCCTGGGTTAGACAGGCTGCTGCTACTAGGGCCCGAAGGCAGGGCTTCCACCCTTGTACAGTGGGATCTAATTGTTTGGATAGATATGCCACAGGACGGTATGTGGTACCTACAGGTTGGGCTAAAAGGCCAATAGCAACTTTTTGTCTTTCATCTGTGAAAAGTTGGAAGGGGCGTTGGAAGTCTGGGAGTGAGAGAGTAGGATGTGAGAGAAGGCAGTTTTTTAGGTGAGTGAAATGTTTATAGATTAACTTTGGATTAGACAAAGGTCCTTGGGGAGTCTCCTTGACAGCTGCATATAGAGGTTTAGCCAAGATTCCGAAATTAGGAATCCAGTGTCTGAAAAACCCCACTAGGCCTAGGAAGGATTGGATTTCTTTAGCGTCTTGGGGAGGAGAAAGATTTTGTATTAGAGTTAAACGGTCTGTGGTGAGCGAGCGTGTTGTGGGAGTGATTTCAATGCCTAAATATATGACACATTGTTGTGAGAGTTGAGCTTTGTGTTTGGATACTCGGTAACCTCTGGATCCTAGATGATTAAGGAGGATTGCAGTGTCTAAAAGAGAGTCCTGTCTCGTGGGACTACAGAGTAAAAGGTCATCTACATATTGGAGAATTTTACTATTTGTAAGAGGACAGGAGGCCAAGTCTTTTGCAAGGGCTTGCCCAAAGAAATGGGGGCTATCTTGGAACCCTTGGGGAAGCACTGTCCATGTCAGTTGGGTGGAGGCATGGGTGTCTGGGTCTTCCCATGTAAAGGCAAAGAGAAACTGACAATCGGGGTGTAAGGGAGTAGAGAAAAATGCATCTTTTAGATCTAGCACAGTAAAGTGTGTTGTGTTAGATGGGATAAGAGAGAGAAGGGTATAGGGATTGGGAACTACTGGATGGGTGGGGCAAACAGCCTCATTGATAAGACGAAGATCTTGCACTAACTGAAAAGTCCCATCTGCCTTCTTTACAGGTAGAATTGGGGTGTTACAGGGAGAATGAGTGGGGATGAGGATGTGTTGGCTGAGTAACCTAGTAATGATTGGTTTCAGTCCTCGTAAGTGTTGTGGAGAGAGAGAGAACTGTGGGCGGGTTGGAAACTGAGATGGGTTTTTAAGTTTTATGAGTATTGGTGGATGATGGTCCACCACGACAGGAGTGGAGGTGTCCCACACTTGGGGGTCTATAGGAATGGGGAAATTAGGGAAAGGGTTAGTAGGGTTGTTGCAGTCATTTGAGTTAGTTAATACTAGAAGTAGATGGCAGGTGGGGTGGGGGTAGCTAGTAGGAAGGGAGATACAGGCTTTCAGTTGACTTAGGATATCTCAGCCTAGTAGAGGAGTGGGGCATGAGGGGATGATGAGGAACGAGTGCGCAAACTAGTTGTTGGCCAGGCAGCAATTAAGAGGCGATGTTTTTCGAGGGCTGGACGGGGAGCCATCAACTCCTACAACAGAGATATTGGAGGGGAGGCTAGGCCCTTTGAAAGATGGCAAAACAGAGTAGGTAGCCCCGGTGTCGATTAAAAAATTAATTGTCTTACCCACTACCAGGAGAGTTACCCGTGGCTCGGCGAGGGTGATAGGGGTCCCCGAGTCCCAGCACCTTCAGTCGTCATCCAGGTGTAAGAGCTGGAAGGAGCTCCCAGGGTCCTGAGAAGGGACATCATGTTGAGGCGCCATGCCTGTTTTCAGGGTGGGGCAATCTGACTTCCAGTGCCCTTCTTCGTGGCACGCTGGACAGGGAGTTGTTGATGGATGAGGTCTAGGGCACTTGTTAGCCCAGTGTCCAATAACTCCACACTTGTAGCACGGCTGTGTTGGACTAGATGGTTGGGGATTCTGGGGACATTTATCAGCCCAGTGCCCAGGGGTTCCGCATTTATAGCAGGCCCCTTTTGCCGACTTTGGACCTCTGGGTGCTTTGCTCTCTGGTTTTGGGTTAAGACTAGGCTGCAGAGCAGCAACTAAGGCTTGGGTTTGGAGCTGTACTTTCTGTTTTAGGTGGGCCTGACATTGGGCCTCAGCCATCTCCTCCCTAGAGTTAAAGACCTTGAAGGCCGACTTGACTAGGTCTTGGATAGGGGTTTGAGGTCCATCCTCCGCCTTTTGGAGTTTTTTCCAAATATCTGAGGCCGATTGTGAAGTAAAATATGGTGCTAGGATAGTGGCCCCGGCTGGGGAAGCTGGGTCTAACCAGGTGTATTGAGTTAAAGCCTCAGTCAGCCTGTTTAAGAATGTGGCCGGATTTTCATCTGGACCTTGAATAATTTCTTTTAGTTTGTTAAAATTAACTACCTTATTTGAGACTGCCTGCATGCCAGCCAGAAGACACTGAGTCATTATGTCTCGTCTTCGGCGACCCGGCTGGCCTACTTGATAGTCCCATTCTGGGTCCACAGATGGGACTGCCTGTTCCCCTACTGGTATAGCAGCATCTGTTAAATGCAGCTGATCGGCATGCTGCCTGGCGGCTGCTAGGATGCACTCTCACTCCTCTGGGTTTAGAGGAGAGGTAAGAATAACATGAAGGTCATGCCAGGTTAGATTGTAGGCCTGGCAAAGGTACCTAAATTCTTTGGTATAAACTGTAGGATTGGCAGAAAAATCTCCTAAACGTTTTTCAATTTTTGAAAGGTCTGCTAGTGAGAAGGGAACATGAACTCTAACCACGCCTTCTGCTCCTGCCACCTCACGCAAGGGCGCTAAAACTGCAGGGAGGTTGGATAGGGTGGGAGTAAGGGTGGGGGCAGTAAGGCAATCTTTAGAGCGGGTATGGGAGGATATAGGTGAACTAAGGTGGCTAGGCGGAAGTGCCGAGGGGATGGAGGGAGGGGCAGCCTCAACAATGGTAGGCGGGACCGAGGTGGAGGGTGGAACTACAGCGGAAGCGGGAGGGGAAGGTGGAGCGGAAGTGGGAGAGGGAGGTGGAGTATACAGCAGGAGTGGAAGGGAGGGAGGGGAAGCTGACCCCGGGGGCCTAGAGTAGGAATTTGTGAGGTCTTCGGGCGAGTCAGACAGGAAGGATGACTCTTCCTTTTCTGGCTTTGCTAGATCCGCGCCTTTAGCCAACATGACTTGGGCCAAGGAACACTGGCTACACAAGTCTGGTCGAGAATGCAAATCCCAAAACCCTTGTATATAATTTATTTCAGACCACTTGCCTAAGCGCCAGCAGAAATTACCAAGGTTGATTAAAATGTTACGGTCTAGGGTGCCTTCAGGCAGCCATTGAGACTGGTTGTCTAATTTATATTGTGGCCACGCCACAGTGGAGAGGAAAATCAGTCGCTTTCGCTTAAGATCCTGCTCTAATTGTAAAGTTTTGAGATTAGTTAGAAGACACCCTAAAGGGCTGTCTCTAGGTATTTTGGATTGGGGATTTCCCATTGCCTTTCTCTCGCGGTAAGTGGAAACCAGGCTCTATCCGGCTACAAAGCATCCTTTGGAGCCACTAGAGACTGGATGGCTCCTGGAGCCGGAATGGACATTACCTCCAGGCGGATGTCTCCCTCCTGGACGGTTCTCATGCGGACTGGAATGGAGTTCCTTTAGGCAGACGTCTCTACCTTTGGGAACTCTCCTGTGGGTCACCTGGTGACCAAAAAGCCTTGGGCCTGCGCAGGACTTCTGGCCAAGGAGTATGAGAGGGAGGCAAGAGGTACTCACCCCTAGGAGGCTTGGAGGTGTGGAAAGTAGTGTCTGGGTCCTGGTCTGTCTGTGGCGTGGAAGGAGGAGGAGGCTCCCCAGGCCTCGGGGGCCCTGAGAAGGGGTCTCCTCCCGGGTTTCAGCACCACCTGATTTGTTTTATGCGACCACTGGAGCAGGCGCCAGAGATGAGGCAAGTAGGCAAGGTAAAAAAAACTTTATTAGTTAGCCAATGTGAAGGAGGAAAGGGTGAGGTTCACCTGTCTCTGGCGGTGGAGGGCGAGGTTCACCGGTCTCCGGCGGTGGAGGCCGAGGAAGTCGCTCCGGCATTCTCGGGCGAGGTTCCTAGGTCTGCATATGAGGAGGGGCCGAGGAAGTTCGCCCCGGACGTCTACCGGGAGCGGTTTTTTATGTCTAGGGCCTGGGAGTGGGAGGGCAGTAGGCGGGACACAGGCCTGTCTGGGGGCGTTCCCTAGGCGCAGCTAGGTAGGTTTCAGTCTCCTCCTTCGGAGGTCACGTTGCGCCTGCGCAGTTGGTCTGCATTTTTCCCCGGCATGGGCTGCATTTTCCCGCTCGCGGGTAAGTTGGTGATGAAGAACCCGGAAATGTGCCATCTTAGTCGTCTTTGTCCTCTCCCCCCATCCAATCACACCATTGCACTCCTCCAGCCTGGGCTACAAGAGTGAAACTCCATCTCAAAAACAAAAAACAAAAAAAAGGAAAAAAGAAAAACAGCAAAATACAGAGGCTTTCTGAGTTCCCCCTCCATCTGCCTAAAGACTACAAAAGGAACTCAATTGTCCTCCGTCCTCTGAAGATTAACTGTTATCACAAGAGAGAAGGCCAGAAGTCCATTGCAACCAGACAAACCTTGTCACATCATCATCTATTCTTCTAAGGGCCTATTCATCTTTCCCCAACACCATTTACTCTGAAGATACCTATTTTCTTCGACCTCTGACCATTTTACTCATTGTAGCAGTAGGGATTGAGTCAAGGGACCTTTGTCCTTTTTTAAAATGACCTGCCTGATTATTGCGCTAAGCAATTTTTAGTTAGGCTGCTCATTATATTTGTCTTTGGGCTTTTAAAATTTCTCCAAACTGAGGTAAACAGAATGGACTGGTTTGGGTCCCTGAAATGTTGGGAGACCAACAGGGAGTCCCTGTAGTCCATCCATCCTTTGTTAGATTCAACTTTTGTTTTAACCCCAATACTGTCCATTTTAGTCATCTCATTTTTAAGAAGCATCTAAAATTTTCTATGCCAAATTTACATTTCTAAAGTGGTGATTCTTAGGTAAAAGAAGGTAGAAAATTTATGTCTCAAAGGTATGGAACTTAGATTTCAGCACTAATTGTCATTTGCTCAAACTGAGAAAGGAAGGTATAGATAAAGTCCCAGTTAAGACAAGATGGTCAAGAAAATCACCTTAAACAAAGGTAAGGCTTGTTATGTAAATTTAAGTCAATGCTTTCTCCATTGTAAGAACTTCTAGTAAGAGTCCTGCCTCTCTTCCAGGTGCAGAGACAGAGACAGCCTTATAAATGGAGATTTCCTGTATAGATGTAAATTTATTTTATAAAACGTCTCAAAATAACTAAAAATAGGCAGATTCCCAGCCCAAGTTTTTAAATTAGATTACTGAGTTCAGAGTGGTTCCCATTAATGAATAGGGCAGACAAAGCATCTTCTATGCCAGCCTAGGATACGTTTCACTATTGTTCTGAGTTTAAGATTTTGACGAAGGCACAAAGTGGTTAAAGAAGCAGGCCACGTTTATCTGAGGGCTGAACTTCTCTAAAAAACTTTTTTATCCTGAGATGGGAAAATAAGCAAAAACGTTAATAAATTTAGGTACTATCGATGAAAAGAGTCAAACTCTGTAAAATATTTTTGAAGAGATTTGGGGTGCAGCTTGGTTTTATATATTTTAGGGAGATGTAAAACTTCAATCAAACACATTTAAGAAATACATTGGTTCAGTCCAAAAGGCAGGACAACTCGAAGAAGGGTGGGGGTGGGGATGCTTCAGGTTGTATGTAGATTTACAATTTTTCTAATTGGCAATTGGTTGAAAGAGTTATCAATAGAAAGGAATGTCTATGTTGAGATAAGAGGTTGTGGAGACCAAGGTTTTATCATGCAAATGAAGCCTCCAGGTAGCAGGCTTCAGAGAGAATAGATTATAAATGTTTCTTATCACACTATGTTGATATTAATGCTGAAGAGGCCTAATGAGGCATGTCTGACCCCCACTTCCTGTTATGGCCTGAACCAGTCTCTCAAGTTAAATTTTAAAGTACCCTGGCCTAGGAGGAAGTCCATTCAGGTGGTTGGGGGTATCTTAGAATTTTAGTTTTGGTTTACAGTAGGCAGAGGAGGATAAAGAGAAAGATGGAGAGAAAGATAAAGAATAGTCAGAATCATCAGTCAACATAAAATATTTTCTCTCTCTAAACATCATGTTGACAAGAAAGAGGTAGACAGAGTTGGCAGAACATATAGTCAGCAGGGTTTTGAGAAGAGAGGTTTCAGTCAACTGAGAGGTTCCTAAGGGAGAAGCAAGAGTAAGTACAGAAAACAGAAAGAACTAATTCTTACAATATTTTTCTGAAAATGGCCCAAGTGGTATTCGACAGGTTTGGACACAGGAATCTTTTAGACATAATTTGAAACCTCCACCACGGAAATATTCTTTATTTCTCTCTGAGAGATTGGTTAATTATCATCCAAGGAGTGAAGCCTTTGGGGACTACTTCTAGTGAGGAAATAGTGCAGGACAAAGTGAGTGAGTTCATCAGATGTCTTGTGTAAAAACTGACAATTTATTTTCCAATTCTCTGGCTGTTTATGATAAAGGTAGACATCTCAGAGCACAGGGTACTTTAGTTTGAGACCCCTTGTTTTTGGTTTAAAATTTATACCACAAGGTCCTCTTGGTCCCTGCAGATGTTGTAATTGTAAAGACACCCAACTGTTTGCCTTTTGTAAGGAGTTTTCCCACCGTGTAACTCTAAGTTACTCTACGTTCACCCATTTCTCTAGAAAAGCACAGGTTCTATATCCATAGTTCTTATACATGAAATTTGCTAGAGTTCCACATGGAGGAGTTCTAGACTTTTTGTATCTAGATATTATATGATTTCCTATCATATTCTAGTAACCTTACCTACCTATTGAACCTAGTCCAGTTTCTGTCTGACGCAGGCAGACACCTGTGGCACCCCCATACAGTACCCATTCCTGTTTCTATTGTGACTTCTGAACCCATTGTGGATTAAAAAAAAAAAAAATGCTAAAATAAATTCGAGAGCCCAAGCAACAAATTTGTGGAGCCCAGTATCTGAGAGAGAAATCACCCATGACCCCAGTTGCTCTAATAGATCAGTGGGCATAATGGGCTCTGTTGGGTACCTGTACTTAGTCACTCAGTGCTACTGGGGGTCACCGCAGTTCTACTTTGGATCCGACTTCTGATGCCAATCTGTTAAAAGAAAAACTTTAGACAAACTGAATTTAACGGAATTTAATTGAGCAAAGAATGATTCACAAATTGGGCAGCCCTCAAAACCAGAACAGGTTAACAGAACTCTTGCCTGCAGCATTTATGGACGAAAAACTGAGCGCCCTAAGAGAGACAGCTTGATTGGTTACAGCTCTGCTTTTGCCTTATTTGAGCATGGTGTAGTCAGTTAGCTACCTGCAATTGACTGAAGCTTGGCTGCTGTGATTGGTGGACACTCAGCTATTTGTTACAAAAGTATACTGCGACATTGGGCTTTGAGTTAGTTTTTATGTATGTAGGTTTTAGTATGTAGGTTATCAGTTCATTAGGTAAGAACTCAAGTATGGCGGCTTCACACATGTATAAGGAGCTGTGCTAGGAACTGGGGCTATAACAGTGATTAGAGGTAGATTTACTATAAAGTGAATGAAGCTTAAATTCCAAGGCCCGGCCGGGCGCGGTGGCTCAAGCCTGTAATCCCAGCACTTTGGGAGGCCGAGATGGGCGGATCACGAGGTCAGGAGATCGAGACCATCCTGGCTAATATGGTGAAACCCTGTCTCTACTAAAAAATACAAAAATCTAGCCGGGCAAGGTGGCGGGCTCCTGTAGTCCCAGCTACTTGGGAGGCTGAGGCAAGAGAATGGCGTAAACCCGGGAGGCGGAGCTTGCAGTGAGCTGAGATCTGGCCACTGCACTCCAGCCTGGGCGACAGAGCGAGACTCCGTCTCAAAAAAAAAAAAAAAAAAAAAAAAATTCCAAGGCCCTTTACTTGCAGGGACATCTTCTAAGGCCCTATAACTAATGTTGTATTTGTAATTTTGTATTATTGTTCTTGAAGAAAATTCTGCAACCCGTATATATTTTAAGTCCAACAAAATCTGTATCTGGCTAGGAAGAAAACAAAGTTCCTGTTACCTGTTCCCATTTTGATGGGAGCTGGGGTGGGGGCAGACAAAAAATATAAAAAATAGATCTATAATATATCTAGTGGAAGCAAATACAGGAGAAACTTAGAGTGACGAAAGGGATATATAAAAAGTGAGGGGTGGGAGTTGCTGTCTCACTTATGTGGTCAAGAAATGCCTCTGTGATAAAGCAAGACCCGGAAGAAATGAAGGATAACATCATGCAGATAATTGGGAGAAGAATCAACTGGACACAGAAAATAGCATGTGCAAAGGTCCTGAGTCTAGAATGTGTTCTTGGTGTGTTTGAGGAATGGCAAAGTTGTCAGTGTAGCAGAAACAGTAAGAAATGAAGTCTGAGATTATGATGGTTCACTGGGCTTTCCATCAACTTAAAACTCTTTCACAGATGCTGCTGTGTTTATTTAATTGTAAGTCTGGACCTTTGTGAAAGGCTTTTTGTTTATGTTAGATTTCATTGTGTATGTAACAGCCAGTATAGTCTGTTAATTCCTAATTCTGACCATTCAAATATCAGCTACCCTTGTGTGCTTCAGGCCATCTGCAGATTCAGTCAACTATATGCTTTCTGTTTGGTTTTCAAACCATCAGTGGAAATCTTGAAGGATATGTGGCCTTTTAGCATTTGGCTAGGGACCATTGATTGACATTTGCTCTTTCAATCAGTCTTGAGTATGGTCTTTGAAATGTTTATAAGTTCTCCCAGCTCTAATGTGGCACATCAATTTTGACTGTATAAAGCTATTGTGAGACACCGTCAAATACTTTCCTAAACTCAGGATATAAAAACAGTTATAGCACTCACCTGATAACATTTATATCAAAAGTAAAGGAAAGAAGAAAGGGAGGGGACGGTGAATGAGTTTTTTTCTTAATGAACCCATACTAGCTCCTAGTGTTCACTGATTTCTCTTTTCTTTAAACTGTCTTCAGCATCATTTTTTTTTTCTTTTTAAATAGGGGGTCTCACTATGATGCTCAGGCTGGCCTTGAAGTTTTGGACGCTAGAGATCCTCTCACCTCAACCTCCAGAGTAACTGGGACTACAGGCATGGGCCATCACTCCTGTCTGTGTCCCCAGCATTTTAAACTGATGTTGTTATTGAGAAAATTGTAGATTCACACGCAATTTTAAGAAATAATGCAGGGAGCTCCTTTGTACACTCTAGTTTCCGCTAATGGTAACAGTTTACAAAACTATAGTATAATATCATGACCAGGAATTGACATTGATACAATCTACCCATCTTATTCATATTTCTCCAGATTTACTTGTACATATATATATATATGTATGTATTTAGTTTTATACAATCTTATCTGTGTAGCCTTGTGTATCTACTGCCACAGTTGAGATACAGAACAGTTCCAACATCAAAAGGATCCCTTGTTTGGTCCTTTTATAAACATATCCACTGCCTCCCTGTATACCCTCCCTTTACCCTATCTCTAACCCCTGACAACCACTAATCTCCTGTTTCTACAGTTTTGTCGTTTCTAAAATATCATATAAATGGAATCATACGGTATGTACACTTTTGGGATTTACTTTTTTTCACTCAGCATAGTCCCCTTGGAATCCATCCAAATTGTTGTGCGTATTAATAGTTTGTTCCTTTTTATTGCTGAGTAATGTTTCATTGTGTGGATGAACTGTAGTTTGTTTAACCAGTCACCTGTTGAAGGACATCAAGGCTTATTCCAGTTTTTGGCAATTACAGAGAAAGCTGCCATGAACATTTGTGTATAGGTTTTTGTTTGAACATAAGTTTTTGTTTTTCTGGGATAAATGCCCAAGAATCCAGTTGCTGGGTCATATGATAGTTGCATGTTTAGTTTTTTTTTCCAAGAAACTGCCAAACTATTTACCATAATTTATAATTTTACTTTATACAAAATTTATAATTTTACTTTACCATAGTGGCTGTACTATTTTACATTCCCACCATATGGTTCTGTTTCTCCATATTCTTGCTAGCATTTGGCACTGTCACTATTTTTAATATTAGCCATGTGGATAGGTATGTAGTAGTATTCCATAGTAATTTTAATTTTCATTTCTCTGATGGCTAATGGTATTGAACATCTTTTCATGTACTGATCTGCAATCTCTATGTCCTCTTAGTTAATTTACTGTTGAGTTTTGAGAGTTCTTTATATATTCTAGATATAAGTTCATTTTCAAATATGTGGTTTGGAAATATTTTCTCCTAGTCTATAAGCTTATCTTTTATTATGCTCACATAGGCTTTCACAGAGCAAAAGTTTTAAATTTTGGTGAGGTTCAGTTTATCAATTTTTTCTTTTATGGATCATACTTTTTGTGTCAAGTCTAGTTCCCAAAGATTTTCTCCTATTTTTCAAAAAAGTTTTATAATTTTACTTTTATATTTAAGTCTATGATACATTTTGAATTAACTTTTATATAAACTGTGAAGATTATTTCAGGGTTACTTAGATTATTTCAGGGTTACTTTTCTTGCCTAGGGATATCCAATTGCTCCAGCATCATTTGTTGAAAAGGCTATGCTTCCTACATTGAATTGGGTTTGACTTTAGTCATGCATATTTATGTGAGCGTATTTTTGAGTTCTCTATTTTGTCTCATGGAGCTATATGTCTACCCTCCACTAATACCATGCTGTTGTGATTATGGTAGCTATATAGTAAGTGTTAATATGTGCTAGAGTGATTCCTTCTCCTTTTTTTTCTTTTCCAGGGTTGTTCTACCTATTCTGGGGCCTGTACCACCTATTCTGGGGCCTGTACCTTTGCATATAACTTAAAATACGTTTGCCTATGTCTACAAAAATCCTTGTTGGGATTTTTATAGGAATTACAATAAATCTGTGGATCAATATGGGGAAATTGACATCTTTACAATGTTATCTTCCAATCAATGAACACAATATATCTATTTAGGTCTTTTAAAAATTCCTTTCAACCCATTATTTTATTTTTTTACTTTTTGTAACTTTTATTGTAGGTTCAGGAGTATATGTGCAGGTTTGTTATATAGGTAAACTCATGTCACAGGAGTTTGTTGTACAGATTATTTTGTCACCCAGGTACTAAGCCTAGTACCCAAAAGATATTTTTTTCTGATCCTCTCCCTCCTCTCACCCTCCATCCTCAAGTAGGCCCCAGTGTCTAATGTTCCCCTCTTTGTGTCCATGTGTTCTCATCATTTAGCTCCCACTTATAAGTGAGAACATGCAGTATTTGACTTTCTGTTCCTGCATTAGTTTTCTAAGGATAATGGCCTCAAGCTCCATCCATGTTCCTGCAAAGGACATGATTTCATTCTTTTTTATGGTTGCATAATATTCCGTGGTGTATACGTACCACATTTTCTTTATCCAGTTTGCTATTGATGGACATTTATGTTGATTCCGTGTCTTTGCTATTGTGAGTAGTGCTACAGTGAACATACACCACATGCATGTGTCTTTATGGTAGAATGATTTAGATTCCTTTGGGTATATGCCCAATAATGAGATTGCTAGGTCAAATGGTAGTTCTTTGAGGAATTGCCGTACCATTTTCCACAATGGTTGAACTAATTTATTCTCCCACTAACAGTGTATAAGCATTCCCTTTTCTTTGCAATCTCTCCAGCATCTGTTATTTTGACTTTCTAATAGTAGTCATTTTGACTGGTGTGAAATGGTATCTCATTGTGGTTTTGATTTGCATTTTTCTAATGATCAGCGATATTGAGTTTTGTGTGTGTGTGTGTGTGTGTGTGTGTGTGCTTGTTGGCCGCATGTATGTATTCTTTTGAAAAGTGTCTGTTCATGTCCTTTGCCTACTTTTTAGTGGGTTTGTTTTCTTGTAAATTTAAGTTCCTCATAGATGCTGGATGTTAGACGTTTGTCAGATACATAGTTTGCACATATTTTCTCCTATTCTATGGGTTATTTGTTTACTCTGCTGATAGTTTATTTTGCTGCACAGAAACTCTTTAGTTTAATTAGATCCCATTTGTCCATTTTTTCTTTTGTTGCAATCGCTTTTGGTGTCTTCATCATGAAATCTTTGCCTGTGCCTATGTCCTGAGTGGTATTGCCTAGACTTTTCTTCTAGGGTTTTTATAGTTTGGGGTTTTACATTTCAGTCTTTACTCATTCTTGAGTCAATTTTTGTATATGTTGTAAGGAAGGGGTCCAGTTTCAATCTTTTGCATATGGCTAACCAGTTTTCCCAGCACCTTTATTGAATAGGGATTCCTTTTCCCATTGCTTGTTTTTGTTGAGTTTGTCA
Organism: Papio anubis; assembly: GCF_008728515.1. Taxonomy (NCBI): domain Eukaryota; kingdom Metazoa; phylum Chordata; class Mammalia; order Primates; family Cercopithecidae; genus Papio; species Papio anubis. Next base: position 82,049,663 of record NC_044996.1, on the reverse strand, counting down.
AAGATCAGATGGTTGTAGGTGTGTAGCTATATTTCTGGGCTCTCTACTCTGTTCCATTGATTTATGCATCTGTTTTGTTCCATTACCATGCTGTTTTGGTTACTGTTACCCTGTAATATAGTTTAAGGTATATAAAGTCAGGTAATATGATGGCTCCACCTTTTTTTTTTTTTGCTTAGGATTGCCTTGGTTATTTGGGCTGTTATTTGGTTCCATATGAATTTTAAAATAGTTTTTTCTAGTTCTGTGAAGAATGTCATTGGTAGTTTGATAGGAATAGCATTGAATCTCTAAATTGCTTTGAGCAGTATGGCCATTTTAATGATATTGATTCTTCTTATCCATGAGCATGGAATGATTTTATATTTGTTTGTGTCTTCCCTGATGTCTTTGAGCAGTGTTTTGTAATTCTCATTGATCTTTCACCTCCCTGGTTAGCTGTATTCCTAGGTATTTTATTCTTTTTTGTAGCAGTTGTGAATGGGATTGCATTCCTGATTTGACTCTCTGCTTGGCTATTGTTGGTGTATAGGAATGCTAGTGATTTTTGTACACTGATTTTGTATCCTGAAACTTTGCTGAAGTTGTCTATCAGCTGAAGGAGCTTTGGGGCCAAGACTATGGGCTTTTCTGGGTATAGAATCATGTCATCAACACATAGGGGTAGTTTGACTTCCTCTCTTCCTATTTGGATGCCCTTTATTTCTGTCTCTTGCGTGATTGCTCTGGCCAGGACCTACAATACCATGTTGAATAGGAATGGTGAGAAAAGGCACCCTTGTCTTGTGCTGGTTTTCAAGGGGAATGCTTCCAGCTTTTGCCCATTGAATATGATGTTGGCTGTGGGTTTGTCATAGATGGCTTTTATTATTTTGAGGTATGTTCCTTCAATACCTAGGTTATTGAGAGTTTTTAACATGGAGGGATTCAACAGCATTTTATAATGTTCAGTATATATAGCCTATACGTGTTTTGTTAGGTATCTACCTAAGTACTCTGTTTTCTTCAGTGCTATTGTAAATGGTATTATATTTTAAATTTTAGTTTCTGTATGTTTATTGTCAGTATATAGAAAAGCAATTGAATATTTGTGTGTTGATCTTTTACCCTGTCTACTTGGTGATATGGTTTGGGTCTGTGTCCCCTCCCAAATCTCATGTCAAATTGTAATCCCCAATGTTGGAGGTAGGGCCTGGGAGGAAGTGATTGGATCCTGGGGGCAGATTTCTCTTTTGGTGCTGTTCTTGTGATAGTGAGTTATCATGAGATATGGTTGTTTAAAAGTGTGTAGCACCTCCCCACTTCTCTCTCTTCCTCGTGTTCTGGCCATGTAAAATGTGCCTGCTTCCCCTTTACCTTCTGCCATGATTGGCCTTCCCAAAAGCCGTCATGTTTTTTATACAACCTGTGGAACTATGAGCCAATTAAACGTCTTTTCTTTATAAATTACCCAGTCTCAGGTACTTCTTTATACCAGTGTGAGAATGGACTAATATTGGTAAACTCACTTGTAGATTCTAAGTGTTTTTCTGTAGTTTCCTTGGGATCTTCAATGTAGACATAGCATCTGCAAATAAAGACAGTTTTCTTTCTTTCTTTCTAAACTATATGCCTTTTTTTCTTGTCTTACTGCACTAGCTAGAATTTCTAGTACTGTGTTTAGTATTGAGAACAACTATTCTTGCCTTGTTCCTATCTTAAGGAAAAAATACTCAGTCTTTTACCATTAAGTATGATGTTACCTGTAGGACTTTGCAGATGCTTTTTATCAAGTGAGGTAATTTTTCTCTATTTCAAAATACTGAGAGGATTTTTTCCTTGATTGAGTGTTGGACTTTGTCATATACCTTTTCTGCATCAACTGATATGATCATATGATTTTTCTTCTTCAGCTTGTTGATTATTGTGAATTACATTGATTGATTTTTTAATGTTAAGCCAGCCTTGCATACCTGGAATAAACCCCACTTGGTCATGATGTATAATTCTTTTCATATAGTTTGGATCCAGTTTGCTAATACTTTTATGAGGATTTTTATATTTAAGTTCATGAACAACTATTGGCTCTTAGTTTCCTTTTTTAAATTATATTTTCTTTGTCTGGTTTTGGTATGAAGATAACACTATCCTTATAAAATGAGTTAGGAAGTATTACCTTCTTCCTATTTTTCTGGAAGAAATTTGTTAAAGTTTATGTTAATTCCTCTTTAATGATTGGTAGAATTCACCAATGAATTCAGTTGAGCCTGAAGATTTCTTTTTCAGGAGCTTTTAAATTACAAATTGAATTATTTTGACAGTTATAAGTCTATTCAGATTATCTATTTCATCTTGGTCAAGGCTTGGTAGGTTGTTGTTTCTGAGGAATTGGTCCATTTCTTCTCAAATTTATGAGCATAAAGTTATACATAGTATTCCCTTATATTTTTAATGGCTGTAAGATCTAGTGATATACTGTTTCATTCCTGACATTGATAATTTGCGTCTTTTTTTCTTTTTGTCAGTGTTGTTAGAGTTTTGTCAATTTTACTGTTTTTTTTTTTTCACCCTAAGGAACCAGTTTTTTTATTTTATTGATTTTCTTTCTTTTTTACTACACAAGACTGAATTATTTTAAAATGTTTTCCTCATAGGTTCTTTATAATGCATGTAACTGTTTAACATATTTTTTAAAAAATTCAATAGCTTTAAGGGCACAAATGATTTTTGGTTACGTGGATGAATTGTATAGTGATGAAGTCTGAGCTTTTAGTGTACCTGTCACCCAAATAGTGTTTACATTGTACCCAACAGGTAATTTTTCATCCCTTACCACTCTCTCACCTTCCCCACTTCTGATTCTCCAACGTTCATTATACCACTCTACATACCCCTGTGTATCAATGGCTTAGCTTCCACTTATAAGTGAGAACATGTGGTATTTGTTTTTCCATTCCTGAGTTACTTCATTTAGGATGATGGCCTCCAATTCCATCCAAGTTGCTGCAAAATACATTATTTTGTTCTTCTTTATGGCTGAGGAGTATTCCATTACACACACATACACACACACACACACCACATTTTCTTCTTCTTTTTTTTTTTTTTTTTTTTTGAAATGGAGTTTCGCTCTGTTGCCCAGGCTGGAGTGCAGTCGCGTGATCTCAGCTCACTGCAACCTCTGCCTCCCTGGTTCAAGCAAGTCTCCTGCTTCAGGTTTCTGAGTAGCTGGGACTACAGGTGTGCACTACCACGCCTGGCTAATTTTTGTAGTTTTAGTAGGGATGGGGTTTCACCATGTTGGTCAGGCTCATCTTGAACTCCTGACCTCATAATCCCCCCGCCGCGGCCTCCCAAAGTGCTGGGATTATAGGCGTGAGCCAACGTACCCGGCCACCACATTTTCTTTATCTACTCACCCACTGATGGGCACTTAGGTTGGTTCTGTATTTTTGCAATTGTGAATTGTACTGCAATAAACATGCAGTTGATGTTTGTATGGTGTATTTTTTCATTTTATTATTTGTGGTTGTTTACTTTGAACGCTTTGAAAAATATTGTGCCACTTTCTATTGGCCTTTACAATTTCAGAATAGAAATTCTTGGCCTTTTGAATTGGTGTTCCCTATTAGTAATATACATTTATTTCTTTTTATTTTTTAGGTTTCAAAATTTTAATTATGGCATGTCTTAGCATGGATTTATTTGAGTTTATCCCACTTGAAGTTCACTCAGTTTCCTGGGTGTGTGTCTTTTACCAAATTTTGGAAACTTTCAACCATTATTATTTTTTTTTCAATATTCATTTAGTCCCACATCCTTTCACCTCTCTTTCTGGGCCTCCAATGATATGAGCATTAGATCTTTATTCATTGACCCACAGGTCATTTTTTTTTACATCTGTACTTTCCCTGTTTTTCAGATTGGGTGAATTCCAGTGTTCTCTCCTCCAGTTCACTGATTCTATCCTTTGTCATCTCCATTGTACTATTGAGTCCTCCAGCAATCTTATTTTAAAAGTTTCTGCCATTATTTTCTCAGTTATGGAGTTTCCATTTGGTTCCTTTTTTAATAATTTCTATTTCTTTGCTGCATTTTTGTTTTTTCATTTGTTTCAAGACAATTTGTAATTGCGGAAACATTGTTATAATAGCTGCTTTCAAATGTTGTTAAATAATTCTAACATGTGATTCATCCCAGTGTTGATTTTAGTTGATTGTCTTTTCTTCTTCAAGTTGTTATTGTCTTGTTTCTTGGTATGGGTGATTTTTTTATTGTCTCATAGATATTTTGTCTATCATGTTAGGTGACTTTGGATCTCATTTAAATCTTTTATTTTAGCAGTCACCTTGTTTAGATTTAGCATGTGAGTTGTGGGCCTACTTTTGTGGGTTGTGGTTCCAATGGCAGTTTAATTTTCATAGCTTTTGTGTTGTTATTTTAGTTTGCTTGGTTTATCTGATGCTGCTGGGGCCTCCACTGCTCCTGCTGGTGGTGCTTGAGGGGGCAGAAGGGGTTTCCCAAGGCCTGCCATTGAATGTCTCTGGAAGAAGGAAGGGCATGTTGGGATCCTCCATCAGTGTTCCCCACTCTACACTTCCTCCAGAGTGTCTGGGCAGAGGAGGAGAGTCTTGGGTTTGTGAGATGAAGAAGCTTCTAAGAACTGATGCTTCTTCTGACTCAAGTACCATCTCTGGTTCTGTTTTCTTTCCTAATGTGTTTGGGTGTAGATGGAATATTTTGAACCCATAGGGATAAAGAGGCTTCTCTGAACAGGCTGCCTGCTTCAGCTGGGTCTCTCCTATAGGTTCAACCTTGTCAGCCTGAGTATCTCTTGGGGGGCAAAGGGAAGCTCAGGCCTGGTTGGGAAAGAGAGTACTTCCCCTGTCTGCTCATTGCTGGTTGGGCTCCCAATTGATCCAGTGTGCTGGTGACATTGGGCTCACCTGATGTCAGAAAACTCCCATTTGATTTAGGAGAGGAATGAGCCCACCTGGGCTGATCTCTGTTGCTAAGAGAGGGGATTCACAAACACCAGGTCTAGGTGGTCTTTCTCTGTGGAGTACGGGGATGCAAGATATCCCATAGCTTTTCTGTTCTTCCATTCTAAACCAACTCAGCTTCTTGTTATCACTCTTCATAGTTTTCCTCTGGTTGTCTCTTGTGTCATTTCCAGGTTTTATAGTTGTTTAGCTGAGAGAAGCAGGGAAAACACCATCCTGCCCAAACTGGAAGTCTTTTTAATAATGTATTCTATAAAACCTATCTAGAATTGAGGTTACATTCACCAGCTTGTAGACATGACTTTCTCTTTTAAAAAAATCAAGACTACATTTGCCTCTCTCTAGACTTCTGCACCTCTCTCATTATTCACAATTCTGTCTAGATATTAGTTTGGAAATCTTAGTGTAAGATTTTTCCAGTATCCTCGAACTTATCCTAGAATGAGTGCTTCTTAATCTTTTCTTCTGTCTCTCTGTTTTCATCTTTCTTCAACTCATGTTTTCTGTACCCTTTCTTGTCCTTCTTTTCTTTTCTTTTTTATTTTTATTTATGTATTTTTTGAGACAGAGTCTAGCTCTGTTGCCCAGGCTGGAGTGCAGTGGTGCGATCTGGGCTCACTGCAAGCTCCACCTCCCAGGTTCATGCCATTCTCCTGCCTCAGCATCCTGAGTAGGTTGGACTACAGGCGCCCACCACCCCACCCGGCTAATTTTCTTGTATTTTTAGTAGAGATGGGGTTTCACCTTGTTAGCCAGGATGGTCTCAATCTCCTGACCTGGTGATCCGCCTGCCTTAGCCTCCCAAAGTATCTTTTCTTTAAATAGAGGAAAAGTGGAAATAAAGTAGGAATATTTTTCTTTCTCTTTTTTACCTAATGTTAGTTTTCTGGTTACTGATTGCAATTTGAAATCCCTTTTTGTTATCCTCAGAATATATCTCTTTTTAAGGCTCAGGTCATTCTGAATCTTGGCCTTTTGGGTGTTTTGCAGGCTCATGAAACTCTTTTGTAGTTATCATTGGTTATGTCTATTTCATTACACTAGTAGAGCTATGAATACCAACTTGAGAGTCAGACAGACTTGCATTTGAATCTCACCTCTACCTCTTTCTATATGTGTGATTTGGGACTGGTTGTTTAACCTTTAAGCTATTATTTCCTCATCTATAAAATGGAAACAATAGTACTACTAATAATAGGACCAACTTTGTAGGGTTTTTATAAGGATTAAATGAAATAATATACATTAATCATGTAGCACCATTCCTTACATAGAGTAAATTAAATGCCATTGTTGTTATATATTTTTAAAATCTGAGATTATAGAAAAATGTTATAGTTTTCTTTTGATGCTTATCTTTTTCTCCATCTTTATAATTGTATAGTCATAATTTCATCTTTGAGTGCCTTGCAGTAGCTTATATAAATTAAAGTTCTCAATGAAGAAGGTTACATATCTTTTAAACTGTGAAATTTCACCTAATTTAATTGCAACTGGCATTCTTAATGCAGTTTCTGGTGATGGTCCTCTTACTGGTAGTAAATGCAAATATTTCACATGCAATTGATGTGTAGGTGTTAAATTAGCCTTTCTGGTTAACCATCCATAAATATTTCAAAATACTTACCTGCTTGCTTCTACATGCTACAAAAGTTTTTGCTTGTTTGACATTATCATATGTCCTACCTGTATTTCTTGCTGTATTTTAAAATAAGTTCACAGTTACAGAACATCAGCATACATCCCTGGTGAAGAATGAAGTTTATGAGTCAGTAACTTGAATTTTCTGAACAGGAATCATATCTAATTTTATATTTTGTATAGTGCCCAACCCATTCAGGTCTTTATCACTAACAATTGTACCTAAAATGATGCAGCAATTGTATGAAGGTCAGCAAACTGACATCATTATGAGTGTATTCTAACTAACCTTCCAGTGTGTTTTTCCTCTGAGTTAAAGTTGGTAATCTTTTTAATCTTGGTAAATTCTTTAGGTTTCATGTTCGGTAGCTATAATTCTGGAACCTCCCAAAACTCTTAATTAGAGGCATGTTAGAATGTGTTTGAATGTTTTCTGCTGTAGTTTGGTTACTTCTGGGCAGTATTATGTAATCTTAAGATGTATGTTTTCTTCAGGAATTCAACCTTTCCTGCTTTCTATCACCTATCACTTTTAGCTCCACTCCCTCCTCTGGGAAGAATAGGAATCCAAATTGTTGTTAGTCTTCTGGAGATGCATAGAACTAGGGTCTTGCTAACTCTAAGCTTTGAGTGTTCTAGATTGCTTTTGAGGGCCAGCCTTGGTGTTATGGTCAAATTGTAACTTGGATAATTTAGATTCTCATACCAGAAATATAATTGAAATGGCACAAGGTCTAGTGTTTTCCTTCTTGATGTCATGAAATGGTGCTGTGCATTGGTGAGGTACCTGGCTTTCTCCATGATGTTCCATTGGTGAATTGATTACTAGGCATGGTTTGTTTATGTGCTTGTAAAGTATTATTGAGTCCTTTGGGGGAATCAGTTAATTAGTGGTGGTTGGGTTGCTTTATGTTCCACTATAGAATTGTACCCTTGCCAGAAGAAATATAGATGAAAGTAAAGTGACTGAGTCCTTGGGCCTGATTTGGAGTTGACCCTTCTCTAGGCTTTCCTGGCCTACTGCTATTTCCAAGTCTCTGTCTTCTCTTTCTTTAGGCCATTCTATAACTTTGCTTTTTTTGTTTGTTTTTTTTAAGAAACATATTCTGGCTTACCTTTTTACAGGACCCCTTCCTTAGACTGCTTCCACAGTATACCAAGTGTCTGGAATGCCCTCTCCTTTGTCTGCCAAACCGTTTCTCTGCCGTAAGCTTGAGAGTGCTAGAAATCTCACCTCCTTCATTAAACTCTGTTGACCTGAGTGTCATAGAAGTGACAGTTCCCTGAGGCACAGATCATGTAAACACTTCTCCCTTTCAGTTTATGTAGATGTTCAGTGTTTTATACTCCTGTTTTAAGTATCTTTATGGGATGGTTGTCTGTGTTGTCTGGTATCTTAGATTTTTAAATCCACAAAGGGGAGAAATCCTATCAGACTTACTGAGTATTCAGTCACACAAGTAACTAGGCATTTAATATACTGCTCTTTGATGGCAGTGTCGTTGAGGAAAAAAGTGAACAAATTACTTCTGCGAAAAATTAAAACTCTTGCTGCTTGTTGAACTTCCTAATAAATAACTGAGCTTATAGTCTTAGGAAATGGGACTGGGATGTTCAACATTTCAATTCTTGGCCACATAGTATCTACTATAATGTTGTAGAAGTTTTATTTCTCTTTCCTCTATACTACTCAGGTAACTCAAATATTTGACTTCATCGCTTAGTAATCTTCATATACATTATAATGCTGCCTTTCAGTTTACATGCCATTAACTAGAGAAGTCTTAAATTTCTATTGTTAAATTCTCCACAGATCTGACTGAACGTGTGGTGGATTTCTACCTCTGAGAATGCGATTATTTATTAACTGCCTTGACAAAAACTTTTAGACAGAGACAAAACCCTTCACAATTAGAACTCTGCCTGTATTTCCTCCTTTATGTCCTGCCATACCCTATCACTCATCTAGCTCCAACAGTACCAAAGTAATAGTAATTTCCCATGCCCACTGCAATACCTTTGTACCCATAATGTTATCTTCTCCTGAAGTGCATTTTTCTTTCTCTAAACCCTTATTCATCTGGCATATTCTTGACTTATCTCAAATTTCTTCTATTCTGTGAGCATTTTTTGACACTTGTACTAGACAAAGTTAGTTCTGTTTTCATTCTCCCATATAGCATCCTCTACACACCTCTAGTCACACCTTTAGTTTTACATACTTAAGCAATGTATTTTTCGCCGTTTGTTTGTGGTCCTACCCCTATCCATTTCACTGTAAGTTTCTTAAAGACAGGAACTGTTTGTTTTCCCAAAGTTTGAAGAGTTATTGACACATAACATGTGCTCAGCACTTGTTGAAGTGAATGAATGAATGAATGAACAAACCAAGGTCACACATGTCAATGGCATTAGAAACCATGGCTATGGGGACTACTGCTTTTGGCTTTGACAGACTAACTGGTATCAGGCCAACCATCCCTCAAGAAAATATAGAAAAACTGGATAAAATTACAAAATATCTGTTTAAAAGCATCACAGTGTTGCCAAAGTAACAGGGTCAAAATCCCAGAGAGAAAGGAGATGTATTGAGGTGAACCTAATAGTCTGTGCTAGATTTCCTTTGAAGGCATTTTCCAGTGTAAGTGATATAGGTAAAGAGACTGAGAAGCCAAACTGAAAGTGGTAACTAAGAGACAGATAAGATGAGCAGGGGTTTCAGCAGTCTCACAGGGCTGTAGAGATAAAAAGTGAAGTTCAGCTATATCCTGATAGTCAGAACTTGAGGGTCTAAGATGCCAGAGAAAAGGAAAGTACAGTGAGTTTAGTTCAATATTTTACACTATTTTTTCCTTTGAGGAATTGGCTAATTTAAGTGATACAAGGCAAAAAAGTTGAGAAGTTAAGCAGAGAGTGGCAGATACAACGCTTAGTAGTTAAGCAGGGCTTTCATCAATTTCACAATGCTGAAGAGACAGAAATTAGAGTTCAGAGCCTGCCAAAGAGGAGGGACCCTGGTAATTATTCCAGGGTTTCAGTTGGGATCCCCAAAGGGCTAAACTCTAGGAGTAAGGATGAACTAGAAAATACCATTTTTCACAAAGACTGAAGTGGAGCTTTGAATCAGCTCAACCTTAGCAGGATTAATGTGATCTGTCCTTCACCACCTGCCAAAAGCAAAAGTAAATCTTTGGAGGAAGATAATGTCATCCAGAGCTCCTCTAACTTTTAATATGTAATATCTGGCATTCAATAAAAATATTACTTGGCTTACCAGGTATATTAGTTTGCTAAGGCTGTTGTAACAAAGTGCCATAGATTGGGTGGCTTAAACAATAGAACTTTGTTGTTTTACAGTTCTAGAGGCTGGGAAGTCCAAGATCAAGGTTCTAAAAGATTTGGAGTCTGGTGAAGGTGAAACAGGAGAGTTCCCTGACCCCCTTGCAGGACTTGTGATGGGTGTGGCTCACTTGCCACACGTTCAAACCCCTTACAGGAGTGGGAGCACGCAGACAGGCAGGTGCACGAGCCGGGGCAAGTGCTTTTGGGCTCTGGCCCCATGGTAGCATCCATGGGTGTGTTACAATTAACGCTCTTTTAGCAGTTGCCATCTGCAGATGGCTACGTGTTAAGCCAGCTCAGTGGAGACTCAGAGTGGCAGCGTTTTACACCCTGTCCTCTTGGTACCAGGGCTCTTTTCTGGCCTCCAGGAAGAATCAGGTCACACAGACTTGATGAATGGTGAATGCGAGTGGTGGAGTGGCTCTCAGCAGGATGGATGGGGAGCTGAAAAAGGGGTGGAGTTAGAAGATGATCTTCCCCTAGAGTTCGGCTGTCCCCAGTGAACTCCTCTCAATGACTTTTAGACACTCTTTCTCTTCTATCCTTCTCTGCTGCACTCTGCTGCTCTGCTGCTCATCTGCTCTGCTGCTCATCTGCTCATCTGCTCCTCTGCTCGTGGAGCCTGAAGTTTGGGGTTTATATGGATACAGGATAGATAGGGGGATGTGGAGGGCCAAAAGGCAACATTTGGGCATGAAAACAGGACTACCTGTTCCCATTTAGGGCTGCAGGTTTCCAGGCTTGCGAGTGGGGCCTTTGCCAGGGAACTGCCCTCTTCTACCCAGTATTTCCCTGCCTCCTGTTTGGATCAAAGGCATACTTTCTTGTTTATAGATGGCCGTTCTCCTGCTGTGTTCTCACATGGCAGAAGGGAGAATGGAAATCTCTGGGGTCTCTATAAGGGAACTAATTCCATTTATGAGGGCTCTGCCCTCATGACCTAATCACCTTCCAAAGGCCCTAACTTCCTAATACCATTGCGTTGGGGGTTAGGATTTCAACATATGAATTTTGAGGGGAGAGAGGATTGGTCAGCTGGAAGATATGTCAGTAGAAAATATTCAGACTGAAGGACCAAGAGAAAAAAGAAGAAGAAAAATGTCAACAATATATTGGCTTAACTTTAGTGTATTTTTTGGCAAGTCATGTAAACATTAACTCAGCCTATATAGTGGAGAGAACAAATAGAGTTATAAACAGACCTGATTTAGAATCCCAGCTCTACCCCTTACTCTTTTACTGAGTATGTGATCTTGGATTAGTGATTCTATAAGCCTCAGTTTCCTCATCTACAAAGGAGGAAAATATTACCTACCTTACAGGGTTGTTATGAGAATCAAATGAAATATGTATGGGAGTGCTTTGTAAAATACAAAGTCACACACATGATAGTATTTGTTTTTTATTCTGTATAATATACAGTATTTTGGGACGTATCTATTTTAAGCAGAGATTTATAGATACAGTCAGGTATTGCGTAGTAACATTTTGGTCAATGATGATGGTCCCATAAGATTATAATGCCATATTTTTATTACACCTTTTCTATGGTTACATACACAAACACCATTGTGTTACAATTGCCTACAGTATTCAGTATAGTAACATGCTGCACAGGTTTGCAACCTAGGAGCAATAGACCATGCCATATCGCCTAGGTGTATAGGAGGCTATACCATCTAGGTTGGTGTAAGTACACTCTATGTTTGCACAATGATGAAATTGCCTAATGGTGCATTTCTCAAAATCTTTTCCTGTCATTAAGCAACATATGATTATTCGTATTCTAGAGTCAACATCCTCCCTAATAATGGTTCGGAGTTTTTATTCCATTTGTTGTGTGTATACTTGGTGAAAAGGGAGGGACACTTGCTGTACAGTACCTTCTCCTTTCAGGCCTCATTTCACCATCCTTGTCTAAATTTAAATCTGCATCTTTAAGAGTGCTGAGATTTTCTGTTTTGTGTTGCTTGTTTTTTCCTATTCCTAAAGCATTTAATAGAAATAGATCTTGTTTGGGTATGTTAAAGAATTTGTATTTTTTGCTTTTGTCAACTTACATTTTTGATTTGTTGCTGTTTCTAACCCCTTCTCTTCTCTTCTATTGTCAAGTCGTTTAATCAACATTTTTTGATGTACTATGTGCCAGGCCCTGTGCTAAATGATTGTGATAAAAAAATGAGTGATAGGCTGGGTGCGGTGGCTCATGCCTATAATCTCAGCACTTTGGGAGGCCGAGGTGGGCAAATCTCTTGAGGTCAGGAGTTCAAGACCCGCCTGGCCAACATGGTGAAACCCCTTCTCTACTAAAAACACAAAAATTAGCTGGGCATGGTGGCGTGTGCCTGTAGTCCCAGCTACTCCGGAGGCTGAGGTGGGAGAATCACTTGAACCCAGGAGGCGGAGGTTTCAGTGAGCTGTCATCACACCACTGCACTCCAGCCTGGGTGGTAGAGTGACTCCATCTCAAAAAATATATATATGAGTAATAGCTAGTGGGGAACTTAGACACTTAAACATTTTTGATATGGTAAGGTGAATGTTGTAGGGGAATCATATGAACACAGAAGAATGGTTACTTCTGCCTATGGTGCCACCCAGAAGGTGACATTTGAGCTAAGTCTCTAATGATTAGTAAAACATCCTGTGGAGTGAGAGTAGGTGTGCATTTTGGGTAGAGGAAACATATGTACAAGGGCACAGAGTATTGAAGCATTTGATGTATTCAGGGATCAAATATAATTCGGCATGGCTAGGATGAAGGATGTGGGGCAAGAGAAAGGGATGGAGTAACAGATTCAACTGGAAAAGTTGGCAGGAAGATGGGTAATAATGAAGCATTTTAAGCAGGAGAGTTGTAAAAACTATTTATTGGCAGATAATTGACAGTGATGGGAATGAACTGGAGAGAGGTAAGAGGAAAGGTAGACAGAAGAGTGGAGAGGCTCTTGTAATAGTTCAAGTGAAAAACAAGCTAGTGCAGTGGCAGTGGGGGTACAGAGAAGAACCCAGGTTCAAGAGGTATGATAGAGATACTAGATAGAACACATCTCTACCCCATGGTGTAGAGGTTTCCCCCATAAATAAAGAATGGTTTGTATCTATTATTCTTTTCTTAGTAAACTGCATATATAGAGTGTACCCCCAATGGAGGTAGGGGTGAGGGTTTAATGAGGGAATCAGATCAAATACAGAGTGTCTCAGAACATATACAACAAATAAAATGAATCTGGCTGGGTGGAAATTGATGCAGAGATGCTTAGGATTTGGTAAAGTGAGTAACTGTATCTGAGTGAGTATCTTTGGATGACTATATCATGGCCTTTCTTCCTAAGTTTCTATTATATCTCTCCTTTTCACTCTTAGCTCCATGTTTCTTTTTCACTGAGAAAAAAGAAAGCAGTAAGTAACAAAACTTTAAAAGTTCCTACTCCCATACCTATTCACCTACCAGCATCTGTGCCTCTTTTCTCTCTCTCCTGTGGCTGTAGATGAACTTTCCATGCTTTTCATGCTTTTAATCTAAAGCCAACCTCTCCACCTATGTACTAAATTTCATCTCCTCTTTCCCACCAAAGGACACTGCTCCAGCAATTATACCCTACTTTTTCTTCTCTTTCCTTCACACTCCATAGCCAACCCCTTAGTCATTCTATCAACTTAACATTCTAATATATCCATGCCATTTCACATCCTCTCCACTGCTACCACCCTGATATAAACCACCATCAATCTCTGAACTATATTGTACCAATAGCCTCCTAACTTATCTCTCTGCTTTTACTCTTGCCCCCTATTTTATTCTAATTACACAGGATCCAGAATGAACCTTTTAAAACATAAGTCAAATCATGTCCCTCTTTGCTCTCATTGTTTTCTCATCTTTTTTTTTTTTCCAACCATTTTTTTTATTATTATACTTTAAGTTCTAGGGTACATGTGCACAATGTGCAGGTTTGTTATGTATGTATACATGTGCCATGTTGGTGTGCTGCATCCATTAACTCGTCATTTACATTAGGGGTATCTCCTAATGCTGTCCCTCCCCCCTACCGACTCCCCACTATAGGACCCGGTGTGTGAGGTTCTCCTTCCTGTATCCAAGTGATCTCATTGTTCAATTCCCACCTATGAGTGAGAACATGCGGTATTTGGTTTTCTGTCCTTGTGATAGTTTGCTGAGAATGATGGTTTCCAGCTGCATCCATGTCCCTACAAAGGACACGAACTCATCCTTTTTTATGGCTGCATCGTATTCCATGGTGTATATGTGCCACATTTTCTTAATCCAGTCTGTCATGGATGGACGTCTGGGTTGATTCCAAGTCTTTGCTGTTGTGAATAGCGCCGCAATAAACATACATGTGCATGTGTCTTTATAGCAACATGACTTATAATCCTTTGGGTATATACCCAGTAATGGGATGAGTTGGTCAAATGGTATTTCTAGTTCTAGATCCTTGAGGAATTGCCACACTGTCTTCCACAATGGTTGAACTAGTTACAGCCCCACCAACAGTGTAAAAGTGTTCCTATTTCCACGCTCTTCCACCTGTTGTTTCTGATTTTTTAATGATTGCCATTCTAACTGCTGTGAGATGATATCTCTTCACGTGGTTTTGATTTGCATTTCTCTGATGGCCAGTGATGATGAGCATTTTTCATGTGTCTGTTGGCTGTATGAATGTCTTCTTTTGAGAAGTGTCTGTTCATATCCTTTGCCCACTTTTTGATGGGTTGGTTTTTTTGTTTGTTTGTTTTTGTTTTTTTTTTTTTGTAAATTTGATTGAGTTCTTTGTAGGTTCTGGATATTAGCCCTTGTCAGATGAGTAGATTGTGTACCTCTTTCCCATTCTGTAGGTTGCCTGATCACTCTTGATGGTAGTTTCTTTTGCTGTGCAGAAGCTCTTTTTAGTTTAATTAGATCCCATTTGTCAATTTTGGCTTTGTTGCCATTGGTTTTGGTGTGTTTAGACATGAAGTCCTTGCCCATGCCTATGTCCTGAATGGTATTACCTAGGTTTTCTAGGGTTTTATGGTTTTAGGTCTAACATTTAAGTCTCTAATCTATCTTGAATTAATTCTTCATATAAAGAGTAAGGAAAGGATCTAGTTTCAGCTTTCTATTTATGGTTAGCCAATTTTCCCAGCACCATTTATTAAATAGGAAATCTGTTCTCTCCATTTCTTGTTTTTCTAGGTTTGTCAAAGATCAGATGGCTATAGATGTGTGGCATTATTTCTGAGGGCTCTGTTCTGTTCCATTGGTCTATATCTCTGTTTTGGTACCAGTACCATGCTGTTTTGGTTACTGTAGCCTTGTAGTGAAGCTGTGGTAACGTGGATGCCTCCAGCTTGTTCTTTGACTTAGGATTGTCTTGGAGATGTGCGGGCTCTTGGTTCCATATGAACTTTAAAGCAGTTTTTTCCAGTTCAGTGAAGAAAATAATTGGTAGCTTTATGGGGATGGCATTGAATCTATAAATTACCTTGGGCAGTATGGCCATTTTCACAATATTGATTTTCCTATCCATGAGCATGATATGTTCTTCCATTTGTTTGTGTCCTCTTTTATTTCACTGAGCAGTGGTTTGTAGTTCCTTTGAAGAGGTCCTTTTTACATCCCTTTGTAAGTTGGATTCCTAGGTATTTTATTCTCTTTGAAGCAATTGTGAATGGAAGTTCATTCATGATTTGGCTCTTGTCTGTTAATAGTGTATAAGAATGCTTTGTGATTTTGCACATTGATTTCAGATCCTGAGACTTTGCTGAAGTTTCTTATCAGCTTAAGGAGATTTTGGGTTGAGACAATGTGGTTTTCTAAATATACAATCATGTCATCTGCAAACAGGGACAATTTTGGCTTCTTTTCCTAACTGAATAACATTTATTTTTCTCTTGCCTGATTGCCCTAGCTGGAACTTCCAGCACTATGTTGAATAGAGGCAGAGAGGGCATCCCTGTCTTGTGCCAGCTTTTCAAAGGAATGCTTCCACTTTGCCCATTCAGTGTGATATTGGCTAGGGTTTATCGTGAAATAGCTATTATTATTTTGAGATACGCTCCATCAATAATTTAATTTATTGAGAGTTTTGAATGCTAACGGCTATTGAAATTTGTCAAAGGCCTTTTCTGCATCTATTGAGATAATCTTGTGTTTTTGTGTTTGGTTCTTGCTTATATGCTGATTACGCTTATTGATTTGTGTATGTTGAACTGTTTCCTTGCATCCCAGGGATGAAGCCCACGATCAAGCGGTGGGATGCTTTTACGTGCTGGATCCGGGTTTGCCAGTATTTTATTGAGGATTTTTGCATCGGGTGTTTGTAGGGATATTGGTCTAAAATTTCTTTTTGTTGTATCTCTATCAGGCTTTGGTATCAGGATGATGTTGGCCTCAGAAATGAGTTAGGAGATTCCTTTTTCTATTGATTGAAATAGTTTCAGAAGGAATGGTACTAGCTCCTCCTTGTACCTCTGGTAGAATTTGGCTGTGAATCTGTCTGGTCCTGACTTTTTGGTTGGTAGGCTATTGGGCATTGCCTCAATTTCCAGAGCTCATATTAATATTCATTCAGGGATTCAGCTTCTTCCTGGTTTAGTCTTGGAGGCGTCCAGGAATTATCCATTTCTTCAGTTTCTAGTTTATTTTGCATATAGGTGTTTTATAGTATTCTCTGATGGTAGTTTGTATTTCATGGGTTTGAGGTGATAGTCTTTATCATTTTTATTGCATCTATTTCCATTCTTTCTCTTTTTCTTCTTATCAGTCTTGCTATGTGGTCTATCAATTTTGTGAGTTGATCTTTTCAAAACCAGCTCCTGGTTTCATTGATGTTTTGGAGGGTTTTTGTGTTCTATCTCCTTCAGTTCTGCTCTGATCTTAGTTATTTCTTGCCTTTTGCCAGCTTTTGAATGTGTTTTCTCTTGCTTCTCTAGTTCTTTTAATTGTGATGTTAGGGTGTCAACTTTAGATCTTTCCCGCTTTCTCTTGTGGGCATTTAATGCTATAAATTTGCCTCTACACACTGCTTTAAATGTGTCCCAGAGATTCTGGTATGTTGTATCTTTGTTCTCTTTGGTTTCAAAGAGCATCTTTATTTCTGCCTTCATTTCATTATGTACCCAGTAGTCATTCAGGAGCAGGTTGTTCCGTTTCCATGTAATTGAGCAGTTTTGATTGAGTTTCTTAGTCCTGAGTTCTAGTTTGATTGCACTGTGGTCTGAGAGACAGTTTGTTACAATTTCTGTTCTTGTACATTTGCTGAGGAGTGCTTTCCTTCTAACTATGTGGTCAATTTTGGAATAAGTGTGATGTGGTGCTGAGAAGAATGTATATTCTGTTGATTTGGGGTTGAGAGTTCTGTAGATGTCTATTAGGTTCACTTGATGCAGAGTTGAGTTCAATTCCTGGATATCCTTGTTAACGTCTCTCTCGTTGATCTGTCTAATGTTGACAGTGGGGTGTTAAAGTCTCCCATTATTATTGTATGGGAGTCTAAATCTCTAAGGACATGCTTTATGAATCTGGGTGCTCCTGTATTGGGTGCATATATATTTAGGATAGTTAGCTCTTCCTGATGAATTGATCCCTTTACTATTATGTAATGGCTTTCTTTGTCTCTTTTGATCTTTGATGGTTTAAAGTCTGTTTTATCAGAGACTAGGATTGCAACCCCTGATTTTTTTTCTTTCCATTTGCTTGGCAGATCGTCCTCCATCCCTTTATTTTCAGCCTATGTGTGTCTCTGCATGTGAGATGGGTCTCCTGAATACAGCAAACTGATGGGTCTTCACTCTATCCAATTTGCCAGTCTGTGTCTTTTAATTGGACCATTTAGTCCATTTACATTTAAGTTTAATATTGTTATGTGTGAATTTGATCCTGTCATTATGATATTAGCTGGTTACTTTGCTCGTTAGTTGATGCAGTTTCTTCCTAGCATTGATGGACTTTACATTTTGGCATGTTTTTGCAATGGCTGGTACCTGTTGTTCCTTTCCATGTTTAGTGCTTCCTTCAGTGTCTCTTGTAGGGCAGGCCTGGTGGTAACAAGATCTCTAAGCATTTGCTTGTCTGTAAAGGATTTTATTTCTCCTTCACTTATGAAACTTAGTTTGGCTGGATATGAAATTCTGGGTTGAAAATTGTTTTCTTTAAGAATGTTGAATATTGGCCCCCACTCTCTTCTGGTTTGGAGAGTTTCTGCCGAGAGATTTACTGTTAGTCTGATGGGCTTCCCTTTGTGTGTAACCTGACCTTTCTCTCTGGCTGCCCTTGACATTTTTTCCTTCATTTCAACTTTGGTGAATCTGACAATTATGTGTCTTGGAGTTGCTCTTCTCGAGGAGTATCTTTGTGGCATTCTCTTTATTTCCTGAATTTGAATGTTGGCCTGCCTTTCTAGGTTGGGGAAGTTCTCCTGGATGATATCCTGCAGAGTGTTTTCCAACTTGGTTCCATTTTCCCTGTCACTTTCAGGCACACCAATCAGACGTAGATTTGGTCTTTTCATATAATCCCGTATTTGTTGGAGGCTTTGTTCATTTTTTTTTTAGTCTTTTTTCTCTACACTTCTCTTCTCGCTTCATTTCATTCATTTGATCTTCAATTGCTGATACTCATTCTTCCAGTTGATTGAGTCAGTTACTGAAGCTTGTGCATTTGTCATGTAGTTCTCGTGTTATGATTTTCATCTCTATCAGTTCTTTTAAGGACTTCTCTACATTGGTTATTCTAGTTAGCCATTCGTCAAATCTTTTTTCAAGGTTTTTAGTTTCTTTGCACTGGTTACATAGTTCCTCCTTTAGCTCTGCGAAGTTTGATCAACTGAAGCCTTCTTCTCTCAAATCATCAAAGTCATTCTCCATCCAGCTTTGTTCCATTGCTGGCGATGAGCTGCGTTCCTTTGGAGGGGGAGATGCGCTCTGATTTTTTGAAGTTCCAGCTTTTCTGCACTCCTTTTTCCCCATGTTTGTGGTTTTATCTGCCTTTGGTCTTTGATGATGGTGACGTACTGATGGGGTTTTGTGTGGTTTCTGTTTGTTAGTTTTCCTTCTAACAGTCAGGACCCTCAGCTGCAGGTCTGTTGGAGTTTGCTGGAGGTCCACTCCAGACCCTGTTTGCCTGGGTATCAGCAGCGGAGGCTGCAGAAGATAGAATATTGCTGAACAACAAGTGTTGCTCTCTGATTCTTGCTCTGGAAGTTTCGTCTCAGGGATGTACCGAGCCGTGTGAGGTGTGAGGTGTCGGTCTGCACCTAGTCGGGGATGTCTCCCAGTTAGGCTACTCAGGGGTCAGGGACCCACTTGTGCAGGCAGTCTGTCCATTCTCAGATCTCAACCTCTGTGCTGGGAGAACCACTGCTCTCTTCAAAGCTGTCAGACAGGGACATTTACCTCTGCCAAAGTTTCTGCTGCTTTTTGTTTAGTTATGCCCTGTCCCCAGAGGTGGAGTCTACAGAGGCAGGCAGGCCTCCGTGAGCTGTGGTGGACTCCACACAATTCGAACTTCCCAGTGGCTTTGTTTACCTACTTAAGCCTCAGCAATGGCGGGCACCCCTCCCTCAGCCTCGCTGCCACCTTGCAGTTATATCTCAGACTGCTGTGCTTGCATTGAGTGAGGCTCCGTGGGCGTGGGACCCTCCGGGCCAGGTGTGGGATATAATCTCCTGGTGTGTTGTTTGCTAAGACCCTTGGTAAAGTGCAGTATTACGGTGGGAGTTACCTGATTTTCCAGGTGTTGTGTGTCTCAATTTCCTTTGGCTAGGAAAAGGAATTTTCCTCCCCCTTGCGCTTCCCAGGTGAGGTGATGCCTCGCACTGCTTCAGCTCTCACTGGTCAGGCTGCACCCGCGGACCAGCACCAACTGTCCGACATGCCCCAATGAGATGAACCCTTTACGTCAGTTGAAAATGCAGAAATCACCCGTCTTCTGTGTTGCTCACACTGGGAGCTGGAGGCTGGAGCTGTTCCTATTCGGCCATCTTGGGTGCCCCCCGCCCCCCCCGTTTTCTCATCTTACAGAAAATAAAATAAACAATCCAATATATATTCTACACAAAGCTACCTCTCTGACCACATTTTCTACCACTCCACCCGTTACTCTTAGCAGTCAAACAAGTCAAGCATTTTCTAGACTTGGAGTCTTTGCACTTTCTGATACCTCTGTCTAGAATGTCTCCTCCCCCTTTCCACAGATATGTACCATACGATTTGTTTCCTTACTTCTTTTGGGTCTCTCTTCAAATCTCAATCATCTTTCCTAGACTGCCCTTTATAGTAAACAAAACTCTCCTGCCCGCCATCCCTGTTTGACATTTTATGCTGCTTTATTTTTCTTTATATCATTTATCACTACTCTATATTCTTTCCATTTATTTATTCATTTGTTTTTTAATTAAAAGAAAATTTTTTTTGAGACATTGTCTCACTATGTTGCTCAGGCCAGTCTCAAGCTCCTGGCCTCAAATGATCCTCTTGCCTCAGCCTGCCAAAGTGCTGGGATTACAGATGTGAGCTGCTGCACCAGCCTATTTATTTGTTTATTGCATGTTCTTCCCTTTGAATGAGAGGGTCTCTGAGGATGGAGATTTTGTTTTGTTCAGTGCTGTATCCACAGAATTGCTCAGTGTTTTAGGTGCTCAATATTTCTGAATGAACAAATGAATTAATCAATCAGGGAATCCATCCTGGAAGAGATGAACCTTGGCGAGGCTTCTCAGAGCATGAAGGGCCATGACTTGGTGGAAAAGAAGTGTAAGGGCTAAGGGCCTTATATACACAAGCAGTGTCATTTACCAAGAATGGGATGTAAGTGTGAGCTCCTGAAGTCTGGGGACAGTAAGCATGTTGTCTTACTACTTTGAATGACAGCTAAGATGTGAATGGAGGTAGAAGTATAATGTTCTTACATATTAAATCCTGTCTAGTCTTCAGACCTTCAAACCCTACCTCTCTGAGGCCTCATTTGACACTACAAGTCTTATTTTCACAATGAAACTTGTTAGATCCTTGGGGGCAAGGACCTTGGTTCAGCCTTTTGTACCCAATAGATGCTCAAAATGCGTGTGTTTGATTTGGCAAAGGAAAATTGCTCAGTGTCGTGTTTTAGTAAATAAAAGAATCTGTCTTTTTTGACCATAATGAAAAATACGTATTACACTTAGCTTATTATCTTCATTGCTTTATGTAAGATAGTGCTACTGAACAAATATTAATTCCCAGACACCAATTTTCTGCTTTTATCCTGGGAAGATACTCACATATGTCCAGACATTATCAAATTTTTCACTTAAAATTGGTGAATGTTATTATTCATTAATTCTTTTAAAAATATTTAATAGAATTCTTCAGTGAAGCCATGTCGACCTGAAATTTTATTTGTTGGAAAGTTTATACATTCAACTTATTTAGTAGATATAGAGCTGTTCAGGTTATCTATTTCTTCTTGAATGAGTTTAGTTATTTTGTATCTTTCAAAGAATTGGACTGTTTTATTGCATATTTTTATATATAGAGTTTTTCATAGTATTCCATTGTTGTCTTTTTAATGTCTATATTAACCTCACTTTCATTGTTGATGTTCATAATTTGTGTCTTCTTCCTTTTTTTTCTTGGTCTGTGTGGTTAAAGGCTTATCAATTACATTGATCTTTTCAAACAACCAACTATTAGCTTCATTGACACTTCTCAATTTAAAACAAAAATTATTTTATCATGCTTACTTTGAGCTTAATTTGCTATTCTTTTCCAGTTTTATTAAGCTGAATGAGTAGGTTATGAATTGAAGCCTTTATTCTTTGTTTTTCTTTTTTTTCTTTCTTTTTTTTTTTTTTTGTTTTTGTTTGAGACGGAGTCTCATTCTGTAGCCCAGGCTGGAGTACAGTAGCGTGATCTTGGCTCACTGCAACCTCCGCCTCCCGGGTTCAAGCAGTTCTCATGCCTCAACTTCCTGAGTAGCTGGGATTACAGGTGCATGCCACTATGCATAGTTAAGTTTTGTATTTTTAGTAGAGACGGAGTTTCACCATGTTGGCCAGGCTGGTCTGAAACTCCTGACCCCAGGCTGTCCACCTGCCTTTGGCCTCCCAAAGTGCTGGGATTACAGGCGTGAATTGCCTTTATTCTCTTTTCTAACATAAGCATTTAATACTATAAATGTCCCTTAAGCATAGTGGTGGTGAGAGTCAACATCCTTGTTCTGTTCTTAACCTTAGGGGAAAAACATTAAATCTTTCACCATTAACTATCATGTTAGCTGTAGATTTTTCATAGATGCTCTTGATCAGATTAAGGCAGTTCCCTCCCATTCCTAATTTATTGAAATTTTTTAAAATGAAGATTAGATGCTGAATTTTGCCTAATATATGTTTTGTGCCTTTTGAGATGACCATCTGCCTTTCCTTCTTTATACTGTTGATGTGGTAATCTGTTACATTGATTAATTTTTTAATATTTTATTGACGTTTTTATTTATTTTTTTATTATACTTTAAGTTCTAGGGTACATGCGCACAACATGCAGGTTTGCTACATATGTATACATGTGCCATGTTGGTGTGTGGCACCCATTAACTAGTCACTTACATTAGGTATATCTCCTAATGCTATCCCTCCTCCCTCCCCCAACCCCATGACAGGCTCCAGTGTGTGATGTTCCCCACCCTGTGTCCAGGTGTTCTCATTGTTCAATTCCCACCTGAGTGAGAACACGCGGTGTTTGGTTTTCTGTCCTTGTGACAGTTTGCTGAGAATGATGGTTTCCAGCTTCATCCATGTCCCTACAAAGGACACGAACTCATCCTTTTTTATGGCTGCATAGTATTCCATGGTGTATATGTGCCACATTTTCTTAATCCAGTCAGTCACGGATGGACATTTGGGTTGGTTACAAGTCTTTGCTAGTGCCGCAATAAATATTTGTGTGCATGTGTCTTTACAGCAGCATAATTTATAATCTTTTAGGTATATACCCAGTAATGGGATGGCTGGGTCAAATGGTATTTCTAGTTCTAGATCCTTGAGGAATCGCCACACTGTCTTCCACAATGGTTGAACTAGTTTATAGTCCCACCAACAGTGTAAAAGTGTTCCTAGTTCTCCACATTCTCTCCAGCACCTGTTGTTTCCTGACTTTTTAATGATAGCCATTCTAACTGGTGTGAGATGGTATCTCATTGTGGTTTTGATTTGCATTTCTCTGATGGCCAGTGATGATGAGCATTTTTTCATGTGTCTGTTGGCTGCATAAATGTCTTCTTTTGAGAAGTGTCTGTTTATATCCTTTGCCCACTTTTTGATGGGGTTGTTTTTAAGTTCTTTGTAGATTCTGGATATTAGCCCTTTGTCAGATGGGTAGATTGTAAAAATTTTCTCCCATTCTGTAGGTTGCCTGTTCACTCTGATGGTAGTTTCTTTTGCTGTGCAGAAGCTCTTTAGTTTAATGAGATCCCATTTATGAATTTTGGCTTTTGTTGCCATTGCTTTTGGTGTTTTAGTCATGAAGTCCTTGCCCATGCCTATGTCCTGAATGGTATTACCTAGGTTTTCTTCTAGTGTTTTTATGGTTTTAGGTCTAACATTTAAGTCTTTAATCCATTTTGAATTAATTTTTGTGTAAGGTGTAAGGAAGGAATCCAGTTTCAGCTTTCTACATATGGCTAGCCAGTTTTCCCAGCACCATTTACTAAACAGGGAATCCTTTCCCCATTTCTTGTTTTTCTCACGTTTGCCAAACATCAGATGGTTGTAGATGTATAGTATTATTTCTGAGGGCTCTGTTCTTTTCCATTGGTCTATATCTCTGTTTTGGTATCAGTACCATGCTGTTTTGGTTATTGTAGCTTTATAGTATAGTTTGAATTCAGGGAGCATGATGCCTCTAGCTTTGTTCTTTTGGCTTAGGATTGTCTTGGCAATGTGGGCTCTTTTTTGGTTGCATATGAACTTTAAAGTAGTTTTTTACAATTCTGTGAAGAAAGTCATTGGTAGCGTGATGCAGATGGCATTGAATCTATAAATTACCTTGGGCAGTATGGCCATTTTCACAATATTGATTCTTCCTATCCATGAGCAGGGAATGTTCTTCCATTTGTTTGTGTCCTCTTTTATTTTGTTGAGCAGTGGTTTGTAGTTCTCCTTGAAGAAGTCCTTCACATCCCTTGTAAGTTGTATTCCTAGGCATTTTATTCTCTTTGAAGATTTTTACATATTAATGAGAGATATTGGTCTGAAATTTTTTTTTGGTAATACTTTTCCTTTTTTAATCAAGGTAATAATTGCTTCATATTAAATGAGTTGGGAAGCTTTTTCTTCTCTTGTATTTCCTGAAAGTTTGTGGAAAATTGGTATTATTTCTTCCTTAAATGTTTGGTATAATTTGCCAGTGAAGTCATATGGGGTTGGAGGGCTTTTGTTGTTGTTGTTGTTGGAAGGTTTTTAACAAAAAAAAATCTGTTTTAAAATAGATATGAGATTATTCAGATTATCTATTTTTTTTTCTTCAGTGAGCTTTGATAATTTGTGTCTCTCAAGAAATTTGTCCATTTGTCTAAGTTGTCAAATATATGGGTATGGCGTTATTTGTAGTATTGTCTTATTGTCTTTTAAATTTCTGTGGGGTCAAGAATGATGCCTCTCTTCTGTTCCTGGTATTGATAATTTATGTCTTCTCTTCTGTTTTCTTGGTCAGTCTGGCTATAGATTTATCAATTTTGTTGATCTTTTCATAGGACCAGGTAGTGATTTGATTAAAAACAGGTAAAAAAACAGAAACAAATTTTTTTATTGATTTCTGTTTTTATTTATTTCTTTTCTCCTCCTTGCTTTGTGTTTAATTTGCTCTTCTTTCTTTTTTTTTGTTTTTTATTTTATTTATTATACTTTAAGTTCTAGGGTACATGTGCATAACGTGCAGGTTTGTTACATATGTATACTTGTGCCATGTTGGTGTGCTGCACTCATCACCTCGTCAGCACCCATCAACTCGTCATTTACATCAGGTATAACTCCCAATGCAATCCCTCCCCCCCTCCCTCCCCCGTGATAGGCCCCAGGTGTGTGATGTTCCCTTCCCGAGTCCAAGTGATTCATTGTTCAGTTCCCACCTATGAGTGAGAACATGCGGTGTTTGGCTTGTTCTTGTGATAGTTTGCTAAGAATGATGGTTTCCAGCTGCATCCATGTCCCTGCAATAAAGAACACAAATTCACTTTTATGGCTACGTAGCATTCCATAGTGTATATGTTACATTTTCTTAATCCAGTCTGTCACTGATGGACATTTGGGTTGATTCCAAGTCTTGTTATTTGAATAGTGCCTAATAAACATATGTGTGCATGTGTCTTTATAGCAGCATGATTTATAATCCTTTTTGGGTATATACCCGCAATGGGATGGTTGGGCTCATATGGTACTTCTAGTTCTAGATCCTTGAGGAATCGCCATACTGTTTTCCATAATGGTTGGACTAGTTTACAATCCCACCAACAGTGTAAAAGTGTTCCTATTTCCCACATCCTCCAGCACCTGTTGCTTCCTGACTTTTTAATGATTGCCATTCTGACTGGTGTGTGAGATGGTATCTCACAGATTTTGATTTGCATTTCTCTGATGCACAGTGATGGATACATTTTTTCATATGTCTGTTGGCTGTATGAAATGTCCCTTTTGAGAACAACAGTCTGTTCATATCCTTTGCCCACTTTTTTGATGGGGTTGTTTGTGTTTTTTGTAAATTTGTTTGAGTTCTTTGTGGTGGTTCTGGATATTGGCCCTTTGTCTGATGGGTAGAGCTGCAAAAAATTTTCTCTCCCATTCTGTAGGTTGCCTGTTCACTCTGATGGTAGTTTCTTTGCTGTGCAGAAGCTCTTAGTTTACCAGGGATCCCATTTGTCAATTCTTGGCTTTGTTGCCATTGCTTTTGGTGTTTTAGACATGAAGTCCTTGCCCATGCTCATGTCCTGAATGGTATTACCTAGGTTTTCTTTCTAGGTTTTTATGGTATTAGGGTCTAACACTAAGTCTCTAATCCATCTTGAATTAATTTTCGTATAAGGAGTAAGGGAAAGATCCAGTTTCAGCTTTCTACTCTATGGCTAAATAATTTTCCCAGTACCATTTATTAAATAGGGAATCCTTTCCCCATTTCTTGTTTTTCTCATAGGTTTATCAAAGATCAGATGGCTGTAGATGTGTGTTATTATTTCTGAGGACTCTGTTCTATTCCATTGGTCTATATCTCTGTTTTGGTACCAGTACCATGCTGTTTTTGGTTACTGTAGCCTTGTAGTAGCTCGAAGTCAGGTAGCAAAGATGCCTCCAGCTTTGTTCTTTTGACTTAGGATTGTCTTGGAGATGCGGGCTCTTTTTGGTTCCATATGAACTTTAAAGCAGTTTTTTCCAATTCTGTGAAGAAACTCATTGTAGCTTTGATGGGGAAACGCATTGAATCTATAAATTACCTTGGGCAGTATGGCCATTTTCACGATATTGATTCTTCCTATCCATGGAGCAGTATGTTCTTCCATTTGTTTATGTCCCTCTTTTATTCTCACTGAGCAGTGGTTTGTAGTTCTCCTGAAGAGGTCCTTACATCCCTTTGTAAGTTGGATTCCTAGGTATTTTATTCTCTTTTAGCCAATTGTGAATGGAAGTTCATTCATGATTTGGCTCTTTTGTTTGTCTGTTACTGGTGTGTGCACGTTTGTGATTTTGCACATTAATTTTGTATCCGGAGACTTTGCTGAAGTTTCTATCATCTTAAGAGATTTGGGCTGAGACGCTGGGGTTTTCTAAATATACACCGTGCTCATTCCGCAAACAGGGACAATTTGACTTCTTCTTTTCCTAACTAAATACCCTTTATTTCTTTCTCTTGCCTGATTGCCCTAGCCAGAACTTCCAACACTATTAGTGTTTTCAGTTGGGAGGTTAGATGACTACTGTTAGTCTTTCTATTCTAATATAAGCATTTGATGCTGTCATTTTTTTCTGTCAGCACTGCTTTAACTACATCCAAAAAATTTTGGTATCTTGAATTTTCATTTTCATTCAGATCAAAATATTTTAAAATTTCTCTTGAGAATTCTTCTTTGACTCATGAGTTATTGAGACAGATATTGTTTAATTTCTAAGCATTTGGAAATTAAATCCTATTTTATGTTACTGATTTCTAGTTTAATTTCATTGTGTTAGAGAACATACTTTATATAATTTAAACTCCTAAAAATCTTTGTCACACCCATTAGGATGATTACTGTTTTTTAAGAAACACAGAAAATACCATGTGTTGGTGAGGATGTGGAAGAATTGGAACCCTTCTGCATTGTTGGTAGGATTCTGAAATGGTGCAACCACTATGGAAAACAGGAAGGAAGTTCCTCAAAAATTTTAAAATAGAGCTACCCTATGATCCAGCAATCCCACTTCTCAGAATACTTCCGAAAGAATTGAAGGCAAGGTCTTGAAGGGCTATTTGCACACTTATGTTCATACCGGCATTATTTCCAATAGTCAAGAGGTGAAAACAACCCAAGTGTTCACTGACAGATGAATGAATAAACAAAACGGTATGTTTGTATGTATACACACATACACATACAATGGAATATTTTTATGTGTATATACATACACATACAAAATATATATGTTGTATTTGTATATACACATACAAAATGGTATATTTATAATGGTATAACAATGGTGTATATATATACACACACACACACGGTGGAATATTATTTAGCCTTAAAAGGGAAGGCTGTGACTCCTGTCATATGCTACAGCATGGATGGACTTTGAAGATATTAGGCTAAGTAAAAGAAACTAGTCACAAAAAGATAAATACTGTTTGTTCTATTGTTTGTTTTCTGATTGTCCCCTTTAGTCTTTGTTCCTCTCTTTCCCATTTTCTGCTTTCTTTTGCAATATTGGTAGTTTAAATCTTAGTTAACTTCTCCAAGCTTTTGGTGTAATTCTTTGGGTCTGTTCTGTGCATGTACAGTTTAGGGTTTAGCAGAAGACTTATGTGACTTCATACAGAGAATTAGAAGATCCCATTCTCTAGCTCTCTCTTCTCTAGAATTTTATTCATGAGTCCACTCTTGAGACCATGTTTGCCTCTTTCTCAGTTCTCCTAGTCAAAAGGACAGGGTATTCTTGGAATTTTAGCTGCTTACACAGCCATCACAGCCAATCAATTCCACAACTAGGGCTTTTGGGGCAAAGCTGCTGGAAAAAACAGAAAGAAACAAAAGAGGATTTCCCCCACACACTCTTTGCTCACAGGGACCACTTTTCTTGGTTATTCTTGCTAGTAATACAGGGTTTCTATTAGGATTGTCACCAGTCATGCCACTACTCTGCCATGCAGCTCTGCAACTGGAATCCACCCTCGGGAAAATCTGCAAGAGAAAAAAAAATAGACTGGGTGTGGTGGCTTATGTCTATAATCCCAGCACTTTGGGAGGCTGAGGCGGGCAGAACACCTGAGGTGGAGAGTTGAAGACCAGCCTGACCAACATGGAGAAACCCCATCTCTACTAAACATACAAAATTAGCTGGGTGTGGTGGCGCATGCTGTAATCCTAGCTACTTGGGAGGCTGAGGCAGGAGAATCACTTGAACCCGAGAGGCGGAGGTTGCAGTGAGCCGAGATTGTCTGGCCTGGACAACAAGAGCAAAACTCTGTCTCAAAAAAAAAAAAAAAAGGACACCCACTTAATGCAGGCTTCTTCTCTAAGTTTTTTTGTTTTGTTTTGTTTTCGTTTTTGTTTTTTGAGACAGAGTCTTATTCTGTTACCCAGGCTGGAGTGTAGTGGTGCGATCTCGGCTCACTGCAACCTCCACCTCCCAGGTTCAAGCAATTCTCCTGTCTCAGCTTCCCAAGTAGCTGGGATTGTAGATGTGCACCACCATGCCTGGATAATTCTTCTATTTTTAGGAGAGATGAAGTTTCTCCATGTTGGCCGGGCTGCTCTCGAACTCCTGGCCTCATGTGATTCACCCACCTTGGTCTCCCAAAGTGCTGGGATCACAGGCGTGAGCCACTGCTGCCAGCCTTTTCTCTAAAGTTTTAACTCCCCTTCAGAATCTACTTGTTTTTGGTTACTTTTCAGTGTTTCCAGTAAATTGATTTTTGTATTTTTTTCAGCAGTTTTAGTTGTATCAGGAGTAAAGATAGGTTATAGTGAGCTTACTCCATCTTTTTTCTTTTATTTTTGAGACAATGTCTCATTCTGTCACCCAGGCTGGAGTATAATGGCACAATCTTGGCTCACTGCAACCTCAGTTTCGTGGATTCAAGCAATTATCCTGCCTCAGCCTCCTGAGTAGCTGGGATTACAGGTGCCTGCAACCATGCCTGGCTAATTTTTTGTCTTTTTAGTAGAGTTGGGTTTCACCATGCTGACCAGGGTGGTCTTGAACTCCTGACCTCAAGTGATCCACCCATCTCAGCCTCCCAAACTGCAGGGATTACAGGCGTGAGCCACTGCACCCAGCCGAGCTTACTCCAACTTGACCAAAACTGGAATTCATCTTTTTACTTGTAAACCCTCTGTATATTTATACTTAATGTGAGTCTCTTATGGACAACATATAGTTGACTTTTTATTCAGTCTCACAATTTCTGGCTTTAAATTTGTATGTTTAGATAATTTTCATTTAATGTAATCATGGTAATGTTCAGATTTAAATCTGTCATTTTGCTACTTGTATTCTATTTGTTCTATTTGCTCTCTAGTTCTTTTTATCTTCTTTTCTTGCCTTCTTTTGGAGTAATTGAATTATGATTTAATTTTATCTCCACTGTTGGCTTATTAGCTATACTTCTTTGTTTTCAGTGGTTGCACCAGATTGTGCTTATCATATCCTACCTGAAAATAATATCATACTACTTCACATGTAGTGTAAGAACCACACAACAACACACTTTGATTTTGTCTCTCTCATCCTTCGTGCCATTGTTTTCAGACATTTTACTTTTACATATACTATAAACCTCCTAATACATTGTTGTTATTTTTGCTTTACATAGTTATTTATCTTTTAAGAATTAAAAAATGATTACATATCTTTTATATTTACCATTTATAGTGTTCTTTATTTCTTTGTGTAAATCAAAGTTTGCCTCTGGTATCATTGTCTTTCTGCCTGAAGAGCTTAATTTAAAATTTCTTGCAGTGTAAGTCTGCTGGTAATGAATTCTCTGTTTTTGTTTATCTGCAAAGTTCTTTTTATAGAGTTCAGCTTTGAAAAACAATTTCACTGGGTAAAGGATTCTAGGCTGACAGATTTTTTTTTTCTTTCATCACTTCAAAGATGTCACTCTACTGTCTTTTGAATAGTGTAGTTTCTGAAGATGTATCTGTAATTATTCTTACCTTTGTTCTGCTATATAATATGCCTTTAATTTGACTGCTTTTAGCATTTTCTCTTTATCACTGGTTTAAAGGAATTAGGTTATGGTATGCCTTAGTGTGGTTTTCACTGTGTTTCTCTTGCTTGAGGTTTGTTGACTTTTTTGAATTATCAACTTTATAATTTTCAATAGATTGGTAAATTTTTGGTCATTATTTCATCGAATTATTTTTTGCCTTTATGTCCTTTGGGGGTTCCAATGCTCTGTTCACTTATTTTCAGTCTTTTTCTCTCTGTGCTTCATTTTGAATGATTTCTGTTGCTTAGTCTTTAAGTTTGCTGATCTTTTTCTGCAGTGTCTAATCTGTTCTTAATCCCATCTAGTATTCTTTTAAATTTAGATATTGTATTTTTAATCTTCAGAGCTTTCCTTTTTTATTTCTGTAATGTCAGTGGTGATGTTCCCTATTTCTTTCCTGGTTTTGGTAATTTGATTCTTCTTTCTGTTTTGCTTGTTGAGTCTAGCTAATTTCTCAATTTTGTAGATCTTTTCAAAGACTCAATTTCCGATTTTATTGAGTTTTCTCTATTGTTTTCATTATTTCATTAATCTCTGTCCTAATCTTTATTAATTCCTTCTGCTTGCTTTAGGTTTAGTTTGCTCTTTTTAGAGTGTCTTAAGGTAGAAGGTTATTGACTTCAGATCTTTCTTCTTTTAAAATATATACATTTACAGCTGTAAACATCCCTTTAAGCACTATTTTAGCTGCATCTCATAAGTTTTGGTATGTTGTCTTCATTTTTATTTATCTCAAAATATTTTCTAATTTGCAGTTTGATTTTTTTTATTGACCTATTGGTTATTTAGGAGTATGCTACTTAATTTACACATATTTTTAATTTCCCAACTTTATTTCTGTTATTGATTGCTAATTTTATTCCATTCTAGTCAGAAAACATACTTTGTATGATTTATGTTCATTTAAATTTAGTGAGGGTTGTTTTATGGCCTAGCATATGGTCTAGCCTGGAGAATATTCCATGTGCATTTCAGAAGAATATACATTATACTGTTGTTGAGTAGAGTGTTATATCGATGTCTGTAAGGTATATTTGGTTTATAATTTTGTTGAAGTCTTCCATATCCTCTTGGTCTTCTGCCTAGTTTTTCTATTCATTACTGAAAGTGAGGTATTGAAGTTTCCAGCTATTGCTGTTGAGCTGTCTGTTTCATTCTTCAATTTTGTTAGATTTTGCTTCATGTATTTTGGGGTGTGTTGTATGTACATGATTTTTAATTGTTATGTCTTCCTAATGGATTGATCATTTTATCACTGCATAATATCCCTGTTTATCTTTGGTAAACATTTTGTCTTAAAGTATGTTTTGTTTGACATTAATATTGCCACTCCAACATTTTTATGGTTGCTGCTTACATGCTATATCTTTTCCATTATTTTACTTTCAACCAATTTGTATTTCTTAATCTAAAATATCTGTCTTACAGACAGCTTATAGTTTAACCTTAGTTTTTAAAATCAGTCTGATAATCTCTCACTTTTGATTGGATTGTTTAGTCATATTAAATTTTATTGTTGATGTAGTTGGATTTATATCTGCCACTTTGCTTTTGACCCTCTATATCTTTTGTCTTCTTTGTTCCTGTATTTTTACTTCTGTTTTCTTTTGAATTAAATAAATATTTTTCTGGTATAACATTTTAATTCCTTTTATGATTTTTTTCACTATATATTTTTAATCACTTTCACAGTGGTTGCTGTACGGCTCACCATATATGTCTTAATTTATCATAATCTAATTCATTTTTTTACTAGCTTAATTTTAGTGAGATATAGACACTTTACTCCGAGATAGGTCTAGTCCCTCCCGACTTTTGGTGCTTTTATTGTGATACATATTACACACACACAAACACATGTACAACACACATGCACATATATATTACAAATCAAGCAATACATTGTTATATGTATTACCTTATATAATTTATATATTTTAAAGAAGCTGAGAGAACAAAGAAGAGCAATTACATTTATGTAGAATCTATTACATTAAACTTTAAATTGCCTTTTCTGGTTCTCTTTATTTTTTCTTGTAGATTCAAGTTACCACTTGCTATCATTGCCTTACTTCAGTACAGCTTGTTCTCACCCACCTCTGTGGTGCTGTTATTGTCAAATTAATATATTTCTATATGTAATAAGTCCAATAATTCAATTATATACCTATTGTTTTGTATAATTAAATTAGTTCAAAGAAGAAAGAAGAAACATACATTTTACTGTCTTTCTAAGTGTATGATTACCTTTACAAAACACTCTGTTTTTCTGTGTGGGATCAAATTACCACCAAGAATCAGGTTTTTTTAGCCTGAAGAGTTTCTTTAGTATTTCTTATAGGTCATGTATGCTAGCAACACATTATCTGTCTTTGTTTATATAGGACTATCTATATCATCATCATTTTTGAAAGTTTTTTTTCTGGATAAAATATTCTTGGTTGATGGTGTTTTGTTTGTTTCCTTTCATTACCTTGAAAATATCACTCTGTTGCCTTTTAACCTCCGTTGTCTCTGATGGGAAGTCAGCTGTTAAACCTATTGGGTTCCCTTGTATGTAATGAGTTGTTTTTCTCTAGTTACTTTCAAGATTTTAACTTTGTCTTTCAGCATTTCTGCTATGATGTGTTTGGGTGTAGATCTCATTGATTTTATCTTGTTTGGAGTTTGTTGAGCTTTTTGTATTTGTAGGTTAATGTTTTTCACCAAATTTAGGATGCTTTTTAACATTATTTTTTTCTAATAATTTTTCTGCCTTTTTCTCTCTCATCTCCCTCTGGTACTCCATTACATTTATTCAGTGTATTTAATGGAGGCCTGCATTGCTCTGAGGCTCTGTTAATTATTCTTCATTCTTTCTTTTCTTTCTGATCTTGGATTGCATAATCTGTTGATCTGTCTTCAGATTTGCTGATTCGTTCTTCTGCCTGTCAAATCTGCTGTTGAACTCCTCTAATGAATTTTTCATTTTAGTTATTGCACTTTTCAACTCTACAAGTTCCATATATATATATTTCTTCTATTTCTCATATATATATATGTAGTATATTAGATGGAATTTCTGTGTATTATTGGGATTCTGTATTTGATGAGGCATTGTTATCATAGTTTCCTTTACTTCTTTAGCCATGGTTTTCTTTAGTTTTTTGAACATATTTATAATACTTGGTTTGAAGACTTTGTCTACCAAGTCTAATACCTGAGCTTCCCTAAGACAGTTTCTCTTGCCTACTTTTTAAAAAGCTGTGCATGAGTCACACTTTACCCATTCTTTGCATGTTTTGTAATTTTTTGTTGAAAAGTGGGTATTTTTGATAATATAGCAATCTGGATACTATTTACCACCAACACCCCCTTCCCCAGTTCAAGGTTTGTTGTTATTGTTTGTTAGTTGTTTAGTGATTTGGATGTACTAGTTCAGTGAAGTCTACCTTCCCTATAGTATGAAGCCTCTGATGTCACCTCAGAAGGCACAAGGTTTCTTATGTGCACAGTCACCTTGGGATGGCATTGGTTTTTATCAGGGCTCTATTTGATGGTTTATTTCTCTGATCTCTCTGTTGTCAGTCTATTGGTATCATACATAGTCAGCTATTAGCTAACATTAGTTGCCAGCTGGTTGTTAAATTGGTTTTGTCAATTTATGGGGCATAAATTGCTCAATCTGACCCAATTTAATTAAGCACCTTTTGTATAGGTAGTTTTGAAACTAGTATTTGAAGTTTACTCTAATTGCAAGAGACCTCTTGGAACACATCTAAGCATGTGTCTTTCCCTGATTCTCTTACATATGCATCTAGCCCGATGTATGGTTTAGCTTGTTGCTGTCATAAAGTAACCAGCCCTTTCTTAATTACTCACCACCAAAATCTCCTTTGTTTCCACAGGGCTCTGAGGCCTGAACTTCCTCATGCTCTGTTCCATATAAAGTCAGTTCCTTAGGGGAGAGTTTTGGAGTCTTCTGTTCTTATGGTCTTCCTGCCCCCTGGGGAAAACATCTGCATTACTCCTCCAGAGCTGGCAGCTTAGACAGTAGCCTGCTTTTCTTGCAGTTACACCCCCTACTTTATTGATGGGGTTGGCAGCTTTTGGGTTTCCCAACTTTTCTCCTGGTGTAGAATCTTGCCTTATGAGTGAGCTGAGATAAGGGTATTTGAGGCCCGGTGTTCTTGGCCGTCCATGCTTTGGGTAGAGCTTCTGTTCTACAAGTGGTAACTGTGTAGAGTAAGAGCCATGCCCACCTGGATTAGAGTTTATGAAACACAGGTTTGGGTGTAGGTAAGAAATGTTGGCATCCCACCCTACCCCGTGTGACACTGTAATCCTAGGCTGTGAGCTGGAGGGAGATGGAACTCTGTGTTTTTTGCTGTAACTGCCCAAAGTAGAGTTTCTGTGACACTGATCTGGGTAAGAGAGGCAGGAGATGAATCGTGTCTTAAATGTCACAGACTGACATTGCTGCTACCAAAATGTAGTGGATTTTCTTGAAGAAATATTTCTTCATTTTCTGTATGCTTTTAGGACAGTTTCCAAAGACTTTTAGCAGTTGTTGCTTTTTTATAATGTTCACAAACTGCGGTTGTTTAACTAGATTGAGAGTCTGTCCAGCACTTCATGCCACTATCCTGGAAGTCATTCCCCATATTGTTTTTCTGATGGTTCTTTTCCTCAGCTTTTGGTAGCTCCCTCTCACGTAGATGCAGATTGGGTAATCAGCCAAATATTCACCATGCTCTGTTACAGTTTTCTTTTCTTGCCTGTGGCCTGGATAGTACTTCTATGCCATAAACTAGGGCAATAATTGGGCTTACCTAGTTTGTTTCTGTTTTCTTGGGGGTCACAGTCCAGTGCTACCTGTTGTGTAAAATCTGAAATAAATGTTGTTTGATATTTTTATGGCTTTCCAGTTGTTTAAGGAAGAAGGATAAATGTGGTCCCTTTACTACATCCTGGCTGTAAGTGAGATTCCCAGTCCAGTTCTCTTCATCTCCTTTTTTTTTCTTTACCTGAGTAGGAGCTGAGACTTGAGATTTGAATTCTGGCTCTCCACTGGTTAAGGCAAGACTGCATTTTTCTCTACAAAGTAGAACTAATACAAGTACTTCTCTTTTACAGTTTTTGTGAGAATTGAGTTAAATGTTTGTTAAGTGTTTATAACAGAATATGGCCAATAGGAAGCTCAAATAAGTTTTAGCCACTGCTACCACCACCATCACCACTTCCGCCATTGCTAGTACTACTACTACTACTTCCCATGTATCATTGAGGAAATTGTCTAAGGCTTGCTTATGGTACAGATATGGAAGAGGACCGGACCACAATATTTAGTAGATACTTGCTGAGACCAGCTCAGTCAGAGGGACCCTAATCCAGCGGCACTAGAGGAATTAAAGACACACACACACAGAAATATAGAGGTGTGCAGTGGGAAATCAGTGGTCTCACAGCTTTCAGAGCTGAGATCCCCGAACAGAGATTTACCCACATATTTCTTAACAGCATACCAGTCAGTAGCATTGTTTCTATAGATATTAAATTAACTAAAAGTATCCCTTATGGGAAACAAAGGGATGGGCCAAATTAACTGCAGCAGGAACGCGCCCTTAAGATACAGTTTGCTCATGCTAATTGTTTGTGGCTTAAGAATGC
This sequence comes from Papio anubis, assembly GCF_008728515.1. Classification (NCBI taxonomy): domain Eukaryota; kingdom Metazoa; phylum Chordata; class Mammalia; order Primates; family Cercopithecidae; genus Papio; species Papio anubis. The sequence goes on along the minus strand of NC_044996.1, from coordinate 82,013,610 downwards.
CTTTAAGTGGTTTTCTGCCCTGGGTGGACCAGGTGTTCCTTGCCCTCATTCCCGTAAACCCAAAACCTTCCAGCTTGGGCATTAGGGCCATTAAAAACATGTTATAGTGCTGCAGAGATTTTATTTATGGCCAGTTTTGGGGCCAGTTTATGGCCAGATTTGGGGGGCTTGCTCCCAACATTTCTCCCTTCTTTGATTTGCAAAAAGATAAAAGCAAGGGCAGCTTTGTCACGGTTAACTACTTCTCGCAGGAATCGGGATCCGCATCTGCAGACTATACAAAGACAAACAACATAGATTAAAAGCACAATCGTCATTGAAATCACAGAGCTTCCAAGTGTTTTTATCCATTTCAATGGGCTACTAGCTGCTAATTTGTCTGCAGCTCCTTTAAGCACTTCAGTTTCTGGCATTAAGGTCAGGTGTGCCTGGGATGCTTTAAATATTTGTTCTTTTAATTTTGCTGTATTCTAAAAGAAGTTTGTGGAGTGTCCTTCTAGCTGCTTTTTTATTTTTTCCCAAATTTTGATCTTATTAAGAGCGTTTAATAGTTTCTACAAATCCTTATGTTTAGCTCCTAGAGCAGGCCATATCATTTGAGGTTGAGGTGCCACTATACCACCATGGTTCCAGATAATAGGAACTTTTGCCATGCTTTTTATCATTTCTACCATCTGACTGTTTTGTTCAGATCATCTGAACATAGTGTGGCCGTGGCACACAGACAGAGAGGTGCAATTCAAGCTAAACGTCCCCTTAGGGGACCAATTAATAATGATTCCTTAGGAATCATTGCGCAGCACTTCTGCCTGTTCTGCAATGCAGTCTTCCTAAACAAGTACATTCATTTTTTCTAACTGGATCCAATTCTGTTTACAAATAGGTTTTTAAGGGTGGTGTGCCTGAATTATAGGAGCAGATTTATTATGGTAAATACCGAGATCAGAAAGCATGTGTAACTGTGTCACAGTGATTGCATTCAGGCATTATTACCAGCCCTTATTGAAGGAATGCTCACAGCAGTGGTGATAACCACTATCATAGCTACCATTAAATTATTCATTGTGACTGGTTGTCCCGCTTTCCTCAGATTTTCTTCCGCCATCTGTGACAGCTTCTTGATTTGTCCCCAGGTGGGTGGCTGTGTTCGACGGGTGTTGCTCATGACAGTTGGGGTCCTCCTCAGCGTCAGTCTCGATATGGCTGCAACCAGGGGGTCCTCGGGATCCTCCCGAAGTCTCTTCCTCGGCATCTGGCTCATGACAAGGTTTCAGGTGTCTTGATGGTACCCAAATCGGCTGTTGATTTTGACCTGGAGAAATACAAGCGTAACCTCTACCCCAGGTTATTATTTTACCTATTTCCCAACTTTTTGTTATTGGATCTCTCCACTAAATCAGATGTTCTGTTTCTGTCTTTGCAGCTGGTTTCTGTAGATGCTGTTCAACTGCTGATAACATCTGGCCTTTGGGCAAGCTCAAAAAATTTAAAGTTAATGCTAGGTTCAGTTGCATTTGTGGGGTTCCATATACTCTGTCTCCCGCTTTCTGCTTTTGCAACTGCTGTTTTAGGGAGAGATTAATTATTTCCACTATGACTTGTCCCTGAGAATTGTATGGGATACCGGTAATGTGTTTAATATTCCACATAGAGAAAAATGTAGCTAGAGCTTGGCTAGTATAGCCTGGGGCATTATCTGTTTTAATAGAAGTTGGAATGCCCATCACCGCAAAACACTGCAGAAGATGATGTTTAACACAGGCAGAAGACTCTCCTGTTTGGCATGTAGCCCAGACAAAGTGAGAAAAGGTGTCCACACATACATGTACATAAGCTAGTCTCCCAAACGAGGGAACGTGTGTGACATCCATTTGCCAAATAGAGTTAGGTTCCAGTCCTCGAGGATTAACTCCTCCTGTAAAAGATGAGGAATGTACCATTTGGCAAGTTGGGCATTGCTGGATAATAGCTGTAGCTTCTTTCCAGGTAATGCTATATCTGCATTTGAGACCAGAGGCATTAACATGGGTTAAATTGTGAAAGTGTCTAGCATTAGATATTGCAGTAGTAACTAGGCGATCAGCCATTTGATTCCCTTCAGTCAAAGGTCCTGGAAGAGGTGTATGAGCTCTAATGTGAGTGATGTAAAAAGGGTGCATTCTACTCCTAACTGCTGTTTGCAATTGGGTAAATAAAGTCATCAGTTGTTCCTCTGTATGAAGTTGTAACTGAGAATTTTCAATTAACTGTGTGGAATGAACCACATATGAAGAATCAGAAATCACATTAATAGGTATATCAAAAGCAGTCAATACCTCAATTACAGGTACAAGCTCCACTTTTTGAGCTGAAGTATAGGGCGTCTGAAAAACTTTACTTTTTGAGCCAGAATAAGGAGCTTTACCATTACTAGACCCGTCTGTAAAAACATTCTCAGCACCTTCAATTGATTTAAATTTAGTTATTTTAGGGAGAATCCAATTAGTTAATTTCAAAAACTGAAACAGCTTCATTTTAGGAAAATGATTATTGAGAATACCCATGAAGACAGCTAAATGGGTTTGCCAAGTAAGACTATTTATAAAAGCTTGCTGTATTTGTGCCTTCATGAGAGGGACAATAATTTTTCCAGGATCATATCCATGTAATTTAACAATCGAGTTCTCCTAATCCCTATCATAGTAGAGATTTGATCTAAATAAGGAGTTAGAGTCTGTGAATTAGTATGTGGAAGAAAAAGCCACTCTACTAAGTCCTGTTCTTGGACAGTAACACCAGTAGGCGAATGCTGAGTTGAAAACATTAGCAAATCTAAAGTCTTCTCTGGATCTATTCTATTTATCTGAGCTTTATGGACTTGCTTCTCAATCAGTTGTTAAGTCTGCCTCCACCTCCTTTGTTAATTGCTGAGGGCTAGTGAGACTAGGATTTCCTCTAAGGATAGAAAACAGATTACTCATGGCATAGGTAGGAATGCTTAGAGCAGGTCATATCCAATTAATATCCCCTAGTAATTTTTGAAAATCATTTAATGTTTTTAATTTATCCTTACGTATGATTACTTTCTGTGGCACAGTGGTAGTGTCATTTACTAAGGTCCCCAAGTAGGAGTAAGGAGGAGTAGTCTGAATTTTGTCAGGAGCTATAATTAAACCAGTGCGAGAAATCAAATTTTGCAAGTGATCATAACATTGGAGTAATATTTCTCGAGTGGGGGCAGCACAAAGTATATCATCCGTATAGTGAATAATGTAACACTGTGAAAATTTTTTATGAGTAGGTTCAATTGCTTGCCCCACATACGTCTGGCAAGTAGTAGGACTGTTTAACATGCCCTGTGGCAACACTTTCCAATGATAACGTTTAGCAGGCTGCAGGTTGTTTACTGCAGGAATTGTAAATGCAAACCGTTCACAGTCTTGCTAAGGGGATAGTAAAGAAACAGTCTTTTAAATCTATGACTATTAAAGGCCAATTTTTTGGAACTACAGCAGGAGAAGGCAATCCTGGCTGTAATGCTCCCATATACAGGTTGTATAACTGAATTGATGGCTCTTAAGTCAGGTAACATTCTCCATTTTACTAACTTTTTCTTAATTATGAAAACTGGAGAATTCGAAGGAGAAAATGTTGGAGCTATGTGCCCATTTTCTAATTGTTCAGCAACTAATTTCTCTAAAGCCTCCAGTTTTTCTTTACTTAGCAGCCACTGTTCTATCCAAATTGGCTTATCTGTAAACCATGTCAAAGATATAGGTTCTGGAGGCTTAACAATGGCCACCATCAAAAATTTTTTCCTAATCTTTGGTGGGAACTGTGTTTTTCCACTTGAAGTGGTTCTTTCAAACCTTGCAATTTTTTTTCTAGTCCCATACCAGGGACATACCCCATTTCATGCATTGTATGTTGACTTTGAGTGCTATATAATTGTTCTGGAATTAGAACTTGTGCTCCCCATTGTAATAAATCTCTTCCCCATAAATTTATAGGTATAGAAGTTATAATTGGTTGAATAGTCCCAGGTTGTCCATCGGGCCCCTCACAATGCAAAATATACCTACTTTGATATACTTCAGTGACTTTACCAACTCCAACCACGTTAAATTGAGCAGGTTGAATCGGCCACGTGGAAGGCCAGTGCTGTAGAGAAATGATTGAAATGTCTGCTCCTGTATCTATCAAACCTTTAAATTTCTTTCCTTGAATAGTTATTTCACAGGTAGGACGTCTATCAGTAATTTGATTTACCCAATAAGCTGCTTTGCCTTGTTTATTTGTGCTTCTAAATCCTCCTGTTCGCTTAATTTCACTTTTCCCCATTCCCACATATGGCACAATCAGGAGCTGTGCTATGCGCTCTCCCGGTTCTGCTTTCCAGGGAACAGAAGTAGATATAACAATTTGAATTTCCCCATTGTAATCTGAATCAATGACTCCTGTATGTATTTGTATGCTTTTTAAACTTACACTAGACGTTCCTAAAAGTAATCCTATTGTCCCTGCTGGCAAGGGTCCACAGACTCCTGTTGGGACGTTTTGTGGGGGTTCCCCCGGGCAAAAGGCTCACAGCTTTTGTGCAGCATAAATCTACTGCGGCACTACCGCCTGTGGCGGGGGACAGACATTGTACAAGGGTGAGGGAATGGCCTCAGCTGGAAATGCCCCGGTTTAGAATGGGGCCCAGGACAGGCCCCTCATGGCATTTCCCAAAATTGGGTTCCCATCTTTATCAAACTTAGAGTGACACTGACTAGGCCAGTGTTTTCCTTTTTTACATGTTGGACGTATTTCAGGCTCAACAGTTTTCTTTTTTCCCCTATCTGGCAGCCTGACTGACTGATTTTTTCTACATTCTTTTTCAGTATGACCATGCTTCCCACAGTTAAAACAAGCTCCAGGAAATGGAGTATTTCCTTTATCCACTCTCAGTCCTGCCATTGCCTGTGCCAACAAAGTAGCTTTATGCAGATTACCTCGATACCATCACAGGCCTTGATATAATCAACTAAATGTGCTTTCCCTCTGATAGGTCACAGAGCAGCCTGGCAATCGGGATTAGCATTGTCGAAAGCTAATAACTGCAACACTATATCCTGAGCAGCCGAATCTGCAATCATCCTTTTAAGAGACTCCTGTAACCGAGCTATAAAATCAACCTATGGTTCTCTAGGTCCCTGTTTTATAGCACTAAAGGAAGGGTATTGTTCCCCACCTGAAGTGATTTTTTCCCAAGCTCTAATGCACACTCCTCTAAGCTGTTCTATGGCATCATCCTGCATGACCAGTTGTGCATCTAAACCAGCCCAGCCACCAACCCCCAAAAGTTGGTCTGCAGTTATATTAATTTAAGGTTGGGCCTGGGCATTGTGAGGAGCCTGAATGGAAGCTTCATCTGCCCACCAAGTTTTAAATTGTAAGAACTGAGCAGGAGTTAGACAAGCTTGAGTTAAGAGCGTCCCAGTCAGTAGGAATCATTCGACTGGAAACAGTAACATTCTTTAACAGTCCCATTACAAAAGGAGAACCTGGTCCATACTGACTTCTTACTTGTTTTAATTATTTGAGTAATTTAAAAGGAAAAGGCGCAAATGTAGCTATAATATTTCCCTCTTGATCTGGGGGGGTATATTCTAACAGGGAACTGCCAAGCCTCTAAATCTCCCTCTCATCTAGCTTGCTGAATTCTTGCCTGAATAGAACTAAGAGCTCGAGGCGCTGCTCGAACAGTCAATGGGGCAACCACTTTTCACCCAGTGTCCTCCGGAAAAGAAAGATCTAGGGGGTCATTTTCTTCAAAATAATGAGGAGGGGGTAGAGAAGGGTAGGGATGAACCTCTCCTTCCTTTGCCACTTTAGCTTTAGCTGGCAAATAAACATGCTCTGTAACCTTTTCTGTTACACTCTTGTTCTTCCTCATTATCAGTGTGAAAAAGTTCCAAGGTAGAACGAACCAGACCCCAAACTTGCCCCATTGTTACCCTGACACTTCCGAGCTCCCCTTCTTATTCACCACAGGGATTGCTTTAAGAATACTCGGGTGTCCTCCAGCTAGTTTTCTGTTCTAACCATTGCTGCGGCAACCCTTCAACCTGCATTCGAGCCTCCATTAATGGACGCCACTTGCCGAGACCAGCTCGGTTGGGAAGACCCTAACCCAGTGGCACTAGAGGAATTAAAGACACACACACAGAAATATAGAGGTGTGAAGTGGGGAATCAGTGGTCTCACAGCCTTCAGAGCTGAGAACCCCGAACAGAGATTTACCCACATATTTCTTAACAGCAAACCAGTCATTAGCATTGTTTCTATAGATATTAAATTAACTAAAAGTATCCCTTATGGGAAACAAAGGGATGGGCCAAATTAACTGCAGCAGGAACACGCCCTTAAGACACAGTTTGCTCATGCTAATTGTTTGTGGCTTAAGAATGCCTTTAAGTGGTTTTCCGCCCTGGGTGGGCCAGGTGTTCCTTGCCCTCATTCCTGTAAACCCACAACCTTCCAGCTTGGGCTTTAGGGCTGTTAAGAACATGTTATAGTGCTGCAGAGATTTTTTTATGGTAAGTTTTGGGGCCAGTTTATTGCCAGATTTTGGGGGGCTTGCTCCCAACAGATACTGCTGGATATTAAACATTATGTAGTAGTTGGGTTTTTGTATGTATGAACTCTCATTTGTTTGTATTAATGTGCAAACTTAGGATGATAGAACTTCAGAGCTGGAAGAGATCACCTGTGTCGATCACGAGCAAAATTAGGTACATAGAGCTGATTCCCTGAGCTAAGATTATGTAACAAGTTCATCTCTGACTTCCATTAAGTGCTGTTAGTGTCACACCATGATACCACTTGTCTCGTCTGTATCTAATGTCCTCCTCCACCAGCATCCAAGGGAAAATTGTGCTAATAGTTCTCTACAATTGGGTAAATTTAAAAATTGAGGTAAAACCAAAGATAGTGTTAACTGCCCACATTGAACTCTTAGGGTAGTTCGAGCTAGGTAGGTAAATGAGTTCAATATCCAGGCATTAGTAGACGTCCACAGCCTGTTTCTATTTATAAAGATCTGGAAATAGTTAAGGTGGCTAATTTTGGAAATGTATTTCATTTCCATCTGGTCTGAATCAATGAACTTAAACTTCATGCTATGTGGGATGGAGACATTTTATGAGATACCAGATTTAAAGGCTATTATGTAATGTTCTCAGAGTCTTCTTTTCGTGTTACAAGATAAGTTTAATTACTTATCTGTGCTCAAGTGATATGATATCAGTAATATCTGATGAAGAAGCAAGTGGATGCCTCCTGCTGACTTGGATATCCTTCTTTGAGTCTTCAAACCTTCCCTGTATGATGTTCTCTGTCAGGAGAACAGTGCATTGGTGCTTTACCTTAATACTCCTCAGCATATCAAGGTGATATAATAGCACTGGCAACCTGTTTCTGAATATCTATGTGCCAAGGCATTGTTCTAAATTCTAAACCTTTTCCCCACATTATCTCATTTTAATTATCACAGAAACATTCCAAAATACGTATTATATTCCAGTTTTATAGAGGAATGAAACTGAGGCTCAAAAAAGTGAAGTATCTTGTCTAAGATTATGTAGAAGGCCAGGAACAGATGTGGAATTCTCACCCAGAGTGTCTGACTCTGAAGCCCTGTGTTTCCCACAGGGTTTATCATTGGAATTAGCACTGAAATCATTGGTCATAGACTAAATGCAAGGCTCTACTACTAAAACTTTTAAAGGCAATGTTGTAAAGATACTACAGTGTATCTTTGCACCCAGAAGATTAACGGGAGGAACAAGTAATTAAAGGTTTCATATTAGATAATACTTTGGTGAAAGAAGGCAAGAAGCTAAAGTAGTACTATGGGCTTAAACCCCCAAATGGTATCCATCTATTGGTTTTACCAGCCAGCAGGTGGTCTTCAAGAGAGGAGGATGTTTTGGTTAAGCAAAAAGACATTGTGGTTTAGAGTAGCAAGGGTTGATTGGAGTTAGTGCTGCGAGGTGCTTTATGTACTTCTCATTTGATCCTTATAATGGTGCTTTAAATTAGGTGGTATCATCCTTATTTTCAGATAAAGAAGTTGAAACTTAATAACTTGCCTGCGGGCACAGGCTGTTATAGAATTTGGCAGTTGTTACCCAGGTCTGCCTACTCTGAGCCTATGTCCTTTCCTCTCTCTCACTCTGCCTGAAGTCGGGTCTAGGTAGCATCATATCTGCTACTATCTCCTTTTCCTCTTTGCTTTGGACTTCAAATTATTTTTCAATGGATAGAGAGAAGGTATATTTCTCTATTACTTAAATTTTTTTCATTGGACAGATAGATGTGTGGGATTCTTACATCACACTTAATTCATCTGGGGTCAGCGAAGGGCAGGGATGGGTATCTGGAGCAGTTTTCACATACTGATTAACATATCCAGTTTCTATGCTTTACCTTGAAATTCTGTCATTCATGATAACACTCATTATTTCAGGCTGATCACAAGTTCTGATGGGTAGCTATATATGTTTTTGACTGATGAAACCTAAAGAATAGTTCATTAATAGATGCCATTTGTCTAGGAAATTAAATCTTCAAAAATTGGGTCTTTTTGGGAAAATAGAATAAAAGAATCTTCGGTAAAAAGGCAGTTCTTGTAGTTGATAGTACTTGGGATTGGTGATCTTGCAAGTTAATGATCCCAAGTCCTGCCTCCCATTAGCCTTCAATGCCAGCTGTCACAAAAAACAAAACCAAAAAATGGCTATGAGCTTCAAAAATCATTTTACTTTGGCTCTCCTGTGTTCTGGTTCATCGAAGCAGTCTTTTCTTTGCTCGTTAAGAAAAAAGAGACCCTGCAAATAAAATACTAAAAGCCTCACTAGTGGAGTTGACTTATCAGTGTTCCAAAATATTTAGTGCTCCAGAAAACTCAATCATAAAAACTAAATTATGAAAATGAAGATCTTCTGACTGGGCACAGTGGCTCACACCTGTAATCCCAGCACTTTCAGAGGCTGAGGTGGGTGGATCACCTGAGGTCAGGGGTTTGAAACCAGCCTGGTCAACATGGTGAAATCTCATCTCTACTAAAAATGGAATTACTAGCCAGGCGTGGTGGTCGGTGCCTGTAATCCCAGCTACTGAAGAGGCTGAGGCAGAAGAATCACTTGAACCCGGAGGAAAAGGTTGCAGTGAGCCAAGATCACACCACTGCACTCTAACCTGGGTGACAGAGCGAGACTCCATCTCAAGAAAAAAAAGAAAAAGAAAATGAAGATCTTCCACTCCTTCCCTCCTTCTCCTACTGCCTTCCTCTTCTTACCCTCCTCTCCCTCTTCCTTCCCCCACTTATTTTCTCTCATTCTCTTGCTCTCATTCTCTCTCTTTTGTTCCCTCATTTTCTCTGCCTTTCTCATTCTCCTTCTCAGTCTCTCTTTTATTTTCTCGCTTGCATTGTTTGCACTGTAGCTGCCTCTCCTTTATGTGAACACTAAGCAATGTCATGTTTGCCCCAGGTTGCCATGGAAATGTTACAAGTAAGCCTTTTGAGGAAGCTGACTTGCTCCATTAGTGAAATCATACTCAAATTTTTTAAGGATGGTAATTTAGGAATATTTCTACATAGAGATAAGGGCTCAGAACTCTGAAGTCTAGGCACCCCTCTCAACCCCAACTTCTATTCTCCTACATATAGAGTTTTCTTCCATTGTGTCTTCTTGGAGACCTGGGTATGATTTTATTGAGGGAATATGTGGATTTCTTTAGACTTCTATTATTCTCTGATTTTTTTCTTTAGCCCACAGAACAGTGACTTCCAGTATGCCCTTTTTCAGAGCAGAAGGGAAGGGTATACATTGAAGTTTTGGGCATATGAAACGTGGCTTAAGGTGGAAACAAAAGTGTTTTACAGTGGGGGAGAGAAATCTTGACTCCTGCAAACGCATGCAGGTAGAAAAAGATGAAGATTTTATCTGGTAAAGGGGATTCCTACCCTCCTCTTTGCCCTCCACACCAAAATAAAAAAGAAAGAAGGTGAAAAGATTCACCATCCTCTAGATGGTGAGGAGAGAAATGGAGAAATGAGTCATATGTTCCTGGCCTCTAGGGATGGGATGAAGGAAATACTTGGTACTGCTGTAGCCCCAGTGGAAAGGGATTTAATGCCCAGTATAGCAATAGAGAAGGGCAACTTTAGGAAGGCCCCAGTTTCATTAAGAGGTGTAACACTGTAGCAGAGGCATCCTCTGTGCACTGCAATGAATAACAGCTTCTCACTCACACAAATATGTTCTGAGGTTCTAGGCACTGGAGATAGAGTTATGAATAGATACAATTCCCTGCCTTCCTAGAGTACATAGTCCTACTGGGAGAGGCAGGCAACAGATTTCAAAAATTGCTGAGAAAATATCAGATGGTAATAACCAGAAAGAAAGAAATAAACAGGATAGTGAGAAAAAAGATAGTAATGACAGAAAGGATACTCATGGTAGGATGGTTAGAACTCCTCTTTGAGGAGATAACATTTAAACTGAGACTTATAGATGAGAAGGATCTATCCACACAAAGAGCCAGGAGAGAAACAGTATTCAGACAGAGAAAAAGGCAAATTCAAAAGCCCTAAAATAAGAAGTATTTGGCCTTTCTTAGGAACCAAGGGAAAGTATGGGCAGTGTGAAATATTGGCAGAGGCCAGATTATGCAGATTGGGATTTATAAGCCATGTAAGGAATGTGGATTTTTTTCTGAGTGCAGTGAAAAGCTATTGTGGGATTATTAAACTGGAGTGCAACCTATCAGACTGTGCTTTAACATGATTACTGTCTGCAGAGTGGACACTGGATTGAAAGAGATCAGCAGTGGAAGCAGAAATATTGGTGGGGAGGCTACTGCCTTTTTCCAAGGAAGAGATAATGTGATCTTGGATTAGAATGGTAACAATGGAAGTGAAGGGAAGTGGAAGGATTTTGGTTATAATTTGAAGATAGAGTCAACAGAGCTTGCCCATGGATTAGATGTGGGGATAGAGGAAAAGAAAGAAAAAGTCTGTTTTCCTTTCTAGTTTTAGTAACTGAGTAGCTTGAAATGGAGTGTTGGAAGGGTGGTGGTTAGGATTTGCAAGTGAGACAGTGATTTGGGAAAGGAGAAGTCTGCGTGAGACTGGCAGAGTCTTGGAATTGACAGATCAAGAGCAGTTAATTCAGCCACTGCTATGCTGGTAAGGAGGGCTGTCAGAGAAAATGAGAGAAATGTTGCAAATAGGCCTTTTAAGGAAGCTGACTTGCTCCATTAGTGAAATCATACTCAAATCATAACTCCTACAGGAAAGAAGTAGGCCCCTGGAGGAGACTGAAGGTGAGAAGCTGCTCAGCCCACTCCTGTGGTAGGGGAAGCAGTTAACAGATGCAGAAGAGATCCTGCCTGGCTCAGGAGAGAATGGGAAAACCTGGAGTTCTAAGATTTGGTGGAGGAGGGTGGGTTGAGGTTCTTGTTGCCTTTGTTGTGATCAGATACCTCAATTTTAATCCTCAGGCTGATGGAATCCAGAGAAACACTTGTTGAATCTGTAATAGAAAAATCACTGGAAATGAAATCCACACTCTTCTATTTATAAAAGAGGGTTGATTTGATAAAGGGATGAGAAATAAGATGATTTACAAAGTACTGTTTCTGACCACTCCTGACCACAGGGATATGCAAAGCTTTATTACCAACAACTGTGCTAAAAAGGCCCGTCGTGTGATATGTTGTAAGTTTGCATCATGTAAACAAAGTTAGGATATGTGCTGCTGTTTGCCTTTAAGGAATTATAACTTCAATATTATTATTGTTTTTTAAAAAAAGAAGAAAAGAAAGGCATCTTTAGGATAATCAGTACACCAACAACTGTCACTTCTCTCTTTTAGGAAGACAGCATAGCATAATAGCTTAAAAGCATGGACTCTTGAGCTGCCCGGGTTCTAATCTCTGCTCTACCATTTACCCGCAGCATGGTCTTTGGGTCAGTTAGTTAACATTCTTTAAGCCTAAGCTTTTAAATCTGTAAAATAAGGATATAGAGCCTCCATCATAAGGTTGTTTTGATAATAAAATATGTTGATATTTATAAAGTGCTTAAAACAGTATCCATGTCAGTGTTTGTTAAATAAGATAAAATGAATAAGCATTTGAATAGGAGGCAAATCAAAGAAATATAAGACTAGCCCAAAATACAGGGTCATTTTAAGTAGGCAGGACAAAGAAAGCAGCTGGCTGAGAGTTGAGACTCAGGTCTAGAGTAGCCAGCATTGGTTCTGAAGTAGGACCGTGGTGCTTGTTATGACTTGATTACTCTCTTCCTGGCTGCAGGAAAAGAGCTGATAAAAACCTTTTGAGGCCCAGAGACAGGTAAAGTATCCCTAAATCTCTAAGAACATTGAACTACATACAAATAACACAGATAACTCACTGTTGACATAGGCCTAATAGGATATTAGTTCCTGAAAAACCACTGTTTTTCCAAAGCTCATTATGACTCCCAGTGTGTCCTTTTAGAAACTTCCTCTCACTAAGGTTTCTGTTTTCTTTTTCTTTTTTTTTTTTTTTTTTTTGTGGTTCAGGAGAGGGGGCCATCACTTCTGTCAGAAGAATAGACAAAATAAAACAAGTTAGTTTTCGTTTTCTTTTTTCTTATTATTATACTTTAATTCTATGGTACATGTGTACAATGTGCAGGTTTGTTACATATGTATACATCTGCCATATTGGTGTGCTGAACCTGTTAACTCGTCATTTACATTAGGTATATCTCCTAATGCTATCCCTCCCCACTTCCTCCACCCCATGACAGGCCCCAGTGTGTGATGTTTCCCACCCTGTGTCCAAGTGTTCTCGTTGTTCAATTCCTACCTATGAGTGAGAACATGCAGTGTTTGGTTTTCTATCCTTGCAATAGTTTGCTCAGAATGATGGTTTCTAGCTTCATCCATGTCCCTACAAAGGACATAAACTCATCCCTTTTTATGGCTGTATAGTATTCCATGGTGTATATGAGCCACATTTTCTTAATCCAGTCTATCATTGGACATTGGGGTTGGTTCCAAGTCTTTGCTATTGTGAATAGTGCCACAATAAGCATACGTGTGCATGTGTCTTTATAGCAGCATGATTTATAATCATTTGGGTATATACCCAGTAATGGGATGAGTTGGTCAAATGGTATTTCTAGTTCTAGATCCTTGAGGAATTGCCACACTGTCTTCCACAATGGATGAACTAGTTTACAGCCCCACCAACAGTGTAAAAGCATTCCTATTTCTCCACATCATCTCCAGCACCTGTTGTTTCCTGACTTTTTAATGATCAACCTTCTAACTGGAGTGAGATGGTATCTCATTCTGGTTTTGATTTGCATTTCTCTGATGGCCAGTGATGATGAGCATTTTTTCATGTGTCTGTTGGCTGCATAAATGTCTTCTTTTGAGAAGTGTCTGTTCATATCCTTTGCCCCCTTGTTGATGGGGTTGTTTGATTTTTTTCTTGTAAATTTGTTTAAGTTCTTTGTAGATTCTGGATATTAGCCCTTTGTCAGATGGGTAGATTGCAAAAATTTTCTCCCATTCTGTAGGTTGCCTGTTCACTCTGATGGTAGTTTCTTTTGATGTGCAGAAGCTCTTTGTTTAATTAGATCCCATTTGTCAATTTTGGCTTTTGTTGCCATTGCTTTTGGTGTTTTAGTCATGAAGTCCTTGCCCATGTCTATGTCCTGAATGGTATTGCCTAGGTTTTCTTCTAGGGTTTTTATGGCTTTAGGTCTACCATTTAAGTCTTTAATCCATTTTGAATTAATTTTTGTATAAGGTGTAAGGAAGGGATCCAGTTTCAGCTTTTTACATATGGCTAGCCAGTTTTCCCAGCACCATTTATTAAACAGGGAATTCTCTCCCCATTACTTGTTTTTGTCAGGTTTGTCAAAGGTTGTAGATGTGTGGTATTATTTCTGAGGACTCTGTTCTGTTCCATTGGTCTATATCTCTGTTTTGGTACCAGTACCATGCTGTTTTGGTTACTGTAGCCTTGTAGTATAGTTTGAAGTCATGGCGCGTGATGCCTCCAGCTTTGTTCTTTTGGCCTAGGATTGTCTTTTTTGGTTCCATATGAACTTTAAAATAGTTTTTTCCAACTCTGTGAAGGAAGTCACTGGTAGCATGATGGGGATGGCATTGAATCCATAAATTACCTTGGGCAGAAAGGTCATTTTCACAGTATTGATTCCTCCTATCCATAAGCATGGAATGTTCTTCCATTTGTTTGTGTCCTCTTTTATTTCGTTGAGCAGTGGTTTGTAGTTCTCCTTGAGGAAGTCCTTCACATCCCTTGTAAGTTGGATTCCTAGGTATTTTATTCTCTTTGAAGCAATTGTGAATGGGAGTTCACTCATGATTTGGTTCTCTGTTTGTCTGTTATTGGTGTATAGGAATGCTTGTGATTTTTGCACATTGATTTTGTATCCTGAGACTTTGGTGAAGTTGCTTATCAACTTAATGAGATTTTGGGCTGAGATGTTGGGGTTTTCTAAATATACAATCATGTCATCTACAAACACGGACAATTTGACTTCCTCATTTCCTAGTTAAATACCCTTTATTTCTTTCTCTTGCCTGATTGCCCTGGCCAGAACTTCCAACACTATGTTGAATAGGAGTGGTGAGAGAAGGCATCCTTGTCTTGTTCTGGCTTTCAAAGGGAATGCTTCCAGTTTTTCCCCATTCAGGATGATATTGCCTGTGGGTTTATCATAAATAGCTCTTATTATTTTGAGATACATCCCATCAGTACCTAGTTTATTGAGAGTTTTTAGCATGAAGGGCTGTTGAATTTTGTTAAAGTCCTTTTCTGCATCTATTAAGATAATCATGTGGTTTTTGTCTTTGGTTCTGTTTATATGATGGATTAGGTTTATTGATTTGTGTATGTTGAACCAGCCTTGCATTCCAGGGATGAAGCCAACTTGATCTTGGTGGATAAGCTTTTTGATGTGCTGCTGGATTCGGTTTGCCAGTATTTTATTTTGGATTTTTGCATCAATGTTCATCAGGGATATTGGTCTAAAATTCTCTTTTTTGTTGTTGTTGTGTTTCTTCCAGGCTTTGGTATCAGGATGATACTGGCCTTGTAAAATGAGTTAGGGAGGATGCCCTCTTTTTCTATTGATTGGAATAGTTTCAGAAGGAATGGTACCAGCTCCTCTTTGTACCTCTGGTAGAATTTGGCTGTGAATCCGTCTGGTCCTGGACTTTTTTTGGTTGGTAGGCTATTAATTATTGCCTCAATTTCAGAGCCTGCTATTGGTCTATTCAGGGATTCAACTTCTTCCTGGTTTAGTCTTGGGAGGGTGTATGTGTCCAGGAATTTATCCATTTCTTCTAGATTTTCTAGTTTATTTATGTAAAGGTGTTTATAGTATTCTCTGATGGTAGTTTGTATTTCTGTGGGGTCGGTGGTGATATCCCCTTTATCATTTTTTGTTGCATCTATTTGATTCTTCTCTCTTTTCTTCTTTATTAGTCTTGCTAGCAGTCTATCTATTTTGTTGATCTTTTCAAAAAACCAGCTCCTGGATTCATTGATTTTTTTGAAAGGATTTTTGTGTCTCTATCTCTTTCAGTTCTGCTCTAATCTTAGTTATTTCTTGCCTTCTGCTAGCTTTTGAATGTGTTTGCTTTTGCTTCTGTAGTTCTTTTAATTGTGATGTTAGGGTGTCAATTTTAGATCTTTCCTGCTTTCGCTTGTGGGCATTTAGTGCTATAAATTTCCCTCTACACACTGCTTTCAGTGTTTCCCAGAGATTGTGGTATGTTGTATCTTTGTTCTCATTGGTTTCAAAGAACATCTTTATTTCTGCCTTCATTTCTTTATGTACCCAGTAGTCATTCAGGAGAGGGTTTTTCAGTTTCCATGTAGTTGAGCAGTTTTGAGTGAGTTTCTTAATGCTGAGTTCTAATTTGATTGCACTGTGGTCTGAGAGACAGTTTGTTGTAATTTCTGTTCTTTTACATTTGCTGCGGAGTGCTTTCCTTCCAACTATGTGGTCAATTTTGGAATAAGCGCGATGTGGTACTAAGAAGAATGTGTATTCTGTTGATTTGGGGTGGAGAGTTCTGTAGATGTCTATTAGGTCTGCTTGTTGCAGAGATGAGTTCAATTCCTGGATATCCTTGTTAACTTTCTGTCTTGTTGATCTGTGTAATGTTGACAGTGGGGTGTTAAAAATCTCCCATTATTATTGTGTGGGAGTCTAAGTCTCTTTGTAGGTCTCTAAGGACTTGCTTTATGAATCTGAGTGCTCCTGTACTGGGTACATGTATATTTATGATAGTTAGCTCTTCTTGTTGAATTGGACCCTTTACCATTATGTAATGGTCTTCTTTGTCTCTTTTGATCTTTGATGGTTTAAAGTCTGTTTTATCAGAGACTAGAATTGCAACACCTCCTTTTTTTTGTTTTCCATTTGCTTGGTAGATCTTCCTCCGTCCCTTTATTTTGAGCCTATGTGTGTCTCTGCACGTGAGATGGGCCTCTTGAATATAGCACACTGATGGGTCTTGACTCTTTATCCAATTTGCCAGTCTGTGTCTTTCAACTGGGACATTTGGCCCATTGACATTTCAGGTTAATATTGTTATGTGTGAATTTGATCCTGTCATTATGTTAGCTGGTTATTTTGCTGGTTAGTTGATGCAGTTTCTTCCTAGCATTGATGGTCTTTACAGTTTGGCATGTTTTTGCAGTAGCTGGTGTTCGTTGTTGCTTTCCATGTTTAGTGCTTCCTTCAGGAGCTCTTGTAAAGCAGGCCTGGTGGTGACAAAATCTCTCAGCATTTACTTGTCTGTAAAGGATTTTATTTCTCCTTCACTTATGAAACTTAGTTTGGCTGGATATGAAATTCTGGGTTGAAAATTGTTTTCTTTAAGAATGTTGAATATTGGCCCCTACTGTCTTCTGGCTTGGAGAGTTTCTGCGGAGAGATCCGCTGTCAGTCTGATGGGCTTCCCTTTGTGGGTAACTTGACCTTTCTCTCTGGCTGCCCTTAACACTTTTTCCTTCATTTCAACTTTGGTCAATCTGATAATTATGTGTCTTGGAGTTGCTCTTCTTAAGGAGTATCTTTGTGGTGTTCTCTGTATTTCCTGAGTTTGAATGTTGGCCTGCCTCACTAGGTTGGGGAAGTTCTTCTGGATAATATCCTGAAGAGTGTTTTCCAACTTGGTTCCCTTCTCCCTGTCACTTTCAGGTACACCAATCAGACGTAGATTTGGTCTTTCCATTTAGTCCTATATTTCTTGGAGGCTTTGTTCATTTGTGTTTACTCTTTATTCTCTAAACTTTCTCACTTCATTTCATTCATTTGATCTTCAATCACTGATACCCTTTCTTCTACTTGATCAAATCAGCTCTTGAAGCTTGTGCATGTGTTATGAAGTTCTCATGCCATGATTTTCAGCTCCATCAGGTCATTTAAGGACTTCTCTACACTGTTTATTGTAGTTAGTCATTTGTCTCATCTTTTTTTCAAGGTTTTAACTTCTTTGCGATGGGTTTGAATGTCCTCCTTTAGCCTCGAGAAGTTTGTTATTACCAATCATCTGAAGTCGTCTTCTCTCAATTTGTCAAAGTCATTCTCCATTCAGCTTTGTTACATTGCTGGCAAGGAGCTGCAATCCTTTAGAGGACAAGAGGCGCTCTGATTTTTAGAATTTTCAACTTTTCTGCTCTGGTTTCTCCCCATCTTTTTTGTTTTATCTACCTTTGGTCTTTGATGATGGTGATGTACAGATGGGCTTTTGGTGTGGATGTCCTTTCTGTTTGTTAGTTTTCCTTCTAACTGTCAGGACCCTCAGCTGCAGGTCTGTTGGAGTTTGATGGTGGTCCACTCCAGCCCCTGTTTTTGCCAAGGTATCACCAGCAGAGGCTGCAGAAGAGGAAATATTGCAGAACGGCATATGTTTCTGCCTGATCCTTCCTCTGGAAGCTTCGTCTCAGAGGGGCACCCGGCTGTATGAAGTGTCACTCGGCCCCTACTGGGAGGTGTCTCCCAGTTAGGCTACTCGGGTGTCAGGGACCCACTTGAGAAGGCAGTCTGTCCATTCTCAGATCTCAAACTCTGTGCTGGGAGAATCACTACTCTCGTCAAAGCTGTCAGACAGGGATGTTTAAATCTGCAGAAGTTCCTGCTGCCTTTTGTTCAGCTATGCCCTGCCCCCAGAGGTGGAGTCTACAGAGGCAGGCAGGCCTCCTTGAGCTACAGTGTGCTCCACCCTGTTCGAGCTTCCCAGCTGCTCTTTTTGCCTACTCAAGCCTCAGCAATGGTGGACACCCGTTGCCCAGTCACGCTGCCACCTTGTAGTTCGATCTCAAACTGCTGTGCTAGCAGTGAGCGAGACTCTGTGGGCGTAGGACCCTCCAAGCCAGGTGCGGGATATAATCTCCTGGTGTGCCCTTTGCTACGGCTGTTGGAAAACCTCAGTATTATGGTGGGAGTGTCCTGATTTTCCAGGTACCATCTGTCACAGCTTCCCTTTGCTAGGACCCCTTGCGCTTCTCAGGTGAGGTGATGCCCCGCCCTGCTTCGGCTCACCCTCTGTGGGCTTCACCCAGTGTCCAACCAGTCCCAATGAGATGAACCAGGAACCTCAGTTGGAAATGCAGAAATCACTCATCTTCTACATCGCTCATGCTGGGAGACTGGAGCTCTTCCTATTTGGCCATCTTGGAACCTCCTCAGTTTTATTTTTCTTACAGTTTATTTTTCTCCTGAAGAAGTAACTCTAAATTTTTTATTGAACACACAATGTGTATTTTACTCCTATTAACGAGGATGTTTCCTCCTCCTTCCTGTTTTGTTGCAGGTATTGATATTCAAAAGATTTATAATTGCATTTTTTATATATTAGAGGAACTACCAAGTGGTGTTTTATGACCATCAAATGGCAAAAGTCAGCATCTGTGGTTGGATCAGGATAGTAATTATACATGGCACATTTATCTTATTCTTTCTGTGGAGTAGAGCAGAATTAAGGCCCTTTTTAGAGTTTTAGGGCTGCATAGGTTTGGAGAGGCCTCATCCATCTTCTTCCCTGTAGGTTCAACTCTACCTAAACCTTTCTAGAAAGATGAATATCTTATTTTTAAAGGGCCTTTGGGAATTAAATTTTGAAACCTCCTTCTAAGTCATTTCTGTGTTTAGGATTTTCACTGTCAGGACGTTATTTTATTCAAGTAAAATCCCATTACAAAGACGCAGATATTTTCCTCTCCTCTTGAATGCTTTATAGAAATGATACTTTGTTGTGCTGACCGCAATGGACTACATTACTACAATAAAACTATACCAGCAAACTTTTTTCTGTCCCCAATTCCATACCAGCTAGTTTATAATACAGATATCTGGTCTTATGTCTGCTTTGTAGGGGAAAGAAGAGGACAAAACTGGGGTAGAGGTATGAGAGGTTTCCTTTTATAACCTTTCCTCTTTACTGCCAGGTTGTGATCACTCGCAGATTTACCATTGACAGTGTGAGGTGAGCTCACTCGTTTTCTGGTCTTATGTATGGGTTGGGAATGCTATTTATAGCAATATACTAATTATTAAAAAATTCTACTCAAACCAAAGAAACTGGAAGGTTGGTTAAGGGAAGATCAATTAGTGATGAACCCTTAGCTATATTTGAGTCCCTTTTCTCTTTCCCAGTGTTTGTTTGTCTTCTAGTCTTTTTGATTTTCTCATTCTTCTGAATGTATCCCGTGAGAAAGTCCTAGTACATGCTGTTGAACTAAGAAGAAACTTAATAGTTAAGCTATGTCTCTTTAGTAATTAAAGGGGGTGCTGCAAATAATTTAGTAAAAAAAAAAGCGGGGGAGTGCTGACTCATCTTGGTTGGTCAGGTTTGATAGCTCACAGTTAACATTTGTTTAGCCAACTTAATTCCAAGGTTAAGCATTACTTTAAATCTCTCTTTTTTGGATAATATTGATCGCATGATCCTGAGTGTTCAACATTAAGTTATCTTAATGTATTTCTTTTAGGAAGTAAAAGTTATCATCTGGTATATAGTAAGGACCTAACATAGTTCATATCTCTTTCTTTATAATTAAAAATATATTCTCACTTCATCACAGCAGATACTATGTTAGCTGCTTAGCAGCAACATGTTCATAAGGAAGGAAAATCTTATAGATTTAATTCTGCCCAGAGGGGTATATAAAGTATTATGAACAGAAAGCTGAACTTTCATAATGAAGCCATTGTGGATATTGTGTCAAGATGTCATTTTAATAATCCAAATTTTAATCATCCTGACTTTACCTGTCACATCATATTTTATTTTCTATTAGCCACACATCTCTGAAATGTTCTCTAAGAGGCAGTGGTAATAGAATCTATGCTGTCCTAATATATTTGCATTGTCAGGCATTGATGAGAGAATAGGTTTAATATACTTTGTACAAAGCTCTCCACATGGGCTCAGTCTCTGTGTGGAATATATTCTCTATGTGACTAACAATATGAACTTAACAGCATCATTTCATTATGGAGTCATTATGCTCAAGCGATTTGTCTGTATTTTTATTGTGTATCACTCAGAAGTAGGGTTTATACTGAAATGTATCCTGGATGAAGGCCCTGCTAAAATATTTCATGTTTATATTCCTCCAGTTCTACTACTACATGTGCTTCTCTTTGGAACTGTCCTTTAAGACCACTTTCAGACATTGGGTACAGGCTTCAAAGGTGTTCATCTTCATCTTTATACACAAAGAGCAAGGGTTAAGCATTGTAATTCATCCAGATAATTAAGCATAAGCCAAAAGTTCCAGTTGGGTAGAGAGTAAGACTGTTGCCCATGGGATGAGAGAAATGGGTGTCTTGGATGAAATGCTCTAATAGTGTGGACTAGATGATCTGATAAAAAGAAGATTCAGTGTCAAAGTGTTAGCTCTTTGTGTCCTTATAGAATTTATAGATTATCTTAGTGTGCTTGCTTCTTCCTTTTCAATTGCCCTGATTTGGGCTTTCTCACTGTTGTTTAGCCCTGGGAACGTTTATATTCAGCAAACATTTTTTGAGCAATGCTTAAGTACAAACTTAAAGAAAGAAGTTTGAAGGGCAGGTGTGGTGGCTCACGCCTGTAATCCCAGCACTTTGGGAAGCTGAGGTGGGCCTATCACCTGAGGTCGGGAGTTCAAGACCAGTCTGGCCAACATGATGAAACCCCGTCTCTACTAAAAATACAAGAAATTAGCCGGGTGTGGTGGCATGCACCGGTAGTTCCAGCTACTCAGGAGGCTGAGACAGGAGAATCGCTTGAGTCCGGGAGGTGTAGGTTGCAGTGAGCTGAGATCGTACCAGTGCACTCCAGCCTGGGCAACAAGAGTGAAACTCAATCTCAAAAAATAAAAGACAAAAGACAAAAAAAAAAAAAAAAAAAACACACACAGATGGACACCACATCTTTTTTTTCCATTTGAATACTTATGAAACCAATTGTCAAGTTGGGGATTTTGGGTCATATCTGACTCCTGGTTCCACACAAGAATTTATGTGCCGTCTAATCTGTTTATCCTCTAATGCATTTTGATCTTTAAAGTTACTTCAAGCCATTAAACATTTGCATTACTTGAAAAATAGAATTTATTATTCAGTAATTCTGTATATTTTAAGATTTCTTTCCTCTTTTTTCTAGGGAAATTAATGACTTTCTTTTTTAAACCAGCATCATTCTCCAATACAACATTGTAACTAATGATAGATGGGATATGCTCAATTCCAAATGGTCCCATGTCATTTTTCTATATGGTAGGAGTGAATAAGATCATTTGTAGATCAGCCAGAAGGCTTTGTGTTTTACCTTTGTAGCAGCCTCTTGAAGGATATCTAATTGGATACTGTTATCTGTAAGAAATAGAATAAAGCAAGATAAAGCACGTATGTTCAGATATGTGGCTGACAGCTCTCCTGAAAGCAGAATGCTAATTTTTTACTTTAAAAAAAAATCTGGAAGAAGGCCCCAAATAATTCAGGGGAAGACAAATGATGCTGAAATGAAGTCACATGACTCGGCGGATAATTCCAGTGAAACCCAGGAAGAACCGCATTAGTGATAGTCTGTAAGTATACACAGTGTTTTACAATAGGTTGATTGCACTAAACAAAGGAGAAAATCCTTTCTCTGAGGAGCTTACAATCTAAAGATGCAAGTTGGTGCGGTGCAATATGGAATGAGAACAGTAAGTGAACCCCATGGTGGGTGGTCTTCATAGCTGAAATGCTTCGAAACAAGTGCCTTCTTGGAAAGGTAGAGGTTGGAGAGGGAGTGGCCCAGGTGTGCAAAGAAGTTGAAGGCTGTTCTTTCGGGACTGGGGAATAAGGATAAGGAAGGAGAGGGTTGGATAGTCTGTCTGAAAAGAGGCTCGACATAAAAATGGGTAAAGAGATCAGACTGACATTGGCATGGTATAGCGTGGTGATTTAGAGAACAAGGGGAAATTCCAGCAGAAGAGGACTGAGAGAGAGGGGCAAACAACATACCTTAGGACTGTATTACAGCAAATACCATGTCTTTAAAGATTTTCCAGATCTCTCCCTAGATCTGGAGAATGCTGCTTGTAACAGATTCTTGCCAGTGTGAATGGATTCTGTACCAGAGGAAAGAACAGTCTAGTATGGTTGGAACAATCCAATAAGATTCTGTATGCGAAAAGGGCTTTGTACAAACCGCCCATGGGGTTTTATAAAAGCTCTTTTGTACCAAAAAAAAAAAAAAAAAAAAGCAAAGCAGTACAAATGTACGTCATCATCATTTTGCCTAGCTTTGATTTTATTAAATTTTTGGTTGGTAAAGTATTTTAATAAAAGGTTAGCAGTAGAACTTCCCATTTCAGAGATGTTATCAGAAACAGATTTGATAAATGCTTCACTTGTTTCCATGTTAGCTCATTATAACTTCTCATAGTAAATGTTCCCACAAAAGGCTCTCTATTTTCCTTACAATTGAATTAATACTTTGTATAAGTGAAGATCCTCATTCTCATCCTCATTCCTGCCCCCTCTCTTGTTATCCAGCCTCTTTTTCACTTGTGTTCATATGGTCATACGTTTTCTTTGGTCTCACAAAACCATTTTTATACTCTGCCTTATTCCAGCAAGGATATCAGTTGGTTTATCAATAAATACATACAATAACGGGATTAACAAATTGACAGGGAAATGGGTATGTAGGGAAAATAATTATAAGAAACAAAATGAGGCCAGGGTAAGGTTAGTACACCAAGTATACAGCACTGGGGACTTATGATTGTGCCCTAAATTTGACTCAGCTTCTTAGCACACGGATCAAGGAAGGAAATGTTAGTTATAAGAGTTGCAGGTGTCCATAAGGTAAAAATGAACTCATTTCTCAGAAGCAGCACAGCTTTTCTTCAGACTTGTAAGAAATTCCTCCCATGGGGTTTTATAAATGCCAGTTTGTTGGATATGGATTTTATCCTGAGGGCGCTGGGAAGCCAGTGAAGTTTTTGATTTAGGGGATGACATACACAAAGCCATATTTTTGCAGGTATAGGAAAGCTCAAATGAATTGGGGAGGGGGAAACTAGATGCAGGAACAAGTTAGAGATGAGGCTCTAAGAGTCTGGGCAATGAGGATATATCAGAGGGAATGGCAAATGAAGGAAAGCTATAAGAGAGGTTAGGAAGATGTACAAGGTCATTGCTTAGATATCAATGGAAAAGGAAGAATCAAGGGTGCCTGTAGGGTTCAGGTACAAGCTAAAGTGATGGTATCATAATCCCTTGCAAATAAAAGAGGAGGAAAGATGTGTTAAAGTGGAAAGCCCAGAAGATGATGAAAAAGCGAGATAACCACTATGGGTTCTTATAGTCACATTTTAGAGCAAACAGAACAAAGAAAATGGAGAGTTATCATTTATTTAGCACTTTATAGTTTATGAAGTACTTTTACATACAGTATCTTATTTTGTCCTCATGACATTCCTGTGAAGGAAGTAGTACTATCCACAATTTACTGATAAAAAATATTGGACAAAATAATTAACTGACATATAACTAGTAAGTGCCTTGTTTTCCCCCCACTGTATTACAATGCCTCAAGAAGACCACCTGCTTGGACCTGTTGACATAATATTATTAGATGAAAATATCAGGACAAGGTTAGAGTTTTGCCATCATTATAAACATCAATATTTTGCTTTGCTTCATACACTTGTTCTACTGGGGAAATTTGATAGGGATAAGACTGTTTGCCCCTACACTAAATGTCCCCAGACTACTATGCTTTTAAAATTTCATATCTGCTTTTTATACTTCTTTAATCTCTTCCACTGCTGTCAGCTGTTACTACTTGATGTGTCTGGCAGCTCCCCTCCTCCTAATCATTTGTACCCCTGAAAACCAAACAAATATGCTTGTTACTTTTAGACACAATCTTAAGAGTGACTATGCATTGAAGTAGAACATAGGGAGTCCTCTTATGAGAACTCTAACCCTTATTTATGTTTTTATGGGTAAAGAACATAAGTCTCACTGTACGTTCATTCTTAGAATATATAATTTTGGCTCTCTTCTAGTGTCTTGGCCAATTTTGAGTAGTTGAAAGTGCTGGATAAGTTACCTAGACAGGTGAGGTGTCAGTGTATATATTTAATATGTTACCTTGGCCAATATTTTTTTAAAAATAGATGTTTTGGTGGCGACTGGAAAGTAATCATGCTTTACAAAGGGAAGGCTGTGAATTTTTAGTGAATATTAGTCTAGATGCCAAAGGTTTGAAGTGACTGCCCAGCCTCCTTTATTCCAGAATGACTGGTGACCACTTCTCTCAGTCCCCATTCCCCTCTACTGGAAAAGTTGCAGACATTTTCTTTGTTCTCCAGTAAGTCTTTCTTCCCAAAACAGTCATAGAAGCTTCCAACCAGCCCTTTCTTGGTTCACTTGTCTTTCTCTTCTTCCCTCTGTGAGGAAGGCTTTTCATAAAGATTTATTGACTCTCCATGGGGCATTGTTCCTATAGGAAGCACTGAACTCCTCAGTGTGAAATCTGTGTCTCCAGCTGGCTAAATAAAGCACTTTGTGACACTTGGTACAGCATGTGCATAATTCAGATGTGTGGACTGTGGCCCTAGCATCATGAGCACTCAGCCCATGTCCAAATAGAAGCGGTATTTTTTGCAAATTTACTTTTCAAATTAATTTTTAAGTTGAAGAGCAATTAGTGGCTAATCAATACATTTATGAAGCCACCTGAACTGGGTAGAAATGAGAGAGAAGATGAAAGGTGATTTCCCTT
Organism: Papio anubis; assembly: GCF_008728515.1. NCBI lineage: Eukaryota > Metazoa > Chordata > Mammalia > Primates > Cercopithecidae > Papio > Papio anubis. The sequence continues at coordinate 81,988,270 of NC_044996.1, read as the reverse complement.
CACACTCTATTGAAGTATGAAATTAATAAAAGTTGATGTCATTAGAACTCAGCAAGGTCAATAATTAAAACTCTTGGTCTTTCAAATGTTCCTAGGAAAGATTGTATCCTTCATAATGATGGAAATGGAAAATGCTTATTTCTTTGCACAGGTAGTTTGGGACAAAGGAACTACTTTTACTGTTAGTTAGAAATATCCTCATGTCACCTTGTGCCCAGAAAAATAGGAATTATTTTGGATTAGTTGTGGTCTGTGAAAAATACAGTGGTGATACTACCATTTTATGGCTTTGAATTGGGCTTTGGGAAAAAGTTTCTAGTTTGATGCTTTTAGGAGCTCATGATTGGATATAAGATTTACAAAGGTAATTGGGAGAAAACAACTTCCTATGTCCTTGAATGAATTCATTTAAGGTGTAAAAGTATTTTCTAGAAATAGGCAGGATATCTAGGCCTTGATAGGAGTGAGGGACATTTCTTCATCTTTAGTAGTCATCCTGTTTTGCATGTGACCATGACAGTATATCCATTTTAGACTGACCTTTCAGAAGAAGAGAAATTTGCTTTTCCTTCTTTTTGCTTTTGTATCTAAGTGTCTATTACAGGAATGTACATTTGGTGGGTATTCAAATGCCTCTGATGAGATGTTTATTGGTAAATGAAAAATGTTTCCTGAAGGGAGCAAATGGTATGTTCTCTAAAGATAATCAGATTTATCAGTTCAAAAATATGGCAATGCAACTGAAGTATCCAGATTGAATAGTAAACTATGAATTATGCCTACACAATGCTGCAACTGCCACCTTATGTGACCTCAACTTTTGCAGTATAATGAAGGTATATTATTAAACATTTAAATAGCCTCACTTACTGAATAAACAATCAGCGGCTTGATACATTATGTTTGGACCTAGCACTAGAGATACTTCACTCATTATAGTGCTTGTGAGCACTAAGGCCAACCCCTGATATTTGAGGGACATTATGCAAATTTCCCCAGAGCAGCATGGTTTGGAGTTCTCTGTCTGATACATCAGTTAGCGTTAGTGCCCTGTGGCTAAAAAGGATATGATGATGGGTGAGTATCCAAGTGTGAGATTTAAAATAAACCAATGAGATTTGAGACTTTAGACTTCAATTTCCTTTCATCCATCAGCTACATCAAACTTTCCTTTAGAAAACCAGACTAGCATTGACCTGCTAGAGTCCATGGGGAAACTATGCTATAATAAATTTTGATTAGGTATTAGTAGATATAAGAGAGAGAAGAGATGAGCTAGCCAGGAAGGGTGAGGTGGGCAGAAGGGACATTACTGAGCTGAGGAGGGGATAATTAGATTAGAACAAAGGAAAGTGTATATACCTCCTCACCCTTCCTCTCAACTACTATTTTGGTCTAGCAATGAACCTTGCTCAGAGATCTGTTATCCTTCCTATCTTAGTTTTCTTCCACCACTACCACTCCCATTCATTTATTATTTTTTTTTTTTTTTTTTTTTTTTTTTGAGACAGAGTCTCACTCTGTTGCCCAGGCTAAAGTGTAGTGGTCCAATCTCAGCTCACTGCAACCTCCGCCTCCTGGGTTCAGGAGATTCTCGTGCCTCAGCCACCTGAGTAGCTGGGATTATAGGTGCCTGCCACCACGCCTGGCTAGTTTTTGTATTTATAATAGAGACAGGGTTTCACCACATTGGCCAGGCTGATCTTGAACTCCTGGCCTCAAGTGATCCACCTGCCTCTGCCTCCCAAAGTGCTGGGATTACAGACGTGAGCCACCGCACCCTGCCCGTTTCTTATTCTTGATGCCTTCTGTCCTTCTGGATATTCCCTATTAAGTATTACATAATAAAAGAAAGACAACAAGGAAAACTGTTGTTTTTCTTTGTTTTTGTTGTATTTTTGAAAAATTTTTCCTACTTTTCCCCCTTTACCTTTCTTCATTGATGCTGCCCAAATAAAACCTTTATCAGATAATCTCCTCTACCATATTTGTACAAAAGGATTCTATTATAAGATACTGCAGCTGAGCTCATTTTGTTTATTTAACAATATTCTCTGGATGGCATCTCAATCACTCTGACACCTTGTCATCTAGTGTGGCATCCCAGGGTATTTATAATCTTCTCAATGGTTAGCATGAAATTCTCAAACCAAAATTAATTTGAAGTCACTTTAACTTAAAATGATTTGAAAAGATCCCCAAATCAAATTGTCATAGGCATGGCACCGCCTAACAATTAGAGATTAGTGCTTTGGAACAATGATTCTTAAACTGTTTTGTTTCTGAAGGAAATATTTAGTCAACACCCCACCCTAAGAAGAGGAACAATCATTTATGACTGAACAGCCAGAATTTTCTGATCTCAAGCACTCTCTCAAAAAAAGTTCTTAAAGGCTATGAGAGAATGTAGCAACAGTGGTGGACATAAGAAGGGAATTGGCTTACCTATTCATTCATTCATTTTCATGCATTCATTCAGCAAATATATACTGAGGGCCTACTATATGCCAGCATTATTTTATATAGGTTCTATCTACCTTGTTATACGAAAGATAATATTCCCTGGTTTGAAAATGCTCATTCTCTAGTGGTGAGTAACCTATGGATGAATTAGAGTAACCCTTAGTTCCATTTCTCTTTGGTAACCAATGATTCAGTACTATGTAGTTTGGATCACTTTGCAGTATAGTGGTTTTGTCTTCCCATTCTGTGATGTTTCTCTAGCCTGTAGCCTCTTACCCATCATTCATAACCATCACTGGTGTTCGTTGAATTGTACTTGTAGTTGTTTACAGTGTGTTGATTTTAATTTTCTTTCTTTTCGAACTTTTTATTTTAAAATATTTTAAACATAACTTATTTTCAGAAATACACGAAGTTTCAAAAAATAGTACAGAGAGGTCTGTTGTACCCTTCATTCAGTTTTCCCCAGTGTTTATATATTATATAATTAGAGTGCAATATCAAAACCAGGAAACTGAAATTGGTACAATGTGTGTATAAATTCGATGCCATCTTATCACTTCTGAGGATTTCTATAACCAATAAAAACACAGAACCATTCCATCACCATAAAGATCTCTTTCTTGCTACCTACCCCTTTAGAATCAAACCTGCTCCCTACCATTCTTCACTGTCTGTAACCCCTGGCAACCACTATTTGCTTTCCATCTCTAAAATGTTGTCTTTTCTAGAATATTAAATAAAAAGAATCATACAGTATGTGACCTTTTGGGGTTGGCTTGTTTTTCACTGAGCACGATACCCTTGAGATTTTTCTAAGTTTTTGTCTGTATCAGTAGTTTGTTCATTGTTACTGCTGAGTAGTAGTCCATGTTATGGACGTACCACAGTTTGCTCAATTGTTTGCCCACTTTATTGTTCTATTTCCTTGTTCACTGATTCTTTTCTCCTGTTCTCTGTGTTCTGCTGTTGAGCCCACACATTGAGTTTTCAATTTGGCAAGTATATTTTTTCAGTTCTAAAATTTCCATTTGATTTTTTTGTAGGGGGGAAGTATCTGGCATTTTTTAACTTCTATTTTAGGTTCAGGGTTACATATGCAGGTTTGTTATATAGGTAAACTCACGTCATGGGGTTTGAAATTATTTCATCACCCAGATACTAAGCTTAGTACCCAATCATTATTTTTTCTGACCCTCTCTCTCCTCTCACCCTTCACCCTCAAGTAGGTCCCAGTGTCTTATATGTCCATAGGTCCCCTCATTGTGTCCATGCGTTTTCATCATGTAGCTCCCACTTTTAAGTGAGAACATGTAGTATTTGGTTTTCTGCTCCTGCATTAATTTGCTAAGGATAATGGTTTCCAGCTCTATTCATGTTCCTGCAGAAGGTGTCATCTCATTCTCTTTTATGACTGCATAGTATTCCATGGTGTATATGTACCACATTTTCTTTATCCAGTCTGTCATTGTTGGGCATTTAGGTTGATTCCATGTCTTTGCTATTGTGAATAGTGCTGCAGTGAACATTTGCATGCATGTGTCTTTGTGGTAGAATGATTTATATTCCTTTGGGTATATACCCAGTAATGGGACTACTGGATCAAATGGTAGTTCTGTTTTTAGCTCTTTGAGGAATCACCACACTGCATTCCACAGGGGTTGAACTAATATACACTCCCGCCAACAGTGTATAAGCATTCCCTTTTCTCTACAACCTTGCCAGCATCTGTTATTTTTTGACTTCGAATTGGCCTTTGCTGAAAGTGCTGTGGATGGGAGTGGACAGTCTTATCCGTGGTGTTTAGGTGGAGTAGGAAGGTGATTAGAAGTATTCTGTCTTGCTAGGCTGCCATTTTCCTAGTCCTTTGGCTAGAAAGAACCACCTTTCCTTGTGACTTGATGTTAAACACTTAGAAATCCTTAAAAGTAGTAACATAATTACTAGTAACATTGTGATTGTGTTAATTATGCCACATTTTACTTACTTTTTAGTACTTTTATTGAAGTATTGACATACAATTAAGTACATTTAAAGTTTACAATTTGAGGCACGTACCCATCACCACAATCTAAATGATAAATATAACTATCATGCCCAAAAGTTTCCTTGTGTCCCTTTGTATTCCCTCCATTCCTTCCCTACTCACCTCCTCCTATCCTAGGCAACTATTGATTTGCTTTTTTTCAATACAGATTAGTTTGCATATTCTAGAATTTTTGTAAATGGATTCATAGTGTATGAACTTTTTCTCTGGTTTCTTTTACTCAGCATAATTATTTTTATACTCATCTATGCTGTCATGTATATAAATAGTTCATTCCTCTTTTATTGTTTAGTAGTAGCAGTATATTGTATAGATATGTGACAATTCATTTTTCCTTTCAACTGTTGATAAACATGTGACTTGTTTCCACTTTTTGGCTATTACAGATAAATGCTATGAACATTTATATACAAGTGTTTTTGTGTACACATGCTTTTATTCTTAGATAAAAGGGCAGTGGAATTGCTGGGACATATGGTAGGTGTATGTTTACCTGGTAAGAAGTTGCTAAACTTTCAGATTTGCACCAGCACTACCAGTGTATGAGCAATCTAGTTGTTTCACATCCCGCCAAGACTTGGTATACTAAGTCTTTTTAATTGTAGCCATTCTAGTGATGTACAGTATTATTTCATAGTAAGAAGTTTTAATTTGCATTGTCCTAATGGCAAATGATATTGAACATCTTCATGTGCTTATTTGCGATGTGAATATATTATTTGATAAAGCATTCATTCAAGTATTTTGCTGAATTTTAAGTTCTTTGTCATCTTATTATTGAGTTGTAAGAGTTCCTTATATATTCTAGGTGTAAGTCCTTTGTCACATATATGTTCTGTTAATAGTTTTCCCCATCTGTGACTTGGCTTTACATTTTCACAGTGATGTCTTCTGAAGAGTGAACATCTTTAATGTCCATGAAATTCAATATAATGATTTCCCCTTTTGAAATTTCTGGAGTTTTGTAATAATTAAGAAATATTTGACAAACCTAAGTGCATTGAGATTTTCTTCTGTTTTCATCAAAAAGTTTTATAGTTGTAGCTCTCACATTTAGGTGCATGATCCATATTGACTTCATGTTTTATACAATGTGTAGTAAGGCCAAGGTGTCTTTATTTATTTTTTTCCATATGGATATCCACTTGTTTCAGCATTATTTGTTGAACAGACAGTTCTTTTCCCAATGTATTGCATTGGCATCTTTACTGAAAATCAATTGATGATATAAGAGCAGATCTATTTCACGGTTCTATTATGTATTATTAATAAATTTGCCTGTTTTACACAATAAGATACTGTCTTGATCATTATAGTTTTATATTAAGTCCCAAACAAAGTAACGTACGTCCTCCATAATTGTTCTTTTTTGAAATTATTTTGACTCATTTAGGTGCTTTACATTTTCTTACAAATTTTAGAATCCAATTGTCAGTTTCTACAAACATTTCTCCTTATTTGGGTTTAATGTGTTGTTCTTCTACTACTTATTTAATGTAGTAAGATGGAGTCATTGATTTGAGAACTTTCTTGTTCTTTCCTAACGTAGGCATTTAGTGCTATAAATTCCCCTGAAATATTGATTATGATATACTGTTTATTCATCATCATTCAGTTCACAATCTTTTTCTAATTTCTGTTTTGATTTCCTCTTTGACCTATGGATTAGTTAGAAGTGCAATTTTTAATTTCCAGATACTTAATGATTTTCTAGATGTCTTTCTGTTCTTGACATCTAATTTATTTTCATTGTGGTAGTGGAGCATTCTTTGTGTCACTTGCATTTTTTAAAATTTGTTGAGACTTGTTTCATGGCCCAGAACGTGATCTAGCTTGGTAAATGTTCCACGGGTAGTTGTGTACTTTTCAATGCTGAGTTGTGTGTTTTATAAATATCAAGTAGTTTACTTGGTTGATAGTCTTTGCAAAGTCTTCTGTCTCCTAACTGATTTTCTGTCTGCTTATTCTATCAATATTAAGGGATGAGTAATGAAATCTCTGAATATAATTGTGTATTTGTCTATTTCTCCTTGCACTTCTATCAGTGATCCAGCTTTCTTTTGATTAGTATCAGTGTGGTATATCTTTTTTCATTCTTTAACTTTTAACTCATTTGTGCCTTTATATTTAAAGTGAGTTTCCTGTTAAGCAGTATGTTGTTGGATCTTGCTTTTTAAATTCCATCTGACAGTCTTTGCCTTTTAATTGAGGTGTTTAGAGCACTTCCATTTAATGTGACAATTGATGTGGTTAGGTTTAAGTCTGTCATCTTGTCATTTGCTTTTTATTTGTCCCATGTATTCTTTGTTCCCTTTTTCTTCTTTTCCTGACTTCTTTTTGATTAAGTATCATTATAATTATATTGCAAAGCCTTTGTTGGATGATTAGCTTTATCTCTTAGTATGTTAGGGGTTGCTTTAGGGTTTATAGCATACACAACAAGAAAAAAATTATGTAGTTATGATTTCTGGTGTTCTTCATTCCTTTATATACATCCATATTTTCATCTGATGTCATTTTATTTTTTCCTGAAGGATGTGCTGTATGTAACATTTCTTATACCATGGGTAGTAGGCAATGAATTCTTCCTTGTATGGGAAGGGGTGGCGTGTGTGGTGTAAAAAGGCAACAAGATGGGATTGAAAGTATGGGATTGAACTCATAGCAATCACTAATCTGTTCTATCTTTATAATTTTCTCACTTCTAGATTATTTTACAAAAGGAATCATAGCATATATGTGTCCTTTTGATATTGGCTATTTTCACTCAGCACCATTCTCTGCACATTCACCCAAGTTGTTGTGTATATCAAGAATTTATTCCTTTTATTTGTTCAGTTTGTTTAACCATTCACATGTTAAAGGACATTGATCTATTTCCAGTTTTTGGCTATAATGATTTGAGCTTATATGAACATTTGTATATAGGTTTTTGCATAAACGTAAGTTTCCATTTCCCAGAATTATTGCTCAAGAGTGCAATTGATGGATTGTATGGTAGTTGTGTTTAGTTTTATACGAAACTGCCAAGTTGTTATCCAGAGAAACTGTACATTCCCACCAACAATGTATGAGTGATTCCGTTTTTCCACAGTCCTGCCAGCATTTGGTGTTGTCACTAATGTTTATTTTAATCATACAGATACGTGTGCAGTGATATCTCATTGTGGTTTGAAGCTGCATTTTCTAACGGCTAATGTGGCAGAACATCTTTTCATGTGCTTATTTTGCCATCTGTACACCCTCAGTGAAATAGCTCTTCAAATCTCTCTCCAATTTCCTAATGGGATTTTTTTTTAACTGTTGACTTTTGAGAGCTCTTTATGTATTCAACATACTAGTCCTCTTGGATATGAGTCTTGCAAGTATTTTTCTCCCAGTGTGTAGCTTGTCTTTTCATCCCCTTAAGAAAGTCTTATGAAGAGCAGAAGATTTAATTTGGATAAAGTCCAACTTAATCACTTTTTTGATAGATTATGCTTTTGGTGCCAAATCTAAAAACTCTTTGCCTAGTCTTTGATTCTGATTGCTCATATTTTTTTTCTAAAAGTTTAGTTGTTCTACATTTTATACTTAAATCCATAATTCATGTTGACTTAATTTTGTGTAAGGGTGAAAGTTAGTTCAACAGCAGTTTTTTCCTTTCTGACTATAGATGTTCAACTGCTCTAGCATCATTTGTTGAAAAGACTATACTTACTCCATTGAACTACTTTTGCTGCTTTGTTGAAAATGAGTTATGCCATGCAAATAAAGGAAGTATTTATTTATTTATTTATTGAGATGAAGTCTCGCTCTGTGGCCAGGCTGGAGTGCAGTGGCACAATCTCGGCTCACTGCAACCTCCACCTCCCAAATTCAAGTGATTCTTCTGCCTCAGCCTCCCAAGTAGCTGGGACTATAGGCATGCACCACCTCGCCCAGCTAATTTTTTTTTTTTATTTTTAGTAGAGACAGGTTTTCACCATGTTGGCCAGGATAGTCTCGATCTCTTGACCTCATGACCTGCCCACCTCAGCCTCCCAAAGTGCTGGGATTACAGGCGAGAGCCACCGCACCCGGTGAAGAAAGGAAGTATTTTTATACATAGTACTCCTTGGATGAACCTTGAAAACATACTTAATTAAACAAACTAGATGCAAAAGGCTATATATTATATGATTTAGCTTATATGTCCAGAATAGGAAAGTTCATAAAGACAAAATTTAGATTAGTAGTTGCAGTGGCTGGTATGAGGGGGAAATAAGGAATGACTGTTACTGGACATGAGGCTTCTTTTTGGGGTGATCAAAATATTCCAAAATTAGATATTGGTGAAACAACTATGTGAATATACAAAATACCATTAAGTTGTATAACTAAGAGAATGAATTTTATTGTATGTGAATTTAGCTCAATAAAGCCATTATGAAAAATAGATTGGGCATATTTTTATGTGTTCATTTATGGGTTATGTATTCTGTTCCACTGATATATACATGAATCACTCTACCAGTGATGGTAAAGATGGAATCATATGATACACAGACCTTTATGATTGGCTGTTAGCTGTGATGTTAGCTGTAGGAACTTTGTAGATACATTTTATCAAATTGAAGGATTTCTGTATTGCCACTTACTGAGAGATTTTTCATAAATTAGTGTTGGACTTTATCAAATGCTTTTTAATTTTTTAATATTTTTTATGGAGTCTTGATCTGCTGCCCAGGCTGGAGTACAGTGGTGCAATCATGGCTCACTGCAGCTTACCTCTTGAGCTCAAGTGATCCTCCTGCCTCAGCCTGCTGAGTAGCTGGGACTATAGGCACACACCACCCTGCCTGGCTAACGTTTTATTTTTTAAAATATTTTTAGAGACAAGTTCTCCCTATATTGCCCAGCCTGATATCAAACTCCTGGGCTCAATCCTCTCACCTTGGCCTCCCAGTGTGCTGGGATTACAGACGTGAGCTACTGCACCCAGCCTATCAACTACATTTTATGTGTCATTTAATATTATCATGATGTTCTTATACATCCTGCTGATATGGTGGATTACGTTAAATGATTTTCTAATATTGAACCAGTCTTGCATGCCTGGAATAAGACCCATTTATAATGAATCATTTTATACAATGTTAGCTTCAATTTGTTAAAATTTTATTAAGTTAAAATGTATATAATGTAAAATTCAACATTTTATTTTATTTTTAATAATTTCAATTTTCATTTTAGATTCAGGGGTACATGTGCAGATTTGTATTATGGGTATATTGCATGTTGCTGAGGACTGGGGTATGATTGATCCCATCCTCATTAGTGAGCAAAGTATCCAATAGGTATTCGACTCCTGTGCTCCTCCCTCCCTCCTCCATTTAGTAGTCACCAGTGTCTATTATTGCTGTCTTTATGTCCATATGTACCCAATGTTTAGCTCCCACTCATGAGTGAGAAAATGTGGTATTTGGTGTTCTGTTCCTCCATTGATTTGCTTAGGATAATGGTCTCCAGCTGTATCCATGCTGCTGCAGAGGGCATGATTTCATTCTTTTTTATGGCTGTGTATTATTCCATAGTGTATATGGACTACATTGTCTTTACAGTCCACCTTTGATAGGTGTCCTTACAGTCCACCTTTGATAGGCACCTAGGTTGATTAAATTTGCCACTTTAGACTGTACCATTCAGTGGTTTCTCGTATATTCACAGTGCTGTGCAATCATTGCTACTAATTCCAGAATATTTTCATCACCCCCAAAAAAGCCTCTATCCATTAAGCAGTCATTCCACACTTCTTCCCTTACACATTAAGTAGTCATTTCACACCTGTTCCATCCCTAGCCCCCGGTAACTACTAATCTACTTTCTATTTCAATAAATTTGTCAGTGATAGACATTTCATATTAATGGAATCATGATACACACACCTTTACGATTAGCTTCTTTCAGTTAGCATGTTTTTAAGGTTTGTCTATGTTATGATTTATATCAGAAAGTCATTGCTTTTTAAGGCTGAATAATATTCCATTGTATGAAAATACTACATTTTGTTTATACATTCATCTGTTATTGATAGACAGTTGGGTTGTTTCCACACTTCAGCTTTTTTTAATAATACTACTATGAACATTGGTGTACAAGTGTGTATTTGTGTCCCTGCTTTCAATTATTTTGGTGATATACCTAGAAGTGGAATTTCTGGATCACATGGGAATTCTATGTTTAACATTTTGAGGAACCACTATTCTGTTTTCCACAGCAGCTCCACCATTTTACATCCCACCTGCAATGGACAAGGGTTCCAATTTCTCCATATCCTTGCCAACACTTGTTATTTTGTTGTTGTTGTTTTTAATAATAGCTATCCTAATGGGTATGAAGTGGTATCTTATTGTGGTTTTTATTTGCATTCAGCTAATGATTAGAGATGTTGCACATCTTTTCATGTGTTTATTGGCCATTTATGTATCTTTTTTGGAGAAATAACCATTAAAGTTGTGTGTGTGTGTGTGTGTGTGTGTGTGTGTGTTGAGTTGTAAGAATTCTCTATATATTCTGGAATTAATCTCCTATTAGATATGATTTGCAAATATTTTATCCCATTCTGTGGGTTGTCTTTTCACTCTCTTGATAATGTCCTTTGGTGAACAAAAGTTTTTAGTTTTGTGGGTGCTGGATTTTTTTTTTATTCCATAAATAATCTTTAGTTCTGTTCTGGGATGCAGTCAAGTTACTAGGAAACAGTTTAATTCCTTCAGGTATTGCTTTTAAAATTAGTTAGATGAGTACAGAGCAGAGATTAGCCTATTGCTAATTATTCCCTACTCCGAAGGCAACCCCCTGTTAGGCACTCTACTCAATGCCTAGTGAATTATGAGTGTTTCCATTATGGCTGAGACAAAAACTATTAGTACTGGGTTCTGTGTGATCACTGGATAATGTTCTCTCTTATCTTTTTGGATTTTTTCCCCTCTGGCCTTGGGTAGTTTCCTCACATGCATCCACTGATTAGTGCTCTGCTGAATACTCAAGTGGGAACATTTACAGGTCTCCAGGATTTTCTTTCTGCACTGCTTTCTCCTCTCCAGTACTCTGTCCTGTGAACTTCAGATAATCTTGATCTTCTTAGCCTCTTAGCTCTGTCTTAACTCAGAAAGTCTGCTAATCTCTACTTGGGTTCTTCAGTCATATACTGCAGCCTAGAAACCCGCTCATGGCAATAAGCTAAGGCAGCCACTGGACTCATTTTACTTGCTTCGAGGCTCTGGAGAGTTATTCTCTTTTGTTACCTGATGTTCAGGTTCTTGAAAACTTTTTATTATATATTTTGTTTTGTTATTTAAGAAAAAACAAAACGTAGTTTTGTTTTGGGCGTTTCAGGCTGTTACTTCTTCATGATCAGAAGTGAACCTGTCTTGTTTTAAATTGTAACTGTATACTAGTAGCTCAGAGAAATTTCTGACTCTAGAGACTTCCCTGAACTTGCACAGGCTCAAATTCTTAGCCATATGATATTTGAAAGGCTAAATATACAAATGTAATAGGGAGATCAACGTAATTATCTTGGTGGTTCTCTTTGTTCATTTTCCAACCCTACCTATTCAACTGAGTGGAGATCTTTATTCCTCTGTGTGCAAGGCACCCTTCAAATTATTATTATATTTGTGTTGAACAGAGGCATTAAGGAATGTATTGTAGAATGGCATGATTGATTCTGCTGTCCCCAACCTCCCACATTTAGGATAAACTCCATACATCCTAGTTTAGAATAAGCTTCATACATCCTAGTTCTCCCAAGTAAAATATTACGGGTCAATTATTGATGAACCTTTAAAAAATCATTATATGTGTATTTTGAACTATATTTTGAGATTCTTTTAAGTTTATTGCCCACCATGAAAAGTATTCCTTCTCTTTTATTTGTCTTTCCTGGACTGAAATCCCTGAAATTTCAGACAGAACTTTTCTTCCAGTATCTTTGACAGACATGTTTGGGCTCACTGCCCCCATGTTGTTCATGTTCTTGTATGACTTTGATAGTATCCCATCTCCGTCATCATCTTTTGTAACTAAAGAGACCTCACTCATCCTTTTAATCTATTGTCTTTTTTTGTTTTTTTGTTTTGTTTTTGTGTGTGTGTGTGTGTTATTATTGATCTTTTTTTTCTTTTTTTTTTCTCTTTTTATTTTATTGGGTGCTGATGAGTTGATGGGTGCAGCACAGCAACATGGCACAAGTATACATATGTAACAAACCTGCATGTTATGCACATGTACCCTAGAACTTAAAGTATAATAATAATATAAAAAAATAAAATAAAATAATCTATTGTCATACAGCCACCTTCCCTTCTGTACCTATGTCAATCCTTTTGATCATTTCTCTATTTCCATTCTGTCTTAAGGTATAGCTCCCAGAGCTACATATAATATTCCATATTGTAACTGAAATATTTATATATTGGTGTGACTGAGAAGAATAATATCCTTCTTTTGCCTTTATTGAAAAATCCCAGTATTTGTAAAAAACTTTGTTGATATCTTCTGGAAATGTTCCCATGTTCCTTTTAAGCTTATACAGTTACTCCAGAACACATCACATTGTAAGTTATTTGTACTGTTGTTCACCAAATTCACCCTATAATATCTGTAAATACTCACCTAATTGGTATAATTTATTTTATAAGTCCAATTTCTATCATTTGTTATAAAGTTATCACATTTAAATGAGATTAATTTAATGAACACCAAAATTTGAAATAAAAAGTTATAGATGATAGTTACATCCTATATCTGTCTCAACATCTCTTATATTTCTGTATTTTGGTTTTGATGCATAGTATGGAGGAAATGTTCATTCACACAGATAAATAATTCTAAATGGCAGCAATTTTTAACAGCTCATCTTGTAATCATAGACCATTACTTAATTAACTGATCCTAAAACTTGAAAGAATAGTAGGAAACTTTTATTTTGAAATTGAGTCATTGACAATATCTGACAAGTGCTTATATTCTTTAACAAAATATAAGAGAAACATCCAAAACTCACAAGTGCATAAATTGTAATGTAATGTATTAATTTCTTATAATGTATTAATGTCACTTGTTATTTTATAACTGATTGTTACAACGTGACAAAAGAATAGTTGAACAAAATTCACAAGTGCATAAATTGTAATTTAATGTATTAATTTCTTATAAAGTATTAATGTCACTTGTTATTCTATAACTGATTCTTACAACATGACAAAAGAATAGTTGAACAGATGTGCAAGGGCTCAATTTGATGTCAGGCAAGCGTTAGGTACATATGCCATAGTATTATACTTTTTACAAATTTTTATATGAATAGTGATATGGTTTGGCTGTGTCCCCACCCAAATCTCACGTAGAATTGTAATAATCCCCATGTGTCAAAGGCGGGACGAGTTGGAGATAATTGAATCATGAGGGTGATTTTCCCCATACTGTTCTCATAGTAGTGAATACGTCTCAAGAGATCTGATGGTTTTATAAATGAAAGTTCCCCTGAACAAGCTGTTTTGCCTGCCACAATGTAAGACATGCCTTTGCTCCTCCTCTGCCTTCCACCATGATTGTGAGGCCTCCCCAGCCATGTGGAACTGTAGTCCACTAAGCCTCTTTTTCTTTATAAATTACCCAGTCTCGGGTATGTCTTTATTAACAGCATGAGAACAGAGTAATACAAACAGAAATGCATAGCCCTGAAGAAGAGGGGAGCTGTGGCCTTCCTAATCACCTACCTATCTAGGAGAATTTTAATATATGCAAAGAAATGGCAGGAGATTTATTCTGAGCTTTAAGCAAACACTAGTTGACCCTCTGAAACAGGTTAGTGAGTAGGTGGTCTTCAACAATATATATTTAGTATCGAACATAGTCAGGTGTGTGTGTTGATAGTTCTTAACTTTCACTACAGTTTTTTAAAGTATTTTAAAAATGATTTTCAAATTGAGTATTTGCAGAATTCCTGAAGTACCTCTGTATCCTAGAGTCCTGGAGAATACAGTTTTAAAACTATTTAAGATCTAAATATTTATTATGATTCTCTAGCTAATTTATTTTCCTTAGTTATATTGATCTCAAAAAAAAATAAATACTTTTAGTCAGGGATTATTTTCCCTTACAAACACCTATGAGTCTTTTCTCCAATAGCTTATGACAATGGTTTGTTTCTGTTGATTCTGGGTTTTGTTGGGTTTTGTTGTTGTGGTTGTTGTTGTTGGACAGGTTTTAGAAACTTTCCCAATATGGAGGTTAAACATGCTGGTTTGTGGTTCTATAGAGATCTCTAGTGAATGTTGGGGGTGAGTGGGTGACTATTTTGTTGGCAGTTCCTCAGCCCTTTGGTAGAATGGCCATAAATCATGGCAAGTCGCACCTTTATAAAGGGTAATTTTGATTTCTCACCTGTGTCTCTCTAAATTCTTGAGTGACCAGGACCCCAATTTATATAACTATACATAGTTTGTCATTTGGGGGTTAGAAGTTACCACCGTGGATTTAGTACATCTAACCGACGTGTTTCATAAGCCAGTTTGGGAATAAAAGACTATCTAAGATCCTCTAGGTAAGTAGTGACTCACATAATTTACTTGTTTAATCTCTCTGATAGTGCTTTTTCATCTGACTGTATCCTTTTCACTGTGATCTTCAAGTAGCTCTGTCACTTTCTTATATGTCCTGTGGTATGACCAGAGCCATGAACTGGGCTAGACTACATTATTTTACTTGTGATGCTATATGAGTTGGGGAAAGAGAAGTTTTGTGAAATTGGCCCCCAAATTATTAAAGTTATAAATTCGAGTATAAATTATAAAATGATAAATTACAAATTTAGGTATAAAACAATGTAGTTTTATAACATTGAAGATAAATTAACATTTCAGAAAAGGTTTTGCTAAAAATACATGTGGATGTTGAATATGTAGTATATGAAAACAAACTTATACCTTTTCTTGTTTAGAGAATGAATTCTACATGCACCTCCAGTAGACAGGGATTCTTGTAGATAGATTACTGTTTGTGTGATTTATGACTCCTGTCATAAGAAGACATTGCTAGTTTTTTGTAATGAAGTCTAAATTCTCATTCATGTCAAATCGATATAATGATCATATTTAGTTGAGTTTCTAAAGTTTACCTTTTAATTCAAACCTTTTGTATAATCTTTAATGTGTACATATTTCCCAGTTGTATTATCATTTAACTATAGCAGTGTAATACAAAAGTCAAAGTTAATATACTTAGATTTTAGAAATGGTGACAAATAGAGACTCCCTACAAATAGTTGAGACTTCATTAAACATTTGGATTCAAGCTGGTAAGCCAAAGCAAGAATCTTTATAGCTGCAGATAAAGGAAGTATGGTTTTGATATTGGTTCTTAATATTATTGATTGAGAAAAAATAACTGGAGGCAAAAGATGAGCCAGACTCCTGAACAGTAATAAATAGTGATCTAAAACTCATACCACTAAAGGTTTAAGAGTCTGAATGCCAGAACGTACTTGTTAAATGTCTCCTCCATAATCTATTTAGACAGTTCTGCCTTTTGAGTGCCCCTTCATTTTCCTTTCTTGAAACGTTTGCTAAATAAACTGTCTAAAACTTCTTGTGGTAAACCATGATGATATCCTTTGTTTTTGACAATTGAAGGGTTCATTGGATTTTTATGCTGGCTGTTAAGTACAGTCATCATGGTTTATACATAGTATAAGAGGTCTGGCTATCTATCTCCTTTATGTTTGAGATGCAGTTAGGGTAATCTCCTATTTGAGCTTGAATCTTGCTGTCCCAAGTTTTCTTAGTGATGAAAGTGAGCAAACCAGTAACTGACCCATGAACCTTTAGAATGATGGACTAAAAACACTTTCTGCAATTTTCTGGCACAACCTCTACCTTCAGCTGTTAGCAAACGTTTTCTTTAAAGGACCAGAGAGTAAATAGTTTGGGCTTTAGGGGTCATAAGATTTCCGTCGCAACTACTCAACTCTACTGTTACAGTGTGTAAGTAGCCATACACGGTGCATAAATGAATATGGCTGTGTTCTAGTAAAATTGTATTTACAAAAATAGGTGTTGGGGAGGATTCAGAGAAATTGGAACCACATATATTACCAGTTGGAATGTAAAATGGTACAGCCACTGCAGAAACAGTTTGGCAGTTCCTCAGAAAGTTAAATATAGGATTACCATATGACCCAGCAATTCCATTCCAAGGTATATACCCAAAAGAATTGCTAACAGATATTTGAACAAGTGCTTGTACACAAATGTTCAAAGCAGTATTATTCTCAATAGCCAAAAGCTGAAAACAACTCAGATGTCCATCAACAGATGAATGGATGATCAAATTGTGGTATACTCATACAAAAGAATATTATTCAGTGATAAAAAGGAATGGACTGCTGATACATGCTAGTACATGAATAAACTTCTTAAACATCCCAAGTGAAAAGAGCCAGACACAAAATGTCACCTTTTTATATGGTTTGATTTATCTGAAATATCCGGAATAGGTAAATCCATAGAGATAGAAAGCAGATCAGTGGTTTCTAAGGACTAGAGGTAGGTAGAAATAGGGAATGACTGCTTCGTGGGTATGGAGTCACCTTTAGGGGTGATGAAAATGTTTTGGAACTAGATAGACATGGTGGTTGCATAAGATTTTGAATATTAAATGCTACTGATTTGTATAATTCATGCATTTAGTAGTACTAAATGCTACTGAATTGTATAATTTAAATGGTTAATTTCATCTTATATAAATTTCACCTCAAAAAAACCAAAAACAAACAAACAAAAACAGTCAACTACCCTAATTGGCCATAGCTTGCTGACCTCTGCTCTACCTAATTCAGGAATACTGTACATCTTCTATCTCTGAATTATTTTTGTCTCTAATGTCATTGTGGTTACTTGAGAATATGTTGTAAAATGGTAGAAAAGGCTTATATGGCCATGGGACAACTTGACTACCAAGAACTGATAAAGCATGAAATACTAACATTTTCTCTGAGGGCTTTGTCAGTCACTTTAGTATTCATAGTTTAAAGACAGAAACAAAACTTGTGGCTACTTGTATCAATAAAAATATTTATTAAGCTATTGTATATGTATATATATACAGATATGGTTGTAAATGCATTGCTCTAAAAGAATTCTGTCTCTAACCTGTACCCCTTATAACATTTATAAAGAAAGATACAAATAATAATAAAACATATATAGATGAAATCTTGTATATGTATATAAATGCTGTATATGTATAATATAAATAATATCTCCAAGAGTACTCACACCTTTATCCTACAAAGCAAATGCTCTCAGGCGAAATCCAGCCTACTGCCTGTTTTTGTAGATAAATGTTTTTTAATGGCCGCTTTATTGAGATATAATTCACATATCATACAATTCACCTATTTAAATTGTACAATTCGATAATCTTTAACATATTCACAGAGTTGTGTAATCATTACCACAATCCATTTTAGGACATTTTAATCACCATAACAAGAAACCCTATATCCGTTAGCAGCCATTCCCTGTTTTCTCCTGAGGACTTGGTGATTTGGTTTGGCTCTGTGTCCCCACCCAAATCTCATGTCAAATTATAATTCCCAATATTGGGGGAGGTACCTTTTGAGAAGTGATTGGATCATGGGGACAGATTTTCGCCTTGCTATTCTCGTGATAGTGAATAAGTTCTCATGAGATCTGGTTGTATAAAAGTGTGTAGTAATTCCCCCTTTACTCTCTCTTTCCTGCCACCATATGAAGACATGCTTGCTTCTCTTTCATCCTTCCACCAAGATTGTAAGTTTCCTGAGGCCTCCCCAGCCATGTCTCCCATACAGCCTGCAGAGCTGTGAGTCAATTAAACCTCTGTTCTTCATAAATTACCCAGTCTCACCTAGTTATTTATAGCAATGTGAGAACAGACTAATACACCTGGCAACCACTATTCTACCTTCTATGTCTATAGATTTGTCTATGATGTACATTTTATATAAATAGAATCACACAATATGCAGTCCTTTGTGACTGACTTTTTTCACTTAGCATAGTGTTTACAAAGTTCATCCATGTTGTAGTATGTATCTACTTAATTTTTTTCTATGACTGAATAATAGTCTATCGTATGAAAATACATTTTATTTATCTACTCATCAGGTGATGGCCATTTGGGTTGTTTTCATCTATTGGCTATTATTAATAATCCTTCTGTGAACACTCATGTATAAGTTTTTGTGTAGATGTATGTATTCATTTCTTTTGTAAGAAATTCTACCTAGGAGTAGAATTATTCGATCATATGGCAGCTCTTTTAACCTTATGAGGAACTGCTAGATTGTCATTCAAGGTGTCTGTACCTTTTTCATTATCACTAGCAGTTTATGGTAGTTCAATTTCACCACAATCTCACCAATACTTATTGTCTGTCTGTAAATAAAGTTTTATTGGAACACTACCACATTCATTCATATATGTATTATCTATGGCTACTTTTGCAGTACAACTAAAGAAAAGTTGAAGTTAGTCATGTTATGTTTTGAATATCTTGGTGAAGTATACTAATTACAGGAATTAGTCTAGTATATTCCTTCATATGACTTTCCTAAGTGGCCTCAACAGAAACCTATAGTCACTTAAAACAAAGTATACGTGTATGGCCAGTATCCTAGATATGCAATTATATCTGTTAGACAGAAAT
Source organism: Papio anubis (assembly GCF_008728515.1). Lineage (NCBI taxonomy): Eukaryota > Metazoa > Chordata > Mammalia > Primates > Cercopithecidae > Papio > Papio anubis. The sequence goes on along the minus strand of NC_044996.1, from coordinate 81,969,042 downwards.
TCTATGATTAAAAAAGAGAAGACAATTCATTGTCAAAATTTGTCATCAAAAGCATTATAACAAATTATAAAAATACTAGAAAAGGTAGGTATAGTATCAAAATGATAAATACAAAATGAAGAAAACATGATGCTCTAGAACATGTAAAATATATATCTTGGAGTATCATAGCATAGCATGGGAAGGGGAAAATTAAGTTTGCAAGTCAAGAATAGTGTAGGGGAGGGAGTTTGAAGGGAAAAGACAAGTTGGGTAAGACTGGAGGATATGGCAGCTGCTAAATCTTAGAAGAATCTGCAATGCTCATTTTGTTCCCAGAAGTAGCTACACCCAAGTCAACCCCTGGCTTGTTTTCCACTAAGGGAGTCAAATACAGACTGGGGTGGCTACAAATATGGAAAGCTGGTATCAAGATCTTGTTTTTGATAAGTAAAAAGGACTATACATGAGGAGTACCATAAAGATGGGGATGGGGTGACTGAGAGGAGGAAGAGAAAGATGAGTTAGTCATGCACAAAACTTAATTATTTTGGGTCCTCAACAGTTTTGTTTGTCACCAAGTGTGTGTAGACAAATAGCATTAAATGCTCTAAAAAACAAACCAAAAAATAAAAATAAAACATTAAGCAGCTACTAAGGAGACTTGGACTAAGAGGAGAGGAGGGGTTAAGGAGCCTTGCCCAGAAGTTATTTTGGTCTTGTGTAGCCACACAAATGTGTATCTTAGCAACTGCATTCAATTATGAGACACATTAGTGCTGCTTTGTGTGATTATATAGTGGTACTTGTTTTGAACAGGACCGATTGCATTATGGAGGAGCTTTCCTGGAGGATTTGTTCATCCAAGTGTCGCAGTGATAGAGTTCTGCTTTAAATGTATTGAAAGAAATTACAGGCCTAGGATAGGGAGTGGGCCAATAAAGCATATGGTACCTGGCTTCTCTGTTGTAAATTAACTGGTAAAAAGATCTTTGAAGCCAACCAAGGACTGGGAGACTGAATACCTTGACAAAGTATCTAAAATATAACTGGACTGAGCTCTGAAACTATTACTAGAGAAAAATAACCTGTATATACACCCTCAAAATGAAAAGAGGTTTGGGTAACTAACATAGGATGTTTTCTCCTTCCCTCACTTGTACTCCAGGATTACTACTTGTATAGAATACATTTGAAGCCATGTCAACAAATTTTTTTCTATGGATCATTCTCCAGGTCACAGAAATAGTCATGTTCTTCAGAATATGAGTCTTGTTTTGATAAGCCTGAAGTGTAAATATATCTGTAGATCAATAAAGAATTATAGAAAAGGAATTAACATCAGTATATAACTTCTATTAAAATTAAACATAGTGGTCCAAGGGTAGATATGCTATTGTCATTGGAGTTAAAAGTTTAACCAAGGCAGTGAAATCGTTCTCACTGGATTAAGTAGAGATGGTTTCCTAAAGAAACTGGAAATCTTTTAACAGTTTAAATGACAGAAGAGATGTTTTGTGAGCCAGGGTAAGGGAATACAATCTGGTTTTGTTTCTTAGCAGAACCAGAAGTAGTAGCAGAATAACCTAACGAAAGGATTTATGAAATCAGCAGAGATAAATTGGGTGATGAAGTCATCTCATATTTCTTGGGGTGAATTTTTCAAATGAAGGCTCTGCACCAGCTGTGTCTATTTCATCCCTATTCACTATCACCATTCTATTAAAACATTTGCCAAAGTAATTTTGGCCTAAATTCCCAAACTCATTGGCCTTTACTTAGTCCTCATTCTTCATGAATTTGATGTACCCTCCCACAAGTATTGCTTGATCTCAGTAATACTATGCTATCCTAACTTTCCTTCTGCTTTTAAAAAATGTTGTATCTATATTCCTCCTTGTCTCTTTTTCCCTCATTTTCTATATTCATTCCCTTTTAACACTACTTTTTAGACTGCAGTTATACAGTCTCTTACCATGGCCTCAAAAAGTAGATAGGAGATCTACTAATTTAGTTTACCATTCCAAGTGGCTGATGGCAAATCTTTTCTAAATGAAAAGGGGAAAATTGAGGCAGAGAGGCACTTTGTAATTTGGTAAGTGTTAAAATAATGGATTAAAGTTGAATCTAGCATGAACTTAGATTTCTGATTCCCAGGTCTGTTTAAAAACACTTTAGAAAATGTTTTCCCAGGTTTATTATGTGAGCACATCTTGAGCATCTTGAATACTTTTGGCTTATCAGCATGGTGGCTGCTTAACTAAATTATTCAATTCGTAACAAATCCTAATAGCTCAGAATCTCCATACTGTTTGGTGAATCAAAATATATAAAGGAAACGTAGTAATTCAATAGGGCCAATGCCATGAGAAGATCCCTTAAAGTCCTCTTTTTTCAAGATCTATATATGTCGGGGGAGGGGGAAGAGGGATGAAAGGTAGAGAAAGGGAAGGGGAAGAGAGGGAAAGAGAAAGAATGTGTTCAGATACTACTTTTACCCATTAAATTGCTTAGCTGTATATTTTATTTAATCTTAGTTCAATTGATAGCAAATTAATCAGGAAAGAATATTCAGAGTGTGACCCACTCAATGACTGAAATACCCTGCTAGTAAGAGTTCTAAGAGTTCCTAAATATATGTAGTATGCATACCTTGTATATTACTAAGACTATTTGGCCCCAGAAGTATAACAAAACAAAGGATGAATCACCTGGCAATCAACTTTTGTTGTTGTTATTGTTCTCAGCTTCATGTTCTTTTACAGAATAATACGTTTCACATGAAACAGTGTCTGACCATCTTCTTCGAGCAAGTAGAGCAAAGCATCTAGATGGTCTGCTCTACACTATCATATTTAAACATACTGCTGGCGCCAGCAGTTCAGAGTCCCTCATAGAATTTCTTAGATGCATTGTAAATTTTGTCAACTAGTAATTTTCTCATGGCTTTTTTTTTTGGTCACTTAACAAATGCTCTAATTTGTGTAATCTTTTCACACATACCCCTCAAAACAGGCAACTGAAGTAGTTATGATAAGTGAAACACAGTGCTTTGGTTTTCATTTGAATACAGTATTGCCTTTCGAAGGGCATATATGCTTATACTTAACTTATGACAGGGAAGATATGCCTCCTTTAAGCTTTTTTATTTTTTCTTATGAAAAATTCAAACATATACACAGGTAGATTAGTATGAAGGAATGGATTCCTCATGTATGTACACATCACCCAGCTTCAACAAATATCAATTCATGGTCATTTTTTAAACAAAATTTGAGTTTATGAAGTTGGAAAATAAATTACACCTAAGTACTTGATAGAATGTAAAGGTAATTTGGAAAGGCCTGGAGACAGGAATAATAAAAATAATAAGAAATATTTATATGTTGATGACCAGCCCTTTGTCAATTGCTTTGCTTATGTTAATTACTTCTCACAAAATCCCACTTTATGGGAACCACATTATTATAATTTTCAAATACAAAAAAAAATTTGAGACACAGAGAGGTAAAGTGACATGTCTAAGGTACCCAACTAAAAGTGACAGACTTGAGATTTGATCCTAGGAAGCCTGGCTCCAAAATCTATCTTCTTAATCACCATAAGAGGGATAAGATGTAGAAAATAAGTGTGATGGATATCGACTGAAGGTAAATTAGAAATTAAAGCTCTAATTCATGAAATTGTAATGTATGCTAATAGACAAATACTAATTTTATAGAAATTTTATTTTCTGCGCAACAATTGTTTTGTTTTGTTTTGTTTTGTTTTTGAGATGGAATTTCACTCTATCGCCCAGGCTGGAGTGCAGTGGTGCTGTCTCGGCTCACTGCAACCTCTGCCTCCTGGGTTCAAGCGATTTTCAAGCGATTTTCCTGTCTCAGGCTCCTGAGTAGCTGGGATTAGAGGCACGTGCCATCACGCCTGGCTGATTTTTGTATTTTTAGTACAGATGGGGTTTCCCCATGTTGGTCAGGCTGGTCTTGAATTCCTAACCTCGTGATCTGCCGGCCTCGGCCTCCCAAAGTGCTGGGATTACAGGCATGAGCCACCGTACCTGGCAACAATTGTATTTTTAAAATTTTTCTTTTTATTTCAACAGTTTGGGGGGTGCAGCTGCTTTTTGGTAACCTGTATAAGTTCTTTAGTGGTGATTTCTGGGATTTTGGTGTATCCATTACCTGAGCAGTGTATAGTATCCCCAATATTTAGTCTTTTATTCCTCATCCCCCTTCCAACCATTCCCCCACCGAGTCTCCAAAGTCCATTATGTCATTCTTATGCCTTTGCCTCCTCATAGCTTAGCTCCCACTTATAAGTGAGAACATATGGTATTAATATTTGGTTTTTCATTCCTGAATTACTTCACTTAGAATAATGGCCTCCAGCTCCATCCAAGTTGCTGCAAAAGACATTATTTTGTTCTTTTTTTATGGATGAGTGGTATTCCATGGTGCATATATACCACATTTCCTTTATCCACTGGTTGGTCACAGGGCACTTAGGTTGCTTCTGTATTTTTGCCATTGTGCATTGTGCTGCTATAAGTATGGGTGTGCATGTGTCTTTTTCATATAATGGCTTCTTTTCCTTTGGGTATATACCCAGTAGTGGGATTGCTGAATCAAATGGTAGTTCTACTTTTAAACCTTTAAAGAATCTCCATACTGTTTTCCATAGTGGTTGTATGAATTTACATTCCCACTAGCAATTCTAAAAAATGTTCCTTTCACACTCCTAGGGTTTTTATGGTATTGGAGTCTAACATTTAAGTCTCTAATCCATCTTGAATTAATTTTCGTATAAGGAGTAGAAAGAAGGATCCACTTTCAGCTTTTCTACTTAGTACCATTCAAGGACATAAACATAGGCAAAAGACTTCATATCTAAAACACCAAAACAAAACGGCAACAAAAGCCAAAAGTGACAAATGGGATCTCATTAAACTAAAAGGCTTCTGCTGCACAGCAAAAGAAAAACTACCATCAGAATAGGCAACCTACAAAATGGGAGAAAATTTTTGCAATCTACTCTGCATCCTGACAAAGGGCTAATATCCAGAACCTGCAGAACTCAAACAAATTTACAAGAAAAAAAACAAAACAACCCATCAAAAGTGGGCAAAGGATATGAACAGACATTTTCTCGAAGAGACATTCCTTACAGCCAACAGACGCATGAAAAAATGCTCATCATCACTACAGCCATCAGAGAAATGCAAATCAAAACCACAATGAATACCATCTCACACCAGTTGAGAATGGCAATCATTAAAATTCAAGAGCAACAGGTGCTGGAAGGGATGTGGAAGAAATAGGAACACTTTACACTGTTGGTGGGACTGCTTAAACTAGTTCAACCATTATAGGAAAACAGTATACATACGTTACCTCAAGGATCCTAGAACTAGATAGCCATATGACCCAGCCATCCCATTACTAGGTATGCCAAAGGATTATAAGTGCTATAAAGACACATGCACCGCGTATGTTTATTTACCTGGCTATTCTAATAGCAAGGGCGGAATCAGCTTAAAATGTGCATCCATCAGTGACAAGATTGGATTAAGAAAGTAATGGCACATATACACCATGGAATACTATACATATAAGGATGAGTTTGTGTTCTTTGTAGGGACATGGATACAGCTGGAAGCCCATCATTCTTAGCGAAACTATCACAAGAACAGAAAACCAAAGCATGTTCTCCTCATAGGCAGGAACTGAACAGTGAGATCACTTGGACTCAGGAAGGGCATCACACACCGGGGCCTATCACGGGGGGGAGGGAGGGGGAGGATTGCATTAGGAGTTATACCTGATCTTAAATGGCCGAGTTGATGGGCGTTGCAGCAGACCAACATGGCACAAGTACATATGTAACAAACCTGCGTTATGCATGTACCCTACAGCAAAAGTATTAATAATAATAAAAATAAAATTTAAAAACCCAAGAAAAAAAAAATGTTCCCTTTTCCATCACATCCATGCCAACATCTGTTGTCTTTGTGCCTTTAATTATCAGCCATTCTTGCGAGGATGAAGTAGTATTTCATTGTGGTTTTAATTTGCATTTCCCTGATAATTAGTGATGGTTGAGTATTTCTTTCATATGTTTGTTGGTTGTTTGTATATCTTCTTTTGAGAATTGTCTATTCATGCCCTTTGCCCATATTTTGATGGGATTATTTGTTCTTTTCTTGCTGATTTGCTTGAGTTCCTTGTAGACTCTGGATATTAGCCCTTTGTCAGATGCATAGTTTGCAAATGTTTTCTCCCACTCTGTGGGTTGTCTGCTCTGCTGATTATTTATTTTGCTGTGCAGAAGCTTTTTAGTTTAATTAGGTGGCATCTATTTATTTTTGTTTTTGTTGCACTTGCTTTTGGAGTCTTGTCATGAATTCTTTGCCTAAGCCAATGTCTAGAAGAGTTTTTCCGATGTTATCTTCTAGAGTTTTTATGGTTTCACATCTTAGATTTAAGTCTTTGATCCATCTTGAGTTAATTTTTGTGTAAGGTGAGAGATGGGGACCCAGTTTTGTTATAATTTTATAGAAATTTTGTTAGCACAACTTTTCAGGACTACATCTGTTTCACAAAGTAAAGGCATACTTGTAGATTGAAAAGAAACACAATTAAGATGTCAGAAACTCTCTAAGTTTTATTTTGTAGTTCGCCTTCTATCACACCATATCATTAATATCAATTAAGATTTCTTTGGCTACAAGTAACAGAAAACTCAACTCAAAGTGGTTCTAATAGTAGGGTTTTTAAAAAATTATCTCCCATAACACACTAGTAAAATGGTCCTAGAGTTGGGAAATTCCAAGGCAGAGTGATATTATCAAGGACCCAGGTACTTTCTGTCTTTCTCTTTCACCATCTCTTGCATGTTGGCTTTTGCCTTTAAGCTTGTCCCCTAATGGTTGAATGGGGATTTTTGTTTGTTTGTTTTTGTTTTTTGTTTTTTGTTTTTTGCTCCAGCTTTAGCTTATAAGACCAACCAAATATGCAGATCTTTCTAAGGATAGCAGTTTTAGGCCTGTTATGCTTTTGTCTCTACAAGCAAGGAAGAGGAAGTTTCTCTTTATGTCAGAGCAAAACCTTTCTCAGAATCAAAACTACCTATAAGCTGAAGTTCCGTTGTCAAGATTGGACTGCTTACCCATACTCTAGCTGAAAAAGAGGCTGGAAAAGCTAGTGTCTCCTATTTTTAGCTTCTAATGGAAGGTGGGTTTTAGCAGAAAAGAAAGAGAAAATGGGTTAACTTAGGGAGGGTAGATTCACTCCTGGATGTAGAAAACTCATTGTCTCTGGCAAAACATCTTTACATGTATCTTGGTAATGGGCTTACTATTTGAGCTTGTGCTTCCTGCATTTATTCACTCAACAAATATTTACTGAATGCTTTTCACTTAGAGATACTTGAGTTGAAATCTGAAGGGTGAATGGTATTTAATTAGGCAAAGAAGGGAGGGAGGTGTCTAAAGAGATTCCAGACAGAAGAAACAGTAGCATTAGAAAAACATGGTATATTCAAAGGACCATACACAAGCACAGATAACAAGAAGAGTGGTTGGGAAAAAAAAACAAAAAAACAAAAAAACAAAAAAAAACCTTGCTTTGAGATATAGGCAGAGGTCAGACTCTGCAGGACATCGTAGGCCATAGTGGTAATAAAGGTTTTGGCCTTTAGCCACTGAAGGGCTTTAAGTAAGGGATATTGTGATCAGCTTCACATTAAAACAATTTTAAACATTTTATTTGGAAATAACTTAGACCCACAAGAAGTTTCAAAATTAGTACAGGAAGTTCCAGTGTACCCTTCACTCTTATTCCCCAAGTAATAGTATCTGAAATAATGTTAGCACAATTTTTAAAACCAGGAAACAGACATTGATACAGTACTATTAACTGAACTATAGACACTTTTTGTATTTTATCAGTTAGCTATGAATTTCTAAAAGATTCCTCTAGCTACAATATAAACAATGTTTTGAAGGACCAGAGTGGATGTGTGGAGACCAGTGAAGAGGCTATTGCAGTAGATAAGGTGAGATGTTGGTGGCTCAGACTAGGATGCTGGCAGTGAAGATGCTGAATATTAGATTCAATAGATATTTAGGAGGTAAAATATAGTGGACTAAGTGATTCATTGGATGGGATGTTGAAAGAGAGAAAGGTCATTATTTCTAGGTTTCTGGCTTGGAGAACTGAGTAGAAGGTGATGCTATTCACTGAAATAAGGACTAGGTTTGTGTGTATGGAGGGGCAGAGTTGAGAAGCTCACCCTTGGATAGACAGGTAGATCTGTTGAGTATGCAATTGAATGTGAAACTCTGGAGCTCAAAAGAGGGGCTACATAGTATTCTATAGCATGGATGTACAATGACATATTTATTTATTTTTTATTTTTAAATTCTTTGTAGAGTTGGAGTCTTGCTCTGTCACCCTGGCTGCAGTGCAGTGGCCCAATCGTAGCTCACTGCAAAAGCTTGAACTCTTGGGCTCAAGCAATCTCCCTGCCTCAGCCTCCCAAGTAGCTGAAAGGGAGGCTAATCCACCCCACCACACCCAGCTAATTTTATTTTTTGTAGAGACGGGATCTCGCTATGTTGCCCAGGCTAGCTTCAAACTCCTGGCCTCAACTGATCCTCCTGCCTCAGCCTCTCAAAGTGCTAGGATTACAGGTGTGAGCAACAGCTCAGCCTCAGACATACTTAATAACTATTTTCTGTTAGTTCTTAGAACTTTTTCCAAATTTTTCTTCTTACAAACTGTGATACAATAAACATAATTGTAGTTAAATCTTTGTGTACATCCTTAATCATTCCTCAGGATAAATTCCCAGGAGTAAAATTTATAGGCCAAATGACATGTTCATTTTAAATAAAAACTTGTCAAATATTGAAATTATTTTCCTTCTGTATGATTCTATAAATCATTAAAAACATAACCTGAGTGACGCAAGGACTGAGGTGCAAGTGAAGCATGGACTGCCACAGTCAGGGCCCAGGTACAAGTAAGGTGCAGACTACCACCATCAGGGCCAAGGAGCAAGACCACTGGGGCTTAGGTGCAAGCAGCACATGCATTCCCCACTCATTGGCCTAGGCTGCCACCTCTGAAGGCAGCTGTGCCCTCCCCAGTGGCAAAGCCACAGCATGGCCAGTACCACTCCCAACCTGAACATTTCACCATGGGCCTGGAGATCACCTCACCCCATCTATACACTGTCAGGGGCTTGAGGACAAGCCCACCTGGCCTGGCTTCACCACCTCCCCCATCTAGAACATACAGTCCCGGGACCAGGGGATTGCCCAGCCCAGTCCACCACCATTAACACCTCAGAACTACTCCAGGGGTCCTGAGGTAGGGCCTACCCACCCTGCCACTACCACCACCTGCATAGCACTAACCTGCATAGCAACTACCTACATAGCACCTACCTACTAGCACCTTCCACCTGTGGGTCTGAAGACTGGCTCAGCCAGCTTATCACAGCCACCACCACCACCAGTGCACATTGCTCTAGACCCAGAGGGTCATTCTGCCACTGTCACTGACATCGCCTAAGCCACGTTGGCTGTCCAGGGGCCTGGTAACCCACCCATCTGCCTGGCCCACTGCCACAACTACCAACTACCAACATCTGAGTAAGTCAGCCGGAGGCCCAAGAATTGGCCTACTAACACTGGAGCCAGTGTATGCCACCCTGGGCCCCAAGAATAGAAATGTTCTGCTTAATGCTGCCACCACTAGGAGCAAAAGACAGGCCCACCTAGAATCCCACTACTCAGCAAAACTTCACCACAGCTTCCACAAATAACTACACCCTAAGCCACTGAGGAAATTACAGATATCCCTGATGCTGTTTATAGCCAAAGAAATCATACAGAGACTACACTGCTGCACACACCCAGAATCACAGCCAAAGTGCCCTACTCAAAACCAATACCATAGATACATCTTCAGGAAAATGTCCTCCCCTATGAATGCAAATTCAAAAAATTGAAAGACGTGGCTATTATACCAGATGTGCAGATATCAAATAAAGAAACAGGAAACATGAAAAAACAAGGGATGACGACATCTCCAAAGGAACCCAATGATTCTGCAGCAACAACTACAAATAAAAAATAGATTAATGAAATCTCAGAAAAAACATTCACAATGATGATTTTAAAGAAGCTGAGTGAGATACAAGAAAATACTGAAAAACAATACACAGAAATCAGAAAAACAATTCAGGATGTGAATGAAGTTTTACCAGAGATAGATACCATAAAAAAGAACCAAACAAATTCCAGAACTGAATAATCATTTAATGAGATACAAAACATATTTGAAAACCCTAACAATAGACTAGATCAAGCAAAAGAAAGAATCTCAGAACTTGAAAACAGGTCTTTTGAAATAACCCAATCAGACAAAAATGAAAAATAAAGAAAAAAGAATAAAAAAGAATAAACAGAGCTTTTCTGTATATATAGGACACCATAAAGTGAACAAATACTTGAGTTATCCAGAAGGCAAGTGGATAATAAAAGGGTTAGAAAATGCATTTAGCAAAATAGATTTTATAAATAAAACTTCCTAAGACTAGCAAGAGATTTAGATATCCAGGTACAGGAGGCTCAGAGGACCCAAACATACATAGCAAAAAGATCTTCTCCATGGCACAATGTAGGCAAACATTCTAAAGTCAAAGAGAATAAAATAAAATAAAATAAAATAAAATAAAATAAAATAAAATAAAACAGCAACAGAAAAGCATCTAGTCACCTATAAGGGAATCGCCATCAGACTAACAGCAGATTTCTCAGCAGAAGTTTTACAAACCAGAGAGAATGGGATGATATATTCAAAGTTCTGAAAGAAAAAAGCTACCAATAAAAAATACTATACCCAGCAAAATTGCTGTTCATAAAAGAAGAAGAGAGACAAACAAAAGATAAGAGACTTTACCACCACTAGATCTGCCCTAAGAAAATTCTCAAGGGAGTCCTAAACCTGGCAGTGAAAGGATTACATTTACCATCATAAAAACACACATCATTATAAACCTCACTGGTAAAGCAAACACACAAATGAGGCAGAGAAATAGTTCAAACGGTACCACTGCAGAAAACCACCAAACCATAATGAAAAACAATAAGAGAAAAAGGAACAAAGTATATACATAACCAGAAAAAATAACAATATGCCAGAAACAAATCCTCACATATTAATAATAACTTTGAATGTAAATGTATTATCCACATAAAAGATATAGACTGGCTGAATGTATTTTTAAAAAGCATGACCTATTTGCTGTATACAAGAAATGAACTTTACCTGTAAAGACACATATAGGCTGAAAGTAAAGACATGGAAGAACGTACATATCCTACTCAAATGGGAACCAAAAGTGAGCAGGAGTAGCTATACTTACAGTAAATAAATTAGAGTTTAAGTCAACAACAGTAAAAAAGAAAAAGGCAAAGTCACTATAAAATGACAAAGGGCTCAATCCAGTAAGAAGATATAAACATTCAAAATATGTACACACCTGACACTGGAGCTCCCAGATTCAAAAAGCAAATATTACTAGATCTAAACAGAGAGATAGGCTTAAATACAGTAATAGTGGGGGACCTCAACATCCCACTCTCAGACGAATTATCTAAATAGAAAATCAACAAAGAAGCATTGGATTTAAACTGAACTCTAGACCAAATGGACCTAACAGACATTTACAGAACATTTTATCTAACACCTACAGAGTAGACATTCTTCTCATCAGCACGTGGAACATTCTCCAGGATAGACCATATGTTAGGCCACAAAACAAGTCTCAACAAATTTTTAAAAATTGGAATCATACGAAGCATCTTCTCAGACCACAATAGAGTAAAGCTGGAAATCAATACCAAGAGGAACTTTGGAAACTATACAAATACATGGAAATTAAACAACATGCTCCTGGATGACCACTGAGTCAATGAAGAAATTAAAATGGAAATAAAAAAAATTATTGAAGAAAATGATAACGAAAACACAATATACCAAAACCTGTGGGATACAGCAAAAGCAGTGCCAAGAGGGAATTATGGCAGCAAATGCCTACATCAAAAAAGTAGAACAGAACTAGAAAAGCAAGAACAAACCAAGCCAGAATTAGCATAAGGAAAGAAATAAAGACCAGAGCACACCTACAGAAAATAAAGACTAAAAAAATACAAAGTATCAACCAATAAAAAGATGGAAAATAATCCTAAAATTTATATGGAACCATAAAAGACCCAGAATAGCCAAAGCTAGCCTGAGCAAAAAGAGCAAAACTGGAAGAATCACATTACCTGACTTAAAATTATACCACAGACCTATAGTAACCAAAACAACATGGTACTGGCATTAAAACAGACACGTAGACCAAAGGAACAGAATAGAGAACCCAGAAACAAATCTGTACAGTAAATTCATTTTCAACAAAGGTGCCAAGAACATACACTGGGGAAAGGATAGTCTTCAATAAATGATACTGGGAAAGCTGGATAAATATATATGCAGAATGAAACTAGACCCCAATCTCTCATCATACACAAAAATCAAATGGATTAAAGACGTAAATCTAAGACCTCAAACTATGAAACTACTAAAAGAAAACATTGGGGAAACTCTCCAGAACATTGGACTGGGCAAACATTTTTGGAGTAATGTCCCAGAAGCACAGCCAACCAAAGCAAAAATGGACAAATAGGATTATATCAAGTTTAAAAAACATCTGCACAGCAAAGGAGACAATCAACAAAGTGCAGGAAACCCCACAGAATGGAAGAAGGTAATATGCTGGGACTGATGAATTAATCTGACAATGGATTAATAGCCAGAATACATAAGGAGCTTAAACAACTCTACAGGAAAAAAATCTAATGATCTTATCAAAAATGGGCAAAAGATCTGAATAGGCATTTCTCAAAAGAAGACATGTAAATGTCTAACAGGTGTATGAAAAAATGCTCAACTTCTAACCACTGGGGAAATGCAAGTCAAAACCACAATGGGATATCATCTTACCTTCAGTTAGAATGGCTATTACTAAAAATACAAAAAGAAAAAAAAAAACACAGATGCTGGCAAGGATGTGGAGAAAGGGAAACTTTTATCCACTGTTGATGGGAGTGTAAATTAGCACAGCCATCGTCAGAAACAGTATGCAGATTTCTCAAAAAAAAAATAGAACTACGCGAATAGCGTCCTGCGAAATTTATCAAAGGAAAAGAAATCAATATGTCAAAGAGATATATGCACGCTCATGTTTATTGTAGCACTATTCACAGTAATCAAGATATGGAGTCAACCTACATGTCCATCAATGGATGAATGGAGAAAATGTGGCATGTATACACAACGTAATACTATTTGGCCATAGAAGATAATGGAGTCAAAAAGGATGAGTTTGTGTCCTTTACAACCAGGACATGGATACAGCTGGAAACCATCATTCTCAACGAAACTATAAAGAACAGAAAACCAAACGCGTAATTCTACACTCAGGAAGGAATTGAACAATGAGATCACTTGGACTCGGGAAGGGAACATCACACACTGGGGCCTAAGGGGGAGGGGGAGGGAGAGGGATAGCGTGCAGGAGTTATACCCACAGTATAAGCTGATGACGAGAGTTGATGGGTGCTGGCGAGTTGATCGCGTGCAGCAGCAACGCACTGGCACAAGGAAGTATACATATGTAACAAACCTGCATGTTGTGCACATGTACCCTAGAACTTAAAGTATAATTAAAAAAAAGAGAAAGAAAGAAATAATTCATTCCTTTGCAGCAACGCGGGATTTGAAACTGGAGGTCATTATGTTAAATGAAACAAGCCAGACACAGAAAGACAAATACTGCACATTCTTACTCATATGTGGGAGCTTCAAAAGTTGATCGCATGAAGATATAGTGGAATAGATATCAGAGACTGGGAAAGTTATATGGGTGGAAGGGGGGGAGCAGGGGATGAAGTTGGGGGGTGAGAGATTGGTTAATGAGAATAGACATACAGTTAGTTAGGAGAAATAAGTTCTAATGTTCAGTAGCAGAGTAGGGTTACTATAGTAAACAACAATGGGTTGTATTTTTCAAAATAGCTAGAAGAGAGGACTTGAAATGTACCCAACACATAGAAATGATTAATACATGGGTTATGGATACCCTAAATACTCTGACTTGATCTTTACACACTATGCATGTAATAAAATTTCATGTGTACCATATAAATGTGTACAAATATAATGTATCTTTTTTTAAAATAACCTGATGCCTCATTAGCCTAGGCATGGAATAAACTTCAGTATTCTAAGAGGGGCTGGAGACTGATGAATAATGAGAAAGAGCTGAGAAAATTATACAAAACAAAAGTAGTATCTGAACTTCTATCAGCCACTAATATAGTATGTTATGATATTAACCATCATAATCCATTTGTTACCACATTTTAAAATTTAAACTATTAGAGAATTTCTCTACCTTTTGGGATAGTAAATTTTGTTTCTATAGAATTTATTCTATATTGAACTTTTGCTGCTCCTTAAAGCAAATCGTACCTGAGAAGTTAGTGTTAATCTCATAAAGTCTTTATCTGTGACCTCTGCACATTTACCAACACAAGAACCATGTTGTACCTGAGAGTATTGTGGAGACTCTTTTTAATACTTGGGAGGTCATGCACAGTTCAGATTAGATCTAGGGAGTGCCTTGTTCAACCACATTTATGATGTGTCCCTTGTTGGCCAGAGCAGATCCTGACACCTAAGTAAAATGAAGAACATTTCCTGGGTGCAGTACATACTTCAAAACATTTAATTTTAGTGTGTTGAAAAGAGCTTCAAGGCAACACTTTTAAATTTTTAAGTAAAAGTATGGGAAAATTTATTTATGACTTTGGAGTAGGGAAACCTTTTTTTTGAGAGACAGGGTCTTGCTCTATCGCCCAGGCTGGAGTACAGTACCATGATCAGGGCTCATTGCAGCGTCAAACTCCTAGGCTTTAGTGATCCTCCTGCCTCAGCCTCCCTAGTACCTAGGACTATAGGCACATGCCACCATGCCATCTTTTTTTTTTTTTTTTTTTTTGAGAAACAGATCTCACTGTGTTGCCTAAGCTGGTCTCAAACTCCTGGGCTCAAGTTACCCTGCCCCCCTCAGCCTCCCCAAGTGCTGGGACTTTAGGCATGAACCACTTACTGTACCCAGCAGGGAAATTCTTAAGATAAACTGAAGATCACTCATAATATAAGAAGTTTATAAATTTGACACATTAAAAGTATAAATTTCTGTTCATCAAAAGACATAATTAAAATATGAAAAAAATCCCAAAACCAGGAAAAGATATTTGTTACACATATAACTGATAAAGGATTGTTACCAAGAATATATAAAGAACTTCTCAAACCATTTTTTATAAAAGACACCCATTATAAAAATGATTTGAATAGGCATAGAAGAGGAAACATGAATGACCAATAAACATGAAAAGATTATCATTCTTACTAGTAATCTGGAAAATACAAGTTAATACCACCAAGGTAACATTTCATGCCTATAAAATTTGCAAAAATCACCAAGTCTGACAGTTCCACTTTTGGGCTAGAATGTAGAACGTGAGACATTTTCTACACTGCTGGTAGTAGTGTAAATAGTTATAACCACTTTGGAGAACAATATGGCAGTATCTATTAAAGTTGAAGATGTATATAACCAATGAATGACCCAGCACTTTTACTCCTAGGTGAATTTCTGGAGAGACTTTCTCATGATAAGTCAGGAGATACACACATGAATATATTTTTAAAGGCATATTGTTTATAATACCAAGAAATTGGAAACAACTTAAATCTCCACCAGCAAGGGAATAAATAAATTATGGTATATTAAATATACAGTGAATACTATGTAGTAGAGGAAAATGAATGGACTAGAACTACATGAATAAATATAGATGAATATCATAAACAGTGCTGAACAAAAACACGTGTAGAAGATATGTATATAATGGAACAGTTTATATAAAGTTTTAAAATATCCTCAACAATTCTATTGTTTTAATATATAATTACATATTTATGTATAATTACACATGTAATTATATTAATAAGAATTCAACTATATTAGTAATGTTTTATTTCTTAAGTTGAGTAGTAGGAACGTAAGTATTTATTGTATTATTCTTTGTGCCTTTTTATAACTTGTAAACATTTTAAGTGGTTTTTGAAGGTATTGGATCGGATTTAGAGTCAGGAGGAGACTCTAGCTTGCCACTAACCAACTGTATGTCCTTAGGCAAGTCACTTCTCCAGGGAAAATTGGAACGACTTTTATGATTCTGGAAGTTGGACTTATTTAAAATCATGGTCAAACTGTAATATACATTTGTCCATGGCTGTCTGGCAGTGTCTGCACAGTTTTTCAGTTTCACCAAAATTTATTAAAGTCAAAAGAAAAATATGCATAAAGGCCACAAAACACTAAAGTAAAACTTAAAATGTCAAAAACCTTGACCACATTGTGTGTAAATTGTTTTGAGTTCATTATTCTATCCCTGGCTACCAAGATATAGATAGACAGGTGCTAGGCCTACACATAGAAGATTCTACGTGATTTGGAACCAGCCACCTGTACTTAAAGAACTGAAACAAGCAAACTTAAGTGATCACAGGGAAGATTCTGTAGTTGCTGGGGTTTTATTTTTCCCCCTCTTGGTATGTTAAGATTTATATGGGTGGCTGAAATAATTATGTACAGCTGATACAGATACTCAGATTTTTGAGATGTATCCATACCAGCCCTTCTGTGAAAATTCTCTGTAATAGAATGCATCTTGTCTTTTTAGCATTTGAAAAAGATGATTCAGGGGATGGTATTTTTTCAAAGCTTGTTTTAGAAAAATGGTTGACATAGCATGCATGATACCTAACATCACTCAGTTTTTTTTGTGTTTTTTTTTTAAGACTTCAGTTTTGATTTTTTCATGAAATGTTGAAGATGTTTTAAGTGTGTGGTGAATAACTTTTAGTGTTTTTTAAAATTTAGACCCTCTGATTAATATTCAGTTTGTCCATAAATAGGCCTTATCAGTCCATTCTATTACCCTTTACAGAAACCCTTTGTTTCATTTAAGTGGGTCTATCTCTCCCTTATTTTAATTCAAACATTCCATTGTGAAATTTTGCTTTCTTGGCAAATTCCAACAGTGCAAAAACTGCAGTTACTTTTGCAGTCACCGTAATTATGGTGATCAGATCAGGGTAACTAGCATATCTATCATCTCAAACATTTATTATTTCTTTGTTTTGGAAACGTTCAATATCCTCCCTCTAGCTATTTGAAACTATATATTATTGTCAACTATAGTCATCCTGCATTGGTATAGAATACTAGAATTTATTCTCCTATCTAGTTGTAATTTTGTATCCTTTTGCAAATCTCTCTATATCCCTTCCTTCCCTCTCCCCTTTCCAGCCTCTAGTATTCTTCTTTTCTACTTTCCACTTTTATGAGATCAGCATTTTTTAGTTTCCACATATGAGTGAGAATATGTGGTGTTTAATTTTCTGTTCCTTATTTCACTTAACATAATGTCCTCTAATTCCATCCATGTTGCCACAAATGACAGGATTTTCATTCTTTTCTGTGGATGAGCAGTATTCCATTGTGCATATTATACCGTATTTTCTTTATCCATTCATCTATTAATGGATACTGAGGTTCCTTCCAAATTTTGGCTATTGTAAATAGTGCTGCAGTAAACATGGGGGTGCAGATGTCTTTCTGATATAATGACTTCTTTTTCTTTGGATCAATTCCCAGTAGTGAGATTGCTAGATCATATGGTAGTTCTATTTGTAATTTTTTGAGAAATCTTCATATTGTTCTTCATAGTGTCTGTTGCTCTCAATTGCCACTATACTAATTTATATTTGAGAAAGAATGTGATTCACTTTCTAATATTTCTTCGATAGAAAGTAGATAAGATTTCTGATTGTTTCTTAACAATCTTCTCAAAAGATTGCAGAAATCACAGTTGGAAACAGAGATATTCAGTCTGCTAAGATGGCTGAGGTTATAATTTAATCATTGTTTATACATCTGTGAAATATTATTATAGGAGGATGTCAACTACCAGTTTTCCTTCTCTTGTGAAGACAAAGCTAAAAGAAACAGTTTTAAACTATATTGCTAGTGTTAGGTTACATATAACAAAGAAATGCTCAATAATGAGGTTTGTTAAATACTAGGTTAGTCAACAAAAAAAGATAGCTGAATTTCACTCCTGGGAAAATCCTTATGAAATAGGATAGATAATCATATAACATGATCGGCTAGTGGGAATGATCTTCATGTAACTAAATGGCCTCATAGGACTCCTTCCAAACTCTGAATTCTGTGAAAATAATGTAATTAAAACGTGTTTCCAAAATAAATATATAGTTATTAATACTACATAGAATTGTTTAATAAGTTTACAGTAAATGTCTACCAAATTGGCATACAAATCTAGAATACCCTGGGAGCCGTGTTATAACATTGTCATAGAATCTTTGTTATTGGTATTGTTATTGTTGTTTAAGTTGGAAAATTAATAGATGAGGAAACTGAGGATCAGAGGTTAAGGGACTTGCCCAAGGTCATAAGGTAGCACTTTCAGGACTAAAACCTAACTTTGTATTTCTACTTCTGGTTCAGAGCTTTCCATCTCATCACCCTCCTGACCTTGGGCTTCCCGTTCTGGGAGTGCTTAGAGTTGAGGCTGAGATATGTCCTAGAGAAACTTATTGTCAATTATGTTCTGTATCAAATAGAACTACAAGAGATCTAGGAGAAGCTTCAGCAACCTTGAAATTAAGGAACACTGGTTCTCTCTGCCTCTGTAGGGGCCAGAGTAGTTATATATAATCAGTCTCATTCAAAGGAACCATATCTGCCTTTGCTCATTGCTGAAACTGTAGTGCCTGACACAAAGGTACGAAAATATCTGTTAAATGAGTGAATGGATATAAATGAAATTAGCTTTCTTTATTTTATAATCAGACATAAATTTTGTACTAGGCCACTGGCTATTTGTAAAGCTGGGTATATCCTTTCTTTTATTTTTCAAAAGGCCTCTCCAAGATATGTCTTTTTTAGTTTTATTTTTATACCTCCTCTGCTTAGGAAAGTGAGACAAAACTACACTTAAAAAAAAAAAAATTTTCACTTTTTCCCAGGTAGGAGCTTCCATGTTGGTTTCCCTCTTGTGGTAGAGTCAAATTTACTGCAGCAATTAACAACATGTTGTGCTATTAAATCAGCACCAACACAAAATGCTTTAATTAAGCAACCATGTGCCTAAGATGCTGATTGAAATTAAGCAGCTGTGGTTCCTGCATGCAGTCTAACTCAGACAATACGGATCAGGACATGCTGTATGTGTAAAAGGACCCAAAACTTGAACAAATGACAAATAGTAAATTATTTACATACATGAATTTGACTTGGTATATAAAACACTCTGATATAGGAAGATCCAGTATACAAGATTTTGAATTTTAAGATGAGCTAACTGAGATTTAGGTTATAGCATGTCTGCTGTTTATTTACTACCTACTATGTGCAAGACATTATGCTGGGGCTCTCAATACTTACTTTTTGAATTTTCACAAAAACCCTATGTGATTGGCATTATCCTCTGTATACAGACAAACAGGCATGGAGAAGTTAAGTAATTACTCATTGCCACTTTGTAAATAAAGCAGAATTCAAGGCCAGGTTACCTGAATTGATAATCTATTATATTTCTGTTGTACCATCCTACCTTTTCCAATCTAATGAAAGGAATACTGGATAAGTAATCAAGATATCCGAATTTTAGGACTTTGTTCTGTCTTGGGAAAGTCAACTAGTAACTCTGACTTTAGATTTTCTTTTATATATATATATATGTAATGGAGAAAGATCATTTATTGTCTACGTTAGGGCATGCCTGTGGTGACAGTACTTCCTATATGAATAGTCTTGACTCATTCTACAAATAGAAGAGAGTATTTAATATTGGGATTATCAACATATCTGCAACTCTTTTGTATTTAGTTGGCAGTACATATTTATCTAACAAATATTTGTTGAGTACTTAAAATATGCAAGGCACTGTGCTGTGTGCTAGAGATATAGTGATGTGGGGAAACAAAAAGACAATGTACCCCACCTTCATGGAGCATACAATAATTTAGTAGGAGACACAGGCATTAAAAACCCACCAATAAATGTAAAAATTACAAATGTGTTACGTGCTTCAAAAGAGAGGAATGTGATTCCATGAAAACATATGATATGGTACCTTGACTCACATGACAATGAAGAGGGCTTAGACTGAGATCTGAAGGAGGAGTAGGAGTTATCTACGCAGAGGGTAGGGGGTAAGAGAGTTCCAAGCAGAGGAAATGGCATGTGCAAGGTCCTCTAAGCTATTCGTTTTTACCTGTTGAATTTAAGTCAGATCTCTTTATCCAAATACCAGGAGAATCACCAGATAGTTTTAGTTCATATTTCTCTACAAAGATTTTAAGTACTCAAACAAGAACATATAAGCTAAATTCAACAGTTAGAAGTTCTTATTTCCAGTTAACTTACTGATAACTTTTGAGGAGGCTGAGTGAGCTAATGGAAAGTTAAATAGGCCGGAAGAAGAAAACATAGGAGTTAAATGATCAGGTTTCTTTTTGGTTCCTTTATTCTTGGCTGCCCTCAGAAACAAAATGGTTTGCAGAATCGACACTGGAGGTTAGGTCTATGTTTCTAGATTTTCAATATAGAAAATGATAATTATGATAAAACTAAATTATTTCCTTTGAAACAGACTTAAGTAAAATATACATATTAGAATATTAAAATAGGTATTAAAAATAATAAACTATTATATATAGTTTAACATAAATATATGTACAATATATGATCATTTATAAGACATATGTATGTTTTTCTGTTTTGCAAAATTAAATAAAGAAATACCATGAAAATATGAAAAAAAAAAAAAAGAAAGAAAGAGCATGGAGAGTTTCAACGACTGAAGAGTCAAGTATAGCTGGAACATAGAAAGAAACAGGGGGACAATAGAGCAAGAGAAGGCTTGAAGGGTGAGACTAAACTATGCCAGGGTTCATAGGCCATGTTAATATCTTAGTTAAGCTCTGGTTAAGTTTAGCTTGCTTTGGACTTTATGAAAAAGAAATGACTGGATTTTGTATTGTATACTTATGTTTACCCAGTGATTTTACAAAGAAATTTTCTGGTTATGTACCATCCACATTTTAACCAATTAAAAAGAGTAAACATAGTTGGAAATGTGACTTAGAAATGAATGACATACATTTATGAATGGAAACTAGGAAGAACATTCTATAGATGAGGAGAATTAAAATCTGTGACACATAGTATCTTAAGAGGATTCAGTTCACTAAGTAGACAAAATTTTAAATGTAACATGTATTTTTTGGACAGCTATTATACAAAATACTGCTAAATAAGAAAAATAATGCCATATCTGGGTAACAGCTATTGCTGGTAAAAGTGAGAGCAAGAAGAAAATGGTTGTGTGCTAGTGTAGTCTGGGAAAACATGATGAAGATGATTAGAGTTGAATTTATCCCTGTATACTGGATATAGACTACAGGAGGAGGGTACACTAGATACCTCTATTGTGTCTCAAAAACACAAATAATAATTTTAGATTTTGGAGAGCAAGAAGGAGGACATTGATTTCTTAGCCTTTACCTCTTTTATCACAGTTTTTCATCCAGAGTAATCCAAAGACAAGTTGGGGAGTTATTTCCTAGACCAGATACTGTGTGTGTCTACCTACCAATCACTTCTAATGCCATAGACTTTCAATGTACAACAGCATCTTAGAGATAATCTGGTCTACTTCCTTTATTTAATAAATTAAGAAACAGGCTCCTGTCAGACATTGAGTCAGAGTTATCAATGTCAACCCATCTGATCGCTAACAGAATATTCGAAGAGATATCATTTAAAGAGAGAAGCAGGGACAGAAAATGACCTTAGTGTATCAGTAAAAAGAATACAAACTTTGGACTCAGAATGCCTATCTTTGCAGTTCTGCTACTGCCAGGGACCTTGAATAAATTACTTAGTATCTCTGAACTTAAATTTCCTCAAGTGTAAAATAGGGCTAAGAAAAATACTTCCTTTACAAGTGGGCATAAGGAATAAATGTGATTGTGAGTAAAAGTGTTTTGTAGTAAAAATGTAAATTATGAAACCTTATGTAAATATAAATTGCTGTGCTGACAGAATATACCAAACCAAATTGTACAGTCAATGATAGCAACTGTACTGAATAGTGTTGTATTTTGGCTTCCTCTTTTTTCTTCTCCCTATTTTGTTAATTTTATTATTTTTATTGTTTGTATATTATATATTTATTGTATGTATATTATAAATTTATTATATTCATCTATTACAGGGAAAGGATACAAATTACAACCAGCCAAAAGAATAGTACCATAGGGCAGAGTCCAGGAAGGTTCCAATCATGAAGCTTCCATTATCCTCAGGACATGTTACCCTCCTAGCATCAATATGTGTTAGTACACATGGAGTATTGCCAACTTAGGAAGCTCACCTAAGCTTTAGTGTTCAGACTTTTTGTTGAAGATTCACTACATAGGCATGATTGATTCGTTTATTAACCATGTGGTTGAACTCAGTGTTTAGGTCAACTGATACTGCATGACCCAAAGCCTCCAACCTAAGTCACATAGTTGATCCTTCTGATGTGGCCAGCTCCCACCTGAAGACTCAGGTTTGTAATGTCATAACTGTGCTCCTGGAAGAAGTTGGATGTGGTTAAGATCTTGCTAGTAAATGTTATCTTTGATGATAGGGCTGTTGAGGTACCCCACGAGTAGCCAGATAAGGTACATTTTATTCCTTTCGAGGTGAAGACAAACTGCAACTGACAGGCTATTCAAACAGACACTAAATATTAACAAAAATCTATCAAAGCAAAATAACTTTTCAATAGTTAATTGAGTGGAGTCAGTAATTTCAATATTATTGGCTATGGGCCTTAATCAGCAGTATCATGGCATTAAGGTTGCAGTAGCCCACTGTTAAGTGCCATTCATTTTCATTAGGTTTGGGCATTAGCCATATTGGGCTCATCAAGAAGAAGGCAGCAGGAATAATAGCTGCTTCTTTTAGTAGGTCTTGTATAATGGGTCTTATTTCTTGTATGCCTTGTTTCTATCTATATTGGGCCACATTTACTATTTTAACCTTGGTGGTGGTGGTGGGGAGGTCCATGGGGTACCATTTGTCAAGCTTATTGTAAGTGCCAAATACTTAATATTGTTTAAATTTGTTACTCTTTGGGTCAGAGCATCAATGCTCACTGTATTAGTCCATTCTCATACTGCTATAAGCTACCCAAAACTGGGAAATTTATGAAAAAAAAGAGGTTTAATTGACTCACAGTTCCACAGGATGCACAGGAAGAATGGCTGGGAAGCCTCAGAAAACTAACAATCGTGGCAGAAGGCGAAGGGGAAGAGAGAGAGCAAAGAGGGAAGTGCTACACACTTTTAAACAAGATCTCATGAGAACTCACTATCACGAGAACAGCAAGGGGGAAACCCACCCCTGTGATCCAGTCACTTCCCACTGGGTCCCTCCCCCAACATAGGAAATTACAATTCGACAAGAGATTTGGGTGGGGACACAGAGCCAAACCATATCATTTACAATGGGATATTTTAGGTCAGTGAGCATTATGACCCTGAGGAATTTAGGCAAGGTAAATTGTTAAGGTGAGGCATACCTGTTTGTCCTCTATTTTATATTTGGCAACTCCCCTAACAGTATAAGAGGTACTTTGTTTAAAAATTTAGTGTGATCTGCAGATACAACTGTAACTGGAGTCCCAGAATTGATTAAGGCCATGAAGATTTGCCACTTGGTGCATCTTGGTAGATGTTAAAATTAATAAATTAATTTAGAACTGATGTTGTAGAGGCACAAAAGCTAATCGAAGTCCTTTTTACCTTTCTTTTGCATACATTGTTTTAATAAATGTTGGATTTCCAATTGGGTAAAAAAAAAATCATGAGCCTCTGCTTTAGTTATTGTTTCCTCCTCCATATCAAGATTTTTTGTTTTATTTTTGTGGTTATTGGACATTGATCAAGGAGAGAGAGTCCTCTCTCCCTGCTCATATATATAAGTTTCTTTCTCCAGAGAGTTACAATTCAGTATCATCAGGGTTAAGGGCCTCCCTACAGTGATTGTTGCTCTGCTGGGTTTAGGAAACCTGGGCTGGCTGAGCATGGTGGCTCACGCCTGTAATCCCAGCAGTTTGGAAGGCCAAGGCAGGTGGATCACCTGAGGTCAGGAGTTTGAGACCAGCCTGGCCAACATGGTGAAACTGTGTCTCTACTAAAAATACAAAAATTAGCTGGGCGTGGTGGCGGCCACTTGTAATCCTAGCTATTCAAGAGGCTGAGGCAGGAGAATCACTTGAACCTGGGAGGCGGAGGTTGCAGTGAGCCAAGATGGTGCCGTTGCACTCCAGCCTGGGCAACAAGAGCGAGACTCGGTCTCAAAACAAACAAACAAACAAACAAACCTGGGCTTCAGTCAGATTTAATTTAATCCTTTGGCATGTTGACAAGTCACAGCCCTCAGTTGAACCCAGAGTCTTTGTTGGTCATTTTTATAGTTGTCCAATAGGGTGATAGTTTCCTCTGGACATTTAAAAGGGGTAAGGGTAAAACATTTGGGGCTGTCTTCTGTAAGGGCTTATGCCACTGGATAACATGGGCATCTGTTTATAGCCTTGAGGACCAGAATCTGTTTGGATGGCATAGGCAGTAGCAGCAGTAGCAAAGGTATCATACGGTGCTAGTTAGCCATCTG
This sequence comes from Papio anubis, assembly GCF_008728515.1. NCBI lineage: Eukaryota > Metazoa > Chordata > Mammalia > Primates > Cercopithecidae > Papio > Papio anubis. The sequence goes on along the minus strand of NC_044996.1, from coordinate 81,944,112 downwards.
ATTTTTGGAGTGTAGACTTCAACATGCCACATGATGACTACTCTGCTTCATATAATAAACTAGCCATTGGGCCCATATACTGTACAAGATGTAGACTTTCCCCTGAGCACTCTATAAAATGGGGACCAAGGCATCATTAAGGCGTACAACCAATGGTCATAGAGTAAAAGTCCTCTCCCTGAGCCTAGCATCAATCATGCCTTATTCTAGAATTGGGACACATGATTCAAACTAAAACACTCATAAAGGCCTGGGCCAATATGTGTGACCCAGGGCTACGCTAAGTAGGGCCCCAATACCATATTCCTATCCCTAAATGTAAATCACTGAAACTTGTTTATTAGGTAGATTAAATCTATGCAGAGTCCTGGTAGGAGTTGGCATATGCAGTAGAGCACAGCACAGCACAACACATAGTGCAGGCTGACCAGCAGGCAGCAGCACATTTCAAAGTGTACCCTGGCCAGTTAGCAAGCCAAAAGCAAGAGAAGAAAGACCCCTAGGTAGTGATGGTTATTGCCTCAACATCCTCCTCACAGTGCCAATTTTCTTGTGGTTGCCCTGCAAGAGGGGATAATTCCCCTCACCCAAAATGTGGTTTGGATGTCAAGACCAATGATGCCACACATGCAGTAAAAAAAGCATGAGAAGGTTTATTACAGACATAATGAGGTTTTCTGGGGAGAGCAGGGATGGCTCCCTAGCTAATCTGAAATGGCTTGAGTGAAGAGAATGGCGCGTATCTTTGGTTTTTATTGTGGTTAGTTGGTGGGGCCAACGTGAGGTTTCCTGTGCTGGTTGTGCTTTGTGTGGTTTGAACTTTGAGGCTTGCACCATGGGAAAGAGTGCCCAGGCCCTCTTATCACCTTGTCCTGATGTGGACAAAAAAGGGAAGGGACAGGAGTGGGGCTTCAAAGCTGTCATCAATTACACAACAAAAATATACTCAGGCTCTTTATTATAATTTTCATCTCTAAAAATAAATTCCAGTGCCACCAGTAAAAGGAAAAGTAGAAGTTTACCAGCTAAACAAGATGGCTAAAATGAAAACATGTTCAATTTATTTTAAAAAGCTACTAGTGTTTTTTAAAATATCAGTGTTAATAATCTCAGATTTATTCTTCTTAAATTTATCAGCCTTCTTTTTGATGCTGTACTGAAAATTAAGATATAGTAGTGATATCCATTATCTTCCACTATGTAATTCTATTTTTAGAAGTCCTATGTAGCTTTAATGCTATGCTTTATTTTGAAAATATAGTTTTATTTATAAAGATTTCTTATCTGTCTTTGGATAAAACCAAATATTGCCTCACAGAAGCTGAGACCTCTGGTCTGCATCAGTGCACTTGTATTCTATACCACAAACTAACTGTGCTGTCTTGGAAAAACCATTTGTTCTGTGCATTAGATTCTTCATCTGTAAATTTATTCATCCAATATCTGTTTTCTATGAGATAGACTTTGAATGAGGTGTTGGGGGTACAGAACTGAATAAGGCATGCTCCTCGCTCTTAAAGAGCTCACAGTCTGGTGGGGGACATAAATGTCTGCAATTACAATATGATATGGTAATTGTCATAATAGAAGTGTGCGTGTGGTGCTGGGAGTAATAGTGATATGGATAACACCTTTACTAGGCATTCTTCACTAGGAGGGGAATAAATGGAGAACAACCGTGTTAAAGTACTTTGAGATGTATAAAGTGAAACAAAATCACAAATAGATACCCAACTTCATTTCATCTAATTTATTCATTTTGAGCTTACGTACTTAGAGCTTTTGGTACTCTTGAAATGTATTTTTGGAATTTCAAAATTACTGTGGGACTGTATTTGATACATTTCTAATTAAGATTTATTTTTAGTTTCTGATGGTCATATTCTCCAGATTATAGAACTGTGTGTTCTTCTTACCACAATGGTTGAGTGCAGCTGGGGCAAATAACACAACTGGCAGACTGCTAACACTATAAAATTATGGTTTCTGAAGACTTCAACTGGGCCCCCAGAGCACCATTCAGTAATCCTTTTATGTGTTCTTAATTATTCCCCTCTCCTGTTGTCAGGGGCTACTACCGTTGCGAACCTTGACTACCTGTCTCATGAGCACTGCTCCACACATTCTCCTCAATATGAGCCATGCCAGCCAGTCTTACCAGTCTTACCTTCTATCATTCTCTAAGACACAGTTATACTACATTTCTATCTACCTGTTGAGTGAATCATGCTGCTTTAGGTCTCTGTACCTTTGTACATTCTATTCCTCTGACAGGAATCCATCACCCCACACCAAACTTAACCAACTTCTATTTTTTTCAAGACTCAGCTTACATATCTCCACTCTGTGAGGCCTTCTTTGGCAGCCCAAGTATAGTTAGTCACTCCTTCATTTGCACCACCACTAGACATAGTATTTTCTGCTGTTATAGAATGTAGCATACTCTATTATGCTTATTTACTGTCTTAATTTTCTCCTCTAATAAACTGTCAAGTCCTCAAGAACAGGGACTATCTATCTTCAGTCTCCAGCACCTCCAGCACCTAGTATAATGTTGGCACAAACATAAATATTTATTGAGAGAGGAAAGGTAAGGACACAACATAAATATTAGACATATACAGCTTCTTTCAGAAAGCAAAGCCCCTTTTTTATTAATTTCAATATTTTAAGCTAATTTGCAATGGCATACCCAGTTTCCTTTTTCTCTCAACCTTTAGGAAAATTTCTTTCAATTTAATAGAAAGATGTTGAATTTTTTAAAAAAATACTCCAACAAAGACAGCTGTCTGACAGCTGTAGACCATCTGTACTTTCAGTCCTGGGTAAAAACATCTGGCTACTTGAGAATAGAAGCTCTGTTTTAAAGGAGTTTCCTAGACTGATGGTGATGAATATCCTACAAATATGCCTTGCATTGTCCCACTTTGACATGATATAATGTACACAACTTGTCCCTCTAAATTAAGAAGTTTCTTTTTGCTTGTGTACCTCAACGAAGGTTAACAAAAAAAAAAACAAAAGAAAACGAAGTGTTATCATGCTGCTACATTTTGGCCATGAAAGCTGCTTTTGTCATAAAAGACAACATCACAAAAAGTAAATGATGAATCCAGAGGAGGTGTGTGCATATGTACCCATACATTTATGTTGTTAGGCAACAGTCTATACCACATATAAATTTCTCCTCAAACAAAATATTCAAACTAAATGCCAAACATCCTTTTCTATGTTTCCCAGATTTGGAACTACCTCAGGGACTATTTCCATTTAAAAAGCCATGGAAGAAATAAAGTATAAAAGACCTGGTTCCCTATATCAAAATACCTGCAGTTCTGTCTAGCTATGTTTAACCCTCCTTAATCAACTAGTAAGCTTCCTCTCATTTGTACAGAATTCTGAAAAATATCATATCAATTACATGAATAGCATCATACGCACACATTCTATTTCAAATATTCAGCCTTTAATAAAGCTGTGAGTAGCGGGATTGATCCAAGATGGTCGATTAGAAGCAGCTGCAGTTGTGGCACTCACAGAGAGGAATGAAAAGCGGTGAGTGAATTCAACACCTTTGACAGAAATATCCAGCTTCTCACACTGGGACTGACTAGGTAAACAACTTGACCAACAGAGAATGAAGAAAAGCAGGATGGGGTGACAGCCCATATGGGAGCAGCACAGAGCCAAAGGAACCCCCATCCCCAGCCAAGGGAAGCTGTGAGTGATTGTGCAACCCCAAACAGGAAAACATGCTTCTCCCATAGATCTTTGCAACCTATGGATCAGGAGATCCCCTCATGAGCCCATGCCACCAGGGCCTTGGGTCTGATAGACAGAGCTGTATAGAGTCTTGGCAGAATAGCCACTCAGGCATATACAGAGACCCAGGAGTTTTACATACTTTGGCCCTGGGATCCCCAGCAAGGCAGGAAATTCGTCTGTACATATCCCTAGGAAAGGGGCTGAATCCAGGGAACCAAGCAGCATCATTCTTTGGGCCCCACTTCCACATCATCTCACAAGTTACGACCTGCTAGTTTGGAATTCCAGCCAGCCAATGGCAATGGGCTGGAGTCCGACTGAAACAAGTCCAGGTTCCTGGGGGAAGGGGCAGCTGCCATCTCTGCAGTTCAGTCGACTCAGCTGCTCCAGCCTGCCAGCTTTGGAGAGTCCAGATGGTCCAGAGGAGGAGAGGTCCCCCACAACATAGCACAGCTGCCTTGCCAGATCATGGCCAGACTGCTTCTTTAAGCAGGACACCCATCCATTCCTCCTCGCTGGATGGGATCTCTCTGCAGGAGCTTCAGCCACTTCAGCCGGGATTCTATGGACAGAGCTGTGATCTCTCCCTGGGACACAGCTTCGGGAGTTGGGGTGGTGGTGGGGGTGGGGGGTAGCCGCCATGTCAGCAGTTGGGTAGACTCAACTGTTCCAGCCTGCTGGCTGTGGAGAATACAGACAGTCTGGACGAGGAAGGGCCCCTCACAATGCAGCACAGCTGCCTTGCCAAATCTTGGCCAGAGTGCTTCTTCAATTGGGACCCCGATCCATTTCTCCTCACTAGGCGGGACCTCCCTGTGGGGGCTTCAGCCACACCAGCAAGGGTTCTACAGACAAAGCTCTGATCTCTCCCTGGGACAGAGCTTCTGGGCGGAGGGGCAGCTGCCATCTCCACAGTTCAATTGACTCAGCCACTCCAGCTTGCTGGCTCTGGAGAATACAGGTGGTCTTGATGGGGAAGGGTCCACCACAACACAGCACACTTGCATTACCCAAAAGCAGCCAGACTCTTTCTTAGGGCAGGTCCCTGATCCAGTTCCTCCTGAATAGGTGAGATCTTTCAACTATAGGAGGTGGTGGATCTCCAGCCACCTCCTTTAGGTGCATGCAGGAGAGCAACAGGTCAGTAGCCCACTGGGATGGAGCTACCAGAGGACGGAGGTGGCTGCTGTCTTTGCTGTTTCATGGCCTTTACTGGTGATAACTCCAGGTGTGGGACAAACCAAGGCCACTGGGGTCTGGAATGGACCCCCAGAAAACCATGGCAACCCTGAGGTAGAGTAGCCTGACTTAAAATAAAAACAAACAGAAAACAATAACATCAACAAAAAGGTCCCCAGAGAAACCTCATTCAAAGGTCAGCAATGTCAAAGATCGAAGGTAGATACCAGTACCGTGCTGTTTTGGTTACTGTAGCCTTGTAGTATAGTTTGAAGTCAGGTAGCATGATGCCTCCAGCTTTGTTCTTTTGGCTTAGGACTGACTTGGCAATGTGGGCTCTTTTTTGATTTCATATCAACTTTAAAGTAGTTTTTCCAATTCTGTGAAGAAAGACATAGACCAATGGAACAGAACAGAGCCCTCAGAAATAATACCACACATCTACAACTATCTGATCTTTGACAAACCTGACAAAAACAAGAAATGGGGAAAGGATTCCCTATTTAATAAATGGTGCTGGGAAAATTGACTAGCCATATGTAGAAAGCTGAAACTGGATCCCTTCCTTACACCTTATACAAAAATTAATTCAAGATGGATTAAAGACTTAAATGTTAGACCTAAAACCATAAAAACCCTAGAAGAAAACATAGGCAATACCATTCAGGACATAGGCATGAGCAAGGACTTCATGTCTAAAACACCAAAAGCAATGGCAACAAAAGCCAAAAGTGACAAGTGGGATCTAATTAAACTGAAGAGCTTCTGCACAGCAAAAGAAACTACCATCAGAGTGAACAGGCAACCTACAGAATGGGAGAAAATTTTTACAATCTACCCATCTGACAAAGGGCTAATATCCAGAATCTACAAAGAATTCAAATAAATTTACAAGAAAAAAACAACCCCATCAACAAGTGGACAAAGGATATGAACAGACACTTCTCAAAAGAAGACATTTATGCAGCCAACAGACACATGAAAAAATGCTCATCATCACTGGCCATCAGAGAAATGCAAATCAAAACCACAATGAGATACCATCTCACTCCAGTTAGAATGGCAATCATTAAAAAGTCAGGAAACAACAGGTGCTGGAGAGGATGCGGAGAAATAGGAACACTTTTACACTGTTGGTGGAACTGTAAGCTAGTTCAACCATTGTGGAAGACAGTGTGGCGATTCCTCAAGGATCTAGAACTAGAAATACCATTTGACCCAACCATCCCATTACTGGGTATATACCCAAAGGATTATAAATCATGCTGCTATAAAAACACATGCACACATATGTTTACTGCAGCACTATTCACAATAACAAAGACTTGGATCCAACCCAAATGTCCAACAATGATAGACTGGATTAAGAAAATGTGGCACATATACACTATGGAATACTAGGCAGTCATAAAAAAGGATGAGTTCGTGTCCTTTGTAGGGACATGGATGAAGCTGGAAACCATCATTCTCAGCAAACTATTGCAAGGATAAAAAACCAAACACTGCATGTTCTCACTCATAGGTAGTAATTGAACAATGAGAACACTTGGACACAGGAAGGGGAACATCACACACTGGGGCCTGTTGTGGGGTGGGGGGAAGGGGGAGGGACAGCATTAGGAGATATACCTAATGTAAATGACGAGTTAATGGGTGCAGCACACCAACATGGCACATGTATGCATATGTAACAAACCTGCACGTTGTGCACATGAATTTAAAGTATAAAAATTTTTTTATAATAATAAAAAAATAGTTTTTAATAAATAAATAAAACAAAAGAAACTTCCTCAACCTGAAAAAAAAAAAAAGATCGAAGGTAGATAAGCCCACAAAGACGAGAAAGAATCACCAAAAAAATGCTGAGAACTCAAAAACCTAGAGTGCCTCTTCTCCTCCAAATGACTTCAACACCTTTCCAGCAAGGACACAGAACTGGGCTGAGGCTGAGATGGCTGAATTGACAGAAGTAGGCCTCAAAAGCTAGTTAATAATGAACTTCACTGAGCTAAAGGAGCATGCTGTAACCCATTGCAAAGAAGCTAAGAATCATGAAAAAAACAATACAGGAGCAGATAGCCACAATAGGCAGTTTAGAGAGGAACATAACTGAGCTGATGGAGCTGAAAAACACAAAACATAAGAACTTCACAATGTAATCACAAGCATCAATAGCAGAATATACCAAACAGAGGAAAGAATCTCAGAGCTTAAAGACTATCTTTCTGAAATAAGGCAGGCAGACAAGAATAGAGGAAACAGAATGAAAAGGAATGAATCAAACCATCTGAGAAATATGGGATTATGTAAAGAGATGGAACCTATGACTGATTGGGGTACCTGAAAGAGATGAGAAGAATGGAACCAACTTTTAAAACATACTTTAGGATGTCATTCCAGGAGAACTTCCCCAACCTAGCAAGACAGGCCAACATTCAAATTCAGAAAATGCAGAGAACCCCATGAAAATACCCCACAAGAAGATTGACCCCAAGATATATAATCATCAGATTTTCCAAGGTTGAAATGAAAGAAAAAATGTTAAGTGCAGCTAGAGAGAAAGGCCAGGTCACCTACAAAGGGAAACCCATCATACTAACAGCAGACCTCTCAGTGGAAACCCTAAAAAGCCAGAAGATTGAGGCCAATGTTCAACATTCTTTAAAAAATAAAAAGAAATTCCAACCCATAATTTCATATCCAGCCAAAACAAGCTTCATAAGCAAAGGAGAAATAAGATCCTTTTCAGACAGGCAAATGCTGGGGGAATTTGTTACCATCAGGCCTACCTTGCAAGAGCTCCTGAGAGAATCACAAAATATGGAAAGGAAAAACCATTACCAGTCACTACAAAAACACACTGAAGCACACAGACCAGTGACACTATGAAGCAACCACATAAACAAGTCAGCAGAATAACCAGCTAGCATCATAATGACAGGATTAAACTCACACATAACAATAATAGCCTTAAATGTAAATGGACTGAATTCCCCAATTAAAAGACACAGAAAGTCAAGCTGGATAAAAAACCAAGACCCATTATTATGCTGTCTTCAACAGACCCATCTCACATGCAAAGACACATAAAGGCTCAAAATAAACGGATGGAAGAAAATTTACCAAGCAAATGGAAAACAGAAAAAAGCAAAAGTTGCAATACTAGTTTCTAACAAGACAGATTTTAAACCAACCAAGATTTAAAAATAGACAGGGCATTACATAATGGTAAAGGGTTCAATTCAACAAGAAGAGCTATTTAGGTATCCTAAATGTATATATGTGCCTAATACAGGAGCAATCAGATTCATAAAACAAGTTCTTAGAGACCTACAAAGAGACTTAGACTCCTGCACAATTATAGTGGGAGACTTTAACCCCCACTGACAATATTAGACAGATCGTTGAGGCAGAAAATTTCAAAAAAATATTCAGGACCTGAAACTCAGCTCTAGATCAAGTGGACCTAATAGATATCTGCAGAACTCTCCACCCCAAAACAACAGAATATACATTCTTCTCATTGCCATGTTGTACTTAATCTGAAATTGATCACATAATCAGAAGTAAAACACTCCTCAGCAAATGCAAAAGAACTAAAATCGTAACAGTCTCTTAGACCACAGCACTATCAAATTAGAACTCAAGATTAAGAAATTCACTCAAAATCACATAACTACCTAAAAAATTGAACAACCTGCTGCTGAATGCCTCTTGGGTAAATAATGAAATTAAAGCAGAAATCAAGAAGTTATTTGAAACTAATGAGAACAAAGAGACAGTGAACCAGATTCTCTGGGATGCAGCTAAAGCAGTGTTAAGAGGGAAGTTTATACCACTAAATGCCCACATCAGAAATTCAGAAAGATCTCAAGTTAGCAACCTAACATCTCAACTAAAAGAACTAGAGAACTGGGAGTAATCAAACCCCAAGCTAGCAGAAGACAAGAAATAATGAAGATCAGAGCTGAACTAAAGGAGATAGAGACACGAAAAACCCTTTAAAAGCTCAACAAATCCAGGAGCTGATTTTTTAAGAAAATGAATGAAATAGACTGCTAGCTAGACCAATAAAGAATAAACATGAGGTGAATCAAATAAACACAATCAGAAATTATAAGGGGGATATCACCACTGACCCCACAGAAATATAAACTACCATCAGAGAATACTATAAACACCTCTATGCACATAAACTAGAAAATCTGGAAGAAATTGATAAATTTCTGGACACATATACCCTCCCAAGACTGAACCAGGAAGAAACTGAATCCCTGAACTGACCAAGAACAAGCTCTGAAATTGGGTCAGCAATAAATAGCCTACCAACCAAAAAAAGCCCAGGACCAGACTGATTCACAGCTGAATTCTACCAGACGTACAAAGAAGAGCTGGTACCATTTCTACTGAAACTATTCTAAACAATCGGAGAGGAAAGACTCCTCCCAAACTCATTTTATGAAGCCAGCATCATCCTGATACCAAAACCTGGCAGAGCTACAACAACAGAAAGGAAAACTTCAGGCCAATATCCTTAGTGAACATCAATGCAAAAATCCTCAATAAAATACTGGCAAACTTAATCCAGCAACACATTAAAAGGCTAATCCACCACAGTCAAGTTAGCTTTATCCCTGGGATGCAAGGTTGGTTCAATATATGCAAATCAATAAGTGTCATTCATCACATAAACAGTACTAAGAATAAAACCACGTGATTATCTCAATAGAAGCAGAAAAGTCCTTTGATAAAATCCAATGTCCGTTCATGTTAAAAACTCTTAATAAACTAGATGTTGAAGGAACATACCTCAAAATAATAAGAGCCATATATGAGAAACCCACAGCCAGTATCACACTGAATGGGCAAATGCTGGAAGTATTTCCCTTGAAAACCAGCACAAGACAAGGATGCCATCTCTCACCACTCCTATTCACCATAGTATTGGAAGCACTGGCCAAGGCAATCAGGCAAGAGAAAGAAAGAATGGAAGAAATAAAGAAATTCAAATAGGAAGAGAGGAAGTCAAATTATCTTTGTTTGCAGATGACATGATCCTATATCTAGAAAACCCCATCATCCAAGCCCAAACACTGCTTAAGCTGATAAGCAACTTCAATAATGTCTCTGGATATAAAATAAATGTGCAGAAATCACCAGCATTCCTATACACCAACAACAGGGAAGCAGAGAGCCAAATCATGAATTAACTCCCACTCACAATTGCTACAAAAGGAATAAAATGCCTAGGAATATGGCTAACAAGGGACATGAAGGACCTCTTCAAGGAGAACTTACAAACCACTGCTCAAGGAAATGAGAGAGGGCACAAACAAATGGAGAAACATTCCATGCTCATGGATAGGAAGAATCAATATCTTGAAAATGGCCTTGCTGCCCCAAAGTAATTTATAGATTCAATGCTATTCTCATTAAACTACCACTGACATTCTTAACAGAATTAGAAAACACTTTTTAAAAATTCATATGGAAGCAAAGAAAAAAGAGCCCAAATAGGCAAGATAATCCTAAACAAAAAGAACAAAGCTGGAGGCATCATGCTACCTGACTTCAAACCATACTACAAGGTTACAGTAACCAAAACAACATGGTAGTGGTACAAGACCAGCACATAGACCAATGGAACAGAATAGGAAACTCAGAAATAATACTGCACACCTACAACCATTTGATCTCTGACAAACTTGAGAAAAGCAAACAATGGGAAAATGACTCCCTATTTAGTAATTGGTGCTGAGAGTTCTGTCTAGCCATATGCAGAAATTTGAAACTAGACCCCTTCGTTACACCATATACAAAAATTAACTCAAGATGAATTAAAGACTTAAATGTAAAACCTAAAACTATAGAAAACCCTAGAAGAAAATCTAGGCAATACCATTCAGGACATCGGCACAGGTAAAGATTTCATGACAAAAACACCAAAAGCAGTTGCAGCAAAAGCAAAAATTGACAAATGGGACCTAATTAAACTAAAGAGCTTCTGCACAGCAAATGAAACTACCAACAGAGTAAAGAGATAACCTACAGAATGGGAGAAAAGTTTTGTAATGTATCGATCTGACAAAGCTCTGATATCCAGCATCTATAAGGAACTTAAACAAATGTATAAGAAAAAAACAACCCCATTAAAAAGTGGTCAAAGGACATGAACAGACACTTCTCTAAAGAAGACATACATGCGGCCAACAAACGTAAAAAGTGTCCAACATCACTGATCATTAGAGAAATGCAAATCAAAACCACAATGAGATATCATCTCATGCCACTCAGAATGGCTATTATTAAAAAGTCCAAAATAACAGATGCTGGCTAGGTTGTGGAGAAAAGGGAATGCTTTTACACTGATAGTAGGAGTGTAAATTAGATCAACCATTGTGGAAGCCAGTGTGGTGATTCTTCAAAGACCTAGAGACAGAAATACCGTTTGACCCAGTAATCCCATTACTGGGTATATACCCAAAGGAATGTAAATAATTCTATTATAAAGATACATGCACACATACGTTTCTTACAGCACTATTCAGAATAGCAAAGATATGGAATCAACCTAAATGCCCATCATTGATAGACTGGATAAAGAAAATGTGGTATATATACAGCATGGAATACTATGCAGCCATAAAAAGGAAAAAGATCATGTCCTTTGCAGGGGCATGGATGAGTTGGAAGCCATTATCGTCAGCAAATTAACACAGGAACAGGAAACTAAACACTGAGTGTTCTTACTTATAAGTGGGAGAGTTATGATAAGAACACATAGACACATGGGTGGGACAACACACACCGGGGCCTGTTGGGGGACATGGGGGTGGGGGCGGGAGAGCATCAGAAAGAATAGCTAATGGCTTCTGGACTTAATACCTGGGTTATGGGATGATCTGTGCAGCAAACCACCGTGGCACACGTTTATCTATGTAACAAACCTGCACATCCTGCACAAGGGCCCCTGAACTTAAAATAAAAATTGAAGAAAAATAAAAATAAAAAATAAAGCTGTGAGTAGCTATCAACAATAGCATTTGAATTTCCAAAATTTTCAAATACCGTATATTTCAGATTTCACAACTTTGATCTTAAATGGTTAGTCTCACTAATAATAATGTAAAAGTACTTGAAATTATGAATTTTGTAATTAACCTTCATTAGCTTAACTTTAATATTAGCACAAAATTAACAGCAGTTCAAATTTCAGTACCAAGATCTTGATGTATATGTGTGTGAGTGTGCATAAAGGTAAAGCATACAGATGTAAGTCAGATATGCCAGCAAGTGGTTAATAAAATGTCTAGCATTTTATTAATATGCTACTAAAACAGCTAGCATTTGTGCCTAGCTCATTTGCATCAGATTTACTCTTCTGGGTGCCTCTTGGATGTTTTTCAATTTTTTTAATTGTTATACATGTAACATAAAATTTACCATCTTGGGCATTTGAAATGAACTGTACTTCGGTGTTACTAAATACATTCATAATGTTGTGTCACCATCACCACCATCCATCTCTAACTCTTTTTGTCTTGTAAAACTGATCAGTTGAACATACTTGGTGAGTATGCCATAACTTTGTTATTGAAAATTGGGAGGCCAGGCACAGTGGCTCACTGCTGTATTTTCAATGCTTTCGGAAGCTGAGGCAGGAGGATTGCTTGAGGCCAGGAGTTTGAGGCCAGCCTGGGCAACATAGTGAGACTCCATCTCTACAAAACACCTTTTAAAATTAGTTACGTATGGTGGTGTATACCTGCAGTCCTAGCTACTTGGGAGGCAGAGGCAGGAGGATGACTTGAGCCAAGGAGTTCAAGGTTACAGTGAGCTTTGATCATGCCACAGCACTCCACCTCCAGCCTGGGCAACAAAGTGAGACTCTGTCTCTAAAAAAATTAAAGAAATTGGGGCCTTAACTTTTTACCTTCAAAAGTTTGTAGGTATGTCCAGAGATAGTGTGCTTTTAAAGTAACTTACTGATAAACTGTAGTGTGTCTAGAGGAAGCATAACTTCTAGATGAACTGGAAGCCCCAAACAGTGGTCAAAGTACATCAGTCCTAGAGAAGAATATTGAGGGACAATATAGTATTTGCCTTTGAAAGGGCAGAACTCAAGCCAATGAGGGTGAGTGCCAAAAAGCCACTTTCAGCTCAATGTAAGAAGAAACTTTCTAGTAGATGCCTTAAATACTTAAGCAGTAGAATGATGATTGTCTGCATGGAACATGTGTGGAAGTTTAGACTAAAGAAATTCTAACATCCTTTTGTTACGTTATTCTATTAAAGATAGCAAACACATTGAACAGTAGTCAGGTTTCCTGTCATATCATGTTTTTCATTAGCGCATCAATGAAACCATCTTCCTTACCTTTCTAGATTGTTACACCATTTTGTCAAGTGACAGCTACTGTACCCTTCAGTTCTTCCTGTTTTCTTTGCCTAAAATGTTCTTCTCCTAGATCTTTTAATAGCAGTGCCTTTTTTATCATTCATTTCTCATCTCAAATGCCATCATTTGAGAAAGGCATTCCCTAACCATCCTATTTAAAATAGTCCAACTATGCCCCTTCATCATCATCCCCCATTATTCTCTATCAAATCACCTTGTTTATTTCCTTCAGGGAAATGATTATATTCTGTAATTTTCTTGTTTGCTTTTTTCTGTCTTTCCTCACTTAGACGTAAGCCCCATGAGGTCATGAACCTTTTCTATCTTGTTCATGGGTAAATCCTGAGTTCCCAACACATTGCTGTCCACGCATAAAGATGGGAAATATTTGTTAAATGGATAAAGACCCTCACACCACATTTAGGGTTTTTTTGTTATGTTAAAGACATTCTTGGACTGGAAGAACCTTGCTCAGAGACATTTTGCACTTCCCCACCACCTCATGTCAAGTATTTGGATGTCCAAGGTTGATAATCTTTCCATTTTTATAATATGTCAAAAAGTGGTCCATTATCTGTTACTGCTTTCAATGATATGTTTTCCAAAATGTAAAGACAAGAAACTGGAGCATTCATGGAAAAAAATGTTGTTGTAATTAAACTTTTGTGGCTATATGTAAGGATAAATGATGACCATCACAGATGGTTGTTTGCACAGATATATGTGAGTGCTTGATTACTTGGGCTTCATCCAGTGGTTTGCTATAATTTAATTATTTATTTAACTGATAGAATCAGAAATGGAATCACCTGAGACATTAGGGTAGCACCTGCTTCTGAAACCATTATCAAAGTGATCTTTATGGCATTTTTCTTCCCAGGGTCTAGTGAAGATGCCCACCTGCTTGACTTGGCTTTTCTTTATGCTCACTAGTCATGTTTCTTTTTTTTTTTGCCACCTAACTTTAATGATTTTTTAAAAATAATTTCATTCATTATATGTGGGTGCTATTAACATCAAAACACATTTCTCTTTTCATAAATTCCCTAAAAGCACATCTTTCTAAGCAAAACATTTTAGTTTGCAATGACCCTGTGTTATAGTTTGCCATTACTTTATTTTCTATATTTGACAGTATTGTCTAATATATTTTGAGCAGGCTTTTTGATCAGCTTTTTTACTGGTAATAACAGACAAGTATTTCCATTAGTCTTCCTGCTCTTTTATCCCTATATTCTTTCTTCTTTCTTCCTGGCTTTTCATCTTCTTCCCCATGCATTTTTTTCTATTTATCTTAAAAATATTTTTCTTGTGTGATGTGCCATAAATTGATGTTGACAAAATGGTTTCTATCAATAAATGACTTCTTACATTTACTGAAAATTTTATTTGAATTTTTTAAAGCCAGAATGACTCCTTGTTCTTCTCAAAGACAAAAAGCTGTTCATGTCCACACCTGCTAATCTAAGCCATGGATTCTTAATCCTTCGAAAGCCACAAAACAGTGCTCAGGAAAATTTTTTATTTTTTCTAAATGTCAGAATTCTGGCTGCTGCTGAGGTAATTAGTTAGCCACAAGCATTCCTATACACCATTAACAGACAAACAGAGAGCCAAATCATGAGTGAACTCCCATTCACAATTGCTAATAAGATAATAAAATACCTAGGAATCCAGCTTACAAGGGATGTGAAGGACCTCTTCATGGAGAACGACAAACCACTGCTCAACGAAATAAAAGAGGACACAAACAAATGGAAGAATATTCCATGCTCATGGATAGGAAGAATCAATACCATGAAAATATCCATATGCCCAAAGTAATTTATGGATTCAATGCTATCCCCATCAAACTACCAATGACTTTCTCCACAGAATTGGAAAAAAAAAACTACTTTAAATTTCATATGGAACCAAAAAGAAGCCCGCATTGCCAAGACAATTCTAAGCAAAAAGAACAAAGCTGGAGCCATCATGCTACCTGACTTCAAACTCTACTACAAGGCTACAGTAACCAAAACAGCATGGTACTGTTACCAAAACAGACATATAGACCAATGGAACAGAACAGAGGCCTCAGAAATAACACCACACATCTACAACCATCTGATCTTTGACAAACCTGACAAATACAAGAAATGGGGAAAGGATTCCCTATTTAATAAATGGTGCTGGGAAAACTGGCTAGCCATACGTAGAAAGCTGAAACTGGATCCCTTCCTTACACCTTATACAAAAATTAATTCAAGATAGATTAAACACTTAAATGTTAGACCTAAAACCATAAAAACCCTAGAAGAAAACATAGGCAATACCATTCAGGATATAGGCATGGGCAAGGACTTCATGTCTAAAACACCAAAAGCAATGGCAGCAAAAGCCAAAAGTGACAAGTGGGATCTAATTAAACTAAAGAGCTTCTGCACAGCAAAAGAAACTACCATCAGAGTGAACAGGCAACTACAGAATGGGAGAAAATTTTTACAATCTACCCATCTGACAAAGGGCTAATATCCAAAATCTACAAAGAATTTATCCATTTCTTCTAGATTTTCTAGTTTATCTGTGTAGAGGTGTTTATAGTATTCTCTGATGGTAGTATGGGGCATTGGTGGTGATATCCCCTTTATCGTTTTTTATTGTGTCTATTTGATTCTTCTCTCTTTTCTTCTTTATTAGTGTTGCTAGTGGTCTATCAAATTTTGTTGATCTTTTAAAAAAAACTAGCTCCTGGATTCATTGATTTTTTGAAGGGTTTTTTTGTGTCTCTATCTCTTTCAGTTCTGCCCTGATCTTAGTTATTTCTTGCCTTCTGCTAGCTTTTGAATGTGTTTGCTCTTGCTTCTCTAGTTCTTTTAATTGTGATGTTAGGGTGTCAATTTTAGATCTTTCCTGCTTTCTCTTGTGGGCATTTAGTGCTATAAATTTCCCTCACACACTGCTTTCAGTGTTTCCCAGAGATTCTGGTACGTTGTGTCTTTGTTCTCATTGGTTTCAAAGAACATCTTTATTTCTGCCTTCATTTTGTTATTTACTCAGTAGTCATTCAGGAGCAGGTTATTCAGTTTCCATGTAGTTGTGCGGTTTTGAGTGAATTTCTTAATGCTGAGTTCTAATTTGATTGTACTGTGGTCTGAGAGACAGTTTGCTATAATTTCTGTTCTTTTGCATTTGCTGAGGAGTGCTTTAGTTCCAATTATGTGGTCAATTTTAGAATAAGTGCGATGTGGTGCTGAGAAGAATGTATATTCTGTTGATTTGGTGTGGAGAGTTCTGTAGATGTCTAATAGGTCTGCTTGTTGCAGAGCTGAGTTCAGTTCCTGGATATCCTTGTTAACTTTCTGTCTTGTTGATCTGTCTAATATTGACAGTGGGGTGTTAAAGTCTCCCATTATTTTTGTGTGGGAGTCTTAGTCTCTTTGTAGGTCTCTAAGGACTTGCTTTATTAATCTGGGTTCTCCTGTATTGGGTGCATATATATTTAGGATGGTTAGCTCTTCTTGTTGAATTGATCCCTTTACCATTATGTAACGGTCTTCTTTGTCTCTTTTGATCTTTAGTCATTTAAAGTCTGTTTTATCAGAGACTAAGATTGCAACTCCTGCTCCTTTTTTGCTTTCCATTTGGTTGGTAAATCTTCCTTCATCCCTTTATTTTCAGCCTATGTGTGTCTCTGCATGTGAGATGGGTCTCCTGAATACAGCACACAGATGGGTCTTGACTCTTTATCCAATTTGCCAGTCTGTGTCTTTTAACTGGGACATTTGGCCTATTTACATTTAAGGTTAATATTGTTATGTGTGAATTTGATCCTGTCATTATTATGTTAGCTGGTTATTTTGCTCGTTAATTGATGCAGTTTCTTCATAGCATCGATGGTCTTTACAATTTGGCATGTTTTTGCAGTGTCTGGTACTGGTTGTTCCTTTCCATGTTTAGTGCTTCCTTCAGGAGCTCTTGTAAGGTAGGCCTGGTGGTGACAAAATCTCTAAGCATTTGCTTGTCTGTAAAGGTTTTAATTTCTCCTTCACTTATGAAGCTTAGTTTGGCTGGATATGAAATTCTGGGTTTAAAATTCTTTAAGAATGTTAAATATCGGCCTCTACTCTCTTCTGGTTTGTAGGGTTTCTGCAGAGAGATCCACTGTTAGTCTGATGGGCTTCCCATTGTGGGTAACTCGACCTTTCTATCTGGCTGCCCTTAACACTTTTTCCTTAATTTCAACATTGGTGAATCTGACAATTATGTGTCTTGGAGTTGCTCTTCTTGAGGAGTATCTTTGTGGTATTCTCTGTACTTCCTGAGTTTGAATGTTGGCCTGCCTTGCTAGGTTGGGGAAGTTCTCCTGGATAATATCCTGAAGAGTGTTTTCCAACTTGGTTCCCTTCTCCCCATCACTTTCAGGTACACCAATCAAATGTAGATTTGGTCTTTTCACATAGTCCCATGTTTCTTGGAGGGTTTGTTCGTTTCTTTTTACTCTTTTTTCTCTAACCTTGTTTTCGCACTTTATTTCATTAATTTGATCTTCAATCACTGATACCTTTTCTTCCACTTGATCAAATTGGCTCTTGAAGCTTGTGCATGTGTCATGAAGTTCTCGTGCCATGGTTTTCAGTTCCATCAGGTCATTTAAGGTCTTCTCTATGTTGTTTATTCCAGTTAGCCATTCGTCTAATCTTTTTTCAAGGTTTTTAGCTTCGTTGCAATGGATTCGAACATCCTCCTTTAGCTCAGATAAGTTTGTTATTACCAACCTTCTGAAGCCTACTTATGTCAACTTGTCAAAGTCATTCTCCATCCAGCTAGCTTTGTTCCACTGCTGGCGAGGAGCTGCAATCCTGTAGAGGAAAAGAGGCGCTCTGATTTTTAGAATTTTCAGCTTTTCTGCTCTGGTTTCTCCCCATCTTTTTGCTTTTATCTACCTTTGGTCTTTGATGTTGGTGACCTACAGATGGGGTTTTGGTGTAGATGATCTTTTTGTTGATGTTGATGCTATTCCTTTCTGTTTGTTAGTTTTCCTTCTACCAGTCAGGTCCCTCAGCTTCAGATCTGTTGGAGTTTGCTGGAGGCCCACTCCATACCCTGTTTGCCTGGGTATCACCAGTGGAGGCTGCAGAATAGCAAATATTGCAGAACAGTAAATATTACTGCCTGATCCTTCCTCTGGAAGCTTCATGCCAGAGGGGCAGCCACCTATATGAGGTATCTGTCAGCCCCTACTAGGAGGTGTCTCCCAGTTAGGCTACACAGGTGTCAGGGACCCACTTGAGGAGGCAATCTGCCCATTCTCAGCTCAAACGCTGTGCTGGGAGAACCACTGCTCTCTTCAGAGCTGTCAGACAGGGATGTTTAAGTCTGCAGAAGTTGTCTGCTGCCTTTTTTTCAGGTATGCCCTGCTCCCAGAGGTGGAGTCTAGAGGCAGTAGGCCTTGTTGAGCTGTGGTGGGCTCTGCCTAATTCGAGCTTCCAGGCTGCTCTGTTTACCTACTCAAGCTTCAGCAATGGCGGACACCCCTCCCCAAGCTAGGCTGCCACCTTGCAGTTGGATCTCAGACTGCTGTGCTACCAGTGAGCAAGACTTTGTGGGCGTGGGATCCACCGAGTCAGGCATGGGAGAGAATCCCCTTGTCTGCCGGTTGCTAAGACCTTGGGAAAAGCACACTGTTTGGGTGGGAGTGTCCCATTTTTCCAGGTAGTCTGTCACGGCTTTCCTTGGCTAGGAAAGGGAAATCCCCCAACCCCTTGAACTTCCCGGGTGAGGCGATGCCATGCCCTGCTTCAGTTTACCCTCTGTGGGCTACACCCACTGTCCAACCAGTCCCAATGAGATGAACCAGGTACCTCAGTTGGAAATACAGAAATCACCCGTCTTCTGCTTCGATCACTCCGGGAGCAACAGACCAGAGGTGTTCCTATTCGTCCATCTTGGAACACCCCCAAGAAATCCTTTTATGGTAGGCCAACTCTTAGTGTATTATGAGACACTAGTGTTTTGGAGAGCACAGTTTGGAAAATTCTGTTTTAGAATATTCTCCAAAATCTAGCTGAATAAGCTACTCTCTTTTTTAAATTCTTTAATTTTAAAAAATTTTTTGGTGTCTTTTTCATTTTTGTGGGTATATTGTAGCCATATATATTTATTGGGTGCATGAGATATTTTGATACAGGCATACCATGCATAATAATCACATCAGGGTAAAAACCTGGCATATCTTTAGGAAGTTTGATAGTGTGTCTGGTGTACTTCAACAGCAAACTATAAAAATAAAGTCTAGAAAAGTATAAAGGTGACTACACAGTTAAACCCACAATCAGAGTTGTGGCTTAGTGCAAATCTCCCTTCTTTATCTCTACAGTCAGTCCATGGTACTGCCACACAACCACTGTGCCACTGCCACAAAACCTATCTTCTGGCTTTTATTTTGGATTCTTTTCTTTTAATTGTTCCATGAGATGATGACTTTTCATTGTATTAAAGACCAGCTGAATTACCTGTCACTGCTTAAGAGACTCATAAATGAGTGTTAATGAAGGCTCATAAGAACAATTTAAAAATGGAATTGTAACAGTTTTCTATAATTGTTGCATATGCTTTTTATGTTTAGATCATGTTTCTATTCTCTGAGGCACATATGAATAAATCCGTTTCTACTCACTCTATAACATGCTATAGAGAGTTGTCTATACGATAAGTAGCTCAATTGAAAGTCAATGACTACAGTTCAAAGTGTCTTCCTTTGCAAATAGTCATGGAGATCCTCACCAGGAAATGCAAATCTTTTAAAGCAAAAGGATCATCCAAAGGAATTGGTGGCATATAAGGAACTGATTGTTCTCTTTACCATACCCTGTTGAAATGTGCTGTGGCAGGACCCAGAGCTGCATGAATTCCAGATTTTGTTCTTCAAATTAAGTTCTCAGGGAGACCTGGGGACTCAAGAATTGATCCCAATATGATTTTACCATTCCATCTTTAGGCTGACCTTTCCATTTTACAGCTTGACAATGGTGATACATTGAAGGGGTGGCCTGCCCCTCCACACCTGTGGGCGTTTCTCGTTAGGTGGAACAAGAGACTTGAGAAAAGAAATGAGACACAGAGACAAAGTATAGAGAAAGAAAAAGTGGGCCCAGGGGACCGGGGCTCAGCATACAGAGGACCCACGCCGGCACCGGTCTCTGAGTTCCCTTAGTATTTATTGATAATTATCTTTACCATCTTAGAAAAAAGGGAAGTAGCAGGATAATAGGATCATCATAGGGAGAAGGTCAGCAGTAAGACATATGAATAAAGATCTCTGTGCATAAGTTTAAGGAAAAGTGCTGTGCCTTGATATGCATATGCAAACATCTCCATAAACCTTTTTAGTGCATAAAGAGCAGCATTACGCTAGCAAGTCCCACCTTTCGCCCTAAAGCGGTTTTCTCCTTTCTCAGTAAACAGAACATACAATCGGGTTTTAAGATGTTGCATTGCCCAGGGACCAGCAGGAGACAGATGCTTTTCTCTATCTCAACTGCCAACAACCGCCAAGAGGCCTTCTTCCCTCTTACACTAGTCCTCCTCAGCACAGACCCTTCACGGTGTCAGGCTGGGGGACGATCAGGTCTTTCTCTTCCCACGAGGCCATATTTCAGACTATCACGTGGGGAGAAACCTTGGACAATACCTAGCTTTCCTAGGCAGAGGTCCCTGCGACCTTTGGCAGTGTACATGTCCCTGGGTACTTGAGATTAAGAGAATGGTGATGACTTTTAACAAGCATTCTGCCTTCAAGCACTTGTTTAACAAAGCACACCCTGCACAGCCCCAAATCCTTTAAACCTTGAGTCACCACAGCACATGTCTCTTGCAAGGACAAGGTTGGGGGTAGAGTCACAGACTAACAGCATCTCAAATACAGAACAAAATGGAGTCGCTTATGTCTACTTCTTTCTATATAGACACAGTAACAGTCTGGTCTTTCTTTTCCCCACAATACATTTCAGACATTATAAAGATGTTGGATTCCTTTGAAATCACTGTTTGTTTTCTCTGCCACGATGTCTCAGCATTGCAAAGAGGATCTCTCACTTTTGGCAGCCACAATCTCCCCATGCTGAACATGAGTCTACTTTATGGTAAAGAACAGGCTGTCCCTTTCAGTAAACACATAGCCTCTGAGTGGAACTCTGTTTCATCTACTGTAGTAGAGGATCCTGCCTTGCACTTTGAGTGGTGAGACACTCCTCAGATTAGGCATTAGGCTTAGTTGCCCTTGAAAGAGCATATTGCCTTTGCAATCAACTACCAAATGATCTTCACATTAGCTAATGCCATGTGATAAAATGTGCATGTAGGATTTCAAGAAATAAACATCTGAAATTCATGCAGCTCTGGGTCCAGCTACAGCACATTTCAACAGGGTGTGGTAAAGTGGACAATCAATTCCTTATAAACCACCACTTTCTTTGGATGATCCAAAGGAATATATCTCTTTCATTTGCCCTCAAAACTGCCTATCTCTCATGTTTGGTCCTTAGGTGATTATTCCTTTCAGACTGACTTTCAGATTATCAAAACTCTCATTTGCTTTTAGTTTTTCCCAATCCAAATTTGTTCATCCTCAAAATGCTGTTTTGTTAGTCTAATTTCATGATAATAGCCACACAAAGAAATAAATGCAAATACGTAAATGTTTGAAAAACCCTCCAATCCATATAGGCAGATATAGAAAACGTCTATTTATGAACCGAACAAATCAGCATTTTAAATGAGATGTATCCCAGCCTGTATTTTAGGTCAGACCATCCCAATTTTGTTGAATTGTTGGAATTTCCATTTAGCTGTTTTCAATAGTAACAAACAGGAAGAAAGTTACTTTTGTTTGTAGAGATTTGGTCCAAATGGCTTCAATTCACCAGACCACTCTTCAGACATGCTCATTTCCCTTTGCTTCTATTCACCATCTATTCTCTCCTCTTAGAAAAATGAGTTTCTTTATTTCCTTCATCTTTTTAACCTATAGTAGCCATTGAACCTTTCCAAAATCTATAACTTGGGCTTGGAACTTCCTACCCTAAATCCCCAGCCTCTTCCCTTCATTTATCCAGGAATCTTTTGAAATCCTACATGACCATTTTGTCACATGGCTTAACTAACTAATTGAGAGAAAGATGGTACAACCTTTGCTTTACTCAGTCTAAAAGTATTGAGTCTAAAAGTATTGTCACACCATAATATGCACTTATTCCTCTGCCTTGTCACAAGAGTAATATGTTATTTCCTTTTGAAAACATTCTGTTCAATAGTCAGTTGTCTATAGGCTCTTTATGACCATCCATGTATGATCCCCCTTACTTTTTAGAGACAAAGTAAAACTCCCTCTGTTCAGTATTCTACAAATGTGTGCTACTAATGAAAACCTGTGTGTGATGGAGGGTAAGGTTGGGGAGAGGAAGCCAACTCTGGCATTGAAAAGATATGATCAGCCAGATGGTGAAGTAGTTGAAGAATGGCATTATCAGCTAGGGCTGGGGAGCAATATGTGATCAAATTGGTCAAGAGCTCAAAACGATTTCAGAGTTATAACAGGTCAGTTCTGTACACTGATGTTTCCCAAACTCTGCTGCAGTATATTAACAAGTGTTATGAAAAAAGAAGGGGGATGTGATTACATTTAACCTGATGTGTTTGCTTACTGCTCTCTTGCCTAAAACTTTTCAGTAGTTACTCTCTGCAGTTCAAATAATTTCCAACCTCTTTTCCATCAACTGATAAGGTTCTGCCTGCCTCTAGACTCTCATCTGGTGCTATGCTCCTGTGAATTCAACTGCACTCCAGCCACACTGGCCTTTTTTTTTTTTTTTCTTTTCCTCAAACTCACCAAGCTTTTTTCTAATTCAGGCTTTGCACATGCTCTTCCTTCTGCCTGAAAAACTCAAGCTTATTCATGGCCAGTGAGAGACAGCACTCCTCTTTCAGGTTTTGGCTCACACACTACCTCCTAAAGAGGCCTCCAAACCCATTGTTTTCTCTATTCCTTTCCTTCATAGAAATACCATGTTTAATTATTTTTCTTACTTATTGTCTATTAGTCTTCCCCCACTGGAATGAAAGCAAGGTTCTGCTTATTTTGTTTACTTTTGTATCTCCAGAATATAGAACAGTGCCTGGCATATGTCATAAGCCCGATATATATTTGTTGAATGAATGAATGAAATGTTGTTGAAAAGAATACAGGAACTAACTCAGATGTCCAACAAGAAAATGATCATATATATTATTTTATTAAATTCAATATAATATTTTTAGTTATAAATAACAGGAATATTATGCAAAACTTAAATATTTTTGTTAAGATAAGTGGAAAATATAGAATAAAATTGTCTTAGTCCATTCAACCTGCTGTAACAAAATTCCATACACTGGACAATTTGTAAAGAACATAAATTTGGCCAGGCGCGGTGGCTCAAGCCTGTAATCCCAGCACTTTGGGAGGCCGAGACGGGTGGATCACGAGGTCAGGAGATCGAGACCATCCTGGCTAACACGGTGAAACCCCGTCTCTACTAAGAAATACAAAAAACTAGCCGGGCGAGGTGGTGGGCGCCTGTAGTCCCAGCTACTCGGGAGGCTGAGGCCGGAGAATGGCGTGAACCCGGGAGGCGGAGCTTGCAGTGAGCTGAGATCCGGCCACTGCACTCCAGGCCGGGCTACAGAGCGAGACTCCGTCTCAAAAAAAAAAAAAAAAAAAAGAACATAAATTTATTTTCCCATAGTTTTGGAGGCTGGGAAGTCGAAGATCAAGCTCCAGCAGGTTCGGTTGTCTGGCGAGGGTTTCTCTCTGCTTCCAAAATGGTGCTTTATTGCTGCATTCTCTGGCAGGGTGAAACATATCCTCACACGTCAGAAGGCAGGTCAAGAGAGCCAAACACTGTGTGAAGCCTCTTTTCTGTGTGCCTTAATCCCATTCACAAAGAAACAGCCTTCATGGCCTAATTACTTCTTAAAATCCCACCTCTTAATACCATCACATTGGCTGTCAAGTTTCAACATCTGAAATTCAGAGGGGACACATTCAAACCATAGCAACAATATTGTCTGTATGCTATGGTGAAATATGTATAAATATGGACAATAAAAGTAATTCAGTATGTGTATATGGGCTAAGCTGTTTGTTCCATGAATTTTAACATGTTTGTATTGTCTTCATAATAAAAATAAATAATGTACCTAAAATTCTAGGTGAGCAAAAGAAATATCAATGCATTAGCCTTGTTACTATGGACAATAGTAGAGGAGAACAGCAAGGGGAATTTCAAAATTCCTATTGCAGTGCCAAGATTGGTGCTCCAAATTTTTTCTTGAGGGACATGGAGAACGTGGAGAGATTTAGGAGAGTTTGGATACAGAATTATTAGAGAAATACTAAGGAAGTTCATTTTCTTTTCTTTTTTGTGACTGGGTCTCACTTTATTGCCCAGGCTCAAGTAGTTCTCCCACTTCAGCCTCCCAAGTTCCTGGGACTACAGGCACATACCATCATGCCCAGCTATTTCTTTCTTTCTTTTTTCTTTTTTAAGCAGAGAGAAGATCTCACTATGTTGTCCAGGCTGGTCTTGAACTCCTGTGCTCAAGCGATCCTCTCACCTCAACCTCCCAAAGTGCTGGGATTACAGGAATGAGCCACCATGCCCAGGCAATATAGTTTCTTCTTCAGGCAGAATAATTCTATTTTATAATCTCCAGTGAGAGCTGAATAAATAGTAAGGGACCTAAGTTACAGTAAATTATAGAATTATAGAAATAAACTCTTCAAGATGAGTGTTTTAAAAGCAAGGAATTTGTGACAAAAGGAGTGTGTGGGATCTCCTACATAGGAGAACTCTTAGTAACAGGGAATTTAGATGATTGTCTTTTAGTCTTGACAGGGCTAAATGTAGAACTACCTAAAGCTAAAGAAAAGTATAAAATTTTCTACAGGGTTATTTCAGTCTTGTCATTCTGCTTTTTAACTTTGGGAAGACAGAAACATATTTCTGCTATCTACTATATCAGGGGTCCCCCCCATCGGGCCATGGACCAATCTGTGGCCTGTTAGGAACCAGGCTGCACAGCAGGAGGTGAGAGATGGGCAGACGAATGAAGGAAGCTTCATGTATATTTACAGCTGTTCCCAATCACTTGCATTACCACCTAAGTTTCGCCTCCTATCAGATCAGCAGTGGCATTAGATTCTCCTAGGAGCACAAACCCTACTGTAAATCGCACATACGAGGGATCTAAGCTGCGTGCTCCTTATGAGAATCTAATGTGTGATGATCTGTCACTGTCTCCCATCACCCCCATATGGGACTGTCTAGTTGCAGGAAAACAAGTTCCAGGCTCCCACTGATTCTACATTATGGTGAGTTGTATAATTAGTTCATTATGTATTACAAAGTAATCATAATAGAAATAGAGTGCACAATAAATGTAATGCATTTGAATCATCCCAAAACCAACTCCCCACCCCAGTCCATGGAAAAACTGTCTTCCACAAAACCGGTCCCTGGTGCCAAAAATATTGGGGACCACTGTACTGTACAGACTAAATCCATTTCGTTGAATAACTTGTTTACCAAGCATCTTGAGCAAGGCTAGAGATTGTAAGATGAGAGATGCAAAAATACATATCATTTGGTTTGGATCTGTGTCCCCACCCAAATCTCATGTTGAATTGTAATCCCCAGTGTTGGAGGTGGGGCCTGGTGGCAGGTGATTGGATCATGGGGATGGATCCTTCGTGAACTGTTCAGCACCATCCCCTTGGTGCTGTACTTGTGACAGAATCCTAACAAGATCTGGTTATTTAAAAGTGTGTGGCACCTCCCCCACTCTCTCTCTCTTGCCACTGCTCTGGCCATGTAAAACATCCTTGCTCCACCTTTGCCTTCTGCTATGATTATAAATTTCCTGAGGCTTCCCCAGAAGCCAAGCAGATGCCAGCTTCATGCTTCCTGTACAGGCTGCAGAACCATGAGCCAACGAAACCTCTTTTCTTTATAAATTACCCAATCTCAGGTATTTCTTTATAGCAATGCAACAACTGACTGATCATATAATAAAGAAAGTGCCTTAAAGGAGCTTATGGGTTAGTAAGTTATACTTGATAAAAATAAATGCGCAAAGGAATATAATTTCTAAAAAAAATAAGGTGCAGCAATCCTTCAACACTCCAAATTTGTAACTTTACTCTTTATAGAGACTTTAACAGTTGTCTTTTTTATTTTGTTTTTAAATTTAGTTTTAATAAATTTAATTGTATATTTGAGGTTTATAACATTACATTCTAGGATACATATAGATAATGAAATGGTTACTATAGGGAAGCAGATGAACATATCTATCATCTCACTGTTACTTGTTATGTGTGACAAGAGCAGCTAAAATATTTAACAAAAATTCCTAATACAATCACATCAGTATGGTGGTACTGGCATAAATAGTTGTCTTTATTCTCTTCTATCTGACCATTTCCCTCTTTAGTGATAC
Source organism: Papio anubis (assembly GCF_008728515.1). Classification (NCBI taxonomy): domain Eukaryota; kingdom Metazoa; phylum Chordata; class Mammalia; order Primates; family Cercopithecidae; genus Papio; species Papio anubis. The sequence goes on along the minus strand of NC_044996.1, from coordinate 81,917,252 downwards.
TCACCATACCTTTAATTTCATTATACAAAGTATTTCTAAGTCAGTGCAGTACAGAGGAAAGAACACTAGATTTGGAATTAAGAGATCAGTTTTTTTTTCCATTCTGCCTTTCCTCTGCATTAGCTGGGTAACTTAGTTGCTTTATCTGTTAAAATGCGGATGGTAAGACTTGCCCTACTTACTTCATATAAAGACAGGTACTTTGTAAACTATAAAATGCCATATATATGGGATGGAATTATAAAGACTTCATTAAATAAAGCACAGTATAAATGAGACAACTCCCTTGAAGAAGAAAAAAGGGGGTGGGAGAAGTAAAATATAATGAGAAAGAAATGTAGACTACAGTGAATTTTTAATCTAGCCTTTTATGGTTCTTAGGCATCAAGATCAGATCTCTGGCCCAAATTGACCCAAGCGAGATGAGAAATTTGGAGAGAGGATGAGAAAAACTCAAATCATCTCATAGCCTTTAAAAGATAGGCTCTGAAAAAACATATTGGTTGGTATCACTATTTTTTTACTTATGAAAAATCCAAATAGACTTTTAATTAGCCCATTTAGAAGTGGTGGGAAACAAGGAAGCTTTCCTAAGGCTGCTGTAGTGTTGATCTTCTAGTGGAAATCAAGCTGTTTGAATTTTTGGTGAAGAGTTATGCCCCCAAGCATGATGAGTTTTCTCTGCCTTGGCAGAACTACCTAATACTCTTAGATGATGTGTGTCTATCCTTTAAACTTCAGCTTTGAGAAGCATTGGAAAAAAAGGTATCAACCCACCAAATTGTCACAAGCCTCCTGGTCCTAGCAGAACAAATTCTGCAATGTAGGACCTCATCCCTCAACAGTTTTAGGTTGGATCTCTGCAAACTTTGGCCATCACTTGCATATGTTTTCTCTCTGCAGACATTTGTTTAGAACACTCCATATCTGCTTTTGTCTCCAAAGTCCCACAAGCATAATTTATTCAATCCTATATAAAAATGGCATGAAATGAATATGATGAAACCTGCTGTAATGATGACCAATGAGTTCTTTCCCACCACCACCTGATATAATTGGCATCAGCTACAGCCCAGTTCTACACATTCTTTCCCAGGAGTGACCTCAGCATAAGTACATTTCTGCTCTTCAGGCTTAAATTTGATTCTCGTGGAATGTGTAATTAAAGTCTTGATGAGTTGAGCAGAAGGAAATGAGGGAAAGGAAAATAAGTAATTATCACCAGTTGGTAACCTCGTAAACTTGGCTTTTCATGGGACTCATAAAATAGCATGCAGAGTGTATTCAACTATAGTTATTCCCTTAGAAACTCCAGACATATTCAAGCATGTTCATATATTAGGGTAGCTCTAATTCAAACATAGTTGAAGGAGAAAAAACATTTTCACTTTACATCTTTAATTTGAAACAGATTTTGCTCATGTGGTCGTTTAATTGTGGATAACCTTTCACATCTAGTTTCGTTACAGTTGGTTTTAGTGATGGTCTTTATAACACCGAGATCTATCTGATTCTTAGATACATTTTTCATACATTTGGCTAATTGGGAAATCAGTGAAATTGGTCTCCATTCATTTGTGGATTTTGTGGATAGTTATTCTTCTCTTTGACATACTTTTGTCTCCCAGTGACTAATTATAGCTTCAGCCTTACCTGTTAAGGCTTTATCTGTCAGATACTTGGCATCCTAATGAGGAAGGACAATTAGCAACTTTACATAGCATTTCTGTGTTTCTTTCGCCAGGGTTAATAGGTCAGCCTTTGGCCTTGCTCAAATCTATTAGTTTAAGAAGTTATGAAACTCTTTTTTGGGTTTAGAGTGGTAGGGCCCCCAAGATGGCCCCTATTTATCTCTGATTTTTGATATTAACACCCTTGTTGTTTTCTCGCCCAGAATAAATAGGGCGTTGTGGACATGATGGAATGTGAATTCCAAGGCTAGGTCATAAAAATACATTGAGTCTTCCACTTTGCTCTTTCTTGGATATTTGTACTAAGGGAAGCCAGCTGTCATATCCTAAGGGCACTCAAGCAGCCTGTGGAGAGCTCTAGAATTGAGACCTCCTACTAATAGCCAGCAAATAGCTGAGGCTTTCTGCCACAACCATGTGAGTGAACCATCTTAGAAGAGAATCCTCCAGCCCCAGTTAAGTCTTCAGATGACTGCAGTGCCAGTTGACATTTGGATTACAACTTTATGAGAGACCCAAGGCCGAAACTACATAGCTAAACTGCTCCTGTATTTCTGACTCCAGCAACTGTGTGAGATAATAAATGCTTGTTGTTGTTTTAGGACACTAATTTTTGAGGTCATTGTTTAAGCAACAATAAATAACTAATATAGGAATCAATGTTTGTGAAATTCAAACATGGTCTGGTTTACTAGTGGCCAAACTCAATGACAAAATTTTCAAATTAAGTTTTTAAATAAACAGTCATCCTTATAAATAGAAGGCTAAAGAGAAAAATAATTCGTGAAAGTTGCACTTTTTCTTCATGTCATTTATTTGTTTGTTTTTGGTTTGTTGTTATTGTTTTTTGAGACAGAGTCTTGCTCTGTCACCCAGGCTGGAATGCAGTGGCACCATTTCGGCTCACTGCAACCCCCACCTCCTGGGCTCAAGCAATTCTCCCACTTCAGCCTCCCAAGTAGCTGGAATTACAGGTGCCTGCCACCATGCCTGGCTAATTTTTGTATTTTTATTAGAGACAGGGTTTCACCATGTTGGCTAGGCTGATCTTGAACTCCTGACCTCAGGTGATCCGCCCACCTCAGCCTCCCAAAGTGCTGGGATTACAGGTGTGAGCCACTGTGCCCAGCCTGTTTGCTTTATTAACTTTGTCAGTCACCAAAAAGGGGGAAAAAGTTGAGAAGGTACTGCCTGTGGTAGAACACAACCAAAATGTCCTAAGCCTTGACTTGTTAGTATTGAGAAGAAGGAATAGAGGTTTGTTCCCGTGTTACCAAATAACTCCCAGGAATATTTGGAGGAACCTGGCACCTGGGCAATCAGCAGAAACATGTGTTTAATTGACTCCTTGGGTATACTAAAAGGAAATCTTGGTCTCTTCAGATTCCAGGTGAAGAGTGCTTTGGAGCCCCAACTGATACAGGCCCCCAGTTTTATTGCTGTCTCACTCATATCTAATAAACCTTACTGCAAAATTGAAGGAAGAGAGCAGAAAATTTTGAGTATGTGAGAGTGGCAGAGACTAAGGTAGCTTATTCAGATGCTGATGTAAAGGACTGGGTACTTTTTGACCAGTTGATTGATAAAAGAATCACCTTGTGTAATATGGGTTATATATGGAGTTTTGAAGAATGAAGGGGAACCCAGGGTTATGTTAAGACTTTTTGGTGCTTATTGAGAGGTCCCAGTCAGAAATGCGAGTGCCTTTCTAGCACCAACGAGAAGGTTCTTAAGGATATCTGCCCCTCATTGGCCTATACTAGACATATCAGACATTTGGACAAGTGCAATTTCCAAAATGTTGGGGATACTGATAAATGAATGCCTACTTTTAAATGTAGTAAATTAGCATACAGTAAAATGTACTTCTTGTGGGGGGAGTTTTACTGTTCAGTAAGTTTTCATATACATGGATATTTATTTACCACCATAATCAGGATACAGAGCAGTTCCATCATCAAAAAACTCCTTCATACTACCTATTTGTAGTCATACCCTCCTCTCTCCTTACTACTACCAACCATTGATTCGTTTTGTCTTTTCAAGAATATTATATAAATATATGTAAGTGCATATATACAGCATGTAACCGTTGAGTCTGGTTTCTGTCACTCAGCATAATGCCTTTGAGATTCATCTAACTTGTTGCATGTATCAATAGCTCACTTCGTTTTTGCTAAGTTGTATTCCCTCGTATGAATGTACCACAGTTTTTTTAATCCATTTACACATTGAAGGAAGTTTCAGGGTTTTTTTTTCCAGTTTTGATGATTATAAATAGAACTTCTCCATACATTCATGTACAGGTTTTTATGTGAACATAAATTTTCATTTTTCTGGGATAAATACATAGGAGTAGGTCATATAATAATGTGATAATACCTAGTACTGGGTCATAAGATAAGTCTATTTTTGTTTTACTTTAAATGAAACTGTCAAACTGTTTTCCAGAATGGTTGTGCCATTTTGCATTCCCACTAGTAATGTATGAGAATGCCACTTGTTCTACATCTTTACTAGTACTTGGTATTGTCACTACTTTTCTTTAAATTTTAGCCATTCTAATAGGTGTGTAGTGTTGTAGTGATTTTAATTTTACATTTCCCTAATGGCTAATTGTATGGAACATCGGTTCATATGTTCAACTGTCTACTTTTTATTTTGCAAAGTAAGGACATTCAAAACTTAAATATAAAAGGACATTTTAACATCAGAAAGTAAATAAATGTAGCTTCATGAAAAGTTTACCACATTGTCTTAATTATTTTACGTTAGGCCAATTGAAATTTGGTTGTGAATAGGCATTGGTCTGTAGTACTGACAAGCCCCTAATATCTAGGACCAGTTCTTTTGGCACTGGCATTAATGTAAGAATTCAAGGATCAGCAGAGTAGTTCCTCTTGCTGAAGGGTCTTACTAGATAAATCTTCATTGGCTGTATGCCATTTACAGGGTCACATGCAAAGTTTCTGGCATGATAGTTGGGATACTTTATAGTTTTTCATCCCACTACCATTTTTTGCTTTATCTCCTACCATTCTCTCTACTACTTTGTTTCTAGCCACCTCACTTACTTTACTGTCCCCCATACAATCCCCAGTTTCATCCTTCATCTGGAATGCCCATCAAGCCTATTCAGATCCTACTTATTCTTCAAGCTGTTATTCAGTGTTTCACCAAGTATATTCTGAGGAAAACCTGCATTGAAATATTCTAGAATTATGAAATGTGCAGATTCCTAGGCTCTGCTCTGGACTTACTGAATTAGACTTTCTGGGGATGGGCCCCAGCAATTGAAATTCCAACAGGTGTCCAGTATATGATCCTTAGGCACAACTGAATGTGAGAACCCCTGAATCTAGCTGAAGTCCTATCTTTGTGAAGCCGTCATGTGTGACTCCTACTCCATAGTGATTTCACCTTTCTTTTAAGGATTGTCAAACTTTCTTCCTATTTAAATTTGTCAGTAGCACTCATTTTGACATTTCATCTATTATTTAAATGTTAAAGTGTGATTTAGTTTATAAGCCACTGAAGAATAGGAATTCTCTTCATATCCCATTTAATAAGTAGTATAATATAGTTTAATATAATGCACACAAAGTCTATACACACACACACACACACACACACACATATTATTTCCATCCTTTTTGGTAGTGGAGTTCTGAGATTCAAGGAGAACAACAATTGTTTCTAATCATTTTTTCAAAGGCATAGTTCTGTGAACAATGATGATGTAAAGCTTTGGGAATCTTGCCTTTGATTTGAGATATTTTCTACTCCCAGTGCTAAATTGAATTAAGCCTTTGAAAATCCTATTGACACTTTAAAAAATCTTAAATATTTGTTGTATGAAAGGGTGGTAGTGTCTCATTGCTTTTGTAGTATGTTGACTAGTCAAGCATGTTTGTCTTTGAAGCATACCATGTTGATTCCACTTGCTCCTCAGTGCTTTACTCATGCCATCTAAGTTTCGTATACTAACCTCCCTTCCTGCTGAAATTTTTCCCATTATTCAAGTTCCACAGCAATTCTCAACTCCTCTATAAAACTTACTGTTACAACTTCAGCCTGCAAGGATTTCTCCCTCCTGTGAACTCGTAGTACTTCCTGCCTGTAGTTCTCATTTGGCACTTAAACATATACATTTTCTGGTAACATACTGTTGTTTTCTTGCTCCAATGTTATTATTTAACTTTCCATGGGTGAATGTCATGCTTTGCAAGCTAGCCACGATTCCTTGATGTTCAGGACCTTTTTAAAAAATATGTTTTTCTAGTGTAGAAAAAAAATGAAGAATTTAAGTAGTTGTAGCAATACATTGACATTTATAGAAACAACTGTTGGTGGTGGAAGCTGACAGAGGATGTCGCAATGCTAGGTTCTTAAAGAGGCAACCAGTGTGCAAATCAATATTATATAAAGGCAGATGTATAGAGATATGACTTATATACAAATTTAAGTAATGTTTTTTGCTCCATGCTTGTAAATATATTCATACTTTGCAGTACATAATGATTAATGATGTGAGGGTGTGATTAAAGCCATATCTATACCTGACCTGCATACTGATCCATGGCAGGCACGGCCAAACTGCTCTCTTGCCATCTTTATAATCAATATTAATTGTTGTGGCTGAATCCATCATGTGATGAGTCCCATTGGTTGCTAAGAAATCCTTAAAAACAGATGGCCAGTACCTTGGTCTGTTGATTCCACGCATGTAGTTGTGGCTTTATATTCTGAAGGACAAATGACAGCATACAGCACCTCTGTGGCTTGTTAGTAGAGTTGGTCTGATTCAGAGGATACCTGGGAAACTGAACTTTTTTCCCTTTTACAGGGTCTAAAGAAGTAGGAATGGTTTGAGCCTCTGTCATTTTCTCAAATTCTCTTTGGTTCAGAGGCTATTTATCCAGTGCAGAAACATAGGAATCACCCTTAGCTTTTACCTTCCTCCGACTCATTTAATCCAATCAGGAACCTAGTTCTGTGCAGCCTACCCTTATAACATCTTTTGAGTCCATGCTGTATTTCCACCCTTACTACTACTGCCTTATTTCAAGGTTTCTTATATCATCAAGATTAACTGTTTCCCTACCTACAGTCTCATCTGCTTCCAATATATATTCCATAGTCATTGGGAGGGATCATGTTATTCTTCCTTAAAATGCTTCCATGGCTTCTATTGCTTAAATGATAAAATGTAGTCTTTAGGATGGCATCCAAAGCCCTCCATTGTCTGGCCTCTGCCTAACTTTCCAGAATCATCTCTGGAGAATCCCATTTGTATTCTCTAGCCACACTGAATTAGTTCCTGGATGTATCATGCTGTTTTATGCCTTCATGCTTTTGCACATACTACATTCTATGCTTGGAATGCTCTTTTCCAGTTTATCATTCTACCCCATGAAGGCTCTGAACAAGTACTGTTTTACACTCTTCTATTATTTGTGCCTCCACTGCTTCCTATATACATTTTCATCTTAGCCCTGTGAAATCTTATTTGTTTATATGTCTGACTACCTCAAATAAACTATAAACTTCTTTTGGAGGGGGGTTATAAAAGAAAAATTTATTTAGAATGACAAAGAAATTATAACAAATTATAAATTTTTAAACATTTACACCAAAACATCACAAAATCTAGATCAAGGGTTTGTGTGTGTGTGTGCGCACACATGTATAACTTTTGTAAATTTTCCTGAAGCAAATAGGGTATCTTTTGAATGGTTGGCACTCTCAGATGAAAGTAAGTAGAGATCAGGTCTTCTTACCCTGCTCAATTTCTTCCTTCATGGCTTCTCACTGTAACTATTACTTTTATTCTCTTTTGTGCTTATGCATTTAACATTTTCTGTATTTTATCAATATGTTCTAACTAAATTTAACCAGGTTCTATTGAAAGAGCAATGAAATAAAAGCAAATTTAATCACACATATTATAACTTACGCCAACGATGCTTTGGATGTATTCACCTATGTGTGCATCTGTTCTTTTTCAGCTCTCATTTATTTGTTGGTTAGATTTAAAAGCACTGTGCTTTGTGCACATTGGCATCACATCTCACTTAAAAGAGAAAAATCCTCAGTAAATATACAATGATGTAAATCTTGTGACTATCAAATGAACAGGTTTCAGTAACATCTTTCCACCTGTTTGGCTACTTCCGAGAACTTTTATTTTTCCCTATTATACAACTGGAAATGAAGGCAGAGAATGATAAATGAACTGGGTTCCTATAGTCCAACACAATGATTCTCTCCTTGGTCCAGTGGCATCCCTATCATTTGGAAACTTAGAAATGCAGATTCCCAGTCACATCCCTTATCTACTGAATCAAAAACTCTAAAATGTGGAGGGAGAGGCAGCAATATGTATTTTAACATGAAGTCAAGATGATTCTGATGCATGCTAAAGTTTGAAAACCACTGGAACTTAAAGATCCTAGTATGCTATTGATTGCCCTGTTTTCTCCTTGTTCTGAAATTAATGTATAAGGCATGTTATATCCTACAGAAAAATGCCTTAGTGGTATTCTATCATGCAAAACTGAAAATCAAGAGAGATTTTTGTGTGTCCTCCTTCATGGAGGGTAGGAAGTTTGGCATTATAGCAGATTGTAGATCTACAGAGACAGAGTTTCCCTCTTGTTGCCCAGGGTGGAGTGCAATGGTACAATCTTGGCTCACCGCAACCTCTGCTTCCTGGGTTCAAGTGATTCTCCTGCCTCAGCTTCCCAAGTAACTGGGATTACAGGCATGTGCTACCATGCCTGGCTAATTTTGTATTTTTAGTAGAGATGGGGTTTCTCCATGTTGGTCAGGCTGGTCTCGAACTCCCGACCTCAGGTAATCCACCCATCTCAGCCTCCCAAAGTAATTTTTAAAATACCCTTTTAAGTACATGGTTGAACTGGACCAAAATTAAATAACATCTCTAAAAGCTACAAATAATAAGACATCACAAATACAGAGCAGTAAACTAGGGGTAGTGAGCTACTATTTGGCATTTGTCTGGGTGTATCTGCTGATCTCCATTGGCCTTTAGTTCAGTTTTAATGGGCCACTCAAGTTTGGGAGCAGAAGATAAAACTAGAGACCTGAGAAAGGTGGGAGGTCAGATTGGAGAGCCCCGAATTAAGCCAAGATTTCCAAAGGGTCACAGGCATATTGGATGAACTAGGAAAAGAAATCCTTGCAGATGGAGCAATGGAAATACATGCTTGTCTCAGTCTTGGTGCTGATTGGAGTGAGAAAAAAAAATTCTCCACTGAGATTTCCTAATCACAAGCCCACACTCAAAAAAAGGTTGGAACTAGAATTCCCACTGCTTGTGTGGCCTGAAAAACCCACAAAGATATCTAGAACTTTAAACATGTCCCACATTGGTACTCCTTTCCACTCACCTCATATATATAATGCAAATCATATTTTGAAGAATTCATTTAAACACAATCTTCATTCCCACAGATAAAGTTCCCATGAACATGAATTCACAATAAAAAAAAATCACATAATTTGTGAAGAAATAAGCCATTATAAGTAACTAAGCAGAAATAAATAGCAAACTACAGGAGCAGATCTACAAATACAACAGAAATTATCAGATAACAGACTATAAATTAATTGGCATAATATAGTTAAATAAAAGAAAGCCCTGAGGTATGATGAAGGTATAGGAGATTGTCAAATGTGACAGGCAAATTTGAAAAAGAACCAAATAGATTATCTATAAATGAAAAATATAATCATTAAAATTAGAAACTCCATAGATTAAATAGATTACACACAGATGAAGAGAGAATGAGGAATTGAAATAAATTATACAGAATGTAATACAGCAAACAAAGAGGTGGAAAACAGACTAGGTTAAGAAACATGGAGGATAGAATGGGAAGGTCTACCGTGTATTTAATTGGAGTTCCAGAGAGATAAAATGGGGGAAAGGCAATATTTAAAGAGAGAATGACTGAAAATTTCCCAAAATTGATGAACAGTACCCAATTTAGGATTTTCAATAAGTTCTAAGCAAGTTAAATTTAAAAATCGTAATCCAGACTTAGACATACTGTAGTGAACGTATGAAACACCCAAATCAGAGGAAAGCTCAACATTAGCCAGGCAAAAAAGATTATGCTTAGAAGAAAGACAACTAAACTCAATAAAATGACGGCTAACTGACAGCAACAGTGGAAGCCAGAAGAAATTGTAATAGTATCTTCCATAGTCAATGACAGTGGTCAGCAAATGTTTTCTGTAAAAAGCGCAATAATAATCATTTTAGGCTTTGCAGGTCATGTACAGTCTTTGTTGCATACTACTCTGTTTTTGGTTTGTTTGTTTTTGTTTTTTTTTTTCACAACACTTTCAAATATAAAAACAATTCTTAGCTCAAGGGTCACACCAAAACACACTGCAGGCCAGATTTGGCCTGTAGGTCATACTTTGCTTACCCTAATTTGTAATATAATAACTATTGTTTTGTTCATTTTATTTTATGGTCAGGGGTACATGTGCAGGTTTGTTAGGCATACTTGTGTCATGGGGGTTTATTATATAGATTATTTTGTCACTCAGGTATTAAGCCTAGTACTCAACAGTTATTTTTCCTAATCCCTTCCCTTCTCCCACTCTCCACCCTCCACCTTCCGACAGGCCCCAGCGTGGTTTGTTTTGTTTTGTTTTGTTTTTTGAGATGGAGTCTCGCTCTGTCACCCAGGCTGGAGTGCAGTGGTATGATCTCAGCTCAATGCAGCCTCTGCCTCCTGGGTTCAAGCACTTCTCCAGCCTCAGCCTCCCATGTAGCTGCAATTATAGGCACCTGCCACCATGCCTGGCTAATTTTTGTAATTTTAGTAGAGACAGGGTTTCACCATGTTGGCCAGGATGGTCTTGAACTCCTGACCTCAGGTTATCTGCCCACCTCAGCCTCCCAAAGTGCTGGGATTACAGGCATAAGCCTCAGTGTATATTGTTCCCTTCTATGTGTCCATGTGTTGTCATCATTTAGCTCCCAATTATAGATGAGAACGTGATATTTTGGTCTTCTGTTCCTGCATTAGTTTGCTTAGGCTAATGGCCTCAAGCTGCATCTGTTTTCCTGCAAAGGACATGATCTCATTCTTTTAATGGCTGCATAGTATTTCACGGTGTATAGATACCACATTTTCTTTATCCAGTCTATCACTGCTGGACATTTAGGTTGGTTCCATGTCTTTGCTATTGTGAATAGTGCTGCAATGAACATATGCATGCATGTGTCTTTATAATAGAACGATTTATATTCCTTTGGGTATACACCCAGTAATTGGATTGCTGGGTTAAATGTATTTCTGTCTTTAGGTCTTTGAGGAATCACCACACTGTCTTCCACAATGGTTGAACTAATTTACACTCCCACCAACAGTGTATAAGCATTCCTTTTTTCTGCACAATCTTGCCAGCATGTTATTTATTTATTTATTTGCCTTTTTACTTTTTCATTATAGCTATTCTGATTGATGTGAGATGGCATCTCATTGTGGTTTTGATTTGCATTTCCCTAATGATCAGTGATGTTGAGCTTTTTTTTCACATGATTTTTGGCAGCATATATGTCTTTTGAAAAGTGTCTGTTCGTATCCTTTGCCCACTCTTTCATGAGGTTGGTTGTTTTCTTATAATTTTAAGTTCCTTATAGATGCAGATATTACACCTTTGTCAGTTGCATGGTTTGCAAAATTTTTCTCCCATTCCATAGGTTGCCTGTTCACTCTGTTGATAGTTTCCTTTGCTGTGCAGAAGCTCTTAAGTTTAATTAGATCACATTTGTCAGTTTTTGCTTTTGTTCCAATTACTTTTTGAAAGCAAAGATTTCTTCGTTGTGAAATCTTTGCCTGTTCCTATGTCTTGAATGGTATCACCTAAGTTTTCCTCCAGGATTTGTATAGTTTTGGGTTTTACATTTAAGTCTTTAATCCATCTTTAATTAATTTTTCTATATAGTATAAGGAAGGAGTCCAGTTTCAATCTTCTGCATATGGCTAGACAGTTTTCCTAGCACCGTTTATTGAATAGGGAGTCTTTTCTCCATTGCTTATTTTTGTCGGGTTTGTTGAAGACCAGATGGTTGTAGGTGTGCGGCCTTATTTCTGGGTTCTCTATTCTGTTCCATTGGTCTATATGTCTGTAGTTATATGAGTATCATGCTATTTTGCTTGCTGTAGCCCCATAGTATAGTTTGAAGTCAGATAGCATGTTACCTGCAGCTTTGTTCTTTTTGCTTAAGATTGCCTTGTCTAATTGGTCTCTTTTTTGGTTCTATCTGAATTTTAAAATAGTTTTTTTCTAGTTCTGTGAAGAATCTCAATAGTAGTTTATTTTTTTGCTCAGTATTTTATTTATTTTGTATTTATTTCAGTAGGTTTTTGGGGAACAGGTGATGCTTCGTTACGTGGATAAGTTCTTTAGTGATGATTTCTGAGATTTTGATGCACCCATCACCCAGGCAGTATACACTGTACCTTATTTGTAGTCTTTTATCCCTCACCCCTCTCCCATACTTCCCCCCAAGTCCCCAAAGTCCATTGTATCATTCATATGTCTTTGCATCCTCATAGCTTAGCTGCCACTTATAAGTGATAATATACAATGTTTGATTTTCCATTCCTGAGTTACTTCACTTAGAATGACAGTCTCCAACTCCATCCAGGTTGCTGTAAATGCCATTATTTCATTCCTTTTTGTGGCTGAGTAGTATTCCATTTTGTGTGTGTGTGTGTGTTGCATATTGTGCTGCTACAAACATGCATGTGTAAGGTGTGTTTTGTTTTGTTTTGTTTTGTTTTTTCACATAATGTCTTATTTTCCTCTGGGTAGATACCCAGTAGTGGGATTGCTGGATCAAATGGTAGATCTACTTTTAGTTCTTTAAGGAAACTCTATACTCTTTTCCATGAGGACAAAGAGAACAGGAGAAGAAACTTCAATTCATGAGACAGTTTAATACATGTTGAAGAGAATAGGTAGAAGATAGATGACAGCAAGTATTAGTTATCTACAGCTGTATAATAAATTACTCCAAAACTTAGTGGCTTAAAATAACAAGCACTTATCTCATACCGTTCCTGAGAGTTAGGAATCTGGAAGTAATTTACTTAGGATTCCTGGCTCAAAATTTCTCAGGAGGTTGCTGTCAGGAAGACTACAGTCATCTGAAGATTCGACAGGGGCTAGAAAATATGCTTCCAAAGTGGCTCACTCACATGGCTATTCACAGGAGTCCTCAGTTCTCCACCACATGGGCCTCTCCACAGGTTGCTTGAGTACCATTAGGACATGTTACCTGGCTTCCTCCAGAGCAAGTGATCCAAAAGACAAATGATGACGCCACAGTACCTTTTATGATTTAGCCTCCGAAGTTGCATACCATCATTTCTGCTTTATTCTATTCATTAGAAGCAAGGCATTAAGTCCAGCTCACATTCAAGAGGGAAGTTAGGTTTTATTTATTGAAGGAAGGAATATTTTTTAAAAGTTGTGAACATATGTATTTTCTTGAGACAGAATCTCACTTTGTCACCCATGCTGGAGTGCAGTGATGCATGATCATGGCTCACTGCAGTCTCAACCTCCTGGGCTCAAGTGATCCTACTGCTTCAGCCTCCCCAGTAGCTAGGACTACAGTCATGTGCCACCATACCCAGCTATTTTATTTTATTTTTTGTAGACTCAGGATCTCTCTATGTTGCCCAGTCTAATCTCAAACTCCTGGCCTGAGCAAACCCCTCTCCTCGGCCTCCCATAGTCCTGTGATTACAGGTATGAGCCACTGTACCTGGCCAAGAACATATTTTAAAACAAACACTGAGTGGCAACTGAGTAAAGTAGAGTAACTACAACACAAATGCCTGCATAATGTGGTACTTACTAGAAGGAGCCAATTGGCCCTGTATAACCCCTGAGAGATTTGTAACTTTTAAGCACTATATCCTACAAGAAGCCAGGGAGATATGCAGGGCTGAAAACAATAGCCTTGACTAAAAATCCATATAGGAAATAGTTGGACTCTCAGATCCCCTCACTCTAACACACACCACAACAGCACCACCACCAGGAAAGAAAATGGATCTTTATTTTCTGGAAAAAAAAAAAAAATAGATGAATATCTCTATGGTAATATTAATAGATGGTAAACCAGGGGATACTGTCCTGCCCTCAAACTGGTATTCAGTGAATTGTGTGCCTCCATCCACTCTCTTGCCTCTCCTGCACAGTAAGGAAATACAGGATTCTTAAAAAATTAAATGGCCAGAGAAAGGACCTCCAGATACTGATATTTGAGACTCCCCTAAACAAATAATCACCTTGCCTTCAATGACCCTACCGTATGGTCTACCCATTGACAAGCTCCAATCATGTGCATACAACTTTCAGTCAGTTTTTTTACTGATTCATTTTTTAACATGAACATGTAGGCAAGGATTACTACATAGCTGAGGAAGCCTCAAACATTAAAGATAGGGTAAATATCAGCCATACAGAAAAAAGGAACTTGAAAAAAATAGACAATAAAGAAAACAGAAGAAAAGTGTATATATGTGTGTGTGTGTGTGTGTATTTACACATATATGTGCATCTACAGGTGTATGTATATGTGTGTGGGCATATATGTATATACATACACATGTGTATGTATATGTGTGTGTGTATATATACTGTGCAAAGTGAGAGAGGGGATAATTGTGTACTAGCTTAAATATTGCACCATTTTGCATTTTGAGATGGTTAAAATGGAACCAGGCACTAAAATTTGAAACAATCTTATACACATGCAAAAACTGGCAGCTTTTCACATGTAGCATTATATTGACATTTTACTTGACTTCCTAAGCCACTAGTGAATTAACCTGGCTTCTTTGTACTTTATTATTTTAAAGAATGTATTCATTTGTTTTTACATACTAATGTTGGAAGTAGGTACTGGGGTACAGCTAACTTAATTGCTCTCTCTCTCTCTCTGTTGTTATTCTTTTTTTAAAAAGTTTGTTTTATAGAAGTATAATTTACATACAGTAAATATTGCCTTTTAAATTTTTAATTTTAAAATTGTACTATTCTGACACAACCAAGGACCCTCACAGAGTCCACTTCGCTCCCCTGCTAACTCCACTGGAGCAGGTGCTGGTACTCACAGCTACAGGAGCAGGTGCTGGTACTCACAGCTGCAAGACCTGAAGATGGATCACACCTGAAAATGGATGCACTCTTTGCAGACACTCCCTAGTACCAACCCAGAGCCCAGTAGCTCCACTGGGTGACTGGACCGAGAAGAGAAAAAACAACCACTACAGTTCGGCTCTCAGGAAGCCTGATTCCTAGGGGATGGGGAGAACACCACATCAAGGGAGCACCTCGTGGAACAAAAAATCTGAACCGTAGCCCTTGAATCCCAGATCTTCCCTCTGACATAGTCTACCCAAATGAGAAGGAACCAGAAAAACAATTCTGGTAATATGACAAAACAAGGTTCTTTAACACCCCCAGAAGATTATACCAGCTCACAAGCAATGGATCCAAACCAAGATGAAATATCCGAATTGCCAGAAAAAGAATTCAGAAGGTCAATTATTAAGCTAATCAAGGAGGCACCAGAAAAAAAGTGAAGTCCAACTTAAAGAAATCAAAAACATGGTCGGGCACAGTAGCTCATGCCGGTAATCCCAGCACTTTGGGAGGCTGAGGCAGGTGGATCACTTGAGGTCAGGAGTTTAAGACCAGCCTGGCCAACATGGTGAAATCCCATCTCTACTAAAATCACAAAAATTAGCCAGGCATGATAGTGCATGCCTGTAATCCCAGCTACTTGGGAGGCTGAGGTATGAGAATTGCTTGAACCTGGGAGGTGGAGGTTGCAGTGAGTTGAGATTGCCACTGCACTCCAGCCTGGGTGACAGAGCGAGACTCCATCTCAAAATAAAAAACATGATACAGGATATGAAAGAAAAATTCTTCAGTGAAATAGATAGCATAAATAAAAATCAGTCACAACTTCTGTAAATCAGGGACACAGAGAAATGCAAAATGCACTGGAAAGTCTCAGCAACAGAATCAAACAAGCAGAAGAAAGAACTTCAGAGCCTGAAGACAAGGCTTTCGAATTAACCCACTCCATCAGAGACAAAGAAAAAAGAATTTAAAAAATGAACAAAGCTTCTGTATTAGGTTTCTCTTAGAAAGACAGAACTAATAGGGTATATATTTAAAGTTAATACTTAATAAACTCCCTTATATATACATATATACATAGATATATATAGTGGGATCACAGGGTCCCACAATAGACTATTTGCAAGCTGAGGAGCAAGAAGAGCCAGTCTGAGTCCCCAAACTGAAGAACTTGGAATCCATTGTTCGAGGACAGGAAGCATTCAGCACAAGAGAAAGATGTAGACTGGGAGGCTAGGCCTGTCTCACCTTTTCATGTTTTTCTGCCTGCTTTATATTCACTGGAAGCTGATTAGATTGTGCCCACCAGATTAAGGATGGATTTGCCTTCCCCAGCCCACTGACTCAAATGTTAATCTCTTTTGGCAACACCCACACAGACACACCCAAGATTAATCCTTTGTATCTCTCAGTTCAATCAAGTTGACACTTAGTATTAACCATTACAAGTCTACCCCTTGTCAACTTGAACCCATACACATCTCCTGAGATCATTCATAATCTTCAAATAAAGACAATGGGGTCATAATTACACCTAACATAATACAACTATCCTTTGTACAACTGGAATCGCACCAATCCCCAACTCAAATACTATTACATAAAGTTAACACTTAAATGCTCATATGAAGTCAGTAAGTCTTATGTCACATGATGAAGGAAAAGGAAATAAAATGAAGCTATTTTCTTAGTACAAGTATATAAATGCACCAACATGTTTTTAACAAAAGAAGTAGGAAATATTCATGACAGTTACAGTCCCCGTTTCTGCAGCTGGTCACATGGTCGTAGCTGGTATTGATGACTACTACCTTCTTCTACTACCCATTCTGCATTCCCTTTGCCTTCAGCAAGCACCTCAGCAGGTCATGGCTTTTTTCCTTGTGGAGTGACCCAAACCTTCATTCCTGAAGGGTCTGGGTCATTCATAGTCCTGCCTGGATTGGGCTGTTATAGTTTCCCATTGACCTTAATCACAAGGTATGGTAATACTAAGAGACACCCTAATGGATCTCCTGTATTCCATGCGTACTCTTCCTTACCACCATTGTGGAGCAGTAGACTTATTTCATCTTGATAGCCCAGGTCAGTCACCCCAACAAACACTGTAACTCCCCGTTTAGCCTGTTGACTTAAGGGTAGAAGGAGCCCAAAGTGTCCAGGTGGCAATCTTAACTTCCAGTTTAATGGAATCATTGTTGTGTCTCCTGGTGGCAGCATTCCTCTCTCTGGAACTAAGACCTCTAAGCCAGCAGAACGTAATGCTGCGGGAACAGGAGGCAAAAATTTTGCTAGTGGATCACTAGGGGTGATGGTGAGTGGTGCCACTTCCACATCTATCCCTTGATTCCTGGACCCCTGAATTCTGGCTATGGGAGAAACAGTACCATGTATTGGATGCTGATTCAGAGCATACACAGCCTTCTGGAGAACTTTGCCCCAGCCCTGTATGGTGTTGTCACCTAGTTGGCATTGTAATTGTGACTTCAAAAGGCCATTCCACTGTTCTGTCAATCCAACTGCTTCAGGATTATGGGAAAAATGGTAAGACCAGTGAACTCCATGAGCATGAGCCTACTGCCGCACTTCTTTAGCCGTAAAGTGAGTGCCTTGGTTAGAGGCAATGCTGTGTGGAATACCATGACGGTAGATAAGGCATTCCATGAGTCCATGGATGGTAGTCTTGGCAGAAGCATTGGGTGGAGGATAGGCAAACCCATATCTATAGTAAGTGCCTATTCCAGTGAGGACAAACCTCTGCCCTTTCCATAATGGAAGAGGTCCAATATAATCAACCTGCCACCAGGTGGCTAGCTGATCATCCCAAAGAATGATGCCATATCGAGGCCTCAGTGTTGGTCTCTGCTGCTGTCAAATTGAGCACTCAGCAGTGGCTATAGCCAGGTCAGCCTTGGTAGATGGAAGTCCATGTTGCTGAACCCATGCGTAACCTCCATCTCTGCCACCATGGCCACTTTGTTCATGGGCCCATTGGGTGATGACAGGGGTGGCTGGGAAAAGAGGCTGAGCGGTGTACACAGAATGAGTCATCCTATTCACTTGATTATTAAACTCCTCCTCCACTGAGGTCACCTGTTGGTGAGCATTCACATGGGATACAAATATCTTCATAGTTTTTGACCACTCAGAGAGGTCCATTCGCATACCTCTTCCCCAAATTTCTTTGTCACCAGTTTTCTAATCATGCTTCTTCTAAGCCCCTGACCATCCAGCCAAACCATTAGCTACGGGCACGAATCATTGTATAATGGCATATCTGGCCATTTCTCCTTCCATGCAAAGTGCACAACCAGCATTGCTCGAAGTTCTACCCACTGGGATGATTTCCCTTCACCACTGTCCTTCAGGGATGTCCTAGAAAGGAGCTGTAGTGCTCTAGCTGTCCACTTTCAGGTGGTGCCTGCATATAGTACAGAACCATCTGTGAACAGGCTGTAATCTCTTCCTCTGTCAAGTGATCATAGGGCACTCCTCATGAGGCCATCGGTGCAGGCTGGGGAAGAAAAGGTGGGGTGACAGGAGTGGAGACCATGGGCATTTGAGCCACTTCTTGATGTAACTTACTTGTACCTTCAGGACCTGCTCGAGGCTAATCACGTATATACCACTTCCATTTAATGATGGAATGCTGCTGTGCATGACCCACTTTATGGCTAGATGGGTCAGAAAGCACCCAGTTCATGATAGGCAGTTCAGATCTCATGGTAACTTGATGACCCATAGTCAAATGTTTAGTTTCCACCGAAGCCCAGTAACAGGCCAAGAGGTCTGTTATGGAGGTCAGGTAATCAATGGAGTTTTAGCTCAGGTCAGACTTACAGTGGGTCCAGTGGGTCCCCAGACTCTGCAGTTATCTGCAGAAGATGGCAGAGCCTTGCTCCAAAATCCTAGAGACCTCTGCTGTGATTCACCTATGAGAGCCTGCCAAAGGCTCCAAACAACATCCCTACTGGCCACTGGCATCTCAAGCACCATTGGATCTGCTGGGTCATATGGTCCAAGTGGCAGAGCAGCTTGCACAGCAGCCTGGACCTGTGGCAGCATCTTCTCCTGTTCTGGGCTCCACTCAAAACTGGCAGCCTTTCGGGTCACTTGATAAATGGGCCAGTGTAATACACCCAAATGAGGAATGTGTTGCCTCCAAAATCCAAATAAGACCACTAGGCATTGTGCTTCTTTCATGGTTGTAGGAGGGGCCAAATGCAGCCACTTATCCTTTACCTTAGGATAGGCCCCACACCACTGGACCCCTAGAAATTTTACTGAGGTAGAAGGTCCCTGAGTTTTAGCTGAATTTATTTCCCATCCTGTGGCATGCAAATGTCTCACCATTAAATCCAGTGTGTTTGCTACTTCTTGCTCACTGGATCCAATCAGCATAATGTCATCAATGTAATGGACCAGTGCAATCAAGGTCTCTCCAAATGAGATGATGACACAAAGCCAGAGAGTTAATATACTCCTGAGGTAGGACAGTAAAGTTTGTTGCTGGCCTTGCCAGCTGAAGGCAAATGGCTTCTGGTGGGCCTTATGGACAATAATGGAGAAAAAGGCATTTGCCAAGTCAATGGCTGCATACCAGGTACCAGGAGATGTGTTAATTTGCTCAAGCAATGAAACCACATCTGGTACAACAGCTGCAATTGGAGTCACCACTTGGTTAAGCTTATGATAATCCACTGTCATTCTGCAAGATCCATCTGTCTTCTGCACAGGCCAAATGGGAGAGTTGAACGGGGACATGGTGGGAATCACCACCCCTGCGTCTTTCAAGACCTTGATGGTGGCACTAATCTCTGCAATCCCTCCAGGGATGCAATATTGTTTTTGATTTACTATTTTTCTAGGTAGAGGCAGCTCTAATGGCTTCCATTTGGCCTTTCTTACCATAGTAGCCCTCACCTTACTAGTCAGGGAGCCAATGTGAGGGTTCTGCCAGCTGCTAAGTATGTCTATGCATTCTGGCACTGGGGAAATGACCACAGGATGAGTCTGGGGACCCACTGGACCCACTGTAAGTCTGACCTGAGCTAAAACTCCATTGATTACCTGACCTCCATAAGCTCCTACTTGATGTTTTGGGTCCCCTGGAATCAAGGTCAGCTCAGAGCCAGTGTCCAGTAGTCCCCGAAATGTCTGATCATTTCCCTTTCCCCAGTGCACAGTTACCCTGGTAAAAAGCCAGAGGTCTCCTTGGGGAAGGATGGGAGAAAGATTCACTGCATAAATTGTCAGTAATATAGTGGGGTCCTTCCTCAAGGGGACCTAGCCTCCCCTTCATTCAAGGGGTTCTGGGTCTGTAAACTGGCTCAAGTCTGGAAATTGATTGAGGGGCCGTGATTCAAATTAGCTTTTTGTCCATTTGACCTAGAAGTTTTCTGTTTGTATAATTTAAGTAGGAATGCAGTAGGCTTCCAATCAATTTCACTTCTAGGAACACCATGATTAATTAGCCAGTGTCAGAGCACTCCACGAGTCATACTATTCTGATTGTTGCTTTGCCTCTGCTGTCCATTTTGGTAACTATGCCCACCTTGCCTTTGACAGTTGAGTGCTGTCACTTGGCCCCTGCCACCTCGGGATCCAATTATTCCCATTGTATTTGAATTTTGTAGTTGAGTGACTATGGTTCCCACCGTTAGATCTGACATACAGAGAAGAGCAATTACAGGGCTATTCAAAGATGCAGGTGCTGCCCTCACAAATCTATTTTGCAAGGCATCAGTCAAGGGTATATCTTCCAGACCCTCCCAGCTGGGATGAGTAAGTCTAAAGTAACTAATCCACTCCACCATCCCAATCTCCCTAAGCCTTTGGATCCCTTCCTCTACATTAAACCAAGAAAGATCAGGCATTTCCAGCTCACTCACGGTGGACCATCTTTTAATCCATATTTCAGCTAACCAAACAAATAAACTATTATAACATTTTTTAACTCCCCGAGCTGCAACATTAAAAGCAGAGTCCCTACTTAGTGTGCCCAAATCAATAAATAAATATCAATAAATTCAGCCTGACCCAACTCTATGTTTCTTAATGGTGGCATTATCTGATACCCTTAATATCTATTCTTAATATCTATTCCCATGCTTGTTCTCCAGGTTTCTGTTTATATTAATTAGAGAACTCAAACAGTTCTTTTCCAGTGTAGCACACCTCCCCATGGGTCACACTCTCAACCTTACCTCTAGGGGCCTGCTGGGACTTTAGTCTAGTTATAGGTCTAGAGACAAACAGATGTTGGCGGTGGCTTCTGAGGAGAATCAACATTATCTTGCCTGGCAACTGCCTCAGGGGAGGCCATTACTGTTGCCTCAGGCAGTGCAGGGTTTATCTCCTCAAAGGTGGAAAAGCTGATGGCAGCATAGGTCGGGGAGGGGATGTTGCCACTACTAGGGATGGGGAAACTGTTCCTTCTTGCAAAGAAGGTTCATCAGAGTTTGCAAACTCAGTGTGCCCAGCTTCATCAGGGTCCTCCCACACATCACCATTCCAAGTTGCAGGGTCCCATTCTTTTCCAATCAATGCCCTCATTTTAACAGTAGGTACCTGGCAAGGCTGTGCATGCATCTTTCATTGTAGGTCAACCACTCGTATAATAAGAGCTTGTGTCTGTTTTTCCACAGTTTCAGCTCTTTCTCTACAGGAGATAAGACTCTCACTCAGGGCAATCTTAGCAGATTTGAGGTTCAGTATCTGCTTCTGAAGTCAAGCAACAGAATCCCTGAGTTCATTTTCTTTTGTCACTTTTTTCACTGAACTTAGGAGCAACCAACCAGCTTCATTCCGTTCCTTGGTTCTCCACATATGATCAAAGGTATTATGTATAGAGTCACTAAGCTCCTTGCCTCTCATGAGCAGTGAATCAGAAGTGTCAGATGCATTTATTTTGCATAACTCTCTAAACAGTTTCTGCCAAGGACTGTCAGTGTTCTCCATACTATTAGAAGTACAGTCTTTAGCATTTTTGAGTCTAATCATACTAAGCAGCCAGCTCCAGAAACCCCAAAACCAACAAAAAAAACTCCATGCTTAATATTCTATTCCTCTAGAAACACTCCTGGTACCAAAATCTGTATTAGTTAGGGTTCTTTCAGAGGGACAGAACTAATAGTATAGATATATAAAGGGGGATTTATTAAGTATTAACTTATACAATCCCAAGGTCCCATAGTAGGCTGTCTGCAAACTGAGGAGTAAGGAGAGCCAGAGTCCCAAAACTGAAGAACTTGGAGTCCAATGTTCGAGGGCAGGAAGCATCCAGCATGAGAGGAAGATGTAGACTAGGAGGCTAGGCCCATCTCTCCTTTTCACGATTTTCTGCGTGCTTTATATTCACTGGAAGCTGATTAGACTGCCCACCAGATTAAGGGTAGATCTGCCCTCCCCAGCATACTGATTCAAATATTAATCTCTTTTGGCAACACCTACACAGACACACTCAGGATTAATACTTTGTATCCCTCAGTCCAACCAAGTTGACACTCAGTATTAACCATCACATCTTCCAAGAACTTTGGGACTATGTTAAACATCCAAACCTAAGAATAAGAATAATTCTCTTAATTATTCTTATTTAACCTAAGAATAATTCTCTTCTTCCCGAGGAAGAAGAGAAACCTAAAATTTTGGCAAAGATATTTGAGGAAATAATCGAGGAAAACTTCCCTGGCCTTGCTAGAGAGCTAGACATCCAAATACAAGAAGCTTAGAGAACACCTGGGAAATTCATCACAAAAAGATCATCACCTAGGCACACAGTCATCAGGTTATTTAAAGTCAAGACATAGGAAGGAATCTTAAGAGCTGTGAGACAAAAGCTTCAGGAAATCTATAAAGGAAAACCTATCAGATTAACAGCAGATGTCTCAACAGAAACCCTGCAAGCTAGAGGGGATTGGGGCCCTATTTTTAACCTCCTTAAACAAAACAATTTTCAACCAAGAATTTTGTATCCAGTGAAACTAAGCTTCATACATGAAGGAAAGATACGATCTTTTCCAGACAAACAAATGCTGAGAGAATTTGTCACAACCAAGCTGGCACTACAAGAACTGCTAAAAAGAGCTCTAAATATTGAAACAAATTCTCGAAATACACCAAAATAGAACCTCCTTAAAGCATAAATCTCACAGGACCTATATAACAGTAACAACAACAAAAGATATTCAAGCAACAAATAGCATGATGTATAGAATAGTACCTCACATCTCAATGCTATCTTTGAATGTGAGTGGCCTAAATCCTCCACTTAAAAGATACAGAATGGCAGAATGGATAAGAATTCACCAACCAAGTTTCTGCTGTCTTCAGGAGTCTTGCCTAACACATAAGGACTCACATGAACTTAGGTAAAGGGGTGGGAAAAGATATTCTATGCAAATGAACACCAAAAGCAAGCTGGAGTAGCTATGCTTATATCAGACAAAACAAACTTTAGAGCAATAGCAGTTTAAAAAGACAAAGAGCAACGTTATATGATGATAGAAGGACTAGTCCAACAGGAAAATATCACAATTGTAAATATATATACACCTAACACTGTACTTCAAAATTTATAAAACAATTACTACTTGACCTGATAAATGAGATAGACAGCAACATAATAATAGCAAGGGACTTTAATACCCTACTGACAGCACTAGACAGGTCACCAAGACAGAAAGTCAACAAAGAAACAATGGACTTAAAATATACCCTTCAACAAATAGACTTAACAGATATATACAGATCATTTTACCCAAGAACTGCAGAATATATATTCTATTCATCAGCACATGGAACATTCTTTAAATAAACCATATGATAGGCCATAAAAAACTCAACAAACTTAAGAAAATTGAAATTATAGCAAGTACTTTCTCAGACCACAGTGGAATAAAATTGGAAATCAACTCCAAAAGCAACCCTTAAAGCCATGCAAATACATGAAAATTAAGTAACCTGCTCCTGAATGATCGTTGGGTCAACAATGAAATTAAAATGGAAATTTAAAAATTCTTTGAACTG
This sequence comes from Papio anubis, assembly GCF_008728515.1. NCBI lineage: Eukaryota > Metazoa > Chordata > Mammalia > Primates > Cercopithecidae > Papio > Papio anubis. The sequence continues at coordinate 81,893,319 of NC_044996.1, read as the reverse complement.
AACTATAATAGTGACACAACCTATCAAAACCCCTGGGATAGATCAAATGTAGTGCTGAGAGGAAAGTTCCTAACATTAAATGCCTACATCAAAAAGTCTGAAAGAATACAAATAGACAGTCTAAGGTCACACCTCACAGAACTGGAGAAACAAGAACAATCCAAACTCAAATCCAGCAAAAGGAAAGAAATAACAAAGATCAGAGCAGAACTAAATGAAATTGAAACAAAAGATAAATGAAACAAAAAGCTGGTTCTTTGAAAATATTAATAACATTGATAGACCATTAGTGAGATTAACCAAGAAAAGAAGAGAGACGATCCAGATAACCTCAATTATAAATGAAATGGGACATATTACAACTGATATCACAGAAATACAAAATATCATTCAAGGCTACTATGAACACCTTTATGTGCATAAACTAGAAAACCTAGAGGAGATGGATAAATTCTAAGAGATAATTGAAATGGTAATTTAAAAATTGCCAACAAGCAAAGAATCCAGGATCATACAGATTCACAGTTGAATTCTATCAGACATTCAAAGAAGAATTGGTACTAATCCTGTGGAAACTATTCCAAAAGATAGAGAAAGAGGGAATCCTCTCTGAATGATTCTATGAAGCCAGTATCACCCTAATGCCAAAGCCAGCAAAGGACATAACAAAACAAGAAAACTACAGACCAATATCCCTGATAGATGCAAAAATCCTCAATAAAATACTAGCAAACCGAATCCAAGAGAATATCAAAAAGATAATCCATCATGCTCAAGATGGTTTCATACGAGGGTTGTAAGGATGGTTTAATGTACGTAAGTTGCCGGGCATGGTGGTTCATGCCTGTAATCCCAACACTTTGGGAGGCTGAGGCAGGCGGATCACCTGAGGTCAGGAGTTCAAGACCAGCCTGACCAACATGGAGAAACCCCGCCTCTAGTAAAAATACAAAAAGTTAGCTGGGCGTGGTGGCACATGCCTGTAATCCTAGCTACTCGGGAGGCTGAGGCAGGAGAATCACTTGAACCCAGGAGGCAGAGGTTGTGGTGAGCTGAGATCGCGCCATTGCACTCCAGCCTGGGCAAAAAGAGTGAAAATCTGTTTCAAAAAAAAAAAAGAAAAGAAAAGAAAAAGAAAAACAGAAAAGAAAAAAAAGTAAGTCAATAAACGTGATACATCACATAAACAGAATTAAAAAAACAAAAATCGCACGATCATCTCAATAGATGTAGAAAAAGCATTTGACAAAATCTATCATCCCTTTATGTTCAAAACCCTCAGCAAAATCAGCAAACAGGGGACATACCTTAAGGTAATAAAGGCTATCTGTGACAAACCCACAGCCAACATTATACTGAATGGGGAAAAGTTGAAAGCATTCTTCCTGAGAACTGAAACAAGACGAGGATGCCCACTTTCACTGTTTCTATTCAACATAGTACTGGAAGTCCTAGCCAGAGCAACCGACAAGAGAAAGAAATAAAGGGCATCCAGATTCGTAGAGAGGAAGTCAGACTGTCACTGTTGACTGATTTTATCGTCATATACCTAGAAACCCATAAAGACTCATCCAAAAACCTCCTAGAACTGGTAAATTAATTCAGCAAAGTTTCAGAATACAAAATTAATGTACACAAATCAGTAGGTCTGCTATACACCAACAGCAACCAAGCTGAGAATCAAATCAAGAACTCAACCCCTTTCACAATAGCTGCAAAAAATAAAATAAAATACTTAGGAATATAACTAACCAAGCACGTGAAAGACCTCTATGAGGAAAACTACAAAACACTGCTGAATGAAACAATAAATGACACAAACAAATGGCAACACATTCCATGCTCATGGATGGGTAGAATCAATATTGTGAAAATAACCATACTGCCAAAAGCAATCTACAAGTTCAATTTTCATCACAATGCCATCATCATTCTTCACAGAACTAGAAAAAAAAATCCTAAAATTCATATGGAAGCAAAAAAGAGCCCACACAGCCAAAGCAAGACTAAGCAAAAAGAACAAATCTGGAGGCCTCACAATACCTGACTTTGAACTATACTATAAGGCTATAGTCACCAAAACAGCATGGTACTGATATAAAAACAGGCACATAGATCAACAGAACAGAATAGAGAACCCAGAAATAAAGTCAAATACTTAGAGCCAACTGATCTTCAACAAAGCAAACAAAAACATAAAGTGGGGAAAGGACACCCTATTCAACAAATGCTGCTGGGATAATTGGCAGGCCACATGTAGGAGAATGAAACTGGATCCTCATCTCTCACTTTATACAAAAAACTCAAGATGGATCAACGACTTAAATCTAAGACCTGAAACTATAAAAATTCTAGAAGATAACATCAGAAAAACCCTTCTAGACATTGGCTTAGGCAAATACTTCATGACCAAAAACCTAAGAGCAAATGCAACAAAAACACAGATAAATAGATGGGACTTAATTAGACTAAAGAACTTTTCCATGGCAAAAGGAACAGTCAGCAGAGTAAACAGACAACCCACAGAGAGGGAGAAAATCTCTGCAAACTATGCATCTGACAAAGGACTAATATCCAGAATCTACAAGGAGCTCAAACATCAGCACCCCCAAAAACCAAAGAATCCCATCAAAAAGTAAGCTAAGGACATGAATAGACAGTTCTCAAAAGAAGATATACAAACAGCCAACAAACATATGAAAAATGCTAAACGTCACAAATTATCAGGGAAATGCAAAACAAAAACCATGTGATACCACCTTACTCCTACAAAAATGGCCATAATCAAAAAATCAAAAAATAAGAGATATTGGCATGGACATGGTGAAAAGGGAACACTTTTACACTGCTGGTGGGAATGTAAACTAGCACAACCGCTGTGAAATACAGTGTGGGGACTCCTTAAAGAACTGAAAGTATATCTACCATTTGATCCAGCAATCCCACTACTATGTAACTACCCAGAGGAAAATAAGCCATTATGCGAAAAAGATGCCTGCACACGCATGTTTATAGCGACACAATTTGCAGTTCCAAAAATATGGAACCAGCCCAAATGCCCATCATTTAACGAGTGGATCAAGAAACTGTGGCATATGTACATATGGGGTGAGGTATAAAGGACTGCACATTGGGTACAATGTACACTGCTTAGGTTATGGGTGCACAAAAATCTTAGAAATCACCATTAAAGAATTTATTCATGTAACCAAATATCACCTGTTCCCCAAAAATCTATTGAAATAAAAAAATAAGAAATGTTTAAAAATTATACTATTCTGAGAGTTTGGGCAAATACGTACAGCCATGTAACCAACACTTCAATCATCATATTAAACCGTTGATCATCTTCCTAATTATCCCAGAGATCTTTTTATAGTCAACCCTTACCCCTGCCCTCAGCTCTTGGTAACTACTGATCTGTTTCCTTTCCCTATAGTTTAGCCTTTTCTAGAACATCCTAAAAATGCAACCATGGAATATGTAGCTTTTTGCATCTGGCCTTTTTTCATTTAGCACAATGCATTTGAGGTTTATCTGTGCTGTTGTACATTAGCTTTCTATGCCTTTTCATTGCTTAATAAGATTATATTTTATGGACATGATGTAGTTTGTTTATCCATTCACAGGTTGAAGGACAATTAGATCATTTCTAGTTTTTTATGAATAAAACTGTTATAAACATTTATTTATGGGGTTTTGTGTAAACATAACATCATTTCTCTTTTTTAAATATATAACCCAGTAGCACTACTGGGTTGTATGAGGAATGTGTATTTAACTTTAGAAGAAAATGCCAAACTGTTTTCCAAAATGACCATAACACTAGACCGAGCAGGGTGGCTCCTGCCTATAATCCCAGCACTTTGGGAGGCCAAGGTTGGAGGATGGCTTGAGGACAGGAGTCTGAGGCCAGCCTGAGCCCATCTCTATGAATAGTTTTTTTTTTAATTAGCCAGGCATGATGGTACACACCTGTAGTCCCAGCTACTTAGGAGGCTGAGGCAGGACAACTTGAGCCCAGGAGTCAGAGGCTGCAGTGAACTATGATCATACCACTGTACTCCAGCCTAGGTGACAGAGACCCTGACTAAAAAAAAATGACCATACCATTTTGCATTATATTGAGCAATATATGAGAGTTCCTGTTACCATCTCTTCATATTGTTCGTTTTTAAAATTATTATCTCAGACATTCTAATAAGCATATAGCAAAATCCCATTGAAATTTGGATTTCTTTAATGATTAATAAAGTTGAGTATCTTTTATAATGTAGTAAAGTGTCAGTTTAAACCTGTTACCCATTTTTTGGTTTTTTGTTACGTTTTTATGACTTTTGAGAGTCCTTTATATTTTCTGTATAGAAGTTCTTTATAAGATACATGATTTGTAAATATTTTTCTCAGTCTGTGACTTGTCTTATTGCCTTCTTACCAGTGTGTTTCACACAGCAGAAATTTTGAAGTCCAATTTATCAAGTTTGTTCTATTACAGATTGTGCTTTTGGTGTCATATCTAAGAAATCTCTGCCCTACCGAAGGTTACAGAGATTTTCTCTTATTTTTCCTTCTGGATATTTTATAAGTATTACATTTATATCTTTGATCTATTTTGAGTTAATTTTTGTATATGGTGCAAGGCATGAGCTGAGGTTCATCTTTTCTGCATATAGATAACAGTTGTTCAAGCACCATTTGTTGAGACTATTCTTTCCCTATTGAATTACCTTGACATCTTTGTCAAAAAGCAATTGACCATATATGTGTAGGTCTATTTCTGGATGCTCTCTTTGTTCCCTCAATCTATGTGTTCATTCTGTCGCCAGTAACACAGACTTGATTCTCTCCTCTAACTTTGTGCTTTGGCCATTCGTGTTCTTTGATTCCACGCCCCCCGCCCCCACAAAGCCTTCAAGGTACTATTCAGCTCTTTTCCACATCTGCATCAGTGCACCTGCATTGTGGACTACTGCTTAGTTCAGTTCTCGAAGTCTTTCATATTGCTGTTTAGGATCTGATCCTTGCATTTGCAGCTTGGGGATGAGTCCAGGGATTTATAAGCAACTTTCTGGAATGGCTTTCCTGATCTTCTCCCTCTCTACAGTCTCTATAGTCTCTCAGTCCTTTCCTATTCCTTGTTGCTCTTCTTTTTGGTTTTTCAGCCATAGTGATAGGGCTTTAGTTATCCATTTCTGTCACATACTTATCGCTACTTTACCTGCATCCAGGGCCAAGTGGTGACTGTAAGAAAGAAAGAAAAGATACAATGGTGGTCAACTCACCCTCTTCCTCTAACAGGAGAGAAAGTTCGCCTTCCCTCAGTTTTAGGCAACTACAGCATCCCCGCCAATGCTAATGCTGCCATTAATGCTACTGCCTCTATAATGGAAATGCTTGTAACTAGGTCATGAGAGTATGGAAAAAAGAACCAAAAAACCACACAGAATGTTTACTCCTCTGTCTCCTTCTCAAAACAGAACAGGAGATACTGCTGTTTCTTCAAGAGGAAAAGGAAGATGGCATACCTGGGCTGGAGAAAAATTTTCTCCACCTACCCTTTGTTTCTAGCAGTATGGCTTCCTCTTCCTCTGTGCCTGTGTAGCCTCCATCCCCACCTGACCATGGGTGCAGGTTCTTCCTTCCCTCCCTCCTGTGAAGTTGCACTATAGGACACAAACTGTGAAAAATCTAAAATCAGCTCTCCCCATGTGTTGGTATTCTTAACTTTCTTGGCAAGCAAACTCTGTTCTCCAAAACAGTAGTAGTAGGACAACAAATTGTTCTTAGCAAAGGAAAAAAATCACTTTATTGTTATTTTAGTTTTTTAAAAAACCAAAAAAGTGGCATATTGTATCTGATTATATTGCGGGGTTTAGCATTTTTTTGTTCTGAGGGGGATGGGACCAACCAAGCCATTCACAACGAACATGGGTTCAGAGGACTTTCTAAATGGAAAGAGCTTAATCTGTAGCACTCAGAAGATAAGACAAACTATGTCACTTTGAGTGAACAATCAGGTTGGCAAGGAAATGTACTTGAATTTTCATTCACCTTTTCAACTACCAAAGAATGTTTCTACCAGTCGCTTGACCTAATCATCCTGCAGTTTGGAAAATCAAACTCTCCAATACATGAGATGAGCCAGCAGAGCCAGACCATGACCAGGAGATAGCTCATTCCAGAGAAGGACGTGCTAAAAAAAAAAAAAAAAAAAAAAAAAAAAAAAAAAAAAACCTCAAAAATTTAAAATATCTATTTCCTCCACTGCCAGGGACTTTCAGCTAGTTAGGCATGTGACTTCCTGGTGACTTAGGGGACAAAACTAGTGATGAAACAGCCACCACCATATTGCCAGTAGTGGACAAAAAGAGAAGGAAAGTGAATCTGCCTTACAACTGCCAGAAGAACCTCAGGATGTGGAATCATCGGGTCAGAAAAGGAAAATTCATGTGTCCTTCTATGCCAGTAGCTGAACTATAGCATTTTAGTTGGCCTGCCTTATCAGAAACCAAGCCCATGAAGATCTTCTCCTCATGGGTCCATAGCAGAAGGCTTAGGAGTCAGTACATTGGGCTTCATTGAACAGGAGGGTAAGATTGATTGGTGCTGGAAAAATTCCAATAAAAAGGAGACTGAAATGAAAAGTCTGAAATTATCTTCTCCATTGGACATAGACTCTTTCCAGATAAAATGGCCAAGCATCTAGAGCATGTTCTCCCTAGTATACCGTCTACCTCCCATCCTGGTATATTCACGTGACATATTCCCCTGAAGGGTCTCAGTTCCTCATTCACTACTTGAAAAGTTAATCATGTATGGAGTTACTCTATTCATGCCCAACTTTCATTTGTATTCAGAGGCTTAATCAGACAGTGACTTCTCATTCTAGATGTGACAGAGGAGAAAGGATTATTTACATCAAGGAAAGATGTCTTATATTTGGGAGAAGAGTAGATCAACACTTTCCTTTTGTCCTTTCATTCCCACATTTCAGTGAAGCTAGAGGGAGGTAACCATGGAGGACAATGGCTGGTGACTTAGTCTGCTGGTTTATGGAGCACAGAAATCTTTGCTTCTGGCTTGAGGTGTAGGGCTGTCTTTTGGTGGAACGTGTGGGGATACTTTCTGGTAGTTAGCATGTCCTGACAAGTCTCCTGGTATACCTCACATTGGGCAGAAATACCTATATTAGCAAGGATCATAGTTACTGGGCTTCACCTGTTCCCATTGGGCCTTGGTTAGGGAATATCACTTCGTTGGCTTCAAACATGCTTATCTTACATACAGATTGTAATCTTTCCTTTCTTTAAGGAAATTTTCCCGTATGCAAAACATAGAGTGGCAGGGAGATGCAATGTCATGCCCCTTCTCCACAAGGACTTTGGATATTGCTTTCTTGCCATTACCTAGTGGTTAAAGCCCCATCATTGAAATTTATATAGTTTCTCAATTGGTATTTGGGCAACTCGAACTTCCCATGTAGAAACTTTGACTTTCTTATCCCTGTATAGAAGAATCCTTGCCTTTGGCAAGGGGGAATGGTGGCAAAGGCTGACACATCCTGACACCTCATACCCCATGAAGTACCCTACCTCCACAAGAAAAAGCAAAGCCAGTGACCAGCTTGGCTGCAGGGCCAGCCCCTTTGCAACTAGCTTTCCGACATTTTTGTTTTAAATTTTTTTTTAAGGGTAGCTCTTTTTTTATTTATTTTTATTTTTTATTAGTGTATATATATATATATTTTGAGACAGAGTCTCGCTCTGTCACCCAGGCTGGAGTGCCGTGGCGCGATCTCAGCTCACTGCAAGCTCCATGGCCTCCCAGCGTTCCATGCATTCTCCTGCCTCAGCCTCCCGAGTAGCTGGGACTACAGGCGCCTGCCACCAGCCTGGCTAATTTTTTTTTTTTTTTTTTTTTTTTTGTATTTTTTAGTAGAGACAGAGTTTCACCGTGTTAGCCAGGATGGTCTCGATCTCCTGACCTTGGCTGGTCACCGCCTCGACCTCCCAAAGTGCTGGGATTACAGGCATGAGCCACCGCGCCCGGCCAAGGATAGCTCTTAAGGGGTTGATCCTGAGAGGTTGGGCAGGAAGCTTCCTTCCTAATGTACTGTTCTCACTCTTCACCACCCTCTGCCATAAAAAAAAAACTCTTACTAGATATTTGGCCTTCATAACAAAGGTAAAGAGCCCCAGGTCCCTTTAGCATGCAAAGTAATGGGGATCCCTCCAGGGCCATTGGCACATCAAGGTGGTCCCAGACTCATAGGAGATTCTGTTGTCATCTTTCTTAAATAAATTTGAATACCTCAGAAGTGATTTGGTCGCCAGTTCAATCCTCATCAAATCCCAGGACTCCCTCCTTAGCCCAGTTGCCACAGTTGCTTAGCTATATGCCTCAGCCAGATCCTTGGAATTGGTCCCTCTTACTGGCCCCTATCCACTCAAATCCATTTGCTCTGTAGTTTTTGAGCTGTCTCCATTTCACTGCTGCATTAGTCCATTTTGCGTTGCTATAAAGAGACACCTGAGACTGGGTAATTTGTAAAGAAAAGAAGTTTATTTGGTTCATGGTTCTGCCAGCTGTACAAACATGGCACCCACATCTGCTCAGCTTCTGGTGAGGCCTCAGGAAGCTTTTACTCATGGTGGAAGGTGAAAGGAGAGTAGGTGTGTCACATGGCAAGAAAGGGAGTGGGAGAGATTGGGTGGTGCCAGACTCTTTTTAACAATCAGATCTTGTGGTAACTAATAGAGCAAGAACACACTCATTACCACAAGGACAGCATCAAGCCACCCATAAGGGATCCACTTCCATGACCCAAACACCTCCCACTAGGCCCTACCTCCAACATTGGGGATCACATTTGAACATGAGGTTTGGAGGGGATGAACACCCAAACTATCTCAACTGCCATGATGCCTGAGGATCTTTCTCTTTGGGATTGATGCAATTGTTTTTTCTTAATTTAGCATCTGTTTATTGAAAAAAAAAAAAAAAAACTAGCCTTAATATTATACCATTAGAAGTTCTCTTAAGCCATACAGTCCTTCCAGCATTGCATTCTGAGCAGATTGAGGCAAGCAGGCTAGGATTCCATGGAGCTATAAGTAGTCTTCCCTTGGTGACCAGAGCATAACTCATGTCTATGCAGTCTAAGCATATAAGGGTTTATCAGTTGCTATACGTACCTTGGTGCTTCCCAGAGGTCTCACTCCAGACTGCTCTGCAAATGTGTATAGAATACACCAGCACCCAGTGTGCATTCATGATTGCCTTAATGAACATTCTCTTGCTATTTTTGGTCTGTCTAGGAGTAAACAAGGTCTAAGAAGGTGCAAGTCAGGTGACTAGGTTAGCCTCCAATTGAAGTTCCATTTTATGAGGTCCCCAGTAGAAGTGTTGATTGCCTGTTTAGTCACAGTGAGCTTTAAGTACTCACTGTGCTTAAAATAGAAAGAGCCCCCTCTCTATTAGGCAGAAATATCATCCTCCAAAGTAACTTCCAACTTACTTCAGTGAAAATATACACTGATGGTGCATATTCAGTGTTAATTCTCAGTGTTTGTAACTACTTTTTTTTGAGATGGAGTTTCACTCTTGTTGCACAGGCTGGAGTGCAATGGCGCGATCTCAGCTCACCGCATCCTCCGCCTCCCGGGTTCAAGCGATTCTCCTGCCTCAGCCTCCTGAGTAGCTGGGATTACAGGCATGCGCCACCATACCCAGCTAATTTTGTATTTTTAGTAGAGACGGGGTTTCTCCATGTTGGTCAGGCTAGTCTCAAACTCCCAACCTCAGGTGATCCACCCCCGCCTTGGCCTCCCAAAGTGCTGGCATTACAGGCATGAGTCACTGCACCTGGCTCTGTAACTACTTTTAATGCCAGAAATATAAAATGTGATGCTTTTAAGTCAAAGTGATTACTGAAGATTGCAAGCTTAATTTTTAATGTAAATATATAATCTGTTCCCCCTCCTAGTGAGCAAGCATGGCCTACATTTCTCAAATATAATTACTTCCATGGCAGCCTATAATGTATCTCCTCAAAGGAACTTGATCTTTCTTCTGATGCATGTCTTTCAAGCCCAATGCCTACTGTGTCCCAAATACCTCTTCCATTTTCATATTTCAATCAGTTTTTCATTCCCAGTGAGTTGACCTGACAATATTGTCTTGAGTGTCAGAGCCATGTTAGGGCTAGAGTTTCTCAGATCAGGAACTTGTAGTACCATACAGCCAAATTGCCTTTGCCAGGTCACTGCCACCATTACCACCATTGACTCAAGGTGGGAAGATGAATTCTAGAAATCCTTAGGGAGCCAGGATAACTGGGTACCCAATTTGGATTGACCATGTGGGCAGCAGGAATTTGTCTCTAAGATTCTTGCCTTTGTTGACTCCCCAGTGCTGTGGGAAAGTCCTATCTATAGGTTGATGGCCAGTGACTCCCCAGTCTTCCCCATGATGGGTTGGTAGAAATCTAATTGGGATTCCTTTGGTTTTGTTTCCTTATAGACTTTGTTGATGGGAGGTTTATTTTGTTTTTGAATAAGAAAAAGAAAAGAATACCATGGCCCTTCTGAGGGTTTATAGAGTTTTGAGCAGTATTTCAGCCATAAATAAGCAATCTTAGAAGTCTTTGATCAACTAAGTAGTCTTAAAAATATGCTTTTTAGGGGGCCAGGTGTGGTGGCTCATGACTGTAATCCCAGCATTTGGGAGCCCAGGAGTTTGAGATCAGCCAGGGTAACATAGTAAGACACTGTCTCTACAAAAAATAAAGAAGAGAAAAATTAGCTAGGCATGGTGGGAGGATTGCTTGAGCCTGAGAGGTCAAGGCTGGAGTAAGCTATGGTTGCATCACTGCATTCCAGGCTGGGCAATAGAGCAAGACCCTATCTCAAAAAAAAAAAAAAAAAAAAGAATTTTTTTCTAGCTACTACTGCAAGTGACTGAGTGCAAAAGAATAGGTTTCTCCATTGTATTCAAAATAATAAGTAGGTCCGAAAATATAGATAGTAGTAGTTGACATATTTCCTCAGAAAGCAGCCAGGAAACTCACTTCAGTATTTGTTTGTATGTCAGCTTACAAAAGAAGAAGTGAACCTCTACTCCATGTATTTCTAGTTTAATTACCAAGTGGATTAATGGTTGCCTAGGGGTAGAGAGAAGGTGGAAATATAGAATGACTGCTAATAGGCAAGGAGTCTCTTGTTGGTGATGAAAATGTCATAAAATTAGATTGTGGTGATGGTTGCACAACTTAGTGAATATACTAAAAACCAGTGAATGATAGACTTTAAATGGATGAATTATGTAAGTGACTTATATCTCAATTTTTTAGAAATGAAGTAAAAGTGGAAATGTTTCTGTCTTTACAGATTTGCTTATTCTGAATATTTCATATAAAAGGAATCAGGATCATATAAACTGTGGTCTTTTGTGATTGACTTCTTTTACTTAACATAACATTTTTAAGGTTTATCCAGGTTGTACTGTTATTCTATTTTATTGTTGAATAATATTTCTTTTTTTTTATTAGTATACTTTAAGTTCTAGGGTACATGTGCATAACGTGCAGGTTTGTTACATATAATACTTGTGCCATGTTGGCATGCTGCACCCATCAACTCGTCAGCACCCATCAACTTGTCATTTACATCAGGTATAACTCCCAGTGTCCCTCCCCCTCCCCCCTCCCCATGATAGGCCCCGGTGTATGATGTTCCCCTTCGAGGAGTCCAAGTGATCTCATTGTTCAGTTCCCACCTATGGTGAGAACATGCGATTGTTGGTTTTCTGTTCTTGCGATAGTTTACTGCTGAGGAATGATGGTTTCCAGCTGCATCCATGTCCTACAAAGGACACAAACTCATCCTTTTTATGGCTGCATAGTATTCCATGATTGTTATGTAGCGTTTTGTCCAGTCTGTCACTGATGGTTTGGGTTGATTCAAGTCTTTCATTGTGAATAGTGCCACAATAAACATCGTGTGCATGTGTCTTTATAGCAGCATGATTTATAATCCTTTGGGTATATATGCCAATGTGGATGACGTTATGGTACTAGTTCTAGAATCCTTGAGGAATCATACATACTGTTTTCCATAATGGTTGGTTAGTTTACAATCCCACCAACAGTGTAAAAGATGTTCCTATTTCTCATCCTCTCCAGCACCTGTTGTTTCCTGACTTTTTAAAGATTGCCATTCTAACTTTGGGTGTGAGATGGTATCTCATTGTGGTTTTTGATTTGCATTTCTCTGATGGCCAGTGATGATGAGCATTTTTCATGTGTGCTGTTGGCTTTGAATGTCTTCTTTTTGAGAACTGTCTGTTCCTTATCCTTTGCCCACTTTTGATGGGTTGTTTGTTTTCTTGTAAATTTGTTTGAGTTAACATGAGTTCTGGATATTCCCTTTGTCAGATGGTAGATTGCAAAATTTTCTCCCATTCTGTGGGTTGCCTGTTCACTCTGATGGTAGTTTCTTTGCTGTGCAGAAGCTCTTCATTAGATCCCATTTGTCAATTTTGGCTTTTGTTGCCGTTGCTTTGGTGTTTTAGACATGAAGTCCTTGCCATACCTATGTCCTAAGTATTAAGGTATTACCTAGGTTTTCTTCTAGAGGTTTTTATGGTATTAGGTATAACATTTAAGTCTCTAATCCATCTTGAATTAATTTTTCATTATAAGGAGTGGAAAGATCGTTTCAGCTTTCTACTTATGGCTAGTAGTCTCCTAGCACCATTTATTAAATAGGAATCCTTTCCCCATTTCTTGTTTTTCTCAGGTTTGTCAAAGATCAGATGGCTGTAGATGTGTGGTATTATTTCTGAGGACTCTGTTCTGTTCCATTGGTCTATATCTCTGTTTGGTACCAGTTACCATGCTGTTTTGGTTACTGTAGCCTTGTAGTATAGTTTGAAGTCAGGAGTGAGGTGTGATGCCTCCAGCTTTTGTTCTTTTTGACTTAGGATTGTCTTGGCTTAATGCAGGGCTCTTTTAGTTCCATAGGAACTTTAAAGCAGTTTTTAGCTCTGTGAAGAAACTCATTGGTAGCTTGATGGGGATGGCATTGAATCTATAAATTACCTTGGGCAGTATGGCCATTTTCACGATATTGTTTCTTCCTATCCATGAGCATGGTGAATAATATTTCATTGTATGGATATACCACATTTTCTTTATCCATTCATCAGTTGATGGACATTTGTATTGTTTCCACCTTTTGGCTATTGTGAATAGTACTGCTATGAACATTCATGTACAAATTTTTGTTTGAATACCTGTTTTCTGTTCTTTCGTATATATACCTATGAGTGGGATATCTGGGTTATATAGTTACTCTATGTTTAACTTTTCAAGGAACTGCCAAACTGTCTTCCAAAGTGGCTGCAACATTTTACATTCTTACTAGCAATGTTGGAGGATTCCAGTTTCTCCACATCATTGTCAACAGTTACTATTATCTCTCTTTTCTATTATAACCACCCTAGTGGATATAAAGTGGTATCTCCTTGTGGTTTTTTACTTGCATTTTCCTAATGACCAATGATGTTAAGCATCTTTTCATGTGCTCATTGGTCATTTGTACATCTTTTCTAGGGAAACATCTATTCATATCCTTTGCCCAATTTTTAATTGGTTCAGTTGTCTCTTTTATTGTATGAAATATAAATAACATAAAATGTATCATTTTAACCATTTTTAAAGACATAGTTCTGTGGCATTAAGTACATTCCCATTGTTGTGAAACCATTACCACTATCCATCTCCAAAACGTTATCATCTTCCCAAACTGAAGCTCTTTAACTAACTCCCCATTCTTCTCCCCAGCCCCTGGCAACCACCATTCTACATTCTGTCTCTAAGAATTTGACTACTCTAAGTACCTCATATAATTAGAATCTTACAGTATTTTTTATGACTGGCTTATTTTACTTAGCATAATGTCTTCAAGGTTCATCCATGTTGCAGCATGAATCAGAATTTTATTTCTCTTTAAGGCTGAATGGGAGAGTGCCATCAGCAAGATCATGAAACAGGATGCTGTTCATATTCCTCCACAGCAACAATAATTTTGCAGCCATCCACAGACAAAATTGTCTTTGTAGGAGCCTTGGAATTCAGGTACAAGTTTGTGAAACCCCTGTAGAACCCAAGACTTAAGAAGGTCATTTTGAGAGGATGTACCCACATCCAGATAACATACTTGTTAACCTTTGTTTCAACTCCAGACCCGGAAACAGCCCCATCTAGCTTTGGTCCTGATACCAAAATCATCAGCCAAGAGGCCCAGGAGGAATTATGCATACATACTAGTAGGCTTCAGGAGAGAGGCCTACTAACCTCAGTAACAGATGTGGACCTTGAAATAACACTGTAACTTATCTCCAGCCTTTCTTAGTAATTGTACAAGATCAATCCTGCTCACATAAGGATCCAGAGGGAGACACACTTAGGTCCCTGGGGCAGAATTGCCAACCTCATTCCCACAGCAGGTGCCTAAATGGCTCTGAATCTCATCTTCAGCCTCTCCCAGCTTTGGTCTGAGAACAATCCTTCCCACACAGGGACACAGAGGGAAGCATGCTTGGCTGCGCTCTGCAGGCAGGCCAGTTTACCTAGTTCCCATAGTAGATCCTGAAACAGACCTAAAAAGTGGCAACAGCCCCTCTCAGCTGTAGCTTGGGACCAGTCCTGCCCATAAAGAGACCTGCAGGAAGAAATGACCATCAGTGACCTTGCAGGTGGACCTGATGTTCTCAGTCCAACTGTGGATCTTGAAATGGCCCTGTAATTTGGCTCCAGTGCCTCTCAACTGTAGGCTGAGAGCAGGACTGCCCACCCAGGGACCCACCAGGAGACATGCCAATCTGTGACCCCAGAAAAAGGCTGAAGACTTAAGTTTCAGCTTGTAGGCCCTAAAACAGCCCTGCAACTTGGTTCTAGCCCTTCTCAGCTGCAGACTACAGTAGTACTGCATGCCAAGGTACCCACTCAGTGATCCAATAAGAGCTTTCCCAGGGACTCAAAGTAAGTCACACCCATACCTAGTAACAGGCCTGCTATCTGTGGGCCCTGAATTGGATGCTTATCCTGGCACCAGTCCCACAAACCAACATCCTAGAGACAGTCCAGTCACCCAGGGACCAGACAGGATCCACACCTGCTAAAACCCCTGATAATAGACCTGCCAACTGTGGACCCCAATTACAGACCCAGCAGCAGCCACGTTACCCAGTTCAAACTCTATTTGACTGCGATTCCAGAGGCATTCCATCAACCCAAGAACCTAACAGAAGAAGGCCTTAACTTGCCAAAATCAGTCTGCAAAGACTGAAAGAGGAATTAACATACGTGTGCATGTGTCTTTATAAAAGTGGGCAAAGGATATGAACAGACAGTTCTCAAAAGAAGACATTCATACAACCAACAGACACATGAAAAAATGCTCATCATCACTGGCCATCAGAGAAATGCAAATCAAAACCACAATGAGATACCATCTCACACCAGTTAGAATGGCAATCTTTAAAAAGTCAGGAAACAACAGGTGCTGGAGAGGATGTGGAGAAATAGGAACACTTTTACACTGTTGGTGGGATTGTAAACTAGTTCAACCATTATGGAAAACAGTATGGCGATTCCTCAAGGATCTAGAACTAGAAGTCCATGTATTTGAAGGCTGCAGTAAGCCATGATTGCACCACTGCACTCTAGCCTGGGCAACAGAGTGAGACTCCATCTCAAAAAAATAATAAAAAGAAATAAATAAAATTAAGAAAATAATGCATGATGAAAGTGAGAAGTCTAATAAAGAAATAGGAATCATTTAAAAAGAACTAAATGGCGCTAAAGAATACAATGACAGAACTGAAGACTTCAATAGAGAGCTTCAAAAGCAGACTCCATCATACAGAAGAATTAGCACATTTGAAGAGAGAAAAGGAAAAGAAAGTTTATTTAAAGAAATACTGTCTGAAAACTTTTCAAATGTTGAGAAGGGATATAGACCCCCTCAGATTTATGAAGCTCAAAAGACCCCAAGTAAAATAACTCAAAGAAGAATACTCCAAGGTATATTATATTCAAATTGTCAAAAGTCAAAGACAAAGCATCAAGAGATAATTCATCACATATAAGAGAACCCTCATAAGGCTACTATGAGACTTCTCAACAGAAAACCTTGCAAGCCAGGAGGGAATAGGATGGTATGCACAAAGTGCTGAAAGAAAAAGAAACTACCAACTAGGAATATTATACCTGGAAAATCTGTCTTTTGGAAATGAAAGAGAAATAAAGACATTTACAAGCAAAAGCTGAGGGAGTTCATCACCACTGGGCCTGTCTTACAAGAAATACTAAAAGAAGTTCTTAGAATTGAAACAGAAGGATGCAAATTAACAACATGAAAACACGTGAAAGTAAAAAACTCAATGGTAAAGGTAAATACATAGTCAAATTCAGAATACTTTGATAATGTAATAATGGTATATAATCCCTAGTATAAAAGTTAAAAGACAAGACTGTTAAAAATAACTATAGTTATAACATTTTGTTAAAGGATACACAATATAAAGAGATGAATTATGATATCAAAAACATAAAATGTTGGGGGAGACAAAAGTGTAGTTTTTAAAATAACCTTCTGTAAATATAAGATATTCTGTCTAAGTCTTATGATGACCACAAAACAAAACCTATAGTAAATACACAAAAGATAAACGGACAGAAATCAAAGCATACCACCATAGAAAATCATCATATCACAAAGGAAGACAAAAAGAGGAAGAAAGAAACAAAGGACCTACAAAGCAACCAGAAAACAAGTAATAAAATGACAGTGATAAGTCCTTACCTATCAATCAAATGAGAGTGATAAGTCCTTACCTTGAATGTATAGGGATTAAATTCTCCAATCAAAAGACAAAGTGACCGAATGGATTTTTTTTAAAAAAGACCTAATGACATTCTGCCCATGAGAGACTCATTTAAACTTTAAGAGGACATACATTGAAATTGAATAGATGAAAAAATATGTTGCATACAAATGGAAGCCAAAAGAGAGCAGGAGTAGCTGTGCTTATATCAGACAAAATAGACTTTAAGTCAAAAACTGTAAAAAGAGACAAACAAGGTCATTATATAATGAAAAAAGGGGTCAATTCAGCAAGAGGATATAAAAATTATGAATATATAAGGCTGAATAACATTCCACTGAATGTGTACATACCACATTTTGTTTAGCCACTAATCTGTTGATGCACACCTGGGTTGCTTTCACCTTTTGGCTATTGTAAATAATGTTGCTATAAACATGGTGGTACAAATATCTGTTCAAGTTCTTGCTTTCCATTTTTGGGGGCATATACCCAGAAGTGAAGTGGAATTGTTGTACTATGGGGTAGTTTTACATATATATGTAAATATATATAAAATATATATTTTTATATATATAATTATATATATAGTTTTATATATAAATATATAAAATATATATTTTTTAAAACTGCAATACATATATATGTAAATATATATATATATATGTTTTTCCACAGCAGTTGCACCATTTTTACATTCCCACCAGCAATAGACAAGGGTTTTAATTTCTCCACATTTTTGCCAAAACTTGTTATTTTCTGGTTTGTTTTTTACTTTTTATTTATTTATTTACATATTTATTTTTTGAGAAAGGGTCTCATTCTGTTTCCCAGACTGAAGCGCAGTGGTGCAATCACAGCTGACTGCAGCTTTGACCTCCTGGGCTCAAGCAATCTTCCCACTTCATGCTCCATAGTAGCTGGGACTACAGGGACACACCACCACACCTGGTTAATTTTTAAAATTTTCTTGTAGATACAGGGTCTTACCATGTGGCCCAGGCTGGTCTTGAACTCCTTTGCTTAAGCCATCCTCCCGCCTTGGCCTCCCAAAGTGCTGGGATTACAGGTATGAGCCACCAGGCCTGGCCTTCTGGTTTGTTTTTTTAATAATAGTCTTCCAGTTAGTGTGAAGTGGTGTCTCATTGTAGATTTGATTTGCATTTCCTTACTGATTAGTGAGGCTCAGTATCTTTTCATGTGCTTATTGGCTCTTTGTATGTCTTCTTTGGAGAAACATCTACTCAAATTCTTTGGCCAATTTTTAATTGTTTTTTGTCATTTGATTATTTATTTATATGGATTCTTTATATATTATGGGTGTAAATCCCCTAACAAATATATGACTAAATATATTCTCTCATTCTGTAGGTTTTTATTTCACTTTCTTATGCTGTTCTTTGAAGCACACAGATTATGCCTTTGATGATGTCTACTTTATATTTTGTTGTTATTGCTTTTGCTTTTGGTGTCATATCTAAAAATTCATTTTCTAATCCAAGGTCATGAGACTTCATATCTATTTTCTTCTAGCAGTTTTATAGTATTAGCTTTTCCAGTTAGGTCTCTATGGTCTACCTTAAGTCAATTTTATGTATGGCATGAGGTAGAGGTCTAACTTTTTTCTTTTGTGTGTGGATATTTGGTCATCCAAGTACCATATGTTTAAAAGGCTATGCTTTCCTCATTGACTTACCTTGACATCTTCCTCCTTTTTATAAAATTCAAAGTGAGTGCATGATGAATGAACTCCCATTCACAATTGCCACAAAAAGAATAAAACACCTAGGAATACAGCTGACAAGGGAAGTGAAGGGCCTGTTCAAGGAACATTACAAACCACTGCTCAAAGCATTCAGAGATGACACAAACTAATGGAAAAACATTCCATGCTCATGGATAGGAAGAATCAATATTATGAAAATGGCCATACTGCCCAGAGCAATTTAGAGATTCAATGCCATTAACATTAAATTACCAGTGATATTCTTCACAGAATTAGAAAAAACTATTTTAAAATTTATATGGAACCAAAAAAGCCCAGATAACCAAGGCAATCCTAAGCAAAAAGAACAAAGCTAGAGACATCATGCTACCCAATTTTACTATACTACTGTACTACCCAACTATACTATAGGGCTACAGTAACCAAAAGAGCATGGTACTGGTACAAGAACAGACACATAGACCAATGGAACAGAATAGAGAACTCAGAAATAAGACTGCACATCTACAACCATCTGATCTTTAACAGACCTGACAAAAACAAGAAATGGGGAAAGGATTCCCTGTTTAGTAAGTGGTGCTGGGAGAACTGGCTAGCCATATGAAGAAAATTGAAACTGGACCCCTTCCTTACACTATATATAAAAATCGACTGAGGATGGATTAAGACTTAAATGTAAAACCTTTAACTATAAAACCCCTAGAAGAAAAGTCAAAAATAACAGATGCTGGCAAGGTTGTGGAGAAAAAGGAACACTTTTACACTGTTGGTAGGAGTATAAATTAGTTCAACCATTGTGAAAGACAGTGTGGCAATTCCTCAAAGACCTAAGGACAGAAATACCATTCTGCCCAGCAATCCCATTACTGGGGATGTACCCAAACCACTGTATATATTCCTTATATATGTGAAGAAATATAAATTGTTCTGTTATAAAGACACATGCATGCATATGTTCATTGTAGCATTATTCACAATAGCAAAGACATGGAATCAACCTAAATGCTCATCAACCATAGACTGGATAAAGAAAATGTGGTACATATACACTATAGAATACTGTGCAGCCATAAAAAGGAATGAGATCATATCCTTTGCAGGTACATGGATGGAGCTGGAGGCTGTTATGCTTAGCAAACTAATGCAAGAACAGAAAACCAAGTACCACATGTTCTCACTTATCAGTGGGAGCTAAATGATGAGAACACATGGACACATGGGGGGAAAAATACACACTGGGGCCTGTCAGAGGATGGGGAGTGGGAGGAGGGAGAGGATCAGGAAGAATAGTTAGTGACGCTGGGCTTCATACCTGGATGATGGGATGATCTGTGCAGCAAACCACTGTGGCACATGTTTACCTATGTAACAAACCTGTACATCCTACACATGTACCCCTGAACTTATAAGTTGGAAATTTAAAAAAAGTGAGTGCATGAAGTTAGAAAAGGACACAGGAGAAAATTTTTCATGTGATGATCTTTAGAACCTAAGCTTTAAGTTTGTTAAACCTTCATGTTTCTCATGAGTCCAATATGGTAATGAGCTTAGTAAGATACTGTTGATTACAAAGTATTGAGGGGTACATATCACATTTTCAGAAAGTATTTACCTTCACAATCTACTGTTATAAGGTATTTGTATGCTTCTTTGACAAATACCTGCAAAGGTAAATATACAGGTTAATTGAGTTTTTGAATGCCATTTCTACTGAACAGGAGAGTTTCAGATATAAATGTCTTTGCTATATGTAAACTAATATTACATGCTCTTTCAGCTTCTCTTTTGCATACTCAATAAAGCTTTTAGTAAATAAAAATGATGCAGATAGAGAAAATGCTTCTTGAGGTATATTTTAATAGGAAAAGTTTCTGACCTGTCAGTTAGTTTTTAAAAATCCGGAAAAGTATCTGCCATGGCTTCTTTTTTAGACACAAACTAACAAAAATGTCACACTTATGCTGTGACCACAGCCACTATTGTCCCCACAGAGCTAGGGACCAAAAAATCTTCCAGTTCTAATAACATATTTCAATGCTAGGATAAACCAATTGAGAAAGAGATTAGAGCCATGAAGAACATTAGAGATCATGTAGCTCACAAATTTAGTTTGTTTGACACACAGTGTTTTAACAATTAAAATTAGTTTCCCCTATTTTTTAAATGGAAATAATTTCAAATAAAAGGTTGAACTTTTCTTGAAAACCAGATGCTCTGGCAATCCTGGGCCTGCATTCTCACATGGTAACAATGGGCTGGAACTGAGGAATGTTCTTCAGGTCACCACTCACTCTTATCCCTCTGACACTAAGATGCTTGTTTCATTTCCATGAATCATTACACTTACAGTTATATTTCACGTAGCAGCCCATTTCATTCATTAATGTTACCTGTCTGGAACCTCACATCTGATTCAATTCTCACCCCACTGCCCCTCCATATTAGCTTTCTAATGCTGCTGTAACAAATTACTACAAATTTAGTGGCTTAAAACAACAAAAATTTGTAATTTCACACTCCTAGAGGCTAGAAGTCCAAAATCAAGGTGTTGGAAGGTTTGGTTCCCTCTGTGGGTTCTGAAGGAGAATCTGTTCATGTCTCTCTGGTGGCTGCTGGCAAATCTTGCTGTTCTTTGGCTTGTGGACCCATCACTCCAGTCTCTGCCTTAATCTTCATATCACTTTCTCATCTGTATCTGTGTGTCTCAAATCCTCTTCTGCCTATTTCTTATAAGGACACCTGTCTTTGGATTTTGGGCCCACCTTAAATCCAGGATGATCTATTATTGAGATCATTAACTAATTTTATCTGTAAAGGCCCTTTTTCCAAACAAGGCCGCATTGACAGGTTCCAAGTTAGGACATGAACTTATCTTTTTGTGACTGCTGTTCAACTCACTACACCACTATTTTAAAGATAAGAAAACTGAATCCAAGATAGGTTTAGTTACTCCTCCAAAATCATACAACTAGTTTGTGATAGAATTGATTCAAGAACATTAGTCCCCTAACTCCCAAATGAGTTTCCTTTCCACTATTTTATGTTGCTCTTTTACTTCAGATCAGTTCATGTTCCAAATAAAATATAGAATAAACATAAAGAATAATAAGTTGGCCGGGCGCGGTGGCTCAAGCCTGTAATCCCAGCACTTTGGGAGGCCGAGACGGGCGGATCACGAGGTCAGAAGATCGAGACCATCCTGGCAAACATGGTGAAACCCCGTCTCTACTAAAAAAATACAAAAACCCCGAGGCGGTGGTGGTACATGGTGGCTACTCGGGGAGTGAACAGAATGGCGTGAACGGGGCCGGAGCTTGCAGTGAGCTGAGATCCGGCCACTGCACTCCCAGCCTGAAGTAGAAGCGAACTCCGTCTCAAAAAAAAAGAATAATAAGTTGCCTCTAAGCTCTATCCACGTAATTTTATTGCATTATTTCAGCTGATGGAAATCTTTAAAAGGTGTGATCTCTTTAACAGTTTCTGTTATTCTCTATTAAAATATCAGAAATTAGTAAATAAACCAGTTGCATGTTAATTTAAAGCTGTCTGAAGAAAAGATTTTGCTGTTGTTCAAATCCTGGCTCTGTTACTAACTTGCTGTGTTTTCTTGGGCAATTCCCATCCTCTCTCTGGATTTCTATTTGCCCACCTGTAAAACAAAGGAGTTGGACCAAGATGAATTCTAAGGTCTCCTCCAGCACCAGCTTTCTGGGATTCTGTTTTTGCAGAATTATTCTGAATGTGGTTAATCAGCCACTTTGAGGTACTATTGTCCAGCTAAGCTTTTAGGAATAGTAGTTTCCAGAAGAGAAAATCTATTTCACCACCACCTCTATTTTGAGTTGATTTTTGTATATGGTATAAGAAAGGGGTCCAGTTTCAATCTTCTGCGTATGGCTATCCAGTTATCCCAGCACCATTTATTGAATAGGGAGTCTTTCCCCCGTTGCTTTTGTCGATGTTGTTGAAGATCAGATGGTTGTAGGGGATGGCTTTATTTCTGGGCTATTTCTGTTCCATTGGACTGTGCATCTATTTTTGTACCAGTACCAGTACCAATATTTTTGGTTACTGGAGCCTTGCAGTATAGTTTGAAGTCAGGTAAGGTGATGCCTCTGGCTTTGTTCTTTTTGCTTAGGATTGTGTTGGCTATTCAAGCTCCTTTTTGGTTCCAAATGAATATTTAAATTATTTTTTCTAATTCTGTGAAGAATATCATTGGTAGTTTGATAGGAATAGCATCAAATCTGTACATTAGTTTGAGCATTATGGCCATTTTAACAATATTGATTCTTCCTATCCATGAGCATGGAATGTTTTTCCATTTGTTTATGTCATCTCTGATTTCTTTGAGCAGTGTTTTGTAATTCTCATTGTAGAGATCTTTCACCTCGTTGGTTAGCTGTACTCCTAGGTAATTTATCTTTTTTGTGGCTATTGTGAGTGGGATTGCATTCTTGATTTTGTTCTCTGCTTGGATGCTGTTGATATATAGGAATGCTACTGATTTTTGTACATTGATGTTGTATCCTGAAACTTTGTTGAAGTTGTTTATCAGCTTAAGGAGCTTTTAGGCAGAGACTATGGGGTTTTCTAGGTATAAAACCATATTGTCTGCAAACAGGGATAGTTTGACTTGCTCTCTTCCTATTTGGATGTCTTTTATTTCTTTCTCTTGCCTGATTGTTTTGGCCAGGAGTTCCAGTACTATGTTGAATAGGAGTGGAGAGAGAGGGCATCCTTGTCTTGTTCTGGTTTTCAACGTGTTGGGTGGGGGGTGCTTCCAGCTTTTGCCCATTCAGTATGATGTGACTATGGGTTTATCATACATGGCTTTTTATTATTTTGAAGTACGTTCCTTCAATGCCGCATTTGCAGGGGGTGGGATTAATATGAAGGGATGTTGAATTTTATCAAAGGCCTTTTCTGCATCTATTGAGATGATCATGTGGTTTTTGTTTTTAGTTCTGTTTATGTGATGAATCACATTTATTGATTTGCATATGTTGAATCAAACTTGCATCGAAGGGATAAAGCCTACTTGATCACACCACCTCTATTACGATGAGGGGATGAGGGTACTTTAAGTTTAGTTTCCAGCGGTGAGAGTGGATTTGTACGAAACCATCAATCTTCGTCCTCACCCCATCCCTTCTTTGCAGCCTTTCTCAACCTGCACACATACACACACACACAGATGTACATACCCTTTTCATCTTTCTGTCCCAGTATATAGCTATTGAAAAAGAAGCCAACTGGCAGACCAAGATGTCAGACCCTGATTTTAAACACTTTAACACCATCCTGAAACCAAAAAATACCCGTTTTGACTATAAACAGGTAAAAAAGTAAAAATAAAAGATCCTACATTATATAAACATTGTTCTGACAAACTGTTTTCACCCTGATTTCTCTTCATTGTGCTCTAATGTTTAAACCTCCTTGACATTTGACTTTATAGGCTACAACTTTCCACTTTCCACAGCAGTAATTATCTGTGGCTAGTTCTGAGAAAGGAGCCAGGAAATTTGAGCTTCCAGCAAAATCTCCCTGAGTATAATTCACTAGATAAACTGTACAAGTCTATTCTCTTTTAAATAAATTACTTGAGTTCTTACTTAAATGATGTACTGTATTAGTTTGCCAGGGCTGCCATAAGAAAATACCACAAACTGTGTGGCTTAAACAACAGAGATTTATTTTCTTGCAACTCTAGAAGCTGGAAGTCTGAGACCAGACTTCTAGTCAGGTATCAGCAGGATTGATTTCTTCTGAGGTCTCTCTCCTTGGCTTGCAGATGGCCCCTGTCTTGCTGCCTCTTTACATGGTCTTTCCACTGCCTCTTCACATGGTCTTTCCTCTGTGAGCACACATTCCTGATATCTCTCTGTATATTCTAATCTCCTCTTCTGATAAGGACACCAGTCAGATTGGATTCAGGCCCACTCAGCCTCATGTTAACTTAATTACCTCTTTAAATATCTTATCTCCAAATATAGCAACATTGTGAGGTACTGGGGGTACTGGTGTGATATCTTGGCCTGCCAGTTTGCTTCTTTTTCAATGGCCATATACTAGGACAGAAAGATGATAAGGGTATGTGCATCTGTGTGTGTGTGTGTATATGTGTGTGTGTGTAGGTTTAGAAAGGCTGCGAAGAAGGCATGGGGTGAGGAGGAAGATGGATGGTTTCATACAACATACAAATCTGGGGAGAAGAGGATACAATTCAGCCCATAACATGTACCATATTATTTAACACATTATGAAATGTTAAACCTAGAAGTAATTTAGAGACCATTTAGTATAATCCTCTCATTTTGTAGGTTATAGAGACTGAGGTACAGGGAAGTTAAGACACTTACCTCGGGAAAGCCATATGGAATTAGTGGCAGAAGCAGGACTAGAAATCAGGTCTTCCAGCTCCAAGTTCCATGCCCTTTCCACCATACCATGCTGCTACTTTAGTCCATTTGATTTGTTCATGCCTTTAACTTCTCTTCTTCTCATTCTTTCTCTTGATGATTTAGAATAAATTTGGCAAATATATTAAATTAGCTATTTTTAAAACTATATTTACCTTAATTTTCCTGTACTCACGACCCTCCACAACTCAAATTTTGAAAAGAAAAAAATTTAAGGAGTTTTCTACTTAATTTCCTATCAGTTTTCTCTTTATACATATATTTTTCACTCTTGCTTTGAAATAACAGGATTTTTCTAAGATAAATGAATTTGTGCTTGCCAGAATAGACAATGAATTGAAATCCAAGAAACCTCAGCTTTTTGTCACCTTCTTGGAATCTGAGGTAGAGAAGAAAATTAGCACAAACCTATGCCTCTCCCCTTTCTTATTACCTGTCCTTCTCTTTCCCTACAGTAGGATTTTAAAGCTTCTAGAAACGTTGATATATACACTCTTCCTCCCTCCCCCACCAAGACAATAAATACTATCATTGAACTGGTGCCATAAAAATGCCCAATTTTTCATTCTTTAGCCAGAGGTATTTAAGCTCAAACCCTGGAACCTGAAAGGAAAGAAAATTCTGAATATAAATGTACCTTTTCTTTACTTGTAAATCTTCTCCATTCGTCTTTTAGAGTGAAATATCAAGAGAGAAAATGGAGAAACTTTGAGTTATAAAGTGAATGAAGTGAATGTTTAAAAGATTTATTAAAATTAGGTGTTCGCTTCCATTTAATCCAGGGTTTTACTTTTACTTAAACTACTAACAGAAACTGTTTGTTTTCAATAGTCAGCTAGTTACCTCAGTGGACCAGGGAACACTTTTTTCTCTCCTGTCTAAATCTCCAGTTGTTTGCTTCTTGAGAGACAGATGTTTAATGACAAAAAGCCTTTCTTCAAATGAGTCCCTTGGGTAACATAGCCCCCATGCTGCCCCTCTCTTACCTTGCTGATTACTAAGGAATTCATCTGGATAAGTCACCCTCTATGGAGACAAGAAAGGGGCAGAGATTCATCCCATCCCGCCTCTAGTGCAACGTGTCAGAGCTTGATCTTATTGCCTGCTTATTCAGTACAGACAGAAACAATGGGAAGCACTAAAATATAGATGTCTGTGCCATTAAGGTACAAAAGGCAATTAAAATATGTCTGTCAAGCAGGTCTGTATTGTACCACAGTCTTAATGATTTTGACTGTCCAGAAGATAGAAATATAGATTAAATTTTACTATGACTTTCAGCAGACATTTGCACCCCTGTAACTTGGTGGGTGCTGCTTTTGCTATGATTTTTAAGTGTCATCTTCTATGAAGTATAGTACTGAAGAGGAGTTATTGTACAGTGGGAATAAAACTGTTGAGCTCTACTGGATGGTTCTTTTAATGTGAGATCATACCATCCAATAAGACTCACAGGGATATAGTGAAAGCACATATTTGAGAATCACTTCCATTCTTCTCCAGCACTGTTGCTTATCATGAGGATTGAACTAGTTCTGTGAGAGACACAATGAGGTACATCTTGTGGGCTAGATTTTCTGTAATAGCCTCATCAAATGGTCCACGTTAATCACAGCAACTAGCAATTGCTTTACCATTGTTCAGGTTGTCATTTGCAATCTGATTATTTGGTAATGAACTGCCTTTAGGCGACCTGCCAACCTCAGGTCTGTTTACCAAACTTGTGACATTATGAGAAATACAGTATTCCTAGCAGCATAATCCAAAAATCTAAAATACCATGTTGCAAATGGAAGGGAGGTCATAATTCCTGTCTGAGTATTGGAAGTTGCAGTTATTAACAATTGTGTATGTGTGTGTGTGTGTGTGTGTGTCACTAGATAATATGTATATACATATACTGTAATTATTACTATAGATACAGTGAATACATATATATAATTTCTTAACTGTTCCTACCCACTCTATTCATTAATTCCATACAATTATATATCACTTTACATTCTCCAAAATACTTCCGCATACATTCTTGTTTAATCCTTATACCAGCTCTGTTAGTAAAAATTGTTCTCTATTTTATAAAGAAAGTGAAGCTATGAAAGGTAATATATCTTGCAAGATTTCAGAGCTAGGAAATGGTTGAGTCTGAATTGTTTTTCTAAACTCCTAGCCTACTGCTTTTTTCTGTTACACCCCAGCTGTCTTTGTTATAGAGGCAGTGTGTTATAATGGACCCAGACTGCCTGGATTTGAATCAGAGATCTTTTACTTCCTGGTAGTATGACCTTAGACAAATGATTAAACCTCTCTGTGCCAAAGTTTCCTCATCTGAAAAATGGGGATAATAATAGTATCTACCTCATAGAGTTGTGAGGATTAAATGAGTTGATATAGAGATGGTATTTGGAACAGTGACTTGAATAGTTAGCATTATGTTAATGTTTGATGCTATTATTACCTGTATTATTATCATTCTTGTCATAATCAGCATATTGCATAGCATGGTGGCTAAGATCTCTATTTTTTAAGATCATAGTCACTGCATGCAAACAGTCTAGATTCAAATCCAAACTCTACTACTGTGTGACCTTGGACAAATTGCTTTGACTTTCTGTGCCTCAGTTTTATCATAAATATATATATCATATATATGATATATATATATCAAACATTGGGCTAAGTATGTTACATGAATTAACTAGTAGTCATAACAGCCATGTGTGACTAACACTTTATATAGTTATGATATATATCATGGCTGTTATGACTACTAAATTAGTTAATTCATGTAACATACTTAGCCCAATGGTTGATGTTAGAACCCCCACTTGCCTTATTCCTAACATCTTGGCTGCAAACTCAGACCCATGAGGTGTCTGTATGGCAATTGTGTATTGTATATGACATATGTAATTCATCAGTCCTCTGTAGTCTAATCACACAAGCTAGTGGTTTGGTTGTCATGATAGTTCTTGGTAGGAATGTATTTGTCATATAAAAGTTATTTTGGTATGGTGTGGTGAAATGAGTATTCACTGGAGATCTGGTTCTATTGTGGAGTGGCCTTACAAGTGAAAATCTGGAGCCTGGAGAAAAAAAAAAAAACTTTAGCAAGAGTAAGAAATGAATTCTCAGTCACCCTCTTTTCTCTCTCCCTACTAATGCTGTAATGCTATATTTTCCATCCTGTGGTGGGGTGGGTCTATAGTGGTAAGACAGTATGCTATCATTATATTTAGGAGGAAAATTGTTTCAAGTTTGAAATTTTTTCCAATATTATACTGGAAGTCAACTGGAAAATGATATTTACTTAGTAGTTACTTTAGAAATAACTTTTCTAGGCCGAGTTTATTAAGAAATAAAGGAGATCATCCTACAGACAGATCACAGGCAAACCCTCATTTTTGGGGATGGCTTTATTCCAGAAGATCATTTCTAAGTTGATAGTTTGGCACTTGAGTATTTTTCTGTAGAAATTATGTTATTTTTCTGTAGCAATTAGGTTATTGTGTTATTATGGTGAAGTTTCCAGGTTAGCCCACAACCTGCAATGGGAATGAAATACTGTGATAGAACTGAAATAGTGTACTGTACTGAAATATTATTAACTAGCAATTAGAGCAAAATATAATTGAATAAGAAATAACACCTTGACACTAAAGCATGAGCATAGCAGAGTTAATTACAGGTTAAGAAGATAGATAAAGGCTTTGGGAGAGTCTTTCTGAAGAGCACTTCTAGGTACTTTCAATGGGCATTAGAAATTGATGGCACAGGTTTTATGTCTAACTTCACTTCAGAAAGGATGACTTTTCCTTGAAACAGGTATCTCACAGTGCTCTTATAACTATCAGCCATTATTATGGCTATTTGGGGTTCATAAATAGAACAAAGAGACCAAGAAAGGTTATTTTGAAGTAACTGGGCAAGAAATAGCAGAAGAAAGAACCATTTAAAGGGGTAATATGGATCCATGTGAGGATATGTGATTGCTTAAGATGGAATTGACTGCAGTAAATGATAAAAAGAAGAAAAGTGGGGAGCTCAATTTGTGCATAGGATCCCAGTGAAAAGAAAGACAGTGAGAAGCTTTCCATGAAACCCCAGCACCTTTTTAACTTCAATTCACACACTGTTTCTGTACTGTTCCTTTTATGTTCCCTTTCTCCCCTACTAGACTAGCTCTTGAAGGGCAGATATGGTTTCTTATTCATCCCTCTGCTTCCAACAATAACTAGCACATAGTAGGTGTTAAACACACTATGTTGAAATATCATGTATAATCTTTTAGGCAAATTCATGTGCTTCTTACTTAACCAGGGCATTAGAAAGCTGTAAAATTGTGCTCTCAACTAGCATTTGGTACATAGTTCTAGCATTTGGGTTGAATTCAGAATTGTAATATTACAAAAACAGAACTGAGAACCCGCGCATGAATTGTCTGTTTGGTTATAGACGTAGTCTCTTCTCCCCATTTCATGAGTGACATCATCCCTTCTTTCTCCACCTCTCTGCCTTGGAGCAGGGTCTGGCCAAACTAATTTTGTAAATACCCTAAAGATGGAGCTTTGGACACTCCCTGATTGACAAAGCTCTCTGCAGCTTTTATACCTTCTCTCAGAAACACATAGCAACATTCTGGTTCCAAAGAGATGGTGTAGAGTTTGACTATTGATTCTTTGTCCTCCTTGCTTGCTTTTATTCTGTTTGACCCCCTCCCTGATGCATTCCTGCTGGAGACAAAGCCACATGCTGAACCATGGGGAACAGTCTGTAATGAAACAACAAGCTGCTCCCAATTTTAAATATTGCATGTTGGGGCAAAGGCACAGTTCCTTTTCCTCTAAAGCTATAACATTAAAAAAATTCTGTTTGATATTCAGAGTTATTTGATCTGGCAGTTTAACAACTGTTGATGTTTTAATTGCTTCTTTAAAGGATTTCATCTACATTTCTAGGTTTATTTTTATTTTACTCTGAAGGAATGTCAATATTAGCCATCACTTTGCCCAGTAAGTTCCCATTGCAGGATCTTGGAGTAAAATCCAGTAATTACTGGAGCTGGTAACTTAAGACCCTGCTGAGAAATTTGGCAGCTTCACTTTTCCTGAGGAGGCATCTCTTCCCATGGAGCTAGCAATCATTTTATTGTTCTGAATCAATTTTAAGTGAGTTGTGTACCTTAGAGACCAGCTTTCTATGTTCCTTTGAAAGCGATTTACATCATTCTCTTTGGGTGAAAGAGGAATGTTAAGTCATCTTAAGTCACTCTTTTTTTGTATGCACCTAATGAGAGCAACAAAGTAACTCTTAGATAAACTTACAATCGTAAGATGTGCTAGCAAGAAAAATTTAGCAAGTTTATAATCCCTTAGGGTCTTACTTCATTTTTATTTGTCTATTCATAAGTCTGTTTCCAAAACCAAATAGAATGTTTTGTTGGCATGCTACTTATATGTATGCAACTAGCCATTTGAATTCTCTCAACAAAACTACGCACATTCAAAGCAGTTTAGAGATGAAAGGGTCCTCTGAGATCATCTAGCCTCTTCTAAATGCTTTAACCTTGTATTTATTAATAAAAGGAGAGCTGGATGAGCTTGCATCTTTGCTCTTCTGTCATTTATACTTTCAATTATTCCAATGAAAAAATGTTTGTTAAATGCTTACATGGTGAACCCAGTCTGAAGCAATTTGTTTCAGAAGGCATGGTTCTTGGAGTTTTGGAGCCTTCACACTAAAACCAATAGCACCGACGTACTATATATTGTCTGTCACATTTTCTCTTCTGAAGTTTCTTTACACTCCATCACCACCCCTACCAGCCCCCCTCCACACACACACACACACACACACACACATATCTTGGGGAGATGAAAACAAATCTCTTAAACTTTTATTTTTCTGCTTTGAAGCAGCACTCCCAGAAAAGACTTTTTTTTTTTTTTTTTATTCTTTAAGTTCTAGGGTACATGTGCATAACGTGCAGGTTTGTTACATATGTATACTTGTGCCATGTTGCTGTGCAGCTGGAAACCATCATTCTTAGCAAACTATCACAGAAAAGACTTTAAAAAAAAAGTATTTAAAAAATTATTTAATTTTTAAAAATTTTTTTGAAAATTTAAAAAACTACATTATGGGTACATAATAGTTGTACATATGTATGGGGTACGTGTGATATTTTGTTTTTTGTTTTGTTTTGAGATGGACTGTTGCCCAGGCTGGAGTACAGTGGTGCGATCTCAACTCACTGCAACCTTTGCCTTCTGGGTTAAAGTGATTCTCCTGCCTCAGCCTCCCAAGTAGCTGGGATTACAGGCACCCACCACCATGCCTGGCTAATTGTTTTGTATTTTTATTAAAGATGGGGTTTCCCATTTTGGCCAGGCTGGTCTCGAACTCCTGACCTCAAGTGATCCGCCCCTCTAGGCCTCCCAAAGTGTGACATTATAGGCGTGAGCCACCGCCCCCGGCCACATGTGGTGTTTGATACAGGCACACAATGTGTAATGATCAAATCAGGTTAATTGGAATATCAATCATCTCAAGCATTTATCTTTTTTGTGTTAGAAATATTCCAAATCCATTCTTTTAGTTATTTTGAAATATACAAGAATTATTGTTAACTATAATTGACCTATTGTGCTATCAAACACTAGATATTATCCCTTCTATTCAACTATATTTTTATACCCATTAACCATTCCCTCTTCCCCTCTTTTTTTTTTCTTTGAGACACTATCTTGCTCTGTTGTCTAGACTAGAGTGCAGTGGCACGTTCATGGCTCACTGCAGCCTTGAACTCTTGGGCTCAAGCAATCCTCCCACCTCAGCATCCCAAGTAGCTGGGATTAGAGGCATGCACCATAATGCCTGGCCATTTCTTTAAATCTTTGTCGAGATGGGGTCTCACTGTTTGTCCAGGCTGGTCTCAAACTCCTGGACTTAAGTGATCTTCCCATTTCGGCCTTCCAAAGTGTTGGGATTATAGGCATGAGCCATCGTGCCTGGCCCCCTCTTCTACTCTTTATCCACCCTCCCCACTAGCCTTCCCAGCCTCTAGTAACCATATCATTTTACTCTATCACCATGAGTTAAATTTTTTTGCAGCTTCCACATGTGAGTGAGAACGTGCAATATTTGTCTTTCTGTGCCTGGCTTATTTCATTTAACACGGTGATCTCCAGTTCCATCCATGTTGTTGCAAATGACAAGATCTCATTCTTTTTTATAGCTGAATAGGACTCCTTTTTGTTATAAGTACCACATCTTCTTTATCTATTTGTCTGTTGATGGACACTTAGGTTGCTTCCAAATCTTGGCTATTGTGAATAGTGCTGCACTAAACATGGGAGAGCAGATATTTCTTCGATATACTGATTTCATTTCTTTTACGCATATACCCAGCAGTGAGATTGCTGGATCATATGGTAGTTCTATTTTTAGTTTTTTGAAGAACCTCTATACTGTTCTTCATAGTGGCTGTACTAACTTACATTCCCACAGCAGTGTACAAGAATTCCCCTTTCTCTTTTACCCTTGTCAGGGATAATCAAAGGTTAAATGAAAGGACCAGCCAACTGATTGATGGGAGGGACGTTGGTTAGGATGGTTGAGGAGAAGTGGACTTAGCCACAAGGTGTATTATTCAGCTTTCCCATATTTTTCCTTCCTTTATCTCCTCAACACTGGGAATATAAGACTTTTCACTCATAGACTTAATACTTATACAATATGTCCAACAACCTTTTTGGGAGATGGAATTTCTAGTTCAGCTATCTGGTCCTTCCTCTGAATTTTTTTTTTTTTTTTTCTTAATGCTGAAAACCCAGAAACTTCAAAATGAATCTCCTGGCTTTTTCTACTGGTTATTTCTTGTGCAGCTTCACTAGGCTTAAAATGTCAGCCTCTTCATTGGGCTCTGATGTTATGATTGTAACTCTAGACTGTTTTCTTCTTGGCATCCCTTCTCAATAGATAGCACTCAGTGATTGAAAATGTAAGAGACTGCTACTGTATGAGGAATTTCAGAATATAAACTATGGTAGTTAGAAAATGATATGTATATAGTATATGTTAGAACCCATCTTTGCCTGGATCACCTTTCCTGAGTCTTTTTCTGTTCATGTTGACCCATTCTAGCCCCTCCGAACCTAAGGTTTTTGTTTTTGTTTTCACTTGACTTAACTAGACCATAAGCTCCATGAGGGAGGAGACTATCCTGTTTGCCTTATTCACTGCTATAAATTTCTATATCTCATATGCCTAATACAATACTTGGCACGTAGAAGGTATTCAATAAATATTTATTGACTGAATTAAATAGTCAGTAGCCTTGTCCTAGTTCCTGTATTTGCTACAGTAAGAGCCCTCTTGCTGAACTCTGCCTGGTTATTGATGAAACAAGGTCATCTATGTCTTCTGTTTATCTTTGAGTATAGACTATACCCAGCAACTTCCAACAACCTTCTGGCAGCAATATTTTTCTGATTGCCCGCTGTTAAAACTCTTCAAGTGCCCTCTTCTCACTCCAGATTTCTCTCCTAACTAACCATCCTACGTCATTTCTGACAAAATCTTTCCTTTATCTATTGTTCAAGATTATATGGGTTCAAAAATTTCTTACGATGTACTATACTTGCAGTCAGTCTCCTACTTGATGTCCTGTAGAACACAAAGTTACATTTACATAATAAGGGCCACCTCCTTTCTACCTCCCAGAAAGGCTACCCCAAATCACAAATGGTAAGAGGAATCTTTTGAGCACAAGGACGAAAAGAAGCAAGATAACTCCATTTTTTGAGAAGAAAATTTTAAAATATCACATTGAGGTGATGGTGTGAAAGTACTTTCCTGAAGTTAAATTTGCAAGTGTCTGCCTTCTTCTTCTCTCCTCTGGATATCACACTGACACATCTGCCATTCGAATTGGATTTTGTGAAGCTTTTGAATTGGGAGTGACACAGAATGCTGTGGCTTTTGGAATGTCTTTGTATTGTTCCCTCCTGAGAGCTAGGATGATGGGATATATTATGGTGGTGCTGTCTGTATTCTCAATCATCAGCGCAAATTGACAGCAGCACTATAAAGTCAGGTTTACTGGCACATGCGCATGCGCACACACACACACACACCACAGGTTGTTAGAGTACAAGTTCTACAATGTTTATGTATAAGAAAAAAAAATACTTTTAGCTAAACGTAATGTATTTTCTTCTCTGTATTTCCATGCATACCTGAGAACATAGAAGATGTTCAGTAAGTATGTGGCAAAGTTAAAATTGTTGCCTTGATAACAGTTTCATTTCTTGGGCTGTAGAATAATTCAAGCAAGGAATTGCTACTCTGGTCATAATTCTGAAAAGGAAGAAAGAACTGGTTGGTGAGATAGTGATGATAGGCACCTTGGGAGAAAGTGAGTGTGTCATATTAGAGTTCGTAATAACGAAGGAAGTGCTGTTGATGGTTCCACATCTATTATAGGCTTTACAAAAGCATATTTCAGAAATTAGGGCAATGAAAGATAGGTATGTCCCCCTTGTCTTGATATACTACATTTTTTTACATGATAAGAGGGTTTCAAAATTGAATACTCCTAATTTCTTGGCAATAGAGAAGGAAAGGGAGTATCTAAAACAGTCATATTCAACACCGGAAAGGACATGACATATACCTAGTACTCACTACAAAAGGTACAATAACACACATCACAATTTATAGAGAATCATATGTATTTTGAATCCCCACCCAAAGGGCCATTCTCCTCTCCCTGGCCTCTACACGTGGTATCATTGATTTGTGTGACTGCACAGGAAGTTCTTTGATAAGTTCAGATGTGACATGATAAAAGGAAGAACATAGAACCAAGTACACATTCCAGACAAGGACATTATTCTATAAATAGTATCAGGAAAGTCAGAGCCTTGTAAAAAAAAATGCTAAAGACCACTAAATGTGTACATATATTTAGTTCTGTTTAGAGCAAGAACAAGGAAGAACTAGGCCTATTTGGCATCCTGTTAAAAGTGACAGCTGGCAGAACTATTCACCGAGACTTCTGTATTAATGATACTGATGTTCAAACAGAAAAGGGTGAATGGAACATGGTTAAGAAGGAATTTTTGAAGCTCAAGGTAGATGAGAAATTAGAAAATAGATATTTATTCCCTTTGAGTCTCTAATCCCAGAAGAACTAGATCTAAGAGAAAAGAAAAAAAAAAACTAGAAAAGAAAAACTAGATCTACAAGAAAGAAGCTACAGAGATAATCACAAAACTACTACTCCCAGTTTTTGAGATGTCATAAAGGGTAAATTCCAAAAGACAAGAGATGGACAAATTCCCTGATTTTCTCAGAGAGGAAGGCTGGGAGTGATTTGCTGAAGCTATGGATCTGTACACTTGACAGTTACTCCCAGCATAATTCTAAAATGTATTTTCAGTGAGATGCTTTATAGACATTCATTACAGAAAATAATGGTCACCAGGACCTCCAAGTTGGTACTCTAAGAAGTCATTAAGAAAATAATATTTATGTGTCATTTCTTGATAGGATTACTAAACTAGACTTTAAGGGAAAGACATCATAACATAGGGATCCAGTAAGATAATTAATCCTATATCTTGTGTTATCCTTGTGGAAACAAGGATGTAAGAGAAGTCTGATAGCAGTTAGAGGAATTTACCTTGGTTGAACTCTGTGTATTAATTTCAATGTAGAGGGAATTATTGAGTAGCTTACCATAGAGCTCTGTTCAACACTTTTATCAATAACTTGGACAAAGATATAAAAAGTGTATATATATACATATATATATATATATAATTATTGGATTATACAAAATTAGAAACAACAGAGAGCATATGCATGACAAATGGCTTGTCTGGAATCAACCAAGGCAAGGTACCATACTTCAGGAATCACTGGAAAATATTGCATCTGGAGGAAGGTTTTACTTAGGGGCTGAAAACCATATCTGATGAAGAATGGGGATTTTTAGCTTTGCAAATAAAAGACTTTAGTGGGACATGGTAGTGGTCTTTAAATATTTGAAAAAATGGTATACGTAGGAGAAATAAGAAGGATGTGGGAATAGTTGGAACTGAGTGAAGGATATATAGGAAGGAAGATTTTGGCTTAGTTTAGGGCAATTTTCTATCATTTTTTTCTGTTTAACATAGCAGTGGTCTGTTTGATAAGTTAGTGAGCTCCTTCCCTATCAATAGAGGAACTCAAGCAGAAGCTAGACAACATCTTTTAGAGTGATTGTTAATGTGATTCTTTCATTAGAGGAGGATTTGGACAAGATGAGTCTAAAATCTCTTCCAACTCTGAGATTTTATGATTACTATCTCTACTGGCAGTTTTTCTTGTTAACAACTGTGTCCATCATAATTTTCAAGGGGAAAGTCAGTAATCCTGAAAATTACATCACAGATACCTTATCTATAAAGCTTTTCCCCCCAAATGTTTATTTTCCATCTTCTCATATCTTCCTTCCTTTCTTTCCTTCCCATATACCCATTTAAAGGCATATTCAATTAGTAATACACCCATAGTGATAATCAGAGCCCTACTTATTTATACCTTCTACAGTTATTTGGGGTTTTTTGTTTGTTGTTTTGTTTTGTTTTGTTTTGAGACAGTATCTCACTCTGTTTCCCAGGCTAGAGTGCAGGAGCTTGATCTCATCTCAGCTCACAGGTTCAAGGGATTCTCATGTCTCAGCCTCCCAAGTAGCTGGGATTACAGATGTGTACCACCATGCCCAGAATTTTTGTGTTTTTAGTAGAGACAGGGTTTCACCATATTAGCCAGGCTGATATGGAACTCCTGAGCTCAAGTGATCTGTCCACCTTGACCTCTCAAAATGCTGGGATTACAGGCGTGAGCCACTACACCCGGCCCTTCTACAATTATTTGTACCATCAGAATGAACTATAAATTTGCTTGCTCTTTTCTTTTGTATGTATGTGTTTGGAGAAAAAAGCTTCACAACGTTTTTAACAGAATAAGTCAATATTTATTTTGAAAAAGTGATATACTGCTTAGTCTCCACCATCCACCCAGTAAAATAATCTGTCTTCTAGAAGTATCAAGTACTGTTTTATAATTTAGGATGTCACCTGAAAAGATTTAAGGATAGTCCAAGCATTCTAGTATCCCCTATTAAACAACTATGGATTTATCTCTTGTCTATAAATGTATAACTTCTCTTGAACCTTTTTTACCCATTTCTATTTTCATCCTAAATCATTTCTAAGTATAATGATGATAATGAACTCATAAATTTTTGATAAAGTAGTATGCATTTTCTTCCACACAAATGTTTGGTATTGTTGCATATCTCTTTTAAGTGGATAATTCAACAGTTATTAAGCCCCTACTATGTGTTAGGCAGTTTTATATCTATTATTAAAGTGCTTGTGAAGTAGATGGAATTACTCATAGGTTTGGGTTTTTTTAATTAATTGATTTTTTTTAGAAACAAGGTCTTGCTACATTGCCCAGGCTGGCTTCAAACTCCTGGATTCAAGTAATCCTTCTGTCTCAGCCTCCTGAGTATCTGGGGCTATAGGCACACTCCATCGCACCCACCTACTAATAGATTTTAACTTTGGTTTTCAGTGGGTTATCTATAATATGCTAGGTAAAGGAGTGTGTGTATGTGTGTTTCAGTCTTCCTAGGGGTTTACTGTACTTCTTGAATTTTAAATCTATGAATTTATATCTTTGACCAAATTTGGGGAAATTTTGATCATTTCTTCAAATATTTTTCTACCCATTTTCTCTCTCCTCTGCTTCTAAGATTCCAATTACATATGTGTTTGAATCTTTGCTTTCATCTTACAGGTCCCTGAGGCTCTGCTTATTTTTTCCAATCTTTTTCCTTCCTATTGTCTAAGTTGGACCTTTCTGTGAATCTGTCACTTTCACTGACTGTTTTGTCATTTCCATTCTTCTAAGTCTGAGGGTGAACTTTTATCTCAAATATTGAATTTTTCTGTTTCAAATTTTTTCTTTCTTTTTCAGTTACTGTTTCTTTGTTGAGATTTCCTGTCTTTTAATTTATGACAGATATGTTTTCCTTTATACCCTGAAGCATAATTAACAATAGCTGCCTTAAAATCTTGTCTGCTGATTTCAATGTATGTATCACTTCAGAGTTGGTCTCTGTTAGAATGAGTAACATTTTCTAGTTTTTTCATACGTTGAATGTGAAAAAACATATTGTATACTGGATACTATGAAAGATTGTATACTACATACTTTGTGTTATATACTGGGTACTCTAAAAGATTATGTTATAGACCCTCTGGATTCTGTTACATTCCTCAAAAGAGTCTTTTTTTAAGCAAGCATTTAACTTGGCTGAACTGAAATGATAAACCCTTTCTCCCCTGCAGTGGGAAGTAGCTCAAATCTGTGTTCAGAACTTTTATGTTTAGCTGGGCTGCTCGTAGTCTGCCCTGCACATGTACAGTTCAAGGGTTAGCCAGCAATTCAGACAGAATTTATATGCAGAATTTAGGATCACCTCTGGCTTTCTCCTTTCTAGGATTTCTCCCTCACTTTCCAATAGCTGTAGATGCCCACTCTCTCCTCCAGTTTTTTAAGCCAGTGGGAATGCAGATTTCTTTCTGAGTTCTACACACTCCATGAGATGCTAAAAGCCATTTTTAGAAATAGAAAACTCACTCAATTTCCCTTCTTTTAAATGTCAACTCCCTTCTCATGTGTTCCATCTGTATGCTTGTTTTATTCTCCAGTGCTTTCAGGTAGTTTTTTTTCTTTTTCTTTTATCCAGAGTTACAGGCACACCTCAGAGATATATTGTGATTTGTTTCCAAGCAACCAGAATAAAACTAATATCATAATAAAATGAGTCATATTAATTTGGGGGTTGCCCAGTAAGTATAAAAGTTATGTTTACATGATACTATAGTCTGTTAAGTGTGCAATAGCAATATGTCCAAAAAAACAACGTACATACCTTAACTCAAAAATGGTTTGTTGCTAAAAAGTGCTACCAATCAACTGAGCCTTCAGTTATAATCTTTTTGCTGGTGAAGAGTCTTGCATTGATGTTGATAGCATCTGACTGCTCAGGGCAGTGGTTGCTGAAGGTTGAGGTGGCTGTGTCAATTTCTTAAAATAAGACAACAATAAAGTTTGCTGCATCAGTTGACTATTGTTTTCACAAAAGATTTCACTGTAACGTGTGATGCTGTTTGATAGCATTTTAGCGATAATAGAACTTCTTTCAAATTTGTATTAAATCCTCTCATTGTCATTCCAAGAGTGTTCACAGCATCTTCACCAGGATTAGATCCTATCTCAAGAAGTCACTTTCTTTGCTAATCCATAAGTAGCAACTTCTTATATGCTCAAGTTTTATCATGAGATTGCAGCAATTCAGTCACATCTTTGGGCTTCGGTTATAATTCTAGATCTCTTGCTGTTTCCACCACATTTGCAGTTACTTCCTCCACTGAAGTCTTGAACCCCTCAAAGTCATCAATGAGGGTTAGACTCAACTTCTTCTAACCTTGTATTAATGTTGATATTTTGACCTGCTTCCATGAGTCATGAATATGCTTAATGGCAT
The DNA here is from genome assembly GCF_008728515.1 of Papio anubis. NCBI lineage: Eukaryota > Metazoa > Chordata > Mammalia > Primates > Cercopithecidae > Papio > Papio anubis. The sequence goes on along the minus strand of NC_044996.1, from coordinate 81,853,667 downwards.
CTAGAATGGTGAATCCTTTCTGGAAGGTTCTTTACTTACTTTGCCCCATCATCTATGGCAGCTATGGCCTTATGAAATGTATTTCTTAAATAATAAGACATGAAAGTTGAAATTACTCCTTGAGCATTTTTTCATGTGTCTGTTGGCTGTATGCATATCTTCTTTTGAGAAATGTCTGTTCATATCCTTTGCCCACTTTTTGATGGAGTTGTTTGTTTTTTTCTTGTAAATTTGTTTGAGTTCTTTGTAGGTTCTGGATATTAGCCCTTTGTCAGATGAGTAGATTGCAAAAATTTTCTCCTATTCTGTAGGTTGCCTGTTCACTCTGATGGTAGTTTCCTTTGCTGTGCAGAAGCTCTTCAGTTTAATTAGATCCCATTTGTCAATTTTGGCTTTTGTTGCTGTTGCTTTTGGTGTTTTAGACATGAAGTCCTTGCCCATGCCTATGTCCTGAATGGTATTACCTAGGTTTTCTTCTAGGGTTTTTATGGTATTAGGTCTAACATTTAAGTCTCTAATCCATCTTGAATTAATTTTCGTATAAGGAGTAAGGAAAGGATCCAGTTTCAGCTTTCTACATATGGCTAGCCAATTTTCCCAGCACCATTTATTAAATAGGGAATCCTTTCCCCATTTCTTATTTTTCTGAGGTTTGTCAAAGATCAGATGGTTGTAGATGTGTGGTATTATTTCTGAGGACTCTGTTCTGTTCCATTGGTCTATATCTCTGTTTTGGTACCAGTACCATGCTGTTTTGGTTACTGTAGCCTTGTAGTATAGTTTGAAGTCAGGTAGCATAATGCCTCCAGCTTTGTTCTTTTGACTTAGGATTGTCTTGGCAATGCAGGCTCTTTTTTGGTTCCATAGGAACTTTAAAGCAGTTTTTTCCAATTCTCTGAAGAAACTCATTGGTAGCTTGATGGGGATGGCATTGAATCTATAAATTACCTTGGGCAGTATGGCCATTTTCACGATATTGATTCTTCCTATCCATGAGCATGGTATGTTCTTCCATTTGTTTGTGTCCTCTTTTATTTCACTGAGCAGTGGTTTGTAGTTCTCCTTGAAGAGGTCCTTTACATCCCTTGTAAGTTGGATTCCTAGGTATTTGATTCTCTTTGAAGCAATTGTGAATGGAAGTTCATTCATGATTTGGCTCTCTGTTTGTCTGTTACTGGTGTATACGAATGCTTGTGATTTGTGCACATTAATTTTGTATCCTGAGACTTTGCTGAAGTTTCTTATCAGCTTAAGGAGATTTTGGGCTGAGATGATGGGGTTTTCTAAATATACAATCATGTCATCTGCAAACAGGGACAATTTGACTTCTTCTTTTCCTAACTGAATACCCTTGATTTCTTTCTCTTGCCTGATTGCCCTAGCCAGAACTTCCAACACTATGTTGAATAGGAGTGGTGAGAGAGGGCATCCCTGTCTTGTGCCAGTTTTCAAAGGGAATGCTTCCAGTTTTTGCCCATTCAGTATGATATTGGCTGTAGGTTTGTCATAAATAGCTCTTATTATTTTGAGATACGTTCCATCAATACCGAATTTATTGAGAGTTTTTAGCATGAAGGGCTGTTGAATTTTGTCAAAGGTCTTTTCTGCATCTATTGAGATAATCATGTGGTTTTTGTCTTTGGTTCTGTTTATATGCTGGATTACGTTTATTGATTTGCGTATGTTGAACCAGCCTTGCATCCCAGGGATGAAGCCCACTTGATCATGGTGGATAAGCTTTTTGCAGCACACCAACATGGCACAAGTATACATATGTAACAAACCTGCACATTATGCACATGTACCCTAGAACTTAAAGTATAATTAAAAAAAAAAGAAAGAAAGAAAGAAATTACTCCTTGATTCACAGGCTGCAGAATGGGTGTTGTGTTAGTAGACATGAAAACATTTATCTCCTAGTACATTTCCATCAGAGCTCTTGGGTGACCAGGCATATTGTCAATGAGCAGTAATATTTTGCATGGAATCTCTTTTTTCTGAGCAGTAGGTCTCAATACTGGGCTTAAAATTTCAATAAACCATGCTGCAAGAAGATATGCTGTCATTCAGACTTTTTTGTTCCATTACTAGAGCTGAGGCAGAATGGATTTGACATAATTCTTTTTCTTTTTCTTTTCTTTTCTTTTTTTTTTTTTTTTTTTTTTTTTTTTTTTTTTTTTTTTTTTTTTTGTTTGAGACAGAGTCTCACTCTGTTGCCCAGGCTGGAGTACAGTGGCATGATCTTGACTCACTGCAACCTCTGCCTCCCAGGTTCAACCAATTCTCCCACCTCAGCCTCCTGAGTAGCTGGGACTACAGGCACACACCCACACCCACCTAATTTTTGTATTTTTAGTAGAGACAGGGTTTCACCATGTTGGCCAGGCTGGTTTTGAACTCCTGATCTCAGGTGATCTAACTGCCTCAGCCTCCCAAAGTGCTGGGATTACAGGCATGAGCCACCATGCCCAGTGAAGATTTAGCATAATTCTTAAAGGCCTGTGATTTTTGGAAAGGTAAATTAGAATTGGCTTCAACTTAAAATCACCAGCTGCATTAACCCCTAATATCGAGAGTCAGCCAATCCTTTGAAACTTTGAAATCAGGCATTGACTTCTCCTTTCTAGCTATGAAAATCCTAGATAGCATCTTCTTCTAATACGGGAGTATTTTGTCTGCTTTGAAAATCTGTTGTTTAATGTAGCAACCTTCATCAATTATCTTGGCTAGATTTTTCTGGATAACCTGCTGCAGCATCTTTGTCGGCACCTGCTGCTTCATATTGCACTTTTATGTTATGGAGACATTCTTTCCTTAAACCACAAGAACCAACCTCTGCTACCTTCCAACTTTTCTTCTGCAGCTTCCTCACTTCTTTCAGCCTTCACAGAGTTGAAAAGAGGGCCTTGCTCTGGATTAGGCTTTGGCTTAAAGAAATGTTGTAGCTGGTTTGATCTTCTATCCAGACCACTAAAACTTTCTCCATATCAGCAATAAGGCTGTTTTTCTTTCTTATCATTTATGTGTTCATGGGAGTGGTGCTTAAAATTTCCTTCAAACACTTTTCCTTTGCATTCATAACTTGGCTAACTCCTTGGTACAAGAGACCTAGCTTTCGGCCTATCTCGGCTTTCAACATGCCTTTCTCACTATACTTAACCGTTTCTAGCTTTTGATTTAACATGAGAGATGTGCCACTCTCCCTTTCAGTGACACTTAGAAGTGATTGTAAGTTTATTAATTGGCTTATTTTCAATGTTGTTGTGTCTCTGGGAATAGGAAGGCCTGAGGAGAGGGAGAGAGATGGGGGAACAGCTGGTTGGTGGATAAGTCAGAATACACACAATATTTTTTAATTAAGTTTTCTGTCTTATATGGGTGCAGTTTGTAGTGCCCCAAAACAATTACCCTAGTAATATTTAAGATTACTGATCACAGGTCATTATAACAGATATCATAATTATGAAAACTTTTGAAATATTGTGAGAATTACCGAAATGTGACACAGAGACACAAAGTGAGCACATGCTGTTAGAAAACCAACACCAAGGTAGGTTTACCACAAACATTTAATTTGTTTAAAACGCAGTATGTGTGAAGCATATTAAAGCTACTGTCAAATCAAGCCTCTTGCAGATAATAACTGTATTGATCTGACAGGAGCTTACATGGCCATGACCAGAAGTGGAGCCATCCTGTAATATATCTACTCACATGTTTTAGAAGAGAATACTGAGGCTCAGAAAGATTAAGTGACCTTCCCAGTGTCACATAACTAGAAAATAATAGAGCAAAAGTTTAAATATAGGCTTTCTGGCTCCCAATCCAGAGCATTCTACATGTTACTTTTTATGATTTACCTTTCAATTTTGTTTTTAGTTGACATGTTATAATTGTACATATTCTGGGGGTCCATAATGATGTTTCAATATATATAATGTATAGTGATCAGATCAGGGTAATTAGCATATCTGTCCTCTCAAACATTTATCATTTCTCTGTGTTGGGAAATTCAGCATCCCCCTTCTAGCTATTTTGAACTATATAATAAATTATTATTAACTATAGATATCTTACAGTGGTATAGAAGACTAGAACTTACTCCTCCCAGCTATAATTTTGTATCCTTTAGATAGCAGTAATATTCTTCCTCAGGCATTATTCTCCCAGATGGATAAGTCCTGACTCTTTTATCTCTCCTCATATGATACCTATTAATCCCATTACCTTAATAAGTTTTCCTTGTAGATGTCCACTAAACATTTTTGAACTTCCTTCTCATCTTTTTTAGGTTTCCACTGTTTTCCGGTATTAGCTTTCATTACATAAAAAGAGGAAAGTATCTCTTGCTTTCTTTCCAGTGACCTTTTTGAATTATATCCCAGCAACATCTTCATGGAGTAGTTTTTGAGGCTTTAAATGTGATTTCTGTGTTAAAAGTAGAAGCTTAGATACCTTAATCTTACATAATTCAGATTATTCTCCTCCTAAATATGTTACTTTATTCCCCCTTATAGGAAAGTTTACCTTTTCTACCCTCTCATAAGTCTCATTAGGCCTTTCTTTTTGTAATGTTTCCTACTTGTTGTAGCCTTTCATATAGAGAGAACTTTGTGTCCTCTGTAATCTTAAACCCATATTCTTCCAGATCGCTAGCAAAACTGTTAAGATTGACCATGTAGTGTTGTGAATAAAAAGAGCATCATGGACCGGGCACGGTGGCTCATGCCTGTAATCTCAGCACTTTGGGAGGCCAAGGTGGGTGGATCACCTGAGGTTGGGAGTTAAAGACGAGCCTGACCAACATGGAGAAACCCCATCCATACTAAAAATACAAAATTAGCCAGGTGTGGTGGGACATCCCTGTAATCCCAGCTACTCGGGAGGCTGGGGCAGGAGAATCACTTGAACCCAGGAGGCAGAGGTTGCAGTGAGCTAAGATCATGCCATTGCACTCCAGCCTGGGCAACAAGAGCGAAACTCTGTCTCAAAAAAAAAAAAAAAAAAAAAAAGCATCATGACAGGTGTACATATGTGCAAAAACTATTTATTGAGTGCCTACTCTGCACTGGTCACTTTGCTGGGTGCTGAAGGTATAATAATGAGCAAGACAGACAGAGTCCTTGCCTTCCTAGGGCTTTTATGGTCCAGTAGAGAAGTCAGACAACTAAACAAGCAATAAAAGAATAAAAACTAAGTGTGGACATGGGAGGAAGTGCAGGGTGCTACGGAAGCACATAACAGTAGAATCTAACCTGTCTGCGATGGGAGAGGGCAGAGAAAACCCTCCAGATTAAGATAGATTCTGATCGCAGTTCTGCTGCAACCTTATGTGGCTTTCTTGTCAGTGCTCCTCTCTTGGCCTCAGTTTTCTCTCAAGTAAAATAAAGTTGTTGGACAAGATAGTCTTCAACATCTTTTCCAATTAGTTAATTCTACAGTTTCAGTAGATGATACCATAAGTGCTGACTTTGAAGGCAGATACACCTGAGTTTTATACTCTCTCTGGGCCCCAACTTCCACATCTACAAAATAGGAATAGTAACTACTTCAGGGTACTGGTATGAGAATTAAACGAGATCAGATATGCAAGGCTGAGGTTACAGAGAGGACACAGATTAAACATGAGCCATTTTCCTTTTATGCCAATTTCAATCAATAAGTGACTTAAAGCATTATCTTTGAAGTAAAACATTTATTATAAAGTAGAATGCAAACTTTATGTGAATTTTAAGATAAACCAAAGAAATTTTCTGTTTTGGTACATGCCACCAGACAGTAGTAGCATTAATCTCTTCTGTTCTTTTTTTTTTTTTTTTTTTTTTTTTTGAGAAGGAGTCTCACCCTGTCGCCCAGGCTGGAGTGCAGTGGTGCGATTTCGGCTCACTGCAAGCTCTGCCTCCCGGGTTCACGCCATTCTCCTGCCTCAGCCTCCCGAGTAGCTGGGACTACAGGTGCCCGCCACCACGCCCTGCTCATTTTTGTGTATGTTTTTAGTAGAGACGGAGTTTCACTATGTTAGCCAGGATGGTCTCCTGATCTTATGATCCACCCACCTCAGCCTCCCAAAGTGCTGGGATTACAGGCTTGAGCCACCACACCCAGCCTAATCTCTTCTGTTCTTATGGGTACTTTATTGAAAAGTTTGAGAAGCACTGTGTGAAAGTACCTAGTATGGTGCCTGGTATAATAATACTCTTTATTGATTTCATAATAGGAACTCAATAAATGATAGATCTGGGGAGTGCTCATCATTACATTTTTTAATATCTAGATCAGTCTCCTTTGTTTATTGTCCTTAAAATTGTTCTCCTGGTCCTACAACTTATGTGTTAACTCTTTTTTTTTTTTTTTTTTTTTTTTTTTTTTATAGAGTCTTGCTCTGTCACCCAGGCTGGAGTGCAATGGCACGTCTTGGCTCACTGCAACCTCCACCTCCCGGGTTCAAGCAATAATCCCTGCCTCAGCCTCCCGAGTAGCTGGAATTACAGGTGCCTGCCACCACACCTGGCTAATTTTTGTAGTTTTAGTAGAGACGGGATTTTGCCATGTTGGCCAGGCTGGTCTCAAACTCCTGACTTCAGGAGATCCACCCACCTTGGCCTTCCAAAGTGCTGGGATTACAGGCATGAGCCACCATGCCCGGCTGCTCATTTTTGTTTGTAAGCAATCTTCGGTATATAACCTTAAAAAAACTTGAAAACCCAAATAAATATCATCCATTGGTTTCCCATTGGCCATATTCTTATTTACTTCCTCAAAAACTCTTGCAAATGAATCAAGACATGATTTCTACTTACAGAAAATAGGTTGCCTTTCCCCACTGAGTTATGTTGCCATTTACATATTTGGTCTTATAGATTAAGGTGTTTGAACTCAAAACTAAGAGAGTATTTCAGAACCACAGTAAGCTTATAAAGCCCAACTTCAGTGTTTGTGTTAACAAGTAAAGGAATATCATGGATAAATATTGTCCACAGATGATCCTCAAACCTTCCTTTATCTATCGTTTGCACACATTTCTTCATCAGAAACTATATACCAGAGGAAGAAAATTGACTAAAATCACTTTTCATCTACATCAAGTAATCCCAGATTAACTCTATTTTATGCCAATCACCTCTTCATTCCAAATTTCTATGGCTCCTAGGTTATCGATTTTTAAATAATAGTATTGTTAATATAATATGTTTTAAGTCAGTCTCTGGCTTTCGTATACATTGTGTTTTACTACCCCCAGAAGATAACAAACTCCTATGTAAGCATGAAATATATTTTGAGGTTCTCTTTTCATATATATCTGATTCTATAATGTCTGGTAATTTACAAGTTCTGTACAGGGTAGATGCTTAGTAACCATTTGTTAACTAATTTTATACCTCCTCGTGGTTATAACTACTTTGAAAAAGGCAAAGGAATATCAGCAGGAAGGAAATGGAAGGGAATTCATGATGGCAAGTACTGGTGATGAAATTATGCCTAAACTGAATTTATTTCCCAAATTCAAGAATAGACTAATCCATCCTTTCTGCTAAAGGAAGCTGAATATCCCCATCCCTTTCTTTTTTTTTTTTTTTTTTTTTTTTTTTTTTTTTTTTTTTTTCCAGACAGAGTCTTCCTCTGTCATCCAGGCTGGAGTGCAGAGGCACGATCGCAGCTCACTACAACCTCTGCCTCTCGGGTTCAAGAGATTCTCCTGCCTCAGCCTCCCAAGTAGCTGGGACCATAGGCGTGTGCCACCACGCCGGGCTAATTTTTGTATTTTCAGTAGAGACGGGGTTTCACCATGTTAACCAGGCTGGTCTCGAACTCCTGACCTCAAGAGATCTACCTGCCTCGGCCTCCCAAAGTGCTGGGATTACAGGTGTGAGCCACCGTGCCCGGCCAGGAAGCTGAATACCTATTAAAAGTGAAATGTAACTTGAACTCTATGCAAAGAAATTGTTATTTTGAAATCATCTGCCTTACTATGAAGTGACAGTTCTCTAAGAAATGTGTTACTTTTTTCCTAAAAAGAGAATCTTCACTCCTTTAGCAGTCAAGTGAGTTAATTTCCTTTCAGTTTTATTAAAACCATTTCCAAACTCCATCTTAGCTTTTCCTGTAAAGACAGTCAACTCTGGTGGTATCCATACGCACAAACTGGTTTGAAAAAAATCTCTGGAAGAGTTAAACCTAGGGTTCTTTCGAAAGTAACTGATTGGATTCACTCTAAATAGATTTATTTTTGACAGATAACTGAGAGTATTTGTGACTGGCTAACAGCAGGAACTAGAATAGACTTTGTAGTCTAGCAGGAGTTAAAACTTGAGAAATGGCAATTGATGATGAAGACCCATAGCTGATAAGTAACCATTTGGAGTACTACAAAATGGAGCAGAAAAGCCACTGATAATTTATTGTATTTTTTAATCCCCATTACAAAACAAAAAACAAAAAAAAAACTTTTGGGTTCATTTATAAACACATAGACACCAAACATGACTGGGATCACACCTGGGCTATTCAGCTTCTCCAAACTCATTAACTGAAAAGATATAGATTAATTGGAGGGAGTTCAGAGAAGAGTAACAAAAATGATTAAGGGGCCAGAGGGATTGATTTATGAGCAAAGATTAAAAGAATTTTGTCTATACAATTTAACTAAGTAATGACTAAGGGGGAAGGGGGTGGGGATACAACTGTCTGAAGGGTGTAAACACCAAGGAGAGAGGAGAATAATTTACTATGCAACATGAGAATATAACTAGGGCTAATAAGCTATAATTACCCAAAGGAATAACAGAATAAATATTTCAGGGAAACTCAGAACCATGAGACTGCCAACTTGTTTCTCAAGGAGACATTGGCAGATACTTTTAATGTTAGTCTCATCCAGATTAACAAGTATGTGGTGTGAAACAATCATTTTATGCCACTGAGCTCTCTCTTCCCCCACCCTCTTCAACAGTCTTGCCTTTTACATTATTGTGGCATAGTTCAAGTCCATCTTAGTGCACAGGTCTATATAGTTTTATCTTTGTTAGTGCGGATAAGTCAAAGTTTAATTCCAATAGTGGCCGTACAAGAGCCCTCCCTTTTGGATTTACTGTGAATTTAATTGAAAAGCATCAAAATAAGGGATCATATCTGAAGAGGAGAAAATCTTGGATTCTGCTTCAGAAGTCACAGTGTTTGTGTTTTGGATCTCCAATAATAAACTTTCAAATTATATTTAATGTCTAGAAAAGTTCAATTTTAGCATTATTGCAAGAAAAAAGACACTAAAAATAAATCTTTGTAGGCTTCATGATTTGTGTAAACTTTGGAATGTGGTTCTTCAGAAAACAAATTAGTCTGTGGGTAACTGCAGGCTAAGTTATTTGGCTAATTCCTATTGTGCTATCATGACATTCCAGAGCATTGCTATTTAACTTTGCCAGATAAGATTTTGCATGTCACTGCAGTGAGAGCAACTTCTTTTGTATGCATACTTTTCTCCTTCTTTTCCTTTGTGTTGGGAATCTTCATAGGGTGATCCCATTCTGGAAATACCATTTTTTCCCTTCACCATTGCATTGAGGAGTTCTTCTGGTTTTATGTTAAATTTTATACTTCCTTGTCAACATTTTTCTTAGATAAATAATATATTAATACAATATTTTAAATAAAAATTTTAAACAAACTTTTAATGTTATAATAGTTTTACATTTACAGAAAAGTTGTGGAGATAATACAGAGTTCCCATATACTCTATTCCCAGTGTCCCCCTATTACATTAGTATGGTACATTTGTCATATCAAATGACCTAATACTGATACATTATTATTAATTAAAATTCATACTTTATTCACTTTTTTTAGGTTTTACCTAAAGTCCTCTTTCTGTTCCAAGATCCCATCCAAGATGCCACAGTACATTTAGTATCCCCTTGACTGTGGTAATTTCTCAGACTTTCCGATGACCTTAACAGTTTTGAGGAGTACTAGTTAGGTATTTTGCAGAATTTCCTTCAATTGGGATTTGTCTAATGTTTTCTCATGACTAGAATGGGGTTATGGGCTTTTGGAAGGAAGACTACAGAGGTAAAATGCCATTTGAAACACATCATATCAAAGGTACATAGTATCTTCAACTTGGGGAAGCTGATTGAAAAAATAAATTTTTAAGTACATAGTGTCAACGTGATTTATCACTATTATTGTTAACCTTGGTCACCTGGTCAAGTAGTGTTTGTCAGATTTCTCCACTGTAAACTTATTTTCCCTGTTCATATTTCACTCTTTGTAAGGAAATCATTATGTACAGCCCATGCTAAAGGAGTGAGGAATTAGGCTTCACCTCCTTGATGGTGAAGTATGTACATAAATTATTTGGAATTCTTCTGCACAGTTGATTTGCCTATTCTCACACATTTATTTATTTATTTATTTATTTAAGTCTAGAAACAATGATATTTATTTTATACTTTGGGTTATAATCCAATACTGCTTTATTCTGTTGTTCAAATCATTCTGGCTTTGGCCACTGAGAGGTCTTTCAGTTGGCTCCTGTGTCCCTTTGATGTACCCTCATCCATGTGGGCTTTTATTGAACACTTCTTAACTTGATGGCACTACAAGATGCTACAGGTTCATATGTATATTTCCTGCCCCAGTTAGTCCTATGATCAACCAATTCTCCAAGGATCTCTGGTTCCTTTTATTGAAGAATGGTATTACAAAACAAGATCTGAGTGTTAGACGTGCTCATTGCTACCGGATGTCATTACTTCTAGGCCTTCTCAGCTGACAGAGGAAGAAAATGTATGTGTATACTAGCCCATGTATGTATACACATATCTATGAATATTTCCATATGTAACCATCTGTATCATTACTAAGCTAAACATGAGTTCATACTGATGTCCCCAGTGCTAATACAATACCACATGGATCATTCTAACCTTCTCTCCTGCTTGCCTGTAACTTCCTGTTGCCATCCACCATCCATTTACTTGATCATCCAGTTCCAATTTGTGGCTATAGTGGTTTCAGGCTTGTTAATTCACACCTCTGTGGGGACAACTTTATCAAATATAGTAGATGCTTATCTATGGTTCCTTTTGTCTTTAGTCTTACAAACTCTTTTCCAAAGTTACTTAGGTTGGGCCTTTTTCCCCCACATCCTTCAGTTAAGTTGTTTCATATATATAATTAGATTCTTTTGTCAAATTCTATATCCCATCCTGAGATCAATCCCCTGATGACTTCTTAGATTATTTTTTAACTTTTGCATACATTAAGATTTACTCTTTGGGCTGTAAAGTTCTGTGAAGTTTTGAAAAATGCATAGTGTTATGTGTCCACCATTACAGTATCATACAGAATGTTTCATCACCCTAAAAATCTCCTGTGTCCCACCTACTCAACCTTCCCTCCTCCTCCACATACCTCTGACAACCACTGATCATCTGTGTACCATCTCTACAGTTTTGCCTTTTCCAAAATGTTGCATAAATAGGATAGTGAAGTGTACAGACTTTCCAACTGACTTCTTTCACTTGGCAATATATAGTTTAGATTTAGCCATGTCTTTGCATAGCTTGATAGATCATTCCTATTTTATCACTGAATAGAATTCTATTATATGGATGGACCACAGTTTGTTTATTCGTTCACCTATTAAGTGACATCTTGGTTGCTTCTAATTTTGGTGATTATGAGTAAGGCTGCTATAAACATTTGTGTGCAGATTTTTGTGTAATCATAAGTTTCAAATCAGTTGGGTAAATACAAAGGAGTGTGATTGCTGGATCATATGGTAAAACTATGTTTAACTTTGTAAGAACTGCCAAACTGTCTTCCAAAGTGGCTAACCATTTTTGCAATCTCACCGGCAGTGAATGAGGGTTCCTGTTCCTATGCTTTCTTGCCAGCAATTGGTATTGTCAGTTTTTGAATTTCAGCCTTTCTAATGAGTGCTTAGTGATATTTCATTTTTGTCTTAATGTTTATTTCACTAATGACAACCTTGCCCACCTTTGAGTGGTTATAAACTATGAATTTTTAAACAATCGTTTTAGTTTTACTGATTCTCTTTGTTGGAATTGAGGGAACAATGCTTTTAAAGTGTTAGGCTTTATTTATATTGGAAACAGGTTTAAAATTCAGGCTGCTACCTTTTTATAAATGTGTTGATTTGTGCTTCTGTACTAATTAGCTACAACATAGGCAAAGGAAGCATCTACTAAAGTGAACACCAAGTCACCAGTGGCAGAGAGTGAATCACAAGAACCTTATGTGATTGTTGTGCACAAAGTAGAGGGAGTTTTGTTGGTAAGCAAGATGCCTATAAGACGATTGTTTTTCTGGATGTATCCAGGACTTCATTTTATCTTTTTTATTCTTCCCTCTCTCATTACCATCACCACACACACACACACCTTTCTGTCCTCCCCACCTAAAGATGGAAACAACAGCAAGGAGGACTAAAATGTAATCAGAATATATATGCAACGTGACTTCTTCTTGCTTTAGGAACAGATAACCAGAGTGACTTTCTTTTTCCTTTTCCAATGTGACTAGCAGATAAATGATTTCTTTCACAGCTGTTAGTTGTATCTGATTTTGATGGCCTTTTTTAAAATTTTACTTTAAATTCCTGAATACATGTACAGAACATGCAGGTTTGTTACATAGGTATATGTGTGCCATGGTGGTTTGCTGCACCTATTGACTCGTCCTCTAAGTCCCCTCCCCTTGCTCCCCACCCCCGAACAAGCCCTGATATGTGTTGTTCCCCTCCCTGTGTCCATGTGTTCTCATTGTTCAACTCCCACTTATGAGTGAGAACATGAGGTGTTTGCTTTTCTGTTCCTGGGTTAGTTTGCTGAGGATGATGGCTTCCAGCTTCATCCAAGTCCCTTCAAAGGACATGATCTCATTCCTTTTTATGGCTGCGTAGTATTCCATGGTATATATGTGCCGTGTTTTCTTTATCCAGTCTATCATTGATAGGCATTTGGGTTGGTTCCATGACTTTGCTATTGTAAATAGTGCTGCAATAAACATATATGTACATATGTCTTTATAATAGAATGATTTATTTAGGTGATTTATTTATAGTAGAATGATTTATCCCTTTGGGTATATACCCAGTAATGAGATTGTTGGGTCAAATGGTATTTTTGGTTCTAGATCCTTGAGGAACTACCATACTGTCTTACACAATGGTTGAACTAATTTACATTCCCACCAACAGTGTAAAAGCATTCCTATTTCTCCACAGCCTTGCCAGCATCTGTTGTTTCTTGACTTTTTAATAATTGCCGTTCTGACTGGCATGAGATCATATCTCATTGTGGTTTTAATTTGCATTTTTCTAATTATCAGTGATGTTGAGCTTTTTTTCATATGTTTGTTGGCTACGTAAATGTCTTCTTTTGAGAAATGTCTCTTCATGTCGTTTGCCCACTTTTTGATGGGGTTGTTTGTTTTTTTCTTGCAAATTTCAGTTCCTTGTAAATTCTAGATATTAGACCTTTGTCAGATGGGTAGATTGCAAAAGTTTTCTCCCATTCTGTAGGTTGCCTGTTCACTCTGATGATAGTTTGTTTTGCTGTGCAGAAGCTCTTTAGTTTAATTAGATCCCATTTGTCAATTCTGGCTTTTGTTGCAATTGCTTTTGGTGTTTTTGTCATGAAGTATTTGCCCATGCCTGTGTCCTGAATGGTATTGTGTAGGTTTTCTTCTAGGGTTTTTATTGTGTTGGGTTTTACATGTAAGTCCTTAATCCATCTTGAGTTAATTTTTGTATATGGTGTAAGGAAGGGGTCTAGTTTCAAATTTCCACATGTGGTTAGACAGAACTCTCAACACCATTTATTAAATAGGAAGTCATTTTCCCATTGCTTGTTTTTGTCAGGTTTGTTGACAATCAGATGGTTGTAGGTGTGTGGTGCTACTTCGGAGGTCTCTGTTCTGTTCCATTGGTCTATATGTCTGTTTTGGTACCAGTACCATGCTGTTTTGGTTACTGTAGCCTTGTAGTATAGCTTGAAGTCAGGTAATGTGATGCCTCCAGCTTTGCTCTTTTTACGTAGGATTGTCTCGGCTATACGGAGTTGTCTTTGATTCCCCATGAAACTTAAAGTAGTTTTTTCTAATTCTGTGAAGAACGTCAATGGTAGTTTGATGGGAATAACATTGAATCTATAAATTACTTTGGGCAATATGGCCATTTTCATGATATTGATTCTTCCTATCCTTGAGGATGAAATGTTTTTCCATTTATGTCCTCCCTTATTTCCTTGAGCAGTGGTTTGTAGTTCTTCTTGAAGAGGTCCTTTAAATCCCTTGTTAGCTCCGTTCCTAGGTATTTCATTCTCTTTGTAGTGATTGTGAATGGCAGTTCACTCATGATTTGGCTCTCTGCTTGTCTGTTTTTGGTGTAAAGGAATGCTTGTGATTTTTGCACATTGATTTTGTATTCTGAGACTTTGCTGAAGTTGCTTATCAGTTTAAGGAGTTTGGGGGCTGAGACAATGGGGTTTTCTAAATATAAAATCATGTTGTCTGCAAACAGAGACAATCTGACTTCCTCTCTTCTTATTTGAATACCCTTATTTCTTTCTCTTGCCTGATTGCCCTGGCCAGAACTTCCAATACTGTGTTGAATAGGAGTGGTAAGAGATGGCATCCTTGTCTTGTGCTGGTTTTCAAAGGGAATGCATCCAGCTTTTGCCCATTCAACATGATATTGGCTGTGGGTTTGTCATAAATAGCTCTTATTATTTTGAGATACATTCCATCAATACTTAGTTTATTGAGAGTTTTTAACATGAAGGGATGTTGAATTTTATCAAAGGCCTTTTCTGCATCTATTTAGATAATCATGTGGTTTTTGTCTTTGGTTCTGTTTATGTGATGGATTACATTTATTGATTTGCATTTGTTGAACCAGCTTTGCATTCCAGGAATGAAGCAAACTTGATCTTGGTGGATAAGTTTTTTGATGTGCTGCTGGATTCAGTTTGCCAGTGTTTTATTGAGGATTTTTGCATCAATATTCAGCAGGAATATTGGCCTGAAGTTTTCTGTTTTTGTTGTGTCTCTTCCCAGTTTTGGTATCAGGATGATGCTGGCTTCATAAAATGAGTTAGGGAGGAGTTCCTCCTTTTCAATTTGGAATAGTTTCAGAAGGAATGGTACCAGCTCCTCTTCGTACCTCTGGTAGAATTCGGCTGTGAATCCATCTGGTCCTGGGCTTTTTTTTGCTTGGTAGGCTATTAATTACTGCCTCAATTTTAGAACTTATTATTGGTCTATTCAGGGATTCGATTTCTTCCTGGTTAAGTCTTGGGAGGGTGTATGTCTCCAGGAATTTATCCATTTCTTCTAGATTTTCTGGTTTATTTGCATAGAGATTTTTATATTATTCTCTGATGGTAGTTTGTATTTCTTTGGGGTCACTGGTGATATTCCCATTATTATTTTTTATTGTGTCTACTTAATTCTCTCTTTTCTTCTTTATTAGTCTAGCTCGTGGTCTATTTTGTTAATTTTTTCAAAAACCCAGCTCCTGAATTCATTGATTTTTTTTTTTTGGAGGGTTTTTTGTGTATCTATCCTCTTCAGTTCTGCTCTGATCTTAGTTATTTCTTGTCTTCTGCTAGCTTTTGGATTAGTTTGCTCTTGCCTCTCTAGCTCTTTTAATTGTGATGTTAGGGTGTCTATTTGAGATCTCTCTAGCTTTCTGATGTTGGCATTTAGTGCTATAAATTTACCTCTTAACACTGCTTTAGCTGTGCCCCAGAGATTCTGGTACATTGTCTCTTTGTTCTCATTGGTTTCAAAGAACTTCTTGATTTCTGCTTTAATTTCATTATTTACTGAGGAGTCATTCTGGAGCAGGTTGTTCAATTTCCATGTAATAGTGTGGTTTTGAGTGAGTTTCTTAATCTTGAGATCTAATTTGCATTGTGGTCTGAGAGACTGTTTGTTATGATGTCAGTTCTTTTGCATTTGCTGAGGAGTGTTTTACTTCCAATCGTGTGGTCTATTTTAGAGTAAGTGCCATGTGGCACTGAGAAGAATGTATATTTTGTTGATTTGGGGTGAAGAATTCTGTAGATGTCTATTAGGTCCATTTGCTCCAGAGCTGAGTTCAAGTCCTGAATATTCTTGTTACTTTTTTTGTCTCACTGATCTGTCCAATATTGACAGTGGGGTGTTAAAGTCTCCCACTATTATTATGTGGGAGTCTAAGTCTCTTTGTAGGTCTCTAGGAACTTGTTTTATGAATCTGGGCACTCCTGTATTGGGTGCATATATATTTAGAATAGTTAGCTATTGTTGCATTGTTGCCCTTACCATTATGTAATGCCCTTCTTTGTCTTTTTTGATCTTTGTTTTTTTTTAAGTCTGTTTTGTCAGAGACTAGGATTGCAACTCCTGCTTTTTTTGCTTTCCATTTGCTTGGAAAATTTTCCTCCATCCCTTTGTTTTGAGCCTATGTGTGTCTTTGCACATAAGATGGGTCTCCTGAATATAGCACACCAATGGGTCTTGACTCTTTATCCAATTTGCCAGTCTGTGTCTTTTAATTGGGCCATTTAGCCCATTTACATTTAAGGTTAGTATTGTTATGTGTGGATTTGATCCTGTCATCATTATACTATCTGGTTATTTTGCACACTAGTTGATGCAGTTTCTTCAGAGTGTCATTGGTCTTTATATTTTGGTGTGTTTTTGCAGTGGCTGGTACTGGTTTTTCCTTTCCATATTTAGTGCTTCTTTCAGGAGCTCTTGCAAGGCAGGCAGGTGATAACAAAATCCCTCAGCATTTGCTTGTCTGGAAAGGATTTTATTTCTCCTTTGCTTGTGAAGCTTAATTTGGCTGGATATGAAATTCTGGGTTGAAAATTCTTTTCTAAAAATGTTGAATATTGGCCCCAAATCTCTTCTGGCTTGTAGAGTTTCTGCTGAGAGGTCCACTGTTAGTCTGATGGGCTTCCCTTTGTAGGTAACCTAGCCTTTCTCTGTGGCTGCCCTTAACTCTTCTTCCTTCACTTCAACCTTGGAGAATCTGATGGTTATGTATCTTGGGGTTGATCTTCTCGTGGAGTATCTTAGTGGTGCCCTCTGTATTTCCTGAATTTGCATGTTGGCCTGTCTTGCTAGGTTGGGGAAGTTCTCCTGGATAATATCCTGAAGTGTGTTTTCCAGCTTTTGGATTGCCTTTTAACACTAATTTAGGTCCTTCCTCTCTGAGTATACCTGGTGCTACCATGTTGCCCCATCTCTCCCCAAGCTGCAAACTTGTCTTTCTCCCTTTGTTTCTGATTCCATCTTATCCATTCTATATGCCATTACTTCAGGGTCACACTAGGTAAAAAAATAATAGTAGTCATGTCTAAATCAATTTTATTTTAAATGTTAGTGGGGAAGAATACAACTAACATTAACTGAGCATCTACAATGCACCAAGCACTTTTATACATGTTCTCATTTAATTCTCACAACAATCTCATGGGTGATTGTTATTCCTGTTGTACAGATGCCATTAATTTAGAGGCAAGTGGCATGCTTTAACCCTTTTGTACATACTATTCCCTCTGTCTAGGATACCCCTTCAGTTCCATCTTTATCTAGCAAACTACCAAACCTTCAAAAGCCACTTCAGATGTCATCTCCCTAGCTGGTGGTCTTAGCACTGCCCATGTCGATTCTGAAAAGACTCTCCAAGTAATTCTGATACTGGCCACTGGTTAGGAGTCATCATACGAAACAATACTGTGTAGAGAGCAAGAGCCACATCTTACTGATATCTGTATTCCTGTTGCAT
The DNA here is from genome assembly GCF_008728515.1 of Papio anubis. Classification (NCBI taxonomy): domain Eukaryota; kingdom Metazoa; phylum Chordata; class Mammalia; order Primates; family Cercopithecidae; genus Papio; species Papio anubis. The sequence continues at coordinate 81,835,861 of NC_044996.1, read as the reverse complement.
TGCACAGTCTATTTTGCATTCCACAGTAGTGTATCGGTCAGTGTTTATTGAAGGAATTATTTAGGTTTATGGAAATGCAGGTGTTATGTTGTATATTACTGTGGGTGGGTAGATTTAAATAAATTTATTCAGATAAATGCTACGTCTCTGGGGAGCAGAAGAAGCGAAAGGTGGTGATAACTATGAATGAAACCCATATAAACACAGAGGCAACAATTTTTAGAAAGAAGATAATGCTTATCATATTTTTATTCTTTTTGGAAACAAACTACTTTTCTCATAAAGCAAACTAAAAAAAGTAAAATTTGATAAAGTCTGTTTGGCTGGTACAAATACATAGCACATAATTGTAAACCAGGGATATTTCCTTGGGAAGCAGATTGCCATCAGAAAAAAAGACTGCATGAAATGTTTAACATTTATTAAAGCCGCATAGGTTAAAGTGTTAAATAGCTGAAAATCACTGAAGTAGGAACTCATAGAAAAGTTTGGGTAGCCTACTATCCTTTATGAAAAGCAGGATCTTTGTTGATTCAAAATACTTTGTTTGCCTTGGGCTCTATGGTATTGAACATTGCTAAAAATAAATGTGCCACCAACTTACACTTGGAAATTTCTTCATTCTATAAAAGTTTACATTGTGTTGTAACAGAATTTGACCTTTATTGGCAATAAATAATGTAAAACATTTCTAATCAATTCTCAAGGATGATATGGCAGCACTTTGCACACAACTAGGTACCAGCTGATAAGAGATGAGATCTCTGATTACTATTTCAGCAGTTACCATTAGTACAACTAAAAATGAAAATTGTGACTGGCAAGTGCTCAAGCATTTTAGTACTAACATAATTATTTGTTGCTTAGAACTTGGCTCTGCATGGTGCAAGTTCAATGTCAATTTAAGACCCCAGCAAGATACTGTACAGCTGACTTCATTTGCCAAAGAAATTTGAAAACTTTTTTAAAGCTATTAAAAGCATTCTTGCTGTTTTTTGGCAGTGCTAGGTAGAACTTGGCTCATCATGGAGCTGGGGTAATCAGAGAGTGAGCAAATGATTATTTAGGTCCTTAGGCAAACATGCAAGCTTTGAAGCCAGGGTATTTCTAATTGCCTGCCTAGTGCCTGATTGACATGATTCTGAGGTTAGACAACTATCCCGAGAAGCTACTCCTAGTTGCCGATTGTTTACCAGTGACCCTCCACTCCTACACATAGAATTGTATTTCACCTACTGACAGTGGTCTGCCAAAGTCCAGAATGAATCTTCCTGGAGTGTAGATTCTGCTCAGGGTTAACAGAAAACACTTCATTCTGTGTGTGTGTGTGTGTGTGTGTGTGTGTGTGTGTGTGTGACGTATAATGCAAAATTCTTCTAAAATGGGAGACTTCAAAGAAATGTTAGGACTTAAGCCTGTCCCTCCCACTTCTGCCATGGGGAGACGGCATTTGGAAGTATGGAGAGACTTAAGTTTCTCTAAGTTGCTCTAAGTTATGGCCACTTTTCTGGAATGCTCTTCTCTCTCACCTCTGCCCAGAAGTATCCTGCTTATTTTTCAAAAGTCATTGTCCCCATCTTCTCTACCCCAAGCAGAGTTAACACTTCTCTGTGGCTCCATAGACTTTCCTTTATGAACCTCATATGGCATTCATCCCATTGGTGTGATTACCTGTTTGTCTTCTCACTAGGTAGATGGTGAGCCTCAGAAGAACAAGGTCTACAGGTTCTTTATATCCTCAGTGCCTTGCACCATATTTGACTAGAGCAAGTAACTAGCAAACAGTGAATAGTGAATAGGTAGATGGATAAATGGATGATAGAACAGACAGGAAAATGTCCATTGATATGTCCACCCACATGAATAAGATTCTGAGCTCCTCTCCTAATATTCTAGTTTAGGCCTCTGAATATAGAAATGAGTGTTCACTGGGCTGTTTTCAACTTGCATATCAGTTATACACTTACTTTTAATGGGGAAATATCAATGTAATTCATTCTACTATAAGGCACAGGAAGAAAAATCATATGATCATATCAATTAATGCAAACAAAGTATTTAACAAAATCCAATACCAATTCACGATTTAAAAAAAAGAAACCCCAACCAACTAGGAGTAGAGGGGAATATCCACAAATTGATAAAGGACATCTACAAAAGTTCTACAGGTAACATCATACTTTATGGTGAAAGACTAAGTGCTTTTCTTCTAAAATCAGGAACAAGATTAGGATGTCTGCTCTCATCATTTCTAGTCAACATTGTGCTAGAGGTTCTAGCCAGTGAAATAAGGAAGCAATAAATAAGAGGCAACCAATTTGGAAAGGAAATAAAACTGTCTTTATATACAGACGACATGATTATCTTTGTAAAAAGTTGTAAGAAACCCACAAAACAACTACCAGAACTGGTAAGTGAATACAGCAAGTTCACAGGATTCAGGGTCATTATTAAAAATCAATTCTATTCCTATATACTAGGAATAAACAATCAGAAATTGGAAATATTAAGAATGGTATTCTTAATAGCATCAAAAATATGAAATATTAAGATGTCAGTTTTCCCAAAATTGATCTATAGATTCAATGCAAGTTAACATTTTTATAGGAACTGATAAGCTGATCTGAAAATTTATGTGGAAAGTCGGAGTACCTAGAATATCCTAAACAACTTTGAAAAAAAGAACAAAGTTGGAGGACCTATGTTACCTGATTTCAAGGGTTATTAGAAAGCTACAGTAATCAAGGCATAGTGTTTTTAATATAGACAGTAGATCTAGTTGCAGAATAGTGAGTCAAGAAATAAATCCACACATATATGGTCAAATGATCTGCAACAAAAGTGTGAAGCAATTCAATGGAAAAATTATATTAAAAGACAAAATACAGCGTGGAAGAACATAATTGCAAATCACATATCCGATAAAGAACTGTTATCGAGAATATATAATGATCTTTTAAAAATTCAATAATAAAAAACACACAACTCAATATTTTTAAATGGAGGAAAGAGAGTCAGGCACAATGGTAGATATCTGTAATCCCAATTACTTGGGAGGCTGAGGTGACAGGATCACTTGAGCTCAGTTTGAAACCAGCCTGGGCAACATAGCCAGATCTTGTCTCTAAAAACAAACAAACAAACAAATTTAAATGGGTGAAGTATTTGAAAAGACACTTCACTAAAGAAGATATATGAAAAGATCCTCAACATCATTAGCCATCAGAGAAATGCAAATTAAAGCCATAATGAGAGACTACTACATACCTATTAGAATGATTAAACTTAAAAAGACTGACCATACCAAGTTTTGATGAGGATATGAGAGCCTGAAACTCGCATACACTGCTGGTGGAAATGTAAAATGTAAAATCCACTTTAGGAAATAGTTTGGCAGTTTCTTATAACATGTACTTACCACATAGTATATGTTACCCAACAGTTCTACTCCAAGGTATTTCCTGAGAGAAATAAAAGCATATGTCCACACAAAGACTTGCACACCAATGTCCGTAACAGTTTTATTTGTAGTAACTAAAAACTGGAAACAAATCATTTTGTCCCTCAACAGATAATGGATAAACAAACTCTGTTACATCCATGCAACAGAATACTACTTATCAATGAAAAGGAATGAACTGATACATATTATAACATGATAGAATCTCAAAATAATTATGCTGAGAGAAAGAAGCCAGACAAAGTATACTGTGTGATGCTATTTATATAAAATTCTAGAAAATGAAAACTGATCTATAGTGATAAAAAGCAGATCAGTCATTACCTGGAAATGCAGAGCACGTCGGAGACTGGGCTGAGTGGGAAGGGATTACAAAGGAGCATAAGGAAACTTTTGGGGGTGATGGATAGCTTTGTTATTTTGATTGTGATGATGGTTTCACAGGTGTACATATATGTACATACATATGTAAAAACTTAAAAATTATACACTTAAATATGTACAGTTTGTTATATGTCTATAAAACCATAAAAATGATCTCTGTGGCTGAAAATGAAGCTGGTTATAACTTAATCCAGAGTTTGTGTCAAGTACCAGTGGGTTATAAGAGAAAGGATATACAAGGCTTTGAGGCTGGGGTTAAGGGAAAGAGGCAGGTTAAATAATAGAGACAGGGGCTATTCTTTAGTTGGCTTCTTGCCAGAACTGTTTTTCAGGTAAAGGTTCTGAGAGACTGATTTAAATTTAGTAATGGCAAAAGAAGATTTCTGTTTCAAGGTTACTAATTGGTTTTTAAATTGCCATATGATTATGTTTATATCTTATGAGTATTACATGCATATAGTTTTGAAAAATATGAACTAAGTACCTAAAAGTTTATAATGCAGGCAACGTTTCACTGTTCCAACCCTCCTAATCCTAATCCTTACCTTTCAGTCTATTAACTGTTTCTGTTTAGTTCTTCTATTGACTGCTTCCCTATATACTGCTATTTCTTAATTCATCTATTTTAGGCTTTATTAACTTTGTAATTTAATAAATGAGGCTATAACTCACTTATACTATCTCTTGTCCCAATGTAGTTATCATGCTTTTTAGTGCCTCTTTTTTTTTTTTTTTTTTTTAGGAATATACTTAGACCTTTATTTCTTGTTTCATAAACTATGGACAGTATCTCTTAGTTCTCTGTAAAAATTAAGAGTTTGTAAAAAGAGGCCATAAGTTCCCTTTATCTCTCTCTCCTACCTACCAATTCTAGTCATTTGTACTTTTAGTTTTTACATTGCCAAGAGTGGTAATGTTTATGTTTTGTTCTACATTTATAATTAACTATCTCTATAATTAAATATCCCGTGCTTTTGTATATTGGTTATTTCCAGAAGTTGAACATCAATATACAGTGTTTATACTATTGTTAATTATTTAAAATTTTTCTCTCTTCTGTCAAGTGTTGATAGTATTACATTTCTTAATTTGTAAAACTTGTTTTTTTCTGGATTTTCTAATTACCTTTATTTTTTCTTGCATTGTCTGCTACATTCATAAGTTTCTCTAATTTCTTAAAGATGGATAGGCCTGGCGTGGTGGCTCACGCCTATAATCCCAGTACTTTGAGAGGCCGAGGTGGGCAGATCACGAGGTCAGGAGTTTGAGACCAGCCTGGCCAACATGGTGAAACACCGTCTCTACTAAAAATACAAAAAAATTAGCTGGGCGTGATGGCGCCTGTAATCCCAGATACTCAGGAGGCTGAGGCAAGAAAATCGCTTGAACCTGGGAGGTGGAGGTTGCAGTGAGCCGAGATCGTACCACTGCACTCCAGCCCAGGTGACAGTACGAGACTCCGTCTAAAAAAAGAGAAAAAAAAAAAAAAGGATAAAATGGTGAATCCTTTTCCTGTCTTTTTCTTTTTTTTTTTTTTTTTTAATTTATTTATTATTATTATGCTAAGTTGTAGGGTACATGTGCATAGCGATGCAGGTTTTGTTACATATACTTATTATATGCATGTTGGTGTGCTGCACCCATCAACTCGTCATTTACATCAGGTATAACTCCCAGTGCGACCCTCCCCTCCCCCTCCACCCAGTAGGTGATTGTGTGATGTTCCCCTTCCTGGAGTCAAGTGATCTCATTGTTCAGTTCCCACCTATGAGTGAGAACACTTATCGCGGTGTTTTAGTTTCCATTCTTGGCTGATAGTTTGCTAAGAATGATGGATTCGGCTGCATCCATGTCCCTACAAGGACACAAACTCATCCTTTTTTATGGCTGCATAATAGTATTCCATGGTGTATATGTGCCACATTTTCTTAATCCAATCTGTCACTGTTGATGGACATGTGGGTTGATTCCAAGTCTTTGCTATTGTGAATGGTGCTGCAATAAACATCGTGTGCATGTATGTTTATAGCAGCATAATTTATAATCCTTTGGGTATATCCCCAGTAATGGGATGGCTGGGTATATGGTACTCCTAGTTCTAGATCCTTGAGGAATGTCATACTGTTTTCCATAATGGTTGAACTAGTTTACAATCCCACCAACAGTGTAAAAGTGTTCCTATTTCTCCACATCCTCTCCAGCACCTGTTGTTTCCTGACTTTTAATGATTGCCATTCTGCTGGGTGTGAGATGGGTATCTCATTTTGTGGTTTTTGATTTGGAGCCCTCCTTCCTTCCATTCAGACTAAATGTTCCTTAGGCCTACTGTACAGCTTACTTTATTAGTCTTTCTGCGATCTTAAAATGTCTTTCTTTTGTTATCAGACTCAATTGATAGTTGATTAGGACAAAATTATGAGTTCGAAATAATTTTCTCTGGAATTTTGAGAGAGCATTCCTCCATTGTTCTCTCTAAAAGAACCCGTATTTGCTGATCAAGGTGATCAAACCATTCCAATTCTTGTTCCGTAACTATTAATGTTTTCCTCTCTGGAAGCTTTTAGGATCTTTTCTACATCTTTGCTGTTCTGAAATGTCATAATTGAGGGTTGACAAACTGGTTTAGTACCCCAGATGAGCCTGCAACTCAATAAGCCTCACCTATGTAAAATAGAGCCATTATTATACTGGGGACCTCTAAATTCCAGATGGTAGAGATCTTTGTTTTAGAACATGAATGCCCACATTAGTTACCTCAATTAGACAATTTATTCAATCTCTTTAGAGAATAACCTTCTGATTTTTCTTTGCCTTGGGGAATCAATGCCTGAATACCTGCTTAGTTCTATATGCAAGTGGAGAAAATGATTAATATACAGATTTCAATGAATTTACATCATATTTCGTGTCACCCTCTGCTACTTGGCATTTCCAATTTCAAACTTTCTGTGATCCTACAAGCTGTAAGCCCTCTGTCATTTTATCTGTCTTTATCAGCCAGCCTATTGAATTTCTGTCTATCAAGAAGTGTTGCATTTCCACTGACTCCCTCTACTATTTGAAATATTTCATTATATCTTTTTATTGTTTAATGTCATTTTTAAAATTTTTTATTTTTTTTAATTTTTGTGAATACATAGTAGGTATATATTTGTAAAGTTACCACGAGATACTTTGATACACAGGCACACAATGCGTAATAATCACATCAAAGGTAAATGCGGCAGTAACCATCATGCAAGCACTTATCCTTTCTTTGTATTGCAAACGTCAGTTATACTCTTGGTTTTTTAAAATGTATATAATATTTTAAAATGTACCAATAATAAAATGTACAATAAATGATTGTTGACTATAGTCACCTTGTTTTGCTATCAAAATACGAGATCTTATTCATTCTAACTATATTTTCCAGCTTGCTAATAATCCTCACCATTACTACCCTTGCCAGCCTCTGATAACCATCATTCTACTCTACACATCCCATGAGTTCAATTGTCTTAATTGTTGGCTCCCACAAATATGTGAGAATATATGAAGTTTGTCTTTCTCTGGTGCTACTTTCTAACATGTGACCTCCATTTCCTCCATGTTGTTGCAAATGAAGCCAATTATCTCATTCTTTTATGGATAAATAGTACTGCATTGTGTATCGTACCATATCTTCCAAACATTCATCTGTTGATAGAAACTTGGGTTGCTTCCAAATCTTGGCTATTGTGAATACTGCCACAATAATCATGGAACAGATATCTCTTTTGATATACTGATGTCGCTTCTTTTGAGTATTTACCTAGCGATATCATGCTTTTGGGTATATACCTAGCGGTAGGATTCTTGGGGTCATATAGTGTGGCAGTTCTATTTTAGTTTTTTGAGGAACCTCAAACTGAACCTCCACAATTAGTTATTATAATTTACATTCCCACCAACAGTGTACAAGGGTTCCCTGTTCTCCCACATCCTCATAAGCATTTATTGCCCATCTTTTTTTTTTTTTAATAAGAAAACATTTTTAAAGCCTTTATTTACAAAGCTTTAAAACAAATAATACCCTCTGTTTGCAAATGTTGTTTAAAAGGACCACCCAGTTACAGCACAACAATATCATGAATAAAGAATGTACAAAGGGAGACAAATCAATGTGATAACATTTGAATTGCTAATATTATTGATTGAAGTATAGGTAATACACATTCTAACTTGTAGTCCATCATTTCAGGGTAAGTTAATGGTTACGAAAAGTCTTCTACATCCTACACATGCTGGTCACAGTCCACGCGTGTTCTGCATGGTGAAATATTTCACAGTCTCTTTGTCAATATATATAAAATAGATTGCAGATATACACAAAAATAAACAAGCATTACCTCCTCAGGTAATTTTATTAGCTCTCTATATATATTCTCAAGCATCAAAATATTGTATACTTGATTGAAGAAGATTTGTTCAGAAAATATTTTTATCCTTTATGTACTCATATATATGAGTACATAATCTCATATATACATATATATGGATTTTTGTTTGTTTTGTACCACATCTCTTCATTACTTACATTTTAGCCTTAACTATGAACTCAATTTTTAACTTCTAATTTAATTTGGTACAAAATACCTAAAGACTTATTTATCTTTAGTTTTAAAAAAATCAATTTATTATAACCAACAAATTAAGAGCATAAATGAAATATGGCTACAAAATGAAAAAAAAAAAACAAGAGTAAGCAGTGATAGAATAAAAATAAGCAGATCAAAAGGGAAGTGTGCTATCATACAAAAATTAACTGTAGCTTCAACATCTTAGTGCCAGTTTCCTGGCAGATAGTAAATATCAATCACAAGGGATTTTTCCTGAAGGATACAAGACTGGTTTGAAAATTCTTCCAGTCTGTAGGTTGCCTGTTCACTCTGAAGTGGTAGTTTCTTTGCTTATTGCGAAGCTCTTTAGTTTAATGAGATCCCATTTGTCGTTTTGGCTTTTTGCTGCCGTTGCTTTTGGTGTTTTAGACATGAAGTCTTTGCGCTACCTATGTCCTGAATGGTACTACCTAGGTTTTCCTGTAGGATTTTTATGGTAGGTCTAACATTTGATCTCTAATCCATCTTGAATTAATTTTAGGTATAAGGAATAAGGAAAGAGTTGGTTCAGCTTTTCTACTTATGGCTAGCCAATTTTCAGCACCATTTATTAAATAGGGAATCCTTTCCCCATTTCTTGTTTCTCTCTCCAGGTTTGTCAAAGATCAGATGGCTGTAGATGTGGTATTATTTCACGGGACTCTGTTCTGTTCCATTGGTCTATATCTCTGTTTGGTACCAGTACCATGTACTGTTTTGGTTACTGTAGCCTTGTAGTATAGTTTGAAGTCAGGTAGCGTGATGCCTCAGCTTTGTTCTTTTTGACTTAGGATTGTCTTGGAATCACGGTCTTTTGGTTCCATATGAACTTTAAAAGCAGTTTTCCATTCTGTGAAGAAACTCATTGGTAGCTTGATGGGGATGGCGTGAATCTATAAATTACCTTTAGCAGTATGGCCATTTTCCACGATATTGATTCTTCCTATCATGAGCATGGTATGTTCTTCCATTTGTTGTTTTGTGTCCTCTTACCTTCCAGTGAGCAGTGGTTTGTAGTTCTCCTTGAAGAGGTCCTTTACATCCCTTAGAAGTTGGATTCTAGGTATTTGATTCTCTTTGGCATTTGTGAATGGAAGTTCATTCATGAGGTGGCTCTCTGTTTATTATTACTAGTGTATACAAAGAATGCTTGTGATTTTGCACATTAATTTTGTATCTGAGACTTTGCTGAAGTTGCTTAATAAAGCTTAAGGAGATTTGGGCAGAGACGTGGGGAGAAAAAATTTTTTGCAATCTACTCATCTGACAAAGGGCTAATATCAGAACCTACAAAAGAACTCAAAACAAATTTACAAAAGAAAAAACAAACAACCCCATCAAAGAGAAGTGGGCAAAAGGATATGAATAGACATTTCTCAAAAGAAGACATTCATACAGCCAACAGACACATGAAAAATGCTCATCATCACTGGCCCATCAAATGGAAATCAAAACCACAATGAGATACCATCTCACACCAGTTAGAATAGCGATCATTAAAAAGTCAGGGAAACAACAGGTGCTGGAGAGGATGTGGAGAAATAGGAACACTTTTACACTGTTGAGGTGGGATTGTAAACTAGTTCAACCATTATGGAAAACAGTATGGTTCCTCAGGATCCTAGAACTAGATGTACCATATATTGTAAATCATTACTGGGGATATACCCAAAAGTTATAGAAATTATGCTGCTATAAAGACACATGCACGTATGTTTATTGCAGCACTATTCTAATAGCAAAGACTTGGAATCCTTAAATGTCAATGGTGACAGATTGGATTAGAAAATGTGGCACATATACACCATGGAATACTATGCAGCCATAAAAAGGATGAGTTTGTCTCCTTTGTGGGGACTTGTAGATGCAGCTGGGAATCCATACATTCTTAACAACTATCACAAGAACAGAAAACCAAACACCATGTTCATGAACAGGTGGGAACTGAACAATGAATCACTTGGACTCGGGGAAGGGGAACATCACACAGCGGGGGCTCATGCAGAAGGAGGGGAGGGGAGAGGGATTGCACTGGGGATTACTCACCTGATGTAAATGGCGAGTTGATGGGTGCAGCACCAGCAAGGCACAAGTATACATATGTAACAAACCTGCCGTTATGCACATGTACTACAACTTACAGTATAATAATAATAAATAAATTTTAAAAAAAATAAATAAAAATAAAAAGTATTGTATAGTAAATACAAAAAAAAATAAATAAAAATAAAGATATTCATAAAAAATAGTAACAAAAAAAAAAAAAAAAGAAAATTCTTCAGTCATAGAGCAGCTTACACATGCCAATTAGAAACTGACAGACACTAGATGTGCTTGGAAGATTAAACACTACGTACAGAAACAGCAGTTACTAAGCTCCTCAGTAGTTTCTTGTCTTTTTTTTTTTTTTTTTTTTTAGTTTCACTGAATTGACAGTTTGCACAATGAATGTGCTATATTCTGTGGGTCAAAACCGAGTAAATGCTGTGTAAAGTTGGCAGATGGTCATTTTTCCAGCTAAGATCAAGTAAAACCAAAATTTCTGATAAAACAGAGGTTTCGAGTCAGAATCACTCTCCAAAGTACAAAATTGATGGTCCACATTCTCAAATAGCTAAAACTCCTGTAGAATGGAAGGGAGAGACACGAAACAGAGAAATAAATTACAGTCAGTGCTAGTTAATTTAGGAAAAGGGAAAAATAAACCAAACTCCCAAGTAGGTAAAGTTTATCAAAATATTCAGTGATGTAGCTTTCTCCACTCTCTGTCGCACACACTTGCTAACAAGTATATTAAATTAAGGCCAAATTTAACCTGAATGTGTTTTTTGTTTGTTTGTTTGTTTGTTTGTTTTTTGATCTGAGATAGGAACAATCATACTTAGTACTGAAAGGCAGACAATAAAATGGGCCATGAAAGGGTGGGGGGAGGTACTGTCTATTTTTCAAGGGATTCAACCAGAGATAAAACCTATATACAAGCATGTGTGTAGCTCGAAATAAAATAAAAATAAAAGGACTATTTCACGTCATGACTGCTTGTTGGCTTCTTCTTCATATGCATTCCCTGTGCCATTCTGTACATAGGGTGATGAATCAGAACCAAGGCCATACATACATGACCACAATATTTGTCATCATCAATATGACCTTCAAAGAACATTTCTCTCATTTTGAAAAAGGCCATTCCTGTGAGCAATGAATTAGATCCTGCCTGATGTTGTGGTCCTATCTATTCCAGTTTTAACTGTTCTGCCACCTCCTGTAATCCATCTTTGAGATTTTTGCAGCTCTTCATGAGGTACTTCACATCATAAATGGCAGGTAAAAACAATGGAAGGATCTCAAAGAAGTCAAGTTCTTCTTCAGGCAAGTTAGAGTTGGTCAGGATTTTGATTAAATAGCCAAAGTTGTAACTGCTATGAAATGACAACCATTTGACCCCTTCACAGAGGACCACTCCTGAAGTCATAAGAAGTTCTACAAAGTACTGGGTCTCAATTCCTTCCTCATCATGTTTTTTAAACCGGATACCACGTGTTGTTAGTAGCTCTATAGAGTCCTGGGCATACATGTCCTCCGTCAAATTAAATTTAAAATTAAACTGCCAAGTTGAAGTTCCTGGAGGGTATTCTCCTTGCTCATTCATAAATGTCAGTCCTAGCTGAATTATCTTTAGCAAGTCTACATTACACCGCAATAGTTGGTATTGATAGTCAGCATTGCTCCTGAATTCCCCAATGGGTCTTGCAACCACACCTGGAAACTCAAGTGTCCATAGCAATGTAATTATATTTTTGGATAACTTGACAAATTTTCTTCATCTCTTCATCCACGTTGCAAGCCCAAACTTCACAAATTCTTTGGCTATAATCCACAGTTGCTGCTGGCATAGTGAGGGCACAAGGGAGTATAGATGCCAAGCATCAAAATGTTATACTTGATTGAAGATTCGTTTCAGAAAATATTTTATCCTTTATTTATGTACTTGTGTCACTGAGCTTGCGCTCCTCCTCTTCCCCTCGCCATAGAGACAGTACCCAGCGGCAGTGGCAGTGGTGGGTACCCCATAGACACCTCTCGCCCAGCAAGGGGGAAAGGTGAGCAGGAGCTGCGCCGCACCATGCTGCGCCGTCGCTTTTCACACTGTCCATCTTTTGAATAAAAGTTAAAATGGATAAAGGCCATTTTCGCTGGGGTGAGATGATATCTCATTGTAGTTTCAATTTGCATTTCTCTGATGATCGATGATGTTGAGTACCTTTTAATATGCTTCTCTGCCATTTGTATGTCTTCTTTTGAGAAATGTCTATTCAGATCTTTTGCTCATTTTAAAATCAAATTATTAGATTTTTTTTCCTATAGAGTGGTTTGAGCTCCTTATATATTCTGGTTATTAATCTCTGTCAGATGAGAACTTTGCAAATACTTTTTCCCATTCTGTGGGTTATCTCTTAATTTTGTGGATTGTTTCCTTTGCTATGTAGAAACTTTTTAATTTGATATGCTCCCATTTGTCCATTTTTGCTTTGGTTGCCTGTGCTTGTGGGATATTAAATTTTTGCCCAGTCCAATTTCCTGGAGTTCCCTCAATTTTTTTCTATTAGTGTCATAGTTTGAGGTCCTAGATTTAAGTCTTTAATCCATTTTAATTTTATCTTTGTGTACAGTGAGAGATAGGGGTCTAGTTTCATTCTTTTGCAAATGGATATCTAGTTTTCCCAGCACCATTTACTGAAGAGATTGTCTTTTCCAAATGTATGTTCCTGGAACCTTTGTCAAACATGAGTTCACTGTAGATGTATGGATTTATTCCAGGGTTCTGTATTCTGTTCCATTAGTCTGTGTCTCTTTTAATGCCAGTACCATGCTGTTTGGGTTGCTATAGCTCTGTATTACAATTTGAAATCAGGTAATGTGATTCCTACAGTTTTGTTCTTTTTGCTCAGGATAGCTTTGGCTATTCTGGGTCTTTTGTGGTTCCATATACATTTTAGAATTTTTTTTATTTCCATGAAGAATGTCATTGATATTTTGATAGGGATTGCATTGAATCAGTAGATAGAGGTACTATGAATATTTAACAGTATTGGTTTTTCTAATCCATGAACATAGAATATCTTTTCCACTTTTTGTGTGTCCTCTTCAATTTCTTACATCAGCGTTTTATAGTTTTCATTGTAGAGATCTTTCACTTCTTTAGTTAAGTTTATTCCTAGGTATTTTATTGTATTTGTGGCTGTTGTAAATGGAATTACTTTCTTAATTTCTTTTTCAGATTGTTTGCTGTTGAAATATAGAAATGCTATGTTGATTTTTTTTATCCTGCAATGTTACTGAACTTGTTTATCAGTTCTAATCGTTTTTTTGGTGGAGTCTTTAGTTTTTTCCATATATAAGATCATTTTATCTACAAATAAAGATAATTCAACTTTATCCTTTCCAATTTGCGTGCCCTTTATATCTTTCTGTCATCCAATTGCACTAGCCAGGACTTCCAGTACTGTCTTGAATAACAGTGGTGAAAATGGGCATCTTTGTCTTATTCTAGATCTTGGAGGAAAGGCTTTCAGTTTTTCCCTATTGAGTATGATACTAACTGTGGGTCTGTTATATGTGACTTTTATTGTATTGAGGTATGTTCCTTCTAAACCCAGTTTGTTGAGAGTTTTTATGATGAACAGATGTTGAATTTTATCAAACTCTTTTTTCAGCATCAGTTGAAATGATCATATCATTTTTGTCCTTCGTTCTGTTGATATGATGTATCACATTGATTGACTTGCATATGTTGAGCCATCCTTGCATTCCTGGGATAAATGCCACCTGGTCACAGTGAGTGATCTTTTCAATGTGTTGTTGAATTCAGTTTGCTAGTATTTTGTTGAGGGTTTTTGTATCAATGTTTATCAGGGATATTGGCTTGTAGTTTTCTTTTTTTTTTTTTTTTTTTTGATGTTTTTGTCTGGTTTTGGTATCAGGGTAATACTGGCCTTATAGAATGAGTTTGGAAGTACTCCCTCATTCTCTGTTTTTTGGATAGTTTGAGAAGGATTGATATTAGTTCTTTTTTAAATGTTTGATAAAATTGAGCACTGAAGCAATTGGGTCCCAGGCTTTTCTTTGCTGGGAGATGTTTTATTACAACTTAAATCTCATTATTTGTTATTAGTCTGTTCAGGTGATGGATTTCATCATGGTTCAATCTTGGTAAGTTGTATGTGTCTAGGAATTTACTCATTTCTTCTAGATTTTTCAATGTATTGGCATACAGTTGCTCATAATAGCCTATAATGATCTTTTGTATTTCTTCAGTGTCAGTTATAATGTCTCCTTTTTCATCTCTAATTTTATTACTTTAGGTTTTCTCTCTTTTTGTAGTTAGTTGGGCTAAAGGTTTGTTGATTTTGTTTTGTTTATCTTTTGACAAAAAACTTTTCATTTTATTGATCTTTTGTATTTTTATTTCAAATTTCTACTCTGGCCATCTTTTCTTCTACTAATTTTGAGTTTGCTTTGCTCTTGCATTTCTGGTTCTTTTTTAACTTTTGTGAGTACATAGTAGGTGTATATATTTGTGAGTTACATGAGGTTTTTTGATACAGGCATGCAGTACATATTAATCACATCATGGTAAATGGGGTATCCATTTCCTCAAACATTTATCCTTTATGTTACAAACAATACCATTATGCTATTTTAGTTAGTTTTCAATGTGCAATTAAGTGCAATTCTAGTTCTTTAAGATACACCATTAGGTTGTTCATTTGAAATTTTTCTAGTTTTTTATTGTAGGCGCTTATTGTTATAAACTTTCCTCTTAGTACTGCTTTCACTGTATTCCATAGGTTTTTGTATGTTGTATTTCCATTTTCATTTGCTTCAAGAAATTTTTTAATTTCCTTCTTAATTTCTTCATCGGCCCACTGGTCATTCAGGAGTATATTGTTTAATTTCCATGTGTTTGTATAGTTTCCAAAATTCCTCGTTATTGGTTTCTAGTTTTATTCCATCGTGGTCAGGGAAGATACTTGATATTATTTCAAGTTTTTGAATATTTTAAGACTTCTCTTGTGTCCTAACATATGGTCTATCCTTGAGAATGATCCATGTGCTGAGAAGAAGAGTATATACTTTGCAACCATTGGATGAAATGTTCTGTGAATATCTATTAGGTCCATTTGGTCTATAGTGCAGATTAAGTCTGATGTTTCTTTGTTGATTTTCTGTCTGGATGATCTATCCAATGCTGAAAGAGAAGTGTTGAAGTCTCCAGCTATTACTGTCTTGGGGTCCATCTCTCTCTTTAGCTCTAATAATATTTGTTTTATATATCTGGGTCCTCCAGAGTTGGGTGCATATATATATTTAAAATTGTTATATCTTCTTGTTGAATTGACCCCTTTATCATTATATAATGACCTTCTTTGTCTCTTTTTATAGCTTTTGTCTTGAAATATATTTTGTCTGCTATAAGTATAGCTATTCCTGCTAATTTTTTTGTTTCCATTGGCATGGAATGTCTTTTTCCATCCCTTTATTTTCAGTCTATGTGTGTCTTTATACATGAAGTGTGTTTCTTGTAGGCAACAGATTATTGGGTCTTGATTTTTTATCTACTCAGCCACTCTATGTTTTTTTATGTTATTATTGATAAGTAAAGACTTACTCCTGCCATTTTATTACTTGTTTTATATTTTTGTGGTCTTCTCTTCCTTCTTTCCTTTCTTCCTGTCGTCCTTCTAGTGAAGGTGATTTTCTCTGATGGTATGATTTAATTTCTTGATTTTGATTTTTTGTGTATCTGTTGTATTTTTTTACTTAAGATTACCATTTATGCTTGCAAATAATATCTTATAACCATTTATTTTAAACTGATGACAACAATGATTACATATACAAACAAACTAACAAGCAAAGAGAAAACTAATAGAAACTCTACACTTTAACTTCATCCCCCCACTTTAAAACCTTCTTTTCTATTTATATCTTATTTTATTGTCTATGTCTTGAAAAGTTGCTGTACTTATTATTTTTTATTGGTTCTTCATTTAGTCTTTATACTTAGGATAAGAGTCATTCGCACACCAGAGTTACAATGTTATAATATTCTGTGTTTTCCTGTGTACTTACTATTACCAGTGAGTTTCGTATGTGCAGGTGGTTATTTATTACTTATTAATGTTCTTTTCTTTCTGATCGAAGTACTCCCTTTAGCATTTTTTGTAGGACAGGCCTTGTGTTGAAATCCCTCACTTTTGTTTGTCTGGGAAAGTCTTTATTTCTCCTTCACGTTTGAAGGAGATCTTCACTGAATATAGTATTCTAGGGTAAAAGGTGTTTTTTTTTCCTTCAGCACTTTGAATATGTCATGCCACTCTCTTCTAGTCTGTAGGGTTTCCACTGAGAAGTCTGTTGCCAGATGTATAGAGCTCCATTGTTATGTTATTCGTTTTTTTTCTCTTGCTGCTTTCAGGATCCTTTCTTTATCCTTCACCTTTGGGAGTTTGATAATTAAATGCTATGAGGTAGTCTTTTTTGGGTTAAATCTGCTTGGTATTCTATAACCTTCTTATACTTGAATATGGATATCTTTCTCCAGGTTTGGGACATTCTCTGTTATCCCTTTGAAGAAAGTTTCTACCCTGATCTCTCTCTATCTCTTCTTTAAGGCAAATAACTCTTGTATTTGCCCTTTTGAGGCTATTTTCTAGATCCTGTAGGCATGCTTCATTTTTTGTATTCTTTTTTCTTTTGTCTCCTCTGACTGTGTATTTTCAAGTAGCCTGTCTTCAGGCTTACTAATTTTTGCTTCTGCTTGATCAATTCTGCTAGTAAGAGACTCTGATGCATTCTTCAGTATGCCAATTGCATTTTTCAGCTCCAGAATTTCTTCTTTATTCTTTTTGTTTCAATCTCTTTGTTAAATTTATCTGATAGGATTCTAAATTTCTTCTCTGTGTTAGCTTGGATTTCATTGAGCTTCCTCAAAACAGCTATGTTGAATTCTCTGAGAAGTCACATATCTCTTTTTCTCCAGGATTGGTCACCAATGCCTTATTTAGTTCATTTGGTAAGGTCTTGATGCTTGTGGATATTCATCAATGTCTGGGCATCGAACAGTTAGGTATTGACTAGTCTCCGCAGTCTAGGTTTATTTGTACCCATCCTTCTTGGGAGAGCTTTCCAGGTATTTGAAGGGACTTGAGTGTTGTGATCTAAGTCTTTGGTCACTGCAGCTTTAGGGCCACCCCAAGCCCAATAATGCTGTGGCTCTTGCAGACTCATAGAGGTACCACCTAGATGGTCATGGGTAAGATCTGGGAGAATTCCCTAAATCACCATACAGAGACTCTTGCTCTCTTCCCTTACTTTCCCCCAAACAGAGTCTCTGTCTCTATGCTGAGCTGTCTGAGGCTAGGAGAGGGGTGACACAAGCACCACTGTGGTCACCACCACCTGGACTGTGCTGGATCAGACCCAAAGCCAGGATAGCACTGAGTCTCACCCCAGGCTGTGGTGACCACTGCCTGGCTACTGCCTATGTTCACTCAAGGCCCAAGGGCTCTACAATCAGCAGGTGGCAAATCTAGCCAAGCTTATGATATTCCCTTCAGGGTGGCAAGTCTCCCTGGCCCCAGACAGGTCCAAGGATGCCATCCAGGAGCCAGGACATGGAGTCAGGAAGCATAGGAACCTACTTGGTGCTCTATTCTACTGTGGCTGAGCTGACACCCAAAGTGCAAGACAAAGCCCTTCACACTCTTCCTTCCCCTTTCCTCAAGCAGAAGAGTCTCTCCCTGTGGCTACCACTGCCTCAGGCCCATGGCGAGTACTGCCTGGCTATTGCCAGTGTTCACTCAAGGCCCAAGGGTCTTTAGTCAGCTTGTGGTGAATGCTGCCAGGCCTGGGACTCTTCCTTCAGGGCAGTGGGCTCCCCTCTGGCCCAGGACAGGTCCAGAAATGCCATCCAAGAGCCAAGGCCTAGAATTTGGGACCCCAAGAGCCCACTTGGTGCTCTACCCCACTGTGGCTGAGCTAGGACCTAAGCTGTAAAACAAAGTCCCTTTTACTCTTCCCTCTCCTTTTGTCAAGCAAGAGGATTCTCTCATAGCCACCACAGTTGGGAATGTACTGGGCCACACCTGAAGCCAGCACAGCTGAATCTCACACAAGGCCTGTGGTGAGTACTGCCTGGCTACCACTGCTGGTTTTTCAGGGGCCAAAGGCTCTTCAGTCAGCAGGTGATGGATTCTGTCAGGACTGGATCCTTCCCTTCATTGCAGCAGGTTCCCTTCTGACCCAGGGTGTGTTTAGAAATGTCATCCAGGAGCCAGGGCCTGGAACAGGAGCCTTAGGACTCTGCCTGGTACCCTATTCTACTGTGTCTGAGCTGGCATCCAACTTTCAAGACAAAGTCCTCTTTATTCTCCCCTCGCCTCTCCTCAAGAAAAGGGAAGGAATCTCTCCTGGAGTTCTGAGCTGCACTGCTTTTGGTTGAGGGAGGGGTGATGCAAGCACTCCCTTGGCCACCCCAGCTGATACATCACTAGATTGCATGCATTCCAAGCCACTGTCTCCAAACCCAGCACAGCACTAGGACTTGCCAAGGAATTGTTGTCCTTGCAGCCTAGACTGCCTTTCAAGTTTATTTAGAACCCCAAAGCACTTTAGCCTGCAGTGTTAGGGCTTGCCAGAACTTGGGTTCCAACCACTGGGATGGACAGTTCTCCTCTGGCTAGCACTGGTCTAATGTTCCTTCGGTGGTTGCCAGCTGAGTTCTGCCCCAGGTTGCTTTTCGCTGTGACAGGGCAGCACTGAGTTTCAATGCAAAGTCACAGTCACTGTGCTCTCCCTCCCCAAAGTGCAGATTCTCTCTGTGCTTCATGGCCACTGTCGGGGGATGGGTGAGAGGTAGCATAGGTGGCTTAAGACTGTCTTTCCTACCCTTTTCAGTGCCTCTTTCCTTAATATGATATTAAAACTAGGTACCATGATCACTCATCTGATTTTTGGTTCTTATTTAGATGCTTTTTTATATGGATATTTGTTCAGTTTGGTGTTCCTGCAAGGGGGGATGATCACTGAAGGCTTTCATTTGGCCATCTTGCTCCACCTCCTCCACCTCTGTTTGTTTAATGTCATTTTAATGGGATCTTGGGAGAGAGAGGGGCTAAAACTGTTTGGTTAGTCAGTTACCTTGATGCAGATGACTATATACTTGTTAAATTTTAAAGTTTATGGAGTTTCTGTGGATTTTTTGGAAAATATTTGTAATTAGGAGCAATCAGGTATGAACTGGACAAACCTACATTGTTTATCCATTTATAGAAATCAGGGGATTCATTAGAGTTAAAGCTCTGTGAAAGAGATTAGTACAAAGCATTGAAATCTAATTCTCCATTGCTCCATGGAAAGATATCGTTAGTCCCTAATACTAACAATCAATGAATATGCATAAAATTGACTCTAATGAATAGGGTATTTTGCTATACTTCATTTCATTTGTTTATATTTTATCCTAATTTCTTTTTGAGTGGGTTGCTCCATTGAGATACTATACAAAATATTCATGAGACAACACTTAACATACTTTCTTCACTCACTTTCATGGTCACAAGCAAGAGTCAGGAATTTTCCTCTAAGAAAATGACATTTCCATAGACACCCTAATGCTGGATTCCAGTCAGTAGCCATATTGAAAAAAATTGTCTCTCAAGACATTTGTCTCTCAGTTTTACAGCCACTGAAATACTATTGGCCTGCCATGATGTCACATAATGAATTATTTTGTATTTATCCGAAGGGAGGCCCTGGAACACACTTGGACACGTGAGGCACTAAAATGCCAAGCTAACAGAGAACAGCATCGCAGCTTTGGATTTGTCTAATCTCACAGTGGTCTTGCTGGTCTCGTAGTTTTCTTACCAGTCCTTTTATGCCCTTGGTGATTCTAGTGTTATAGTCTTTAAAATCCTGAATTTGTGTCCCAGGCCCTTTACTGTTTTTCCCAATTCTCAGGTTTGTTTCAGGCATTTATTACAGACTAAATCCTTGCTGATTAACCTGCCTGCCCCTAAGATACCTGTATCTTAAACTTTTCTTTGAATTCAATCTGCTGTGCTTATAGCCTATCCTTCTTGACCTTTTCCTCTGAAGTTACTTACTGATCTCTGAGATTCACTTTCTATACTCACATTCCTGTGAGCCAGTCCTGGATTAATGATCCACTGGCCACATATCTGCGTTCATATCCTTGTTATCTACCCAAGCCCATGAGTCTATTTGGACCATTGTTTCTAGTCTTTCTTTCATTATCTTAGCCCTAGTTATAACAGTTGAACTCTAGTCTACAATGTATTTCAATATCAATGTAAACTGAATATCACTCATCATTCCTTAAAATTTTTCCCACTACTTAATTTTTTTATAATATTTGGAACATTTTTGCCTTCTCAGAATCAATAGTCATCTGTTTCTTAATTTGCTTCTTACTTGTATCCTATTCCCCTCCCCCAAGTTCTGACTGTTGCAACTCTCTTTTCACTAACTACCTCACTTTTATCCTTCCTTCATATTTATCTTGAATGTTGTAGTCAGATGTGGCTTAGGGGTAGTTTATGTGGTTTAAGTCTCCATTGGCAGCAGAATGGATTTCGTAGAATGCTATTAATAGTGAAATTTTGGACAAGGAGAAAAAAAAATCCTAGTTTAAATGTATTTCTCAGGCAATGTCATTTTAGTCATAAACGCTACTCTAACTTGTGCTAATCCAACTTCATAAAGGTAAACTACAACATCATTATCAAATGTTTAAGAGCCATTTAACAATTCACAATTAAGAGGTTGTGTTTGAGCTAATGTTTTCTGAATCCAGAGCTCATTTAATTTATAAACTCACAACTGATTGCCTTTAGTGATTTCCAGGTACTGCAAGTGAAAGAGTATGGTTTTCTCTTTATATGCCAAAGCACCTTTCACTTTAGAAGTACGAGGAATTACAAAATAAATAAGCACACACTTCCAAGGGAAGGCAGTGTCATCCAGTATATATAGTTGCCCTTCCTTTTATTCAAAGATGTCACTACTGATCTCATCCACTCTCATGTGGAGCAAAGACTAAATCTTCAACCAAAAGTCCTTTCTATATGACATACATACAAACCATTTTTTAATTTGTGTCTGCAGCTGCTACTTGTAGAGCCTGTCACTGTATGTATTTCTGTGTTTGACTTGTGGTCAGCTGAAAGCCTTTGCTCAAAAAGTTCAAAGAATCCATATTGTTGCATTCTAAGCTGGTCTCTGCTGCTGTTTTCCCCAGCAGCCCACAGCTATGTTAATGTTATTTGGAGCTATTCTTGAATTCATCCTTTAGAGTATTTCTTATGCCACGCCTGCTTGTGGTTATGCCATAAAGCTCACCATGCCAAAGATGCTTGGGTTTCCTTCTGCCATTGTATCTCTACACATGTCAGCAAGGAACAGTGATTTAATGCTGATAGACCAGCTGACTTCCAGAATCTCAGTAGTAGTCATCCCCTCTTACCATTTTACATTAAGCATGACTCTGACTCTGACAATAAAACAGTTCACCAAGTAGATGTGATATCTGTGGTGGGTGTACATTTCAAAGTCATACAAAAGCTGGACCCAACTTATATTTTCCATTGATGAGGATCAATTCAGTAAGCTTTTAGTTTTTCAACTTGTTCTGGATGTTAGAAATCAAGCTAAACCTAGGAAACAAAAAGTCAGGGCAGGGGTACATTTTCCCCCTTTGCATTAATAGTTATATGTTTCTAATAACTCATCTTTCTCCTTGATGTACATCTTAAATAGATTTCACCCTGTCCAGAGGACAAGTACACACTGGTTCTGGGCCCACAAATATACCTGCCATTGAGGAGCTTACTACCTATGGGGGAAGAAAAATTACAATTAAGATATATAAGGCATTATTTGATAAATGTGAGGCGATCTGTTCTGCCCCAAATGGGATCTAAGAAAAGCCAGAGATTGAACTGGTCTGTAGTACAATTTCACAGTGGTGCCATTCCATGGTAATCTTCCCAAGTAAAAATAGTTTTTTATTTTCCTTTCTACTTTGTAGTTACTTGCATTGTTGGGCAGTGATTTTTAAGTCAAACTGCCTAGGAAGCAAAATTCAGTGACTGCTTTTAGCTCTATGTGATGAAAAAATGTTGGTTGTGTTTTGATTCCACATTTAGCCTTACTCCATAATTTCAGTCATCCTCTGACATATCTACAAGACATGCCAATCCCTGGCACTCACATCAGAGATGTCCAAGATGCCAGTTTCATTTGGCATTTGGCCTGATTGCTGCCACCTCCACCCCCACCCCACTGGTGACAGCTCCCATGGGATGCTGTGATCAATGTTGAATGTCCTTGTTTGCTTACTCCCAGGAGTTGGCACACTCTGTTCAGCAACTAGCACATACTGTGCTTCTGTTGTTGTCACACTGTTTTTGAATCCTTACTACCTCCTATTGTGTAGTGCTATCACTGCTACAAAAAACCAAAAAATTATTTGTATGTTGTTTGTCTATATATATTAAAAATAGTTTCTAGTTCAGTGCCTTCCATATGGTAAGTACTCAATGTTTATTCAGACACCACCACCCTGAATGACCTTCTCTAGACCTTTTGTTGATAATCAAAGCATGTCGAGTTAAGGGTTCTTATGATTAAAAGTGCGTTCAATGCCATCTTTTGTAATCATTTTATATCTATGACATATCCATCATGGATATGTACCAATGAGGCAACCCTATTTCACTCATTGGTGCCAGGATGCTCATATCTTGCAATAGTGAAATCAGAGGTTTTGTTGAATGTTTCAGGGCATAAATCGTTTAATTTATTTGAAGGTCCCAGCTGATTGCTCATGGCTGATGATAGCGATAGCAGTGCTTGCAATAAGAAACATAGATTTTATATTCAACAACATTGAAAGAGAAATCTGATTCACTGATTTTACAGAGCCTGGTATGTACCTGCCTTCTCTTGAGGCACATGAAGTACCAATTTCATAAATACATTAACTCTGGGAATGATAGAAGAAAAGGTGAAAAACACTAGCTGTGCAATACCCCTATTTTACCCAGAAGAAAACAAAGGACTTTGTTTTTTCAGCCTAAAGGTAATGAACTGATAAATGAACAAGACAGCTGTTTCTCCAAGTTTAGTTAAAAGACTGGGTGCATCAGAATCCCCTAGTGAGCAAGTTGAAAAGTCAGATTCTAGGGTTCCACCTCAGACTGACTCTAAATTTGGGAAGGGAAAGGCCTAGGATTCTGCATTTGACACTCATGCCTAGTGATTCTGATGTACACTGAAGTTTGAGAACCACTGACCTATAGGATTCTCAGTCTTAGGATCCCTTTGATTTGATTCCTGCCAGTAGTGTATTGAATCCTTAGTGTACCTCTTCATGATGGATCTCAAAAACTAGGCTCAATTAGAGTAAAATATATATATATATTGGCTTTAGGGAATGAATTGGTGATAGTCTGCTCTCTGGTTTAAGTATGTCCCCTCCGAAATGTAGGTGTTGCCAATGTGGTGGTATTAAGAGGTGAGGCCTTTAAGAGCCAATTAGGTCATTATGGCTCCTACCTTGAGAATGGGATTAAGGTCGTTTTAAAAGAGGCTTTATGCAGTATTCAGCTCTCTCGCCCTTCTGCCTTCCATCATGTTCCTCCCCTCTGGAGGATGCAGCAACAGGATGCCATCTTGGAAGCAGAGAGTAGCCCCCACTTCATAATCAAACCTGTTGGCACCTTGATCTTGGAATTTCTAGCTCCTAGAACTGTGAGAAAATAAATTTCTCTTCTTTATAAGATACCGAATCTCAGGTATTTTGTTATAACAACATGAACAAAGACAATCTAATTATTCTTTCAACAGAGTGAGATTTATTAGGCCCTATTATGTGCCAGGCCCAAGGCTAGGCACTAGCTATACAAAAATGTCTGTGTGATCCCTTCCCTAAAGAGGCTTATGAGTAATTTTCTGTGAATTATCTAGTAAAATCAAGGACATTAGCCATGAAATAGAAAATGAATTAAATTTATTCTATGTCATGGTACCAAAAAAGTACCACATAATTTTGCGGGTTTACATATATATAAAAAATATGTTTGTAGAAGTGTCTGGGAGTCACTAGCAATAATGGATGTATCTCTCATGTCTCACTGTTAATGAATTGTTTCCAGCTGAGATCCCTGTAATCTGCAGGTGCTGTTTACAATGTAATTTTACCATAGGAAACAAGGGTGTAATCACTTAATAAAGTGTAAAGAATTAGATTTTTTTTTCGCCTTGAGCAAAATGCCTGGCTGTGGCCAACATTCCTGATGCTTCCTCCCTTGTGCAATAGGAAAGCAATATTCTAAAAGTGAAGACTGTTTTGTTCATATCCTGCAACTTGCCTCTGGAGGCTATGCTGATGAATGCAAAACTCAAACTAGAATTTCAGACATTTTGTGTGAGCAGCCACTGATTTTCGTCTTTACCATTATACAGAGGATAGTTTTCCCTTCTACCTCTGAGATGCAAAAAAGGGCCCTGCGAATAGGGACTCTCTCATTTTAAGCAGTGTTTTTGTGTTGTTTTCTTCTGGTTTTTATTGAAAAAATAGAAACTACGTGTATTAGTCTGTTTCATTCTGCTGATAAAGACATACCTAAGACTGGGCAATTTAAAAAAGAAAGAAGTTTAATTGGACTTACAGTTCCACGTGGCTGGGGAAGCCTCACAATCATGGGGGAACGCAAGGAAGAGCAAGTTATGTCCTACGTGGATGGCAGCAGGCAAAGAGAGAGAGCTTGTGCAGGGGAAGTCCTCTTTTTAAAGCCATCAGATCTCACGAAACTTATTCACTAATTACAAGAACGGCAGGGAAAGACTTGCTACCATGATTCAGTTCCCTCCCACCAGGTCCCTCCCATAACACATGGGAATTAATAATGAGATCTTAGTGGGGACACAGCCAAACCATGTAACTATGTTCAAAGCATTTTCGTATACAGGCAGGCAGTTCTCTTCTAATGAACACTTGATTTATGAATGTCCCATATTCATCAACAACCTCTCTTGAGGGACTTTGAACTACTCTTCCTACTCATGGAAGGTGGAGTTGTTTCTGCTGTCTGCAGAAGTTTGTTTCTCCCTCAGCCCTCCTCTTCTGGGGGCTTGAGTTCTCACAAGCTCCTATTAGAACCTTAGAACAGTTAATACAAGAGTATCTTTTCCTACTGCCACCACTAGGACATAGGAAGGTGCTAGGGCCCCTGCCAGAACTCCCATAGGAGCTGAGCCCATGAGGGAGCACAACAAGTATGAGGGAATCTCTGGACTTATAGTTGGTAATGGCGGGGAGGTTCTTCATTTGCATTTCAAAAATCTCTTTTCCTAGAAATAGCATTATGCTTAATAACCTACTCTTATAGAACTTGTGTATGATAGATTCACCTATCTAGACCAGAGCCAGAAATCAAGTAGTAAACAAATGGCTTCTAAGCCACTAGAAAATATGCATCTTACTTATTGGAAAAGCCATTGAAAACCACACTCATTGCCTGTTTATTCTGTTTGTACATGAGTCTAATTAGTTTTAACTAAATGTCAAGCCTATAGCAAGTTATAAGTAGCAAATCTGAAGGGACTGGACAAGATGTTACAGGTAGGTAAAGTGAAATCTGATAGTTGAAGGCAAGGTAAAGGATAAAATAACATTAAAAATAAGTTTAAGCACTCAAAAACCAAGCACAATGAAACAGTACTTCACATCCACCAGAATGGGGGATATACTGACAGTACCAATTGTTGGTGAAGATGCAGAGCACTGGGACCCTTATATGTTGTTGGTGAGCATTTAAAATGGTACAGTCACTCTGGAAAATAGTTTGGCAGTTTCTTACAATACCATGTAACCCAGAGGTTCTACTCCTAGGTGTTTACCCAAGAAACATGAAAACATAGGTCTACACAAAGACTTGTACATCAATGTTCATATGAGCTTTATTTATAATAGCCCCAAACTAGAAACAACCCAAATGTCTATCAATGGGAGAATTCATAGAAAAAAATGTGATAGAGCCATACAGTGAAATACTGCTACTCAGCACTAAAAAGGAATGAACTAGTGATACACGCAACAACATGAATGAATCTCACTAACAGTATGTTGAATGAAAATTCATATTCATACATATGAAAAGTTATAATGGATGATTCTAATCTAGAACAGGAAAGATTAAGCTATTGTGATAGAAATCAGAACAGTAGTTGTCTCAGGGTCGGAGGCACTGGAGAATGACCAAAGGGCACAAGGAAAAATTTTAGGGGGTGATGGAAATCTTGATTTATCTTGATTTGGGTGGTAGTTACAAAAGCGTGTCCATTTGTCAAATCTCTTCAACCTGTATGCTTAAAATTTGTGCATTTTATTGGATGTAAATTATATATCAAATTTTTATAAGGCACAAAAATTTCAGAAGGGAAAAAATCCTTCAGAAGATCCCCCTGCTGCAGGATCTAAGTCTAAATTCCTCAACATGATAATCTGGCTCTTACTTAATACTCCTTGACTTATTTCTCACCATTCCCTCTCCTTATTCCACTTATTCTAAGCTACTTATAGTTCCAAAAATTGTTATTCTTTCTTTTTCCTCTGAACCTTTAAGCACAGTGCTCCTTTTTCCTGGAATTCCTTTTCCATTTTCCATTTATCACTAAATCCTTGACATCCTTTAGGACTCACAGAGGTAGCACACCTCCTCCAAGACGACTTGTTCACTTTCAGTTTGTGTTAGATACTTCCCCTCTTGCTCCCATAGAAGTTAAAGCTCCTCTCCATGAAAGCATGTATTGCTCTATCATGTAATTGTAATATTAAAAAACCCTCAAAACCATAGTGGACTGAGGTCATTTAACATACAGGCAAATAGTCCTCCACATATTCAGTCAGCCCTGAATTAAATCACATATTATAAACTTATTTCTTTTTTATTGCATTATACTAGGCCCTATCATATACTTTAATATTCACAAACACTGAAGTAAATATTATTATTACTGGGGTCTTTGGGGGGGTTTATTAGTTTTTATTTTAAGTTCAGGGGTACATGTGCAAGATGTACAAGTTTGTTACATAGGTAAATGTGTATCCTGGGCATTTATTATACAAATTATTTCATCACCCAGGTATTAAGCCTAGTATCCATTTGTTATTTTTCCTGATCCTCTCCATCCTCCCACTTTCCACCCTCCAATAGGCTCCAGTGCGTGTTGTCCCCACCATGTGTCCATGTGTTCCCATCATTTAGCTCCCACTTATAAGTGAAAACATGCCATATTTGGTTTTCTGTTCCTGCATTAGTTTGCTAAGGATAATGGCCTCCAGCTCCATCCATGTCCCTGCAAAGGACATGATCTTGTTCTTTTTTAATGGCTGCATAGCTGAAGTAAGTTTCAGCACTCAAAATTATTAAGAAAACTCTTCTATCCAGGATGACTTGTAGAGTTGCAAATGATTGAGATTTTATTATAAACAGCAATAAAATCTGTTGGTTTTATACTATTATTAGTACATTAGCTTATTTATATTGTGAGTTAAGTAACTTTCTGTGGGCTTATCGGGAAAACTAGCCAAACTTTATTATGTTGATTTTATGAGAAAATGCATTTTTACATTCCACTTAAGTGGCTCAAAAATACTACTCAGTTGAACCATGTGAAATTGTTGATTGATGTTCAACCATTTTTGAGAAAAATGGCAGTTTATTTTGAAATGCAATCCTGTTGACAAGATGGAAATTACCTACACATTGATTTATTAATTTTATATTTAATACATTCATGTATCCTTCAAGATGCTAATCCTACACCTTAAGGATATTGGGTAAATCACAGAATTTTGAAGAAAGTTTGTGTAGAATATTAGGACTTTCTTGGGTCCAACCCATTTTTTTCCACTTAATCAGAGATGGAGCAGACATGAGGACTCTGGAATTGTTTATTTTTTGAACTGATAATAGAATGCAAATGCAGATTCATTTGTTCTTTTTCAGGCCCCAAATTAACCATTCTATTTTGAAGATTAAGTTTAACAATAATAGTAGTAGCAAACATTTATTAAGTGCATACTACATGCTAAGTACTGTTCTAACTCTACAACTGTTTTATCTGCAAAGTACTATTATTATCCCTATTTACCGATGAGGAAACTAAAGCTTCAGTAATTTGTTCAAGGTTATACAGCTAGTAAGTGGCAGAGTTGGCATTAGAATCACTCAATCCTACTACCGTGTTTACTGTTTACCTGAAGCACATGGTTTTACCACAATAAAGCACCCATGCTAAAAGATTATGATTCAATTCAGCAAGTATATATTTAAGCTATGATCATTAGTGAAACCAGACTCATTCACATATGAAACATATTATATTATTATAAGAGACCATTATAAGACAGTAGAGGACCAGGTACCAAAATTAGTTTTATAGACCACAAGTGCTGTAGGAATCTCAGAAGAGGAGAAAATAATTGTGTGCTTTGTCATGACTTAACTCCCAGAGCATTGACATGGTACCTCAGTATTGGATGCACAGCATTTTGGGAACAAACCAAAATTACATCATAAATAGGAATGCGGCAAAATCATGAATGTGTAATAATGAAGTCCAATGGGGAGTAGCAAACTCAAGGTTTTCTTTCTTTCTTTCTCTTTCTTTCTCTTTCTCTTTCTTTCTCTCTTTCTCTCTTTCTTTCTCTCTTTCTCTCTTTCTCTCTCTCTCTCTCTTTCTTTTCTTTCTTTTTTTTGACAGAGTTTTGCTCTTGTTGCCCAGGCTGGAGTGCAGTGGTGCGACCTCAGCTCACTGCAACCTCCGCCTCCCGGGTTCAGGTGATTCTCCTGCCTCAGCCTCCCCAATAACTGGGATTACAGGCACCCCCCACCACACCCAGCTAATTTTGTATTTTTAGTAGAGATGGGGTTTCACCATGTTGGTCAGGCTGGTTTCAAACTCCTGACCTCAGGTGATCCGACCACCTTGGCCTTCAAAAGTGCTGGGATTACAGGCATGAGCCACTGCTCCTAGCCAAATTCAAGGTTTGCTGTTCAATTTTCTGTTCAACTCAAATTCTGAGCAGGCATCCTCAGTATGTGTGGGAAGTTAGAAGTTTGTGGCTGGGCTCTCTGAATCCCAGAAATATATGAAGAAATGGGACCTGATGGATTACTTATTAGATATTCAGGGTGGAAGAAACAGGATTCAGAAATTAACCAAAATTTCATGCCTACATGATTAGAATAATAATGGTATCAAAAATAAAATGGTTTGTACAGTGGAGGGGAAGATGGGCTCAGGCTTTAGATACATCAAACTTAAGGTACAGGTAGACTGTCTATGGAAAGCTGGTTTTTTATGTTGGCTATGACTGAGTGGGGTCAACCTTTGACTAATGTACTTGTAATTTTTACAGATGGCCCTATTGAATTTCTTCTTCCCTGATGAAAGGCCATACTCTGAAGAAGAAAGTAGGCGTGTTCGCCGCAATAAAAGAAGCAAAAGCAATGAAGGAGCAGATGGTAAGTCTATTCAGCTGATCCTTTATCATTTCTGAATTATCTGTTAGTAAAAGTATCCTTTTAAGAACTACCTTCTCCGTAGGGCACAGTGACTCTTGCCTGTAATCCTAGCACTTTGGGAGGCCAGGGGGGCGAATCACTTGAGGTGAGGAATTCAAAACCAGCCTGACCAACATGGTGAACCCTGTATCTACTAAAAATACAAGAAAAAAATTAGCTGGGCCTGGCTCCAGCTACTTGGGAGGCTGAGGAAGGAGAATCGCTTGACACTGGGAGGTAGAGGTTGCAGTGAGCTGAGATTGCGCCACTGCACTCCAACCTGGGTGGCAGAGTGAGACTCCATCTCAAAAAAAAAAAAAAAAAAAAAAAACCTACCTTTTCAAGTGTGCTTTATGATCTTATATACTCTCCATAGACCCAAGATCATAGACTATTTCTGAAGCCTAACCTAACAATCAGTTCTTTAACATAGAACTAAGTATACAAGGATCCTCCCTCCTCCAACTCCAGATACCTTCAGTCCTTTCTCAGTATGTCTGAGAGCCAATGGTAGCATTTGTATCTCTCAAGATCACCCTCTAAGGACCTCATCTCTCCCGGAGATGTCCTACACCTATTACGGTCACCAGGAGGATTTGGTCCTATTCTTGGAATTGACAGTGTTGTACCCTGCTAGCACTTACATGATGTGCTAATTCCAATGATAATTTTATCAATGTTGGTATCCACTACCATGCCCAAATCTGAACTAGACCTTCTAGAACTAGTTTATAAGTTTCTTGTGGGCAGAGATTTCATTTCTCTTTGTATAATCCTAGAATCTAGCCTACTATCTGGAACATTGTTGGTGTTTGTTATGTAAGTTGATGATGTTGACTGCCCCTTCAGCTAGGCAGTGATGTATCAATGGAAACCATCCCTGTTCTGGGTGTAATAGCTTTGAATTAACTAGCAATGAATTCTGTGGGGCATAAGAAAATGTTGAACTAGCTCCTGGGCAGGGTCTTTGAATTGCTCTGATATTTCAGCATCACTCTGTCAGTTGACATAATGCTACCCCTTTGGGCACAGGGGTTTGTAGAATACATAGCTCTGGGCTGCTGCAAAGGCATCTGGATTCAAAGACAGTATGTGTCTGGCTACATCTGCCAATAATATGTGTCTGGAGGGTTACAAAGCAATATGACTTTATACAGATGAAAATGAAATTTTTAAACTGACATTTGTTGATGTGAGTAAGGGCCAATGACGGAATCAGTTTTAGAAGGTAGGAGCTATTAAAGAGATGGAGCCAGGACTTTGTCAGTAGGGGCAAGAAGAAGTATAAATGGCTGAAATCTGAGAAAGAGCTCAGAACAAGGACCCCATAATAATACAAAAAGAAAAAAAGAGTCAGAGCAGTAAGATAGGGTTTTCTAGTCAGTGGAGATGGCAACAGCATTGAGCCTTTGAATGGAGAACTGGACCACTGGGACCATTCTCTAGAGCAGTCATTTTACATACAATTGATGACCAATTCAAGCCTAAGAAATGCAGTCCATGAAGTAAAAGTTACCCATTATTCACCTACTACTTGTAGCCAGTTTCCTAGAAGTCTTCTGGCTATGTGGAAGCAGGGAGCTGAGAAGCATGGTCTCTTTCCTCTCCTAATCATCTCACCCTCTGATACATGTAAGTCTCTCCACCTTTGGCTTTTCCCTTGAGGCTGCTCCCACAGCCATCAAACTTTTCATAATCCCTGGTTGCGAAGGAAGAGAGGAGACAGGTGGTAAGAGCAATATCACCTTCTATAGTGAGCGTGGTCTTCCCTCCCTGTCTGAGTGGAAAGTCTTATGGCTTCTAAGGTTTACCTCTTCATCTAACCTCCCAAGTTTTCTCTTAAAGAAGGTAATTTCCTCCTTTCCCCAAAACTGCTTTATCCAAATCCGGCTACCAACATCTCCGATACTGGTCTTCCTTAGAGTGTTTATTCTTTCCTGATACAAAACAGTTTTCTCTCTGGTCAAGGTCAAAGCCTCTCTTATTAATTTTTAGCACTTCTTATCTACTTCCCTCCTGATCTGATACTCTAGTCAGTCACTAGACTCTAGTCTATTGATGCCAATGCCAAGTTTCTCATGCAATCCAGGCATTTTTCTTTAATCAGTATAGCTTGAAGGAATCTAAGAGTCCCTTAAAGTTAGGAGTAGAAAATGCCTGGGGGTCCTTGAATTTTATTAGATTTCCAACTTTTCACCTAGTGGTCTGGAGAACCATTTCTTTAGATGTGGCAGGTGCGCCAATGAGTTAAAGAGTGATAAGTCAATCCAAATCTCCTTTTCCTTTGAACCATTCTTGTTACTCTGCTGAGTGTATACTATATTTATTCAATACACTCATCAAATATTTACTAAGTAAATACAGCAGCTTATATAATACTTGAATAAACATTCAGTAAGGATATGTTTTTAATATCCCCACTGCCTAGAAACAAACTTGGCACCTAGTAGACCCTCAATAAATATTTCCTGTTGCCCTCAAAGTGATTTACTTCCAGCATAAAGAGACAATAAAGTTGGTTAAATTTGACAAGTGGTATGAAGAAAAATATAGCCAAGCAACAGGGAGAGACAGTGATGGGGTATGCTGTAAGGTGATCAAGGAAGGTGTCTCTGATAAGGGAACAGTTGGGAAGAAACCTGAATGAAATGAAGTAAGAGCTATGCAAATGTCTGGGGAAAAAAGAAACAAAATTCAAAGGCTCTGAAGCAGAAGAATGTTTGGTATGTTCCAGAAAGATCAGTGTGGCTGGGAGCAGAGTAAGAAGAGGAAGAGGGAAGGAGATGAGGTCAGAAAGCAAAATCCAATCTAGAGCCTTGTTGGCCAAGGTGAGGACTCTGGCTTTTATTCTGCATGAGATGGAGGACCATTGGAGGATTTTGAGCAGAGGAATGACAGGATCTGATGTATGTTTTAACAGCATTCCTCTGGCTGCTGTATTGAAAATAGGTGCAGGAAGAAAGGATACAAGCAGGAAGAATCTTTAGGAGAGTATTACCATAATCCAGGCAAGAGATGATGGTGGCTTAGACCAGGATAGAAGCAGTGTGGGTAGGGAGAAGTGGTCAGATTCTAGAGAGATTTTGAAGGAATGGCTGAAGGATTTTCAGATTGATTAGATAAGAGATATGACAGACAGAGAAGAGGCATCAGTGACCCCAAGGTTTTGGACTTAAGGAACTAAACAAGTAGAGTTGTCATTTCTGAGATGGGGAAGAAAAGGGGAGACATGTGTAAGGGAATATGGGGAGAGTTTAGTTAGGCTTGTTAAATTTGAAGTAGCTATTAGACAGCCAAGTGGATATATAAGTCTACACTATACATCACTGTGTATCATGACAATGAGATATCTCTCTTTTGTACAAATAAAGGACTTCTCATTGAAGAAGCAAGTCAGTCTGGAAACTGCTCTGAACAGATAAGAGGTAGGATGGGATAGGTAAGTCATATTGGGGTGAGTTAAGGCCAAAAAAAATCTATGCCAAGAGATTTTTTTAAAAATCTTATCAGGTGTTGATTCTAAATTCACAAATTACTTGATATATTATAATAAAAATTTAGCTATCTAAGCTCAGGTTTGCCTCACAAGTGTCAAAGAACAAGTCATTTACCTTGAAGAGTTAAGAACATGGCAGAAGTTCATGACCAGCCTGGGCAACATGGTGAAACCCCGTCTCTACCAAAAATACATAAAAATAAATAAGTAATGGGTCACTGTGGCACACACCTGTAGTCCCAGCTACTCCAGAGGCTGAGATGGGAGAATTGCTTGAGCCCAAGAGGCAGAGGTTGCAGTGAGCCAAGATCGTGCCACTGCACTTCAGCCTAGGCAACAGAGTGAGACTCCGTCAAAAAGGAAGAAGAAAGTCTAGACCCAACTTCATTTGTTTGGTCATTCATCATTTAACAAATGCTTTTTACAGGTGCCCGCCACGACACCCAGCTAATTTTTGTATTTTTAGTAGAGACTGGGTTTCACTATGTTGGCCAGGCTGGTCTCGAATTTCTGACGTTGAGTGATCCGCCTACCTCAGCCTCCCAAAGTGCTGGGATTACAGGCGTAAACCACTGCACCCAGTCTAGACTTTCTTTCTAGGAACTATAGATATTAAGCTTCATGATCTCCACAAATCGCTGTGGGAGAAAAAAATTTTAATAAATGGTTCATTAACTCTTGGAAAAGGAAGGGATGTAGTGATCCTTAGGAGCCTGCATAGGTTTACCAAGAATAAATCAGGCTGCAGAAGCCTATTCTCCTCTTTTCATCAGACTATTAAACTAGTTGATTAGAGGCATAGCATATGCATAGTCTATCTTGCCTTTTAAAAAGAAAGCCAGTGGCAATATCCAGGGTATATACAATCTTTCTGACTCACCATTCAAGAATGACTAGGCTCATCTCAGTTTCTCCATTCAAATTACTTTATAAATGAAGGCATTGGCTAGCTAAGCAGGAGTCCCAAACACACGGTTAGTTTCAACTCTTAGAAAAGAAGTGAATTTCGTTTTCTTTACTACATTTCTTCCTTGAATTCACTGACTTGAGTTGGCCGGAAGTATTTCAGATCATTTAAGTTTATTTGTACTAATTATTTGAGGCCTTTGGTGGTGGTTGTTCTTCAAAGAAAGTATGATACTTTCATTGTGGGTATTGAGTCACAACAGTTTAGAAATCTGTGCCAGGATTTCCTGCTGTGTCTTATCTTTGTGATGTGTTTCTGAAGTAATAATAGCTCCAGGTGGCTTGTTTGGTCATCTCTTGCACAGCACTCCAGAAATCCACAGAACTTTATTTTCTAGTTAGAATGAAATGTAGAATGTATTTGGGAGGTCATGAGGCCTTAGAATCAGGTAAAATGGATCCAGAATTCCCAAGGAGGTAGTTTCCATATTTCACAAATATTATTGTAAAAACATCTGTTCTCTTCCAAAAGGAGAGTTTTCAGGAGTTAATAAAAATCTTAATATCTCTCCACACCCGCCTGCCTTCCATGTTTCTGTCCTGGTAAGAGAATGAAAGTGCAGCATGGTGTAATAGAAAAGGTACTAGACTGAGCTGCAGTTTCTTGATCCCAATCTTGATGTCACTGCCACCTTACCAACCATGTGATCTTGGAGAAGTCACATACCTCTAAGCTTCAATGTTCTTGTCCTTAAAATGGGGATAATTAGCCCCGCTTACCTCATAGAGTTGTTATATTTGTCAAAAGTGTTAATATCTACAAAAGTACCTCCTTTTTATTTTATTTTATTTTTGAGAGGGAATCTCGCTCTGTCACCCAGGCTGGAGTGCAGTGGCACGATCTCAGCTCACTGCAGTCTCCGCCTCCTGGGTTCAAGCAATTCTCCTGCCTCAGCCTCCCAAGTAGCTGGGATTACAGGCACCAGCCACCACACCTGGCTTTTATATTTTAGTAGAGACAGGGTTTCACCTTGTTGGCCAGGCTGATCTCGAACTCCTGACTTCAAGTGATCCACACTCCTCAGCCTCCCAAAGTGCTGGGATTACAGGCATGAGCCACTGCACCTGGCCTGCAAAGATACTTCGAAAATTATTAAGTGCTATTACTATGCTCTCTCTGGAAAATGAACATACTAGTATGGTCTGCCAGGCATTTGGGGCATTCACCTTCCCTAATTTATGGACAACAATTATAATTTCTTCAAAAATGCTCTCTATCAGCCAAATTGCCCATTTTTGTTCTCACTCATGCTATCCAGGCCCATAGGAAGAAGACTCCAAGCCTCACACTATGGCCTACCTCATCACAGCAAATGATCACATCTGTACATTGCTCTGTGGCACTATCTCACTCTGGCTGGCTGGCTGTATATATGTAACCCTTTTTGTTAGTATCCCTTAGAAATTTCTCTTCCTTGTAGTTTACTTTTGGACATATCAAAAAACTTAATATTCTTTTCTACTATTATCAAAGAGCAGAGGGAAAAACAAGATTGAAATATATCCTCTGTACTTCAATTTTTAAAAATAATAATGGAATGGGGCATAGCTACTATTAAATTGATACAGATGAACATGAGAGTCTATGATGTCAAAGAAAACAGACTTTCCGCCTGTACAAATGTTAGCTAGAATTAAGAATTGCCCTCATTTTAGTATTGCTCTTGTATTTATTGCTTTCAGAGAGCCATTACTGTGGATTATCAAATGAGAGAGTAAAATCATTTTGAGAGCTGATGGAGTTTCAGGGGCTTGTTCACAAGACAAAAGTAAAGCTTTTGAAGGCTTACCATGTATGTGGACTCAAAGAGGATCGTTGATTTCAGATGTAGAATCCCCAAGGTTGCCTGCTGGTAGTGGATGCCAACAGCTTAAGTGCCCACAGCAGAACACTCTGGAGAGTGGCTTTATATCAAATAAGACATTAAGTAAGCTAAAATATCTTAGCTTGCTCATACTCCAGAATATCCTTTAAAGCTGTATTTTCACTGATGGAACTAGCCCTGCAGTAAATGTTCTCAACAGGCCATCACCACTAACACTTGGTTAACAAGCATTTTTAGAAAACCAACTACTTGTAGGACATTGTACCAGGTTCTGTAATTGGTATAGCTGCCAAACTCCTGTACTTAGTATGTAAGGC
This sequence comes from Papio anubis, assembly GCF_008728515.1. Taxonomy (NCBI): domain Eukaryota; kingdom Metazoa; phylum Chordata; class Mammalia; order Primates; family Cercopithecidae; genus Papio; species Papio anubis. The sequence goes on along the minus strand of NC_044996.1, from coordinate 81,799,137 downwards.
CTAAATTGAACTGGGTATAGAGGTTAAAGATTAAGATGCTTAAAATGTTTATGGGATTTTTTAAATTACAAAAATAATACATATATTATAACAAATATGAGCAATACAGAATGAGGAAAGGTATAATGTGAACATGCCCTCCCTACTCCCCGCCCTGCTACAATAGTACTTATAAAGTTAAGACATCTTTGAGGAATATCTCACTTGCCTAAAGGAGGTGACAGGCCCACCTGACCTGATGTTCTCTAAAGGTCCTTCCTGTCTACTCAGTCTCTCTAAAGTTCCTTCTAGTTATTTTTTTCTCAATATTAGGGAAATTGGTGAACTCTAAGCCAGGAGATCTAGATTCTAATTCCAGCTCTGCCATTAGTAGTTATAGTGGCAGGATGACCTTAGGAAAGTCTTACTTCACTTCTCTGATCTTAGTTTATTCTAAACGGTTAAACTAGAATCAGTGATTCTCAACTGGAGTGTAAGAGATCCAAAAGCATATAAGGAGTTTTTTCGAAGCATGCATACTCCTGGGAATTTTGACCACTCTACACCCCATTAAGAAAACTATACTGAGGAAGGTACTATTACTGATGAGAGCATATCCTTCAGATATATTAGAATAAGAAAAGATGTTGAACTACTAGAATAGATGGTTGAATTGTTTCCTGCCAACTCTAATATAACTTGTTACTAACTATTCCTGACTTCTATAATATAATGATAATAGCTAGGCTAGTTTTAGCCAATCAGATGATGTCTAGATGATTAAATACTAAGGGTTTCAATTTGGATGGTCAATGAGCCTTTTCATTAGCATCACTGAGAATGCTCAATAAGGATTAAGTGCAAGCAAATGGTTTCATGAAGTGAAGGCTAAGAAGGTTAATCTGTTGGCTGAGTGGTGAACTGCTAGCTCACTTCTGTATGGCTCCTCAAAATATCACAGGCAGATATAGATGTGTGGTCAGAAGGCACCTGTTGGCTCTATAGTGCATTACTTACACAACCCTGCCTTACTCTAGATTCTACTCCTTGACCTGTAGGGCCTCTTCAGTCTCAAAGATAAGGAACTACTACAGCTTCCTTTAAAAAAAAAAAAAAAAAAAAAACAACTCATTCATTCAGCAAATGTTTAAGTACCAAACTAGTTGTTAAATCAATGTTTCTTGATCATCCTTCCAGACACTAGGGGCACAGTAGTGAACAAGATAAGACCCTACCCTAATCAAACTCACAGTGGATGATTTCAGTACAGTGTAGTGAGTCATATAATGGGGTAAGCAGAGGGTGCTATGGGACACATTGGCACCTGATCTAGACTTGGGAGGACAGGGAATGTCTCCTAATAAGTGTAACATCTGAGCTGCAAACTGATGGATGCTATAGTTAGCCAAATGAAGATTTGAGGGAAGTGTGCACCAGGCAGAGAGAATATACATGTTGGAAGGCTTAAAGAGGGAGCATGGCTCATTTAAGGAACTGAAAGAAGTTTGTAAGGTTGTAGTGTAAAGATCTAAAGGGAAAGTGATAATAAATGAGCTGGCCAAGAGGGGTCAAATCACGCAGGGCTTTGGAATCCATTTTATGGAATTTAGAAACTATCCTAAAGACAATGGGGAAGTACAGGATCAATGTCAAGAATAGATTATATGGCAAATATCTTCAAATGCTAAACACACATACTGTAATCCAGCAATTCCGCTTCTATTTATAGATATACTGACACACTGGAAGTCATTTATCAATGAAGATATTCTTTGCTGTACTATTTATAATAGCAGAGAATTGGAAATACATATCCATTATTTAGGAACTCATTAAATATGATAAATCTGTAACTGGTCATCATGGTTGCTCTCAGGAAGAAAACTGAGTGTTTGGGGCTGAGGTGGGGAGGGAGTTGACTAGTTGAACATGTGCATGTTTTACAAATTTAAAATAAACAGATAAAATTTAATTTTAAAAATAGTCTGGACACGGTGGCTTATACCTGTAATCCCAGCACTTTGGGAGGCCAAGGTGGGAGGATGGCTTGAGGCCAGGAATTTGAAACCAGTCTGGACAACATAGTGAGACTGCATCTCTACAAAATTTTTTTTTTAATTAGCGAATTGTGGTGGCATGAACCTGTAGTCCCAGCTACATGGGAGGCTACGGTGGGAGGATTGCTTGAGCCCAGGAGTTCAAGGCTGCAGTGAGCTGTGATTGAGCCACTGCACTCTAGCCTGGGTGACAGTACAAGACTGTGTCTCAAACAAAATAACAATTAAAAAATAAAAATAAATAAAAGAGGCATGATATGCCATTTTCTACTCATTACCTAAATACATTAGCAACAATTTTATAATACATTAACATCCTATTATAATTAGGAGGTGGAAAAACTCATATATTGCTGGAAAGAATGTAAATTGTTACAACCATTTTGGATCTTAATCTCTCTAGTAAAGTTGAACATTAGGATACCTGTGATCCAGCATTCGCTGTCTTGGGAATCTATCCTACAAAAATGAGAATTCAGCTGGGTGCAGTGGCTCATGCCTGTAATCCCAACACTTTGGGAGGCCGAGGCAGGTGGATCACCTGAGGTCAGGAGTTCAAGACCAGCCTGGCTAACATGGTGAAACCCTGCCTCTACTAAAATGTAAAAATTAGCCGGGTATGGTGGCGTGGCCTGTAATCCCAGCTACTAGGGAGGCTGAGGCAGGAGAATTGCTTGTACCCGGGAGGTGGAGGTTGCAGTGAGCCGAGATTGCACCACTGCAGCCTGGGTGAAAGAGCGAGACTCAATCTCAAAAAAAAAAAAAATTGAGAATTCTAGTATATAGATCATACATAAAAGGATATTTATTATATCAGTGTTTTGTTGCCAAAAGGAGGGATAACTCTAATATCTATGAATAAGAAAATGGTCAAATAAACTATGACATAGACATACTATTGAATATTATGTATATTATCATTCAATGTAATAATAATAGTAATATTACTATTAAAGGGAATGAGTTCTATGTAGTTCTATGTAGGGATCTGAAGTAGCCATGTTCTATTGCTAGGGTTAAAAATGCGAGTTTGAGTAATGTGTATCATATGACTGCATTTTCATAGAGAAAGTTTTTAACATATTTTTTTATTTTATATGTAAACATATAAAATATTTTATAAATATGTACAGGTGTATATATGTGTGTGTGTGTATATATATATATGTATACACAATAGGAACAGATGTGGGAAGGGGAAGCATCAAACAGTGAATATCGATTACCTTGGGTGGAAGAGGGTTGGATGGGAAGGGAATAATTATTAAGTGGTTCTTTATGTAGTTCTATATGTTTGATTTGTTACAATAACGTGTAACTGTAATTTATAAGAATATAATTTAAAAAGTGGTTAAAGTGGATAGAAAATAATGGACTGGAGAGGGCATAATGAAGACAAAGAAGGGAGGAGATTGCTGTAATGATACACAAAAGGAACGACAGTGGCTGAATTAGAGTAACAGCAATCAAGACAGAAGTAGATAGATTGAGTTCATAGGTAGAAAAAACAGGACTTGGTGTTTTGATTGAAAGGAGAAAAAAAAGAGTCAAGGAAGCCACCCAGGTTTCTGACAAGGTACTATACTAGTCACTGAGATAATGATCAAGGGAAGAAGATGTGTGGTTTTGGACAGGTTGAGTTTCAGGTACCAGTGGGAAATTCAAGGAGGAGAAACCTGCAAGCAGTCTGAGATATGCATCTGAAGCTTAAGAGAGATAGCTGGGCTGAAAATATAGATATGGAGATAATTAGCTACATTAGGACTCTCTCAGTTACAAGTGACAGATAGCTGGCCTAAATTGGCTTAAGATTTTAAAAAAGAAGGAGGGGGAGGATTTATTGGCTCATTTAACTGCAAAGTCCTTGATGAAGCTGGCTTAAAACATGGCTTAACCTTGGGGCTTAAATGATATCATCAGGACTTTCTCAGCTCTGCTTTCCTTTGTATTGGCCTCATTCTTCATGTAGGTTCTCGCTATGAGGTGACAAAAATAGCTACTAGAAGCTCTAGACTTACATCTTACCAATTCAACATGCCCAGTGGAAAGAGGATGCCTTATTCAGTATGAAATATGTTGTTGGCAATGCTGGCGAGAGCAGTTTTAGTACAGTAGTTGGGGCAGAAGGGTTCATGATGAAACCAGATGAGGAATTAGAAAATAGCAAATATAAACAAAAGAGAGGAGGAGAATAGAGTAATAACTAGAGATTCATTAAGCATCTATTATGTGGAAGGCACTGTGTTATATTACACATAGGGACACAACGATGCATAAAATATGGGGGTTTTTAAGCTCTGGAAGCCCACAGCCTTCAGAAAAGAGAAAATCTTATAAGTAATTCACAAAGGTGATAGGTAAGTACTTATATAGAGGTATGATAAGACTGCAATGGGAGCATAGACGAGGGAACCACAGAATGGTCAACCAAATACATTAAATACATCTCTGAGGAGAAGTGCATAATGGCTGGCACATACTAGGCATGCATATATGAGAAATTGGGTGACAATTATGTTTTGGAAGGTGAATGGGACTTTGATGAAGAAAGGTAGACAACCCATTTCTAACAAAGGGAAAAGCAAGTCCCCTAGGTTTGCTGGCTTTCGTCTTGGCATGAGGCTGGGAATAAGGGCTGAGAGAAAGCCAAAACCGTTGGGCAGAGAAAATGTGAAAAGAGGTCAAAACAGCCTAAGGGGGCCTTCAAATGCCCATTCAGGTACTTAATAAGTGGCCTTTCAATCCCAAATTATCTTAGCATCTTCCCTACCTCACTATTTCTCTCCGCTAGCCTCCATACACAGAAATAAATGTTAGCAAGGCAAGCACAATTCTTCCTTGTTAATAAATATAAAATGTAAGCCATGTATAATGGTTCTTAACACTGGTAGCCGTTTTAATTTCTCTCATCTTCTACTCTACCAATATCTGGTGCAAGGTAGCAAAATACACTTAGTACCTTGATGTAATTTAGAAGCAATGATTGATCCTACCTTCTTCCTTGTGTAAGACTCTTAGCTGACTTAGAGAACATAGGTCCTATGTAATTAACATGTTTACAAATGCTAATTTGTAATGGTGAAGTACCAAGGATGCTTTGCTGTAGGCTTATGAATCTTGGCTGCATTTTACCACTGCTTCCAGTATGTAGCTCCTTTAATGAACCTAGTACTCTGGTGTATTAAGTCACTTGTTTAGGATCTAGTCATGCTGAATTCTATATACTGCAAACCAGAGGTCTAATCAACCTATGCTCTTTGTCACATGGTATACTGGAAAGAAGAAGTCTTTGTGCAGATCTATTCTCCCTATAGCAAAACAAGTCGTGAGCCTGGCCTGCTGCCAGAAAGTTAGTAGTGTCATCTGTGTAGATGAAATTCAGCACCTCATTATCTTACATTGTGCCAGAAGAGTGGGAAGAAGATTGACTTGGTAATTTGCTATGTTTCGATCCTAATCTGTTTAGAAATATGATTTCTTTAAAAGGAAATGGAAAAAGAATGTGTTTCTCATGATAGCTTCACAGTATCTCCTGAGAGGATGTTCAGTTATTGTAAATACAGCAATTTAATTCTCTTCTTGAATTTCAGATGTATTTCATCTCTTTAAAAAATAAACTGCGTTGAAATGATCAGATTATAAAGTATGAATTGTATACTTCCAAAAGTGGAATTTTATATTTCAGATTACACAAAAAAACATTTTTCATGAGTCACAAAGTTATTGGTTTGTATACTATGTTATTTTTATACATCATCTCCCAAACTCTTTAAAAACGTAAGTTTACGTTGTAACCTATTTAAAGGAGAAAGGCATATTTGTGGTGCACATATTTTGCCTCGGAGGTTACTTTCAAGTTTCATTTCAGCATTTTGAGTCTAATTCATTCTTCCCACCCTGTAGCATAGTATGCAAAATTCAGAAGCTATCAGAAGCAAGGCCCATATTTAAAAGTTCCTAGTACATGGATGAAATACACACATAAGAAAGAAAAAAGCACAAGGCCAGGTGTGGTGGCTCACACCCATATTCCCAGTACTTTGGGAGACCAAGGCAGGAGGATCTCTTGAGACCAGGAACTTGAGACCAGCCTGGGAACATAGCAAGACCCCTATCTCAAAAATTTTTTTTAAAAAATTAGCCAGGCTGGGTGGTGCACGCGTGTAGTCCCAGCTACTTGAGAGGTTGAGGCAGGAGGATCACTTGAGCCCAGGAGTTTGAGGCTGCAGTGAGCTATGACTGCACCACTGCACTCGAACTTGGGCAACAAAGTGAGGACCTGTCTCAAAATGGAAAAGAAAGAAAGAAAAAATTCAGTTAATACCAAGTTTCTGACTCTTAGTTTCTCTCTGAGACAGCTTGGGGTAAGGAAAGAGCATAGGAATTAAAATCACACAAATCCTAGCTCTACTACTTTTAGCTTTGTGGCCTTGGCCAAGTCATGTAACCTCTCTCAGGCTAACTTTTCTCATTATATGATGATAGTAATGATACTTCCTTTGATAAGATTTTATAAGGACTAGAGATAAAGTAAAATGCCTAAACCATTGCAGGCACATGACATGTGCTCAATAATTGGTAATTATTAGTATTTACTATAAAATGAGAATAGTACCAATCCATTTATTTCTCAGGTTATAAGTCGAATGAATGTGAATGCTTTTTTTTTTTCAAGCACCTCAATCTCTTAGCTATTTCATAGTTGAAAAGAAGTTATCCTGCTTATCTCACAGGATTGTGATGATCAAAAAGGATAATAAATGCTAAAACACCTAGAAAACATAAAGTGCTGCTCAACATTGGAACCATTAACGTAGGTGTTCAAACTTCCCTATATACTGAACATCTCAATATATGGTCCAGAATGGGATCTTCATGGTGATTCTTAGTCCTCAATAGACAGCTGTATCTAGCATGAGAAGACAGGGAAATCTCAAAACACTTTACAAAGATTTCTATCAAGTTTCAAAGTTTGCTGTTAATGAAGTAGACCTTAATTACCCAGAAAACTCATTTCTGTGGAACTCGTTATATGGAGCCAAGGAAACAAGGTGTTAAACTGTGCATAATTCTATTAGGTGAGGACTATATAGCATTGTAATTAGAAAGAAATCTGAGGTATAGTGTTCAAGCCAACTCTATAAATGCCATCTTAAAGATTATGCAATGTATTCTAAAATATTTCATATGGATTTTTAAAGAATTGAATAACAATCAAATATGCTAAACATAAAAATGACTCAGGACACAGTTTAATAATTCCTGATGCCAGATATATATATATCAGAATCTATAGGACCTTAACAATATTATTTATGAATATAAATTATTGATCAAAACTGTACAAGTAAATGTTGAAGATTGGACCAAACCTGATCTGGGTTGAAGTCCTGAGCTCCCTCACTCACTCGTCCTCTAATTTGGAGCTAGTCAGCCTCCATGTCATTTCACTGATTGCTGTAAAGATAAAATGAATTGATGTCTGTGCAAATGCTATGCAAACTGTAAAGTGATGTACAAATGTAAAGTATTATTTATCATAAAAGTTGAATACAGAAAAATGGTTTGTAATGGTTTATTGGTTTGGGAATGTCAAAGAAATAAGAGATTATAAGAAAACCAAAAGCCTGGTTATGTTTAGTATATCATGCAACATTGCCATGGGGTGGCAACCATAGCAACAAAGTAAGTAATCTTTTCCACCAGACATTTCTGGTTACAGCCTCTTGTTTGACTCAAGCCAGTCCCCCTCCTTGACTGCCTTTTTACCTCCTCACTTTTGATCCTTATTCATCCTTCCAAGATCCAGCTGTAGGCTTCATAGCCTTTAAGAGGCCTTGATAAACCTCTATCCAGATAGCTCATCTTCTTAGTTTACATTCTTCCACATGCATGCTTAAGATATTTATATTTTCTAGGCCTTTTTCATGTGCTTCTTGCATCTTCACAGCTATGTAACAAGCCAAAAGAGGTTAGAGATTCCTTCTATCTCACTGTGGCAACTAGCATAATGCAAACAAACAGTTAAGTAGTTAATGAATATTTGTAGATTGAAAGAAAACATGCTGCAGGCCTAAAGCTAAAGCATACCCTTCTTCCAAAAAAGAAAACTATATTTGAAAGAGCTTAAGAGATGGTAGTAGACAATGCAGTTATCTTTGAAGCCACAAGGAGTTATATATAATGGCAAATAATTGGTAACTTATTGAGAGATCAAGGGAAGAAATTGTTCAAAATATTTGTTCATGAGGGAGCAGCCTTCGGGCCCTTTCCAGTTCTATCCTTGTACCACAGTAATGATACTGTGCACAAATGACTTCTTCAAAGGGCTATACTGTGTAATATACATAATGTTCCATTTTCACATTTAAACATAAGAAACAAAATTACATTGTAATTTATCATCATATATTTCTTATCTCCCCTTCATCTCCCAATTTTTATGATTTTTCTGATTGCTAAGGTATAGTGTGGCACTCTTCGCCATTTATTGGCATAATACAGAGCTTAGATACATTCACATGCAGAACACCCTCCCTGGGGCCCCTAGGGTTCTGTAGATTTTTCTAGCACAATGGCTATAACTAGGCCCCCTTTTCTTCTTGCTCAAGAAAACTTATCAGAATGTGAATAAGAGTGACACTATTATAGAAATAACATTTGTTCCAGTTTTTATTTAAGTAAATTATTAGTGACCTTCAGGGCTTTGTTAGAAACGAAATGTTTGCAATACACTTCAATACCATAGTTGCAGTCACTGGGGCAGTAAAATTGACTTTGGTTTCGCATTTAAGGACCTAGGTTCAAGTTGTAAGTCTGCCATTTATTTTCTGTGAAACTTTGAACATGCTTCTTGATCTCTCAGCCTCAGTTCCTATAAAATGGCAATAACAGTAATACATCACTGGGATGACATGGGGATTAAATGCAATGTTATTTGAAAAAACAATTTTTAAAATGTAAAACCCTGGGCAAATCTGAGTTCCATATCCCCTTATGCACCCATGTAATTCTCCTTTCTCTCATTGCCATGCCCTTGGTTTAGGCCTTCCAACTACCTATTGCTTCGTCTCCTTCCTTACCTTATATGAATTCCTCATCCCCTTTTCCTTCAAAATCATCCTCTTGTAGTTGATCCAACTAACAGTCACAGATTCATGTTCTTTTCCATTAGAATTAGCTATGCTAAGCCCTAACTCCTAGAGGTTGTTCTTAATTATGAACTTGCATGCAGTCTGGGATAGAAAAACAGAAAACTCCTTACTTATTTTAGAGTTTTCAATCTTTTCCCCCACCCCCAGAGAATGTTTTTATATACACCAAAAGTCAAGTTCTTCTCTTGCCTTTCCAATACCTCCAGTATATACCCACACATAGCCCAGTGCTGAAAGACAGCTTAGGGAATACAGAGGAAAGGGATTGACCACCAAAAACAAGACAGGGGTCTTGTGGGAAGATAGGACCCAAGTTCTCTAGATGGCTGAACTACAATCTCAAATGTGTTGGCATTCTCAAAATTTGTATGGGAACCTTCAGCAGTAGGGCCCGGCTATACCTACTGCTACTGTTCCAAGCTCTAACACCACATGGTCCAGTCCAGTCGAGCAAACAAAGATTGTAAAACTAGGACCAACTGCCACTTACAGTGTTTCTTGGGCCTTCACAAGCAACTTCACTCCTTGCCCATTGCTCCTCCTAGTGGTTCTGATCCATATTGGAACTCCCTCTGACTTGCATTGCCTTCTCCCTCATTCACTAATTGTCCCAGTTGGGTGAGAATTGTGAGTTCCTAGGTCTGTCTCAAAAGAAACTCTTCCATATATACAACAGGAAACTTATACAGTGGCAAAATCTAACAACCCAAATGCCCATCAACAGAATAGTGTATGGGTAAACTACGATATATTCATACAATGAAATATTAAACAGCAACCAAACCAATGAACTGTAACAACACTTATGAATATGAGTGAATCTTACCAATATAATGTTAAGCTTATAAAAAGTAAATCTCATATGTTGAATTTGCCAACAAAAGAAAAAACTATGTTTGTATTAAATGTATTTAAGAAGCAAGTCATCTTGGACCTGTAATAAAGACAAACCTAATTTAATACTGAAAAACCTAAGTCCTAAAATATTAAATGTAGCATAATAACCTTTGTAAGTTACAAACAACTAACTTTAAATATATATATATAAGGAATATGTATAAACATGATATAATTATATGAAAGGGAAATTGAGGAAATGAATGAACACAGGATTCAGGATAAAGATTACTTGAGTGGGTAAATTGTAGGGAGATGAGAGTGAGAAGGAAACATACGGTTGAATGTAAGTTTTTAACAAAGTCCTAGCTTTCGTTTTGGGTGACTGTTTTATAAGTGCTTATTACATTATTTTATTAAAGCTAAATAAATACAAAAATAAGCAATGGGGAAAGGAGTCACTATTCAATAATAGTGCTGGGATAACTGACTGTCCAAAAGAATGAAATATGCAGAATAATTTTGTATGTGGTGATGGACCCCCTACCCATCACCACATACAAAAATTAACTCAAGATTGATTAAAGACTTAAATATAAGACCTCAGACTATAAGAATCCCAAACAAAAAACAAGGAAACACCATTCTGGACATCAGCTTTGGAAAAGAATGTATGACTAAGTTCCAAAAACAATTGTAACAAAAACAAAAATGAGTAAGTGGGACCTAATTAAACTAAAAAGCTTCTGCACAGCAAAATAAATTATCAACAGAGCAAACAGACAACCTACAGAATGGAAGGAAATATTTGCAAACTATACATCTGACAAAGGTCTGATATCCAGAATCTATAAGGAACTTAAGTTTGTCTTTGTTACAGGTCCGAGATGACTTGCTTCTTAAATACGTTTAATACAAACATAGAACAAGCAAATTGAACAAGCAAAAAACAAATAACCCCATTTAAAAATGGGCAAAAGATATGAACAGACACTTCTCAAAAGAAGATATACAAGTGGCCAAGAAACATGAAAAAATGTTCAGCATCACTAATCATTAGAGAAATGCAAATCAAAACCACAATGAGAAATCATCTCACACCAGTCAAAATGGCTTTTATTAAAAAGTCAAAAAATAACAAGTGCTAGTGAGGTTGTTGAGAAAATGGAACACTTATACACTGTTGGTGGGAATGTAAACTAGTTCAACCAGTGTGGAAAGCAGTTTGGATACTGCTCAAAGAACAAAAATAGAACTACCATTTGACCCAACAATCCCATTACTGGGTATATACCCAAAAGAAAATAAACCATTCTACCAAGAAGATGTATGCACTCATATGTTCATGGCAGCACTCTTCACAATAGCAAAGACATGGAATCAACCTAGGTGCACATCAATGGCAGATTGGATAAAGAAAATGTGGTTCATATACACCATGGAATATAACGCAGCTATAAAAAAGAATAAAATTATGGCCTTTACAGGTACATGGATATAGCTGGAGGCCATTATCCTAAGCGAATTAACACAGAAACAGAAAACCAAATACCACATGTTCTCACTTATAAGTGGGAGCTAAACATTGGGTACATATGGACATAAAGATGGCAACAGTAGACACTGGGAACTACACGTGGAGGGAGGGAGGGAGGAAAGGAGGGAGGGAGAGGACAAGGGTTGAAAAACTACCTTTTGGGTACTATGCTCACTACCAGGTGATGACATCAATTTTACTACAAACCTCAGCATCACACAACATACCTATATAACAAACCTGCACATGTACTCCCTGAATCTAACATAAAAGTTGAAATTTTTTTAAAACTAAATAAACGAAAGTGGGCTCCACATAGACCAATGTGAATGTGCTATAAATGTAAAATAGATTTCATAATAGATTTCAAAGACTTAGTACCAAAAAAGCAATGTAAAATATCTCATTAATACATATCTATATTGATTACATGCTGAAATTAAAATATTTTATATTTATTGGGTTACATTCAATATATTAAAAATTAATTTCACCTGATACTTTTTACTTTTTTAATATGGTTAATAGAAATTTTTTAATTACCTATGTGGCTCACATTATGTTTCTATCAGACATAGAAACATGTCATGGTGGTATACGAATTCTAGAGCACTGCTCTTTATGTGTATAGCCAGCTGTTTTCAGGCTTAAAGCTATCAATTTAGGCCGGGCGCGGTGGCTCACGCCTGTAATCCCAGCACTTTGGGAGGCCGAGGCGGGCGGATCACAAGGTCAGGAGATCGAGACCACAGTGAAACCCCGTCTCTAGTAAAAATACAAAAAAATTAGCCGGGCGCGGTGGTGGGCGCCTGTAGTCCCAGCTACTCAGGAGGCTGAGGCAGGAGAATGGCGTGAACCCGGGAGGCGGAGCTTGCAGTGAGCCGAGATCGCGCCACTGCACTCCAGCCTGGGCCACAGCGCGAGACTCCGTCTCAAAAAAAAAAAAAAGCTATCAATTTAGTTTGTCTTTTTAGGTTTAATAATTCTAATTTATTTTATTTCAGGGCTTCTGAAACCTTAATTGAAAGTTTTAATAAATACAAAAGTAATACATGCTCCTTTTAAAACAAAATTAAGTATCAGAGAAATTTATGATATAACAGAAAGAATGTAACACCACAATCTCAGCTCCCAGATATAGGCACCGTTAAGAATTAATAAGATTTTCTAGGTATATGTGTTTTTAAAGTATTAGAATGTGAACATCAAAGTTATCCCTATTCTTTCTCATTTTTTCTGATACCAGAGAGGCAATGGAAGGTCATGGCTCAATGTTTGTGCCAAGCAGATAACTAAAGTAGTGGTTCCCACCTCTGGAGTTATAGCTCTCTATTGTTGGCTGGAGTTTGGATGTTTTTTCCTGGCCAAATCTCTTCCCCTCACCCCAAAAAAGTGCCATTTGGCATATGTTTATACTGAAAGCTGAAGTGAACTAAAATTAGTGTTTTGAGAATTCCCTAATACCCCTTGGGAAAATATCAGAGACCCAATGGGATATTGTAAGACCAGAACTAACAATCACTATTTCAGTGTATTGATTTCCAACAAAGTACCTGATCATTTCTCTCAGTGGGTATGAATCAGGCTTCTGATGGGAGTGTAATGATTTGGAGAAAACAAGATGGATCTATTTCTCTATAGGTTACTCTCTATAGGTTTCTCTCTGTTCTTAGGAAGAAATTCAATGGAGGTAGCTGTGACAGGGGGAGGAGCGGGGAGGAAAAGGAGTCCAAAGGTCAGATTTTGATTATGTGCTAGATCTTGAAACTTTTCTTTTCAAATTGCCTGAGGCCCTATAAAAATAATTAATATAGAAACAGCTATTTTTTCAAGCCTTGGACTAAGTGCCATGGAAATTACAGAAGTTATTTTCTCTGTTCACATTATTGATTGACAAGTTCAAAGATTTTGGATACATTTCTTGGAACACACATCAAACAGTTTGACATTTTTCCTTCTTTTCCATTCAATGAAATGAATCCTTCGTTCAACATCATATTCTTAGGAAACACACCAGCGAATTTTTAAATCATATTCTATATTATCCCAGTTCCTGCACTGGTTGAGACCTGTGAGAGAAAAACAATACAAACTACTCTCTTACTGCTATTCTGATTAGAATCTCTTTCCTCTCCTTTTTCAGGGAAATGGCAGACTTGAATTAGGCATTCCAACGAAGGCTTTTCTGAAACTCTTTTTAAGTCATTGTTCTCAGCCATCCTATCTATTCTGAAGTCCATTATCATTTTTCTTATAACCTGAGCCCCTTGACTCCACAATTCTAATGTATTTGTCTGTTGCTTTCTTGGTCATATGTTCGTTTGTCTTGCTTCTGCCTTCTCTTAGATTGGCAGTTCCTTGAGGTGAGAGACCATGTCTAGGTCTAATTCCAAAGTAATATAAATCTACATGGTCAGAAAATACTTATTAACAGAATTATTACCTAGAACCCATTTACCCCAAACCCTGTCTAGGTTTATTTTATGAAATCCATGCTTTCATTTAAAAACCATTAAGTTCACATAACAGCAAACTTCTTCAAAGATCACAAAAAGATAAATTGGAGCTAGAAACACAAATGAACAGCATGGAAGAATTTTGGATATTAATGGCCCATGTATATATTTTTCACATTTTTAGTTTTCTTTTGCTATATAAAAATGTGTCCTGTTTATGGAGTACTGTGTGATCTTATTTATTAAACAGAACAGTAGATTAGACAGAGCATTCAGTTGGAAATACATCTGGAATTCAGATCTAGTTCAAACACTAACTAGCTATGGGACTTACAAGCTCACGTTTTTGGGCAGAGGAAGGAAATGACCTAACACTGATCCTGATAACCTCACAAGGATATTGACAAGATCAGTGCATCAGAAATATATCAGAAAGTGTTTTGTAAACTAAACACCATATAAATATGTGGGATGTCATTACGTTTGCAGTTTCAACATTCAAGAAGACCATTCATTTCCTGTTAGCATCCCTTGTACTTTGAGGATATGGCCACAAGGTCCTTTGGCCTTTGTCAATATCGTCAACAATGCCAGCTATGAGACACAAATGTGATTTATTTGAAAGAATTATATTAGCTCACTTTTATCTTTTAAAAAATTAAGACAATATTTTATTAAAATAACTAAACAGTCCTGGTCCAGTGAGGCACACCTGTAATTCCAACACTTTGGGAGACCAAGGTGGGAGGATTGCTTGAGTTCAGCAGTTCAAGACTAGCTTGGCCAATATGGTGAAACCCCATCTCTTAAAAAAAAAAAAAAAGAAAAAGAAAAAGAAAGAAAGAAATTAGCTGGGTGTGGTGGTACACGTCTGTAATCCCAGCTATTTGGGTGGCTGAGGCACAAGAATTGCTTGAACCCGGGAGGTGGAGGTTGCGGTGAGCTGAGGTTGCACCACTGCACTCCATCCTGGGCGACAGAGCGAGACTCTGTCTCAAAAAAATAAATAAATAAATTTTTAAAAAATTTAAAAAGCAGCTTTCTTGAGATATAATTCACATATGATACACCACCCATTTAGTATATACAATGCAGTGGTTTTTAGAATGTTCTCAGACTTGTGCAATCATTACCACAATTCATTCTAGAACAATTTCATCACCTCAAAAAGAAATCCTTTAGGTATTAGCCCTCAATTCCACCATTCTCTCTCTCAGTCATAGGCAACCAGCAATCTACTTTCTATCTCAGTAAGTTTGCCTATTCGAGACATTTCATATCAATGGACTCATATACTACATGGTATTTTGTGTCTGGCTTCTTTTCCTTAGCATAATTTTTTCAAGGTTTATCCAAGTTGTAACATGTATCAATACTTCATTCCTTTTTAATCATGGTAAAATATACATAACATAAAATTTACTATTTTAACCATTTTTAAGTATACAATTCAGTGGCACTGAGTACATTCATAATGTTGTACAACCATTGCCACTATACATTTCCAGAACTTTTTCATCCTTCCAAAAAGAAACTCTGTGTCCATTAAACAATAACTCCCCATACCCCGGCTCCCTGCAGCCCCTGGTCACCTCTATTGTACTTTCTGATGACTGCCTATTCTAGTTCCCTCAGATAAGTGGAATCATACAATATTTGTCCTTTGTGTCTGGCTTACTTCCCTTAGCATATAAGTCAAGGTTCATCTGCGTTATAGCATATATCAGTACTTCATTCGTTTTTGTGGATGAATGATATTCCATTTATGAATATACTATATTTTATCCACTCATCAGTTGATGAACACAGGTTGTTCCTGCTTTGGAATATTATGAATAATGCTACTGTGAACATTCATGTACAAGATTTTTATGGAAATATGTTTTCATTTATCTTAGGTATGTACCTAGGAGTGGAATTGCTGGGCCAAATGTTAACTTTGTGTTCAGCTTTTTAAGGAAATACCAGACTGTTTTCCAAAGCAGCTATATCATTTTATAATCCCACCAGTAGTGGGATAAGGGTTCTAATTTGTTTATATTCTCATCAACACTTGTTATTATTTATCTTTTTGATTATATCATAGTGGGTGTGAAGTGGTATCTCACTGTAGTTTTCATTTACATTTCCCTGATGACTGATGATGTCAAGCATCTTTTCATGTGCTTATTGGTCATTCGAATATTTTCTTTAGAGAAATGTCTATTTAGGTATTTTGCCTAGTCTTCAAGCAGATTATTTGTCTTTTTATTATTAAGTTCTCCATATATTCTGGATCCCATCTCTTTGTTTTTGTTTTTGTTTTTGTTTTTTGTTTTTTGTTTTTTTGAGACGGAGTCTCACTTTGTCGCCCAGGCTGGAGTGCAGTGGCACCATCTCGGCTCACTGCAAGCTCTGCCTCCTGGGTTCACACCATTCTCCTGCCTCAGCCTCCGAGTAGCTGGGACTACAGGTACGCACCACCACGCCCGGCTAATTTTTTGTATTTTTAGTAGAGATGGGGTTTCACCGTGTTAGCCAGGATGGTCTCGATCTCCTGACCTCATGATCCGCCCACCTCGGCCTCCCAAAGTGCTGGGATTACAGGCGTGAGCCACCGCGCCCGGCCATCTCTTATAAGATATGTACTTTGCCAATATTTTGTCTCATTCTGTGGATAGCCTTTTCACTTTATTGTTGGTTTCATTTGCAACACAGAGTTTTTAATTTTAATAAAGTCCAATTCATCTATTTTTTTCTTTTGTCACTTATATTTCTCATTTTTTAGTGTTTCTACTTTCTATTTTTTAATGTTTCTATTATAACTTAGAAAAGTCCAGGGTCTGTTTTCTTACTGAGAAAACTTAGAAAAGGCCAGGGTATGTTTTTCACTGAGATTTTATATCACTCACAACTCAAGTGGCTCTGTGATTTCACTATGATTTCAGGGCTCCATAGCTTCTTTGACCAAGTAGTCTGCCTAGCTTTGCCATCTTAGTTTGTCTCGTATTTGACTCTCTGCAGAATGGGATGGTCTAATCTGGGTGACAAGAGTCAATATTTCTTCTCCCTCACCCTCCTGTAAAGACCTTCCTTCCCATCTTACAGTTGGCAGAAATGGAGTGAGACTATATCATATAGGTATGTCTGTGCCTTAACATCGAACTAACCTGTACATGGTCTTTCCAATAACTGACTGCATTTTGCCTACAGAGATCTACTATAGTAAGTATTCTGTAACACTTAGCTATGATGTTAGCTGTTAGGCCCTAGCAACCTGTGCTTTTTCTGAATAGCTTAGTTACAGAATACTGTAGCAAAAGAATTCGCCAGAGCTGATTACTATAACAATGTGCCAGAATAATACTTTTACATTTAAAAAATCTTAGATGACCTCTGAGATTCCTCTCAGCCATTAAATTATATTAATTTTGAGCAGACAGTTAAAATTATTTTATAAAAACTATTTAACATATCTGATTTACTTATTCTAGACTAAATAAGCCAAGTGCTGTAATAAAGATCTCAAGCTATATTCTAAAAAAATTATCATTGATTACATTCCTACTATGTTCCAGGCACTATGGTAGTCACTCTAATCCTCACATCACCTCTGCACATGAAGTGGAAGTTATTCTCATTTTACATATAGACACGGACAACAACCTCAGATATATTAAATAACTTGAGTAGAGTTACAAGTGATGTGGAAAGATTAGAACAAAAATAAAGTCTTCCTTGTCTTATTTTGCCCCTCTGGGCAGGTGTTCATTTTGTCTTTTTGATGCTTCCAGTATCTGTGTTGACCTTTTCTTGCCTGAGCCTTGGGCAGGCTGGGCTTTCTGTAGAGCTACTTGGCTGGAAGCTTTTTGTAGCCACAAGCATTCCGCTGGTGTTGTGGGGCATCTGCTCACTTTACTGTCTCTTGGTGGAAAAGCTTAAAGTGAATTTTTAAAGTGAAAGTTTAGAATCTTAGTAAAGCTATAAGACGTAGACCCAACCCCAAACTGCTGTCTCAGTGGGGTTCATCTCTCTTTACCACTATATCCTTTTACGTCAGTAGGATAGGACCTTGGACATTATTGCCAGTGGTATACGGTATCACTATGGTATGACTGAAAGTTTGAGTACCATTTCTCCGCTCCTACACCACAAAAGCAATCTCGTACTATAGAAACAAACCTGTACTGTAGAATAGAAGAGAATTGAGCAGGAAATGTTTAGTTTGCATTGCAAACTTTTTTTATTTTTTGTTTTTTTCTCACTTTGAGCATCTTGGGCTTCTATTCTGGGGACTAGAGATAATAAGTAATTATAATATCAAGATGAGATGACGATATCATTCTTTTTTCTATTCCAAGTGAATGATGGCTCTTTGGCCCATAAGCTGTAACATACATAAGTAAAGGGGTTAAATTGAAGGCATGCAAGAAGCAGGAAACAGCCACTACATGGTCACGTGGGAGAAGCATTAGTTGAATACAGATGTAATTGTTAGAAGTCAGTCACATTCTCTAGAAGCTTTTTCAGACTTATTGAATACCAACTTTGTGCCCTCACTTTCTGTGGTTTATGTCGTTGAATTCTCATAACAATCCTGTGAAGTTAGTATTATTATTCTCATTTTATAGACAAGAAAACTATGGCTCAGAAAGATTAGGTAATTTGCCCAAAGCAAATGAGTGGCTTTTGCCACTCATTTGAGTCGCAAATGCAGAGACTGAACCAAAGTCTTTGTGACTCCAAAGTTCTTTCAACTACACTGCCTCCAATGACTTAGCATGGTCAGATACTTGCTTTTCTCCTTATAGTATCCACTGTTATGATCAGCCTGGTGCTAGTAATACAGCAGCATCTGAAGCATAGTGGTTTGAGGAGACGGGAAGGGAGCGTTTAAGGACCAGAAAACCGCATCTAAGATAGGAGTTGTCAAGTGGAGACATGGGGCCTCTCTCCTGAAACCATGAATTTAAAATTGTATTCTTTACACTAAGAAGCCCAATGAGTAAAAGTCACTAATACTTACAGTTGAGAGTGTGCATGTGGGGAAAATTTTGCTGCCGTTACTTTTGAGACTTAGAGCAGCTGCTATTGCAACCTCCAGGGTACCCTACTCCCACCAGTCTTACTTTTACCAGTAACTGTGAATGTCAAATCTTGTTTTAGGCACAAGAAACAAAAGTTTTCCTGCCACTTACATCTTTCCCCCCAAGAAGCACAAAGGGCTTTACAAACCCACAAAAGAGCATTGAATAGAAAGAGAACTTGGACCATACCAAGAGTGATTGGTTTAACATTCCACACATTTCCAGTGAAATTGGGAAAGGCATCTTGCATGCCTTTCCATAAACCTACTAAATCTCCATCTCTTCAAGTTTCCTTAGACTGTCTTTTACTATGGTTTATTCCCTAAATTATTGCTACTGTCAGAAATCCTGTTAGATATCCAGAAATTCACTTTCGAGGATATTGTTTGCTCTGCTGATTTTTGTTTCTTAAAAATAAAACAGAGTGACTTCCATTTCCACTAAGATGGAGAAACCCCATTCCTTGTATGTCCTCCCTCTTACAACTAAAATACCCTGGATATAACACAACAAACAAGACTGAGTGGTGGAAAGAAAAATGAAGACTGCCTTGGAACTTGAAGAACCAGTGGTTTTCAAGTTCTTCTCCCTGGGTTTCCTTTTTGCCTCTCACATACCCCAGACAGGGCACTACAGAAGCTTCCAATTCATAACTGCAACTGAGCACAGACAAAAAAACACTCTAAGAAAAGCCTGTTTCCTGTATCCAAAAAAAAAAAAAAAAAGATGGAAAGGGTCACTTTACAGCAGAAAACTTTTTGACCATACTTTTCCTACTCCAGCGTAACAATAACGGAAAAAGTTTTACCCTCCCCACCAGCCTACAGTTTCAGTGGGACCTACCTAGAAGTTAAGATTCTATTCCATTTCTTCCCCCCACAAAAGCAGACAGCTTGCTCTTAATCCACTACTAGAGCATTGTTGGCAGGACTGATCAGACAGCTCATCGTCTCTCCCCCATCTGTCAGAAGCAGATGGTGCTCCTATTCTCCTGCCAGAGTAGTGTCAACCCAGTCCAGTGGCAACCTAAGCCACCACACTTACCAAGCAGTGAGGAGAATTAATGGCTCAGTATAAGGTGGGCTAATTGCCATTAGATTTAACCCCCCACCATTTCATGTCATTGCTGCCCAATGGGGGTAAGAGGTTGAGCTTCCACCCCTACCTAGCATCAAAAAGACTGAACAAGGAACTGCATGTCAGGACTAGTAAGCTCATTATGTTAAGTAAACTAAGCCAGGCACAGAAAGACAAACTTCACATGTTCTTGCTTATTTGTGGGAGCTAAAAATCAAAACAGTTGAATTAATGGAGATAGAGAGTAGAAGGATGGTTACCAGAGGCTGGGAAGGATAATGAAGGGTTAAGAGGGGAGTGGGGATGGTTAATGGGTACAAAAAATAGTTAGAAGAATAAGACCTAATATTTAATCATACAACAGAGGGACTATAGTCAATAATAATTTAACTGTACATTTTTAAATAACCAAAGGAGTGTAAGTGGATTGTAACACAAAGGATAAATGCCTGAGGGGATGGATACGCCATGTTCCATGACACGATTGTTTCACACTGCATGCCTGTATCAAAGTACCTCATGTACCCCATAAATACATACACCTACTATGTACCCACAAAACTTAAAAATAAAAAATAAATTTTAAAGACTAGTAAGGGCCAGTCGCGGTGGCTCACACCTTTAATCCCAGCATTTTGGGAGGCCGAGGCAGGCAGATCACCTGAAGTCAGCAGTTCAAGACCAGCCTGGTCCACATGGTGAAACCCCATCTCTACTAAAAATACGAAAATTAGCCGAGCGTAGTGGCAGGCACCTGTAATCCCAGCTGCTCAGGAGGCTGAGGCAGGAGAATAGCTTAAACCCGGGAGGTGGAGGTTGCAATGAGCCAAGATCACGCCACTGCACTGCAGCCTGGGCGAGAGAGCGAGACTCCATCTCAAAAAGAAAAGAAAAAATTTAAAATAAAATAAAAAAAATAAGGGCTCTGTTTTTCCCTCAGCCCCTGGTGCTAGGAGGCCCGGTGGAAAGCTGAAACCCCACACCCACCTGACAGTAATGAGACTGAAAGAGGCAGCGTGAAGCAAGGCTAGTCAGCACTCCTATTCCCACTGCCCTGATGTCAGCAAGGCCCAGTGAGGAACTGAACCACCACCTCCAATCAGCATCAGTGAGGCTTAACAAGATGGTGAAAGGTAAAGCTAATTGGCAATCTGCTTCTCCCCCTCCCATCCCCTGATGCCAGCAAGGCCTGTCAGGGAGCTGAGCTTACACCTCCATTCAGAAGCAACAAAAGCCAGAAGCCTTGTCAGTCATTGCCCCACTTTCACTGGGATAGTGTCAGTGAGGCCAAGGGGGTAGCCAAACTTTCACTCCACCCATTTGCAACACGAAAGTGTGAGTCAATGCCCCACTTTGTTGCCAGGGTCATGTCAGCAGGACATAGCAGGAAGCTGAACATACTTGGCCCTCACATTATAACTCACATTGGGATTTCCTGCTTTAAAAAGAAGATTAAATAGAATCCAGAGTTTCATAATATATAATAATATCCAAAATTTCAAGATTAAAGTTGAAACTCACTAATCAGAAAAGACAATCCAATGGACACCAACACCAAGCAGATTTTATCTGACAATTATAAAACATCGGTAGTAAAATCCATAATGAAAATTATCTAACAAGCAATTTCAAATCCTCCTGAAGCATAGAAATATATATATAATCTCAGCAAAGAAATAGAAGTTATAAAAATAAGCAAATAGAAATTATAGAACTGAAAATTATAGTAACTGCAATTTTAAAAGTTGGCAAATGAGCTCAATAGTAGAGTGGAGATAACAGAAAACAGAATCCATAAACTTGAGGACAAATGAGTACAATTACTTTATCTGAACAACAGGAAAAAAAAATGATCAGAGCCTCAGAGAACCCGTGGGACAATAACAAAAGATCCAGTATTCGTATCATCAGTGTCTAAAAGGAGGGGAGAGAGAAAGAGATTAGGCTTTCTATTTTTTTTTTTTTTCATTTTTTATGTGTTCAAAGTTATTCATTGAAACATTCTTATGACGGCTACTTTAAAAATATTTGTCATATAATTCTATCATTTCTGTCATCTCACTGTTGGCTGTTGGCTTCTACTGGTTATCTTTTTCTCATTCAGTTTGACATATTCTTGGTTCTTAGTATGATGGGTAACTTTTTATTGAAACCTTAACATTTTTCTATTTTGTTTTAATGTTCTTGATCTTATTTAAACCCGCTTTAGTTAAAGCTTTTTGTGACACTGCCTGGTAGGCGTAGAACGGTTGCCACCTCATTACTGCCTGGTAGAAGTAGAAGTGTAGGTCCCACACTTGGTCTCCTCTGACACCTGAAGGATAAAGAGCTTCTCGTTACTGCTAGGTTGGGGTGGGAGTTCCAGCTGTCTGTAACTAGCTATCAGTAACTAGACCAGTTCCAGCTGCCAGAGTCTAGTTATCTGCCAGGGGGGATGAAAGTGCCAGCTCTCTTCTTGGCCTTCTCTGATACCACATCAGCAGGGTACCCTGTTACAGCCTTACGAAGGTGGAGTTCTAGGCTCCTCACTTGGCTTTTGTTGGTTGTTTGTGTGAATGGGGTGGGGCCACAGGTTTCTTTTTCTGTAGTGTTTGACTAAAGAGGATATTATCTAAATGTTTTCTCTCATGCTGGGTTGCTCCTTTTTTGGTCCTTTGGCTCAAGAGAGCAGGATTTTGCTAGGGCTTTTTTTTTTTTTTTTTTTTTTTTCTGTCTGCTCTTGTTGGCGTTTCTAGGTTGCTGGCTTCTTCATTTCCAAGTCTGGGATTTATGAGGCAAAAAGAAAACCAGGAGAACTTATTACCCTGTTCCTCCTTGGGTCCCAATGGTCAGTCCATTTTCTCTGTTCTTCACATTGAGTAAACTGTATTCATCTGTCTTCGAGTTTGTTGTTTCTATATTTTGTCATCTCTACTCTATATTTGAGCCCATTTAGCAAGTTGGTTTATTTTGGTCATTTTAAATTTTAGTTATGTAATTTCCATTTTTTTAACTTCTATTTTTTTGTTTTGTATTTGTTCATTAGTTTCAAGGGAATTCATAATTATTGAAGCACTTTTTGATGTCTATTTTAAAACTTCTGTCAAATAGCTCAAAAATCTGATTTATCCCTGTATTATATCAGTTGATTTTTTGATTCACATTATTATTCCTGCTTCTCATTATGATGCGTGATTTTTTTATTATATTCTGGACATTTTTAATATTATGTTAGGAGATTTTTGACCCTACTTACATCTTCTATTTTAGCATTTTTTAAGTACAGTGTGTCAGTTCTGGCCTACTTCTGCGGGCTATAATTCCAATGACAATTTCGCTTTCTAAGCCCTTGCAATGCCGCTATTCTGGCCTGCTTCATGATCTGGCTCTACTTGAGCTTCTGCTTGACTCCTACTGGTGCTACCTATGGGAACAGAAGGTGCTTCCATGGGCCATCCAGTTTCACTACTAGAAGGTCAGGAATACTAGACCTGCAGGACAGAGAAGGTTTTCTCTTGACTATTCTCCAGCCACCCAGAGCTTGTGGGCTTTCCACTCCATCTCTGCTAGTGCCTGCAGAAGAAGAAATTACCTAATTGGGCTCCCTTCTTCTGCTGGGTAGATGGATAGCAGCTACAGATTCTGTATGAGTCTTTGCCACTAGGTGGAGGTTCAGAAATCTCCTAGCCAGAGATCATTTTCTGTCATTTTTTACCACTCATTGGAGGGCCAGGAGGCACTAAGGCCTGTGTTGCCTTCTGCCATTGGGTAAAGGTCTGGTGGCAGATGCCTGGCCTGGATTATCTTCTGTTGCTAGGTAAAGGGTTAGGAGCCACTGGATCTGGGGAGAGACGTTTGGGAAGCACCTGGCCAGCTGGCACTGCTGGTGCAAGAGAAGTGCCTGCCACCCACTGGTGTGGGGCAGAGGATGGGTTAGCCTGCTCAGGTTCCACTGTTGTATTAATAGTTACTTTAAGAAGATTGGGTCCTCTGTCACTGGATAAGAATTTCCCTGCTAAGTCCTTGTTGGGCTTTCCTTTTTCCAATCCTATGGCCAGAGACAGCAGGCTTTTTTTTCATTTTTGTCTATGCATGTTGGCGATACCAGGTGGCAGACCTCTCTAGCACCTAATCTGGCATATATGAGAGATAGACGGAAAACCCAGGGAACTCACCCCCCATGTAGTTCCTCAAGTTGTGATGGCCCTAGCCAGTCCACTTTCTCTTTTCCACTTTTCAAAGCTTTTGTGATTGTCTGTTGAATTGTTTCCAGGGTATTTAGTTGTAGTTAGAAGGAAGAAGGTATCTTGTCCCAGAACCAGAACCCTGACTTACATATATTTTCAATTGTAATAACTGGCATCCTATTGTCTTTAGGTTTCTTCAATGTGCTTTTTTCACAGAATATCATGTTTTTGAGATCCACTCATTTTGGTAAAGTTTATTTATGTATAGTTTATTCATTTTAAATGCTATAAAATTTGCTGTTATATGAATATGCCACAAGTTATTTATTCATTCTCCTGTTGGTGGACAATGAGGTTTCCATTTCTCTCTATTACAAACAATGCTGTAGTAAATGTTCTCATACATATCTCCTTGTGCACATGTCGGGGAGTTTATTTGGGTCTATACCCAGAATGAAATTACTAGGTCCCAGGATATATACAGCATGAACTTTATCAAATATTGCCAAATTGCTCTTCAAAATCATACCAGTCTATACTCTTGCCAAAAATGCGTGAGATGTTTCATTTTGCCACATTTTCACCAAAACTTGTATTAATGTAGTCAACTTTATTCACCTCTTTTCCTATGAGTCTGCTTTTGTGTCTTCTTTATGAAATCTTTCCCCACACTTTTATGACTTTATGAAAGTCATAAAAATATTCTTCAGTTTTTTTCTTCAATATTTTTTCAAATACTTTAAAAATGTTTTTTCTCCAATTTAGGCCTTTAGTCTGTGTCTGTAACTTATTTTTGTGTATGGTCTGATAAAAGAATCTTGTTCTACTTTTTCTACTATGGATAGCCAATTGCCCCAACACCATTCATTGAAGAGTCCTTTCTTTCCCCATTTATAATGCCACTTCAATCATGTTTCACAATCCCATAAAGTCTAGGTTGACTCTGAAGTTTAAGACAACCCTTAAAAAACCTTTAAAAAACAAAAATAAAAGTAATATAAAATTAAAAAGTAAAAAATAAAATAAAATAAAAATAACTCCCAAAAATGAGGGTTAAGCACAATATTGAGTTTAAAATGAGAAACTTTTTATTACAGGTACCCCAAATAAAACCTTAACCTTAAACCAACTTTCTACTGTAAAGGAACTTAGAGGATCAGGGGTGGAGATTAACACTGATTTAAGTACCTGTTAACATTGATAAAGCACCTATGATGCATCAGATACTGCTGCTCAATTTACTGCCATGGTCATTTTATTTATCATTTGCAATAACTTTGAGAAAGAAATGATGTTATTACCATTTTACAGGTAAGAATACTAAAACTTTGAAAGGTTAAGTTGCCTAGGCCACACAGCCGGATAGACAGAGCTTAAATTCAGGTCTGTCTGATTCAAAAGAGCTTGATTTTGTCAGTTTACTACACTACTTCCAAGGAAAGCTCGTAGCCCTGAACTGAGGAAGACACAACTTGCCCATTAGGAGTAGAATATGTGTTACAATGCACTGTTGTGCGTTGAATGACCAAGTATTCTCAGAATGACTGCTTTACTTGTTTGCACTCCTGACTAGTGCATAACATTAGTTATGAGCTCCTGCTTCCTCTCTCATCCTCTAGTTTATTTATATCTCTGTCTCATATTTCCTCAACTTGAGGTACATAATTTGGTTGTCAGAGACTTTCCTGCTAAGCTCTAGGTAGCATGGGGGAGGAAAAAGTAAACAAGGGGTGGTTAAGGGAGGGCTAAATCACTTATTCTTGTTAACATTTTTGGATTGGATTTCATATATTAAAGGAACCAAATGTAACGCTGATGTGATATCAGCCCTTGCATTATTTTATCGTATTACCACAATTGGATATTGACTTCTTATTAAACTATCATTTTTTCCTCCTTTGAACTCAGTGCTCATTGCTCCCCAAGAATGTTATGAAGAAGTTGTAATAAGTGGCAAAAGCAAGAGATCTGGTATCAGATAACATAAGTTTGAGTCCTAACTCTGCTTTTGGCTCTGGGATCCTAGACAAGTGATCTTTCCTTCCTTGAGCTTCAGGTTTCTTCTCTGTAAAATGGACATTAACATTAGTTAATGTGAGGATTAAATAAAATAACAATTGCAAATTTACCTTGTAAATTAATGTGCAAAGGGAGGTGGCACTGTTCTTACTCATCTGCCATTCTCTATAATCATTTCTGTTCTTTTCACATCTTTACCAACAACACCCTGCTAGATGACCCTGATGCAGCAACCCTAATGCCATTGTTTTCAAATTCATAAGAATCACCTAGGACTTGCTTTGTAAATACAGATTTCCTGACTCTACCCTCAGATTTTATTAATAGATCTGAGATGAGGCCCAGAAATCTGTACTTTTAAAATTCTTTCCAGACAGTTCTTTAAACACAGCCAGATAGAAGACATACTTTGCCTAAAACACTTAGCACCATATATACAAAGAAGAATTTCTTGGCCCTGAGTGGAATTCAAGGTTAAAGCAGCTTACAGTGAGAGGTTATAAGTCACTCTTCCCTAATGTTCCAAACTCCTGTCCCTCCTAGGTCAAAGAGGACCCAATCACATGATATCTTAACATTCCCTTCCACTTCTGTGATTGCAGCTGCATCGTGAGTCCTTAGAAGCAAAGCCTAGTAAATTAAACCAGCAATTATTGCTGTTTAAAATGGTAGTGATTTTAAGAGTTTTCTTTGAAAAGTCTGTCAATAGGAGCAGAAGACTATGAATAACACCAAAATATTTAACTGTCTATCGAAATTTCTTTACAGTATCGAATAAAATGGGAACAGATGCAACTAGACCAGAACTTGGTTAGTAGGTAACAGATTTATTGGACTTGCTCATTTTAAAAATTAAGGTTATAAACAACATATGTCAAAAATCCTATAAAACTGCTGTGGAAATCATCTTCCTGGAAAGCCAGAATCCCTGCTAATATTCCGAATTTGCTTTTCAGAACTGAAAATGACATTGTATACATCTGCAGCACTATTTGAAACAATGTTTCCTTGAGACAGAGCTTACTCTGCCCTGGGTGTGCATTCAGTAGCTACCCCAAAGTTTCAAATACCTGGTCTCTTCCTAGAATGTAATCCACCCAGTCCCTTGAGAGAAGACAAATTCTTTATTTACAAATACAGGTGGAGTTGCTATTAGTTACAGTTTTCTGGAAGTTTTCAAATATAGCTCATGATTTGAAAGTAAAAGGAAGTCATATGACAGTGAAGTCACCAGGTCTTCCATCTATCCTGAAGGATAGAGAGAGACCTGATGAGAGAATCTCAATTGGCTGTTTTTCTTTTTACTGTCACATATGCAGGTTTCCTGTTGAATCTCTCTGGTCCACTGTTCCCTCTAATGAAGTCATGTTCTGTGCCCAGGGCAGTAATATCCTCAGAAGCAGATGTCTCCCATAAAGCATGACCTCATTCCTTGGAATGGGAAGAGCCAGCAGTTGACTGTTGTGCTAATGGGTGGGGAGGGCTTTGTTTAAAAATAGTTTTCTAAAATAATGTGTTTAACTTTTTAATAAACCTCTATAAAAAGGCAAATTAGTTTGTTGCGGTTTTTTTGTTTTTGTTTTTGTTTTTGTTAACCTCACTCCTTACTTCCAGAAGGGGCAACCACTAGGCCAGAAGGAACGGAGTCCTCGCAGAGCCAGGCACTTCCATCTAGTTGTTTGTACAGATGGGTGAAACTTAGGATTTTCCAGATGCTGAATCTAGGCTCTGTATCAGACCCCACTGAATCACAACCTAGATTTCAACAAGCCTTTTTATAACAGCCCTGGAGCTTAGAGGAAATAAACTGAAGTACCCAAGGAAAGTTACTGACCCAGATGCTCCAGCAAATTAAGCAAGTGGGAATATTGCTAGAAAAGGGAAGAGTAGAGGAAAAGGGTGAACCATTTAGAAGGATGCAGTTTGAAGCCAATCCACACTTGCTAAAGAGAATGGGCTTTCCAGGCTATTCCTATTCCTTTAGAAAACTATATGTAGGGTAGTTCCTGAACACTGACTTCTCAAATTATTAGGAATAACCAAGATGAATGGCCTCCTGTACTGTCTGACATCCTATCATCAGGGCTTACAGGCACAGCCCATGTGTTCTACTGTGTTTCTCACTTCTGTTTCTGTCTATGCAGAAGGTGATCACTAAACAAGGTCCAAAGAGCTAATTTCCTAAACATGGATGACAAAGACCTTTTCCATAAACAAGATCCATAAACAAGGAAACGTGATAAGGTACTTACCATCTGAGCTTGGTACCTGCAATTTGTAAATTTAATCACTACATCCCCATAAGAGGTCATTTCAGTTACAGCTATGCATTAAAAATGAAGATATGCCAATAATTCTGTAAATATTAATTGATGGCAGTAAATACTGAAATTACATTTCCTTTCCCAACTCCCACATTAGTCACCTTGGCCAGCAACCAGTCCTCCTCCAGATAACTCTTTAAGCTTCATGCCCACCATAAAGCCTGATATGGTTTGGCTCTGTGTCCCCACCCAAATCTCATCTTGAATTATACTCCCATAATTCCCACATGTTGTGAGTGGGAGATAATTGAATCATGGGAGCAGTTTCCCCCATACTGTTCTCATGATAGTGAATAAGTCTCACGAGATCTAATGGTTTGATAAGGGGAAACATGTTTCGCTTGTCTGTCATTCTTTCTCTTGTCTACTGCCATGTGAGACATGCCTTTTACCTTCCACCATGATTGTGAGGCCTCCCAGGCCACATGAACCTGTAAGTCCATTAAACCTCTTTTTCTTCCTAGTCTTTGGTATGTCTTTATCAGCACCATGAAAAGGGACTAATACAGAAAACTGGTACCAGCAGAGTGGGGTGTTGCAGAAAAGGTACCCAAAAAAGTGGAAGCAACTTTGGAACTAGGTAACAGGCAGAGGTTGGAACAGTTTGGAGGGCTCAGAAGAAGACAGGAAAATGTGGGAAAGTTTGGAACTTCCTAGAGACTTGTTGACTGGCTTTGACAAAAATGCTGATAGTGATAGAAACAATAAGATCCAGGCTGAGGTGGTCTCAGATAGAGATGAGGAACTTGTTGGGAACTGGAGCAAAGGTGATTCTTGTTATGTTTTAGCAAAGAGACTGGCAGCATTTTGCCCCTGCCCTAGAGTTTTGTGGAACTTTGAACTTGTGAGAGATGATTTAGGGTATCTGGCAGAAGAAATTTCTAAGCAGCAAAGCATTCAAGAGGTGACTTGGGTGCTGTTAAAAGCATTCAGTTTTAAAAGGGAAACAGAGCATAAAAGTTTGGAAAATTTGTAGCCTGACAATGGGCTAGAAAAGAAAATTCCATTTTCTGAGGAGAAATTCAAGCCAGCTGCAGAAATTTGCATAAGTAACAAGAAGCCGAATGTTAATCCCCAAGACAATGGGGAAAATGTCTCCAAGGCATCTCAGAGGTCTTCACAGCAGCCCCTCCCATCACAGGCCTGGAGGCCCAGGAGGAAAAGGTGCTTTCGTGTGCTAGGCCCAGGGTCCCTGTGCTGTGTGCAGGCTAGGGACTTGGTGCCCTCTGTCCCAGCCGCTCTAGCAGTGGCTAAAAGGAGCCAACATAGAGCTTGGGCCATAGCTTCAGAGGGTGCAAGCCCCAAGCCATGGCAACTTCCACTTGGTTTTGAGCCTGCGAGTGCATAGAAGTCAAGAATTGGGGTTTAGGAACCTCTGCCTAGATTTCAGAAGATGTATGGAAATGCCTGGATGCCCAGGCAGAAGTTTGCTGCAGGGGCAGGGTCCTCATGGAGAACCTCTGCTAGGGCAGTGCAGAAGGGAAAAGAGGGGTCAGAGTCCCCACACAGAGTCCCTACTGGGGCACTGCCTAGTGGAGCTGTGAAAAGAGGGCCACCATCCTCCAGACCCCAGAATGGTAGATCCACTGACAGCTTGCACTGTGCACCTGGAAAAGTCACAGACACTCAACACCAGCCCATGAAGGCAGCTGGGAGGGAGGCTGTACCCTGCAAAGCCACAGGGGCAGAGCTACCCAAGACCATGGGAACCCACCTCTTGCATCAGCTGGATATGAGACATGGAATCAAAGGAGAACATTTTGGTGCTTTAAGATTTGACTGCCCTGCTGGATTTCAGACTTGCATGTGGCCTGTAGCCCCTTTGTTTCAGCCAATTCCTCCCATTTGGAATGACTGTATTTACCCTATGCCTGTACCATACCCTTACTGTATCTAGGAAGTAACTAACTTGCTTTTGGTTTTACAGGCTCATAGGCAGAAGGGACTTGCCTTGTCTCAGATGAGACTTTGGACTGTGGACTTTTGAGTTAATGCTGAAATGAGCTAAGACTTTGGGGGACTGTTGGGAAGGCATGATTGGTTTTGAAATGTGAGGACATGCAATATGGGAGGGATCAGGGCAGAACAATATGGTTTGGCTTTGTGTCCTCACCCAAATCTCATCTTGAATTGTACTCCCATAATTCCCACGTTGTGGGAGGGATGTGGTGGGAGATAACTGAATCATGGGGGCAGTTTCTCCCATACTGTTCTCGTGGTAGTAAATAAGAATAAGTCTCACAAGATCTGATGGTTTCATAAGGGGAAACATGTTTCACTTGGCTCTCATTCTTTCTCTTGTCTGCCACCATGTGAGACGTGCCTTTCACCTTCCACTATGATTGTGAGGCCTCCCCAGCCACGTGGAACTGTCAGTCCATTAAACACCTTTTTCTTCCCAGTCTCGGCTATGTCTTTATCAACAGCATGAAAACAGACTAATACAAAGCCTTCCTAGGGCAAACCTCCCAGACTTTGTTTCTTATCTCCTTGAGCCCATCCTTCCTGTCTCCTCCTTCTGTACCTTTGTCCTTCATCCTTCCCACCTCTGATGCCTCTAGAGACAGTAACATTGGTACCTGAAATGAAAGCACATGGAAAACAGATAAGAAGAGATTATGAACTTTACAAAAATCAGCGTAGCTGGGTGGACTGAGAAAAATAAACTGAGGTCATGTATGAGTTGTTTTCTCTCAAGAAAGTGTTACACACTAGGAATAACCATATTATTTTTAATGAAGGTTACTGGACTTTTTTTCTACCAGGGAGGAAAAAATCACCCAATGATATCTTAGAAAAAGAGAGTTAGGACTGAGTATGGTGGCTCACGCCTATAATCCCAGCACTTTGGGAGGCCAAGGTGGGCAGATCACTTGAGGTCAAGAGTTCAAAACCAGCCTGGCCAATATGGTGAAACCCCATCTATACTAAAAATACAAAAAAAAAAAAAAATAGCCGGGCACAGTGGCAGTTGCCTGTAATCCCACCTACTTGGTAGGCTGAGGCAGGAGAATTGCTTCAACCCGGGAGGTGGAGGTTGCAGTGAGCTGAGATGGCGCCATTGCACTCCAGCCTGGGCTACAAGAGTGAGACTCCATCTCAAAAAAAGGAAAAAAAGAAAAAGAGAAAACCGGAGTTAGGCCCAAATTGAGATATTACAGAACAAAACAGTTCCCATGTTCCTTAAACTGGTGCAAAGCATAGAAAGAGAAATAATTCCTCTCAGTTCATTTTATAAAATTGGTATAACCTTGATAACAAACTCTTCCAAAACAGTACCAGAAAGGCAACTAAAGACATCTCACATTAAAAATCTTAGTTAACTACTAGCAAATCAAACCATGCAATATATTTAAAGTATAGTGTGTCATGACCAAGTAGGGTTTGTCCTAGGAATGCAAAGATTATTCAGTAATAGGAAACCTCTTAATATTATATTATGTCATCAACTCAAAGGATATAAATCATTTGATTACCTCAGATGCCACAAAGGCATTTAGTAAAAATTTATCACTCTTTCCTGATTGTTCTTAGTAAACAAGGAATAAAAGGACATTCTCTAATATGATAAAGAATATCTTGGCCTAATAAACAGCATAGTACTTAATGGTAAGTATATTCGAGGCATTTCTGCTAGAATTGGGAATAAGACAAAGATGCTCATTATAACTACTGATGTTCAACATTATTCTTTAAGTTCTTACCAATGTAATGCGGCAAGGAACTGAAATAAGAGATATAACTGTTGGAGAATTATACAAAGTACCGTTATTTACAGATATTGTTCTATAACTAGAAAACCCAAAAGAATGGATTAAAAAGATATTATAAATAGCAATTACTGAGGTGGCCAGGTCTTATATTATCTGTTTGTAGTACAAATATGGTACTAGCATATCTTGTGTTCAAACAGCATTTATAAGTTGAATATAATTGAAAGAATTAACTGAAAAAGAACTCTCTCCAGGCAGTTAAATCCTTCAAGGCCATTTCAGAATCTTGCTGTGTCTTGTGATAATTATTGTGAACACCAATTTATATTGGATGAAGAGGTTCAATTAATTGAGATTTCTGTTTGCTTGAGTTTGGGACAAAGGAAGTTTATATGGTTATAGAATTTTGCAGAAAGATGAATTTGTCTTTATTGAGTACCTAGAGAATATCTTATACTTGCTTTTCATGTTATCTTGTATAAACCTCATAACAACTCTGTAAGGTCGGTAATAGTATCCCCATTTCATAAATGAGAATGTACTCAGAGAGATGAAGCAATTTGCTCAGTGTCATGCAGCACTTACTAAGTAGTGGAGCTGGGCTTGAATGCAGTTCTGTGACTTCAAAGACCATGCCTTTTCCACTAGTGACTTTCAATTATATGTTCAATTTCCCTGGAAGGGAAAGGTATTTCCTGGGATAAAGTTCTGCTGAGTATAATGTATAGAGGATAGCCAACACACAGCTACCAAAACAGACACTGACTTTATCGAGAAGGGAGTGGCAATAATGAAGATATTAAAGGCAAGATAAATATTTACCATGTTGAAGGATAATCCCAGAAGAATCCAGGTAGTATACCCTTCTTGGGGAAAAAGATTGGATTGTCTCTTTCTAAATCAAAGTATTAGCAGCACCTCCATCCTAGGGCAGGCACTAATGTAAATGACTGGAGTACACACAAACTGAACATCAGAAATCCTTAGTTTGTCCCATCAGAAGAAGAATGCAGTGTGACTCAGGATAAGCTCCATTCCTGATTAAAGGGACACAACATGCATAATAGCACAATAGCTAGCCATCGTGAACTGTTCTGGGACCCAGTCTAGAGCCATGTTGCATATGTGTGGTTCTCGATGTAATCGCTGTTTGTGGTTTGGCTGGCCAGCTGCTGTGGCAGCACTCCTCCTCAGTGAAGAGGAGCCAGCCAAATGGCTGTCATCATGTGCTTCTGGGAATAGCACATCGATGCCAGCCATTTGGACTCCTTCAGCCCATTGATGGGGTTAACCTGCCCACAGTGAGACAGGGTAGCTCTGATGATTTATGTCACATCCCAAAAGTAGATTCCCTTCTGACTCCTATGTTCTGCTGAACAGAAAGGCTGGATGATAAATTGCCAGTGTAACCTTTACTATGTTTAGTGAGTTAACACATCTCAACTACTGAAGCAATCCATTTGATTCATGTGCATACTGCTTAAAATAATTCCTTGCATTTGCTTAGCACTTCATACTTTCCAAAGCTGTTTTTGCTTCTATTATCTCATTAATCCCAGGAGCTGGAGATGGAATACTCTGGAATATTCTTACCCTCAGACTTCTGTTGAGCCCAAGTGAAGGAGAAATGGTGCTCAGGGCTTGTCCTAGAGTAGTGGTTCTCAACCTTGGTCACACATTAGACTCACCTGGGAAGGTTTGAAAAATCCTTATGCCCAGGCCTGACCCCACACCAATTGCATCAGAATTCCTAGGGCTGGGGTCCAAGCATTGAGAGTTTTTGAAACTCCCCAGGTGATTATAATATATAGACAGATTTGAGAACCACTAAGAAGATAAATTCAATCTGAGGCATGTGAGTTCCCGGTAACAGGGAATGCATTCAAGTGGCAATGTCACAGTGGTCTTAGAGACATGGGCTATGTCATTCTCCTTGAGGGTGAAAGTCCTGGAACAAAATGTGCTCATGAAAGAGTGTGTAGATAAAGAAAAGCAGGGGCCTGAAGACTAACTTTTGATATTCAATGTGTTAAGGTTTCTATCTATGTTAACCTAGTTTTTTTTTCAAAGGCAACATGATTTCATAATGAAAAAATAAAACATCACTAATCAGAGGCCTTTGTGGAAGGAACTGTGCATATATCTAAAGGGATCAATGGGTGTAATTTATTTAGACTTTCAAAAAATCTCTAACTGACGTTCCACAGCAAAGGTTATTATGCTTTAAGTTATGTCACCATGAACCATGGAATTATAGGGGCCATCCTATGAAGAGGGCTTGAATGCAGGGATAAAGGGGAGTGATAAATGCTGTTTCTGGTTTTATTAAACATTTTTATATATAGTCTGGGTGAAAGAGTTTGCAGTGAAATCTCTAAGTTTGCAGATGATGAATCATTTAGTCCAAACACCCATTCAAAGCTCTGCCACTTACTAGCTGTGTGACCCTTGAAAAGTTATTTAACCTCTCTTGTCCTGTTTCCTCGACTGTAAGATAATGGAATTGGACATGAACATCTCAGCTAGAAATTCTGTAGATTAGCTTAACTCAGCTCCCCTCTCTGTGTTGATAATGAAAACAACACATAATCAAGTTCTTTGGTTGATTAGGACAATGTTAGAGAGTGACAATTACGGGGTCAAGACCAGAGAAAGCAATTGTTATACAGAATTATTCACTATATGGAGTTCATTGTAACCAGATTGGCAAAGCACTATTTCTGCCAGCCATCTGCTGGAACGCAAAAATAGCTTTGTTATACAGGACTGTCCTTTATAATTGGATTTAACCTGTATGACAGATTTCTTCAACAATAAATTTATAAATCTCTTATATAGCATTTTAGACCTGAGGTTCATAAAATTTTGGAGTAAGAGGTTACCTAGTCCATACCTATATTTGGCAGGAGGACAGAGAAATGCAAACAGGTGAAGTGATTCGCCCAAGGTCAGACAGCAAATAAGTCATAGAGCTATATCTCTGGACAACTACTCTGGTTTTCTTCTCCCTACACTCAGTTCTCAAAGCAGTCAGATATAGCCATTTGAGTCCCAGGTCAGACCGATTTTGAAGCTGTTTTGTTAGCCCTGTCAGGTAGGTATGTGGCTTGATAATGATGGTGATAGAAAATGAATGTGATGATTATAGCTGCTATTTATTGAGTGTCTATATGTGCTAGGCCTTGTGTTAAGTACTGTAAATTATCTAATTCAATCCTCCTGACATCCCTTTTGAGGTAGATATTATTGTCCCAATTTTCATAAATGAAAAACTGATTGAGAGGTGAAATAACTTGCCCAAGGTTACATAGCTATTGAATATTATTATAGAACTAGAATTCAAACCCAGTTCTGAAAAGTTAACAAAGCTCATCCTCTTTCCACAACCCCAGCATTTCCCAAACAGTACAATCCAGAGCATTAAGTCAGCAAGAGATAGGTATTTCTTTAAAAAGCTTCTATAACTGAATAAGTTTGGGAAATGCTGCACTTCCTATCCCCTTTTTGAAGAGTCACATTTCCAAATAGTATATTAAAGGATATGAGAAATCTTCAAAGAAGAAATCTGTTTTTCCTTAACCATGTGTTTCCCAAACTCTTTTTGACCAAGGAGCCCCATTTCCAATAACATCCATTGATGTCACACAGGACACTGGTGCTCTCTAGAACATAGTGTGAAAAACACTGCATGATCTCCCATTCATCTTTCTGATTATCTTCAGAGACTGTTACCCTTAGGCCTGGCTTTCTCCATCCTAACCACTAAAGTGACCAAAGACTAAGTGTTGCAGAATACTTGTTTAGCAAAGACACATGCTTATGACTTTGGGAACATCTTTGGTAACATGAAGAAACCTACACCTCATGAAACTTTGAGGGACCATTATGCTTCTGAAATGTCAGTAGTTGGTAGGACTCTTTTAGTACTGTCTTAACCACAGTAATATTTGTTAGTCTTTCCCAAACTAAGCCAGAACTGAGCCAGAGAAGTTTCACAGCTGATCATAACTTAAGTTTTTGGAGCCTGAAGCCCCAGAGATGGGCCCCTGCTGCAAGGGCTAGAGAGGAAATCCTTGAATGACGAATGTAAGCCATCTCGCATAAGAAATACTTGGGATTGGGATGAGATGGGGCGGGACGAGAATCAACTTGCAAACCCCTACCTTTTCTTGCCTTTTTGTCATGCTTAGAGCAGATGTTGAAACTGTAATCTGGGTTCTGAACATGGGCATTCCATGTGGTTTGCATTCAAAATTCTCACTCTTCTTTGAAGCTAATGGCTTCTATCTTCTTCATATATATTGAGCTTGCCACACGTATTTGCACATTTCCTCTGTTTACAATTCTAATAGTGTAAGATAGAAAATAAAATAAACTGTTAAGATGCCAAGATTTGAAGATACAAACTGTATTGAAGAATGGTTTTCTTTTTCTTGAATAAAATGTCCATTCCTGTACCTCCCCGTTTGCTAGCCATTGCCTTCTCTTTATTCCTTTACTAACTGGTACTGAAGAAATGTTGACAATGTCCAGTTCTCTGGTATTGTTCTCAACATAAAGGGAGAAAAGCATGAAAGCTAGAAGCCTGGGCCAGGAGCAGTGACTCACACCTGTAATCCCAGAGAGGCCAACGAGGGAGGATAGCTTGAGGCCAGGATTTCGAGACCAGCCTGGGCAACATAGTGAGACCCCATTGCTACAAAAAATAATTTTAAAAAACTAGCTGGGTGTGGTGGCACATGTCTGTAGTCCTAGCTACTTGGGAGGCTGAGGCAGGAGGATTACATGAGTCCAGGAGGTTGAGGCTGCAATGGGCCATGATTGTGCCACTGCACTCCAGCCTGAGCCACAGAGCAAGACCATGTCTCAGGAAAAAAAGGTGGGGGAAAGCTGCTACTACCTGTATAATCAGATAACAAATAAAATTAAAATTTATGAATACCTACTCTATGCACATAACTTTCATTTATTTAGGCCATAAAATAACTATACATTGATAGAATTATGCCCATTTTACAAATGGACAGTTTTTTGAAACTATTATTGTTAATACTTTAAGCTTAGCATGACTGTGATTCAATGGAAGGTACCATGAGCTTGGAGTCAGAAGAATCTTGGTTTACTTCCCAGGCTTACCGCTTTCTTTGTCATTCATTTGTTCATTTAACAAACATTTTTATTGAACAGCTACTATAAAAGAAATGCTTTAGGAGCTGGAGATACAGAGATGAGTAATTCACAGCCCTTGCCCTCAAGGAGTTAACAGTATATTAAGTAGAACAATCACATATCAGAAAATTATAATTTGATAAATGCAACAGTGTGTTAACGGAACACAGAGGAATTAGTGTCTGAGTTTTAAAGTTTTAAAGGATGTGCAGGTATTGAGAGAAAGTGGGACTGGAGAAGGGCACTTCAAGCAGAGTGAATGGCATGAAGAGAGGTATAGAGGCAAGAGGTATGTGAAAAGTGTGGTGGATGTAGAGCCAGGGCTTGGAGATTCATGTTGAACTACATGCCATGCAGTGTTGCTTTTAAACTAGTGGATGTTTTATAAATTTATTTTTATAATTACAGACTATTTTTAGAACAGTTTTTGTATACAGTAATATTGAACAGAAACGGAGAGTTCCTGTATACTCCCTCTCTTCCCACCCTTGGCAACCACTGATATTTTCACTATCTCTGTAGTTTTTCCTTTTCCAGACTGCCATATGGTTGGAATTATACAGTATGTAGCATTTTCAGACTGACTTCTTTCACTTAGCAATATGCATTTAAGGTTCCTCTGTGTCTTTTTCTGGCTTGATAGCTTATTTATTTTTATTGCTGAATAATAATCCATTATATGGATGTCCACAGTTTAACCATTTACCTATTAAATGACATCTTAGTTGCTTCCAATTTGGGGCAATGATGAATAAAGCTGCTATAAACATTGGTATGAAGGTTTTTGTGTGGACATAAATGTTCAGCACATTTGGGTAAATAAACACCTAGGAGCACAATTTATGGGTCATGTGGTAAGACTATGTTTAGCTTTATAAGAAACTGCCAACCTGACTTCCAAAGTGGCTGTATCATTTGAATTCCCACCAGCAATAAGTGAGAGTTCTTTTTGTTCCATATTCTCTCAAGCATTTAGTGTTGTCAGTATTTTGAATTTTAGCCCTTCTAAGAGATGTTTGGTGCTATCTCATTGTTTTAAATTGCAAGTCCCTAATGACAAATGGTGTTGAGCATATTTTTCTATGCTTATTTGCCATCTGTATATCTTCTTTGTTGAGGTGTCTATGCAGATCTTTTGCCCATTTCTTAATTGGATCTTTTTTTTTCTGATTTTTGAGTTTGCTGTTCAGATCTTTGCCCATTTCTTAATTGGATTAACTGTTTTCTTATTGTTGTTATAAGAGTTCTTTATATATTTTGGATAAAAGCCCTTTATCAGATATATGTTTTACAAATATTTTCTCCCAGTCTGTGGCTTGTCTCTTGGTTCACTTAACAGTATCTTTCTCAGAAATTTTTAATTTTAATGAAGTCCAATGTATCAATTTTTTTTTCTATTACAGATTGTGCTTTTGGTGTTCTATCTAAAAATTCATTACCAAGCCCAAGGTCATCTAGATTTCTCCTATGTTATCTTATAAGAGTTTTATGTTTTTGTGTTTTGCATTTGGATCTGTGATCCATTTTGAGTTAATTTTTGTCAAAGTTGTCCAGATTTTTTTTGTATAAATGTCCAGTTATCCCAGCACCATTTGTTGAAAAAAAAACCACTATCCCTTCTCCATTAGATTGCCTTTGCTCCTTTGTCAAAAATTTATTGACTATATTTGTGTGGGTCTATTTCTGTTCCATTAATTTGTGGTATTTCACAAATACCACTGTCTTGATTACTGTAGCTTTATAGTAAGAATTGAATCAAGTAGTGTCATTCTTCAACTTTGTTATTCTTCAATAT
Organism: Papio anubis; assembly: GCF_008728515.1. Lineage (NCBI taxonomy): Eukaryota > Metazoa > Chordata > Mammalia > Primates > Cercopithecidae > Papio > Papio anubis. Next base: position 81,759,788 of record NC_044996.1, on the reverse strand, counting down.
CGTGTTGGCTGTTCTGAGTCTTTTGCCTTTCCATATAAACTTTAGAATCAGTTTGTTGATACCCACAAAGCAACTTGCTGAGATCTCGATTTTGTTTGGCTGTGTCCCCACCTAAATCTCACCTTGAATTGTGGTTCCCATAATCCGCACATGTCGTGGAGGGACCTGGTGGGAGGTAATTGAATCATGGAGGCAGTTACTCCCATGCTATTCTGGTGATGACGAGTGAGTTCTAGTGAGATCTGATGGTTTTATGAGGAGCCTTTCACCCTTTGCTCGGCACTCCTTTCGCCTGCCTCCATGTAAGACGTGCCTGTTTTGCCATCTCCCATGATGGTAAGTTTCCTGAGGCCTCCCCAACCATGTGGAACTGTGAGTCAATTAAACATCTTTTCTTTATAAATTACCCAGTCTTGAGTATGTCTTCATAGCAGCATGAAAATGGACTAATACAGATCTTAATTGGGATTGCTATAGACAAAGTTGGAAAAAAGTGACATCTTAACAATATTGAGTCTTCCTATCCACAAACATTGATCATGGATAGGAAGACTCAATATTATTAAGATGTCCATTGATTTAGATCTTTATTTTCTTTCATCAGAGTTTTGTAGTCTTCCTCATATATTCGTGTTTTGTTAGATTTATACCTAAGTATTTCTCTATATATTGTGTTAATATAAATAGTGTTTGTTTTTAATTTCTAAATTCCAGTTGGTCACTGCTAGTATGTAGGAAAGCAATTGATTTTTATATATTAGGTGTGTATCCTGCAACCTTATTATAATGCTACTTAGTTCTGGAAGATTTTTGTTGATTCCTTGGAATTTTCACATCAACAATCATGTAATCTGTGAACAAAGACAGTTTTATCTCTTATTTCTCAGTCTTTATGCCTCTTGTTTCTTGTTCTTGCGTACAGCATTAGGTAGCATTTCCAGTATTATGTTCAGTAGGAGTGATGAATGGGAACATCCTTGCCTTGTTCCCAATCTTAAAGGGAAAGCAAAAGCATTAAATTCCTCACCATTAAATTAGCTGTATGGTATATGGATGTCCAGTTATTCCAGGATCATAAATATTCTGAATGTTATAGATGTTCTCTATCAAATTGTAGAAGTGCTCTTTGATTCATAATTTGCTGAGAGTTTTTATCATGAAGTGATGTTGCATTTTGTCAAAAATCCTTTTTTGGATCTATTGACACGATCATATGATTCTTCTTTAACCTTTTGATGAGTAATGGGATTCAATTAATTGATTTTTGAATGGTTAACCCTAGCCTTGCATACCAGGAATAAATCCCATTTGGTTGTGGTACATAATTATTTTAATACATTGTTGGCTTTGATTGGCTAATATTTTACTGAGGATTTTTGCATCTATATTCAAGAGAGATAGCAGTGGTAGTTTTCCTTTCTTGTAGTGCCTCTGTCTGTTGGGGATATTAGGGTGATGCTGAACTCATAGAATGAGGTAGGAAGTGTTCCCCCTGCTTCTATTTCCTTTTTTATGTAATTTCAACTTTTATTTTAGATTTGGGGGTACATGTGCAGGTTTGCTATATAGGTATATTGCACAGTGCTGAGGTTTGGGGTACAGATGATCTCATCACCCAGGTAGTGCCTCTGATTTTATTTTTTGAAACAGACTGTAGAGAATTAGTATGATTTCATCTTTCAATATTTGATTAAATTCACCAGTGAAACCACTGGGACCTGGTGCTTTCTCTTTTGGAAGGTTGCAAATTGTCAATTCAGTTTCTTTAATATATATAGGCCTACACGGATTACCTATTTCTCCTTCTGTGAGTTATGGTAGATTGTGTCTTTTAAGGAATTAGCCCATTTTACCTAAGTGATCAAATTAGTGGGCATAGAGTTATTCATAATATTCTTTTATTATTCTTTTAATGTCCGTGGGATCCATAACGATGGCAGCCTCTCTTTCATTTCTGATGTTAGTAAAATGTGTGTCTTCTCACTCTTTCTTGGTAGGAGTTTATCAATTTTTTTTAATCTCCCTAAAGAACCAGCTTTCAAGTTCATTGATTTTCTCTATTGCTTTCCTGTTTTTATAAACTTTCTTTTTTTTTTTTTTTTTTTTTTTTCAGACGGAGTCTTACTCTGTCGCCCAGGCTAGAGTGCAGTGGCAAGATCTCGGCTCACTGCAAGCTCTGCTTCACGGGTTCATGCCATTCTCCTGCCTCAGCCTCCCAAGTTGCTGGGACTACAGGTGCTCGCCACCATGCCAGGCTAATTTTTTGTATTTTTTTAGTAGAGATGGGGTTTTACCCTATTAGCCAGGATGGTCTCAATCTCCTGACCTCATGATCCGCCCACCTCAGCCTCCCAAAGTGCTGGGATTATGGGCGTGAGCCACCATGCCCGACCCACTGTTTTTACTTTCATTTATTTTTGCTCTCATTTTTATTACTTCCTTTCTTCTGCTTACTTTAAATTCAATTTGTTCTTTACTTCTAGTTTCTTAAGGTAGAAGCTTAGATATTGATTTTTTATCTTTCTCCTATTCTAATATATATATTCAACACTATAAATATCCCTCTCAGCACTGCTTTTGCTCCATCCCACAAATTTTGATAGGTTTCCTTTTAATTGTCATCTTGTTCAAAATATTTTTTTTTAATTTTCCTTGAGACTTTTCCTTTGACCCATGTCTTATTTAGAAGGGTGGATTTGTTTGGTTTGGTTTGGTTTGGTTTTGATACAGAGTCTCACTCTATCTCCCAGGCTGGAATGTAGTGGCTCCATCTTGGTTCACTGCAACGTCCACCTCCCAGGTTCAAGTGATTCTTCTGCCTTAGCCTCCAGAGTAGCTGGGATTACAGGCATGCACCACCATGCCCAGCTAATTTTTGTATTTTTAGTGGAGACAGGGTTTCACCACGTTGGCCAGGCTGGTCTCAAACTCCTGACCTCAGGTAATCTGCCCACCTCAGCTTCCCAAAGTGCTGTGATTACAGGTATGAGCCACCGCACCTGGCCTAGAAGGGTGTTTTTAAATCACCAAGTAGTTTGGGATTTTTCCAACTATCTTGTTATTAATTTTTAGTTTAATTCCATTGTGATATAAGAGCATACTTTGTATGATATCTCTTTTGAATTTTTAAGGTGTGTTTTATGGCACAGAATATGGTCTGTCTTGTTCAGTGTTCCATGTGAATCTGAGAAGAATGTGTTTCCTGCTATTGTTAGATGAAGTATTCTATAAATGTCAATTAGATCTAGTTGATTGATGGTACTATTCAGCTCAACTATATTGTCACTGATTTTCTGCCTGCTGGATCTGGCAATTGCTGAGGACATATTGAAGTCTCCAACTAATGGTAGATTCATCTATTTCTTCTTGTAGTTATATCAGTTTTTGACTTATGTATTTTGATGTTCTGTTATCAGGCACACATACATTAAGGATTGTTATGTTTTCCTGGAGTACTGACTCTTTTTTATCATAATGTAATACCCGTCTTTATCCCTGATCATTTTCCTTGCTCTGAAGTTGGCTTTGTCTGAAATTAATACAGCTATACCAGCCTTCTTTTTTGATTAGAGTTAGCATGATATATCTTTCTCCATCCCTATACTTTAATTTTACCTGTGTCTTTATATTTAAAGTGGATTTTTTATAGACAACATATAGTTGGGTCTTGTTTCTTCATTCACTCTGACAGTCTTTGTCTTTTAACTGGTGTGTTCAGAGCATTCACATTTAAATTGATTATTGATATAGGTGGATTAATACCTATCATTGTATTAGTCTGTTTTCACATGGCTGATAAAGACGTACCTGAGACTGGGTAATTTATAAAGAAAAAAAGGTTTAGAGAGGCACGCCCAAGATGGCCGAATAGGAACAGCTCCAGTCTCCAGCTCCCAGCATGAGCAACACAGAAGACAGGTGATTTCTGCATTTTCAACTGAGGTACCGAGTTCATCTCACTGGGTCGTGTCGGACAGTTGGTGCTGGTCCACAGGTGCAGCCCAACTAGCAAGAGCTGAAGCACGGCGAGGCATCGCCTCACCTGGGAAGTGGAAGGGGGAAGGGAATTCCTTTTCCTAGCCAAAGGAAATTGAGACACACAACACCTGGAAAATCGGGTACTCCCACCCTAATACTGCGATTTACCAAGGGTCTTAGCAAACGGCACACCAGGAGATTATATCCCACACCTGACCCAGAGGGTCCCACACCCACGGAGCCTCCCTCATTGCTAGCAGAGCAGTCTGAGATCTAACTGCAAGGCGGCAGCGAGGCTGGGGGAGGGGCGCCCGCAATTGCTGAGGCTTAAGTAGGTAAACAAAGCCACCTGGAAGCTCGAATGCGGTGGAGCCCGCTGCACCTCAAGGAGGCCGGCCTGCCTCTGTAGAGTCCTCCTCTGGGGACAGGTCATAGCTAAACAAAAAGCAGCAGAAACCTCGGCAGAGGTAAATGCCCCCGTCTGACAGCTTTGAAGAGAGCAGTGGATCTCCCAGCACAGAGGTTGAGATCTGAGAATGGACAGACTGCCTGCTCAAGTGGGTTCCTGACCCCCGAGTAGCCTGATGGGGAGACATCCCCCACTAGGTGCAAACCGACACCTCACACCTCACACCTCACATGGCGGGGTACACCTCTGAGACGAAGCTTCCAGAGCAAGAATCAGACAGCAACACTCACTGTTCAGCAATATTCTATCTTCTGCAGCCTCTGCTGCTGATACCCAGGCAAACAGCGTCTGGAATGCACCTCAAGCAAACTCCAACAGACCTACAGCTGAGGGTCCTGATTGTTAGAAGGAAAACTAACAAACAGAAAGGACACCCACACCAAAACCCCATCAGTACATCACCATCGTCAAAGACCAAAGGCAGATAAAACCACAAAGATGGGGGAAAAGCAGTGCAGAAAAGCTGGAAATTCAAAAAATCAGAGCGCATCTCCCCCTCCAAAGGAATGCAGCTCATCACCAGCCATGGAACAAAGCTGGATGGAGAATGACTTTGACGAGTTCAGAGAAGAAGACTTCAGTCAATCAAACTTCTCAGAGCTAAAGGAGGAATTACGTAACCAGCGCAAAGAAACTAAAAACCTTGAAAAAAAAATTTGACAAATGGCTAACTAGAATAACCAATGTAGAGGAGTCCTTAAAAGCACTGATAGAGATGAAAACCATAACACGAGAACTACATGACAAATGCACAAGCTTCAGTAACCAACTCGATCATCTGGAAGAAAGAATGTCAGCGATTGAAGATCAAATGAATGAAACGAAGCAAGAAGAGAGGTGTAGAGAAAAAAGAGTAAAAAGAAATGAACAAAGCCTCCAAGAAATATGGGATTATGTGAAAAGACCAAATCTACGTCTGATTGGTGTGCCTGAAAGTGACAGGGAAAATGCAACCAAGTTGGAAAACACTTTGCAGGATATCATACAGGAGAACTTCCCCAGCCTAGTAAGGCAGGCCAACATTCAAATTCAGGAAATACAGAGAACACCACAAAGATACTCCTTGAGAAGAGCAACTCCAAGACACATAATTGTCAGATTCACCAAAGTTGAAATGAAGGAAAAAATGTTAAGGGCAGCCAGAGAGAAAGATCGGGTTACATACAAAGGGAAGCCCATCAGACTAACAGCAGATCTCTCGGCAGAAACTCTCCAAGCCAGAAGAGAGTGGGGCCAATATTCAACATTCTTAAAGAAAAGAAATTTCAAGCCAGAATTTCATATCCAGTCAAACTAATTTTCATAAATGAAGGAGAAATAAAATGCTTTACAGACAAGCAAATGCTTAGAGATTGTGTCACCACCAGGCCTGCCCTACAAGAGATCCTGAAGGAAGCACTAAACACGGAAAGGAACAACCGGTACCAGCCATTGCAAAAACATGTCAAAATGTAAAGTCCATCGATCCTAGGAAGAAACTGCATCAACTAGCGAGCAAAACAATCAGCTAATATCATAATGACAGGATCAAGTTCACACATAACAATATTAACCTTAAACGTAAATGGACTAAATGGTCCAATTAAAAGACACAGACTGGCAAATTGGATAAAGAGTCAAGACCCATCAGTTTGCTGTATTCAGGAGACCCATCTCACATGCAGAGACACACATAGCCTCAAAATAAAGGGATGGAGGACGATCTACCAAGCAAATGGAAAACAAAAAAAAGCAGGGGTTGCAATCCTAGTCTGTAATAAAACAGACTTTAAACCATCAAAAATCAAAAGAGACAAATAAGGCCATTAAATAATGGTAAAGGGATCAATTCATCAGGAAGAGCTAACTATCCTAAATATATATGCACCCAATACAGGAGCACCCAGATTCATAAAGCAAGTCCTTAGAGACTTACAAAGAGACTTAGACTCCCATACAATAATAATGGGAGACTTCAATACTCCACTGTCAACATTATACAGATCAATGAGACAGAAAGTCAACAAGGATATCCAGAAATTGAACTCAACTCTGCACCAAGTGGAGCTAATAGACATCTACAGAACTCTCCACCCCAAATCAACAGAATATACATTCTTCTCAGCACCACATCACACTTATTCCAAAATTGACCACATAGTTGGAAGGAAATCACTCCTCAACAAATGTAAAAGAACAGAAATTATAACAAACTGTCTCTCAGACCACAGTGCAATCAAACTAGAACTCAGGACTAAGAAACTCAATCAAAACTGCTCAACTACATAGAAACTGAACAACCTGCTCCTGAATGACTACTGGGTACGTAATGAAATGAAGGCAGAAATAAAGATGTTCTTTGAAACCAATGAGAACAAAGACACAATATACCAGAATCTTTGGGACACATTTAAAGCAGTGTGTAGAGGCAAATTTATAGCACTAAATTCCCACAAGAGAAAGCAGGAAAGATCTAAAATTGACACCCTAGCATCACAATTAAAAGAACTAGAGAAGCAAGAGCAAACACATTCAAAACCTAGCAGAAGGCAAGAAATAACTAAGATCAGAGCAGAACTGAAGGAGATAGAGACACAAAAAAACCCTCCAAAAAATCAATGAATCCAAGAGCTGGTTTTTTGAAAAGATCAACAAAATTGATAGACCACTAGCAAGACTAATAAAGAAGAAAAGAGAGAAGAATCAAATAGGTGCAATAAAAAATGATAAAGGAGATTTCACCACCAACCCCACAGAAATACAAACTACCATCAGAGAATACGATAAACACCTCTACGCAAATAAACTAGAAAACCTAGAAGAAATGCATAATTTCCTGGACACTTACACTCTCCCAAGACTAAACCAGGAAGAAGTTGAATCCCTGAATAGATCAATAGCAGGCTCTGAAATTGAGGCAATAATTAATAGCCTACCAACCAAAAAAAGTCCAGGACCAGATGGATTCACAGCCGAATTCTACCAGAGGTACAAGGAGGAGTTGGTACCATTCCTTCTGAAACTATTCCAATCAATAGAAAAAGAGGGAATCCTCCCTAACTCATTTTACGAGGCCAACATCATCCTGACACCAAAGCCTGAGAGAGATACAACAAAAAAAGAGAATTTTAGACCAATATCCCTGATGAACATCAATGCAAAAATCCTCAATAAAATACTGGCAAACCAAATCCAGCAGCACATCAAAAAGCTTATCCACCATGATCAAGTGAGCTTCATCCCTCGGATGCAAGGCTGGTTCAACATATGCAAATCAATAAACGTAATCCAGCATATAAACAGAACCAAAGATAAAAACCACATGATTATCTCAATAGATGCAGAAAAGACCTTTGACAAAATTCAACAGCCCTTCATGCTAAAAACTCTCAATAAATTTGGTATTGATGGAACGTATCTCAAAATAATAAGAGCTATTTATGACAAACCCACAGCCAATATCATACTGAATGAGCAAAAACTGGAAGCATTCCCTCTGAAAACTGGCACAAGACAGGGATGCCCTCTCTCACCACTCCTATTCAACATAGTGTTGGAAGTTCTGGCTAGGGCAATCAGGCAAGAGAAAGAAATAAAGTTCATTCCATTAGGAAAAGAAGTCAAATTGTCCCTGTTTGCAGATGGCATGATTGTATATTTAGAAAACCCCATTGTCTCAGCCCAAAATCTCCTTAAGCTGATAAGCAACTTCAGCAAAGTCTCAGGATACAAAATCAATGTGCAAAAATTACAAGCATTCCTATACACCAGTAACAGACAGAGAGCCAAATCATCAATGAACTCCCATTCACAATAGCTTCAAAGAGAATAAAATACCTAGGAATCCAACTTACAAGGGATGTAAAGGACCTCTTCAAGGAGAACTACAAACCACTGCTCAGTGAAAAAAAGAGGACACAAACAAATGGAAGAACATACCATGCTCATGGATACGAAGAATCAATATCGTGAAAATGGCCATACTGCCCAAGGTTATTTATAGATTCAATGCCATCCCCATTAAGCCACCAACGACTTTCTTCACAGAGTTGGAAAAAAACTGCTTTAAAGTTCATATGGAACGCATTATCAAGACAATCCTAAGCCAAAAGAACAAAGCTGGAGGCATCACGCTACCTGACTTCAAACTATACTACAAGGCTACAGTAACCAAAACAGCATGGTACTGGTACCAAAACAGAGATATAGACCAATGGAACAGAACAGAGCCCTCAGAAATAATACCACACATCTACAACGATCTGATCTTTGACAAACCTGAGAAAAACAAGAAATGGGGAAAGGATTCCCTATTTAATAAATGGTGCTGGGAAAATTGGCTAGCCATAAGTAGAAAGCTGAAACTGGATCCTTTCCTTACTCCTTATACAAAAATTAATTCAAGATGGATTAGAGACTTAAATGTTAGACCTAATACCATAAAAACCCTAGAAGAAAACCTAGGTAATACCATTCAGAACATAGGCATGGGCAAGGACTTCATGTCTAAAACACCAAAAGCAATGGCAACAAAAGCCAAAATTGACAAATGGGATCTAATTAAACTAAAGAGCTTCCGCACAGCAAAAGAAACTACCATCAGAGTGAACAGGCAACACAGAATGGGAGAAAATTGTTGCAATCTACTCATCTGACAAAGGGCTAATATCCAGAACCTATAGAGAACTCAATCAAATTTACAAGAAAAAAACAACCCCATCAAAAAGTGGGCAAAGGATATGAACAGACACTTCTCAAAAGAAGACATTCATACAGCCACCAGACACATGAAAAAATGCTCATCATCACTGGCCATCAGAGAAATGCAAATCAAAACCACAATGAGATACCATCTCACACCAGTTAGAATGGCGATCATTAAAAAGTCAGGAAACAACAGGTGCTGGAGAGGATGTGGAGAAATAGGAACACTTTTACACTGTTGGTGGGACTGTAAACTGGTTCAACCATTGTGGAAAACAGTGTGGCAATTCCTCAAGGATCTAGAACTAGAAATTCCATTTGACCCAGCCATCCCATTACTGGGGATATACCCAAAGGATTATAAGCCATGCTGCTATAAAGACACATGCACACGTATGTTTATTGCAGCACTATTCACAATAGCAAAGACTTGGAATCAACCCAAATGTCTATCAGTGACAGACTGGATTAAGAAAATGTGGCACATATACACCATGGAATACTATACAGCCATAAAAAAGGATGAGTTCATGTCCTTTGTAGGGACATGGATGCAGCTGGAAACCATCATTCTCAGCAAACTATCACAAGAACAGAAAACCAAATACTGCATGTTCTCACTCATAGGTGAGAATTGAACAATGAGATCACTTGGACACAGGAAGGGGAACATCACACACCGGGTCCTATTGTGGGGAGGGGGAAGGAGGGATAGCATTAGGAGATATACCTAATGTAAATGACGAGTTAATGGGTGCAGCACAGCAACATGGCACATGTATGCATATGTAACAAACCTGCACGTTGTGTGCATGTACCCTAGAACTTAAAGTATAATAATAATAAAAAAAAAAAAGGTTTAATGGACTCACAGTTCCACGTGGCTGAAGAGGTCTCATGATCATGGTGGAAGGCGAATGGCACTTGTTACATGGTGGCAGACAAAAGAGAATGAGAGCCAAGCAATAGGGTTTTCCCCTTTAAAACCATCAGATCTCATGAGACTTATTCACTACCACGAGAACAGTGTGGAGGAAACTTCCTCCATGACTCAATTATCTCTACCAGGTCCCTCCCACAACACGTGGAAATTATGGGAGCTACAATTCAAGATGAGATTTGGATTTTGGACGCAGTCAAACTGTATCAACCATATTTGTAATTATTTTATATTTGTTGCCATTCTTCTTTGTTTCTTTTTTGGCTTCCACTTTTTCTGCCTTCCCTGATTTTAACTAAGCATTTTATATGATTCCATTTTCTCTCCTCTCAGCATATCAATTACACTTTGTTTAAAGAAAAGTTTAGTGGTTACCCTACAGTTTGATATATACATATATACATATGCAACTAATCCAAGTCCATTTTGAAATAACACTATACTACTTCTCCCAATCCTTCACTTTCATCCCTTAAAAGGGAATCAAATGCTGTGATTTGTTTCACATATCCACGTACTACAATCACAGAAAGCATTTTTGCTTTTTTTTTTTTTTTTTTTTTTTTTTAGAGGCAGGGTCTCACTCTGTTGCCCAAGCTGGAGTGTAGTGGCATGATCTCTGTTCACTGCAACCTCTGTCTCCTGGGTTCAAGCGATTCTCATGCCTCAGCCTCCCGAGTAGCTGGGACTACAGGCATGAGCCACTGTTCCTGACTAATTTTTGTATTTTTGTTAGAGACGAGTTTTCACCATGTTGGCCAGGCTGGTTAATTATTTTGGAGTTATCTAGTAAATCTATTAAGAACAAATAAAATGTTTTATTTTACCGTCATTTATTTGTTATCTAATGTGCTTTCTTTCTTTATGTAGATCTAAGTTTCTGACCTATGTCATTTGCCCTCACTGAAGAACTTCGGTTAACATTTCTTGCAAGACAGATCTATTAGCAACAAGTTACTTCTTTTTTGTTTGTCTGTGGAAGTCTTTATTTCTCCTTCATTTTTGAAGGACGGTTTCACTGGATACAACATTCTAGCTTGCTATTTTATATTATTGATCCTCATCAGAACCCTGGGCTTTGAGTAGAGACAAAGTATGTAGTGTCCCCTAATTTAGCCGTTGAAGAACCAGAAGAAAAGTCACTTGCCCTATGGTCATTTTGTGGTTGAGTAAGCACTAGAATCTGGCTAGACCTGCTGCTGCTGGCCTCCATGGCCCTGATTCCATCACAAAATTCCCTTTTCTTAGTGTCAGATAGGCAAACTACCTACCCATATTGATCAAAATTTGTCCAATCCCAATTTTACTCCTATCAAAGCAGTCCCCCGTACTGCATAGCTATATGTCCCCCTCTGATGCAGGTGGGTTTTGTCTAAAGAAAACATATGGTTACAAATAGGGAGAATTAGAATGATATAGAAATGTTGCTTATTACACTAGAAATAGATATGTAATAGTGCTAGTGCTCTGAATAGGTGTGAATAAGGTTCTGAAGCATATAGAGAAAACAAATAGATATATCTAAAAGATTATAGAACTCATCAGGGATTACTGCTTTTGCTCTGAGTCAAGATGCTCACGTCTAGTATGGGACAGCTCTAGCTCCCTGACATTTTCTCTCTAGAAGCTACAACTACAATGGCCTCAAGCAAAAGCAATGGGCATGGTAGAGACAGAGCCAAATCTTAGAGGTCCATGTTGAAAATAATAATAAGTATTTACTGGTCATGGTGAGCTATCTTAGAACAAGAAGAAACTCCTATACTGCTGAGATGATGTACTTATTAGCACTTATGGGAAATGTGATACTATCTAATGACAATCTTGTGTATACTTTTACATCCTTGTTTTTTCCCAAGGGATATGCCAAATGTCCACTAAGCAGGAGCTCTCTGAGAGCCCTTCTATGACCCAAGCTGTACTGGAAGAAGACTTTGTGAGCCCCCAGCCCAGCGCAGCTGCCTTACAGAAAAGCAGCCAGACTGTTTTCCACGTGGGTCTGTGTCCCTGCTATTCCTCACTGAGCAAGGCCTCCCGACCTGAGACCCCAGCCACCCCACCACTACCTAGGCTCTTGGGCCAGTAGCAGCTCTGCACTTCCCTGGGACAGAGCTCCCAGTGGAAGCAGACAGGCCCGCCACTTTTGCTGCTCTACAGCTCCCTCCTCTAATGCCCTCAGGCTCAGGACGGATCATGGTGATTAAGGACTATCATGGACCTCCAGCACAGTGCGGATGCCTTACAGAAAAGCAGCCAGACTGTTTTCCATGCAGGTCTCTGACCTTGTTACTCCTCACTGGACAGAGCCTCTCCACCTGGGCCCCCAGCACAACCACCCTGCCCCTGCCTGAACACTTGTCAGTGGTGGCTCTGCATTTCTCTAGGGAAAGAAATCCCATAGACAACCTACAGCCCCTCTCCCATTGCAGCTGCAGTGGTATCACCCTTACTGCCCATGGGCTGGGGAAGGAACAAAGGGCCTGGTTGTGTCACTGGCACCTCCAGCACACTGCAGCAACCATAGGGAGAGGAGCCCAGTAGCTCTTCCCTGTGAGCCCTTCCCCCTACACTTCACCAGATAGGGCCCCCAACTTGGGATCTCCGAGTAGCTGCCCCAACCCTGACTGAGCATTCCCAGTGGCAGTGGCTCTGTGTTCCCCTGGGGTGGAACTTCAGAGGAAACCGACAGCCCCTCTGCCACTGCCACTGCAGTGGTTCTGCCCTTGCTGCCCTCAGACTGAGGAAGAAACAAAGAGCCTAAGGGCTTTACTTATACTTCCAGCACACCACAGTTGCCATATGGAAAGGAGCCCAGTCTCTCTTCCCGGTGAGCCTCTGACCCCCTGCTCTTCACCAAGCAGGGTCCAGCTCAGGCCCATAGTGCAGCTGCCCCACCCTCTGGCTGAACATTCCCATTGGCAGCAGCTCTGCATTTCTGTGGGTTGGAGCTCCCAGAAATGACTGAAAGCCCTTCTGCCACTGCCACTGCCACTGCCACTGCACTGATACTGCCCTTGCTGCTCTCTGAGTGGGAAAAGAGCAAAGATCCTGAGTGCTTTACTCACAACTCCAACATACCCACACAGCTGCCCTAAGGAGAAGAGGCCAGTCTGTCTTCTCCCACAATACCCCTGCCTCCCTGCTCATCACCAGGCAGGGTGCCCTGGCTTGGGCCCATGGCACAGCTGCCCTACCCCAGGCTGATTGCTCCAATTGGTAGTGGCTCTATATTTATCTGGGGTGGAGCCCCAAGATACAAGTGACAGGCCCTCTGCCATTGCCACTGCCAAGGTCCTGGCCCTTGCAGTCCCCAAGCTGGGGAGGGAACATAATGCCTGAGCACAGCCCAGGACTGCCAAGTAGAGAGCTGACAGCTGAGATCTACAGCCAGCACTCATGTAGGAAATGAGCCCACACCCTCAGAGCATTGAGAGGGAGCACAGCTGAAGACACAAGAAAATACAGAGGAACCACATGGCTGAGCAAGAGCCTACCTACTGGCCATTATGCATCAAATTTCAACAACAAAAATACTTTGCTAGTGTATCCCCCGATAAAATCAAGGACAAGAGTTCAGCTACAAATGAAGACCTAGCGCAAAGTCTCAGCCCTCTGATAACATCCAGAAACAAAGTCAACTGACCATAACTGAAATTATGCCACAGTTAAAGGAACATCAGCCCACACAGATGAAAAAGAACCAGCATGAGAACTCTGGCAATTCAAAAACCCAGAGTTCTCCTCACCTCCAAATGAATGTACCAGTACCCCAGCAAGAGTTCTTAGCCAGGCTGAAATGGCTGTAATGATAGTCATAAAATTCAGAATAAGATTCAGGAGAAAGTCAAAACCCAATCCAAGGAATCTAAGGACTACAATAAAATGATACAGGAGCTGAAAAATGAAATGGACATTTTAAGAACCAAACTGATGTGATAGAACTGCAAAATACACTATAAAAATCTCATAATGCAATTGCAAGTATTACCAGCAGAATGGACTAAGCTAAGGAAGAACCTCAGGTCTCACAGATTGGTTCTCCAAACTAAATCAGTCAGACAAAAATAAAGAAAAAAAAAAAAAGAATTTTAAAAGAATGAGCAAAACCTCTGAGAAATAGGAGATTATGTAAAGACACCAAATCTAACACTCATTGGCATCTCTTGAAAGAGAGGGAGGGAAAACAAGCAAATTGGAAAACCTACTTGAGGATATTATCCATGAAAATTTCCCCAACCTCGCTAGAGAGGCCAACATTCAAAGCCAGGAAATGCAGAAAACCCCTATGAGATACTGTATAAGACAACCATCCCCAAGACACATAGTCATCAGATTCTCCAAGGTCAACATGAAAGAACAAGTATTAAAGGCATCTAGAGAGAAAGGGTAGGCTACCTACAAAGGGAACCCCATCAGGCTAACAGTGGACCTTTCAGCAGAAACCCTACAAGCCAAAAGAGATTGGGAGCCTATATTGAGCATTCTTAAAGAAAAGAAACTCCGGCCAGGCTCAGTGGCTCACGCCTGTAATCCCAGCGCTTTGGGATGCCAAGGCAGGTGGATCACCTGAGGTCAGGAGTTCAAGACCGCCCTGGCCAACATGGCAAAACTCCGTCTCTACTAAAAATACGAAAATTAGGCATGGTGGTGCATGCCTGTAATCCCAGCTACTCGGGAGGCTGAGGCAGGAGAATTGCTTGAACCCGGGAGGCGGAGGTTACAGTGAGCCTAGATCACACCTTTGCACTCCAGCCTGAGCAACAGAGTGAGATTCCATCTAAACAAAAAAAAGAAGAAGAAGAAGAAAAGGAGAAGGAGAAGGAGAAGGAGAAGGAGAAGGAGAAGAAAAGAAAGAAACTCCAACCAAGAATTTCATGTCCAGCCAAACTAAGCTTCACAAGCAGAGGAGAAATAAGATCCTTTTCAGGCAAGCAAATGCTAAGGAAATTCATTACCACCAGACCTTACAAGAGGTCCTTAAGGGAGTGGTAAATATGGAAATGAAAGACCGTTACTGGCTACCACAAAAGCACGATTAGTTACGTAGACCATTGACACTGTAAAGCAACTACACAATCAAGTCTACATAATAACCAACTAACAACACAATGACAAGATCAAATTTGCATGTATCAACATTACCCTTGAATGTAAATGCCCCAATTAAAAGTCACATAGTGGCAAGTTGGATAAAGAAGCAAGACTCAGCTGATTTCTTCAAGAGACCCATCTCACGTTTCAGACAAAGCAGTCTTTAAACCAACAACAATTTAAAAAGACAAAGAAGGGCATTACATAATGGTAAATGGCTCAATTCAACAAGAAAACCTGGCTATCCTAAATATATATGTACCCACCACAGGAGCACCCATATTTATAAAACAAGTTCTGAGAGACTTAGATAACCATACAGTAATAGCGGGAGACTTCAACACCCCACTGGCAGTATCAGAAAGATCATTGAGGCAGAAAACTAACATAGATATTTGGGACCTGAACTTGATACTTGACCAAATTGGCCTAACAGGCATCTACAGAACTCTCTACCAATTAAAAAAAAATATATATATATATACACAAACACACACACACACACACATTCTTCTTATCTGCACATAGAATATACTCTAAAATTGACCACACAATTGGCCATAAAACAATTCTCAGCAAATTAAAAAAAAAAAAAAACAGAAATCATACCAACTACACTCTCAAACCACAGCACAATAAAAATAGAAATCAATACCAAGAAGATCACTCAAAACCATACAATTACATGGAAATAACCTGCTTCTGAATGACTTCTGGGAAAATAATGAAATTAAGCAGAAATCAAGAAATTCTTTGAAACTAATGAAAACAAAGATACAACTTACCAGAATCTCTTGGGCACTGCTAAAGCAGTGCTAAGTACTAGATGCCCACATCAAAAAGTTAGAAAGATCTCAGGTTAACAACCTAACATCACACTTTGAGGAACTAGAAAAACAAGAGCAAACCAACCTCATACTAGTGGAAGACAAGAAATAACCAAAATCAAAGCTGAACTGAATGTATTTGAGATGTGAAAAAACATACAAAAGATCAATGAAGTCATAGTTGGTGTTTTGAAAGAATAAATAAGATAGACCACTAGCCAGAGTAATAAAGAAAAAAAGAGAGAAGATCAAAATAAACACAATCAGAAATGACAAAAGGGACATTACCATCAATACAACAGAAATGCAAAAAAAAAAAAAAAATTGACTATCACAAACACCTCTATGCACACAAACTAGAAAACCTAGAAGAAACTGATAAATTCCTGGAAACATACAACCTCCCAAGACTGAGCCAGGAAGAAATTGAATCCCTGAACAGACCAATAATGAGCTCCAAAACTGAATCAGTAATAAATAGCCTGCTAAGGGAAAAAAAAAAAAAAAAAAAAAAGCACAGGACCAGGTGGATTCACAGCCAAATTCTACCAGATGTACATAGAAGAGTTGGTACCATTCCTACTGAACCTATTCCAAAAAGTTGAGGAGGGGGGACTTCCCCCTAACTCACTCTGAGGCCAGCATCATCCTGCTACCAAAACCTGGCAGAGACACAACAAAGAAACTTCAGGCCAATATCCTTGATGAACATAAAAGCAAAAATCCTCAACACAATACTAGCAAACTGAATCTAGCAGTACCTCAAAAAAGCTAAGCCACCACAATCAAGTAGGCTTTATCCCTGGAATGCAAGGTTTGTTCAACATATGTAAATCAATAAAAATTATTCACCACATAAACAAAACTAAAAACAACAACCACATAATCATCTCAATAGATGTAGAAAAGGCTTTTAAGAAAATACAGCACCACTTTATGTTAAAAATCCTCAACAAACTAGGCATTGAAGGAACATACTTTAAAATAACAAGAGCCATTTATGACAAACCCACAGCCAACATCATACTGAATGGGCAAAAGCTGGAAGCATTCTCATTGAGAACGAGAACAAGACAAGGATGCCCTCTCTCACCACTCCCATTCAACACTGTACTGGAACTCCTAGCCAGAGCAATTGAGCAAGAGAAAGAAATAAAAGGCATTCAAATAGAAAGAGAAGAAGTCAAACTATCCCTGTTTGCAGACAATATGATTCTATGCCTAGAAAACCCCCATAGTCTCTGCCCAAAAGCTCCTTGATCTGATAAAACAACTCCAGCAAAGTTTCAGGATATAAAATCAATGTACAAAAATTAGTAGTATTCCTATACACCAACAACATCCAAGCTGAGAGCCAAAGCAAGAATGCAGTCCCATTCACAATAGCCCAAAAAGAATAAAATACCTAGGAATACAGCTAAACAAGGGGTAAAAGACCTCTACAATGAGAATTACAAAGCACTGCTCAAAGAAATCAGAGATGACACAAACAAATGGAAAAATATTCCATGTTTATGCATCAGAAGAATCAATATTGTCAAAATGGCGTTACTACCCAAAGAAATTTACAGATTCAATGCTATTCTTATCAAACTATCAATGGCATTCTTCACAGAACTAGAAAAAACTATTTTAAAATTCATATGGAACTAAAAAAGAGCCTGAATAGCCAAGGCAATCCAAAGCAAGTAGAACAAAGCTGGAGGCATCATGTTACCTGACTTCAAACTATACTATAAGGCTGCAATACCCAAAACAGTATGGTATAGGTAGAACAATGGAACAGAATAGGGAGCCCAGAAATAATGTCACACACCTATGACCATCAGATCTTTGACAAAATTAACAAAAACAAACAATCTACAAAGGACTTCCTATTCAATAAATGGTGCTTGAATAGCTGGCTAGCCATAAGCAGAGATAATTGAAACTGGGCCCCTTCCTTACACCATATACAAAAATTAACTCAAGATGGATTAAATACTTAAATTTAAAACCCAAAACTATAAAAATCCTTGAAGAAAATCTAGGAAATACCATTCTAGACATAGACCCTGGAAAAGATTTTATGACAGAGACACAAAAGCAATTGCAACAACAACAAAAATTGATCAATGGGACCTAATTAAACTAAAGAGCTCCTGCATAGCAAAACAGCAAAAGAAACTATCAACAGAGTAAACAGACAACCCAAAAACTGGAGAAAATGTTTGCAAACAATGTATCTGACAAAGATGCAATATCCAGTATCTATAAGAAACTTGCTGAGACCAGCTTAGTGGGGGAGACCCTAACCTAGCGGCGCTAGGAATTAAGGACGCACACGCAGAGATATAGAGGTGTGAAGTGGGAGATCAGGGGTCTCACAGCCTTCAGAGCTGAGAGCCCTGAACAGAGATTTACCCACGTATTTATTAACAGCAAACTAGTCATTAGCATTGTTTCTATAGATACTAAATTAACTAAAAGTACCCCTTATGGGAAACGAAGAGATGGGCCAAAATAAAGGAATAGATTGGGCTAGTTAACTGCAGCAGGAGCATGTCCTTAAGGCACAGATCGCTCATGCTATTGTTTGTGACTTAAGAATGCCTTTAAGCGGTTTTCTGCCCTGGGTGGGCCAGGTGTTCCTTGCCCTCATTCCCGTAAACCCACTACCTTCCAGCGTGGCGTTAGGGCCATTATGAACATGTTACAGTGCTGCACAGGTTTTGTTTATGGCCAGTTTGGGAGCCAGTTTATGGCCAGATTTTGGGAGGCTTGCTCCCAACATGTCTCCCTTCTTTGATTTGCAGAGATAAAAGCAAGGGCAGCTTTGTCACAGTGAGCTACTTCTCACAGGAGTCGAGATCCGCATCTGCAGACTATGCAAAGACAAACAACATAGATTAAAAACACAGTCATCATTGAAATCACAGAGCTTTCCAGTGTTTTTTAATCCATTTTAATAGGTTACTAGCTGCTAATTTATCTGCAGCTCCTTTAAGTACTTCAGTTCCTGGCATTAAAGTCAGGTGTGCCTGGGATGCTTTAAATATTTGTTTTTTAATTTTGCTATATCCAAAAACAAGTTTGTCAAGTGTCCTTCTAGATGCTTTTTTATTCTTTCCTAAATTTTGATCTTATTAAGAACATTTAATAGTTTCCACAAATCCTTGTTTAGCGCCTAGAGTGGGCCATATCATTTGAGGCCATGGTTCCAGATAATAGGAACTTTTGCCATACTTCTTATCATTTCTACCATCTGACCATTTTGTCCAGATCATCTGAACATAGTGTGACTGTGGCACGCAGACTGAGAGGTGCAATTCAAGCTAAATATCCCCTTAGGGGACCAATTAATAATGACTCCATAGGAATCGTTGTGCAGCACCTCTGCCTGTTCAGCAAAGCAATCTTCCTAAACAAGTACATTCATTTTTTCTAAATGGGTCCAATCCTGTTTACAAATAGGTTTTTGAAGGCAGTATGCCTCAATTATAGAAGCAGATTTATTATGGTAACTGTGTCATAGAGTGATTGCATCCAGGCATTATTACCAGCCCTTATTGAAGGAATGCTCACGGCAGTGGTAATAACTGCTATCATAGCTACCATTAAATTATTCATTCTGACTGGTTGTCCTGCTTTCCTCAGGTTTTCTTCTGCCATTTGTGACAGCTTCTTGATCTGTCCCCAGGGGGCTGGCTGTGTTCGATGGGTGTTGCTCGTGACAGTTTGGGTCCTCCTCAGCATCAGTCTCAACATGGCTGCAACCGGGGAGTCCTCAGGATCCTCCCGGAGTCTCTTCCTCAGCATCTGGCTCATGATAAGGTTTCAGGTGTCTTGATGGTATCCAAATCAGCTATTGATTTTGGCCTGGAGAAATACAAGCATAACCTTTACCCCAAGTTATTATTTTACCTATTTCCCAACTTTTTGTTATTGGATCTCTCCACCAAATCAGTTGTTCTGTTTCTGTCTTTGCAGCTGGTTTCTGTAGATGCTGTTCAACTGCTGATAACATCTGGCCTTTGGGCAGGCTCAAAAAATTTCAAGTTAATGCTAGGTTCAGTTGCATCAATGGGGTTCCATATTCTCTGTCTCTCCCTTTCTGCTTTTGCAACTGCTGTTTTAGGGAGAGATTCATTCTTTCCACTATGGCTTGTCCTTGAGAATTGGATGGGATACCAGTGAGGTGTTTAATATTCCACATAGAGAAAAATGTAAGATGTCTGGAAAACTTTACTTTTTGAGTCAGAATAAGAAGCTTTACCACTACTAGGCCCATCTGTAAAAACATTCTCAACACCTTCAATTGGTTTAAATTTAGTTATTTTAAGGAGAATCCAATTAGTTAATTTCAAAAACTGAAACAGCTTCGTTTTAGGAAATGATTATCGAGAATACCCACCAAGTCAGCTAAATGGGTTTGCCAAGTAAGACTATTTATAAAAGCTTGCTGTATTTGTGCCTTCGTGAGAGGGACAATAATTTTTCCAGGATCATATCCATGTAATTTAACAATGTGAGTTCTCCCAATCCCTATCATAGTAGAGATTTGATATAAATAAGGAGTTAGAGTCCATGGATTAGTATGTGGAAGAAAAAAACACTCTACTAAGTCCCGTTCTTGGACAATAACACCAGTAGGTGAATGCTGAGTTGAAAAAATTAGCAAATTGAGAGTCTTCTCTGGATCTATTCTATTTATCTGAGCTTTATGGACTTGCTTCTCAATCAGTTGTTAAGTCTGCCTCTACCTCCTTTGTTAATTGCCAAGGGCTAGTGAGACTAGGATTTCCTCTAAGGATAGAAAACAGATTACTGATGGCATAAGTAGGAATGCCTAGAGCAGGTCATATCCAATTAATATCCCCTAGTAATTTTTGAAAGTCATTTAATGTTTTTAGTTGATCCCAACATATGGTTACTTTCTGTGGCACAATGGTAGTGTCATTTACTAAGGTCCCCAAGTAGGAGTAAGGAGTAGTAGTCTGAATTTTGTCAGGAGCTAATTAAACCAGTGCAAGAAATGGAATTTTGAATTTCCCCATTATAATCTGAATCAATAACTCCTGTATGTATTTGTACCCCTTTTAAACTTACACTAGACCTTCCTGAAAGTAATCCTATAGTCCCTGCTGGCAAGGGTCCACAGACTCCTGTTGGGACCTTTTGCAGGGGTTCCCCAGGCAGAAGGCTCACAGCTTTTGTGCAGCATAAATCTACTGCGGCACTACTGCCTGTGGCGGGGGACGGACATTGTACAGGGGTGAGGGAATGGCCTCAGCTGGAAATGCTCCAGTTTAGAATGGAGCCCAGGACGGGCCCTTCATGGCATTTCCTGAAATCGGGTTCCCATCTTTATCAAATTTAGAGTGACACTGATTAGTCCAATGTTTTCATTTTTTACATTTTGGACATATTTCAGGCTCAACAGTTTTCTTTTTTCCCGTATCTGGCGGCCTGACTTGCTGATTTTTCTACGTTCTTTTTTAGTATGACCATGCTTCCCACAGATAAAACAAGCTCCAGGAAATGGAGTATTTCCTTTATCCACTCTCAGTCCTGCCGTTGCCTGTGCCAACAAAGTAGCTTTATGCAGATTATCTCTGATACCATCACAGGCCTTGATATAATCAACTAAATGTGCTTTCCCTCTGATAGGTCACAGAGCAGCCTGGCAATTGGGATTAGCATTGTCGAAAGCTAATAACTGCAACACTATAGCCTGAGCAGCTGAATCTGCAATCATCTTTTTAAGAGACTCCTGTAACCGAGCTATAAAATCAACCTATGGTTCTCTAGGTCCCTGTTTTATGGCACTAAAGGAACGGTATTGTTCCCCACCTGAAGTGATTTTTTCCCAAGCTCTAATGCACACTCCTCTAAGCTGTTCTATGGCATCATCTTGCATGACCAGTTGTGCATCTAAACCAGCCCAGCCGCCAACCCCCAAAGTTGGTCTGCAGTTATATTAATTTGAGGTTGGGCCTGGGCATTGCAAGCAGCCTGAATGGAAGCTTCATCTGCCCACCAAGTTTTAAATTGTAAGAACTGAGCAGGACTTAGACAAGCTTGAGTAAGAGCATCCCAGTCAGTAGGAATCATTCGACTGGAAACAGTAACATTCTTTAACTGTCCCATTACAAAAGGAGAACCTGGTCCATACTCATTTATAGCTTGTTTTAATTATTTGAGTAATTTAAAAGGAAAAGGCTCAAATGTAGCTGTAATATTTCCCTGTTGATCTGGGGGGTGTATTCTAACAGGGAGCTGCCAAGCCTCTAAATCTCCCTCTTGTCTAACTTGCTGAATTCCTGCCTGAATAGAACTAAGAGTGGTCGCTCGAGGCGCTGCTCAAACAGTCACTGGGGCAACTACTTTTTGCCCAGTGTCCTCCAGAATAGAAAGATCTGGAGGGTCTTTTTTCTTCAAAATAATAATGAGAGAGTGCAGAAGGGTAGGGATGAACCTCTCCCTCCTTTGCCGCTTTAGCTTTAGCTGGTAAATAAACATGCTCTGTAACCTCTTCTGTTACTTTGCTATATCCTCCTTCCTCCTCATCATCAGTGTGAAAAAGTTCCAAGGTGAAACGAACCAGACCCCACACCTGTCCCATTGTTACCCTGACACTTCTGAGCTCCCCTTCTTACTCACCACAGGGATTGCTTTAAGAGTACTCAGGTGTCCTCCAGCCAGTTTTCCATTCCAACTGTCGCTCTGGCAACCCTTTGACCTGGATTCGAGCCCCCATGAATGGACACCACTTGCCCAGACCAGCTCAGTGGGGGAGACCCTAACCCAGTGGTGCTAGAGGAATTAAGGACACACACACACAGAAATATAGAGGTGTGAAGTGGGAGATCAGGGGTCTCATAGCCTTCAGAGCTGAGAGCCCTGAACAGAGATTTACCCATGTATTTATTAACAGCAAGCCAGTCATTAGCGTTGTTTCTATAGATACTAAATTAACTAAAAGTATCCCTTATGGGAAACAAAGGGATGGGCCAAAATAAAGGAATAGGTTGGGCTAGTTAACTGCAGCAGGAGCATGTCCTTAAGGCACAGATCGCTCATGCTATTGTTTGTGGCTTAAGAATGCCTTTAAGCGGTTTTCTGCCCTGGGTGGGCCAGGTGTTCCTTGCCCTCATTCCCGTAAACCCACAAGCTTCCAGCACAGGCGTTAGGGCCATTATGAACATGTTACAGTGCTGCAGAGATTTTGTTTATGGCCAGTCTTGGGACCAGTTTATGGCTAGATTTTGGGGGGCTTGCTCCCAACAAAACTTAAATATACAAGCAAAAAACAAGCACCCCCATGAAAGAATGGGCTAAGGACATGAACAGACACTTTTCAAAAGAAGACATATACATGAGCAATAAGCAAGCATATGAAAAAATGCTCAGCATCACTGATCATTAGAGAAATATAAATCCAAACTAAATGAGATACCATCTCACACCAGTCAGAATGGCTATTACTAAAAAATCAAAAAACAAGAGATGCCGGTGAGGTTGTGGAGAAAAAGGAACACTTATATACTTCTGGTGGGAGTGTAAATTAGTCCAGCCATTATGGAAAGCAGTGTGGTGATTCCTCAAAGAACTTAAAGCAGAATTACCATGCAACCCAGCACTCTCATTATTGGGTATATACACAAAATAATATAACTTGTTCTACCATAAAGACACATGCACATGTGTGTTCGTGGCAGCACTATTCACAATAGCAAAGATGTGGAATCAACCTAAAAGTCCATCAACAGTTGACTGGATAAAGAAAATGTACATACATGTCATGGAATACTATGCAGCCATAAAAAAGAATGAGATCATGTTCTTTGCAGCAACATGAATGGAGCTGGAGGCTATAATCACAAGCAGGGACAGAAAACCAAATGCTGCATCTTCTCACTTGTAAGTGGGAGCTACACATTGAATACATCTGGACACAAAGAGGGGAACAATAGACACCAGGGCCTACTTGCAAGTGGAGAGTGGGAGGAGGGTGAAGATCAAAAAACTACTTATTGGGTACTATGTTTATTACCTGGGTGATGAAATAATATATACACCAAACCCCTGTGACACACAATTTATCTATAGGACCAACCTGCACATGTACCCCTGAAACTAAAATAAAAGTTTAAGAAATGACTTTGAGCCCTGTTTCTCTTGGTACTCTTCATGTCATGGGCATTTTAGGGAAAAAATATAAAAATTTTACTTAACTCTTTGTCTTACACTGTTTGCCAAAATCTATACCAGATTAATTGTAGATTTAAAAATAAAAATGAAACCATAAAAGAACTAGAAAATATATAAAGAGTTACCTATAATGTCACATTAGGGAAGGCCTAAGTAAGCATGACACTGAAGGCAGTAACCATATAGGAAAAGATTATTAGGTTTAATTACATGTAAGGAAAGCTTTTCACACCCTTTGACCCAACAGTGTCATTTCTAATGACACATCCTAAAAAACCTTTGGACAAGTGTATAAAAATTTACATATGTAAAAACATTAACTACATCATTGTTTATAATAGTGAAAAACTGGACCCAGTCTAAATACCTATCAAAGATGATTAAATGCTGATGCATCCATATTAAAAATTACAATGTAAAAATGTAGTTATTGACATAAAAAAGGTTATCAAATGACACTTTTCATCTGATCCGATTTTGTAAAAATACCTATTTATACACATAGAAGACTTCTAGATGTGCATGAAATGTTAGTAGAGGTTATTTGGGGGTACTTTAATAAGCTCTTTTTCCTTTTGCTCCTCTTTTTTATGCATATATGTATGTATGCATGCATTTATGTATATGTAAGGAGTAGGTATATCTTGTATAAAAATAATTGAAGCTTAAAAAGATTTTGAAATTTCAATTTCGCTCTTTTCACTTGTGGATTTAGGTCAGACCTTCTCCAGGAAGCTATTTGTTCCCCTTAAATGGCCAGTATAATTCCTGAAGCCACCCCTCATCTTTTGTATTTCCCTATTCAACTGTCAGTTCTTGAAGATAGAGTTGTAAGTTGTGTTTCATTATTTACTGCCTTCCATACACATGCTCAGTAAGGACTGGTTGGCTGGTGATGGCCCGATTTCCTCAAAGCATGCTTTTGAAGTCTGATGTAACAGTGCTTACCCTTAACCAGCTGAAATGGTCAAAATCTTGGTCCGGGCTAGCACACTTTTGCCAAGAGGGCAGGGTGGCTATAATGGCCGTCTTTCTACTACTCTCCTAGGCTGTGGTGGCTGGCTGGCTGATAGAGCTGAGCCCTTTCTGTGTAAATCTTTCCCCAGACAGCTTTCTTGTTCAAGAAAAAGGCATTTCTCAGGTTGAGTCGCAGCCTCTTATCATTAATGGCTATGTAGTTGTAGTTTCCTCTCAGAACTTCCAAGCACATTCTCAAGAACTCACAATGCTGTTAAAAAAATTCATAAAGGATGGGTAACAAAGAAAGAAGACAAAGAACTAGGAGGAGAGGAAAGGAGAAGAGAGAAGGAAAAGAGAATTGAGATTCATGACCTTAAGTACAGCAGGTTGCTCCAATCTAAAACATCCCCTGGACATAACAATAGCTACTGTTGCTCATGAAATTACTTTGCCAGAAAAGTCTACACAGACGTTGGTTTTTCAAGAGACCTGTGAAAGCTCTGATGGCCACTCTGGCAGCCCTCCAGGTTAGAGACTTTACTGATCTCTAATAGGGCCTGCTCTTACAGTTAGAGATCATTCCAGGTTTGTTGCAAATATCAAATGAGATGATAAATGGAAATATGTTTTATAAACTATAATATTAAAATGCTTGGTGTTCCTTTTGTAAGCTCTTGAGGGCACTGACAGTGGTTTAATGTATAATTGTGTCTTCATGGCAGTTTGGAACAGATTTTAAATACCTGTATTTAAAGAAAGTCAAATCCAAATATAGAATGAAGAGAACTGATTTCCTAGAAGGGAAAAAAAAGTGACTGTCTGGGAGTGACCTAAACTGTTTGGTGAGTTGTGGTCACCTAACTATATTAGAAACACCTTGGGTTTTCCAAGTGCCTTCAATTGATTAGAATTATTTTCCTTAGAAGTGATTCCCAAGAAAATGCTTGTGATTTCACTGCCAATGAAATGGTTGACATTTCTCATTTTATTTTATTTTATTTTATTTTATTTTATTTTATTTTATTTTGAGATGGAGTCTCGCTCTGTCGCCCAGGCTGGAGTGCAGTGGTGTGATCTCGGTTCACTGCAAGCTCCACCTCCCAGGTTCACGCCATTTTCCTGGCTCAGCCTCCCCAGTAACTGAGACTACAGGCACCCGGCTAATTTTTTGTGTTTTTAGTAGAGACGAGGTTTCACTGTGTTAGCCAGGATGGTCTTGATCTCCTGACTTCGTGATCCACCCGCCTCAGCCTCCCAACGTGCTGGGATTACAGGCATAAGCCACTGCGCCCGGCCGACATTTCTGTTAAAGTGTCCATTAACTTATGGTAAATTACAATGGAAATGCATGTGGCCCTCACGAGTGTATTATGGTCAAACTTTTAATAAGTAACAAATTAAATCATGATAAGGAAGTGACTAAAAGTTAATCAAACACTGCTGCTCTGCTCTTTCCATGAAAATAACCCTTTGCTCCTTCCAAGTTCAACACATGAGACTTCATATCAGATTCTCACCTGAATGCATGACTCTTCAACCTCAGGACTTGCAGAATTAATGGAATGCCGTCCTAAGGTTGTTGAGTTGTGCGTTTCTGGGCATTTCATCTCTATGGAGAAGTACCCATTCCCTCACCCCAAAGACTGAGGTAGAAAGATTTTTCTCCCTAGGGAAAAATCTTCCTTGAAAGTTTTGTGGCCTCAAGAGCCAGAAGACAGAATGGGGAGGTTTGATAGTTGGATCCTTGTCAAAAGCCTGACCCTTGACTGTGAGACTCCCTCAAATTTGCAGTGTCTTGGGGATCCCTCCTAGTGACTATCTTAGAAAATAAACATTTTCTGTTCATTTCTAATGACTTAATTATCTATTTTCTTTTTCATATAGGTCCAGTTAAAAACAAGAAAAAGGGTAAGTTCCTTACTTTATAAAATTGCTGTCTTGTCATATCTTTTCTAAAATTAGAAGAAAAAAAATCAAGAGTACGATTTTTGTATTACATTCTTTCAGCATTGTCTGTCCGTTATTTTATTCAATATGTTATCTTCTTGAGTATTGTAGGTTCTGAAGAACAAGAAATCATTCTTTAGTGATGATTCACCTTTTTCTTTCATTCTTCCTTACTCTTCTCCCTGCTCTTCTTTTATCTTTTTTTTTTTTTTTTTTTTTTTTTTTTACGGAGTTTCACTCTTGTTGCCCAGGCTGGAGTGCAATGACGCAATCTTAGCTCACTGAAACCTCCGCCTTTGGGGTTCAAGCAATTCTCCTGCCTCAGCCTCCTGAGTAGCTGGGATTACAGGCACTCGCTTTTATCCTTTTTTTTTCCTCCTTTATCAAATCAGTGATTGGGTATGAATGAAATCCTGAGTCACCATGTAGGAACTAGATACGCTACCTATCAAAAGATGTCAGCACCCTGTTTCTTGGACTTAAAGCTTCCCTGATTTGATTTCCCAAAGAGTCAGGGAAGGTATTTCTTGCTTTGAGGATTCAATATCATTTTCTCTGTAATGAAAATGCTATTCTGGGGTAGTACCCTGACCGTTTAGTCTTTTCAAAGCAGCTTCCATTGTGCCGTTGTTGAGTCAGTAAGTCCCCAGTGTACTTGCAATGAAACTGGCCCTAGGGCACGTACAAGTGCTCACTTAACTAAAAGAGGAGAATCAATCCAAAGACAGAACAGTCTCCAAAGACAGGGCCAGGCAATATGGTCTACTACTTAGGACTGAAAAACCCAATTATGAAACTAGCTAAAGCACCTGTTTGTTTCTGGGTTCTGACCTGGGAGGAAGACAGAGTAAAACTAATGATTTTTCATGAAAATGCTTTAAGTGAAGTGATGCTGTGTGATAAGATTTATGGAGCTTTATAGAATAGATTGCCAACCCCAGACTAGGCCAAAAGACTGGCTTCACCTGCAGTCTGCCACTTCTTCGAACACTAGGGTACTCTGGTGCCTTGAGGTATCATAGTCCACATGGAAAAGTTGTGTGCCTGTTGTAAAGAAGCTGAGGAATGACCTGACCTCCTGAGTGCCTGAACTGAGCAAGGTTGGAAAACAGCCAGGGAGCTGGAGTCAGTGAGGAAACCTTTCCCTGTGGGGCCTGGGCATTTACCACCAAGATGTTCTGTCTTTTAAGAAAGTAGATTTGATTTTCAAACATGTAGTTCTTAAATCTTGTCACATCCCTTTAAAACAGAAATTATAACTCAGATCATTGCCTGGCACTGCTACCTTGGACATTATTGAGAAGAGAGTGCACGTAGGCCTTAAACATTTACTTTGGCTGAAAGTTATTTAGAAGCCATTTAATATGGATTTCCTTGGATATGGTGAATAGGCACATGCTTGAAGAGGTAAATTGAATTGTTCACTTAATTTTCACCCTTTAATGGAATTTTCCTCCTTCCACAACTCTCTCTCTCTCACTCACTCATTCACTCACTTTTGGTTGTTCTTTCATTTGGGGCTTAGCTAAAAGGTTAAGGAAATACTCCTTTGATGAAGTTTAGCTTTGAAAGAAATGTGTATATTCTTTCATCTAACACTACATAGGGTATGTTTCTAAGTACAGACGTCTCTGGGCTTTTATATCATAAGGTGTTCTGTTAAAGTAAGGAAATCCAGAGAAGGGAGTCAATCCTCTGAAGTTATCCTCTTGCTCCAGGGGTCATTTTGTACATTCTCTTCTCTGAGCGCAGCTTTGTGTAAGTATACAAGTGTGAGAAGCACACTTGCCTAACCCTTGTTGCAGAGGAACAGAGGACCAGCTGCAGAACTGGAACAAAGCAGGAGTTTTTTCTCAAATGCCTTCTAACATTTTCATAAGTGAACATTCTGTTTTCACTGCAACCATTAGTCTCTTGGACTGGAGGAGTTTCTGGCTGTAAGTCTTCCAAAATTACATTAGCAATTACAGGAGACTCACATTCTTGAAGCTGAAGTTTGTGCTACCCACAGAACACCCTGTAGCTTGAAAATCACTGTTAGGCTTGGAAATCTTGGGACACAGGACAGCCTAATATGCACCAACCTCTGTGTCTATGCCACCTAGAAAATAAGGAGGGAGAAGCAAACCTTACAACCAGGCTAAGGAAGCTTCCTGACTGCAAGTGGTAAGTCACCCCTCCTTATGGAAGCTCAGTCAGTCTCATAAGGAAACAGAGAAATCATTGAGGCCAAGCTCCTTGTTTCACAGATGTAGAAACTGAGGCTCAAGGAGAGGAAGGGATTTGCCCAAAGTGTGTCTGTGGCAGAGCTGGGGCTTACATCCTTATCTCCTGAGTACAGATTCTGTGTTCTTTCCACTACACTAGCTGGAATTGAAACTTGGGCTCTGAATAAGCCTGATTTGGAAGGTGCCCAAATCTGAAGGGAGATGGTTTTCCTGTTCAGCATCTTGAAATTGGCTAGATCTAGAAACGGGGCAGATCCAATCTTTTGCTGCTAAGTGCAGAGAAACCTCTAAAGCTCATGCCTCTAGGTCTTTAAGGCTACAGGGACTCTTCTGGGAGAGATGTTCTCTGGACCTTCCTTTCCTTCCTCTCTGAGGAAGAGGCCCCACGATAACCCCATGGTTTTATTCCAAATGCAGATGTGGTTAGACATAGACAACTGGCCTCTTGAGTGGCATTGCCATGAGGATTTGGTTTCTTGGCCATGAGGCATTCTTCTTAAAGGAGGACCTGATAAATCAGGACAGGATTTTCCTGCCTAAGGGTCTGGGGAGCAGGAAGTCAGAGTCAGTAAGAAGGTCTTTAGTGAGACTAGAAAGGTTGTATTTAAAACTAAGAAACTACCTCAGGTGAAGACATTGTGATGAAGTCTGGAAACAGGCTTCCATTCCTGAAACTTTCCATAAAATTGTGAGAAGGTGGTGAAGGAAGGAAGAAGACCTGCGCCCACCTGTAGTCTTTGAGTGTAGCAGCACAGAGCAGAGGAAGTCAACAGGAGGAGCTGGAGGTTTTGGTTCAAGACCACAGTTATGACTCATTTAAGATAACTACATCCTGGTGGGAATGTTGAAAGGACTGGAATATGAAATAGGAGGGTCGAGATTGTTCTAGAAGGATAGCAAGGAGGAAATGGGGGAAGAGTTGGTGGGCATGATTAGTAATACATTTGAGAATAGGACTTCTGAGGAAAGACTTTGGGAAGCTGGATTATTTAGCCTATAGAAATAGGGGTTGGTGGGTGACTTAATTTCTTTTCATATATAAGGATTATGTATATGTATATTCTTCTCTGTCTACGCAAATAGAATAAGAGCTTAAACTGCCACAAGAGGGACATCAGTTAATATACCAGAGAACTTCCCAACAGTGAGCAGTGAGGGGCAATAAACATTGGAACATGTTACTATGGAGTTTACAGAATTTCCTTTCCCAGAGATCTTTTAAAAAAGAGTTTACAGAGGTCAGCTAAGAAAGTGAAACCTGCTGCCTCCTCCTCAGCTCTCTCTACTCTCTGTCACTGCTTCTTTCCTGTTTCTCGATATCTCTCTCTCCCTCCCCCTCTTCCCGTGCCCCTCTTCCTCCTTCTCCATTCCCCCATCTCCAAAACTCCTTCCCATTTCTCATTCCCAACTAGCACTGTCCCCATCCCAACCCCCATTTCCTGTACATCCTGACTCCTAGAGGAACCTTCCCGGAGCTGATACTGTTCCTAAGGCCAGGCTGTACAGCTTCCTCTTGTTATCGACATCAAGTCCACCAAACTGGGCAGCAAACATAAAAGCTCTACATTCTTCAACAATAGCCCAATTCTAAAAAGAACCACAAAGTGACCCATAGGTCTAATCACTTGGTAGTTCTCATCCTTTGGACTCAGCTGAAATGTAACCTCCTTTTTGAAACCTTCCCTGACCTCTTCAGCATTTGGTCCCTACCCACTAAGGTAGCACTTCTACTATCCCATTACTGTGTCTGTTTCCCCACAGACACAGACTGATCTCCTGGAGGGCCACTTATTTCTATATGCTCAAACCTAGCTTTGTAAATGCGTATTCACAAAAGGGAGTGGGGGGAAGGGAGAGAAAGCACAAGACAGACAGAGACAGGGAGACAGAGCTGTGTGATAAAGGTATCCAACTCTTTAGCAGGGACTCCCAGAGAGCTGACTTTGTGTCCTCAGAAGTCTGTAGAACTCCTGACAGTCCACTCATCCAGGAAATAACTACAAATGCAACACTGAGGCCAGGCATGGTGGCTTGTGCCTGTAATCCCAGCAGCACTTTGGGAGGCCAAGGCAGGCAGATCACCCGAAGTCAGGAGTTCGAGACCAGCCTGGCCAACATGGTGAAACCCCATCTCTACTAAAAATACAAAAATTAGCCGGACACGGTGGCACGTGCCTGTAACCCAGTTACTCCAGAGGCTGAGGCAGGAGAATCGCTTGAACCCGGGAGGTGGAGGTTGCAGTGAGCCGACATCGCACCACTGAACTCCAGCCTGGGTAACAGAGCAGAACTCCATCTCAAGAAAAAAAAAAAAAGGCCGGACGCGGTGGCTCAAGCCTGTAATCCCAGCACTTTGGGAGGCCGAGGCGGGTGGATCACGAGGTCAGGAGATCGAGACCATCCTGGCTAACATGGTGAAACCCCGTCTCTACTAAAAATACAAAAAACTAGCCGGGCGTGGTGGCGGGCGTCTGTAGTCCCAGCTACTCGGAGGCTGAGCGGGAAAATGGCGTGAACCCGGGAGGTGGAACTTGCAGTGAGCCGAGATCGCGCCACTGCACTCCAGCCTGGGCGACAGAGCGAGACTCCGTCTCAAAAAAAAAAAAAAAAAAAGTAACACTGAACCCTATTTTTCAGGAAAGAAAGCAGGACCTCCTGGACCCAATGGCCCTCCAGGACCCCCAGGACCTCCAGGACCCCAGGGACCCCCAGGAATTCCAGGGATTCCTGGAATTCCAGGAACAACGGTTATGGGACCACCTGGTCCTCCAGGTCCTCCTGGTCCTCAAGGACCCCCTGGCCTCCAGGGACCTTCTGGTGAGTTCCCCTGTCTTTCCACCCCACCAGGTGCCTTACAAGTACTTTAGGAGAGCAAGAGTGGGTGATCCTGAGAGCAGTTTCAAACGGTGGAGATGGGGTTGGTGTGCAATGAGGGATGCAGCTCTCCAAGACCAGTGTAAAACTAGGAATTGAACAAGCCAGTAGGGCCTGACCTGCTCTAGCTTCTTATATCTACCAACCTGTCAAGGACAGGCCACCTGTTCTTACCCCATCTCAACCCTTCTATCACAAGCCCTCCCTGACTCTTAGCCTCCCTGTAGTGGACCAGTAAAATTCATATGAGCCAGAGACAGAGGCCCTGGTGGTTCATTGGAGTTCCAGTGGGGAATAGATTTAATCTTCTCTGATTCCCTGCATCTAGCTCCACATGCTGATGTTTGCATAGAAACAGGCTATGGAGTGGAAAGTTGAGGACTGAACAAAATGACAAGCCCTAGGACAGTTTCATCTTATGAAGTCTGAAGTGCTTTTCCCATAGCAAGTAGTCACTAATGGTCAAGAAGTTGGAAACTTAAGAGTCACTCAGTCTGTGGATAAAGCAAACCCAGGCACCAAGGCTGTCCCATCCAGGAACCAAGTGCTTCTTGCACTAGATCCTTACCCTACCACACTTGCCATTCAAATGTCATTTCATCCCTTTGCATCTTTCTCCTTAAGCCCTGAAGGGCATCTGAAAGGTATGAATTCAGATCCAAACCTGCCTAATTGGCATTGACAAGAGTCAGACTGCCTGGGCTTATGTCACTTGTTATTTCTTCCCCCTGCTCCCCACTCCCCTGCCCTGTATCTTGGGGCTTTAAAGAAATGGACCCTTACAGCTGATTTCTCCAGGGGCAAGAATTCTGCAGCAGGATTCAGATTCTTTAACTTGTACTTCACACAGGGCTAAGCAGTGTTACCATGGCCACAAGAGATGGAGTTGGGGATTTTTTTTCATCCAATCATTCCTTAAATATTGAGCACTTTCTGTATACAAAGAGACATATTGATACATGGTCCTTTTTCTCATAGAGGTTATCTCCTAGAGGAAAAGAGAACAAAGAAACAAGATATTTACAAACAGCAGTGGGCTCTATGAAGAAAATTGATAGAAAGGGAGCAAAAGGCTAGAGAAGCCAATGCCATTGTCTCAGGGTCACACAGTGACAGGAATGCCCTCTCATTGTTCTCCATGGGTGCCTGGTGGGGCTTGCCTTGGGCTAATATTGGCCAGAGGCAATACTCAGAAGTTTCCCTGCTGGGTGCTGGGCCCACTGAAGATGAAGGTCGGGGCAGGAAACAGAAGAGGTGCACTCTGACTCTTCCTCCAGCTCTAAGCCCTGAAGAATAAAGCTCAGACAGGGCTGGCTGCAGGGAGCACGGCTCACCACCATTAGCTGCTCAGGTGAGGGGAAAAGGAAGTCAAAAGATTATGCCCTCTGATAGTCCTGTCCTATTTTGCAGGTGCTGCTGATAAAGTTGGAACTCGAGAAAACCAGGTTGGCTGGGGATTGCTCTCTTCTTGGGTAGGAAGGAAAGCCACAGGCTAGAGCCACCTTTAAATTAGCTTCTTATTAGATTTCCTGAGGCTTTATTTCATGAGAACACCCTGGAGATTCTGAGGGTTTTCACTCACAGCCCCCTCCCATCTCTATGAATAGAAAAGCTTTGCCCCAGGGCATGTTTTTAGCTAAGGAAAGGGTGTCTTGCCAGGATCATTTTTCCTCATTCCACAGGAGACCCCAGGGTCACCATAGCCAGGCCCAGTAGTCAGCTGAAATAAGCTGCCAGTCAGACCTATTCACCTGAGCCTCCAACTCCCCAGCCACCCCAGACACCTTGTCGGCTCTCAGACCACCTGGGATCCGGACCTGAAGAGTTGAAGAGTATGTCCTTGAAAAACAGCCAGCCAGCTCCAGGCCCAGCCTAGCCTGGGCGTCTGCCTTAATGGCCTGAAGAGCTCCTCCCAGTCTTTGAGCTTCCTAATCTGTCTCTATTGGCAGGTTCTGCTGCCTTGCCTTGTCTCATCTCAGCCTCCCTCGCCACAGCTGTGTGGCCACAGTGATAAATCTACACAGCTGCACAGTGCTTGACGGCTTGCAGGGCAATTTTATATCCATCACCTCATTTGATCTTTAGACATCCCTGTGAGAGAGGCCAGACATTCTTATAATCCCCATTTTACAGTTAGGGAAATGAGGCTCAGAGGCATTACATTTGGTTGAGGTCACATAGCTAGCAAGCGGTAGAGCTACAAAATCATATTACCCTCTAGTAGAAACGTAGTCAGTAACATCCCAAGAGAGGGGAGAGGGATCAGAATTGGATTACAATAGAAGACTAGAAACCAGGATGGAAACATGGGACCGGTGACTGAGCAAGCAGCCATTACTCATAGTGACTACTCTCTATCCTTCTCATCCTGCCAGCCAGCTGTGGTGCATCTACAGGGCCAAGGGTCAGCAATTCAAGTCAAGAATGGTAAGAATCAAAATAGGCTCTCTCCCAAAGAGGAGCTTCTCCCCTTCCTCCTCCCCAACCTCCAAATAATCACCCAGCCTAGTTCCTCCCAGGGCCCTGAGGTACCCTTGGCATACGAAGTCATTCTTTGCTCCATCATGCCCTCTACTGGCTGTCCTGAGCAATTGCTGGCATCAAGACCAGTTGCTACACCCAAATTGCATTTAGAATCACTGATTACGGAGCTGAAAGGGACTTGAGACATCATCTAGCCCAGGCATTCTCAGGCGATGGAGTGTATATCAGAGCCACCATGGAGATATGTGTAGTTAGATTAATATTTTCACAATACAAATTATAGAAAGTAAAACAATGTAAAATTAAATTCTTCTTGTCTGATGGATCTACGCAGGTGGGCAGACGGGCTGCTTCTCTCAGGGCAAGTGGGGCATGTTAGAATCTCCAGGGAGTTGAAGATGCTAGTGTCTATCAAAAGGGAGAATGTGTTTAATGGGTTTAAGAAACACTGATTTATCGTAATCCCCGCATTTAACAGATGGGGAAACAGAGTCCCAGAGAGATTGGATAATACATTAATAAATCATGCTGCCTCATATTGTATGATACTTTAGAGTTTTCAGCATGCTTTCTTTGTCTTTAATTTCATCCAGTCCTCACAACCACCCTATGAGGTAGGTATGAGCTCCTTTTTACAAAGACAGAAAGTGAAGTTCAGAGAGGTTAATTAATTTTCCCAATATTTCTTAGTCAAGTTAGTTTAGGAGCCAGGATTCAAAACTACATCTTTCTGACTCTCTCCTCTCCCCTATGCTACTTCAGTGATATGTATGTACACTCCACTGAATGATAAGGTTCATTTTCTTCCCCCAAAGAGACATGAACATTCATGAAAGAACAGCACTTTGGAATAATGTCCAGTCCCCAGAGTGCACAAAGCCTAAAATGCGTGAACCCCCAGGAGCCTTGGGAAGCAGCAAGCTAACCAAGATGCTAGATGCTTACAGAGCTTGGAGTGGAAGGGAGGGGTTTTGAGTACAGAAACGGTAAAGGAAGGTTAAAAAAAAAAAAAACAGCTACCTGGGGACAGTTTCTAAGAACTCAGTCAGTCCTGAACTGGCTGTACTGAGTTTCCTTAATGACTGTATTTAGTTACTTCCCTGACTGCCACCTCCATGTCTGACTTAGTAGCCTCAGAAGTGTAAATAGGAAGAGAATGGCACCAAAACCCAATTGGTCCTGCTGGGGACCGCAAGGCCCTGAGTGGGCAATGATCCCCACCTGTCCAGGGAGGCCAGAGACAGGCCAAAATAGATTTGTTTGGGTATCTAGACAGATAGTGTTTCTTCTGTGCCAGCAGCCACTGATTTTGCTCCCACTGCCACACAGTAGGATTGTTTCCAGCCCCTCTGGGCCAATCCTCAGAAGCGGTCTGTGCTGACCCTTAGTACGACCAGAAGAAGTGATGGGGGTGGGGTGCAGTGGCTCACGCCTGTAATCCCAGCACTTTGGGAGGCCGAGGGGAGCGGATCACTTGAGGCCAAAATTTGAGACCAGCCTGGCCAACGTGGTGAAACTTCGTCTCCACAAAAAATACAAAAATTAGCTGAGCATAGTGGCACGTACCTGTAATTCCAGCTGCTCGGGAGGCTGAGACAGGAGAATCACTTGAACCCGGGAAGTGGAGGTCGCAGTGAGCCAAGATCACACCACTGCACTCCAGCCTTGGTGACAGAGTGAGTGACAGTCCCTCTCAAAAAAAAAAAAAGAAGAAGAAGAAGAAGAAGAAGTGATGGGGTCAGGGATTGGAGGACGTCATGCAGAGTGGTCCACTGATGGGACAGAGCCAGGGCAGTTCCTCCTAACTCCTAGCCCATCTACTTACCACCTCAAGGAAAGATGGTCACCTTTTCCAGAAAACCTGTTTCCTCATCCCTCAGAGAGACAGGCCTACTGAAACTGACCAAAGATGGACTTATAAAATATAATTTCTTGGGTGCAGGATGGATGACTTAGAAGGGAAAAGGCTCCCTGGGCTTGGATGTCCTCCTCTCATGGTGGGAAGGAACATTCCTCTTTCTGCAGGATGGAAAGAGAAGATTTTCCTCCACCCTCACACGCTGGCTTCCACTGTCCAAAGGAATGCGACTGCCCCTCCACCCCTGCCTGGGGTGGAGCTGAGACAGATGTTTTGCCAAGGGTGCCTCGGCTCCTATCCTCCCAGCTGGCTCTGTTGCAGCCTGCCAGTCTATCTTTCACTCTCATAAGGATCCCTCTCACCTATGGGGCCCTGGTACTGGTGGTCAGTAGCCCCAGCTGCCGTGGAGTCTGAATCATCTCTAATCCCTAAGGTTCTCCAGATAGACAGTGGGCTGAGTGGTTTCCTCCCAGGGAGGCTTTCCAGAAAGCTGTGGGTGTGGAAGAACCATAAAAAAAGAATCTCTTAAGGAGAAAGAGAAAACCCATGAACCTATGAGACAAGAGGAATTCAGGAGCTCTGACTGGGAAAGTAAAATTGAATAATAAGACCTAGCCTGCCACTCAGTGTCTGAATTTTGCCTGTGCAGGCCCCATAACAACAAAGAAAATAGGGCAGCATGCCCACTCTCATCCTCCTCCGGCAAATTCCAGCTAGAAGGTAACGGTTAAAGACCCTTCCAGATGCAAGGGTCAAGAAAGGAAGTATAAAGACAGACAGGAGCCCAGGAGCCCTGAAGCAGGCCTGGCAGCTGCTTTACAAACAGAACAGCTTCTCTGCTTTCAAATGCTCTTCTTAAAGTTTGGTCTTCTAGGCTACCCTGGTTGCACTGGGATAGGGTTGGGGGTCGTGAACTCCTTGGTATTTATTTTCTGTTGCCTCGATTATTCTGACATGTACTGAGTGACTGCCCTTCTCTCATACTGAGATCTTTCAGGTGGAGTGCTCAATGACTGGTCTCGCATCACTATGAACCCCAAGGTGTTTAAGCTACATCCCCGCAGCGGGGAGCTGGAGGTACTGGTGGACGGCACCTACTTCATCTATAGTCAGGTAGAAGTGAGTACGGTCTTAGGCCTAACTCTTCTTATATCCAGAATGCAGATCCGGTGCAGACCACATAGGGGCACTGTGGAGCCAGCCAAGACCATCCAATGGCTAACTTCCTGCTTTGGGTGAGGGGGTGGGAGGGCCGCACTGAGAGGGAGTTGAAAGAAGGAAAGAGAGAGGAGGCCAGCTTGTTTCGTTTTGTTTTGTTTTGTTTTGTTTTGTTTTGTTTTTCCCTAGCCAAATATTATTGAAAAACTGTGAAAAAGGCCCCTCCTACATTCTGCCATCTGATTCCCTCCTGCAGGGCCTCAGGCCCCTGTTTACCCTCCGAGCTGTTTGGCTCCACTGCCAAACTTGAACTTGGTCTCAGTATATTCTTTGAAAGTCAGTTCCAGGGTTACTGAGAACCCCTCCCCTCAACACTGCTGGCTCGGGCGTTATAATGAATAGTGCTCCTGCAGACTTTCTTTCCACCTCAAAAAGATTTCTGACTGTCTTTCCTTCCTCTTTCTCCCATTTGTTTCCCTATCTTTCTATTCCTCTATTCTTGCCTCCTTCCTGCTGTTATTCTCCCAGCCCTTTCTCCCTCTGCTTTTGTCCTCTTCCTGCCCTGGGCCCGCTCCCCAAGTCCGCCAGTGTCCATCTACTTCCATTCCCCGATTGTTTGCCTCCACGGGGATGGCTCCTTGGAGATAGAGGAAGATGAGCCATGAGGTTGGGACTTTTGTGGGGTGGGCAGCAAGCAGGCAGGTGGGCAGAAGGACTATGGAACCAACACATGGGTGTCACAGGAGAGCGGCCAGCAAAGGTGGGCTAACAAGCATTTGCTAGGCACACTGAGCACCCCGGTGTAGCTTCGGTCCTGATCCATATGTGGCACCCAAATATGCTGTTCCCAGCTGAAGAGCTGATGGAGGGAGTGACCTTTCATAAAAAGATTTACAGTGATATCTGAGAGTCCCAACACCCATGGGGCACATGGGCATAACCCTGATGTCCTATGAGCCAAGCTCCACGTGGTGGGGGCAGTGGGGGCGGTGGTGGGGGAGGGCAGATCACAACTTGGTGTGAGGTATGATGGATAAGGGTAGTGAAGAATGGAAAAATTAATTTTCTGAGCCTAGGAGAGAATTGAGAGTGGCCCATGCAGGCTGGGAAAATCCCCATGACATTAGGCCACTGAGCATTAAGTTAGTGCTTCCTTCTGGCCACAAAGTCAGGGGCCTGGGCTTTTCCAAATTCTTTGTCTTGTTTGCGGTAGCTAGCTCTCCATCTCTCTGGACCTGTTTCCTCAATCATCAAATGGGAGGCTCAAGGGGTACTGTGAATCAGTGAGGGGAGTCCAGGCACAGGGGAGGGGTGGTGCAAGCTGAATAAGCTTCTGTTAAGGAGCTGAAGAAATCGCAAGTTGTTATATGACCTCTCTGGGGAATCAGTGACTTCTAAGTTTCTCCACAAATAGTCCGCGGGGCTCAAGAGTGGAAGTCGGTTTGTGTCTACGGCACTGTGTGCACACCTGCTATGTGCAGGGCACTCTGCTTCGTGTCAGAGCTGGGGCAGGGGCGGGTGGGGGTACAGGGGCACGGTGAAGCTGCAAATAGGGCATGGTTCTTAGCCTTACAGAGTTTACGACAGGTGTGCTGTTGTAAGAAAGGTTTGCTCAACCAGCTGAGCCCCATGGACTAGGGGAAGGGCAATGCATCCGCCTGTCACCCTGCCTTTCCTGTTGGCCAGCTAGCACGCCTTCACATGGCACTGCCCCATCCATGGGGTATGCTGGCAGCTCATCTGAGAAGATTCTGTCAATTCACCACAGGGAGGGCCCCCCACCCTCTCTTTCCTCTCTTCCCCAATCCCTTCTTGTTGCCTCTCACTCAGGTATACTACATCAACTTCACTGACTTTGCCAGCTATGAGGTGGTGGTGGATGAGAAGCCCTTCCTGCAGTGCACACGCAGCATCGAGACGGGCAAGACCAACTACAACACTTGCTATACCGCAGGCGTCTGCCTCCTCAAAGCCCGGCAGAAGATCGCCGTCAAGATGGTGCACGCTGACATCTCCATCAACATGAGCAAGCACACCACCTTCTTTGGGGCCATCAGGCTGGGTGAAGCCCCTGCATCCTAGATTCCCCCCATTTTGCCTCTGTCCATGCCCCTTCCCTGGGTTTGGGAGCCAGGACTCCCAGAACCTCTAAGTGCTGCTGTGGAGTGAGGTATATTGGTGTTGCAGCCACAGAGAGAAATGCCTCAGTGCTATTTATTCCCCAGTGACTCCAGGGTGACAAGGCCTGCTTGACTTTCCAGAATGACCTTGAGTTAACAGGACAGTTGATGGAGCCCCAGGGTTTACATGAAGCAGGACCTTCTTTGCTTCCATGTTGACTGGCTTATGGCGTGACTCTTCAACCCCGAGGTCCCTGTTGTCAGATCTATTGTTTGTTGCACTAAAATGAGGATCCAGGGCAGCAGGCCAGAGAGAGCAGAGGTGCACTCCAGACTCTGGGGGTGGACATCTGACCCCAAGGGGCTGCTGCTCCTCTCTTGGGTAGGGTGGTGGTGGGGGCGGAGTGGGAAGGTAGCATTGCAGCCTGAGAAGGCCAGAGAGGGAAAAGGCAGGTGCTTTTGGCAAGAGACCATGAGAGAAACCTGCCAAGAGAGCATCCTTGGCAGTGGGGATGTTCTTTCTGCTCTATACTGTGGCCTGCAGGAGGGTCGGAGTGCTCTTCCCACTCCGGCTGACAGCTACATTGTGGCAGCTTGCTGGGCTTTGGGAAGGGGAAGTTTGCTCTGCCTTGGAACAATCACAGGGAATGGCCACAAACCTGCCCGCATAAGACCCTGAATCCGTCCTTGGGTCACACGTCTCTCATTTTATTTACAGCTGTGCTCCACACTCAGAAAACTCCCTGGGGTCACCTAGTTGCCCCCATTCCCAGCCTGACTACAACTCCTGCCTTCTTTCTCCACAGAGCCTACCTCTGTCTGAGACAGGTGCCTAACCTGGGACCTGTGCTCATGTGAGTCTGGGATATTCTTTAGCTTACCTGGGCACAAAGAGAATTTGTCGTTTATTAAACAGTACAAATGTTTTTCATCCATTCCTAATCAATTCTGTCTGGAGACAAAGGGTTGGACTGGATGACCTCCAGAAGTCCCTTCCATTTCTAGTACTTGTGACTCTTAGCAGGTGGCCCTCACCACAGCCTTCTAAATTCCCAAACCCTAGGCTGCTCCTGGGCATTAGCAAGGCAGAGCCTTTTTACCTGGCCTAGAAAGGGCAAGGGGTGAGGATAGGACAGAGGGATTTTGTTCCAGTTTGCTGCAACACAAGTGGACATTAGGCCAGGCCTTACCTGAAAGGCCAGCTGCTGATGCCATACTGACCCAGTCTTTCTTCACTCTGGCTTCAAAAAGCCATAGCAGAGCATGGTCACCACAGATGCTCATGCTGCTCCTGTGAAGCCAGACTCAGGAGAAGCCAGTGTCTAGGCACTGAGCAGGGATCTGCCCCCTAGTTCAGGGTCCAAATGCACCTTCCCCTAAACCCCAAGCTTCCCACTAGATCATGTGGTAGGACCCTCGAGGGCCTTACTTCAAAGTGCCTTGGCTCAGCCTGGCTTCTGAGTGCTAGGTCCAGCCCAAACCTGGGAAGGCCAGCCTTGTACAGTCTGCTCCTCTTGTTCCTGAAATATGTTTCCTTTTCAGGAGATGGGGAATAAGTTCCTTCAGGCAGCTGAAATTCATCGAGAACAGAGGGTACTTATTTCTCAGCTGTGCCTTCCCTTTCTAAGCAACCACACTGCTTGGCCCTTCAAGGGTCAGGGTGAGAGGTGATGGGCTAGGCCTCCATTGTCTGGTTGCTAACAACAGCCTTGCAACCCAAGGTGAGGTGAACTCCAGGCATGTGTCTGTCCCTAACTCCTATAAAGTGCCTTGGACAGTCTGCAGTTGTAGCAGAAACCAACAAGAACCTCTCCTTCATCTTTGGAAAATAATTTCTCCTTTATTGTCTCTTTTGAGGAAGGCAAGGCTGATAATATGACAAACATCATTGTTTAGATGAGTCTTAGTGAGGTAGCACTCTCGGAGCGTTTTGACCAGTTTAAGCCGCAGACCTGGAGCTTCAGCCAGGTCTGACTCCAAAGTTGTTCCATCATACCACAGCACTGTGTGGAATTTGAGGTCTAAAGAGAACGAATAAAAGTGGCAATTTGGAACTGAAATCCTCGAGGGCTCTAGGGAGAAACCCAGAGATGCCCGTTTTCATTCCTCGACGGTAATACCTGTCCTCTTGGCTGCCAGGGGCTCTGTGGCAAAAGGAGTCAGGCATTCCTTTGGGAAGCAGCCATCAACCTTAGAGCTCTTGTGTTCAGAAGAATCTTTCTGGCACCTTGTTGAAGCAGCAGGCCTCTGGGACCCACAGAGCTGGTGGCCTTTATGTTCTTTCACCCATCCTAGGAACCAGCCAACCATCATGTGTGGAGCCCCTACTGTGGGCAAGGTCCTCCTTCCATTACCCTACAGACAGCTTACAGGAGCCAGCTTGCTTCCCACAACTACTAGTGTGACTCCTTATCTCTTTCCACCATACCTTAGAGACTTTGATACTACCAGGGTCTCTCAGGGATGGAGGGAAGACCTGAAAGAGGACTAGTTCTGAGGCCAGAAAGATGTGAGGAGAGAGGAGGAAAAGTCTTCCTAATTGTGCCCCTAAAGGGCATCCTGATACCATTCTATTCTCCGGACATGGAGGGGATGATAAAGGAAATAAGATCTCCACTGGACCCTTGATTCATTCTGAACCCTCCAAAGGAACTCCAGGGGGCAAGGGATGATGAGGGAAGCAATAGGTAGCTGGGGAGCCCTATTGCTGCTAAGTCATTGGCGGCAAAGTGACAAAACAATTTACTGATGAGAGAATGTGCAAATAGATGTACAGTTTGGAATTATGCTGGTGTGAGTTTGCCAGAGGACCAATGCTAGCATGGAGAATGGGACAAGGACATTTGTGGGCAAGCAGATGACAGAGGTTTGAAGGAGAATTGCATGGCAGGAGTCTCTGCCAGCTACTTGGGCTTCAACAGCCAAGCTGGCACAAAAGACAGCTGGCAGAGGCTGCTCGGCTACTGGTTACCTGGAGAAGTAGTATTTGCCTATTTCCCGCTTCGTCCATCCTGAGCCAAATTTCTTTTACTGAACAGGAAAGAGCTAGGAACCCTGGAGGTAAACAAAGACTTTGATCCATGTATGAGCGTGTGTGTTTATGTAACTTCCTGTGGACGCAAATAGATTCAGAGAAATTTAGAGCTAAAAAGGCCCTTAGAGGGAATCTAGCCCAACCTAGATTCCACCCTGTTACTTATGTAGAAACTGAGGCCCAGAGAGGGAAGATGACCTGCCCCAAGTGGTGAGCAAGCCCCAACCTCTAGAGTCAGCAGACTGAGGGGATAAAGCAGTTCCTGTCCCACATGGCCATCTTCTTTCTTCCACCCACAAACTCCAGGATGGAAGTACTTGGCCCTTTCAGGAGCCTGGCCAGGCAGGGAGTAGCTGCAGCCTTCATCAGAACTCTTCCTCCTCTCAAGGCATTCTCCCAGCTCTAGCTTCTGGACTGGAAAGCAGGAGACTGGCCCAGTACCAGCAAGTCCTTAGGCTACTGTAATGCTGCCTCAGGACCCATCCCTGCCTGGAGGCTTCTCTAGGCCCTGTGAGCACAAAGAATAAAGCTGATTTTTGTCTTTTAATCCATTTCAGGTCTCTCTCCAGGAGGGCTCGGGGTGTGTCATTTCTATATTCCTCCAGCTCTGATATTAGGGGGTGGGCTTTGTTGTGAGAATGGCCTGGAGCAGGCCCAATGCTGCTTTTGGGGGTCAGCATCCAGTGTGAGATACTGTGTATATAAACTATATATAATGTATATAAACTGGGATGTAAGTTTGTGTAAATTAATGGTTTATTCTTTGCAAATAAAGCGCTTTCCCTATCTGTTCTTGATATCCGCGTGAGCACTTCCTACATGTTAAGTGCTTCTTTGCAAATGACGCCACACATGAGCTAGGGGAAGGACCAAGGCACCCATTTCAGAGGCAGCAACAGAAGGAAGATGGTCTGAATTTCCTGTTGGAACATCCCACATCCTCTCTGTGCCTCAGACCACACTCCCACATCCCCATTACCTTAGGTCAGAAGAAGAAGAATTGTCTTGGGCCACAAATAAAATACACTAACACTAATGATAGCTGATGAACTAAAAAAAAAAAAAGTCACAGAAAATTCTCATACTGTTTTAAGAAAGTTTATGAATTTGTGTTGGGCCCCATTCAAAGCCGTCCTGGCCCGCATGCCACAGGGTAGACAAGCTTGCCTTAG
Organism: Papio anubis; assembly: GCF_008728515.1. Classification (NCBI taxonomy): domain Eukaryota; kingdom Metazoa; phylum Chordata; class Mammalia; order Primates; family Cercopithecidae; genus Papio; species Papio anubis. The sequence continues at coordinate 81,715,772 of NC_044996.1, read as the reverse complement.
GTCTTCTGTGACCACATGACAAGCAGGCTAGATGTCCTGCCAAAAGGAACATTGTCCGGGGGCAGCAATACACAGAACTGACTCTCAGCTTAAGAATGTGGCATCTACAAAATACACTTCAGGCCTGGGCCCCAAATAGCTTGGGTAGACCCAGCCTCCAGCTCATTTTGCATATGAGGAAACCAACACTTAACGAATTTAAGTCACTCACCTAGAGTTACCCAACTAGTAAGTGTGCCAGCCTGGTCTGATTCCTTCCCAGCCAAGGCTGCTGTTACCTGGAAAAGTAGTATTTGCCTATTTTGCCCTCCATCCATCCTGAGCTAAAATCAATAGGGAAGAGGCTCACAGGAAGAAGACCCGATAGCAGCTCAAGAACACGTAGCTCAAGAGAGGTCTGGCGCTTTTCACAATCCCAGCACCTTTCCCCCCGGGGCCCCCACCAATCTTTTGGCTTCCCCGGGCCCACCCCCGTGCCATTGTATAGGTGGAGCAATGTGCACACAGTAGACCACGACAAATCTGCAATGGCCAGGTATGCATGGGCTGGGTGTTGCAGCCCAGGCTGGTCCTCTAGCCACCTTAGAGTTTTGTTTTGTTTTGTTTTGTTTTAAGGAAACCAGTCACAGGAAAGCTGCAGACTGTTTAAAAACACTTTATGGAAGCTCAGGGAAAATGTAATCTCTGGCACAACAAGTAACAAAGACAGCAGAAAAGCAGAAGCATGTCTTTGGCCACTGTATACAAATCATCACATGAGGCAGGCACCCAGGGTAGAGGCAGCAGCTCACACTGCAGTAAACACGCAGGATGTTGTAGACCAAACTGACGAACGTAATGCAGGTAAATCACTGGACCAAATGGCACCCACCCAAGAGGAATGGAATGAGAGGGCTGTGAGCCAAATGTTGTAGCCTGTCATTGCAACAGCCATTAGACCAAGAGTCTGAGAGACTTGCCATTCAGAAGGAGAGTTCTTTATGGCTGCTAAAAGCCAGGCGCCTCATTTCCATCCTGAGCAGGCTGGCTGACTCTCAAACAAAGGGCAGAATTATAGGGCCACGCAAGTATAGGCAAGTTGCTGAGGGAACAACAGAGAAAATTAGGCCTGAGTCCAACCTATTCTGTTATAGCTTTATGAGGCGGAAACTGAGTGCGGGCTAGTGGGTAGCAGAGGGTATTTAGGGCATTGTTTGCTCAGGGACAGGAAATGAGGAAAATGGTTGGAAAAGAAAATGGTTCACGTAGCTCTCCAGTTTATAAAGTTCAATCACATCCAATATTGTTTCATCTTCCCAACAGCCTTTGAGGTAAGCAGGGGACAGATTATTAGTCTCATTTTATAGATGAAGAAAGGAGGCTCAGAGGTGACTGATTGCCCCACAGTCACGTGGCTTGAAGTTGGTGGAGCTTGAACTCAAAGCCCACTGGCTCTGCAGGTCCCAGTCCTACTCCTGTAGGAAGTAGGACTCAATGCCAGGAGATGGGGCTCAATGCCAGGAGATGGGGCTGTTTGACAGCTAGAGAAGGAGAGACATGCGCAGGGATCCCAGAGCCCTTGAAACAGAGGAGTGGGTGCACACGCAGTATCAGAACATGGGCTTTTTATTTTGTCCATTGTTTTTCTCAATGCTGGCACCAAAGTGCCTTCAGGGCACCTCTCCCCTAGGCTCTTCCCTGTTTCTTGGGACTCTGTCTCCTGTAGCTGCAAAGAAAGGGCAGAAAAGAGCTGGAAGGAAAAAGAAATGAAGTGGGAAAAGGAGTGCAGAAAACAAGCAAATGAACAGGCCCTCCCCATAAGGAGGACTGGTCAAATCAGGAGCGGGAGCCCCATAGGTGACTCTTGTCCTCCTGTTCTCACTGGGTCCATACCTTCCAGCCAGGATGAAGGCTGCTGGGGATGTCTGTCAAATTATCTCCAGCTCCTGGGTCTCTGAGATACCAAACTTGGTCTTATGCTGGTCAAACAGTTTACGTAGGGCATCAATATAGAGTGCGTGATATTTAGCCACGATCTCCTGGCTTGGATTCTCAATCTTGGGCATTGGTAGAGGCTCCCCGACTGCCAGGGGAGACAATGAAGGAAAAGAGAAAAGCATCAGAATAGCTCATTCCTCAGAATAGGCCCCAGGCCTCAAGCCCAGACTATCCCCATCCTCACCTCAAAAAGCTGCCACTCATCCTAGCCAGCCTCCCTGCCTCTGAGCAGAGTCAGAGCTGAGGTTCAGCCTCAGAGCTAGATCCTGTGTCCTAGACTGAGGCTGCCAGCAGAAAGGCCCACTCACCAATGGTGGTTACAGGCCGACTATAGGGCAGAAGGCCCCAGGATTTCTTGGTGAAGCCACGTCCATAGAAAGCACAGGGGTAGATGTGTATCATACTCCGGAACCACTTCTGGAAGCGGTTGACAAAGCCACCAGGTGTGAAAATGTGCTGATCATAGAGGTCCGTCTCCCCAAAGGCATACGCAGGTATTAGAGCCACCCTGCAGAGCAAAAGCATATCCTGTGAAGCCCAGAAAGGTAAGGACTTTGTCAAATGCCAGACACGCTGACGGCCCGTGATCCCTGGGTCTGCCTACAGGCTTCTCAGACCTCAGTCCAGCTGTGCCTAGATCCAAGTTGGGAGCTCCATGGCCTACCCCTGGCTGCCTGTGGGGGCAAAGCAGTAGTAAGCTAAAGGAGGAGGCAAGCTCAGACCCTCCTGGGAACCCCTGGGTCTGAAACGGTGGAAGGTTAAGACCCAAGGGCCATGCCAGTTGATTTTCTTCACTTTAACACAAGCTAAGCTTGGCTCTCTCTGAGACAGAGTTGTTGCCAGTCCCCTTGTATAGAGGGACCGGCCCAGATGAGAGGCTGCTGTGAGGGAGAACAGGCTCAGGGCTGGCCCTCTGCCCTTTCTACTTCAGCAGAAACGCCTCCAGGACCTGGTCTCAGCTCTTCAACCCAGAGGTGGCTTTCCTCCTCCCTCTTTTTTTTTTTTTTTTAACTTATTTATTTTTTTAATTGACAAAAAAAATTATCTTCCTGATGACCATAGTTCATAAGAATGTATTGTATACTTCCTTCTCTCTCTGTGGATGTCCTTTCCTCAAAACCCCGTCTTCTTCTTTCCCTGCAACACTTTTGGATCCCTTCCCCCAGCCTGGACTGGAGCTGTCCTTACCCATGCTGAAGGGCCGTGCGCACAAAACCAGACCGGTTCTTCAAGACCAGGGTGGAAGAGCCTGGCAGGCTGTATCTGCACTCAGCCAGTCCACCAACCACCACAATGATCATGTTGCCTGTGCCTTTATGAGTCAGCAGAAAGTCGATGGAGGATTGACTTACAGAGCAGATCCCTGGTGGATAGAAAAAGCCAAACAGCCATTGGCCACTTCCCAAACCCCTACATTTCCTCTCTACTGCTTCAAAGGAGGGACAGTGCAAAGAGCCTCACATCAGGCAGGTGAGCCTATGATAGCTGTTTCAGACCAGAGGGAATCGGGAGCTGGCCTTGCTCTCATGCATCCCCCTACACTTCTCCCTTGGGGAGCCATTTTTTCTTTGGCTTTGTGTCCTAGGAGCCAACTTACCTGCAGACATTACATATTCCCTGAGGAAAGGCATCCAGAAAAAGGCTCCCAGTGTGAGCACGTAAGGGGTGATGCCAGGAAATATCTTGGAGAAGCCTGAGGCCTCTGTGGCAAAGTGGCCAAACCATCCACAGGCCAAGATCCCATGAGGGTGGCAGACGAGGATGTAGTTGCGGCTGGGGGAGATGTCATGAGTCTTCAGAAGCTGCGGAAGAAAGTAGAATCAGGAGGGCTATCCCCAGGGTAGAGAACTCCTCTTTTGGGCAGAGATCTGAAAAGAAAAGGACTGCTAGGTCTAGCCATGCAGATTGCCCAATGTACAACTCCAGGGGGCGTCATTCTCAAGAGCCTCAATGTGGATGGCGCCCTCCACCCCTAGCCTGACCCAACTCCTAGCACTGAAGTCGGGGCTGAGCCCAGGCCTGAGTGGGGACCTGGGGCTACTGACCTTGAGAGGGAAGTAATCCCTGTAGTGTTTCCACAGGCGCCAGTGCCTCACACAGGTAAACCGGCGGCCGCCTGAAAACAGAGGCAATGCAGCCAAGCTTTGTCCATTCCCACTGTGGGCCTGCCCTAGGGTGCTCTCACCCCCTGCTGTTTCCTGGCCTCTTAAGTGGCAACGAAGGTGGGCATATCAGGGCAATTTAGGACAGGCCTAGCTTCTGCTTCACTAGCTGCCCCTCCCCTAACCTACTCCAGTTCTGATCTGGGCCTTTCTACCACATTAAAAGGACCCCTTCCCTCAGCCTCTCTAGCCCAGGGAGGGACAGGCTAAAGGGCTGTCTGGGAATTGGCCAGAGCCTCTCAGGATTGTGATGAGAGAAGGGGAAAGAGCATGTGGCAACACAGCACCAGCAGGACCCTTACCTCGCTGAGGGGTCTTCCAGTCAAAAGCCAGCCAGATGAGAATAAGCACAGTGACAGGCCAGTATGGTGTGAACACCACCAGGTAGAGGTTGACAATGGTCACAGTGGTTGCTGCAGGAAGCCCAGACCAGAGTTAATGAATTTCAAGCGGTCCCTCATACTTACCCTATCTCTGGAGTTCTGTCCATCCCAAAGTCATATGCACTCTCTCTCACACATACCCACTCAACACTCTCACTTCTTCACCCCAGCACCTGGCCCACCTGCCCATGTCCCCAGCCCCCTCTCCTATCTGGTCTTGGAAACCTGATTCAGGTCTAGAAGGCAAGGTGTCTTCCTCCCTAGCTGAGCTTCACACTGTAAGCCCTCTCCTCCCTGCGCCCTGCTCCAGCACTGCACTGGGCTCTGCCTGCAGTGTGGTCAGTGGCAGTGAGCCAGTGGTGGGCCACCAGAGGTGGGGAATCCTGGAACAGTTTTCCTCCAATTCACATCCCACTCTCCATATCTTCTCTCTGAGGCATTAGTTAAGGGAATACCAGGGAAAGCACAAACCCACCTTCAGCCCAGTTGGGAGCACACCAGATGGCAAAGAAACAAAGAAAAATACAAACCGGAATAGAATAAGGTACTGGGCTGTATTAAGTTCCAGTAAGATAGGAACGCTGTAGGTTAGTGTAGTTAGGAAGAGTTACTAGAGATGAGTCATAGGGAGCCACACTCAGAATTATTACTGAACTCAGTTTTTAAGGCAGCCGTAAGTAAGATTATTTGGGAAAGTAGGTCAATAAAAGGTTAGAAAAGACAGAGAACATTTCAAATTGAACATCGTAGATTGAACACAAGTTTTTGCCTTGACTTCTTGCTGGAGCTCCATGAAAATTATCATTAAAATGTTTTTTAAAATATAGATCCACAAGGAGAAAGAGAATTAATGAGATGCCAACAGCAGATAAGAGATATTAGCAAAACATTTCCATATAGGACAGCAGATGGAGGAGAGGGTAACTGACTTAGAACAAAAAAATTAAAATCTAGTTACCTGAAGGGGGATGCCTACAAGATGTGAGCCTATTTGCACTGGAGGATCTAGGAAAGATTCAGAATTTGGAGGCATCAGGTGCCACAAGAGGCAGGGATGAGGCACAGGGCTAGAAAAACTGGAGGACAGGTTGAAAGTCTGCCAAGGAATTAGAACCCCAGGTTCCCTCTCCTCCCCTACACAACTAGATGATGGGAAGATTGTTCCCCGAAAAATTGAACCAAACAGACTCTAGACTCAAATACTTACACTAGACACAGCTAAGATATTATATAAGCAGTCAAACTATTAATCAAGTATATAAGTGGAATAAAGGCAATTTCAGATGCACACAGTCTCAGATAATTTGTCTCCCATGCTCCTGTCTCAGAAAACTACTGGAGAATGTGCTTCACCAAAATGAGGGAGTAAACCAAGAAAGAGGAAGGCATAGAATCCAGGAAAAAAATGACCCAATGAAGGAGGGCAGCAAGCAGGGCCAGGGATAGGGAGAGGTGAGCAAGGTGCCCAGGGCACAACATTGAGCAAGACACTCACTCTCAGGTCATGCAAGTACTGGCCCATCACTTGCACAGCCCTGAGAGTGAGCACTTTCTTAAATTTTGCACCCAAGGTGCCTCAAGGGCCCTGAAGGTGACAGCTGTGCATGAGGCCAAATTGTAACAGGAAGATGCTGAGCTCCAGCAGCGATGTTCTAAAGGAAATAAAATGATGGGGGGGACTTAGATTCTTGTTGCATTTGCCCATACTGAGAGATTGACATGTCTGCAGAGATTCAGAGGGTGAATTCGTGATAACTAATAGATTTCTAATAGATAACAAAAGAAACGTAAAATGAAGCAATTAACTACAATTCATTTCAGTGCATGGTATGAGTAAGGCTACAACTAGAGTTTCTGAATGAAATGAACGATTTTCCTGATACTTTGTGGTAAGAAACTCATCCCCTAAATGGCTTTAGGATGCTTCACTATGAAATATTAAATTTGTGTGCCTGTTTCAAGACTACTGTACTCAATTTTTTTTTTTTTTTTTTGACGGAGTCTTGCTCTGTCGCCTAAGTTGGAGTGCAGTGCCATGATCTCAGCTCACTGCAACCTCCACCTCCCGGGTTCAAGCAGTTCTCGTGCCTCAACCTCCCCAGTAGCTAGGATTACAGGCGTGCACCACCACACCTGGCTAATTTTTGTATCTTTAGCAGAGACGGGGTGTTGCCATATTGGTCAGGCTGGTCTCGAACTCCTGATCTCATGTGATCCACCTGCCTCAGCCTCCCAAAGTGCTAGGATTACAGGCATGAGCCGCTGCCACCGACCTGTACTCAATAATTTTATCTGTGAATTCTAGAGTCTGTGAAGCTTTTTATGTAACAGTTTTCTGCCCAACATTTCATAGGGAACGTTCACAACTGTGCTTCCTCTTTTCTAATCTCAACGGTTTCTTTTTCCAGATAAACTTTGAAATTATTTTGTCAAATTGCAATGATGATACTTCTAGGATTGGAATTAGGTATTTTTAATCCTTATGTTAAGTAGAAAAAGTTTTATTTCTAAAAAATATTTAGTACTTAGATTCAAAAATTGATTTTAAAATATTACATTAAAAATAAAATAAAACGAGGCAATTATTAACTTCAGGGAAAACAAGAAATTCCACGGGAAAGGAAATATAATCTTGGTGACTAAATAGCTCAGTTATGAATCATATTTTCTAGTCATAGGCATTTAACCAAAACCTGTGCTATAACAATTTTGGGAGGATGGGGAAAGAGGAAGTTCCAGTGATAGTGTATACAGCCAAATTCTCATCTTCCATATTAGGAAGTCAATAGACAATGTCTAAAATTGTTACATCAGCAAATAATAAGATTTAGAAATATGGAAGTAAATTCCAGAAGAAAGAACCAACAAAGTTGAAAAGCACTGCCTTGCGAAAGAGCATTAAGGGTGGAGCAAAGGCCAGTAGTTCTTGGGTTTTGATAAGCACCATATGACACTACTGACTTCTTCGAGAAGTAAAGAGAGGCATGAGCCTAGTCCGGAGGACACCTCCCAGTTTCCTTTAGGCTCTGCTCAAACCTAGGCAGTGCTGGGGACATCTTGTAAGTGCGGCCTCAGGTAGGGTGCCCTGTGATGTGATGAATCTTGGATCTGCCACTTACTGTGTGTGACCAAAGACGTTGCTGAGCCTCAGTTCCTCATCTGCAACATGGGAACTAAAATACCAATATCTGCCCTATTTCCCTCACTTATTGGGAGGGCCTTCTCTCAAGGCCTTTACGGTCCAAATGGATTCAATTGCACTCCTAGAGTGAAGAGCTGAGAGGCCTCCGAAGGGCCATTGCCCCACTTGCCCTATGTGAGCTAGTGAGAAAGGGGCAAACACTGGCAGCCCACGTCTGCTGCCAGGACCGAGAGCTCTTCTGCCTGCCCTCTCTATACTTCTTAGTATACCCAAAGTCAAACTCCAGTTAGGAGTCCTCTGAGTCCATTTTGTCCCTGGACTCATCCCCTTTCAGCCACTCTCCTCCTTAACCCTTCTCCGCTCCACCTGCGCCCCTGCCACCTCACACTGGGACCTGATCCCTCAGTCTTGCTTCCTCCATTTCTCTCGTGCCCTGTCCCCATCTTCAAGTCCTATTAATTCGACTCCAATTTCTTGAATCTCCCCTCTTCTTTCTTCTTCTCTGCATCACCATCACTAATGGCCTGGTCCAAATTACTGCCATCTGGATTACTGCAACAGCCTCCTACCTGGCATTGCCCCTTTCACTTCTATCTTCCTATGATCAGTTTACTTCACAGAGCTAGAGTAATCTTTGATGCCATCACCTTGTGTCAATCTCCCTCATGGCTCCACATGGCTCTCAGAAAAAGTCCAAACTCCTTTCCATGGTTTACAAAGCCCTATACAATTTGTTCCCTGCCTGTTTCTCCAGTCTCTTCCTTCTTCCCTCTCTTGTTTGTTCATTCATTCATTCAATATCTATCGAACACCAATTCTGTACTTCTCACCCTCCACCTCACTTAACCACTGGCAGCTTCTTGAATGCATTATGTGCCCTTTGCCATCCTAGCTTTTCCATGTGTTGCCCACTCTCTGCCCCAAATGCTCTTCCTTTCTTCGTCTATTTCCTATTTGTCCTTCAAGAGTCAACTCAAATTCAAGAGAAAAATGGGCAGAGGTCATAAATGGGCAGTTAACAGAAAAAGAAATACTAATTGCTGATAAGATGAAAAGATGCTCAATCTCATCAGTAATTAAGGACGTTCAAAGTGAGGCGACAGCTAATGGTTTCTTGCCTGTCACTTCTAGGTGGAGGTAGTAAGGACTGCGGATGAGTTCTCCATTCACTTTCCCTCCCATGCTGTGGTAATCCCTCAAGTTCCATTTTGCAGCGACACAATTTGGTGGTGCCTCCATCTGCCTGAGTATTAGTGTCCACAGTGAGCGGTGACTCCCACCAACCTATGTTGGACATTCAGCATGAACAAGAAGTAACCATTTGCTGGGTTAAGCCACTGAGATTTCAGGGTAAATTTATCAGCACGGCATAACTAGACCATCCTGATTAATACACCCTGAATGCTCTCACTTTGCAAATGAGGAAAATAAGACTCAGAAAGGATAAATACCTTGCTAACAATTGCACAGATAGTAAGTAGTAGACCTGGAATTTGAAAACAAGTGAGGTGAGGTAAGGAATGCCCACCCTTCCTATTCACTGGCATGCCTCTGTGGCAGCCCTGTGCACCAGGGCCTACTTGCATTCTTTATTCCTAGATAGTTTACAAGGTCACTTAATTCATGTCCCTGACTCCAGCCGGTACTCACCTGAACCACTGGAAAGGCGAGAATGTTTTCTAGGACCCCTTCCCACAGTAATGATTTGTTTCAGCATTTAGAACACAGTGGCCAGCATAGAAATAACTTTGACCAAGTGTTCGTAGTGTAGGTGTTGGAAGACATGGATGGATAAATGGTCAAATTCCTCTGGACGAGGTTTCCAGAGCCTCAGTCTGCCACCTGACCCAACTGTCTGTCACTGGTGGTTTGCTTGAGTCCCTGTGATTGCAGCTAAGCCCTTTTCCTTGGCTAGCCTCAGTGGAACTGCTCCTCATCTTCCCAAAGCATGCCCTCTACACCCCAATGTAGACCCAGGAGGTCTCACACCTGCAGCAAAACCCATGTGTATACACGCGCATATACACACCCCTGCATAGGCACACACCCATATGCACACACACATATGCCCACAGGGACACTCACAGATCCCACAAATACCATGGCCAACCTTCCTTGTTTCGCTGGAACAACCCTAGTTTGACCATTGAACATCCTGCAACCCTAAAATCCTTCAGTCTCAGGCAAACCAGGATGGTTGGTCACCCTACCAAAGGCTGAAGACTCACTGATAATAAAGGCAATGGAGATCCAGTGGAAAAGAGCAAAGACCTCCAGGGCAGTCTTGAGGTCCTTCTTAGAGGGCAAGAACATTGTGCCCAGCGTCCCAGTGGCTCCAGTTAAGCGCTGTTCAGCTGCCCAGCCCTGATTGCTCAGGAGTCTGTGATGTTCCCTCTCTTAATGTTTTCTTCTCCAGCCCCTGCCTAGTCTCCGCCCCTGTACCACCACCCCCCAACAAAATTACAGGACCACATAACGCCTCTGCTTATCCTGTTCCTTCCAGCTGCCCACTCACCTGTACTTTTACCCACTTGGGTATTGCCTGGACTGAGATTGTGACACTCCTTTGCACACTTGGCTAGAGAAATGTGGATGAAGCCCTGGAGTGGGAAGTTAGTGTAGGCGTGCAGCTGACAAGAGGCCTCCAGGGCCAGTCTGGATGGTGGAGGGTGATGGGCAGGAGGGAGCCCAGGGCTCAAATGGGACACAGGACTTGCATTTCTGTTTCTGAGGCCCAACTGTCTATGATCTCTCAGTGACAATGTGATTGGAGGGCAAAGGGAAGGAGGTCACAGGCCAGGCCTTAGAAATACCTTCAGCCTTTTGGTCAGTCTGGGAGAACTCATTACTCACATTGAAGAGACATCACATGTATGTCTGTGAGCTATCATAGGTACTGAATAAAACTGTTATTGAAAGAAGAAACAAATGTTAGGGTATATTATTCTGTGTACATGAAATTTTAGAATAGGCAAAACCAATCTGTAGTGAAACAAATCAGAGCAGTGGTTACCTGTGCTGGGGGATTGACTAGGAAGGGGCATGATGGAAATCTTTAGGGGTAACAGCGACGTTTTCTGTCTTGATAGGACTTTGAGTTACACAGATCAAAACCTCATTACTCAGTGAGTATACACTTAAAATTTGTACATTTCACTGCCTGTGGATTTTACCTCAAAAGTAAACAAATATAGAACTCTCATTAATTCTGAAGTGTTTAGGGGTGAAGAATACTAGGCTGGGCATGGTAGCTCACACCTGTAATCCCAGCACTTTGGGAGGCCAAGGCAGGAGGATCAGTTGAGGACAGGAATTAGAGATTACAGTGAGGTATGACCATGCCACTGCACTACAGCCTGGATGACAGAGTGAGACCCTGTCTCTAAAAAAACAAAACAAAAAAAGAGTGCTGATGTCTGCAATTTACTTTGAAATACATATAAAATATACTGATGGGTGGATACAGGGATGTATTGATGGATAAATATGTAATAAATCAAACATAGCAAAATATTATCTGTGCAATCTAGGTGGTGGGTGTTCACTGTACGATTCTTTCAACTACTCTGTAGGTTTGAATTTTTTAATAATAGAATTTTGAGAAAAGAGTTCCCTCAAGGTCATACTTTGGGAGACCGAGGCAGGTGGATCACCTGAGGTCTGGAGTTCGAGACCAGCCTGACCAACATGGAGAAACCCCATCTCGACTGAAAAATACACAATTAGCCGGGCGTGGTGGCACACGCCTGTAATCCCAGCTACTCGGCAGGCTGAGGCAGGAGAATCACTTGAACCCAGGAGGCGGAGGTTGTGGTGAGCTGAGATTGCACCATTGCACTCCAGCCTAGGCAACAGGAGCAAAACTGTGTCTCAAAAAAAAAAAAAAAAAAAAAAATGCAGTGGCTCGCTCCTGTAATCCCAGCACTGTGGGAGGCTGAGGTGGGTGGATCACTTGAGGTCAGGAATTCGAGACCAGCCTGGCCAATATGGCGACACCCCGTCTCTACTAAAAATACAAAAAATTAGCTGGGCATGGTGGCGCGTGCCTGTAATCCCAACTACTCCGGAGGATGAGGCATGAGAATCACTTGAACCCGGGAGGCAGAGGTTGCAGTGAGCTGTGATCCTGCCACTGCACTCCAGCCTGGGCAACAGAGCATGACTCTGTCTCATTAAAAAAAAAAAAAAATTTTACAAATGTGACTTTTTTTCATGCACATACATGTGCACATGTGGTCTTTGCCTGTGAGCATATATATACAAAGGGAAAATACATATCTAGTTGTCAACACATGTTTGTATGTGCACATTAGTAGGTGGCATCTCCAAGTCTGTGTGTGATGGGAGATATGCGAGTGTGAAAGATACCAAGTCCAGCCAGGTGTGTCCTATAGACCAAATACATGGAAGGGTGGAAGCCTGGAAGGGTGTCTTAATGCAACATCTAATTATTATGAGGACATAATATATACCAGGCACCATTCTGGGCAGCAAAACAAACTAAAAAAAAATCATGCTTTTGTGAAGTTTATATTCTGGTGGAGGAAGTTTGTCTTCCTCCGTCTACTTCCTCCTTCTACTAAAATGATAGAAATTAATTAATTAACTAATTCTATAGTGTGTTCTAAGGTGATAAAACCTACGGGGAAAAAACATTTGAGCAGAGTAAGAGGGATGGATGCAGAGTGCTGGGCAGTGGGAAGGGATCAGGCAGGGAGAGCAGGCTTTACAATTTTAAAAGGAGTGATCAGGAAAGGGCACGCTGAGAAGGTGGCATTTTAGCAAAGGCTTGAAGGAGATGAGGAAGCAAGCAGTGTGGCAATTTGGATTGAGAATGTTCTAGGCAGAAGAAACAGTAAGGGCACAGCCCCTGAAATAAGGTGTCCCTGGCAGGTCATGAGGAGGAGCAAGAAGACTTGAATCAAGTGCATGAGAAGAACTGAGTAGGTGACGGCAGAGAGCAGAGAGCCTGGCAAAGGCCTGCTCATGGAGGGCCTTGTAGGCCAACATAAGGACTCAGCCTTCTACTCTGACCGAAATGGGAAGCCTCTGTAGGGCTTTGAGCAGACAAAAGTCAGAATGACTTAAGTTGCTAAAGGGTAGGGAAGAAGGAAGAGACCTTTGAGGGGCTACGACAATAATCCCCTGTGAGAGATAACAGTGCCTCACACCAGGTTGGTGGCAGTGGAGATGGAGAGAAGTAGTTGGATTCTCCATGAACATAGAATTCCACAAAAGACCGTTTGGCAGAAGGGCTGGAGTTGGGACGAGGCAGAGGAATAACATTCTGTACGGCCCTGTGGGAAGGATCTGCACTTGCCTGCCAAGGAGAAGCCAACTCAGCACAGCTGGGGTTGGGCTGTTGGCCAAGTGCGTGGAGCCCCAGGACACTTCCAGGGGCCAGCACCCAGGCAGTAAGTGGAGACCGCAGCAGCCTGAAAAGAGAGGAAGAGCTGCCTACCAGAGAAGAAGGCCTGGGACTGAGGCCACTTCACTCCCTCCTCTGAGACACTCCTGAGACGGGCCTCATTTGTATCAAGCCTGGCCTTGCGGAACTGTGTTGATTCCACCTCTTCACACATCTGTCCCCTGCCCCTGATGCCTCACTCTCCCATCTTGGTCTGGGAGCTCTCAGGGGCAAGAATTGGGTGGTTCTGGGTCTGACTGTTCTCACGTGCCCAGCCCCTAACACAGGCCACACAGTAGCCACTCACTGACAATTGTTATGAAAATGCCTGAGTGGATGGAGGCCTGGCCCATATGGCACTGGGCAAGTCTCTGAGGCTTGGTTTCCTCACTTCTAAATAGGAGATAATGAATGGTCACTCTCAGACATATGAGAATCCAGAGAAGTCATAGATGGTCGATCACTTTGTGAACCGTGAAATGGTGTCCAAACACAGGTTGCCACCGTTGCTGCCATTGAGAGAAGGGGTAGGAAGGATACAGTGGGGCACTGAGGAGTGAAGGCCCAGAGCCAAACTGAACCTGTCCCAGAATGGGCTTCCCTCCAACAGCATCACTGTGGAGAAAGAATGGCAGAAATTCTGGAGCAGAAGCCATGGCAGGGTGAATGTTTTGGACATTTTGGAAGCCCTGCCTTCTCGTCCACAGAAAGAAGGCCATGTACCTAGCTGATGCATCTGCGTGCATCCCCCCCCATCCTAACACCAAACAGAGAAGTGGTCAAGATTGTGTGGGGGCTTCCAGTCCTTAGTCCTATCCCCCTCCACCATCTCTCCACTCTATCCTCACAACATTCCTGGACTTTCTGAGACTCAGAGATGGTCAAAGCTGGAAGGGTTCTTGGAGTTTTCCATTAATAATTCCAAGCTACTCAGGGGAAGACTCTCCATGGCTTTCATTGAGACCCCTGCCAGTGAAATATTTTTTCATGCTCTCAGACCCAGGCTCAAACCTCACTGGTCCTACTCTCTAGGCTCCTGGAAACAGATGAAAAATAAAGCCAGTCATTCTTCCTTCACATAGCAGTTTTTACTCTGTCCAGGTAGGGTTGTCAGGTAAAATAACAGGATGCCAGTTAAATTGGAATTTCAGATAAACCATGAACAGTGTTTGAGTGTAAGTATGTCCCGTGCAATATTTGGGACATACTTACACTAAAACATTATTGCATGGGACATACTTCTACTCAAACATTATTTGTTGTCCATCTGAAACTCAAATTTAACCAGGTTCTGTACTTTTATTTGCTAAATCTGGCAACCCTATGATCAGACCGGGATCACGTGGTCAAAGCAGTTGGCACACCCTGGCAGCCACAGCCGGGCCTTGTCTGGCACATCCAGAGAGCAGACCCCATTCAGTGGCTCACGAAGTCTGAATGTCATCCCCAATTTCTCAGCTGCCCCAGAAATCAGGCTAGCCTCCATCTCCTGCGCTTAACGGCTTACTCAGATTCTTCCAGCAGAGTCCCCACTGTGCTGAGGGATATTTCCTGCATGCCCAGCACCCACTGCCAGCCCACTCATCTCTTCTGATTCTGGTTCAAGGGCCAGTTCTCGCTTTCTCTCATTTAGCAAACTAAGAATGATCAGGGTATGGGAGCCTACCTAAGAAACCAAAGCAGGACATTAGTGATGGAAGGCAAAGAAAATCAAGCATGACAGTTTGAAAGTGCCAGAGCGGGCCTCTTCTGACTCAGAGGATTGGAGATGGTCACTGTCCTCTGCTCTGGTGGGTAACATGTACCTTTCCCGTTTCCAAAGGGCTCCTGGGATTGGCGGCTTTCACATGGCCACTTTTTCCCAAACATTCACATTCACCTCCAACCTCATGCCACTGGTGACAGTAACAAGTCTCAAACTCTCCCGGGAATGCTTATGCAATCCTTCAGCAGATGTGGAAAGGGAACAGGAGAAGCTTCTCCGGGTACATAGACCATTGCTGAGGACGGACAGAGGGAGAAAAGAGGCTAGAACACTAATCAAGAGCAAGACTAGGAACCTGTCTTCCAAAGGTCAGCTTCAATTTTGTATGCAGTTCTGTAGTTGTTTTTTAATCTGTCTTCTCCTACTTGGCTGTATGCTCCTTGAGATCAGGAGCCTCTATTTTGTTCATTGTTACATCCTAAGTGCCTAGAACAGTGCCTGGAACATTGCAGGGCTGATAAATGGTGGCTCAACGACTGATTGAATGAATGAGCAAAGGGGGTCGGCATAGGAGAGGGGTCAGGAACAAGGTTGGGGCAGCACAGAAACCAGGCCTGAACAGAGCAGGAAGCTCGTGTGGCCCCAGAGCCTTAAGGGACACGTGGGAGGATGAGGAAACAGTAAATCCACAGTGATCTACTCAAAAGCCTTCAGTGAGGTTGCCTCCTTGTTGCCCAATCTGCTGTATCCCTTGACTCATGACTCACACTCCAACACCTACAGTCCGGTGATATAATCCCTCATAGGCAAGTTCTAGGAAGACAGTTATTCTCTAGATGCCCAGAAACTGTAAGCCCAGGACAAGATGGGATGATTTCCTTACATCCTCTCTCTTTAGATTCAAATAACACATGTGCTATTGTGTCTAGTTAGGAGAACTTGGTTGTGTTAGCTTATGTTTGACAATTTTTCAACAGCCCTTGAGCTCACTGGAAACTTCCCTCTGATGTAGGCTACAAACTCAATCCAGACAGACACTTAGAGACCATTAAACTCTGAACTAATGAGGATCCTGATTACCATGGAAACTGCCATCTCTGGTGACCTGTGAATGTGAGAAGAAATAAGGGTAAAAGGGTGGATGTGGGGATACAGAATGGGGAACAGGAGCTGGGAGGTGGGGACTGAGGTATGATAGAGGGAAGAAACTGCAATGTATTACTGGCCTCTTTGGTGCCAGGCACTGAGCATTGCATTTCACATACATTTGATCATCACAGCCCCCTGGAAGTTAGGGACTCATTCTCTTCTCCACCCACCTCACTGACTGGCAAAGCATAACCGTTAATCAACATGACGGCCTATCACCATTCCTAGTGCTTATTATTGGAAGAGGTAACCTTGAACTCCCTGCCATCTAATCCTTATCAAAAGCTCACTTGTGAGAAATGATATTCATAGAGAGATGCTTGAAGAGCAGGCAGCTCATCCATTGCTGGAGACACGTGACTTTAAAAGGCAAGGCCTGTGCTTCGGAAGTTGGATCATAATCTCCAGATGGGAGACTATGTGTTGGGGGAGTAGGCTTCACTTCAGAGCTGGAAAAGGCACATTCGATATTATAATAACTATGGTTTCCTTAACACAAACTACAGACAGGAAAGCTCAACATTTGCAAAGCTGGTTTTTCTGCACTTCAGGCCACAAAAACAAACCCACACAATGGGGTTTGACATTCAGAGGGACCTGTCATTCCTTCTGCAGAATCTCAAAAAGCTATCTTGATTGCAGCAAACAAGCAGACTCTACATGACCATCGCTATCACACTATCAAAGTCCAAAAGATGTCTCTTTCAGGATCAGCATAATGGTTTTCTAAAATTATAATTGCTTTGATTCATTTTAAGTCACAGTATTTAATTTCTTTGAAACATGCAAATGCCAGTAAGGGAGAGTGTGAAATAGTTCCATTTATTTCAAATAAGATAGGAGAAGATGGAATAGACATCCTTTGCCCTATTCCTCTTGCTATTACAACTAAAAACTCTGGATATTATATACAAAACAACACAAGACTCCAAAAAGTGGAAAGAAGGCAGACCACATAGGGTCTTCAGGACAGGAGGAAAGACATGAATTTTCTTTTTGATTCATGTAGACTTGAAGTTAAAGAAGCCAGCAACCAAAAATACACTAACAGCCACAGACAAAAAGAGCCCCTATAAAAGCCTGTTTTCTCCAGCCAAAGGACTAGGAATGAATTAGCCTAGCAAGACAGAAAAGTTTTAGATAATAATCACTCTACGCCAGCCATAACCAGAGAAAAAACAACTGTGGCCCCACCCCCACCAGCAAAGACTGAGTGGGAAGCCTAGACTTCCAATAATGATAAAAGGATGGATATACCAAGAAGATACAAAGATCTTAAAATGTATAGGATTTGCAACAGAGGTGCAAAATATGAAAAGCAAAACCTGATAGAACTGAAAGGAGAAATAGAAAAGGCTACAATTACAGTCAGAGACTTCAAAACTCCTCTCTCAACAATAAACGTAAGAATTTGACAGAAAATCAGCAAGATATAAAAGAATTCAACAACATCATGAACCACTGGGATCTAAACATTTTTAGAACACCCCACCCAACAGTAGCAAAACATGCATTCTTTAAAGTGCCCATGGAGCATACATTAAGATAGGCCATATTCTGGGCCATAAACTAAACAAACCCCAACAAATTTAAATGAATGGAAATCATATACAAATATGTTCTCTAACCACAAAGAAATCTATGGTAGGCTATTCTTGCATAGCTATATATAAAGAAATACCGGCTGGGCCAGGAGCAGTAGCTCACGCCTGTAATCCCAGCAGTTTGGGAGGCTGAGGCAGGTGGATCGCCCGAGATCAGGAGTTCAAGACCAGCCTGACCAACAGGGTAAAACCCCATCTCTACTAAAAATACAAAAGTTAGCCGGGAGTGGTGACAAGTGCCTGTAGTCCCAGCTACTTGGGAGGCTGAGACAGGAGAATTGCTTGAACCCAGGAGGCGGAGGTTGCAGTGAGCTGAGATTCCACCACTGCACTCCAGCCTGGGTGATGGAGCAAGACTCCATCTCAAAAAAAAAAAGAGAAAACAGAAAAAGAAACACCAGCTGGGTGCAGTGGCTCATACCTGTAATCCCAGCACCTTGGGAGGCCAAGGTGGGCGGATTACTTGAGGTCAGGAGTTCGAGACCAGCCTGGTCAACATGATGAAACCCTGTCTCTACTAAAAATACAAAAATTAGTTGCTAGAGGCTGAGGCAGGAGAATCGCTTGAACCCAGGTGGTGGAGGTTACAGTGAGACGAGATGGCCCCATTGCACTCCAGCCTGGGTGACAGAGCGAGACTATCTCAAAAAAAAAAAAAAAAAAAAGGAAGAATACCAGAGACTGGGTAAGTGATAAACAAAAGAGAAAGGAGGTTTAATTGGCTCATGGTTCTGCTGGCTGTACAGGAACCATAGCAACTCTGCTTTTTAGGGAGATCTCAGGACACTTCCAATCTTGGAGGAAGCAGGAGCAAGAAAGAGATTGGGGGAGGTGCCACACACTTTTGAACAACTAGATCTCACAAGAACTCACTCACAATCTCAAGGACAGTACCAAGAGGATGGTGCTAAACCACTCATGAGAAATCTGCCCCCATGATCCAATCGCCTCCCACAGGCCTCACCTCCAACAGAGGGGATTACAATTCAACATGAGGTTTGGGCAGGGACACAGACCAAAACCATATCAGAATCAAAGTAGAAATCATTAACAGATAACAGGAAAACCTACAAACACTTGGAAGCTAATAACTCACTTGTAAATAATCTATGGGCCAGAAAGTCTCAAGGAAAACCAAAAAGTACATTGAACTGAAAGATAATGAAAACTAAACATATCAAAACATGGAAGAACCAGTTAAAATAGTACTGAGAAGGAAGTTTGTATCATTAAGTGTATACATTGGAAAAAGACAAAAAGTCTGAAATCAATTATCCAAGCTCCCACCTCAAGAACCTAGCAAAAGAAGGGCAAACTAAACCCAAAGCAAGCAGAAGGAAGAATATAATAAATAGCATAAATTAATGAAATTTAAAACAGAAATTCAATGGGGAAAATCAATAAGGCAACATGTTAGTTCTTTGAAAAGATCAATAAAATTGACAAATCTCTAGCAAGACTGACAAAGAACAAAAGAGGAAACACGAATTACCAATAAAGCAGGGAATACCACTATAAATCCTCCCAACATCAAACAATAAAAATGGAATAGTACAAATAATTCTACATACATAAATTTGACTACTCAGAATAAATGGCCCAATTCCTCAAAAAACACAAGCTACCAAATTTTACTCAATATGAAATACATAATTTGATTAGTCCTATTAAGGAAAAATATTTTTTAATTTTAAAACTCCCAAGAAAGTGATCTCTTGGCCCTGAAGGTTTCACTGGAGAATTCTATCAAATGTTTAAAGAAGAATTACTACTGATTTTACACAATCTCTTTCCAAAAAACAGAAGAGGAGGGAATACTTCCCTCCTCTTCCTGTGAAGTTAGTATTTACCCTGACACTAAAACTAAACAAAACAGTACCAAAAAAGAAAACTGCAGACCAATACCTCTCATGAATGTATATTTTTTAATCCTTTTTTAAATTACCAAAAGAATTCCTCAACATATAAAAATAATGATAAACTATGACCAAATTGGGTTTATTTCTGAAATGCAAGACTAGGTCAATACTTAAAAATCAGTCACTGTAATCTATCATATTAATAGGTTATAGAAGAAAAATCATATTAGCATATCAATACAGAAAAAACATTGACAACATTCAATACCCATTCATGTCAAAAACTCTCAGAAAAATAGGAATAGATGGGAAAGGCCTCAACTAGATAAATAACATCTACAAAATCCTACAGCTAGCATCATACTTATCAGTGAAAGACGAAATTCTTTTCCTCCTAAAATCAAGAACAAAACAAGGATGTCTGCCCTTGCCACTCTTATCCAACATAGTGCTGGAAGTTGTAATCAGCACAATAAGGCAAGAAAAGGAAATAAAAGACACACTTACTGGAAAGGATGAAATAAAACTGTCCCTATTCACAGATGACATGATTGTCTACATAGAAAATTCCAAGGAATCAAGGGGGAAAAAAAAAACCTCCTAGAAATAATTAGCTAGTTAAGCAAGGTCATAGAACACAAGATAATTTTTTTTTAAATTGTATTTTTATATACTAGCAATGATCATGTGAACACTAAAAATACGATACCATTTACAATCACTCAAAAAAAGAGAAATGCTTAAGTGTAAATCCAACAAAATGTGCACAGGATTTATATGCTGAAAATTATACAGTGTCACTGAAAGAAATCAATGAAGATCTACATAAATGGAGATAAATATCCAGGTGTTCAAGGACCGGAAGACTCAACATAGTAAAGATGTCAATTCTCCCCAAATTGATATACAGCTTGAACATGATTCCTACAAAAATCCTGGCCAGGCACGGTGGCTCACACCTGTAATCTCAGCATTTTGGGAGGCTGAGGTGAGAGGATCGCTTGAGCTCAGGAGTTTGAAACCAGCCTGAGCAACATAACGAAGCCCCCATTTCTACAAAAAGTAAAAAAAAAAAACAAAAAGTTAGCTGGATATGGTGGTGCGTGTAGTCGTCCCAGCACTTTGAGAGGCCAAGACAGGAGGATCGCTTGAGCTCAGGAGTTCAAGACCAGCCTGGCCAACATGGTGAAACTCTGTCTCTACTAAAAATACAAAAATTATCCGGGTGTGGTGGTGTGCACCTGTAGTCCCAGCTACTCAGGAGGCTGAGACATGAGACTTGCTGGAACCCAGAAGGTGGAGGCTGCAGTGAGCCCAGATCATGCCACTGTACTCCAGCCTGGGCAACAGAGCAAGACTCTGTCTCAAAAAAAAAAAAGAAAGAAAGGAAGGAAGGAAGGAGAAAGAGAGTAAGAGAGAGAGAGAGAGGAAGAAAGAGAGTGAGAGAGAGAGAAAGAAAATAGGCAGATGAAGGGCTGAGCGTGGTGTCTCACACCTGTAATCCCAGCACTTTGAGAGGCAGAGGTGGAGGATCACTTGAGCCCAGACTGGAGTGCAGTGCTGCTGTCTTGGCTCACTACAACTTCTGCTTCCCAGGCTCAAGCTATCCTCCCACTTCAGCCCCCAGGAGTAGTTGGGACTACAGGCACACACCACCACACCCGGCTTATTTTTTGTATTTTTGGTACAGATGGGGCTTTACCATGTTGCCCAGGCTTGTCTGGAACTCCTGACTTCAAGAGATCCTCTCACCTTGGCCTCCCAAAGTGCTGGGATTACAGGTGTGAGCCACCGCATCTGGGAAAAAAAATTAAAAAATCCCCAAAATTAGCCAAGCATGGTGGTGCCTGTAGTCCCAGCTACTCAGGAGGTTGAGGTGGGAGGATCATCTGAACCTGATCCCAGGAGTTTGAGGCTGCAATGAACCATGATCATGCCACTGCATTCCACCCTCGGTGACAGAGCTAGACCCCATCACTAAAAAAAAAAAAAAAGGAAAGAGAGAGAAAATAGGCAAATGACGTAAACATTATACTGAAAAGGATATGGCATAGATGGCAAATGAGCGCATAAAAAGAGGAACATCATTAGCCATTAGGGAACTATAAATTAAAGCCACAATGAGATACCACTTCACACTTACCAAAAGGGCTAAAATAAAAACTTGTGGCTGGGCACAGTGGCTCACGCTTTAATCCCAGCACTTTGGGAGGCCGAAGTGAGTAAATCACCTGAGGTCAGGAGTTTAAGACCAGCCTGGCCAACATGGCAAAACCTCGTCTCTACCAAAACTACCAAAATTAGCCGGGCATGGTGGCAGGCGCCTGTAGTCCCAGCTACCCGGGAGGCTGAGGCAGGAGAATCGCTTGGACCCGGGAGGCAGAGGTTGCAGTGAGCCGAGATTGCACCACTGCACTCCAGCCTGGGCGACAGAGCGAGACTCCATTCCCCGCCCTCCACCCCGCCCCCCACCCCGCCAAAAAAAAAGAGTAAACTGAAAGGACTGTGTTTGCAGGAATGTAGGGAAATGTCCTTTGATGCACAAAAGTTAATGGTTCCCCGGTTAAGGGACCTGAAAGACTGGAGAAAAACGCACTGCTTCCTCAACAGTAGGGGCAATGCCAAGTCCAGGGTTAGAGCACATTCAGCGGTGTAGTATCTGTCGTGGGGCTGTCAAGTATGGCTACTGCCTGCATTGTGTGCAGACTTGGAAATGAACTGGGCTGTCAATCAGCGAAAGACTCTACAAGCCCAACTGCCACACACATTGCAGGAAGGCCATATTCGAATCCCGCCAAAAACCTTTGCTGTGGGGTCCAATGGGCGCATACGTCCGTCTCCCAACAGCCAATCCTAGCACTGGGCATGCCTGTGGGGGCGTGGCCATGGAGACACAGTAACCAATGGCAGAGAAGAATGTGAATGGGGGAGGGGAAGCGGTGGCTGAGGTGAGCCAAGAGCGGCGGTTAGAGCCGGCTG